>NC_089225.1:66024220-67283422 GCF_963924675.1 Phocoena phocoena
ATATGATAGATAATGTTTTTATTCTAAGGTAAATTTTATTATCTTGATGGAAGAAAGTGAATAAGCAAGTAATTTTAAATTGTAGCAAATAACTTTTAAGAAAAGGAAACATATTGAAAAGTAAGGAAGGAATATTAGCATTTTGAGACAGAAGAACACATTGATGAAAATGTGACATTTGAGCTGACAACAGTTGGGCATGAAAGATGTGACCTGGACCATATGTTTCCTTGATTACACTTTCATTTTCCTTGTTTTCCCTGCCCCTGGGAATAATTTTAAGCATGGCCAGAGGAAGTATAATTGGAAAGCGTCAACTTGCTTAAATCAGCCTTTCCTAAATTTAAGAAGGAAAACTTTAATATTTTCTCACATAATTTTTAGTATCCTATAGAAGTGATAACCTCAGAACATATGCTTTTTTAGAATTCATGTAATAATAGTATGTGCAATGTATTTGATATGCAGAGATTATTTGGTATAGAATGTTTAATTTCACATTATGAGAATAGTTTTTAACAGCAAAGTACAATTTGCATACTATTGTCATTCTAGCCTATAGATCAAAAGGCAACATATTATATTTTTTCCTATGCCATAATATTTCTCCCACCAGGGAAAGTGGGTAACCAATGTCACTATAGCTGTGGTACTATGAATTTGTCAAATTAAGACTTGTTAAGTGGAGCACAGGGTGCCAGATGGTGAGCTATGGTTCAATAACAGACCACAAGAGAAATTGAAATAGAGAGGGTTATTATTACTCACAAGTCCTGAAGGGAGTACCTGGCATGCCTCGAGGGACCACATAGGGTTGTGGGGGGGGGGGGTCAAGGTTGAATGCAGAGAGAGAGCATTAGGACCTAGAGCACATGCCTTTACTAGGGTCCATGGGTGAAGTGCTTTGGGGTTCCAGGGATAAGGCCAGATTGGTCAACTATAAAAGAGCAGGATTTTACTAAGTCCCTTAGAGTTCTTATCTAAGGGACACCTAAGGAGAGGGTGTTAGAGGCAGGGAGATTGTTGATCACAAAGCTGTTGGGGAAGCCCATATCAGGAATTTATGTTTACTTGTGACCCTAAGGACTGCTATCTAGGTTATGCACTTGCATGAGGGGCTAGTGTCAGTTTAAGGTCACTGCTAGCCACTTGGCCAAACAAAATGGTTGCCAAGGAAGCAATACTATGGAGTGGATTAGCTAAACTCTTGACATGTGGCCAACCCGAAAGTCCCCTACCTCAACTTTCCATGAGACATCATTAGAATTTTCCTTGTGAATTTACATAAAGTTGTGACAAGGCCTTTCAGATGATACTATTTCAATTTAGTTCTCCTATGCTAGCAATAACTTTGATGCCTCCTTTGACATGGGTGTTGTATTATGGGACAGATAGAATCAACCATTAAAAAAATTCAAACCACTCAGCTTACTTTTATTTATGTATTAGATTACCGACTAGTTTGTGAAAGACATATCCAAAAATCTATCTGTGAGCTATACCCAATCATCAATTCTAACCCTTGGGGTAAGGAACTGAAACAGACTTGGGGTATATTAGATTAATCCTTGTTGTTATAAGGAATAAACCCAAACATATAATGGTTCAGCGATGATATAAATCTATTTCTCATTCAGAGAAGTTTCAGACTGGCAATTGATTTCTTCTAAGGGATGATTTAGGAACTCAGTTTCATTATGTACAGTGACTCCACCATATTTAGAGTGTCTTCTAATAGAATGTGCATCTGCATCAGGATGATTAGGAAGGAAAAGAGTGGAGAAGCACATTTCCTTCTTAAAAATATCTGTCTAATCATGTCACATATCTCCTGTATACATGATTCATGGGCTAACCATGTAGGAGACCTCCTACTATATATATACATATATAAAAATAATTCATGTTAAGCCATAGACATAAATATAAAGTAAAATGCTAAAACACAGGAAAATATAGATTTTTTAAAGATTTTATTGAAGTATATTTGATTTACAATGTGTTTAATTTCTGCTGTACAGCAGTCACTCAGTTTATATATATATATATATATATATATATATATATATATATATATATTCTTTTTCATATTCTTTTCCATTCTGGTTTATCACAGGATATTGAATATAGTTCCCTATCCTATACAGTAGGACCTTGCTGTTTATCTATCCTATATACTATACTAGTTTGCATCTGCTAATCTCAAATTCCCAATCCTTTCCTCTCCCACCCCCATTCCCCTTAGCAACCATAAGTCTGTTCTCTATGTCTATGTTCTCTTTGTGTCGTATTTTAGATTCCACATGTAAGTGATATTGTATGGTATATGTATGTCTTCCTCTTTCTGACTTACTTTGCTTAGTATGATAATCTTTAGGTCCATCTATGTTGCTGCAAATGGCATCATTTCACTCTTTTTAATGGCCGAGTAATATTTCATTTGTGTGTGTGTGTGAGTGTGTGTGTGTATATATATATATATATATATACACACACATACACCACATCTTCTTTATCCATTCATCTGTTGATGGACATTTAGATTGTTGCCATGTCTTAGCTATTGTAAACAGTGTTGCTATGAACATAGGGGTACATATATCTTTTTGAATTATAGTTTTCTCCAGATATATGGCAACTCTATTTTTAGTTTTTTGAGGAACCTCTATACTGTTTTTTCACAGTGGCTGCACCAGTTAAATTCCCACCAACAGTGTAAGAGGGTTCCCTTTTCTCCACACACTGTCCAGAATTTATTTTACACTTTTTAATGATGGTCATTTTGACTAGTGTAAGGTGGTACCTCATTGTAGTTTGATTTGCAGTTCTATAGGAGACTATTTTTGTGACTTGGCGTATACAAACAATTTGAAAACAGGTCACAGAAAGAAATAAGCATAAAAAACTGATAAACCAGAATTCATTAAAAGTAATAATTCTTCTCATTAAAATACATCATGAAGAAAATGAATATGTAGGGCACAGTCTGGGAGAAAATATTTGTAAAATACATATCTGAGCAAATACCAGTATCCAGGACATATAACAAACTTCCATAACTTAATCTAAAACTTGAAAAAAAAAAGAGGAAAATATATGAATAGACACTTCAGAAATGCATGGCTAATAAGAATTTGAAAAAAATTCTCAATATACAAAGTCCTCAGGAATTGCAACTTAAAACCACAATGAAATACAACTACACACCCACAAAAATGACTAAAATTTAAAAAGACCTATAACATCTGCTGTTGCCAAGGATGCAGAGAAATCTGAACTCTCAGACATACTTTGTGGGGATGTAATGTGGTGCACACTCTTTGGGAAAAAAGTGTTGACAGTTTCTTATAAAACTAGTCATTCATCTACTCTATGACCCAGTGTGATATTGTGATTTATAATAAAAAATATATATTTGGTCTTTGTCCTCATTCCTGGCACAGAGCTCCTAGAATCTGGGGAATTTCCTGATTGATAAGAGTGATAAAGGTATCTTTATAACAAATTCTTGTCAACCATATCTGACTTTATGTTAATCAGGTGACCTTTGGAAACCGCCTAAGGATGAGGACTGTTTGCCAGAGGAACCAACCCTGTGATTAGAGGGTTGGAACTTTCAGACCCAATCCCCAGACTGCTGAGGGTAGGAGAGAGGTTGGAGATTAATTTAATCCCTAACAAACAACCCAGAATTTGATCAATTTTGCCTACATAATGAAGCCTCCATAAAAATCCTAACTGAAGGGGTTCAGAAAAATTCCTTGTTGGGGAACACATGGAGGTGCCAGGAGAATGATGTGCCCAGAGAGAGCATGGAAGCTCCTTGACCCTTCCCACATACTTGCCCTATACATCTCTTCCACCTTGCTGTTCCTGAGTTGTCTCTTTTATAATAAAATGGTAATCTAGTAAGTAAACTGTTTTCCTGGGCTCTGATAGTTATTCTAGAAAATTATTGAATCTGAGGAGGAAGTCATGGGACCCTCCAATTTATTACCAGTCAGAAGAACAGCTGATAACCTGGACTTGCTGTTGGTGTCTAAAGTCGGGAGAGGGGCAGTCTTAAGGGACTGAGTCCTTAACTCTTGACCTGATACTAACTCCATGTAGATAATGTCTGTCAGAACCCAAATGATTGATAGATAAATAGGGAGATAGATCAATATATGACAAAATGAATATTAAGCAAATTAAAATATTAATGGTGATAAACTTGGCCGTATGTTTGAAAATTTTTATAATTAAATATTAAAAACAATTTGGATTGTTTGCACTGACAAATACTCACATTTTGCTTGAAACCACAGGATTGCACAAACTTGAAATCTTGAATCTAGTTACATCTTGAGACTCAAATTTTATAATTAGAATGATTTATTAAAAAAACTAAGGTTTTGGTAGGTGTTTTATAAAATATTTTTAAATAGCCTATTTTTCTAATGTTTTATTTTTTCAAAAAAGTTATTCTTATGTTATTTTCTATCTAGAACGCAAAGGCACTTAATACATATTTACTGTCTTAGAATTTGAGGTCTTTAATTTGCCTCTCTATTGTGATATACAATTATTTCAGAAATTTAGCTAATGCTATTGCAGAAAACCCAGATGTTCTGTTAGAATCATATAGATTGGGAAAATCATTATGATTATTTTCCTCTTAAATATTGAAACATTTGAAGGAAAAACAACTTCCCCACTTAATAATCTAGAAATTATTTATATTTTATAGGAAGAAATCTGAGATTCAAAGATATGAAGAAATTTCTCCAGTTTAAATGATAGAGTTTAATGGGTGCAATGGCACATCATGGTACTATCAGGAGAGCACTTACAAAAAGTACTAAAAGATTTTTTTAAATGTTTTATTTAAAATCACATACAAAAACAGATCATTGTAATCAATTACCATATCAGAGTTAATTTGATTCTGTTACTTTTACAGAATTGACAAATTTTAGGCTATTTTAACTGGGAAGAAACAACATAATTACAGTGATGCCTCCATGCACTTGTAATTTTAGTATGCTCATTGGTCTCTGATTATAGAAATCCTGAAAATGAGTTTCTATGCAGTATTTGTAATTACAGTAAAATTTCAATAACAGACACTTGCTTAAGTAAATCTATGTGTCTTTTTAAATGAGCATCTATCTATCTAGTGAGAGAGATGGAATGACGGATCAAATTTCAATGCAAAATAAACTTAAAAGTTCAGAAACATGAGTTGGCTTGTGAAAAACTTTTGTAGTAAAGGTAATTCTTTAGGGAGGTCCCATTGTTTTGGCACTATCATCAAGAATGAGGTTTACAATAGGAGAAAATACCATACCAGGTAAGCCTTAAAAAGGCACCAAAGGAACTGAGCAACTGAAAACAAAAATCCTGGGGATTGCTGACTTACATAGAACTTGAGTAGTGTTCCAAACCTTGGCTAGAGGAGAGCAGTACAGCGGATTGTTTCATCTAGAGTATATACAGTGGCGGAAATAATACCTTAACAGGAAATTGTTATGTGGTTCAGAGCTAGAGGCAGATCCTAGGCAACCAAATGGGAATAAAAATGTATACATTTCATTTGGGAGCTAAAATCATTCTACAGTGAAACAAATTCTTAAAAGACAACCTCACAGCATTGTTAATATATGTGATTAGTTTTAACACTGAGAAGTGTCATTTTTTTCCTCTTTGGTTAAGGCCAAACTAGCTTAACTAAAACATATTTGGAATACATAGAAAGATGCAATTCAGACAATTAATAAATGCAATTGATTATTGTGTGGGAAGATTGTGTATTGATTTCTCTAGTGGTAGTTTAAGGTAGATTAAATTCTCATCTGGCAAGAGTAGTTTTATTTAGTTCAGGAATATAAAATAGAGAACCTCTTAAATGTCTTGAAGTTCTATATTCAAAGATCCACCTCCAAAATATATGATAATTTTTATAATATATAAGTTTTGTAATAATTCTAAAATTATTAATGAAAGGATTTGATACTTAAGTTCCTTTGATATAAGCAAATGTAAGACTCCTCCAGATTGTTATTTATAGTCCATGCCCTTAAAAATATTACTTTACATCAACTGTTTTCTCACTGGACCAAAGCATTAGGATAAAAGTCATAATTGAAATTTCCATTATAAAATCTTGCTTTAGAGTTACATTATCACTTAGATGTCAGTATGAAGCAGCGCACACACAGACACCTATTTAACAAAGCATTGCTGGTCATCTGATCATTTTTTATTTGGTTTATAAATATGAGAGATTTAGGGAAATCTGCATGTTAATCCCAGGACAGTTTATTTTCAAAGAGACTTTAGCTTTTACTAATACTTTTTAATGTCAAAAACTGATTACTGACATTTTATATACAAGTAAAATTAATCATGCTATAATAAAAAGAGCAAATCTGACTCAATTCCTGTGAATCAAAATGTAGAAAGTTTACAATGTGTGTGTAAATATTTACTTACAAAATAGGGCTGGATTTTACATTGACAACTACTGGTTTCTTGTCAGTCCCACCCAAGCAGGTGCTGGAGGTTTTCCCTTCTTTAACTCCTTACTCCAGTGTGCTTAGTCGTGCTAAGTACTTAGTAGTACCAGTGCATAGTAGAAATCACCAGTGAGCTTTTAAAAAATACTGGTATATTGTTATCACCTCAGACCTGTTACAACAAAATCTTTTTGGAAAGAGGTTTTTGAGGCTTGGGCAATGCTGTTTTAAACTTATTACCACGTGAGGCTGATATGCATTCACAGTTGACACTTGAATGACCTCCCACCACAAAGTATGGCCTTCAGGCTAATGCACTGCCATCATCTAGCAGCTTGTTAGAAAGACAGAATCTCAGACTGCACTCTAGATCTACTGAGTCAGAATTTGTGTTTTGACTAGATCCCCAGGTGATGCATTTGCACAGTAAAGTTGGAGGAATACTCTGTGAAATATGAGAGTTCCAGGCCATTGCAAAGGAGGGTTTGTCTGTTGGTAGTTAGGTATAGCTGAGCAAAGTGTATCAACTCTTTAAATAAACACGGAGGAAGATAAGGTCCTGGTTGAGAAGAACTCTTCCACATATGACAGTGAGAAGGTGTGCTAGTATATCTCCATCTCACAGGCTATGTGGACTATAGGGAGTGGGAGCATGTCATGCAGTCTCGTTGGAACATTAAAAAGAGTATGTTTTGCCATAAGCTGACCAACCACTGGATGCCAACTCTGCACACTTTTATCTGCATACCTTTATCCTGTGAGGTGAACCCCACTTAGTCCTTCGGAGGGAAACCCTCTTTCTCCCCTACAGCTCTTGCAACCACAGTGGAGACTGATGGGTGAGATGATCCGTATCCCCCTCTAGACTTTTCCCCATCTACTGTTTCTTGCATATATTCTATCTTGTTTCCTTCTAGATTTTGGCCTTTTAATCTTAAGATCATTTTATTTTCTTAAAATGTCCAACTCTTATAAGCAAAAGATTTGGCTTTCAAATAATTGTCCCTGTTATAATTTTGAAATATTACTTAAAGTTTCAAAAGCAGGATATCTTAGTTTCTTTCTCTATATAATCTTTCTGTAAGGTTTTGAATTATGAGAAAATGGATGTCTGAATACAGGAAGGGAGGCACTGAGGACAACTTTGAGGGAGACTGGTGAATACATATATTTAGCAATGAATGGTGTGGATAGCTCTGGGTAGTTATGATTAGAATATTAGAATAGTTCTTAGGTCTATTAATTTGTTCATTTCATGCTTTGATATAGTTAAAGAATCTTTGTGTCTTTTTAACTCTTAGAGACTATACTTTTAATGATATTTGTTTAGTACCTCCTGTGAGGGAAAGTAAAATGCAATGTAATTTGTTTTCTTTGTTTTTTAACATCTTTATTGGAGAATAATTGCTTTGCTTTGTTGTTAGTCTCTGTTGTATAACAAAGTGAATCAGTTATACATATACATATATCCCCATATCTCCTCCCTCTTGTGTCTGCCTCCCACCCTCCCTATCCCACCCCTCTAGGTGGTCACAAAGCACCGAGATGATCTCCCTGTGCTATGCAGCTGCTTCCCACTAGCTAGCTATTTTATATTTGGTTGGTAGTGGATATATGTCAACGCTACTCTCTCACTTCGTCCCAGCATACTCTTCCCCCTCCCTGTGTCCTCAAGTCCATTCTCTACATCTATGTCTTTATTCCTGTCCTGCCCCTAGGTTCATCAGAACCATTTCTTTAGATTCCATATATATGTGTTAGCATACAGTATTTGTTTTCCTCTTTCTGACTTACTTCACTCTGTGTGACAGACTCTAGGTCCATCCACTTCACTACAAATAACTCAATTTTGTTTCTTTTTATGGCTGAGTAATATTCCACTGTATATATGTGCCACATCTTCTTTATCCACTCATCTCTCAATGGACACTTAGGTTGCTTCCATGTCCTGGCTGTTGTAAACTGTGCTGCAGTGAACATTGTGGTACATGACTCTTTTTGAATTATGGTTTTCTCAGGGTGTATGCCCAGTAGCGGGATTGCTGGGTCATAGGGTAGTTCTACTTTTAGTTTTTTAAGGAACCTCCATACTGTTCTCCATAGTGGCTGTATCAATTTACATTCCCACCAAAAGTGCAAAAGGGTTCCCTTTTCTTCACACCCTCTCCAGCATTTATTGTTCTTAGATTTTTTGATGATGGCCGTTCTGACTGGTGTGAGATGATACCTCACTGTAGTTTTGATTTGCATTTCTCTAATGATTAGTGATGTTGAGCATCTTTTCATGTGTTTTCTGGCAATCTGTATATCTTCTTTGGAGAAATGCCTATTTAGGTCTTCTGCCCATTTTTGGATTGGGTTGTTTTTTTTCATATTGAGCTGCATGAGCTGCTTATATATTTTGGAGATTAATCCTTTGTTCCTTCATTTGCAAATATTTTCTCCCATTCTGAGGGTTGTCTTTTCATCTTATTTATGGTTTCCTTTGCTGTGCAAAAAGCTTTAAAATTTCATTAGGTCCCATTTGTTTATTTTTGCTTTTATTTCCATTTCTCTAGGAGGTGGGTCAAAAAGGATCTTGCTGTGATTTATGTCATAGAGGAAAACATAGGCAGAACACTCTAAGAGTTTTATAGTGTCTGGCCTTACACTTAGGTCTTTAATCCATTTTGAGTTTATTTTTGTGTATAGTGTTAGGGAGTGTTCTAATTTCATTCTTTTACATGTAGCTGTCCAGTTTTCCCAGCACCATTTATTGAAGAGGCTGTCTTTTCTCCATTGTATATTCTTGCCTCCTTTATCAAAAATAAGGTGACCATATGTGTGTGTGTTTATCTCTGGGCTTTCTATCCTGTTCCATTGATCTATATTTGTTTTTGTGCCAGTTCCATACTGTCTTGATTACTGTAGCTTTGTAGTATAGTCTGAAGTCAGGGAGCCTGATTCCTCCAGCTCCGTTTTTCTTTCTCAAGATTGCTTTGGTTATTTGGGGTCTTTTGTGTTTCCATACACATTGTGAAATTTTTTGTTCTAGTTCTGTGAAAAATGCTATTGGTAGTTTGATAGGGATTGCATTGAAGCTGTAGATTGCTTTGGGTAGTAGAGTCATTTTCACAATGTTGATTCTTCCAATCCAAGTACATGGTATATCTCTCCCTCTGTTTGTATCATCTTTCTTTAATTTCTTTCATCAGTGTCTTCTAGTTTTCTGCATTCAGGTCTTTTGTCTCCTTAGGTAGGTTTATTCCTAGGTATTTTATTGTTTTTGTTGCAATGGTAAATGGGAGTGTTTCCTTATTCTTTCAGATTTTTCATCATTAGTGTATAGGAATGCAAGAGATTTCTGTGCATTAATTTTGTATCCTGCTAATTTACCAAATTCATTAATTAGCTTTAGTAGTTTTCTGATAGCATCTTTAGTCATGTCATCTGCAAACAGTGACAGTCTTACTTCTTTTCCAGTTTGGATAATGTAATTGGATTCATTTGTTAGTAGTAAACACAAACATTGTTTACAGACCTTTGGGTACTCACTATTTAAAAACAAAAATTGCATCTCTAGCGTGGTAATCTCCTTAATCTCCAAGAGGTACTTCCTAATAGGCTAAATTCAGGATCACAATTTATTACATCCAGAGCATCAGGACAATGTCTTTTCTCTCAGTATAGGTAAACACCTACTACAGTTCAAGACTGTCTAGTCATATCTTTTCTTCTCAGGGTACATATGGCCTAAATCAAATGAGATGCTGATCTTAATCTAGTTCAAAGTACATGGATATTCAGTGCCAATATCATTTGATTATATCATTTTAAAAGAAAGTTAATGTTAAGCTGTGTCTACATAAACAACTATTATTAAAAACATGTTTTATGTCCAAACAAGTATATGCTCATACTCAATTTGATTGCAATAATAAATAAGAAGTCATGGATCATTTACAGAACAATATTATTGAGTATATTACTCAAGCACTAAGTGGTCTGATAGAACCCCCACACTTGGCCACCAGATATACTGGTGTGGGTTGATTATGACTCTTTTACATCCAGTCATGCAGGGATCCAAGTTTCCTTGTTCTTTAGATGCTACCGCACCATCTCAATGCCTAATGTCCAACTTTGCCAAGATAGGAGAATCAGTTTTATTAATGCTATTTAATTGGAAGAGAAATGAATACCCATGTTCTTGTGTAAAGAGTAAGCATAAAGTGTTTCTATCAAAGATATCATTGTATAAATATCATGATTATATATATATATATGCTAGAGATATGTGTATAACCATACATGTGTATATGTGCATGCATGTATATATATATATGATGTACTCATATATATGTACTAAGTACATAAGTAGTGTTACATATAATGTATACAATATACATGAGTATATGTACATTATATGAATATATATATGAATGTGTGTGTATATGTATACTACTTAGGTACTGCTTAGACTCCATTTTTTACCTACCTTCATTCCTTTAATTAACAGTATACAGGGGGAGGAATCAAGATGATGGAGGAATAGGATGTGGAGATTACCTCTTCCACAAATACATCAGAAACACATCTACAAGTGGAAGGAGTCACACAGAACATCTACTGAATACTGGCAGAAGACCTAAGACCTCCGAAAGGGCAAAAAATCCTCCACATAACCAGGTAGGAAAAAAGAAAAAAGGAAAAAAATTAAAAAGAAAGGAATCTGGATGGGACCTGTGCCCCACGGAGGGAGCTGTGAAGGACGAAAACTTCCCCAACCCTGGGAAGCCCCCTCAGTGGTGGGAAGATCAGCCTGGATGGAGGGGGAGCTTCGGAGCCTCAGAGGAAAGCACAGCAAACGATTTGTAGAGGGCAAAATGGAGAGTGACCTGCACAGACAGTCGCTACTGCTGCCCTGAACTCCCCAACCTGAGACAATCATCCACTGCTGAGGGCAGGGGCTGGGTGCGGAAGCACAGGCTTCAGAGGTCAGACCCAGGTAGAAGCCTGGGGTTGATTGTGGGGAGACAGCCTAAAAAGGCTGGAGTGTGACAACTGAGGGTGCACTTGGAAGAAGCCTGAGCCCACCAGAGAGGCAAGATGCCATTTTTAGGGGGGGCACCTGAGGAGAGGGACGGGACTGCCATAGGAATTTCTTTCCCTGTGCATAGGCTCTCAAACAACAGGACACAACCTACATGAGCTCTGGGGGTGGGTGCAAGCCACTGCTGACATCATGGGCTCCAGAGGAGGTCACGGGCTGCCACCACAGCTAGGGGATCTGCTAGCAGGCAGCAATCACTGTCCCTGCTGTCCCAGGCATGTGTGGGCCACAGCTAAGGGACCCACAAGAAGATGCCAAGTGCAGCCCCTGCTGTTCCAGGGATGATAGACTACTGCCACCACTGAGAACATATGGGTTGGTGCCAATTGCTACCTCAACATACTGAGAGGGTGCACGGGCCACAAAACCTACACACCCCATATTAAGTGGATAACAGCCAGCACACACTGAGGAAAGAGGCAACAAGCATCCAAATTAAAACAGCCCCTTGATTCCAGACAAGAAGCTGCAGTAGAAAGACTTGAGCTCACCTCCTCTCATGAAAACACTAAAACCACAACTACTGAACACCCATCGACAAAAAAGATTGGAACCTACCAAAAAAGATATGCTACATTTAAAAACAAAGAAGAAGACCCAAAGACATAGTAGGAAGGGAACTTTCATGACATGATCAAATTCCATAACCGCTGGATGGGTGACACACAAACTGGAAAATAACTGTATCTCAAAGATTTTCACATAGGAGAGTTCTGAGCCCCAGATTAGGCTCCCCAGCCTGAGGGCCTGGCAAAAGGAAGAGGAGCCCCTACAGCATTTGGCTTTGAAGGCCAGTGAGACTTGAGTGGAGGAGCTTCACAGGACTGGGGAAAACAGAGATTCCATTCTTAGAAGGCACACACAAGATTTCACATGCACTGGGACCCAGCAGAAAGCAGTGATTCCATGGGATCCTGGGCTAGAAGTAGCTGTAGGTCATGCAGGGTCTCTGAGGGAGGCGGGACATAGCTGTGGCTCACTATGGGGGCAAGGACACTGGTAGTGGAGGCTCCAGGGAATATTGATTGCCATGAGCTCTCCCAGAGTTAACCATTTTGGCACTGAGACCTGGCCACACTCAACAGCCTGCAGCTTCCAGTGCTGGGACACCTCATGCCCAAAACCAGCAGGGTGAACACAATGCCACCCATCAGCAGACAGGCTGCCTAAAGTTGTGCTGAGCTCAAAGCCACCTCTAAACACACTGTTGACAGGGCCCTACCCACCAGAGGGTAAAAACCTAACCCCACCCACCAGTAGGCAGGCACCAGTCCCTCCAATAAGGAAGCCTAAACAAGCCCCTGGACCAACCTAACCCCATAGGACGCAGACTCCAGAAGCAAGAGGAACTATGATCCTGCAGCCTGCAGAAAGGACAGAACAAACACAAAAAGTTAGACAAAATCAGACTGCAAAGAAATATATTTCAGACGAAGGAACAAGATAAAACCCTAGAAAAACAACTAAGTGAAGTGGAGATATGCAATCTACCTGAAAAAGAATTCAGAGTAATGATACTGAAGATAATCCAAGATCTCGGAGAAAGAATGGAGACACAGCTCAAGAAGATACAAAAAATGATTAACAAAGTGCTAGAAGATTTAAAGAACAAACAGAGCACAATATACTAATCAAAGTGAAAATATGATAGAAGGAATCAACAGCAGAATAAATGAGGCAGAAGAACAAGCAAGTGAGCTGGAAGACAAATTGGTGGAAATCACTGCAATGGAATAGAATAAAGAAAAAATAATGAAAAGAAATGAGGACAGTCTAAGAGACTTCTAGGACAACATTAAATGGACCAAAATTCACATTATAGGGTCCCAGAAGGAGAAGAGGGAGATAAAGGGCCTATGAAAATATCTGAAGAGATTATAGCCAAAAACATCCCTAACATGAGAAGGGAACACTCAAGTCACGGAAGTGCAGACAGTCTAATACAAGATAAACCTAAGGAAGAATATACCAAGATACATATTAATCAAACAGATAAAATTAAAAACAGAGAAAAAATATTAAAAGCAATAAGGGAAAAGGAACAAATAACATACAAGATTATCCCCATAAGGTTTCAGCAGAAACTCTGCAGGCCAGAGGGGAGTGGCATGATATATTTAAAGTGATGAAAGGGATAAACCTACAAACAAAAATGCTCTACCAGGCAAGGCTCTCATTCAGATTCGACAGAGAAATCAAAAGCTTTACAGACAAGCAAAAGCTAAGAGAATTTATCACCACCAAACCAGCTTTGAAACAAATCCTAAAGGAATTTCTCTAGGGGGAAAAGAAAAGGCCACTAGAAACAAGAAAATTACAAATGGGAAAGCTCACAAGTAAAAGCAAACATAACGTAAAAGTAGGAAATCATCCACACACAAATATGATATCAAAACCAGCAATCGTGAGAAGAGGAGGGTACAAATGCACGATATTAAAAATTGAGACCAGCAACTTAAAACAATCTCGTGTGTGTATATATGTATACTGCTATATCAAAACCTCATGGTAACTGCAAACCAAAAATTTACAATAGATACACACAAAAAAAAGAAAAAACAATCCAAGCACAACACTAAAGATAATCACCAAATCACAACAGAGAACAAAAGAGGAAGGGAAGAAAAAAGACCTACAAAAACACATCCAAAACAATTAAGAAAAGGCAATAAGAACATACATATTGATAATTACCTTAAATGTAAGTGGATTAAATGCTCCAAGCAAAAGACATTGACTGACTGAATGGATACAAAAATAAGACTCATATATATGCTGTCTACACGAGACCCACTTCAGTTCTAGGGACACATACAGACTGAAAGTGAGGGGATAGAAAAAGGTATTCCAGGCAAATGAAAGTCAAAAGAAAGCTGGAGGAGTAGCAATACTCATGGCAGAAAAAATAGACTTTACATTAAAGACCATATATGACAAACCCATAGCTAACATCACATTCAATGGTGAAAAGCTGAAAGCATTTCCTCTAAGATCAGGAACAAGACAAGTGTATCCACTCTCTCCACTTTTATTCACCATAGTTTTGGAAACCCTAGCCACAGCAATCAGAGAAGGAAAAGAAATAAAAGGAATCCAAATTGGAAAAGAAAAGGTAAAACTGTCATTGTTTGCAGATGACATGATACTATAAATAGAAAATCTTAAACATGCTATCAGAAAACTACTAGAGCTCATCAATGAATTCAGAAAGGTTGCAGGATATGAAATTAAATACCAGAAATCTGTTGCATTTCTATACACTAACAACAAAATATCAGGAGGAGAAATTAAGGAAACAATCCCATTTACCATTGCATCAAAAAGAATAAAATACATAGGAATAAACTTGCCTAAGGAGGCAAAAGACCTGTACTCCAAAAACTATAAGAAATTGATGAAAGAAATAGAAGATGACACAAACAGATGGAAAGAAATACCGTGTTCTTGGATTGGAAGAATCAATATTATGAAAATGATTATATGACCCAAAGTAATCTACAGATTCAATGCAATCCCTATCAAATTACCAGTAGCATTTTTCACAGAACTAGAACAAAATAAATTTTAATTTGTATGGATACACAAAAGACTCCGAATAGCTAAAGAAATCCTCAGTAAGGAAAACTGAGCTGGAGGAATCAGACTCCATGACTTCAGAGTATACTACAAAGCTACAGTAATCAAAACAGTATGGTACTGGCACAAACACAGAAATATAGATCAATGAAACAGAATACAAAGCCCAGAAATAAACCCATGCACCTATGGTCAATTAGTCCACAAGAAAGGAGGCAAGAATATACAATGGAAAAAATTCTCTTCAGTAAGTGGTGCTGGGAAAACTGGACAGATGCATACAAAAGAATGATATTAGAACATGTTTTAACCCCATACACAAAAATAAGCTCAAAATCAATTAAAGACCTAAATATGAGACAGGACACTATAAAACTCCTAGAGGAAAACATAGGCAGAACACTCTTTGACATAAGTTACAGCATTATCGTTTTCAATCCACGTTCTAGAGTAATGAAAATAGAAACAAAAATAAACAAATGGGACCTAATTAAACTTAAAAGTTTGCACAGCAAAGGAAACCATAAACAAAATGAAAAAACCCACAGAATGGGAGAAAATATTTGCAAACGAAGTGACCAACAAGGGATAAATCTCCAAATTATACAAACAACTCATGCAGCTAAATACCAAAAACCCCAATCAAAAAATCGGCAGAAGACCTAAATAGACATTTCTCCAAAGAAGACATGCAGATGGCCAAAAAGCACATGAAAAGATGCTCAACATCATTACTTATCCGAGAAATGCAAATCAAAATTACAATGAGATATCACCTCATACTGGTCTGAATGGCCATCATCAGAATGTCTACAAAGAATAAATGCTGGAGAGGGTGTGGAGAAAAAGGAACCCTCCTACACTGTTGGTGGGAATATAAGTTATGGAGAACAGTATGGAGGTTCCTTAAAAAACTAAAAATAGAACTACAGTGTGATCCAGCTATTCCACTTTTAGGCATATACCCAGAGAAAACCATAATTCGAAAAGAGTCATGTACCACAATGTTCACTGAAGCACTGTTTACAATAGCCAAGACACAGAAACAACCTTAATGTCTATCAACAGATGAACAGATAAAGAAGATGTGGTACATATATAAAATGGAACACTAAAAAGAATGAAGTAATGCCATCTGCAGCAACATGGATTGACCTGGAGATTATCATACTAAGTGAAGTAATTCAGAGAAAGACAAATATCCAATGATATCACTTACATGCGAAATCCAAAAAAAATTATACAAATGATCTTATTTGCAAAACAGAAACAGGGCTTCCCTGGTGGCGCAGTGGTTGAGAGTCCACCTGCCGATGCAGGGGATGCGGGTTTGTGCCCCGGTCTGGGAAGATCCCACGTGCCACAGAGTGGCTGGGCCCCTGAGCCGTGGCCACTGAGCCTGTCCGGAGCACTCCGCAATGGGAGAAGCCACGACAGTGAGAGGCCTGTGTACTGCAAAAAAAAAAAAAAAGAACAGAAACAGACTCACAGACTTAGAGAATGAACTTATGGTTACCAGGTGGGAAGGGAGGGTGGGGGGGATCAACTTGGAGTTTGGCATTGACATGTACACATTTAAAACAGATAATCAGGGTTTCCCTGGTGGCTCAGTGGTTGGGAGTCTGCCTGCTGATGCAGGGGACGCGGGTTCGTGCCCCGGTCTGGGAGGATCCCACATGCCGCGGAGCGGCTGGGCCCGTGAGCCATGGCCGCTGAGCCTGCGCGTCCGGAGCCTGTGCTCCGCAACGGGAGAGGCCACAACAGTGAGAGGCCCGCGTATGGCAAAAAAAAAAAAAGAAAGAAGGGAAACAGATAACAAGAACCTACTGTATAGGAGAGAACCCTACTCAATATTCTGTCATAACCTATATGGAAAAAGAATCTGAAAATGAATGGATATGTGTATAACTGAATCACTTAGCTAATACCCATAACTAACACAACATTGTAAATCAATTATATTCAAGTAAAAAATAAAAATTTAATTAAAAAGTGAAGGGTAGGGGTATTACTGTAACCCATTCCTAGATCGTGAAGAGTAGCAATGACTAACTATACATAGATGTTCCTGAAAACCACAGAAATATAGGCCCACCACTTGAAACTGGAAGTCCCAAACACATTCCCCTTAACCCAGGCCCCAGTGGGTCTGCAAGCACTCCTGTGCTATCCAACAGAAGTACCAGACATCATCCCAAAGGGCCCAGTTGATACCACTGAAGTGGTAGCACATGTCTATACCTATATCCTTAAGCTAGATCAGTTGAATAATCTTGTGTAAACAGAGGCAGGCATATTTGGTAATGCTATAAAATGTAGCTTTATCATTATGGCTCATGTTGGAAAAGATTAATTTTGTGGTATTTTTGAAGAAGAGTAAATTCTTATTGCTAAGCCTATTAAACTAATATTTATGAGGATACAGATATATATATATATATATATATATATATATATATATAACATGGTCATTCTCATAATCTTACTGATTATCAGATTAAGATTATAAATAAAATGAACTGACTGGAAAGTAACTTAAGTAAGCAACTTACTTAAAAAGTTAAGAAACAATCTTGATTTTTTAAGGAACATTGTATAAGTTTATGGAGTTTGGCAACTGTTAATAGTATGTTACATTGAAATACTATTATTTTCATATTTTGGAGCATCTTTCCTTCCCATTATCAGAAAATTTAGTATGAAAAAATCTATAGTAGTAATAAAATGTTTTACAAAACTTAAAAAACCCCACTGATTAATATGTACCACGGACTGGGACTTAGTTTTTAAATGCATATATATTATGAGAGTGATTTGCTAATTAATGTATTATTTAACCATTTTCTATAAGTACAGCTGCAGGTCTATAGTATTTAGATATATTTCTATTCCTATTTGCCTTACATTAGTTTATCTGTGGGAACATATTGCATAAATGTACCACGAGAGCTTTGCTTCTAACATTCTATTTCTTTTCCTCATAAATGTTTCAGAGGGAAATATTAGAAACATGTATAAATAGACACCGAAAAATTTACTGGAGTAATTCAACACACTCCTGCTTCAGCAACTTTATTTGAAGCTTTTTTATATGTGTTGTTTGCAACCCTGAATAAAATGTAAATTTTCCCACAGTTTCTTAAAATAGATGTGTTTAAAAAAAATCTCAGGAGGAACATATGAGTTGAATAACAAGAAGTTTTCCTTTTATAAAGTCTCTAGCATATTTTTTCTTGGGACAATTCAGGCAGACTAAACAATTTTGACACAAATAAGAGCTGCTTAAATTGTAATTTTAGAAGAAGTCTTGAAAGAGGTATGTCTCCTCTTGAGAAGAATTGATGTGCAGGTAGTATGAAAACTCATTCCCAAAAGATAATTGGAGCAGTTTTCTTTTATCTGTGAGGTGATTCTTAATAATCAGAAAGTTTTCTAATTTTAAAGATGAGGGGAAATAAAAAAAAAAGCATCCAAGTTAACTCAAAAAGTTAATGGTAGAATAAACTAACTGCAAGTAGAACTTTCGTGAAAAGCTTTGTTCTTTTAAAATATATCTTACTATGGCTTCTAAAATTAGTATTTATATTCTCTAAAAGACATAGAGTACTCCCTAAAAGATATC
This sequence comes from Phocoena phocoena, assembly GCF_963924675.1. Classification (NCBI taxonomy): domain Eukaryota; kingdom Metazoa; phylum Chordata; class Mammalia; order Artiodactyla; family Phocoenidae; genus Phocoena; species Phocoena phocoena. Next base: position 66,043,008 of record NC_089225.1, read on the forward strand.
AGCAATTTCTCAGATGTGTTATGAAACTTTAAATAATGCAACATTCTTGCTTTAACGGTAAAGAGACTATAAACAAAGTGTCTTAACTCAGCTACCATAGCAAAAGATCATAGACTTGGTGACTTAACAATAGAAATTAATTTTCTCACAGTTCTGGAGGTTAGAAGTCCAAGGACAAGGTTCTTGCATGGTTGATTTCTGGTGAGGACTCTCTTACTGGCTTGTAGATGGTGGCCTTCTCCTGGTAGGGGAGAGAGAGAGAGATCAAGCTCTCTGGTGTCTCTTCTTATAAGGGCACTAATTCCATCATGAGGGTCTTACCCTCATGAATTTATCTAAACCTAATTATCTCCCAAAGGCCCAATCTCCAAATACCATCACATTGAGGGTTAAGGCTACATCACATAAATATGGGGGGACACAATCTGAGTGTATAGCATTCCATTCATAAAAGGGAAAATAACATTTACAAAAATAAATTTAAATCTATTTAAATGTAACTAAAGCTCATAGTGAAATTTTTCGAAAATAAAAAAGTGAAAATAAGCCATCCATAATTTTATCACCTAAAGAGAACTTCTCTTAATATCTATCTATCTATCCATATACAATTCAAGAAAGAACTTTATAAATACACCAAAATGCCAATAGTGATTGAGTGGATAATTTCTGGGTGACTGGCCTCTGAGTTAGCTAGACAAATGTGTGTATATGTGTATTTGTGAAACTGCGTGATGTGTGTGTGTGCATGTGCACTTGATATTCCCTTTTCCATTGTCAGAGGGGAATACCAATTTTTATATGTCTATTTCTCCTAAGATTACATAACTGAAGATTTCAATGATTTTGTTATTTCAAGAATATTATATAAATGGAATTACACATTATATAACATTTTGGGTATTAGCTTTTATCACTGAGCATAATTCTCTGACAATTTATCCAAAATTATTGTGTGCATCAAATCTATCCATTTTTATTACTGAATAGTATACCATGGGATATATGTACACAGTTTAACAATTTAACCACTGAAGAACATTTGAGTCATGTCCAAGTTTTGTCTGTAATTAATAAAGCTCCTAAAACATTCATGTATAGGTATTTGTATAATCATATGTTTTTATCTCTCTGGGAAAATTACCAGGAAAAAATTACTAATGGCATGTTTAGTTATATAAAAAATCTAACTGCCAAACTCTTTTCCAGAGAAGTTGTACTATTTTATATTCCCATCAGCAATGTATATGAGTCATCTACTTTCTCTGAATCCTCACAATTATTTGCTATTGTTAATACTTTTTAAAATTTAATTTTAACCATTTTACATGTATTTAGTAATATCTCATCAGTTCATTTTTAAACATCTTTATTGGAGTATAATTGCTTTACAATGGTGTGTTAGTTTCTGCTTTATAACAAAGTGAATCAGCTATACATATACATATATCCCCATATCTCTTCCCTCTTGCATGTCCCCCCCTATCTCACCCCTCTAGGGGGTCACAAAGCACCGAGATGATCTCCCTGTTCCCACTAGCTATCTATTTTACATTTGGTAGTGTATATATGTCCATGCCACTCTCTCACTTTGTCCCAGCTTACCCTTCCCCCCCCATGTCCTCAAGAGTCATTCTCTAGTAGGTCTGCATCTTTATTCCTGTCTTGCCCCTAGGTTCTTCATGACATTTTTTTTTTAATTCCATACATATGTGTTAGCATACGGTATTTTTCTTTCTGACTTACTTCACTCTGTATGACAGACTCTAGGTCCATCCACCTCACTACAAATAACTCAATTTTGTTTCTTTTTATGGCTGAATCTCATCAGTTTTAATTGTGTTTCCCTAATAGCTATGCTGTTGAATATCTTTTCATGTACTTATTTGCCATTGACATATCCTCTTCAGTGAAAATTATATTCATGTATTTTGTTAAAACTGTTCTGATCATACAATTTCGAAGTGGCAGGCATGCAGGGGGAATTCCCACAGAACGAAGCAATTCTCAGATACCAGCATGGAAAGCAATTCTAACACTATATACCAGGAGATAGCATCAGATCCCACAGGCTAAGGGCTTAGGCTCACATGACTGCCCCTCCCCACTTAAGATGCATCAATTGCAAGCCCAGGTCAGTAGTCATCTGTGATTCTACCCAGCTGGCCATAGATCATAGATTCCAATGACTCCCTCTTTGTGTTTGATTAATTTGCTAGAGCAGCTCACAGAACTCGGGGAAACATTTTACTTACTAGATTACCAGTTTACTATCAAAAGACATAACTCAGCAATAGCCAGATAGAAGAGATGCATAGAGCAAGGTATGGGGAAAGGGTGCAGAGATTTCATGCTCTGAGTATGCCCCTTTCCCAGCACCTCCAGGTGTTCACCAACCAGGAAGCTCTCCGAACCCTGTCCTTTTAGGGTTTTATGGAGATTTTATTACATAGTCACAATTGATTAAAACATTGCCCATTGGTGATTGATGCAACCTCCATCTCCTCTATCCACCCCAGATATCACAGGGTGGAACTGAAAGTTCCACCCCTCTACTCATGGTTGGTTACCCTGACAACCAGCCTCCATCTTTAGGTGCTTTCCAAAAGTCACCTCTTTAACATAAACCTAGTTGTGGAAAGGGGCTTGTTATGAATGACAAAATACTTATTTCACTTTTATGGCTCCAAAGCAATTTCAGGAACTGAGGACAGGAAATCCAAATATTACAACTGATGCTCCCATTATACTCTTACCACTCACGAAATTCTAAACATTTGGGGAGTTGTAAGCCAGCAACCATAGACAAAGACCAAATATATATGAGAAATATATTTTGGTCATCTGAATGACCAAATATATATTTCTTATAAATCACAATATTACATTTGCCCAGTTGGATTGCTTGAGTATATAGGCTACATGCTATTCCTTTCTTGGATATATGATTTGCAAATATATTCTCCCAGTATATAGCTTGTTTATTCATCCTTTTAAGAGGGTCATTCATAGAGCAAATGTTTCTAATGTTGATGAAGTCCAACTTAACAATTAGTCTTTTATGGGCCATATTTTTTGTGTTAAGCCTAAGAATTCCTTGCCTAGTTGTAAATTCTAAAAGTTCTATCCCTTGTTGTCTCTAAAAGTTTTGTAGTTTTACACTTTTCAGTTAAGTCTGCGATCCATTTTGAGCTAGTTTTTGTGTAAGATGTGAGGTTTAGATTGAGGATCACTTTTTAGCCAATGAATGTCCAATTGCTCCAGCACCATTTGTTGAAAAGGTTATTCTTCCTCCACTGAATTATTTTTGCACCTTCATCAAGAAGCAGTTGGAGAAATGAAATACTTAGATATAAATTTACTAAAATATGTATTAGATCTATATGTAAAAAACTGCAAAACACTGATGAAAAAGATCACAGAAAAACAAAATAAATGGGGAATATATTCTGTTATGAATTGGAAGACTCAATATTATTAAAATGTCAATTCTTCCCAACCTGCACAATAGATTCAACACAATACTAGTCAAAATCCCAACTAGCTATTTTGTAGATGTTGACAAACTGATTCTAAAATTTATGAAAAAACAAAAGAATAAAATAGCAAAACAATACTGGAGAAGAAAAAATTTCAGAGACTCATAATACCCACTTTCTAGAATTACTATAAAGCTACAGTAATAAAGAGAGTTCAATATTAGCAAAGTAATAGGCACATAAATCAAGGGAATAGAATAGAGAGGCTTGAAATAGACTCACACCAATATAGTCAACTGATTTTTAACAAAGGCACAAAGGCAATTTAATGGAGGAGGGATAGTATTTTCAACAAATAGGGCTAAAGCAATTAGACTTCCTTGTGCAAAACATGAATCTAGATTTACCTCTTAAATTACACAAAAATTAACTCAAAATGTATCACAGGCCTGATGTGTTTCTGTGTGTGTATATGTGTGTATGTATCTGTATATGCATATGTAAAACTATTGCTATACTAAGAGAGATGATTTTATGTATAATACTCCATTAAAACCAGAGAAGGCAGAAAACAAGTGAAAAACAAAACAAACAAAAATGAAATAACAAAGGCAATGGATAGAAAACAATTACAAATATGGTAGATATTATATCAATGATCACTTTAAACATCAATGATTGAAATACAACAATTAGAGAGATTCTCAGAGTAAATTTAAAAAAATAAGACCCAATACTATACTGTGTACAAGAAACTCTCTTGGCATATAAAGACACAGCTAAATTAAAAGTAAAGGGGTGGAGAAAGATATATCATGCTATATTAATTTCATACAAAGCTGATTTCAGAACAAGGGAAATAATGAAGGATAAGAAAAAACATTACATAATAAAAAGAGGTCAGTTTTCCAAAAAGACTCCCATGTCTATGTCTGTCTCTAAATTTCCCCTTCTTTCATATTGTATCAGAAGTCACCCAAATAACCTCCTCTAAGCTTAATTAATTATATCTACAACAACCCTATTTCCAAATGAGGTAACATTACTAAGTACTGTGGTGAGGACTTTAACATGAAATTCAGGAATACACAATTCAACCCATAATGACAAGATACACAACATTCTGGGCTACAAAACACACCTTAACAGGAATAACAATATAATTCATACACAGTGTCCTCTTAGACCACAATGAAATTAACTCAAATCAATAGCAGAAAGAGAGCTGGATTATCTCAAAAATACTTTGAAATTAAACAACAAACTCCTAACTAACACATAGGTCAAATAATAAGTCTCAAGAAAAAATTTAAACATATTTTGAACTAGATGATAATAAAAATACCACTGGTGAAAATGTGTGGGATGCAGGTAAAGCAAGTGATTGGAGGAAAATTTATAGCATCTATTGTGTATGTTAGGAAAGAGAGACCTGTAATCAATAATCTAAGCTTTCTCCTTAAAAAACTAGAAAAGCAAATTGAATCCAAAGTAGACAAAAGAAAAGATAATAATAATTAGAGCAGAAATCAGTAAAATTTAAAACAGGAAATCCGTAGAAAAAATAAATCAATGAAACCAAAAGCTGGTTCTTTTAAATGATCAAAAAAATTGAGAAACCTCTAATGAGGCTATCAAAAATAAAAAGGGATAAGGCAGGCAAAAATAAGTAATATTAGAAATGAAAGAGGGGCCATCATAACTGATCATGTAGATATTAAAAAAGATATTATAAACAATCCTATGCCCATAAATTTGGTAACACAGATTAAATGGACCCATTCCTTGAACAAATACAATCTACCAAATTTACCAAATTTTACAAAAGAAAAAAATAGACATTATGAGTAGGCCTATATCTATTAAAAACATTGAATCATTAATTAATAACCTTCCCAAACAGAAAGCTCCAGGCCCAGATGAGTTCACTAGTAAATTTTATCAAATATTTAAAGAGGAAATTGTACCATTTTTCTACGGTCTCTTTCAGATAACAGAAGTAGAAGAAACACTTCCTAACTCATTGTATTAGGCCAGCATTACCCTAATATAAAAAGGACAGAAAGACATTATGTTACAAGAAAGGAAAAGTACAGACCAATATCTCTCACAACCGTAAGTGCAAATCCTCAACCAAATTTTACCAAGTCAAATCCAACAATATATAAGGAGAATTATATACCAGGACTTAGTGGTGTGGAATCATATACCATGATCCAGGTGTGGAAGGCTGTTTCAACTTTCAAAAACAAATTAATATAATCCATTAGATCAAGAGACTAAAGAAGAAAAAGACTTATATGAACAAATCAATAGATGCATAAAATGCATTTGACAAAATCCAGCATCGATTCCTGATACTCTCAGCAAACTAGAGTTAACTTCATCAATTTAATAAAGAATATCCACAAAAAACCTATAGCTAACATCATACTTAATGATGACAAACTAGATGTTTTCCTGCTAAGAACATGAAGAAGGCAAGGATGTCCCATCTCACCATTCCTACTCAACATTATACTGGAAGTCTTAGTTCATCCTGCTACAACTTAACTCTTTTGTTTACATAACATTTATGATATTAGGATCATGGATAATCTAGTTTTAAATTTTATCCTTATAAAATGTGATAAAATGAGAAGAGGTGGGTGTATACAGTGACCAGGGTTATTTGAATTATGAAAAGAGGAGTATCTATAACTGTTAGAGGGTTGATTGTGCTTCAGAAGTAAAACATACTAATTCCAAAGCAATAGACATGGATTGCTAATGTGTGAGTCTAAGAATTTATTCAAAATAGCAGCAGAATCAATTCATAAATTATCCTTATGGTTCAGAGTAGTGTTATAGGCAAACTTATTATGAGTGGAATGACTTTGCTGCTTAAGTGTGTATAAGGGGAAAGAGTTAGTAGTACTATGATATTTGCAGCAGAAGAGTGACTCAGTACATCAACAATGCACAGGCTCTGAGGTTATGGAGACTTCATGGCTTCTGTGAAGTTGAAGTGTCTGTGTGGTTTACACAGTCTACTCCTTTGGTAAGAAGGACCAAGCAAGAATAAGACCAGTTATAACTATAACATATTTCATGCTCTATATTATTAGGGGAAATCCATTGATGTCATAACTAACTAGAAAACAGGTCTTAGATTTAACACTGAACACAAGAATTAATGGATGATTCCTTTATGGCATCATTTGTAACATTTAAAAAATTGGGAGTAACTAATATTCAACACAAAAGAAACGGTTGAAAAAATGGTAGATAAATAAGAAATACCATGTAAGTAGTGTAAATAATGTTTGAAAAATATTTCATGACATATGGTAAAATATTTAAAAGATCATGCAGACCTGCACAACAATAAGTGTGTTAAACAGTGACCATATAGACATTTAAAGACTCTTCCCATTTTCTATATATCCCGTAAACCTCCTAGAGTCATGAAAAAACAAAGAAGAATCATTCCAAAAAAGGATTAAAATGGGTTGTTCTGCCAATCTAGAGAACAGAAATATTTTTATTTTCTTCATTCCTCTACATCTAACTTTTACAGTAAGATTATATACATGATATATATATGATTATATATTTACACATAGAAAGAAAGAAAGATATATATATATAGAGAGAGAGAGAGAGAGAGAGAGCGAGAGAGAGAGAGAGAGAGAAAAGGCTATAAATATACAGATCTATCACATACACATACAGAGCATATATTATTTTGTTAATTTTTTAATTTCAATAAAAAACATCATTACGACTTTGTCTATTCTTCTTTTCACCCCTGCCTTGACTGCTCCATAGAACAGGCATTATTTTGTGTGTAATCTCTTCATTGATGTTTCTTCAGAGCCTGTAATAGTGCTTGACAAATGACAGGCACTGAATAAATATTGAATGTCTGACTTATTATGAGATAGGATCATATTCTAAAGGGACAGAATTATTTCATTCATGTTTAATGAACATATGGTCATATGCTGTCATTAAAAATGGTAAATAGGGCTTCCCTGGTGGCACAGTGGTTGAGAGTCTGCCTGCCGATGCAGGGGACGCAGGTTTTTGCCCCGGTCTGGGAGGATCCCACGTGCTGCGGAGCAGCTGGGCCCATGAGCCATGGTCGCTGGGCCTGCGTGCTCCGCGGCGGGAGAGGCCACAGCAGTGAGAGGCCCATGTACCACAAAAAAAAAAAAAAAAAAAAAAAAAAAACGGTAAATAGTAATGCTTAATGTTTTTTTTGATGTTTTACAACATTAAGTTAGTCTTTTAGAAAAAAAATACAATCTTTAAAGTTCCTCTTTTAGTGATTAAAATTAAAGAAAATGTCAATCTGTTATTTATAGGGTGATCTCTATTATCTAGAAATTATGTGAAACAGGGACCTGCCATATGAAGGGCTCTGGGTCTCACTGTCATGAAGATCTGAGATTTTAGATATTAATCTCCAACTAGGATTATTCATGAAGTGAACATATTTTTAATGTGTTAAAGTATCAGTTGGCTAACTGTGATAATTTAAAGTCTTACTCAGTTTTGGCAAACTCATTTTGCTATTTCATCATTTAAAATATATTGAGAATCTCAAAAACAAAATGTCCTGGGCCTCTTTCAACCTCTCTGAAACTCTGATGAGAAACATGAAAATACCAGATGCCCTGATAATTTTTCTTCTTTTAAACCCATATTTTAAGAAGCTATTTATATATTGTGACAAAAATGGGACACTTAGACTCTTAAGTGTTAATTCTTGATGTGTATTATCATTTTCTCTGTTTATCATATTTTATGCAAGGAGCATTACATTTAGCTTTTCAACTCTAAATTTAAGTCTGCCTCTCTTTTCTTGTTTTAGATTTCGCTGATGATACTGACTGGGGGAAAAATATTTGAGAAGTCAAATCAAATTTAACTGGTTAGTTCACTAATTAAGCCAGGCACTCTGTGAGGTGTTCTCATGTATGTGATTCCATTAATGTTTTGCTAAATATTCTACTATACATAGACTTCAAATGCCTTTCTTTAAATGTGGAGCAATGTTAACAGAAAAATGTTGAATTGTTTGCTTATTTTCATGTTTGTGTTTATGCTGGGTCTACCAAAAGTAAGGCTGCCACTTCTTCCTGGAGTAAATTATACATTTTTTTAAAAACACTGGAAAAAGAAACTTTAGCAAAGACAAATCAAATTGTCTGTGTCTTTATTTCTTTATCAAAGCAATGCTAAGCAATATTTATGTATTATCAGCACTCTTGTCAGCCTTGGATGGAAGTTGGGAATCTTTACGAATAAGAACACTTCTGAACTATAAATGCTGAAATCTATTTGCAACTTACTTTTATCTTATTAGGAACACAGAGAGACACGTTCTCCCTTAGCCCATCTGGTGGTAGGAGAATATCACAAAGTAGGAAGGATTCCTAATAAAGGTGGTTGTAGGATCACAGCTTTTAGATGTCAATTATGCCTCTCCAGATAGATATGGTATAGCTTATCTTCATATGTTAGCTTCCTTCCTTAAAAACAACTGCCTTAATTTGGTACTTCCATTAAATCCTTTGAAAAGGGAAAACATTATTTATGTTAGAGCACTTGGGTTCCTTTTGAGAACAACGACCTCTAGTAATAATATGAATGAATAACTTTATTTGATTAAGCAATAGTAAAATCAGTTTTTTTCAATATGACTGTCACTGTGATCTTATTCATCAAAATAATTAGACTAGATTTGATTATATTTGTTAAAATGACCAAACTGGTTCAATCAATAGATTTTATTCAAAACAGTTTTCCAAAACATTAAAAAAAATTTTGACAAATTCTGACTATGATCCAAAAATCTTTGGCAAACAAAGAAGAAAAATTTTTTAAATGATTGAATTTTCATGCCATGTAGACATATTTGGAAATGGAATCACAGGCTTTGAGACACAAACAGAAGTTAGTATTCTTTCATCTCTGTTACTTCCTTAAGTAGAAGGTTAAGGAGGTAACCTCAATCAAACAAATTGTTAAATTCATTTTCAAAATTGAAACAGTTACTTTTTAGTCCATATAGGTAATACCCTAGTGTTTGCCATTACCTGAGATACCACATTGGATTATTGGGCCTGCTGTTTCTATATTTGTCACTAGGCACCTTCTTTCATTAGTATTGATTGATAAAAATTTAAAATACAAGATGGCAGAGTAGAAGGACTTGAGCTCACGTGCTCTCATGAAAACACCAAAATCACAACTAACTACTGAACAACCATCAACAAAAAAGATGCAAACCTACCAAAAAAGATACTCTACACCCAAAGACAAAGAAAAAGCGACAACGAGATGGCAGGAGGGATGCTTTCACATTATGATTAACTCCCATATGCTGGGTGAGCAACCCACAAAATGGAAAATAATTATATCAGAGGTTCTCCCATAGGAGTGAGAGTTCTGAGCCCCACGTTAATTGCCCCAGCCTCTGGTTCTGGCAATGGGAGGAGGAGCCCAGAGCATTTGACTTTGGAGGCCAGTGAGGCTTGAGTGCAAGAGCTCCACAGGACTGAGGGAAACAGGGACTACACTCTTAGAGGGCAAACACAACGTTTCATGTGCACTGGGACCCAGGGCAAAGCAGTGACTCCATAAGAGCCTGGGCCAGATCTACCTGTGGGTCTTGGAGGGTCTCCTGGGGAGGCAGGGCTTGGCTGTGGCTCACTGTTGGGGCAAGGTCACTGGTGACAGATGCCCCAGGGAATACACAGAGGCATGAGATCTCCCAGAGGTCACCATTTTGGAATCTGAGACCTGGCCCCACCCAACAGCCTGCAGCCTCCAGTGCTGGGACACCTCAGGCCAAACAACCAAAAGGGTGGGAACACAGCCCCAACCATCAGCAGGGAGGCTGTCTAAAGTCATCTTGAGCCAGCACCTGCCTATAAACACACCCCTTTACATGGTCCTGCCCGCCAGAGGGATAAGACACAGCCCCACCCACCAGTGAGGAGGCACCGGTCTCTTCCACTAGGAAGGCTGCACAAGCCCCTCGACCAACCTCACCCACTGGGGGAAGACACCAGAACCAAGAAGAATTACAGTCCTGCAGCCTGAGGGACAGAGAGTACAAACACAGAAAGTTAGAAAAATGAGATGGCAGAGAAATATGTTCCAGACGAGGAACAAGATAAAACCCCAGAAGAACAACAAAGTGAAGTGGAGATAGGCAATCTACCTGAAAAATAATTCAAAGTAATGATAGTAAAGATGATCCAAGATCTCCAAAAAAGAATGGAGGCATGGACTGAGAGGATAAAAGAAATAATTAGTAAAGATCTAGAAGAAGCTTTAAAGAATAAACAAACAAATGAACAATATAACAACTGAAATGAAAAATACATTAGAAGGAATAAATAGCAGAATAAATGAAACAGAAGAATGAATAAGTGAGCTGGAAGACAGATTAGTGGAAATCTCTGCTGCACAACAGAATAAAGAATAAAGAAAGAAGAATGTAAAGAAATGAGGACAGTCTAAGGGACCTCTGTGACATTAAACATGCCAACATTTGCACTATAGGGGTCCCAGAAGAAGAAGAGAGAAAGGGCCTGAGAAAATATTTGAACAGATTATAGGCGAAAACTTCCCTAACATGGGAAAGGAAACAGTCACACAAGTCCTAGAGGCACAGAGAGTCCCATACAGTATTAAGTCAAGGAGGAATATGCCAAGACACATATTAATCAAATTGACAAAAATCAAAGAGAAAATATTAAAAGCAGCAAGGGAAAAGCAACAAATAACATACAAGGGAATCCGCATAAGGTTATCAGCAGATTTTTCAGCAGAAACTCTGCAGGCCAGAAGGGAGTGGCACAATATATTTAAAATGATGAAAGGGATAAAACTACAACTATGAATACTCTACCCAGCAAGGCTCTTGTTCAGATTCGACAGTGAAATCAAAAGTTTGAGAAACTTGCTTTCTTCTCAAGCAAAAGCTAAGAGAATTCAGCACCACCAGTGCAGCTTTACAACAAATGCTGAAGGAACTGCTCTAGATGGAAAAGAAAAGACCACAACTAGGAACAAGAAAATTGCAAATGGGAAAGCTCACCACTAAAGGCAAACATACAGAAAAGTTAGTAAATCATCCACACAAAAATATGACATCGAACCCAGCAATTGTGAGGAGAGTACAAAATCAGGATATTGGAAATTAAGAGACCAGCAACTTAAAACATATGTGGGCTGCTATATCAAAACCTCATGGAGACCACAAAGCAAAAATCTACAAAAGATACACACACACAAAAGAAAATGCAATCCAAACACAACAATAAAGATAGTCCTCAAATCATAAGAAAAAAGAGGACACGAAGAAAAAAGACCTATAAAAACAAATCCAAAACAATTAACAAGATCGCAATAAAAATATACATATCAATAATTACCTTAAATGTAAATGGATTAAATGCTCCAACCAGAAGACATAGACTGGCTGAATCGATACAAAAACAAGATCCATATATATGCTATCTACAAGAGACCCAATTTGGATCTAGGGACTCATACAGAATGAAAGTGAGGGGATGAAAAAAGGTATTCCATGCAAATGGAAATCAAAAGAAAGCTGGGGTAGCAATACTTGTGACAGACAAAAAAGACTTTATATTAAAGACTGTTACAAAAGACAAAGAGGGACACTATAATGGTCAAGGGATCAATCCAAGAAGAAAATATAACAACTGTAAATATATATGTACCCAGCATAGGAACACCTCAATATATAAGGCAAATGCTAACAGCCATGAAAGGGGAAATTGACAGTAACACAAGAATAGTAGGGGACTTTAACACCCCACTTACACCAATGGACAGATCATCCAGACAGAAAATCAGTAAGAAAACACAGACCTTAAATGACACATTAGACCAGATGGACTTAATTGATACTTACAGAACATTCCATCCAGAAGCAGCAGAATACACATTCTTCTCAAGTGCACATGAAACATTCTCCAGGATATATTACATGCTCGGCCACAAAGCAAGCCTCAGTAAATTTAAGAAAATTGAAATCATATCAAGCATCTATTCCGACCACAAAGATATGAGATTAGAAATAAATTACAGGGAAAAAACATAAAAAACACAAACACATGGAGGCTAAACAATATGCTACTAAATAACCAAGAGATCACTGAAGAAATCAAAGAGGAAACAAAAAATACCTAGAGAGAAATGAAAATAAAAACACAATGATCCATAACCTATGGGATGCAGAAAAAAAAGTTCTACAGTTCTAAGAGGGAAGTTTATAACAATAATCTTACTCAGGATATAAGAAAAATCTCAAATAAACAACCTAATCTTACACCTAAAGCAACTAGAGAAAGAAGAACAAACAAAACCCAAAGTTAGTCAAAGGAAATAAATCATAAAGATCAGAGCAGAAATAAATGAAATAGAGACAAAGAAAACAATAGAAAAGACCAATGAAACTAAAAGGTGGTTCTTTGAAAGATAAACAAAATCCATAAACTTTTAGCCAGACTCATCCAGAAAAAAAGGGAGAGGGCAAAATTCAACAAATTTAGAAATAAATAAGGAGAAGTAACAACTGACACCACAGAAATACAGAGGATCATAAGAGACTACTACAAGCAACTATATGCCAATAAGTGGACAACCTAGAAGAAATTGACAAATTCTTAGAAAGGTACAACCTTCCAAGACTGAACAAGGAAGAAATAGAAAATATGAACAGACTAATCACAAGTACTGAAATTGAAACTGTGATTAAAAAATTTCCAACAAACAAAAGTCCAGGTCCAGATGGTTTCACAGGCAAATTCTATCAAACATTTAGAGAACAGTTAACACCTATCCTTCTCAAACTCTTACAAAAATTTGCAGAGTAAGGAACACTCCCCAACTCATTCTATGAGGCCACTATCATGCTGATATCAAAACCAAGCTAAGGTACCACAAAAACGAAAATTACAGACCAATATCACTGATGAACATTTACGTAAAAATCCTCAACAGAGTACTAGCAAACTGGCCCCAACAATATATAAAAAGAATCATACACCATGATCAACTGGGATTTGTCCCAGGGATGCAAGGATATTTCAATATCACAAATCAAGCAGTGTGATACACCACATCAACATATTGAAGAATAAAACCATATGATCATCTCAATAGAAGCAGAAAAAGCTTTTGACAAAATTCACACTGATTTATGATAAAAACTCTCCAGAAAGTGGGCACTGAGGGAACCTACCTCAACATAATAAAGGCTATATATGACAATTGAAGCTAACATCATATTCAATGATGAAAAGCTGAAAGCATTTCCTCTAAGATCAGGAACAAGACAAGGATGCCCACTCTTGCCACTTTTATTCACTTTAGTTTTGGAAGTCCTAGCCATGGCAAGCAGAGAAGAAAAAGAAATAAAAGGAATCCAAATTGGAAAAGAAAAAGTAAAATTGTCACTGTTTGCAGATGACATGATACTATGTATAGAAAATCCTAAAGACGTTACCAGTAAACTACTAGAACTCATCAATGAGTTCAGTAAAGTTGCTGTATACAAAATTAATACACAGAAATCTGTTGCATTACTACACACTGACAATGAAAGATCAGAAAGAGAAATTAAGAAAACAATCCCATTTACCACTGCATCAAAAAGAATAAACTACATAGGAATGAACTTATCTAAGGAGGCAAAGGACCTGTACTCCAAAAACTATAAGAAACTGATGAAAGAAATAGATGATAACACAGATAGAAATACCATGTTCTTGGATTGGAAGAATCAATAATTTCAAAATGACTACACTACCCAAGGCAATCTACTGATTCGATGCAGTCCCCATCAAACTACCAATGGCATTTTTCAAAGAACTAAAACAAAAAATTTTTTAATTTGTATGGAAACCCAAAAGCCCCTGAAGAGCCAAAGCAATCCTGAGAAAGAGAAAACAAGCTGGAGGAATCAGGCTCCCTAACTTCAGACTATACTACAAAGCTACAGTCACCAAAATAGTATGGTACTGGGGCAAGTACAGAAATACAGATCAATGGAACAGGATAGAAAGCACAGAAATAAACCCACACACCTATGGTCAATCAGTCTATGAACTACTATATTCAACTACGCAAGAATATACAATGGAGAAAAGACAGTCTCTTCAATAAGTGGTGCTGGGAAAACTGGACAATTACATATAAAAGAAACTAGAGCATTCTCTAACACCATACACAAAAATAAACTCAAAATGGATTAAAGACATAAATGTAAGACTGGATACTATACAACTCTTAGAGGAAAACATAGGCAGAACACTTTTTGACATAAATCGCAGTAATATCTTTTTAGATCCACCTCTTTGAGTAATGAAAATAAAAACAAAAATAAACAAGTGGGACCTAATTAAACTTGAAAGCTTTTTACACAGTAGAGGGATCCATAAACAAAACAAAAATATAACCCACAGAATGGGAGAAAATATTTGCAAACAAAGTGATCAACAAGGGATTAATCTTTAAAGTATACAACAGCTCATACAGCTCAATATCTATCAAAAAAACCAAACAACCCAATCAAAAAATGGGCAGAAGACCCAAATAGAAATTTCTACAAATAAGACATACAGATGGCCAAAAAGCACATGAAAAAATGCTCAACATTAGTAATTATCAGAGAAATGAAAATCAAACTATAAAGTGGTATCACCTCACACCAGTCAGAATGGCCATCATCAAAAAGTCTACAAACAATAAATGCTGGAGATGGTGTGGAGAAAAGGGAACCCTCCTACACTGTTGGTGGGAATGTAATTTGGTACAACCACTATGGAGAACAGTATGGAGGTTCCTCCAAAAACTAAAAATAGAACTACCATATGATCAAGCAATCCCACTGCTAGGCATATATCCAGAGAAAACCATAATTTGAAAAGACAGATGTACCCCAGTGTTCATTGCAGCACTATTTACAATAGCCAGGACATGGAAGCAACCTAAATGTCCATCAACAGAGGAATGGATAAAGGAGATATGGTACATATATACAATGGAATATTACTCAGCCATAAAGAGGAATGAAGTAATGCCACTTGCAGCAACATGGATGGACCTAGAGATTATCATACTAAGTGAAGTAAGTCTGACAGAGAAAGACAAATATCATGTGATATCACTTATGTGGAATCTAAGAAAATGATACAAATGAATTTATTTACAAAACAGAAACAGACTGACAGACGTCAAAAACAAACTTATGGTTACCAAAGGGGAAAGGTGGGGTGAGGGATAAATTAAGAGTTTTGGATTAACGTATACACACCACTATCTATAAAATAAGTAATCAACAAGGACCTAATATATAGCATAGGGAACTCTACTCAATAATCTGTAATAAACTACATGGGAAAAGAATCTGAAAAAGGATGGATATATGTATATGTAAAAAAAATAAATAAAATACTGCTTGACAAAAAGGAGATATTGTGGTAGATTGAGTACATATCTGTTTTGTACTTCCCCCCCCCCCATTCAATATGCTAGGAAAAGAAGTGGAGAAGGGAAATATTAGCATAAGCCCACTGAAAATATAAGAATAACAGTGAGATAACTTCAAAAATAGAGGATGAGGGTTCTTCAAATTTCTGAATGAAGGGGATAAAATTGGCTAGATCATTAAATGTACGACAGATTAACTTGGACACACTCTTCCCCTGTGGGAGTAAATATATCAGTAAAATGCATAGGTGAGCTGAACAAAAAGAAATCAATTCATCACAGGCAAAAAGTGAAACATTCAAAGTCAAGCCATGTAAAACCCAAACAAGTTAAAACCATGTAAGTGCCACAGGTATTGGAAGGTGGAAGAAGCAAACATATTGTCTCTGTGGACTGGAAGTTAGAATTTAAATCCCTACATGGAGAATTTAAATCCCTACATGGACATGTTAAACATGGTCTTTGGAGTATATGAGATACATAGAGGAAACAGGCCTCTGTATAAATCCAGTTCCTTGGAATGTTTGGGTTCTCCATTAAAAAAAAATCTCATCCACCAGCTCAGTGAAACAGGCTGTTATGGTAGTTTAAAACTCGAATGGAATAGAATCTTTAAAATATAATACATAGTTGAGAAAAAAAAAGAACAAATTAAAACTAAAGTTTTTTATGTTATATAATGCTTTTATTGATAACTATTTGTCTACATATATATCTACACATTTTCTGGCTATAACAAATTTTTGATAGAAAAATAAAAGTATAAACACTATGTAAAAAAATACATTACCTCCTAGTGTCTAAGGGAACATGCATAATGAAACACTGTCACTTATTTACTGCTTCACATGGCATCAGCCTCAGTTTCGAGATTGAAATGACAACTTGTAACATTGAAATGTGTCAGAGTGATCATAAAATGAGAATATGAGAGGTGGAAAGAAGCTTAAAGGTCAGTTAATTGTATCTTCCTTCGAAGAAGGGAACACATTCCATGCTATCCACGACTAGTGTTCATGCAAGGTTAGCTAGGATACTTCCAGTGACAGACATTCAGCCCTCTGAGAGACAGTCCATTCCCTTGTTGGAACTCTCATTGTTATACAAGCACACTACCTTGTTTTGAATGGAAATATACCTCTGAATAATTACCATCCATGGAAATTGCTTATGTTATCTGAAGCAATACAATTGGCTCTAGTCCCTACTTCCTATCACAGAATTTCAAATATTTGAATGTACCTCTGTATTCCTTAAGTCTTGCTGTACATAGTTGAAGCATATCATCATTTCTCAATTTTTCCTCATATCATACAGCTTCAAGGCCTTTCATTCTCAAGGCCAATCTTATGTTTTTACAGACTATAGTTTATAAATATGGACCATTCTTTAAAATGATGGCAAGGAAATGTAAATGAGACATTTCACATTTAGTTGGGCCATGGATAGAGTACAGTGCAACTAATGAGTATTTAGATCTGAACATTATTTTTCTGGTAATCCTACTTTTTATTAAACTAGATGTTTTCCTACAAGCATACTGCATTTTAAAAAATTATATACAGCATAATCATTTGCTTTTTTTAGTTTCACTTCCTATTAACAGTTGTTAAGCTTCCCATATTCTTTTAACTTTGCAGCTGTTTAAGTATACCTAAAGAACTTCACATTTATCATTATTAATATCAAGCAGCATGGATTGCTACATGGATCTAGATCATCAATAGTATTAACAGGGATTCATTCTTTAGAATCCTGATTTTGCTAACTCATACAATAGCTTTTTAGCTCTCTTACAATTGTATACAACTCATTATTTAAGTAAGGATGCCCTCTAAAAATATGTTTCTAAGCTCATATTTAGTGGTAAATCTAGCACAATCATCCTGGTCTTTAAATCCCACCTGCTCCGATCGATCAGTGTTTGTGTCATGCTTATTGTCAAAAGAAATTTTTTTAGTATCCCTTGTTTCATTTACATAATCAATTCAAAAGTTTAATTTTAATTGGAGGGAACTAAGGAAAGAGTTCAGTATCACACTTCTAACAAAAATGCATAGAAACATTTTTTGACAGTCATCATATTTTCTTAATTATATCAGCATCCGTGTAAAGTTTCTCACGCATGCCATTCAATAATGAAACGTTCTCACAGGCCTTGGTGAAGGAAAGAGTATGTTTAAACCCATTCTTTAGATCTAAATTAATCTAAAATTGATATTCAATAAATTTTAATAAGACAGAAATTCTTGGTATAAGTCATACTTGATTCACTCATGCAAATTCCATATAATCATATTATTTTTTTCTGTTTCCAGAAACCATCTGTTTAATGTAATCTGGAATTTTGAAAAAATATATATTTTCATATGTAAACATTTATATGCACAGAAGATCAAAAACTTACAAATAATAAATAGAAATTACTCAAGTGTGGTGTTAATATTTAAACAACCAATCTTTAATTACTAAGCTGTTGATGAAATTCTAGCCAGAGGAAGCTATACTAGGGCATTTAACTGTGTCCTTGCTTTCCTTGTATTATCTTGGTCCTTAAACAACAAAGTACATTTCTACCTTTTTTTTATTGATGTGGATAAACAAGTGTCATGCCATGTATCTCAAAGAAGTTATTCACAGAACATGTTATGACAATTTAACACCCCTGATGCTTACCGGCACAACAGTTAAACACAGCAAACACATGCTATTAGATGTATAGCCTTGCTAGACAGAAAAGATACTTGATACCCAAGTATCAAAAATTTTAGTTACTTTTTTTTTAATGCTTAAATTCTACTTTTAGGTTATTTTACCAAGGGGGAAAAAATGAGAAAAAAAATATATATGTAACTAATTAGTGTTAGTTACATAAATACATACAATGAAAACTCTATACAGCTAAACGCATATCTATGCAAATTGATATTTATTGGCTTGGAAATATATTCAACATATATTAAAAGAAAAAATGGATTATAATGGTCCCATTTTGTGAAATTACATACATACAAAACTGTGCATTATTTATTCACCTGTAGTTTCATACAGGCAAATCTAGAAATGTATGCTTCTGAATTTTAACAGTATTCTTATTTGTTGATATAATTTCTGATACTTAACTGTTTTAAATATTTTGTTTCCTGTGTTATACTTATTTTTCTACAGTGAATATATAGAGCAATGCTTAAAATGAAGTATTAAAAACCTGTATTTGCACATTTTCTTTCATAATTAAAAACATAAAAACCTGTTCTTAATATACTGATTTGAAGGCTCTACTTAAACTTTTATGAGTATTCACTATAACTCTAGAAGAAATTACTTATCAACTACATAAAGTGCATAACACATTACTTCAAAATCAGTTAATTAAATATTCAAACCGATGTCTGACATTGAAATATGACTGATTAGATACAATTTTTAAACCCATTTGTAAAGCCCAACTGATTGATTCTTTGTAAAAATTGACCTGGATCACTAAGTTATTCACTTTTAATTGTAGCAACAAACATATTTCTGCTATAATTTTGTACAATCATTTATTAATTTTCCCCACTATCTTTCAAATGTCATTTGAACTGCTACATAAGCTGCAGTCTAAATCATTTTAATTGCTAAATTTCCTTCTCAGAACTACTTAAAAATAAAAAGGTAATTCAGGCAATTAATCTGTCAGTGAGCAAACAACACAGAAAAAAGGCTTGATTAGCTAGAAGCCACCTTATCACACACTTCCGTTAACTTTAATTTCGGGAACGCATCAACTATAGGAAGAAAAACAGGGAGAATTTTAGATTTGGAAACAAAGCAAACAAAATCCCTTAAAACAAAGCTTTGGGAAATAATCTGCTTCTTTGCTCTTACAAACAAAGCTTATCATTTAAATCCTTTTTACTTCCTTTTCCCAAGATTCAAAGAAAGACTTGACCTTAAACTCTTTTTCCACTTCTACTATTCAAGGTTAATGCCTCCACTTCTTGGCTTTGATCCTCTGACATCCCATGATTGAGCTTCCAAACTATACCAGGTCCAGCAAGGCATTATTTTTTTCATTATTTTCTCCTTTTCACTTGTCAACCTAAATAAACAGGTAAACTGAAGCAAATTCGAATTACCAGAAATTGAGTTCATTCAGAAACAGCGGAGGAATTGCAATTCGGTGAAACGCATGCGTAGCAAGTTACAGGAGACTGTTGAGGGTTTGGGGCGAGCCGTATTTATGGGCAAGGAGTGGAAATAGGGGGAAGTCCAGCCAGAGTTTAAGTAGCAAATTACTGGCTTGAGGTTGGCGAGAGATTATTGGCAGATGTTCATTGGTCAGAAGGTAAGTCTCAGTCTTTTGTAAATCAGGCATTTTTGGGAAACCAGTCTCTCAGTCCTTAGGTTTTCTTCTTCTGAGGGTGCATGCCTGAGATTGTTTCATATCCTCCAGTTCCATTTTAGATTGACAACTTTTCACATGTTTATGTCCTTTAATCATATAACATGACCTCAACATTTTCATCTTAAAAATATGTTCACTTCAAAACCAAAGTTCTCAAATCATTCAACCACGTGTCTTCCTCACTTTATTACCCTGTATTATTTAATATTAACATCCTGTTCTCTGTAATCTGTCTTTTCTCCAACCATTATTCTAAAATCTTTCTCAGGTCCTAAACGATGTCTAAACAGCCACATTGAATCAAACAAATGGGTTCTTAATTAGAAAAACCTGGTTTCTCCAGTGATATTTATATAAGCGCAGGCAAGCCTCTTAACCTCTCATCTTAGTTTCATCATCTTTAAAGTGAGAATTATTGTATCTCTCACATTTTTTGTAGACAAATTTGAAAAATTAAGTGAGAAAAATAAATGTGAAGTATCTCAACAATTTGACATTTTAGAGCAGGCATGGAATAAATAGGAAATATTATTTTAAATGTGTTAGGTCGATTACCATCTGTAGATGACTTTATCGGCTACTAAATACCTACACCATTTTTTACCTATTCTTCTCACCTATGCAGTTTATTAGCAAATTACCTTGAACCAATCTTGCAAGTAATCATTGATTTTATTGGGCCTCACCTCATTTTTTTGAGGGTTCTCCCTCAAAAACAACAAGCAAAATCACTACACAACCTTTGAAAAACTGCCTATCAACTTTGCATCCCACTCCCAAATCTTTAGCATCACTCATAGACAGACATCTGTTACATGTTTCCAAACTTATAATCTGACATCTTCACTCAAACATTGCTCCACAGAAATGGGGCTCCTCTCGGTTTCTCTATCACAGCAGCCATTCATTTCCATTCTCTGTCCATGCTGCCTGGAATCTGTTCTCTCCCCCTCCCTTCCCCCTCCCCTCCCCCTCCCTCCCTCCCTCTCTCCCTCCCTCCCTCCCTCCCTACTTCCCTCCCTCCCTCTCTCTTCTCCCTTGTTTCAGGATTGATTTTACATACCATCTCAGCTGTAAAACCTTCCCTGAACCTTCCCTTTATAGTAACCACTGTAAGTGGAATATATCTGATCTTGTTACAATAGTATATTACATTTAAATGTTTACCTCTCCCTGACCTTTTAAACTATAAATGCACTGATGTGTTGTCACAGCTCATTCATGGATAAGTGAGCCCACAGAGGAGTCATCCAACAAATGTTCTTTGAGAGTATTAATGAATCATCTGATATTCCATTCATTTTGAATGTGTTATGTGAATTTATGTTCAGAAACTCTGATACTGAAATATATGATTCTAAAAAATGTTTAAGTTTTTTTTTGTTTACATGATGAGGAATTGTCTTAACCCCAACTGTTTGTGGTATTCAGAAAACTGCACATTTTCAGACTTAGTGAAAAATGCTAACAGACATTGCTGGAATTGGCACAGTAAGAATAAGGTGCTATGTAAAGAGAACTATAAATGTTATCACTCTCACTTTAGATGCCTCAAGAAATGGCCCAAACTGATCATTTAAATCCATGTTAAAACTTTAGGAAATTGGGCTTCCCTGGTGGTGCAGTGGTTGAGAGTCCGCCTGCCAATGCAGGGGACACGGGTTCGTGCCCCGGTCCGGGAAGATCCCACATGCCGTGGAGCGGCTGGGCCCGTGAGCCATGGCCGCTGAGCCTGTGCGTCCGGGCCCTGTGGGAGAGGCCACAACAGTGAGAGGCCCGTGTACCGCAAAAAAAAAAAAAAACTTTAGGAAATTAAGTGGACAAATTTCTTTAGATCAGTTTTCTTTTTTGTTTGTTTTTCCATGATTATTTAAGTTTAAAAAAGCATAACAAGCTGCCTAGTGACACAAAATTTATGTGATGAGATTCTATACTTGAAGGAATAAACGCATAAGAAGAACCATCTTTCTTATAACTGGCTTCTGTCATACCCTGAAAAATTCTGGTGCTGTGTTCTTTCTGAACATCAGTTTACATAAATTTTATTACCCACCAGGGAAATTACAGAAAATTATTAACTTATCTTACATGATCTTAACCTATAGTTCTGATGTAATGGATGGGCCTTTAAGAAATACAAACAAGAGGGTTGAATCACAAATGGGCCAGAGGAGAAATACAATCCCACTGTCTGGGCCATCAAAATTAATCTATTACCCGTGGGTAACAGTGATTTTATAAATAGAGAAATAATATGATCAAATCAAGGAGATAATTGTGATCGTGATGATACAGATTTCTTTGGAAGAGAGAGAAGACTAGGCGTACAGTTATCGGTTTAAGGCATATGCCCTGGGATCTCTGTAACACCAATCCAATCACCTTGCTTACCTTCCTGAACACTCTCAGGACCTCCTCTTTAATATGACACACATGGCCTCTCCTTTAAATTCCTTCTCACTCATTGGAGCTACTCCAGCATTCTGTTTTCCTACCCAAGATATCTTTATGTACAAAATCTTCCTGTCTCTTGTTCTTTAAAATGCTCTTTATTGACCACCTCCCTCCCCAGTCCTTAGCCTAGTTATTTCCTCCTGTTCCTTCAGATGGCAAAAAGGCCACTCGAACCTCTCAATCAGGTCAAAACCCCCTATCATGGAGTTGCAAAACATCATCTCTTTCTCCTTCATAGTACTTGCTACAGAAGCAATTTACATTGGTTTGTGTAGTTATTTAATCAATGTTTTTCTTTCCCAATCTCATTGCTTCTTCCACTAGAACAGAGATTATGTATGTTTTTGCTTTTTCCCCTATGTCTAGATATTAGAGTTGCCAGATTTAAAAAAGAAAATTACAGGGCTTCCCTGGTGGCGCAGTGGTTGGGAGTCCGCCTGCCGATGCAGGGGACATAGGTTCGTGCCCCGGTCTGGGAAGATCCCACACGCGGCGGAGCGGCTGGGCCCGTGAGCCATGGCCGCTGAGCCTGAGTGTCCGGAGCCTGTGCTCTGCAACGGGAGAAGCCACAACAGCGAGAGGCCCACGTACCGCAAAAAAAAAAAAAAAAAAAAAAAAAAAAGGAAAAAATAAAATTACAGGATGCCCAGTTAAATTTTGATTTCAAATGAACAATGAATAATAGTTTTTTTTATTGTTCTTTGTTTTTTTAGTATAAAATGTCCTCATGGCCTCAATGTTGCACAGGGCACACCTATACCAAAAATATTATTAAAATTATTTATCTGAAATTAAATTTAACTGGGTGTCTTGTATTATATCTGACAAGCCTACTGGAAATTGAGCACATATTAAATCTCACTGAATATATTTTGAGTGTATTAACGTGTCCTGGATAAATTCATAAGACAACTGACATGCCAGTGTTTGCCTGGTTGTAGTTCCTATTTTCCTCTTCACATAGTTTGGGTCATCACTGATAGATAGTCTTAGTTTCCTCACAGTCTTTGACTTTATACAAATTTCAGAAACTTGAATGTAGGGAAATTTGTTTTTCAGTGACTGTCCTTGTAGAGGTCATATGCTTTCCATATGCTTCTACCATTGTCAACTACTTTACATCTGGCTGCCTTTACCCGTTTACATTATGTCCCTAGAAGGTCTATCTTATGCAACAGATACCTTATGCACAAACATATGGCCAATACCCACTTCAAAGGGCTACTAAATGTTTATGATTTGAAACAATATAAAAGTAGGAGAGGAAATTTGTAAAGTCAAAATCAACAAAGTATAATGAAGTGACTTAAAAGGTAAGTTTGCATTTCATTAATTATTAAATTTATCAATAAGAATGTCATTACATTTGAAAACAATGTGTATGAAAGATGGTTGCAGATAAATCATAGTCCATCATAAATTATAAAAAACGTGGAAAAAATGAAAAAGATCATTTTAATTTTTTGAGTAAAATCTAAATTTAATGTGGGATATATATGTAGTTGATTTATGGAATGCTGTCTTTAAAAGCCAGAGTGCCTATGAAGACACTTAGAAATAAAGTTCAAAATATATTTAGGAGTAAATGTTATGAGTTCTGGCTTCTAGTGCAGCCTTTAATTGATGGCTTAAAGCAAATTGGACTTTTGTATTGCTCCTGATATAAATCCTCCACTGAATTCTAGTTTCTCTAATTGGATTTCTATTGTTTCTCACTCCTGACTGAATTTATCAATGGCCTGGCCTAATATATCAGTTTTATAAAGTGGGTATTTGTTTGTGTTTTACTTATTTTTCCTTACTTGGGTCCCAGAGTATTGTTCCTAAAACCCTGTTTCACACTAAAAGATTTACATTATACTGAATATCTGCGTATGAATTCTGCTTTTTAAAACACTTTTTATTCATGAGCACATAGTAGACACTCAATAAGTACTTAGACAATGAATAAAAATATATTTTAATATTAAATTCAGTCAACATTGATTTATATGATCTATTGTTTTACATTAGTTCTTTGAAACCAATGGCATGACTTTAATTACTACCAATCATCTATTGTGTACTCTCTGGATATAATATTCTGTGTGCCAGTGTAGATTTTCCCCAGGAAAACAGCTCTAGATAGGTCAACCACCTTGGTGTTTTCTCCACAACACTAGGTAGATTAGGTTCCACATCCCTTCCAGCTATGTTAAAATGGGTCATGCCTGGCTGTATCTCAAGATATGTCATATTCCATGGAACTACTCTCCTGAAGACATTTTAAAATTATCTTTTCAGAGTCAACATGAGATAGCAGATGGATAATCTCCTTGAAGGCAGCTGAGGTCATATATCATTAGGCATCAGGGAAATTCTATATGTAACCAAACATCTGCATTTGCAAAACAGAGCTGAAAGCTTTCCAAAAAAAATCTCAAAGCCTAATTTCTTGCCAATTTGACATCTGAAAAATGTAGAAAAGGTAATCATGAAAACAGAGTCAGTGGATTTTTGAGCTGAAGGGGCCCTTAGAGATCAGGGTTTCCAACTCAATAATTTCACAGATGCAAAAACAGAGCCAAGAGAAATTAAATATTTCACCTAAGTTCACATAACTAGTTACGGACAAAAGTGAAACTGAAATGCAAGCCTTTTGCCAGTTCTTTATTATCATGCTGCCACCCTCAGCCTGTTCAATTGATTAAATACTGTGGACATTATATATTGTGGACATTAAGGCTGTACTCTAAATATAATACCAAAGTTCCCAATCATTTTTAACAAAGTTTATGTAATCGTATTGGAAAAATAGAAGTCAAAATTATCTTTCATAGATGCCCAGAGAATGCTTTCTCCTGAAGGAAATAATATTAAATTAGGATAACAAGATCTTTACAGAATGAATGCTTCCATTTGCAGAATTAAATATTTGGAGCTTCCCAGAAATGTGTTGGCGTGAGTTCACGTGTTTGAATATTTCCTTTCCAGTTTAAAAGAAATATCCTAAGAAACGAGGAAATGTGATAAGGGAGTTCCCTGTATCATCCCTGGAAACTAGGGTAGATTTTCTAAACGCCACAAACTATGAAGAAAGAATTTTTGATAGACAGAGGTTAGACAGATTGATAAATCATCTTCTTGTATTAGTATGGTTTAATGGGAAAGTAATGGAAATGATGGACCACTGGGCATTAGGTAAAATGGGGCAAGCACTGACAAGTGGGTTGATAAATTTAATTAAAGTTCCTTTGTTACAGTGGTTTTCAACATGAGTGTTCCAGTGTGGGGGTAATATTTATTGAAAGATCCATTTGACAGTTTGGTTTTGCGCCAGAGATGCTAGAAATCTGGCAGTGCTGCCAATAGTCCTGCATAACAAAGATCTGCCCCATACCCTGCATCCCTCATACTTTGAATGCGTCATTGATTATTCATGTGGGTAAAACTGGATTATTAATAGCTGAGACTGGAACTTTAACTTCATTTTTACATATAAATGTAAAGTATTATCGAATAGTTTTGATACTCAGTGAATTTCTCAGTAGTACCATTACTGTGTAGATCAGGAAAAGATCATAACTTTCAGGGGAGGGAATGAGTCGTTCCTCATTTTGGAAAATTGTTTCTTGTGATATTTGTATGGCCTATGCCATATAATTGTTTCAGTCTACATTTGTGGCCACTGCATTCACTATGATTCTGCATTCGGATACAAGCATCTGATTCCTTCAGTATTTTTACTGATACAGTCATCTCCAAGTTTTTACATATTAATATGTTATTTCATTATAAATTATGTTCCTTTTATTCACTTTTATATTACATTTAGGGCACAGTATTGGCTTTTTGAAATGTATGTAGTCATAATTCTGAATTCAGGATAGTCAAGGGGAATCATAAAATATTTGCTTAAAAATTGGGGCATTTTGTGTGTCTGCGTGTGAGCCACTGCATTTGTCACTGTTTTGCAGAACTAAAAGACATCGATGTTGGCAAAGGCAGGAGCCCAGAAAAGTCTAAAGAACAAAATGTATCCTCTGTAGTGCCAACAGCAAAAGCAGGAGATACTGCTCTAGATTAGATGTCACTGGCTCAAATGCACACAGAGGCGAAGGAGGTAATAGGAAGATGTGACCTGGGCAATTAGAAGACCTTGGGAATGCTGCCCTATGACATGGAGACAACCATACATCTCTAGTTGATTGTTGTTCTCAAGTGTGATAATTCATTTTGGTGAACATGTTGATGCACCACCAAAATAGCACTTCAAGGAAGATCTTGGTGGCCCACCTCTGTAGATAGCTTTTAGTCAACCTCTTCAAAGATTGCCTCAATTACAGACAGCTGCCTCCTCAAAGTAATCTCAATTCAGTTGGTACATATGCAATGCCTGTTTGAGGCAGAGTATATATATGGAACTGTGTTGGGCCATTTTATCTCTAGACTGTCCCTTGGGATCAGCCAAGACTGTCACTGGGCTTGCCTCTGATAACTTGCCTTGGTTCCTTCCCTTCCACAGACGTTGATCATAAGTGCACTCCCTAAATAATATTCTACCAATTAAACTTAATCTTAGAGTCTGCTTTTCAGAGAACTAAACTTGTGACATCCTGTGATAGTACCTCATGGTAATTAAAAACAAACACAAAACTGGCAATGTGAATTCTTATGTGAACTCTCCTGATTTTTAACTGTTACTAATTTAAATATTCTTCCCATCAACATATCTAAGGCTACATTTAGATCATGGTTATGAAGACCATAATTCATGATTTGCCCAAGGCAGTTGTCCCAGAATAAGCATTAATAGAACCCCTTTCACTGTTGACTGTGTCCCAGCATAGACAACAAGTTAATTTTATGATCACCCTTACCTTAGACCATCAGTTTGCCACTTCTGCTTGAGAGAAAAGGCTTCCTGAGGTAGTAGATTAATTCTAGGCTCAATTAGGTAAAATTTGATAAACCAAAGAATGGACCACCAATTTGCATGAGGCATTTAGAGTATATTTGTTCTCACAGTGTAGTTGGCAGTCTGGTGAAGTTAGATGGAAAAGGAAAAGCTGTTTCAGTGTCAGAAAAGAAGGCCAACTGAACCTAGTCTGGCACAATATTTCGCCAAAACCGCTTTCCCAACAAGAGAAAAATCCATATTTCCCTTCTTGGTTTATTCATGTTTTAGCCTCTACACAAGTCTATTAAGTCAACCATAAATTCTTTAACCAAGCTAGTAATGAATCCTCCACCTTGACATTAGATGAAGCGTCAAATAGTCTTTAAGTGTTTAGGAAACGTGTTAAAAATAATTACATATTAGATCTCAAAACAGATAGAAATGAACATAAAGGGACTTCCCTGATGGTGCCGTGGTTAAGAATCTGCCTGCCAATGCAGGGGACACAGGTTTGAGCCCTGGTCCAGGAAGATCCCACATGCTGAGGAGCAACTAAGCCTGTGCACAACGACTGAGCCTGCGCTCTAGAGCCTGCCAGTCACAACTACTGAGCCCGTGTGCCTAGAGCCCACGCTCCACAAAAAGAGAAGCCACTGCAATGAGAAGCCTGCACACCACAACGAAGAGTATCCCCTGCTCACCTCAACTAGAGAAAGCCACATGCAACAATGAAGACCCAACACAGCCAAAAATAAATAAATAAATTTATATTAAAAAAAAAGTTTAATGACAGACTCAGGCTCAAAAAAAAAAAAATGAACACAAGATGAAAAAATAAGGAAAACACCTCACTAATATATAAATATTACAGAAATTTTCAGAAAACTATACACAAATAAAAACAAGTTACTTGATAATTAGTTAATTAATCAATTAACACAATTTGAAAGAAACAATCTACTAATTATTCTTGAAGAGAACAAAACTGGAGTGACAATGTTTAGAAAATAATGGTGTTGATAGCATTCCATATCACAAAGTATGAGATGCAGCCAAAGTAGAAATTAAAGCCAAATCCATAACATTAAGGGCATTAATTTTATTTTTTAAAATAATAATGAAAGCTCTAGGAAAAAAGAAGAACAAGAGGAAGAAGATAATAAGGCATTAATTTAAAATATACTTTGTATATGTATTGATATGTATATATAGGTATATATATATTTGTGTATATATATAAACATACACACATTAGTAAAACATATATATATTGAGAAACTAAACTTAATCTAAGGCATGTTAAAGGATATGAGATGTGACTAATCATACTTGCTTAATTACACTGGCAGGGACAACTGAGGCACTGATAAAGATTTATGAAAAACAGAACATGAGAGTAAGCCTGATATAGAATTATCGAAGAAAAGGATATCAGAGTAAGCTCAGTTTAACTACTGGACACAAATTAAATATCTGCTAACCATTTTACTAAAACTAGGATGATGTATGACAGCTAGAGCTGTTATATAAATAGAGCAATAAATTTCCTATAGCTTTGTATCTCCTTGCTGGCTACCTACTTCATTTAGAGCATGTTTTGTAAATTAGCCAAATTCTATGTTAGCTAATAATATATTGCAGTGTATATGTTTTGGACTGTCATGACTGTATAAACATGTTGGTTCAGTGTATTTCTTAGAAATTACCCTTTTGAAAAATTGTCAGTTTAGGCTTCTATTTTTATCGTCAATTTTAGTAATTTGCTCTAAATAAAATTATCCATTTCAAAACAATTTTATTAGAGCATTATACATATTTGCCTCAAGTTTCAATAATACTATCAATGATATTTATTACTTTTCTCTCTCTCAATGCAGAAAAATAAAATGAAGACAAAAGAAATAAATTCATAGAGTTAACTAATTTGCAAATTACTATTATCTACATAGATAAATTAATAAATACCCAATGAGTATTTACTAGGATGAGAATTAACATGATTCATATCAATATGTTAAAGAAGAAAAGCCACTTTATTATCTTTACAAATGCTAAAATGCAGGTTTTATAACAATTGACATTTAGTCCTGATGAAGGCGTTTAGTAATGGCTAACATGTACTGAGCACAAATGTCTGCCAGACACCATGCAGAGCTATAAACATATTGTCTCATTTAATTCTCAGAACAACTCTATCTTGTTGGTACCACAGAATTTTTTACAGACAGGAAGACTAAGCCTTAGAGAGGTAAACTCATTTGTCCACAGTCACGTAATAAATAATCTGTCTGGCGGGAATAATGGGATAAGTAGAAATGGAACAAGAAACACAGACTGTTTTTTTTTGCATTTTTATAAACTTTTTATCATTGGATATTTTAAATCAAATTTATGAATCGCATATATATATAAAATAGGATCTGCATATACTGATATAAAATCATTTTATGATCCAGTATAAGTGAAAGAGCAACAGTATGTAAATTGTGATACTATTTATGTAAAGAAAAGAATTCTTAAAATTGTTTACTATAAGGTAAAGCTTATAATGTATTAGGAAGAATATATAGTAATATATCATTTAATATTATTTTTATGAAATTATATACCTAAACCATATAATGATAATCATGTTCATTAGGTTGTAAACTTTCATATAGTTTATTTTTTTTCTATTTTTTAAAAATAAATTTATTTATTTATTTTTGGCTGTATTGGATCTTCATTGCTACCCATGGGCCTTCTCTAGTTGAGGCAAGCAGGGGTTACTCTTCGTTGCAGTGACGTGGGCTTTTCATTGCGGTGGGCGGGCTTCTCATTGTGGTGGCTTCTCTTGTTGTGGAGCATGGGCTCTAGGCACCCGGGCTTCAGTAGTTGTGGCACGTGGGCTCAGCAGTTGTGGCTCATGGGCTCTAGAATGCAGGCTCAGTCAGTAGTTGTGGCGCATGGGCTTAGTTCCTCTGCGGCATGTGGGATCTTCCCAGACCAGGGCTCAAACCCATGTCCCCTGTATTGGCAGGTGGATTCTTATCCATTGTGCCACCAGGGAAGTCTCTCTTCTATATTTTAATTGTATTTCATATTTGTCTGCCATAAACATAGCACTATTAATGCAGCAAACGTATTTAAATAAAAATATTTAGTGTCCAAAACTAATGGTTTTATATAAACCATAACATTTATCTCTGTTCTTTAATATGTAGTTACTGCAACCTCATATACTGATTTGAAACCTGCAATTACAGTACAGAGTTCATTGAAATTATAATAAAGGATAACTAGAGCTGACATCTAGTTATATATATTTTTCTATTGAAGATAATTGGCTCCAACTCTATCCTACGTATGGTTAAAAGCCTTGAATCCTTTCAAATACCTGCCAAAGATTTTAGGGGCCTTCTATTTCAGCTGGTTACCTCTGAGGCATCTTTGTGGTTTCTCCTATCTTCTAGAACTTTCTTATGCCCTTCTTTCTATAATCATTTCTTTATTTGCAACCCAAATGTGAAAGAAAAATGGTCTTATTTTCTTTAGTGTCACAAGGTATCACACAATGACCTTGGTTTTAAAAAAGAGATACTGAAAACTATAAGTCATTACAGCCCAGCATATAATGCAAAATTAAATTTAGACATATTTAGACCTTCTTTTTCTTAGAAGTAAATCAAGTATCTTTCTTTTCCATTAGGGAATTTCCAGTCGTCATCACTTCTGATCTGACTCAAGCCTCCTGTTACATGACTGAGCTGCCTCTACCTTCTTCAAATCCCTGTCTTCTCGGTCGTATGTATCTAACCCCTAAATTATTCTTTTTTTTTTCCTCAGAGAGGTTTGTTCTTTGATTTATTTGAGCGCTACCCTGAGAATAATCTTTCCAATTAAAATGACTCACACAATTTTTTGTCAACCAAAGACATCCTCCCTCCCAAGGGGAATTATGAAGCCACCTCTTGGAATTTTCTTCCCACAACATTTACAAGAGCCTAAAAAAATAAATAGCTATTTCTAACAATCACATTCTTGTCTCATACCATTTATATTATGTAGGCATTTCAAGTTCTCAGTACTATTGGTTTAAGATGATCTGTGTACCTTTTTTTCAGTTACTCAGACTCCACACTCAGGAAGGCATGTTCCCATCAGACTTGTTAAACCTTGGCCAGTCATGCTCTCTAACCACATTTCAGTTTGCAGATGTATTAAATGAGACAGGTGGACTATAGGCTTTCTAAAGGTATTTTCAATTTAAATAACAGAGGTGTCTTTTTACAAATAACAGATGTGAAAAAAGAAAAATAATTTACCAAAAGAGTACATTTATTCATTTGCTAATAAAACTTTATTATTTCAAGTATGAATTCCCAAGCCCATAAAAATGCAGTGCTAATTACATTTACTTATCCATTTACTTATTTCCTCCCTGGGTTTTAATGAAACAAGCTTTAAATTTTCAGTAACATCCTTATAAGACATTTTTCTTTGTAGTATTTCAAAAATAATATATTTTTTTGCACCAAGTCTTGTGAATATAAAATCTAATCTATAGCCCTAAGTTGGGATTTCTCTAGGGAGAGTTTGGATACTGGTGTCATTTCACTAAATTGTGTGCCTCAGAGAATTCTTAGAGGTATAGTTCTTTATCAAAACTAAGGTAGAAGAGTAAAGAGAAAGTAAAGATAATTATTTAATAATTTTAAAAGAAAAAACTGTTTATGAAGGCTTTTATGGAACTGAATTAACTTTAAATATCACAAACAGTAAACTATATGCTTACAATCTGTTGTGGGTTTTTGTTTCTTTTTTTAACATATCAACATACATCCAAAAGAAAATGAAAAAAGTAAAAGATTGAAAGGAGGATTAAAACAAGCCAACGTATTGAGAAAATTGCATTGAAATGGTAAAGCTGAAGAAGAGAAAAGGAAAAATAACTGAAAAGAAAATATATTTTATAATATTTTCCCTATTGCTTAAGCTTTTCATATACCAATTTAATTAAAGAATTCAATTTCTTTTCCTCACAATATCATATTTCAGGTACTCAAATTTTTATCAATCTTTTTGAAACAGAATTTTCATTTTGTCTTTCAAAACTATTTGCTTAAATAGTTGATACATTGCACCTCAAATCTTTCAGACACCTGGTTTTCTTGCTATGGCATATGCTCACCCTTTTTCTCTTTCAAAGGAAATTTTTCTCCTATACAATTAACTTCCACCTTATAATAAAGATTCTGACTTTTTGTTTGACTGCTGAGAGCTTTCAAGTTCTACCACTCCCTCTTCCTCTTCTGTCCTACATTTGGGCAAGCTGATAAGAAAACCCAGGTGCTCCTTCCTCTGGGGGCCAGAAGTTCAAACCAGGGGAGCCCCAGCACACATGTGGGAACCCACATCCCAGCCTACCCCTACTTCACAAAAAAAATGCAACTTCCTATACCCTCCCAAGCCATTTTTGAGTCCTGCTTGGGGCCTGCCCTGCTCTTCCAAGAAAGGCTCATGTGAATGATAAACAATTTCATCACTTATTGGTACGTGGGGGTAGTAGCATCATCAGTCTTGAAATCCAAACTAAATTTTGTGTGAGGGGTCCATCTTGTTTCTGTGTGGTGATCATAGCACATCTCCACTGTTTAAACAAAGCTTCACGCCTCCACTGGGGTAGAACATAGAGGTTTCTTACCTAGTAATTTTTCTAGGTGTGTAGCCATGTTAGAAGGAAGTCTTATTTTATTACCAGAAATGTAGGGAATAAAAAAAATTGTTTGTTCTATACACTCCCCTATTTTTTTGTTTTTTTCTTAACTACTTAGTATAACAAAAAAGAAAAAAACCCATGATCCCCAGCACGGTGGCCATACTCTTTAGGGAAGTTGAATATCAGTTTAGCATAGTAGTTTTATTACCATTTTCTGATTCAATTCTAGGAGCAGTGTTTACTTGTTTAATTTTTGCCCACAAATATACTTGAAATAGGTTAGACAGATATATCTGTTACACAAATCCAAAGCCATATTCTTTCCTAGATCCAAACTGTCCATTTTTCTGCTCATATCTTAATTATTTTTCCCAGGAACCAGGTTAGTTATGACTCAGTAGGGGTTATATAATGATTCAAATGACCCTATAAAATTAATCTTAATAATACAAGTTAAAAATATTATGCCTCATATTTAATCACTAAAAAAAATCTCCTATTATTAAATCCCTAAAAAGAAATCAAAGTAAAAATAAGTAAAAGTCTTAGAAACCAAAAACAAATGAAATAATCCTCGTTTCATATTATAGACTTCATCTGAACAAGACCACATGACAATCCAAAATAAAACTTCCTTTTCTTACATCCATTTCAGACCTAAGTGCAAGCACCAAAAAAAAAAAAAAAATATTCAAGAGAAAACTAGAGGTTAAAAGTATGACAAGCCAACATGTGGATAAATTAATTCTACAAAACTAAGAACCCAGTGGTCATCCCCCAGGGCAACATTATGTCAGCAGCCATGCTGTTACTCTGACAAGGTAACCCAAGGGAGGGTGAGCAATGTCTGTGTCTTAGGTAATGTCTTGGTTCAGAGAGCTCAGTGGACCTATGCCCTATCAGGATCATCTGAACACTAAATCTTTAGAATAGATTTGCTTCAATTATAAACCCAGTTCTTCCTAAACATTAGTTAGACTAAAATAAACCCCAGTTCCCTAAATTTGCCTTTCAGGTGATCCCTGCAAATGCAAATGTAGGTAGCATCTGACATTAAAGACTCCCAAACTTCCTGTAAAAATGTCCCCACTTAAGGAGCTTCCAGCTTTTCTAGAATCATACTGAGGCAGCTTTACAGATACTGATGCCATTTTAACCCTGCTCTGGTGATGAGATTAAAGTACTAAGGCCTTAAAAACAGTTAACACAGTACGGGTCAGTTTAATTGTTATATCTTTAGGAAATTCTCCACAAAACTATGTGCTTTCTCCATAATAAAGTTCTGTTTTCCAGTATGCAATCATTGGACAGGCTGATCAATTCAATTTTTTTTTTTTTGCAGAATCCTCTGATAGCCTTACTCATAAACTTTGTTCTTCCTGTAATTTCCAGAAGTCAGCAATCTACACAGAGTTAACATAATTTAATAGACCATTACAGTCATTCTCACTGCTTAGATCACCAATACTACAAGTTTAAAGACTTAGTGTCTTCTTATAATCTTCCTTTTCTGATCCTAATGCTTCTTTAGATCCTTTGGTTTCATGTGTGAACTACAGTATTCTTGGGTTACGCGAATACCAGTTTTAACTTTGGCTATCTTTCTTAATAGCATCCTTACTTATTTCTAGTCAGGCTGTACACATTACAGTCCTTTCCTTCATTGTGTTTTCCTGTCATGGAGGGAGTCAGTGCCTAGATAACCAGTGTTTCCAATATCACTGGGAGGCTCTCTTCTTCCATTATTGAAGACAGCTGTGGTCATGGATAGACTAGATGTATGCTCTCATACTGCAAATAAGCATGCATTTTGTTGTATAATTCTAACATAAAGGATCCATATTTTTGCTGAGAAAAATATCTTTTTCTAATATCCCTTAATAACAAAATTAGATAGGTTTCTTATCAAGAAAGTATCAGTGGTAAGGAGTGTCAGACTACAGAGTTCTTCCTTCTATTTTGATAGAATTAATTTGATGCACCATTCTGACTAGTCAGGTTGATATCTTGTTACAAGTTTTTCAAAATTGGGCTTGAACAAAACTGGTGTGGGAAAAAAAAAAACTGTGCCTATTTCAACTTGTTGAATGTTTAAGACAGCCAGGTTTAAGCCCACCCTTACCAAAATTGAGACCTTAGAAAAACCAAA
The DNA here is from genome assembly GCF_963924675.1 of Phocoena phocoena. Taxonomy (NCBI): domain Eukaryota; kingdom Metazoa; phylum Chordata; class Mammalia; order Artiodactyla; family Phocoenidae; genus Phocoena; species Phocoena phocoena. The sequence goes on from NC_089225.1 coordinate 66,078,579, forward strand.
CGGTTCCAAAGGTATTCTGATCTCCACAGGACTTTGGTACACCTTGATGTTACTTATACTTCATTCTAAGAATGGCCATGAAACTTCTTCAGAGGTAACATGGGTCATTAGTATCCAGTTATAGGCAGGTTATTTTTTTTAATTGTTTCTCAGCCTCCTGGACTTTAACCATCTGCTCAAAATTTTCAAACCATTAAAAAATTCTAGCATATGTGATATTTAGAAGTTAAATATTAAAAATGGAGTTAATATTTTTTAATAATTTATTTTAAATGATACCCAAATTAATCATAAGATAAAGTAGAATCATTCCACCAGTGCTTTTTTAAAAACATTATTTTTCTAACTAATTATAGATAAAGGATTTGACAGTACCAAATTACTTTATTGAGTGAAATATAAATTTCACAACTTATAATTTTAATGATCTAGTAAGCAGTTACTCTTTCAATCATCTCATTTCCAGAATAATTCTAAAAGGTAGATATTACTATTTCTTGTTTTGTTCAACTTCAGCTAATTTATATTTTAATAACAATATCTGAGTTTTGGCTAGTTTTTACATATTAGAAGGTTCCAGATTCTGAGTCTTGTTTATTGGTAAAAAAGTAAATCATTTGAGGGGAAAATAATTCCTAAAGAAATACAAATCTGATAAAAGAATGCCATCATAAAACATCAAATATCTAAAATATGTTACCTTGTCACCACTGGCTAAAGTGAGGCTTACTATATTTGGACCTATTTTACCTTTTTCAAGGGCAATCAGATGTATGGTTGCCTTATTGAGGAGTGGGCCTAGAATCTCTGACCCTACCACACATCATATGGTACACAAAATACTCCAGGAAGAAAGCTAAAAGATCTATTAACCCAATATAATGACTCCTCCAGCCACCCTAAGAGAAGCCTATACCTATTTCAGTATGAACATGACCTAACTTTTCTAGAAATGAGATGATTATCTACTGCTTCCATAGATTGCATCAATCCTGAAGGGTTAATCAGGAACTCCTCTGTTTCTTTATCATCATCATCATCATCGTCACCATCACTACTATTTTGATTTCTTAACTTCTGCCATGAAATGGAGCTAGAAATTGGACTGACTTCAGGACTAAGATAACTAGTATAAAGTATGTGATAATTATGGAATGTCTTTCTTATTTAATCTATATGACTCTGGGATTTCTCTTTGCATGTAAGATAAAGGAAGATTATGTAGAAGCAGACATTTTTTGAATGAGAAAAAGAAGAAAAAATATATATATAATATGGTATAAGAGAGAATCCAATATGTAAAATGCTATCACATGAAACATATGCAAATTTATTCATTATGACATGAATATTACTAAAAGCTAATATTAAATGTTGAACCTATTCCCTATGGAAAGTTTAAAACAGGTTAAAAGATACTTTTTGTGGAATAAAAAAAGAAAAAATCATATAAATGCAAATAGTTTAATACATTTCACTGAAGGTTTTCTTTTCTGTGGAATTCCATGTATGACCTTTAGCAAAAATAAGACTATACATTGTTTATACTTTGACTTTACTTCATAACCCTTAAAAATATCTACAATATTACAATTATGTGTTAGATATACAGAATCAATATATATATCCTTATGTGTAAAGTGATATTGCATACCTTAAAATTTAGACTTTAAAAGTGACAGGTACAGTAGTTTCAAAGAATTAAAGAAGTTATGATCCATTTATTATAAATATAAAAATTAGTTGTGTGTAGGATGACCTTAGTTTTCAAATGTTCACTTATGCTTTTAAGTAAAGGCATTTTCATAAAGTTCTGAATTTAAATCTTTTAATAAAACAAATAATGTCAGACAGCAAATTATGAAGTGTTGCTCTTCCTGTTGTAGTTGAGTCACTTGAAATGAGCTATGACTTTCAATCTCATATTGGTACAGAAAGTATCACTGTGATCTCCTTGATTGATAATAGTAATAAATAATATATAGGTCAGTGAGCCCATTTAAAATGAAGCCATGTGGCTGTGTGAAATCCTACAGTAACCATTGCCCTCTGCCAAAAGGTTAGAAGGTAGAACTAATATGAAGTTACAGTATCATAACATTATGATTATGTCTGTTCCATGAAATACTATGAACAGTTATTTAAAATACAGATACTAAACTTACTGATTAATGCTGATTATTTCATTTGTAATTTACCTAAGGATCATTTTTACTCTTCACCCTGCCATCTGGTTATTCAAACCTTTCACAAATGAAAATATTCAGAGAGACACAGGATACAAACTAGTTGGGGATATAAAACTCAGTGGTATGGGATTTATTAACACAGCTGTTTAATTTATTTTAATGATTTTTTTCCTGATTTTAGGAAACCTAAAGGCAAATATACTGTTCAAGAAACCTGATGTGGTGGTTTTTAAAAATGGTATCGAGGGGCTTCCCTGGTGTTACAGTGGTTGAGAATCTGCCTGCTAATGCAGGGGACATGGGTTGGAGCCCTGGTCTGGGAAGATCCCACATGCCGTGGAGCAACTAGGCCCATGAGCCACAACTACTGAGCCTGCGCGTCTGGAGCCTGTGCTCCACAACAAGAGAGGCTGAGATAGTGAGAGGCCCCTGCTTGCCACAACTAGAGAAAGCCCTCACACAGAAACGAAGACCCAACACAGCCAAAAATAAATAAATAAATAAATTAATTAATTAAAGTACCCTTAATTAAATAATAATAATAATAATAATGGTATCGAAATCTTTGACACTCTTCCTATTGAGAAGTGAAATCTATGTCCCCTTTTCTTAAGTCTGGCAAGCATGTGACTGTCTTGAGTAATAAATGCTAAGAAAATAACTTCCTAACCATGATCACAGTAGAGCATGCAGTTTCCTTCTGGGTTTCTTGGAATGCCTTTTCCCAGGAGCTCAGCTTGGATATTTAGTGGGTAGGAGGTACAATCACCTTAAAACTGCCATGCTGAAGGCACCAGTGTAGGCCTTCCAGGTGACAGCCTTGGCTGAGTTCCCAGCTGACAACCAACATCAACTGACAACCATGTGATTGAGTATCTTGGATGGAATTAGCAGAAGAGACCCCAAGCAAGAATTGCTCAGCCAAGTCATTACAGAATTCTCTTCCCACAAAATTGTGAGCAAAAGAAAATTATTCTTTCAAGCCACAAAGCTTCGGGGTTATTTATTACACAGCAGTGATAATCAGATCACCTGGCTACCAACTCTGCTTCCTTTATTTAGATGAGGTTATATCCATGCTAAAGTTGAACTTGATTCAGCAACCAATGTAAACATTTCAGTAATAGAAAGGCACACATTGAATGTGTAAATCCTCCCTGAATTGAGAAAAATACCCAGATTACCAAAAAGATATATTACTTTTCAGTTTCTCTCTCCCCTAACTTAACACCTGTCGTCATATGAGGGGCCTTGTATGACCAGCTGAAAGAGCAGGAGAAAGTCTGCCTATGGTTTACAGATGGGCTCACTAAGTATGTGGGTGCAAACTGTAAAGCAATAATGGCTGCATTACAGCCACATCTGTGGTGGCCCTGAGACACAGAGTGCATAGTGGAAAGAAAGCTGAGTATCAGTTGCAGCTCTGAGAACAGCTGCAGTAAGGAGCTTAGAGTCATCCATGTACTTCCTTTCCCCTTCTAAGTGTCTTCCCAGGAAGAGGGGATCTGTGGTAATCATAAAGAAGTTGTCTCCCAACCCTGTGTGGAGAAATAGATCTGTGACTCAAAGGATGGACCTGGGTGGCCATGAGAATGTGCCTCTCAGACCTGTGACTCCAGGGAATGCAAATGGCTCTTGAATGATCAAGAGCGCCAGGTGACTATGAAATCCATTGCTTTGCTTCCCAGACTTCCCACAGGCTGCTCCCAGCCAATGACTGAGTATAGCAGGGCACTGAGGCAAGTGCGTTGTTGGGAGGTAAGGGACTCCTCCAACAGGCATTTTAGATCAAGAACTCACTTACCAAACCTTCCTTAGAGCTGCACTGCAGTCTAGCACTCTTCACAAATTATCCTGTGAGGCTCATAAAAACTTTATGTACTAGATAATATTATTATCATTTACTTTTAAGGACAACAGAAGCTTAACGATGTTATGATCACTTTCTGAGGTCATGTAGTTGGAAGTGGTATAGCTGGATTTCCAACCAGGAAGTCTGATAATAGAGTCTGTTTAATACAAATTAGCTGGACTAGCATTTCCGCAATATGATTATATTGAGTCATATATCATTTTCTTTCAAGTACCAAGAAAGTTAAAGTCTGGGCTCCCGGTGGAAGTTTAAACTTCTTATGACAGCGCTTAATGCAAACAGGATGCATATTAGGAGAAACTTACTTATGCATTTTGTCAGTAACCCAGCAGATGAATTCCAGTATATGCCACAACAAAATAGGCTATACTCTCATGAAGCAAACAATAGATGTCTTAGGAATAAGATGTTTATAAGATGTCAAGCATTTTAATTTGGATATTTTAATTTGCATAGAAAAGTTTGGCCTCAATCAATCAATCAATCAACTTTGAGTACTGTCCTTGTTATGAAATTATACTAGCATGGCTGCAAGCAACTAATTAGCCACATATAATGGTCACTGTCAGTAGCAGGACCACATTTATTTCTACGTATGTAGCTGTAATGCATATGCAGGTAACATTATATACTATTTTTCTGGAGCAATGTATCTTAAAATTAGCACTGTCTGTAATAAATAACAGTTTTAGCAAATCACTTTTGAGAGGCTCTTGTAGACTTTAGTAAAGTAATAAATATTCTTTTATTCTTTATGAGTTTTATATAACTTTTCAAATTTCCAGACCCTGACTTAGAAATATGCTATCAACATCTTTCCAGGATATAGAAAATGTGTACTTTGGGAAGAAGAAAAAGATGTATTTATACAAGTTTGGCATGTCAGCCAGTAGATAAGAGACTCAAGGCTTCAAGAGGAATTTTTAAAAATTAAACTAATTGGAGGTTTTATTTTAATTAGTCCTTTGAGAAGATTGTTGCAAAAAGTTAAAATTCAGCCTTTTTTTAAATGAGAAATGGCTTAAGGCAAATAGTTTTCATTTTAAACCATTAAACCATAAGAGATTCATGGGAAGTAGAACATTTTTCTCTCTGAGGGAATTATAGTTCTACCACTACAAAAGTTTCTTCAGTATGCTTACAAAACTGACATTTTCCCTTTTATTTTGTAGTTGTATGAACTTCTTAACCTTCTTAAATACTTAGTATGTCTGCCAGTTATAGGTAATCCAAGATTATTTTTTTAAGCCTAAGCTCATTTTTTAAAAATGTGAAACATTCTTTTGAAAGGCCCATAGATTATACAGATATCGATGTACTGTGGCAATTCTATAAAAATACTATAGATATGTTTCTCCAACAAAAACTTTAAAAAACTTATAATAGTTCATTAAATACTCATGAATTATAAAATAAAATGAAAATATGAAAATAAAAATGTAATCATTAATCCTATATTAGTTGAAAGTCATGGGATATCTTAACAATTAAAATATTTAAATATTAAAACTAGTATTATAATTTCAAACTTGTATTAAGTTCCATAACATATTTTAAAATAATATACATTTAATTAGATGATTAGAATTATTAAACCTAAACATATATGAATAGTATTACTATCAGGATTCCAACATTATGACTATAAATTTGGCTCTGACCTTTTTTCAGAAAGGGAAAAAAAAATAATAAGACACTTGATTCTTGTTGCCTGATAGGAGGAATTATCAGATCACAAAGGAAAGAAGCCTTTATCTTAATATTTAAAAAAAAAACATTGTCAGGAATTGATTCTGGGATTCTAAAACATAGAAAAAGATCTTCAAATATCTTTTCAATGGCAGGCTTTTGTAGCAATCCTTTATATAAGTTGGGACATGACACCAAAATAAATTTCAATATGTACACTTCTGTCAGGGGAGTCATGAATAAAATTTAGAATAGAATTGAATCGCATGTCCTTCAAACTGCCCTGCAAAAATATTTATCTCTTAACCAAAATGTAAATATGAGAAAGTAAAATTTTTAAGGTTACATTATATTTTAAAGGCCTAATGTAAGTCATTAAAATTATTCTTATGTGTTAAGTTTGCATATGAAATTCAGAAACCTAATTGAAAAGTTTGGAAAATCCCCCAGAAATTTATAAGTAACTTTACCATTAAGACAAGTAAATTAGTTTCATGTGCTTTTAGGCCATTTGTGTGTCTGTTTTGAAGAAATGTCTATTTAGATCTTCTTCCCATTTTTTGATTGGGTTTCTTTTTGATATTGAGCTGCATGAGCTGTTTGTATATTTTGGAAATTAATCCCTTGTCAGTTGCATCGTTGGCAAATATTTTCTCCCATTCTGTGGGTTGCCTTTTCATTATGTTTGTGGTTTCCTTTGCTGTGCAAAAGCTTTTAAGTTTAATTAGGTCCCATTTGTTTATTTTTTTTAAATTTTCATTTCTCTAGGAGATGGATCCAAAAAGATATTGCTGAGATTTATGTCAAAGAATATTCTGATATGAAAATGTGCTCAACATTGCTAATTATTAGAGAAATGCAAATCAAAACTATACTGAGCTATCACCCTATACCAGTCAGAATGGCCATCATCAAAAAGCCTACAAATAATAAATGCTGGAGAGGGTGTGGAGAAAAAGGAACCCTCCTACACTGTTGGTGGGAACATAAATGGTGAAGCCACCATGGAGAACAGTGGAGAACGGTTCACAGTGGAGCCACTATGGTAGTAGGGAGCTACCATATGATCCAACAATCTCACTCCTGGACATATATCTGGAGAAAACCATAAATCTAAAAGATACATGCATACCAATGTTCATTGCAACACTGTTTACAATAGCCAAGACATGGAAGCAACCTACACGTTCATGTACAGAGGAATGGATAAAGAAGATGTGGTACATATATACAATGGAATATTACTAGGCCATAAAAAGGAAATAATGGCATTTGCAGCAACATGGATGGACCTAGAGATTATCATACTAAGTGAAGTAAGTCAGACAAAGACAAATATCATATCACTCATATATGGAATCTAATCTAAAGAATGGTACAAATGAACTTATTTATAAAACAGAAAGACTCACAGACTTTGAAAACAAACTTATGGTTACCAGAGGGGAAAGGTGAGGGGTGGGAGGGATAACTAGGAGTTTGGGATTAACATATAAACATTACTATATATAAAATAATCAACAAGGACCTACTGTATAGCACAGGGAACCCCACTCAATATTCTGTAATAACCTATATGGGTAAAGAATCTGAAAAAGAATGGATATATATATATGTATATGTATAACTGAATCACTTTGCTGTACACCTGAAACTAATACAACATTGCAAATCAACTATATGCCAGTATAAAACAAAAATTAAATAAAAAAAAAAAACCTCAAGTAAAGCCATAAGTACCACAAAGAAGATTACTATTGGGCTACTGAAATATCATTTGCCTTTGACATTTTAGTCTACAAAAAACTGAAGACATTAATTTGTCACACCACTGATTTGAATTGGATTTCTTAAGGACTAGACCAGACTAACCTTTTATAAAGAAACAATTTTACCCATGAAAAATCAATATGATAAGGCAGCAAGCAACTTCGATTCTAGCTCAGCTTGTTATATATACCTTACATTATCCTTCATGAAAAGCATGAGGCTCATTTTTAGGAAACACATTAGCATTTGAAGATTTGATGGAGCATAAAGGAGGGAGATGAAGTCTAAGTGAGCATCAAAGTTTGGGTGCTGAAATATACACACACATACACACCTATAGGTATATGTATGTGTTATATATATATATATTCATATATTCATATATATGTATATTCATATATATATTCTTTTATTTTGCTGCTATTTGCCTTTATAGTCTCTTGTTGCACATCAAGAATTCATTCCCTTTTTTATTTTTAATCACAAAAGGTCTCACACGCAGTATTTCTTAATATTATCTCTATTACTTACCTTCTCCCTTACATATAATAAATGTTTGACAAAATTTTGCTCAATAAGTGTCATTAACTTTTTTTTTTTTTTTTTTTTGGCGGTACGCGGGCCTCTCAATGTTGTGGCCTCTCCCGTTGCGGAGCACAGGCTTCGGACGCGCAGGCTCAGCGGCCATGGCTCATGGGCCCGGCTGCTCCGTGGCATGTGGGATCTTCCCGGACCGGGGTACGAACCCGCGTCCTCTGCATTGGCAGGCGGACTCTCAACCTTGCGCCACCAGGGAAGCCCCTGTCATTAACTTTTGAGGAAAGTTTTATTCTGTGAGACCTGAGGCAGTATCTGTTGCTTCTCAGCATGCTATCTTATCCTAGACATGTTAATTTGGAGTTGTAGATATTTTCTTTTTTAATTAAAGTTCTTTTTTGTTTTTGTTTTCATTTTGGAAAGGTGTTCATATTCTATGGGTTGAGAGAAAGAAACTGAATAAAAATGTACTTATTCTGACACATTTTACTTGTATCCTATAATTATTTTATAATGGGCAATTTAATCCATATTAAAAATCAAAGGCTTGTAATATGGCAAAGAACACAATAAACTAAACTAAAAGGCAAATGATAAACCAAGGTAAAATATTTGTCAAGGAAAAAATGTTAAAATCCCTTTTATACAAAGAAATTATAAAATATAATTTTAAAAACACACACAAGTAATTCACAGAAGAGAAAATACAAATGAACGTTCATTCAGTTATTCAATTACCAAAATTCTCAAGTGTTTACTCTGTAGCATACTATTTATTCTAGGAGCTATGAAAGCAGTGATTTAAAAAAATGGGGAGAGGGGAAGCAGAAAGAGAAAAAGCACTTGAATTCACCAAGTCTGAGAGGGGTTGAAGAGCAGGCAATAAATAAATAAACAATTGAATGTATCATGTCTTAGACATTAGTGTCTTGAAATAAAATTAAGTAGGGTGATAGGAACAGAGAGGGCAGAGCTGGGGAACACTATTTTATACAGATAAGGCCAGATTAACAAGGATATATTAATCAGGGATCTGAAATAAGTGAGGGGATGAATCATGTAGATAGCTGGCAGAAAGCATAAGAAACAAGATGTGTAAAGATCCTGAGACATGACTGTGATTGTTTGTCCAATGTGGCAGGAGAACAATGGGCATTTGGAGTAGAAATCGTAGGTGATGTCAGGGAGGTAGCTGGGTCCAGATCTTGTAGTGCTTTGTGCACCTCTGTAAGGCTTTGCTTTTGACTGTGAGATGAAAAGCCATTGGAGGGTTTTGAGCAGAGTCATATACATGTGACATTAAAATACATGAAAATTATTTGAATAACCTGGAAGTGTAACTATAGAGTTCTGAGGTCAGGGATACTCTGACTTTTAGAAGTCAGTGAATGAAGATATTAGTAAAGGAGATTAAGAAAGAGTAATGGGGGAGAAATAGCAAAAGACACAGTTATCCTAAAATGCCAACCAGGAAGAGTGTTTCAGGGAGGAAACAGTTAAGATGTTATTTTGACAGTTTAAGTAAGATGAAGTCTGTACACGGAGTATGTGATATGGTAATGTGGAAGTCATTGGTGGCTTTCCCAAGAGCCCTTTGGGGTTAGGAGGGGTTAAGGAGCATATGTAAGAGGATCAGAGCGAATGAACAGAGACTGCTGTTTTGAGGGGGTTGCTGTATAGGAAAGCAAAGGAATAAGAAGATAACTAAAGGAGATATGGCATCAAGGGAAGGATTTTCTTTAAAACAGAGCAATTATTGCTGTTTACATAAAGATGTTCCCATAGCTCCAATAAATATCAAATAGGGAGGCAAAAAATGATGATGCAACAGATAGAAGGGACAATTGTTGGCTCGATAGCCTTAGGAAGGCAAGAAGGTATGGGAGCTAATGTACAAGTAGAAGGTTGGCCTTCTATAGCAGAAAAGGAAATTCATCCATAGTATATACTTCAGGGTTTGTATAGAAAACAGATGAGACGCTCAAAATACAATAATTCAAAAGAAGATTATTAATATAGGTGTAAATATAAAGAAACAATAAAAAAAATAGGTAAGCTGTTACAAAATCTGAACCCAAAGTGCCAGCATAATGAAGGGAAAGACCAGAGAATGCTACCAAGTCAGCTGCCTAATGGAAAGGTAGTATATTCATCAATAGATGAATCATAGTGAATGACCTTTTTCACTGCTTTTAAAACTAATGCATTTGCTCTATACCAAGTTTTCTCAACCTTGTCTACTCATTGGAATCATCTGGGAAAAAAACTTAAAAGCATTGAAGCCTTGGATGCCACCACCAGAGATTCTGATTTAATTGATTTGGGTCTGGAAACGGCACAGAGATTTTTTAAAGTCCTCATGTTTTTAACATGCAGCCAAGTTTGTGAACATTTGAATAAAGTTTTGACCTGGAGAACATCTGTAATGCTTTAGTCAAAAAGCAAGTTATGTATTAACTAATGAATACAATTTGATTTAATATTTGTAAATTATAAATAATAAATGCTGTCTATCTTTGAATTTATCTGTGTCACATTCATATGTGATGACTATTTTATATGGGTGGAATGGTGATGAAACAGTAAAAGCAGAAGAGTTTTGGATTTTGCTCTATATTGTTACTGAAATTAATATGTACTATTTATATAGTGTGGAAGAAAATCTCTAATACTATGTAATTAATTATATGAGATCAAATTAAAAAGTAAATAAAACAACTGACCATTAATGTTCTCTGTCTTTTACTAGCTGTTTCTTTGAAAACAAAATAGCTGTTGATCGCTTCAGGAGGGTAACTGATCATTTTATAATCTTTGACTCTTCTTATCTCATCCTAAATACAGCTATTTTGTTTTTCTTCCCATTTCTGTTTAAACTTTCAGCAGTGCTCACTTTCCTTTTAATTATTTCAAAACTAAATTATTTTGGCTTTGTAGGTTATATTCCATTCAGCTTTCCGTTTTATTTCCCCTTGAAATTTCAATCTCATTTTTTAATCTCTTTTTCAAAGTAGAGACCTTCAGGTTTTATTGAATCTTAATAAAACGGAAAATAGATTTATTCCATAACATTTTCTGTTTTTAATATTTCACATTTTCCTTTGCTTTGAGTATTATGTTCCCTGTTTTTTAATACTGCAACTGTGTAAGGCTACATGTTGTGTGTACAGACGTGCTCATGTGTGTGCGTGTTTGGGCTTGTGAATGTTTTTGCTTATTCATATTTGACTGAGTCCTAGCTAGTAGTTTTCTCAAAGTTGTATAAATTCTCCTTACTTATCCTCACTATCCAACTTCTTGTTTTTGTTTCTCTTCTGAGAACTTAAGCCAAAAGCTCAACTTGTGAAACTTATACCTCTAGGTCAGTCATCACTAACCTAGGAATTCTGTAACTGTGAAAATCCCAGTATTCAGACTTCCTTACTGTGCCATTTCTTTATCGATGACTGTTGTAGACCCTCTGTCAACTTTCAAATATGACTTTCCATTTGGTCCACTATCCATGCCAGTGTTACAGCAGGGACTGGTGTCCCTCTTGATGCCACTGATCCCTTTGAGCTTTTCTTATTTTAGCCAGGGTCTGTATCCTGGGGCATCATCAATGCTAGTACATTCATATGCTCCTAACTAGCTATGGTACAATGAAATCAAAGCAATGTGGGTGCAGGGTATCATCCAGGGCTCCTTGCCCCTATTTTCTGTCTTTTCTAAGGCTTTTCTGTATTTTGTTGCTGTAACCTTAATTTGGCTATTTGGGTCTTCCACTGACATTGACTGTGATTGCCAGCATCCCAGATTTGTTTTTTCACAAAGTCAAGTTCCACAAGATCTTTTACACTTATTTTCCATCAAGGGCAAGCCTTTCACACCTAATGACTATCTGCTTGTTTAGTTACAGTAAAACCCCTCTCATATACATGAGTGCCACTGCTGTATAATTCTACTTATCAATGATGTAAAAAAAAAATTCCAAGTGGTGTGCTTAGTGCTTACTTCCACCTCCTGTCTTCACACCTGAAATCCTCTAGGATTCCATAAACATCTTTACAGGTCACATAGTTTTATTGGGGAAAGGAAGTTATAAGTTGGCTTTCATTATCTCTTTCAGTCAGGTTCAGTGGCAACATATATCTCATACTTTTCTTGAGGGCTCTTTCTAATATAATTCCCTAATTTCCAATGCTTTACCAGAATTCTCTTCTGTATCCCCTTGAGTATTTCAATAAAATTCTGAAGAGACTGAGGCAAGCACTATACATATTTTATCATATAACTTGGAAATCTGGAATTATCTTCACAAAATTAGGTTGTTATTTCAAAATTCTAAATATAGGTTATATTTTGAGACATTATGGAAGCTTAAATCCTTGCTATATTCTTAGCTGAACATCTGCATTAAGTTGTTTATAATCCGTTTGCTCTTTTCATAATTTGATTGCATACGAATTAACAACTCTATTCAGGTTACAACCAGAAGTAAATAGTTTTATTTTTATTTAATCACACTTCCTTAAATTGTGAAAGTGATCTGAACTTCCTTTTCACATTCAGTAAAAGTTCCTTCTAATGCTGACATCAGCCAAGAAATCTTGTCTATTTTAATACAATATATCTATACATTGACTGATTGATTATATAGGTAGTATAATGCTGCCACCATCATTTCAGTGGCTTCCTATAGTAGAAACACATTTTCATTCAAATAATGGACCAACACTGTTTTTATGGTTGGTGTGTGGCTTTCACTTATACAAAAGTCATAAGGACAAGGGTCCCTTCTAGCATGGTTTTACCATCCACTGGGACCTTTTTATCATCTGTTTCTAACTGCAGAGTGGACACACTCCTTAAAAGTCTTGACCTGCAAATAGAATACCACAACGGTTCTGTTCAGATTCCACTGGTGAGAAAAACTTCATGGGACTGTGAATTGTCTTCTCACTACAAAGTGGTAGTATCTTTACTACAAACTGGTAGTGTCTTTACTATGAAGCAAAGTGAAAATGGGAGCAAAATAATAATACATCTGTATGTAAGTTATTAGATCATTGATGGCAGTAATAGACTGAATTGTTGTCTTTTAGGAGGGTGAAATTTAACCACATCAAAGAAACCCACATACTCATTCTAGTACTTTCAGGAAAAAGGAAATTCTCACAAAGGGAGAGTAGTAAGAGATGTTCCGATAAGGGAAGATTTTGATAGGACACTGTATATGTTATTAGATCTTTTCATCTTTCACTTCTTAGGTACTAAAATGATTCATGAAGAGAGATTATCCACATCACTAAATAAGTATCTGCAATGACAAAAATACAAGGACTTCAAAGGGCCCCCTATATTTATTAAGAAGGAAATAACTTGAATCCATCCACGTCTCTCCTCTACGTCACATTGTAAATGACTGAGAAATTCTTCCTCTTATTCAATGTGACCAATTGGAAATAAGACTCAAATAAATAATAAACGAGTAACGAACCTGGAAAAGTGATCCTCAGCTTGTTTCTATAATATCAGCTATCAAATTATTTCCCTGATATTTTAAACAATTGTGCAGAATGTAAAAAGCAATAGCCTCTCAAAATTGGTACCAGAATGTACTATGTGCTCAAAATAGACTTAACAAAATGGATCAAATATGAATTTCACTATTGTTATATCTACATTTTCAGATTCAAACAGAAGTGTGTCCACACAGCATTTAAATATTCCCTTGTTTTCAAAATACCAGTGTTTGTTGAGTAACTTAAGATTTTTCCAAATGTAACTTTTTTAATTTTTAAAATTATTTATATTTTTGGCATATCTAGAAGAATAAAATGGTTAACAAGAGCTATTAAGAAGAAAATAAGTTAAGCTATAGAAATTGTTGTGAAATACACATTTTACTTAGATACAATAAATAAAATCCTACTGTTCACTTGCAACTATTTTCCAGATTGCAATCAATTTAACATTTTACTTCTCAGTGTTCCTTAGGACTCTTAGACACAGATACCCTAAGTTTTAAAAGTGATTTTTAAGCTATTTCATTTAATTAAAGATATAAAAGAACTAAAGAAAAATTAAAGAGACAACTTCCTCTGAAGCATTTTCCTCAACTAGAGACAACTTTAAAAAAATTATTCCAGAGATAATTTACACACATATAAACACATGTATATTTTAATTGTGGCTTTTAAAAGAACTGGCTATAAAATACCAAGAGATAAACCTAACTAAGGAGGCAAAAGACCTGTACTCCAAAAACTATAAGAGCTGATGAAAGAAATCAAAGATGACAAAAACAGGTGGAAAGATATATCACGTTCTTGGATAAGAAGAATCAATATCATCAGAATAACTATACTGGGACTTCCCTGCTGGTCCAGTGCTTAAGACTCTGTGTTCCCAATGCAGGGGACCCGAGTTCAATCCCTGGTTGGGGAACTAGATCTCGCATGCTGCAACTAAGAGCCTGCATGCCTCAACTAAATGATTCTGCATGCCACAACTAAAGATCCCACATGTCACAACTAAAGATCCCACATGCCACAACTAAGACCCAGCGCAGCAAAATAAATAAATTTTTTTAAAATGACTATACCTTCCCAGACAATCTACAGATTCAATGCAATCCCCATCAAATTAACAGTGGCCTTTTTCACAGAATTAGAACAAAAAGTTTAAAAATTTGTTTGGAAACACAAAAGACTCTGAATAGCTAAAGAAATCCTCAGTAAGAAAAACAGAGATGGTGGAATCAGACTCCCTGGCTTCAGACTATACTACAAAGCTACAGTAATCAAACAGTATGGTACTGGCACATAAACAGAAACATAGATCAATGGAACAGAATAGAAAGCTCAGAAATAAACGCATGCAACTCTCATCGATTGGTCTATGGCAAATGAGGCAAGAATATACAATGGAGAAAATATAGTCTCTTCAATAAGCGGTGCTGGGAAAACTGGACAGCTACATGTAAAATACTGAAATTAGAACATTCTTAAACACCATACACAAAAATAAACTCAAAATGGATTAAAGACCTAAATGTAAGGCTAAGTACTATAAAATTCCTAGAGGAAAACACAGGCAGAACACACTTTGACATAAATTGTAGCAATATGTTTTTCAATCTGTCTCCTAAAGTAATGGAAATAAAACCAAAATAAACAAATGGGACCTAATTAAACTTAAAAGCTTTTGCACAGCAAAGTAAACCATAAACAAAATGAAAAGACAACCCACAGAATGGGAGAAAATATTTGCAACAATATGACTGATAAGGGATTAATCTCCAAAAGTTACAGCTTGTGGAGCTCAATATTAAAAAAAACAAACAACCCAATCAAAAAATGGGCAGAAGATCTAAATAAACTTTTCCCCAAAGAAGACATACAGATGGCCAAGAGGCACATGAAAAGATGCTCAACATCATTAATTATTAGAGAAAAGCAAATCTAAATTACAATGAGGAATCATCATACACCAGTCAGAATGGCCATCAACAAAAAGTCTACAAATAATAAATCCTGGAGAGGGTGTGGAGAAAAGGGAATCCTCCTATACTGTTGGTGGGAATGTAAATTGGTACAGTCACTATGGAGAACAGTATGAATGTTCCTTAAAAAACTAAAAATAGAGCTACCATATGATCCAGCAATCCAACTCCTGGGCATATATCTGGAGAAAATCATGGTTCAAAAGGATACATGCACCCAGTGTATCCTTTCAAAAGATGTATCCTTCACTGAAGTGCTGTTTACAATAGCTAAGACATGGAAGCAAACTAAATGTCCATTGATGGATGAATAGATAAAGAAGATGTGGTACATATATACAATGGAATATTACTCATCCATTAAAAAGAATGAAATAATGCCATTTGCAGCAACATGGATGGACATAGAGATTATCATACTAAGTGAAGTAAGTCATACAGAGAAAGACAAATATCATATTTCTTATATACAGAGTCTAAAAAGACAATAATACAAATGAACTTATTTACAAAACAGAAACAGACTCACAGACTTCAAAAACAAACTTACAGATACCAAAGGGGAAAGGTGGGGGGAGGGATAAATTGGGAGGTTGGGATTAACATATACACACTGCTATATTTAAAATAGATAACCAACAAGGACCTACTGTATAGCACAGGGAATTCTACTCAATATTCTGTTATAACCTAAATGGGAAGAATTTAGAAAAGAAGAGATATATGTATATGTATATGTATAACTGAATCACTTTGCTGTACACCTAAAACTAACACAACATTGTAAATCAACTATATTTCAATATAAAATTAAAATTTTTTTTAAATCTCAAAAGAAATGAATGGGCTCATTCTTTCAAATGGCTCCATAATATCAGACTTTATGTACCTGACGTTAAATATTGCATCAGTTCTGTACTGATAGATTTTTTTGTTGCTATTTTCATTTTGTCATTACAATGAAAACTAATACTCTTCAAAAATATCATTTTACATACATGCATTGATATCTGTAGGATAAATTTGTCACAGTACAATTACTGAGACTAAGGGTTTTTGCACTTGGAAATTTTATAAATACTGTCATTTTTTTCTATCAATGGTGTAAGTCTCACAAATAAAATGATATGTGAAATAAGCTAGACACAGAAGGATACATAGTATTCCTTTATGTAATTCATGTATGTAATATTCAAAAGCAGAAAAAACTTGTTACAGTTTTATAAGAGAGCACGATCATTACCTTTGGGAAGGTCTGAAGGGGTTAGTTTGTAGAGGGCAAAATGGGCACTTTCAGGAGACTGGTAACGTTCTGTATCTTGGTTGGACTGGTAGTTAAATGGGGTTGTTTTACTTGATGATGCATCGAAGTCCCACTTAAAATTCTTTTTCTTTTCCTTATTATGCTATATTTCAAAACTGTCTATTAACATGAAAATCATATAGTATAATGAATTCCATTAACTTAGTAAGACAAAATTATTTTTATATACTTCAGAGCCATTTTGTTTTATTGAGAACTGTATGTCAATCTCCTTGGCTGATTTTTCTGTTATTTCTAACTGTAGTTTGATAGTTTGTGGTATTTATATTTTTACTTTATTGTGCTGTAATTTATGTATAATGGTGTACATATTTATAAAGTGTAAATGTGATAAGCACTAACAAATATATACATCCATGAAAATTATTTCTGTATCTTTTATGTAGAGTCCTTTGAGTTTTCTAAGTAGAAAGTCATATCATCTACATAAATAGTTGCATTTTTTATGCTCCAATCTTAAGCCTTTTACTTCTTTTTCTTATATTATTGCACTGGCTAGGTTTTCCAGTACCATGTTGCAAAGGAGTGGTGGGAGTGGACAGTATTTCATTATATTATTCCCAATCTTAAAGGGAGAAATATTTGGTCAGCCAACATTAAATATCATGTTAGCTGTAGTTGTATTATTTGCCTTAGATATCCTTTGTCAGGTTAGGACACTTCTATCCTTAGAGTGCAGAGATTATTTTCCACTTCTTTTCTTAAATCATGAATGGTGTTGAATTTTGTCAAAATATCTTTATGAATTTATTAAAATAATCATTGAGCCTTTTATTCTAGTTAATATGGTGAATTGCATTGATTGATTCTTGAATGTTGAACAATTCTTCCATTTCTAAAGTGAACCCCACTTGTCATGATGTATTATTCTTTTTTATGTTTTGAATATTATTCAATAATAGTTGCTGAGGATTTTGCATAACATTGATAAAAATTTTCCAGTGAAAACAAATGGGACTAGAAGTTTATTTCTTGGGATACTTTTGATTTAAAAATCATTTTTTTAAGAAAATGTTTATTAATTTTTATTGGCGTATAGTTGCTTTACAATGTTGTGTTACTTTCTACTGTACAGCAAAATGAATCAGCTATACATAAACATATATACCCCCTTTTTTGGATTTCCTTCCCATTTAGGTCACCACAGTGCATTAAGTAGAGTTCCCTGTGCTGTACAGTATGTTCTTATCAGTTGTCCATTTTATACATAGCATCAATAGTGTATATATGTCAACCCCAATCTCCCAATTCCTCCCATCACCACCCTTTCTCCCTTGGTATCCATACATTTGTTCTTTATGTCTGTGTCTCTATTTCTGCTTTGCAAATAAGATCATCTATACCATTTTTCTAGATTCTACATATGTGCATTAATATACGATATTTGCTTTTCTCTTTCTGACTTACTTCACTCTGTATGACAGCTCCTTAAAAATCTAAAAATAGAACAACCATATGACTCAGCAATCCCACTACTGGGCATATACCCTGAGAAAATCATAATTCAAAAAGAGTCACTCACCCCAATATTCATTGCAGCACTATTTACAATAGCCACGTCATGGAAGCAATCTAAATGTCCATCGACAGAGGAATGGATAAAGAAGATGTGGTACTTATATACAATGGAATATTACTCAGCCCTAAAAAGGAATGAAATTGTGTCATTTGTAGAGAGGTAGATGGACCTAAAAATCACTTTTTTAATAGATATAGGATTAATCTGATTATCTACTTTTTCTTGAGTGAACTTTGATTATATTTTTCAAGGAATTGTTGGTCCATTTGTTCTAAGTTGTGGATTTTATGGGCAAGAATTCTTTGTAGTATTCCCTTATTACTCTTTTAATGTCCCTTAGATCCATAGTGATATCTCCTCTTTCATTCCTAGTATTGGTAAATTTGTCTTAACTTTTTTATAATTTTTAAACAAATCAGCTTTTGGCTTGATTGACTTTCCATATATTTGTTTTCAAATTCATTGATTTCCACTCTATTATTTCCTTACTTCTGTGTGCTTTGTGTCTATTTTGTTTTTCTTTCTCAATTTATTGCTTTATTTTTATAATATAGAAGTTTAGGTTATAATATTGAGACCTTTATTATTTTCTAATATAAATATTTAATGCTACATATTTCCCTGTAAGCTGTATTTTAGTGATATCTCATAAATTTTTCTATAATTTAAATCTAATTAATTTCAAAATATTGTTTTTATTTTTTCTTAAAACTTCAACTTTTACCTACAGGTTATTTTAATGTATGTTCTGTCATATCCAAATATTTGGGATTTTCCAATGTCTTTAGTTATTGATTTCCAATTTAATTCTATTATGGTCCAAGAACATAGTTTATATAGTTTCTACTCTTCTAAATTACTTAAGGTTTGATGTACAGACAGGAGTATGGTCTATCTTCATGCTAAATTGTAAGGAATGTTTATTTTACTTACTTACTTTAATGTTCTTTTGTAGAGAGTTCTATAAATATCAATTAGGTACATATTCTTTAATTTATATGCAGATTGGTCGAGACAAATGGAATATGTTATGAAAGATATCAGTATAGGATTTACCTATGGCAGATGGGGATTTGCTGGAAGGACCCATGAGGGAACTGTCTGGAGTGATGAAGTGTTCTGTACTATGGATAGAGTGTTGTTTATATAAGTCTATACATTTCCAAACGTATCAAATTTTACACTTAAGATCTGTGCATTTTAATGTTTTGCAAATTTTGCCTGAATTAAAAAAAAATGTTAAGAGGCAAGCACAGGAATTTTCTCAGACCTTCAAAGGGGAATATATAGTCACATAATTTTAAAAGGAATGGTGAGGATTTTTAAGCTCTGTGTATTTATTAATAGCTTGTATTTGTGGTAGCATAAATCTGCCACTAAATAAATATCAATGTCACACCTCCCAGTTTTGAAGCCAAAGGTACAACTACTCTTCAGTTTCAAGTTGAAAATCCTCTTCTCTAAAAATTTGATAACATGAATTCAAAGATAAAACATATTGTAATGTTGTCAAAACTTTCTATTATGTTACTGTTATCAGCATCCCCTTTGCCACTCTCAGATTATCAGGATCTAATAACAACCATGTTAGATTAAAAGAATATTCTGATAAATTTTTATCCTTAACAGTTATCTATTTGTTTTCTTTCTGATTTTACCTTGTAACTGATTTTGGTATGATGATGTAGCAAGACAAAGGAGATTTACACAGCACTATCTATCCACCTCTCTATCTGTTAGTCTATCATAAATGTTCATTGTCTACTCTTAGTAATGCCCACATTAAAAGTAATGTTGTTAACTAGTTTAGGAACTAATATTTATTAAGCATCTACTATTTTGCTAACAGTGAGGTAAGCACTTTTAAATTTCATCTTATTTTATACTCACAACTTTATGAGAAGATACTATTATTCCATATTGTAGACCACAAAATTGTAACTCAGGAATGTGTAATGTCTCTAGGCTTATAGTTGGCAATTTGAGGAACTTAAATTCAAAACTAAGTCAGACTATCTTGCCCATGTTTCCATTACACCAGAGTGCTACAAAATATTCTCATTTTCATTTTTTTACCAGTATACATTAATGGTATTTTTAATATCTATATTTACCTAATAAACAAAAATGGTTTCTTAATAGCAATTAAAGTCTCTTTTCTCAGCAATCTTTTCACTTTTATGCATCCCTTAATACATATTTACATATATTCAATTTTAAATAGTTCATTAGTACATAAAATACTCACATGATTACTTGGCTAAATTTTATACTGCAGAAAGTCATGGTTTTATTATGTGCATAATGAATTTCCAATTATAACTAAGGAACATTATAGACTCAACGTTGTATTTCAAAGTTGCTTTCCTTCAGAGTAAATAGTCCCAGATCTTCAGATAATTTTATTTTGAGATTATCACAAGGCTACTTTTAAGAAGACTTCAAGCACCCTATTAATATTTCAGATATAATTTTTGTGAATCCACAAAAATATATGATTATTCAAAGCTAAATTACAAAACATTTCTGGATAAATTCATCTGTTCCATCTTCACTTTTATCATAAATTAATTTAATTAATTCTAGCATTTTTTTGAGATGACATTCAGTTTATCAGTATATAGATATCTAACAGACATTACATGTATGGAATGAAAGTTCCTACGTAGACTAAATAATTACTAGAATCAAGAAATTTTTTTCACTTTTTAATTTAATATTCTTGAAACAAGTGAATACAGATTTAATCTAGCAAGACACAATCTCCAAACTAAATAAAGTAATTATTCCAGTGTCTGACATTAAGTTTGCTGTGTTATTGTTAAGTTGTTTTAACCACTATTCCTTAAAGTGACCTTAAATCATATAAAACCATGAATTTTAAGAAGAGCTGCCAGTTTTATCCTTTATTGTATCTATGGAGCTAAGCACATAGTAGGTACTTATAATTTCTTGAATTTATAAATCTGTTGTACTTGAAACACTGCTTTCAAAGATAAAGCCATGCTTATCTGTTCAGCAAATTTTCTAGAGTATTATTCCATTTACGATTATTTTTAAAGTATTTCATCCATCATAGATATATTTCACATCAAATTTTTTAAATAAGTTCATTTTATGTGCCTTGCCAATGTTTCTTCAGTCTTTCAGCCTAAAAATAATTTACAACTTGAAGGTACCTGTATTCATCGGGATAGGTGGCTGGCAAAATATGTTTATAGCATTTTCAATGCGCTGGCTTTATTTCCAAGGCACAATTTATATAAGAAAGTATGTCATACGTTTGTTGGAATCATGGAATTTAATGACTTCATAAGATTTTGCATCTAACAGACAAAAGCACCCCATGCATAGATAAGACAGCTGACAAACAGATGGGAAAAGTAAATTCCCCAGTTGCAAGCAAAAAATATTCTCTGCACAAACAATATATGTTTTGATAGTCCAACACTAAGTTGTGGCTCAAGACTAATTCTCCTGTGCCTCACTTTGCTTTTAAGTACTTAAAATATTAGGCACAAAAGTATTATTTGACAAAACCAAATTATGAAATGTATAATGGGAAGAAATAAAATGTAACTGATGTCTTTTGCTACCTGGTTTCTATAGAAAAATTGCCACTAACATATTTTCCATTTTTAAATTATTTAATTAAACATGTTCACAGTAAATAGAAAATTCATTCTATGTTTTCCTAACTAGGAATCACAGAATATCAGGTAAGCATAATTTTGGTAGCTAGGTACATTACCCCAATAAAGTAAGGATTAAATCAATTTATTTAATGTTATCCCAGGTGTATACTTTTGATGTTTAAGATAAGATTCTTTACACTACTTACAGAAATTGCTTTTCTTTAAAAATCCTTTTAAGCAGTTTTTA
Organism: Phocoena phocoena; assembly: GCF_963924675.1. Lineage (NCBI taxonomy): Eukaryota > Metazoa > Chordata > Mammalia > Artiodactyla > Phocoenidae > Phocoena > Phocoena phocoena. Next base: position 66,100,848 of record NC_089225.1, read on the forward strand.
TTTTTATGTGTAAATTGTTAATATTGATCTAATTTGAGTTTTTCAATCCACAGCTTAAGATTGAAATGTTTTTAATGCTTTATAGATTTTATATGAAGAAGTTATAAGACTCATACTTGAGTAAAATAAATGTAATTAAAACTTTACAAATGTTCACTTTATGTCACTAGATAATAACAACATACAGTAAGAAAATACGGTTAAGTACAGGTCAGCCATACAACAAATAGCCTCTATAAATACATGAATATTGAGAAATATTCATGGGTATGATATTGAGAAATCATACCCATCTCTCAGAATACATTACTCTTAGTTAAATAAGATCTGGGAAAATTAAAAGAGGAGTTAGGGCCTAAAAGTGGTGGTGGTGGTAACGGGGAGGTGGGTAAATGTGAAGGGAGCGGGAAATAATTGTCTTTATTGTATATAAGATATGACATTAAGATAATGTTTTGCCTAATAGATTTGCAGAGCTAGTTCTTCCTTGAACCCAATCCAATTTTTATTGCAAATTTCATTTATATTTAATTGGAAAGTTTCCCTCCAACACAGGGACATAATTTTTTTCTCTACATTCCTGCACCCTTCCCACACAACTTCACAATACAGATTACACTTAGGCCATTTATGAATAGTTAGATTTAATCAAGGTAAACATTCATATAGAAATTATTGCAAATTAGCCATTTTGATGTTAATCATTTCTATTTGTGTTTTTCAGCTTTCACTTCTTATGTCTTTAACAGAAGTCACTTTACTATCCTCATAAGATGCCAACTTTCTGAGTCATGAACATCAGTGAAAATAAGGGGGGATCACCTTGAACTCCAGAAATGCAAATCAACTGGAAAAACACCAGCTGGCCTTAATCATTCAACACTGCAGTTTAGTCTGCATCATGTCAGCAGGTTAGCAGGTATTCTTTTTATAGAAACAGAACTTAGCAAATGTAGCTGCTGTTTCTTTCTTGTCAAAAGTGGATTTCTCCCTTCCCCAGCTGTATCCAAACACTCTCTCTCTCTCTCTCTCTCTCTCACACACACACACACACACACACACACACACACACACAATTGCACACAAATATACATTTGGAGAACAGTAGCATGTTAGTGAAAGTTACTAACTAGAATAGGGGCATTAGATTGAAGACCTACTCTTCAATTTTGTACTAAAATAGCTTAAAAGGCCAAATGTGCTGTGCTGTCTTTTCAATAAATTATCAGTAGCAATAAAATAAGATATAAAAAGACAAATAGAAATCATTAATTATATAATCTTTCCTTAAGAGAAATGAATGCCAGATGATGGTCATGAAATTTAACTTAAGTTTATGCTCCAGTTTAAAAATGTTCAACTGCAATTCACTCTGGTAAAATCTCAGGATGTTCTGATTGTCTCCCTATCTATTTTTTCATGTACTTATTTTTAAAGCATATAAGTCACTGTCTCCTTTTCTATGTTACTATGTCCCAAAAAAGATAAAAAGTTAATATATGCAACCCAAAATAACCATATCTTATAATAAGTAAAGGTTAAAACCATTTATACAGTGACTCATATAGACATCAAGTGCTGCAAATATATCAGGCATATGATGGTATCATTTGGGAAACTGACACACTGTAATTTTTTCCCATGAAATGGGACACCATATGAAACTAAACATGGCAGAAACATAAAACATATCCTGTCATCCCTGAGTAACTACTTCTATTTTCTATTTATCCAGTTATCTCTCTTTCCTTTGTTTATACCCTGTATTAAATCACATGTCATAAGCTGGATAATAAATCAGATTGCTGCACAGTTTCTCCCTTTTCACCACTAATCTGCAGTTGCCCCCTTTTACTCTGTAATAACTTGCATGAATATTTTGGCTATTGATCTCTCAAACTTTTCTTTATTAAAGAACAGAAATAGATGCTTTTTGGCAGTGAAGATCTCTAAATATGTGATTTGTAGCAGCTCTGAGATGACATCGAGATATTAATTTATATATTTATATATTTAGACCCTTGCTGTATGCCAGGCAGTGTTCTAAGTATAGTGGAAACTGTTGGGAATCCAGGCCAAATAGCATGCACTTTATTAGTTTTCCAACACTAAGTCCAATTAATGTAGCTACTCAATATCAAAGAGCAAAACGTGATCACATGTCCTTACATGCAAGGAAAAGAAGCACCTTTAATATCTGAGTCACTGCCTGTATATACTACACTTGTTAATATTTCTGGTGTAGCTTTATATCAAAAAGAGGGAAATATCAAAGATACTCTTAGTAAATTTAATTTGAATTTCACACATCACACAGAAGTAGACCACATAGAAACATGCCAAAGTATGAAAATTAGATGTCCCTAGTTGTGTCCTTTTTACTATATTTAAATACATGCAATGTTACATTACTTTGTTTATACAGTTTGTGAAATATACCAAAAGGGAAAATTAATTTTAAAAAGAGACATTCTTAATGCTTCAATGATCAGTATAGCTTAGCATTTTTCCATGTATGTTTCAAATATATAATGACAAATGGGCAAGGTCATGAACTATACAGGTGACCATGGTAATAGAGATGGGAGCCTAAAATGAGAATTATTTATGAGGCAGGATCAACAGAATATAGGGATTGACAAGATATGAGCTTTAAAGGAGAAATAGTGATCGGAGATGATACCCTGATCTCTGGCTTGGGCAGCTAAGTTAAGAAAGTGTCATTTATAGGATAAATTCAGGAGAGGCATCATGGGGGTAGGGTGTAGGATCATTGTAGAAGATGATGGATTCTTTACTAGAACTTTTTTCCTAGAGTTTAGTTACCACTTAAAGTAACTATTAATTATTAAAATGTTTAAACATCACTGTATATATTTATAGATATATGTAAATATCATTGCATAATTTCTCTACAATTTCATAAATAACACAATAGTAAACATGTCTTTTTTCAACTCAGTTTTCACCCAAATATTTTGATATTTATTTTTATTGTAACATGTAGCTCTACTATAATAATATTAAGTGCACATACAAGAACTCTAGGACATGTGCTTAGCAGTAAACTCTGTCTTAGAGTATAAACATTTTCAAATTTAGTAGTTATTGCCAAATTTTCTCCAGATGTCTGTACCAAATTACATTCTCTTTTTTAGTTTGTTTCTAATTTTTTTTTATTGAGGAATAGTTGACATAAAACATTATATTAGTTTCTGGTGTAGAACATAATGATTTGACATTTGTACATATTTCAAAATGATCACCACGATAAGTCTGGTTAACATTCGTCATCATACATGGTTAAAAAATATTTTCCTTGTAATGATGACTTTTAATACTTACTCTCTTAACATTTTTCAAATTTGCAATACAGTATTATTAAGTATAGCCACCATGCTCTACAGTTTCTAATTTTTGATATGGATGACTTTGTGATGTTATATATTTACTATTTCCTATGAATTGCTAAGGATGATCTAAGCACTCTAATTCTTCTGGTAATAAAGTTTAAAGATCTAGAAGATTAGTATAAGATTATCGGCAATTAAATGAAAATGTATATATAAGTTGCAGAAAATTTATTTATGCAGTAAGCAATTGTAAAACCAGAAATCCAGGTGGCCAGAAATTTATTCATTTCATTTTTCATCTTTCATTAAAGTAGGGAATGATGTTATTGGTAAAGAAAATTTTAAATAAACTTGAACGTTTAATTTGCAATAAGTATTTACTAAGTCTGTAACAAAGACTGAATTTCAAGTCATTTCTAATAAAATTGCTGCAGACTTCAGAGTATTTAAATGGCCAAATATATCTTCAATGGAGTATGATTTCCTTATAATTAAAAATCAAACATTTTAAATATAGTATATAATCATAATTAAATTAAATCTATTGTAATAGTGGTTATGATGTTTTTAGTTCATCTAAGAACTTTGAAAGGAGAATTTTATCTCATAAAATGTTGTTTTAGGGCTTCCCTGGTGGCGCAGTGGTTGAGAGTCTGCCTGCTGATGCAGGGGACACTGGTTCGTGCCCCGGTCCGGGAAGATCCCACATGCCGCAGAGCGGCTGGGCCCGTGAGCCATGGCTGCTGAGCCTGTGCGTCCAGAGCCTGTGCTCTGCAACGGGAGAGGCCACAGCAGTGAGAGGCCCGTGTACCGCAAAAAAAAAAAAAAAAGTTGTTTTATAATTCATGTTATATCTTTTCCCAAGATGAGCAAAAAAATTTATCATCCTTCCTTTGATCCAGTTAATTAGTATTTATTGGAAATGCAATCAAAACCTCAGTGAGATCTCACTTCACACCTGTCAGAATGGGTATCATCAAAAAGAACACAAATAACAAATGTTGGTGAAGATGTGGAGAAAAGGGAACCCTCGTATACTGTTGGTGGGAATGTAAATTGGTGCAGCCATTGTGGAAAACAGCATAGAGGTTTCTCAAAAACCTAAAACTAAGACTGCCATATGATCCAGCAATTCTACTCCTGGGTGTATATCCAAAAAACACAAAAACTCTAATTCAAAAAGATACATGCGCCCCAATGTTCACAGCAGCACTATTTACAATAGCAAAGACATGAAAACAACTCAAGTGCCCATTAATGGACAATTGGTATATATATATAACATGGAATATTACTCAGCCATAAAAAAGAATGAACTCAACAGGCAAATGGATAAAGAAGATGTGATTATATATTACATATATATATATAATATGTAGAATGGGATATTACTCAGCCATAACAAAGAGTGAAATGCTGCAATTTGCAGCAATGTGGATGGACCTAGAGAATATTATGCTTAGTTAAATAAGTAAGACAAATACTCTATGATATCACTTATTTGTGGAATCTAAGAAAATAAAACAAATAAATGTATATAGCAAAACAGAAAGAGACTCACAGATATGGAAAACAAACTAATGGTTAGCAGTGGGGAAAGGGAAGTGGGGAGGGGCAAGACAGGGCTATGTGATTAAGAGATATAAACTACTATGTACAAAATAAATAGACAGCAAGGACATACTGTAGAGCATAAGGAACTGTAGCTATTATTTTGTAATAACTTTTAAAGGAATATAATCTATAAAATTAACAAACCACTATGCTGTACACTTGAAACTAATATAGTATTTAAATCAACTATACTTCAGTAAAAAAATAGATGTTGTATAAAGGTAAAGAAGGAAAAGATTAAGACTTAGGTTAATTGATATCTATTACTTAAGTGCTTACACCCATATGCTTGATTCTGGCAGTTTCACCCTTCTTCTGATTTATTTCCATTTCTTTAGTTGGCCTCCAGCCACCCACTGTTTACTCTATTTCCTAACTTCCTGAGACAACAGTAAACTATTAAATAGTTAATGATGGCTACCTAAGTACCTGGTTGTTAGTATGACAATATAATTGAAGAAATTGCTATCCTGCCATAATTAAACATCAGGAGGATAAGCATAATCTTGATTACACATACATCCTATTATCCTTATTATCTGAGCCATTCCCCAGCCATGCATTAGTGAATGGATCTTTGCAAATTAAACAAGAGACCCAACATTAAAGGCCTTATCAAATCAAATAAAAACAATCTGCACCATGGAGTCTTTCATTATGAACATATAACTTAAATTACATTATCAGGAAAGGATGCATTCTGATTATGTATAATATCTACAATTAGGTGATACTGACCATTTCAATAAGCACTCCTCCTTTTATTGGGTAGCAGAATTACCTTTTTTCTAATAAAGCCAGAATAACCATTAGTTGAGTAAGAAATGGAAGATACAATATCAATTTTATTTAATTATGAATATACTAAATACTGCAGATAATAAAAAAGTGGCCTAAAAACTAGACTAAAAGGTCTATGTGTCATAAGCTAAAAATGTATCTCATTAAGAGAACTAAAAATGTACACTTTTTGAATTTAGGTAATCTCTCTTCAAACCATCTAATTTATTACTTTCCCTAATATATAAGACCTTACAGAGTTTTATCCTTTATTTATTAAATGTGTATTTTTATCTTCCATTATTTCTGCACTCATCTTAAACTATTACAAAACTGGATATAGGAGAGTTTATTGATACGAGGACTCTCTCATTGACGTGAGGTAAGAGCCCTCAGTCACTCCTGATATGCTTCTGGGAAGGCCCTAGTAAGCTTGGAAAAGCAATAGCCCACAACAGATTAAGTAGAGAAGCCAAAACTGCTAAATAGACTGAGAGTTCAGTGTGATAAAATTGATTTACCACATAAAGCAAGGAAACAGAGCAACTGCCTCTTCTGAGCAGTCTAGAGGACACTTTATTTAGCTGGATAATAAGGTATAGTCTGATAGGGTTAGGGGACTGAGGGAGAGTAGTACACAATCCTCACTGAGAATCTCAATAAGGGCTGCCATTTATAGGCTGGGGTTGACTGTAGGTTATCCAGGTATGGAACTGACTTCCCAGTAACAATGCAGATGATAAAATCCCAGAAGAGCAAAGGGCATTATGCAGAACTTCTTACAGTTCCACTATATTGATGACTTGTTAATAGGGCCTTATAAGCACAAAATGACACGTGGTAAGTGTTCTTGACAAGTTGGTAAGACAAATGTACTCCAGTCGGTGGGAGATTACCCTGAAGAGTTTCAGAGACTCCCCCACTGGTGACATTTTGAAGTTCTCGTGGTCTGAGACATGTAGAAAACTCCCCACAAAGTACACGACAATTTATTACACTATCACATCCTAGAGAAAAAAAGAAAGAAACATAACACCTTTTGGGTTTTGATGGCTGCATATTCTGCTCTTAGAGGTTATACTGTGATCCATTAATTTGGAGACAGCTTCAAGGAGGTGTATTCCAGCAGGTCCAGGTTAAGGTACAAAAAACTCTACAGCATATGACTCAACAGATCCCAAGTTAATAGAGATATCTGTGGGAGAGAAAGATATGGAATCTCTGGCAAGCTCCAATAGGAAAGCTGAAGTGCAGACTCCTAACATTCAGTAGCAAAGCCATGATCCCTGCAGCAAAGAACTTTATACCATTCACAAAGCAGCTTTTAGCATATAAAGGGTCCCAGTAAATACTGAGCTTCTGACCAAGAACATCATGAACTGGATACTGCCAGACCCAGATAAAAGGGACCCAACAACAATCCATCCTAAAATGTAGGTGTCACATTCAGCATTGGACACAAGGATATCTAGAAGGCATAGAGAAGCTATACTAACCATTGACACAAACCACATGTCACTATCACTGTTACACTTAAGTCTTTAAATCTAGTAACACAAAAGGCCTTATGAGTGGTTTCCTAGAACTAGTTAATAGGAAATGAAACACATCATGAATGTGTCAATTTGCTATGTAAGCAAAAGCTGAAAATGAACTACTCCTGCAGTAGAGACACAGTATTGACCCTAAAATACAATGGTGAGAAGAAATATTTCTCCAATGATTGCAGCTGTAGGTAGTGTACCTGGTTATCAACTCTCTGTGGAGAGAGAATGACTCAAAAAAGGATATATGTGAACTCAAAGACAGTGCCAGATGTCTTTGCTGGTTGCTCAGGAGATTGGAAGGACCAAACTTGAAAAATGTAAGAAAGGAGGCTTGGGAGAATAATGTGTGAATAGCCATTAGCAATGAATCTGCCTCATATATTAAGTCTACCATAGGGGAAATAATAAAATGCAATTAGAAAAAAATTAAGATTCATTACTGTGATATGAATTAAATATTACAATAGAATAAAACTCTTGTAATATTATAAGGAAAGCAGAATAATTTTAAAATATGCCTGTAATTATTTGATATTCCCCCTTCAAAAGGTGATGAATATTTTCCCTTTCCTTGAATGTGGGTTAGGCCTAATGATCCACTATTTATGAATAGAACATGGCAGAACCAATGCTATTGGGTTGGCCAAAAAGTGCCTTCAAGTAAAAATAAAAGACATTCTTCATTTTCATCAAGGTATTTATTGAACAACATATTCACCCTTTTGTTCCACTACTTTCTGCTATTTTTCAGGCAACTTCATAATTCCATCTTCCCAAAACTTTTTATCTTTTTGAGCAAAGAACTGTTCCAGGTGCCTTTTACAGTCTTCCAGGGAATTGAAATTTTTTCCATTAAGAGAATTTTGTAAAGACCTAAATAAATGGAAATCTGAAGGTGCGATGTCTGGTGAATATGGCAGATGAATCAGAACTTCCCGGCCAAGCTGTGACAGTTTTTGCCTGGTCATCAAAGAAACATGCAGTTTTGCATTATCCTGATGGAAGATTATGCGTTCTCTGTTGACTAATTCTGGATGCTTTTCGTCGAGTGCTGCTTTCACTTGGTCTAACTGGGAGCAGTACTTGTTGGAATTGTTTTTCCAGAAGGAGCTCATAATAGAGGACTCCCTTCCAATCCCACCATATACACAACATCACCTTCTTTGGATGAAGACCAGTCTTTGGTGGTTCATTTTGCTTGCCCCACAATCTCTTCCATTCCATATTATTGTACAGTATCCACTTTTCATTTGCCCGTCACAATTTGTTTTAAAAACGAACGTTTTCATTGTCTCAGTAGAGGATGACATGCGGAAATATGGTCAGGAAGGTTTTTTTTGCTTAACTTATGTGGAACACAAACATCAAAGCAATTCACATAACCAAGCTGGTGTGAATGATTTTCAACGCTTGATTTGGATATTTTGAGTATGTTGGCTATCTCCCTCGTGGTTTAACACTGATTGTTCTCAGTTAATGTCTTGATTTGATCACTATCAACTTCAACTGGTCTACCTGACCGTGGAGCATCGTCCAGCAAGAAATCTCCAGCATGAAACTTCTCAAACCACTTTTGACACTTTTTTTTTTTTTGCGGTACGCGGGACTCTCACTGCTGTGGCCTCTCCCTTTGCAGAGCACAGGCTCCGGACGCGCAGGCCCGGCAGCTCCGCGGCATGTGGGATCCTCCCGGACTGGGGCACGAACCCGTGTCCCCTGCATCGGCAGGCGGACTCTCAACCACTGCGCCACCAGGGAAGCCCCACTTTTGACACGTTTGATCAGTCACGCCACCTTCTCCATACACTGCACAAATCTTTTTTTTTTGCGTTTCAGTTGCGTTTTTAACCTTTCTTGAAATAGTAAAGAATATGCCAAAAATGTTTTTAATCTTCAATATTAAAATGACTACACAAAAATTCACTAATTTTGATGTCTTTTTTTTAAAATGCACGCTGATATGACAGCTGTCACGTACAATCTAACAAAATGGTTTCGAATGAAGTTAAAGACAGCTAAGTGCTACTAGAGCCATCTTACAGAAAAAAATGAATGAACCTTTAGGCAAACCCAATATATAACCTCTGCAGCTAAATCACAAATATAACTTCTGCCTGGCTCTCTAAGTGAGTATTTAATATACTCATATGGAAAGTACATTATAGGTTTTTTTATGTTTAAAGAAAAAAATGAATAGTTTATGAAATTTTTACAATGCAACAATAATATGATATTTAATAGACATGGGGAGATGTTAAAAAGGAAATAGTACAGAGAAGGAAAATGTACAAACATCCTCATCTTATAAAGTAGGTAATCACAAAGCCAATACATAAAATCCTAAGCATATTGTTTTAATTACAAATAAAGATAAAGAGGATCTAAAATTATCTTTGGAGACAGGCCAATTTGTATCGGGGTTACTCTAAGTGTGAAAACAGAGAGACAAAATCTAAAGCTGACAACACAAGAAAGAGCTATACAAAATACTCTTTGGAATATGCAAGTTACTATGAGAAGTACTACGAGCAGAAAAGAGTAAAAGTGGCTTTCTCTAGGGCATTGGACCAGGAAGAAGGGAAGGAAAGGATGGAAGACTCTTGCTCTTCATTATAAGCCTCTATGTATGATTTGATTTTTATGCTATGCTTGTGGATTTCTTTTATTAAATAAAATCATCTATCTTTTAAAAATTAGCCAGAGTGTTATAGAATTATAAAATAGAAGCACAGAAATGGCGACTTGTGATGGATAATTTTATATGTTAACTTTGATGGGCTAGGGTGCCCAGATATTTGGTCAAACATTATTTTGGATGTTTCTTTGAAGGTGTTTTTGGATGAGATTAACATTTAAATCAATGGCCTTTGACTAAAGCTGACTGCCCTTCAAAATGTGGTTGGGTTTCATCCAATAAATTGAAGGCCTTGATAAAACAAAGATTGACGTCCCCTGAGAAAGAAAGAATTCTGCCAGCCAACTTCTTTGGACTCTTCCCTGTGTCTCAAGCCTGCTGGTGTAACCTGAAAATTTTGGACATGCACCTTCACAATCAGATGAGTCAATTCCTTTAGCTAAATCAACCTCTCTATTTTTTTCCCTCCTTCCCCCCCACCCCACACAGACTAATACAGAATCTAAAGCAAGTTGGAAATTGGGTACAGGTTTCAGAGTAATGTTTACAGGATAGCAGGATAGTAATGCATTAACTGTATCTTGAAGAATGGGAATTAATGAGATGGATGGGATCAGATTGGACATTTTAAACAGAATAAACCATGTGCAAAAATCCAGAAAAAGATTTTGAATGGTCCAGGAGTTGGGCATTTTGCAGGATGTATCTGGAATAAAGATATATTTAGAGAAAAAGATAAAAGGGTCAGAGAAAAGTAAGTTATATGTGACCTATGTGCTTGAATATATTAAAGAAATCCAGGCAGACAAAATATAGCCTGATTAAGTTGGAATATTTTAGACTTGCCCATGTAGAATTAGGATGGGTGGGAAAGAGAATTAAAATGTAGACAAAAAGACAGTTTAAGATACTGTGACAATTAGCCAAGAGAAAAACTAACACCTAAATTTTAGCTATTGGTGCTGGTCAGAGCAGAACAAGAGATATGTAGGAAATAGAAATGATAAAAAAATATACCTAACTGAATATAGTCATATAGGGGAAGATGATCATTGAGACTGACTTCCAAGTCTCTGAATTGATAAACAAGGTGAATTGTTAAGTCATTTACCATGCTGGGAATGTAGAAGAACAAGCAGGTAGAGCAGATGGTGACGAGGAGTGGGGCTGGGGATATGGAATGGATGACAGGATAAGAAGCAGTTTAAAAGACACTGGTGCAGTTTTAAAATTTTAATCATGTTCCATTTTGAGCCACTATTGTGATTTTCAAGTAGCTACGTCCAATAATCCATTGTACACAGGAGACCTGAAGTTACAGATTTGAGAAACATTAGCATATAGATTGTAGTTTGAGCCAGAAAAATCTTTGAATGTGAAGAAAAGAGAAATGAGAACAAAATCCTGGAAAACCCACTGGCTGATATTGAAAGAAGAATGCACCATGATGACTAAGCTGTAGTCTCAGAGAAGTAGGAGAATCAGGACAAAATATTCTCTCCAATGCTGAGAAATGAGAGAGCTTCAAAATGTAGCCCACAGCCTCAAAAGATCCTGTGGTCCAGTGAGATGAACTCTGTCCATTAAATTTTATGAGTTAAAAAAATGACTTTTCTTTTTTAATACTATTTTTAAAAAAACTTACTGTGAAGATAGGGAAAAAATTAGAGTGAATGTTTATATTTCTGGACAGGAAGGACATTCACTGTGTTTCTATTTCCATTGGTTTTGTATGTGTCAGAAAGGGAGCATGGGAAAAGCAGGAGAACAAAATATTCATCATTTTCCTTTTAGGTCTCTCAACCTTGAGAAGCCTGATCCAACTTTGCCCAGGCAAATTTACACAGGCAACCTTGGCTTTGAGCAGGATTTACTTAGTGGATGAGACTTTTAATTGTCCCCCTTGAGGGGAGGGTGTGTGGGTATACACACTACATCCTACCTGTTACTCATCAAATTTGAAACATTTTAATATGCTAATTTTTATGCATATATATTTTATCTAAAATTGACATATGTTGCCTGTAGCACTATAAATAGAAAGAAACTTCAGGAAGTAATTTGAGAATATAGCAAAATGTATGTTCCATTTGCTTTAATATTCTCACTTGGAGACTCTGTACCATGTAAATAATTTTACATATATATATATGTATATATACATATATATATATAAAGAGCAGATGGGAGAGTGATTATGCGTGGTGCATTTTTGGAACTAATAAGGTTTATTTCAAACAACACTGTTGCAAATGCCAAAGACTTTATAACCCTTATTGAGTAGAAGCAATCCAACGCCAGATCTGTTCAAAGTCTAGTTGCTCCTGTCCTCAAAAGAAAATATACATCTATCTAAGGAGACCTCATTGTCAGGAACCGTGTGGCCATTGCAAAGACATGAGATTCTCCTGTGGCAGTATTTCAGCTTTAAATACATCATGTGACAGGCAGTATGATTTGTACAGAACACCCAAACTCTTCCTGTAATTTCCTGTACCGTTCCTTTCTGCAACTTGGTTCTGACCTGATATTGAAAAATGGATTAGGCTTTTGTACATTTTGTAGGTTGTATGACAATTGTCAATGTGAATAGAATAAAATAAATGCATGTAAAAATTTATATATATGTATATACACATATATAATTATAATTAACTTCCTTGATTTTGTATATATGATATACATACAAAAATTATATTATGTATACATGTATATATAAATATTATATATTAAAAAATTCAAATTATTTATGACAAAAATAATTCATACATTCACAATAAAAACAGTTAAATAAACTTTGCATACCAATCGAATAGTATATAAAAAAACTAAAGGCATTTGTATCTCTTAATCACATAGCCCTGTCTTGCCACTCCCCACTTCCCTTTCCCCATTGGTAACAGCTACTTTGTTTTCTATATCTGTGAGTCTGTTTGTTTTGCTATATAAATTCTTTTATTTTCTTAGATTATACAAATAAGTGATATCATAGAGGGTTTGTCCTTCTCTGTCCAACTTATTTCACTAAGCATAATATTCTTTAGGTCCCTCCATATTGCTGCAAATGGCAGCATTTCACTCTTTGTTATGGCTGAGAAATATTCCATTATACTATATATATACACATATTACATAGTGTATATATATATAATATGTTACATATTATACATGTTACATATTAATATACATATTGCATATTAATAATATTGCATAATATATTATACATATTATATATTACAAATTATATATAATTAATATATATATATTACATATTACAACTTCTTTATCAATTTGTCTGTTGATTTCATTCTTTTTTTATGGCTGAGTAATAGTCCATGTTGTATATATATATATATATATATATATATATATATATATATTACTTCTATAAACCAATTGTCTGTTGATGGGCGCTTGGGTTGTTTTCATGTCTTTGCTATTGTTACTAATGCTGCTATGAACATTGGGGTGCATGTATCTTTTTGAATTAGAGTTTTCATCTTTTCCAGGTATAGGCCCAGGAGTGGGATTACTGGATCATATGGTAGCTCTATTTTTATTTTTTTAAGGAATCTCCTTACTATGTTCCAGAGTGGTTGCACCAATTTAATCCCCACCAATAGTGTGTGAAGTTTCCCCTTTCTCCACACCTGCTCCAGCATTTATTATTTGTAGACTTTTTGAGGGTAGCTACTCTGACTGGTATGTAATGATACGTTATTATAGTTTTGATTTGCATTTCTCTAATAATCAGAGAGATGTAGAGCACATTTTCATGTGCCTGTTAGCCATCTGTATATCTTCTTTGGAAAAATGTCTATTCAGATCTTCTGCCCATTTTTTGATTGGTTTTGTTTTTTTGATATTGAGTTGTATGAGCTATTTATATATTTTGGATATTAACCCCTTGTCAGCCATATCATTGGCAAATATTTTCTCCCATTCAGAAGGTTGTCATTTAATTTTGCCAATTGTTTCCTTTGCAGTGCAAAAGATTTTAAGTTTAATTAGGCCCACTTTATTTATTTTTGCTTTTATTTCTTTTGTCAAAGGAGACAGACGCAAAAAAACAATGCTACAGTTTATGTCAAAGAGTGTTCTGCCTATGTTCTCTTCTAGGAGTTTTTTAGTTTCAGGTCTTAAATTTAGGCTCTTAATCCATTTTGAGTTTATTTTTGTATATGGTGTAAAGAAATGTTCTAATCCCTTTCTTTTATGTGTAGCTGTCTTGTTTTCCCATAACGATTTATTGAAGTCTTTTCTCCATTGTATATTCTCACCTCCTTTCTCATAAACTAATTTATCACAGGTGTGTGGGTTTCTTTCTGGGCTCTTTATTCTTTTCCATTTATCTATGCATCTGTTTTTGTGCCAGTACCATGCTGTTTTGATTACTGTATCTTTGTAGTATTGTCTGAGACCAGGGAGTGTGGTATCTCCAGCTTCATTCTTTTCTCTCAAGACTGCATTAGCTATTCGGGGTCTTCTGTGGTTCCATATGAATTTTAGGATTATTTATTCTAGGTCTGTGAAAAATGTCATGGGTTTTTTTTGATAGGGATTTCATTAAGACTGTAGTATGGTCATTTTAACAATATTAATTCTTCCAGTGCAAGAGCACAGTACATCGTTCTATTTCTTTGTACATTCTTCAATTTCCTTCAATGTTTTATAATTTTCAGAATATAGATCTTTCACCTCCTTGATTAAGTTTATTCCTAGGTATTTTATTCTCTTTGATGTGACTTTAAATGAGTTTTTTTTTTTTTGCTTTCTGTGATAGTTCATTATTAGTCTATAGAAATGCAACAGATTTCTGCATATTAATCTTGTATCCTACAACTTTACTGAATTCATTTATTAGTTTTAGTAGGCTTTTTGGTGGGGACTTTAGGGTTTTCTATATAGAGTATCATGTCATCTGGAAACAGTGACAGTTTTACTTCTTCCCTTACAATTTTGATGCCTTTTATTTATTTTTCTTGTCTGATTGCTGTAGCTAAGATTTCCAATACTGTGTTAATAGAAGTGGCAAGAGTGGGCATCACTGTCTTGTTCCTGAATTTAGAGGAAAGTTTTTCAGCTTTTCACTGTTAAGCGTGATGTTAGCTGTGTGTTTGTCAGAAATGAGTATCTAAAATGCCCTATATTACCTACATACCTTAGTTGCATTACATGCAAAATGTTTTATTTTGCTAATAAACTCTATTCAGTAATCTGTATGAAAGTAATATTTTCATTCTTATTGGAAACATGTGATATATATTTGCAATTTTATTGTTTTCAGTCTAATATATTTTTAGAGCAGTTTCAGGTTTACAGAAAAATTTATCATATGGGCATTTTTGCCCAAGAGTAAAGACTACTTTAATTTATCAAATTATCAAAAGAGTCAAAGGCCTCCAAAAAGAGGTCCACATTTTCAGCTTTCAGGTGTAAAGGGCTTGGGAGTCATTACTTCTATACTAACAATAAGAAAAAGCTATGAAAATCCATAACTTTTCTTGGACCCATCGGAGAAATGAGGTTGTAGGGCAAATTGTATACAACCTAAACCCAGAGAGACTAGAAATGCAGAGTTACAGCTAAGATCTGCTTACCTGGAGCAGAAGCCACTGAGGCCATGAAAGGGTATGAACATTTAAGTGGTAACCCCTATGAATTGCTGGAGTCTGAGTGCATACTAGTGAGAGAAAAACTACCAGGGGCTGCAATCTTAGTGGGAACCTCAATACTTTCATTGGCTTTTCTCCCATCAGCTCTACCATGTTCTCACAATGTGGCTCTGAGAAAAATTCTCTGTGGCTCTGGCTAGGCAGAGGAATATTATAGTGACATAGGCCAGAGGCTTCTCCATAAAAAAGGTCTATATTTCAGGGAAAAGGACTTTTCCAGAGCTAAATTCTGAAACTTTTGCCAGCTGGGGAAAGGGAATTCCTCCCCAGTCCATCCCCATCTTTTCTTCCTGTCTTACATAATGTCGTTGTGAAGCAGTCAACAGGAGCAGACTTTCAAGGAAGCATATTAGGAATTTGGAACCAGTAGAGGTCAAGGGAAAATAAGCTATGCCACTGGAGAAACACTTAAGAAGGTCACAGCCCTGAGATGCAAACCTATTAAAAGACTATCATTTAACCAGAAGATTATAAAATGCTCACTTTACCACCATACCAACAGGGAACTAATACAATAGCAGTGCATTTTAGATGACAGAGCTGCAAGACACAGAATCTCTCTAAGGGGTATCAATAGGGGGGTTTAAAGTCAAGCACCGACAAGCAAGGACACAAAAGGAAGTAGAAGTCTCTGAAACCTATAGCTACAACAAACATTACACACAGCCCAATTCCTAGCCAGATTAATATCAATCTTCACACTAAGGTCTATTTAATTCAGTATATATTACCCAATACATGTCTGGCTTTCAACAAAATAATTGTAAAACATGTCAGAAGACAAGGAAAAACACACTCTGAAGAGACAAAAGAATCATTGGAACCAGAATTAGATATGACACAAATGCTAGAATTATCAGACAGGTCATTTAAAATAACTATGATTAATATGTTAAGGGATCTAATGGAAACAGTAGACAGCACAGGAGAACAGATGGGTAATATAAGTATGAGACAGAAACATTAAAGAATATAAAAAGGAAATGCTAGAAGTGAAAAACAAAGTAACGGAAAGAAAGACTATCTGGTGAGCTCATGTAGATTCAACACAGCCAAGGAACATTAAGAGTGAACTTGAAGGTAGGTCAATAAAAGCTTCCCAAAATGAAATGCAAAGTCTAAAAAGAATAAAAAATAATGAAACAGCATTTTTGAGAAATGTGGGACAATATAAAAAGGTCTCATGTGTAAATGGAATATTAGCAGGAAAAGAAAGATTGAATGGAGCAGAAGAAATAATTGAAGTAATAATGGTTGAGGACTTTCTATAGTTAATGACAGATACCAAATCTCAGATTTAGGAAGCTCAGATCATATCTAGCAGAATAAAGATCAAAACATACACACATACTCGCACATACACACACACACACACACACACACACACACACACACACACACACACCCTTAGACATATAATATGCTCAAAACCAAAGATAAAGAGAAGAATCTTCAAAAGAGAGCCACAGTCCTAAATTTAATATTGAGGAACATTTTTCACATTATCAAAATATATGTTTTGATAAAGATGCAGATGTAGAGAATGGACTTGAGGACACGGTGAGGGGGAAGGGTAAGCTGGGACAAAGTGAGAGAGTGGCAGGGACTTATATATACTACCAAATGTAAAATAGATAGCCAGTGGGAAGCAGCCACATAGCACAGGGAGATCAGCTCGGTGCTTCGTGACCACCTAGAAGGGTGGGATAGGGAGGGTGGGAGGAAGACGTCAAAGGGAGGAGATATGGGGATATATGTATAGCTGATTCACTTTGTTGTAAACAGAAACTAACACACCATCGTAAAGCAATTATACTCCAATAAAGATGTTAAAAAATATATAGGTTTTGTTAATTGATATACAAGCATCATAGATACAAATATAGATATATTTTGGTGAAAGTAAAAGGCAAATATGCTGGTACAGATATATACATAAAAAGTTAAATCTAGGGCTTCCCTGGTGGCGCAGTGGTTGAGAGTCCGCCTGCCGATGCAGGAGACACGGGTTCGTGCCCCGGTCCGGGAAGACCCCACATGCCGCAGAGCGGCTGGGCCCACGAGCCATGGCTGCTGGGCCTGTGCGTCTGGAGCCTGTGCTCCGAGACGGGAGAGGCCACAACAGTGAGAGGCCCACGTATGGCAAAAAAAAAAAAAAAAAAAAATTAAATATAGAACAAGTAAATTTTGAGATTATAGTTTGTATTTTTAGTGTATAGATTTTCCTGAAGAAGAAACAGTTCTGGAAAATAAGTGCTTGAGATATGTAAATATGTGGGAATAATGAGTATGCTAGTCATGTTAATCAAGTTCAGTTTTTCTCTATCAACAATATATCATAATTATTTAAAATTATATATATACATACATGTTTCGGTGCAATTAGAATATAGATAGAAGTATCTGTATCTTTTAAAAGTTTTAAAACTTTAAAAAGTATTCATGCTGACAGCTTTTTATCATTCATCAATTTGACTACTTAGAAATTGAAAAAGTTGTGTGATTATAAACATTTTCCCTCATGAGGAGGGCATCCATTCTAATTAAATAAATCAGTGATTCCTGGCAAAATATACATTCTCAAATCTGCAAATGCCTGATGACAGGGTACTAAGCATATCAAATTATGAATTATTTTGCATCCATATCATCATTATTTTATAATTCCTTAATTTGTGATAATTAAATTTCAGTACTACTATCTTCGGTCCCTAAGCTATTCAATTATTTTATAATTTCTGAAAACTGTCTCCAAAATTCTTCCTCCAAAATTATATTTAAAACCAGACTTCTTTTCTTGTCTTCCTCTTTTGGTTTATCCAGATACTTTTTCCCTTGGGTAGATGATATTCTTGTTTCTGACCTTTCACCAAAATTATTAGACTAGTGTGAAGAAAATTTATTGTCTTTCTACTTTTGTTTTCTTTTTTCAGACTGCTATATTAAAAGTGTTCTTTCTTGAATACACAGCAAAATAAAATACTATTTAAACTCTTGATATTTCGCAATTATCTTTCTGTAACAATAAGTAAGCTCTTTCCAACATCAACATATAATGTAATCAAAACTGGGCTTCCCTGGTGGCACAGTGGTTGAGAGTCCGCCTACTGATGCAGGGGACGCGGGGTTCGTGCCCCGGTCCGGGAAGATCCCACATGCCCCAGAGCAGCTGGGCCGGTGAGCCATGGCCGCTGAGCCTGCGCATCCGGAGCCTGTGCTCCGCAACGGGAGAGGCCACAACAGTGAGAGGCCCGCGTACCGCAAAAAAAACAAAACAAAAACCGTATACACCCACAGATATGGAAAATGGAAATAATCCTCTTTTCTCTATAAGAATGGGGGTTAAACCAATACGAGTTGAATAAATTATCTTCCAGTATGCAAAATCTCAAAATAGATAATAAAACATAAATCTATCAGTAAAGTGTTAAATTTTTAATAAATGAAAAGCTTCAGTAGTTCTGCCAGAATAGGCAAACAATTTAATGAATACAAGTATGTAGTTAAAATATAGTCCTAAACATATGGAATGTGATTGTATTTCCATGTTCAATCATGATTGAGAATAATACTTCTTCAATAAATACTGGTTCAATTGACTAGAGTTTTAGTGTGTCAATAAAGTTTATTGGGGTACTTAAATATTGTCCTTACCAAAAAGAAAAATCCAAATATGTCAGTGCTACTGAAACAAGTAAAACCATTAAATATTATAAAATACATGATATTTTTACAATTTTGAGCTATATATGTGTGTATTTATATATGTATATGAAAAGATAATCATAGAAAAGTAAGAAAAACTGATAAAAGTTACCACAGACAAGTTTAAAATATTTGCATGCTTTTCTCCAAGTTATAATAAAGAATTATCTGGTCTAAAATGTCAATAGTGTCCAGATTGAGGAAACCTGGTCTTAAGAATTAACCATAGTGAATATTATTGAGGGTTGAATGAAATGAGCATTCCATATACCATTTTCTGAATATTAAACTTGTAAAACTCTTCTTTAAAATAGTTTAATGACATGCTATCAATAGTTGTATATATACCTGATTTTCTTTTTTTTTTTTTTTTAAACATCTTTATTGGAGTATAATTGCTTTACATTGCTGTGTTAGTTGCTGCTGTATAACAAACTGAATCAGCTATAGGTATACTTATATCCCCATATCCCCTCCCTCTTGCGTGTCTCCCTCCCACCCTCCCTATCCCACCCCTCTAGGTAGTCACAAAGCACTGAGCTGATCTCCCTATGCTATGCGGCTGCTTCCCACTAGCTATCTATTTTACATTTGGTAGAGGATATATGTCAATGCCACTCTCTCACTTCACCTCAGTTTACCCTTCCTCTTCCCCGTGTCCTCAAGTTCATTCTCTGCGTCTGAGTGTTTATTCCTGTCCTGACACTAGGTTCTTCAGACTTTTTTTTTTTTTACATTCTATATATATGTGTTAACATACAGTATTCGTTTTTCTTTCTGACATCACTCTGTATGACAGACTCTAAGTCTATCCACCTCACTACAGATAACTCAATTTCATTTGTTTTTAATAATACTTCTTTTTAGTAATAGTCCATTGTATACACGTGCCACATCTTCTTTATCCATTCATCTGTTGTTGGACACTTAGGTTGCTTCCATGTCCTGGCTATTGTAAATAGTGCTGCAATGAATACTGTAGTACATCAGTCTTTATGAAGTATGGTTTTCTCAGGGTATATGCCTAGTGGTGGGATTACTGGGTCATATGGTAGTTCTATTTTTAGTTTTTTAAGGAACCTCCGTACTGTTCTCCATAGTGGCTGTATCAGTTTACATTCCCACCAAAAGTGTAAGAGGGTTCCCTTTTCTCCACACCCCCTCCAGCATTTATTGTTTGTAGATTTTTTGATGATGGCCTGATTTTCTAGTTTTACTTCTAGAAATTATTATAAGTATATAATTGAACAAGAACTTAAAAATTGTGTGTAGATTTGTTCATCACAGCATTGCATATAATATTGCTAAACATTGCAAAGTGATTATCTGAATATGGGAATACTTATTAAAATCATGATAAAATATACACAATAGAGCACTGTACAGACATTAGAAAATAATCTATTCCCTTAACAGGTACAGAAAGCCATGGCATAAAAACAGGATGAAATAAATATTTGATACATGTATATCAGGAGTTCATATATCATTGATACATAATATAAATATTGCCATACACATACAAGTTTGCATATGGAAATGTATAGACATTTTGCCGAGTTGAAAGCAATGTTTAGCTCAGGGTTGTGAAATAGGGAATTTTAAAAATCTTTATCTTAGCACATTATAATGGTTAATTTTTTGTAAAAGTAGGTGTTGCCTTTATATTCACAAAATAGGTAACTTCAATGAATATGTATTGTTTGCTTAATACAATGATTAAAGTGGTTTGCTTAATACAAATGATTAAGGTGGTTCTTTTTAATCAGCAGTTTCTGATCAAATTTTAGACTAATATTTTAAGCTGAATTATACTAAAATAGGTTTTAAAAGAGGTCAAGTTTAAATATTCAGATTGTTAAGAAGTCTTTTTAGGCTGTGATGCCCTTTTAGTCTTTAAATTTCCCTAGAATTTTAGCTACCTGAAAAATGCACTTAATTTGTTCTAGCATGTATTTTTTTACATCTGTTCATCTATTCATTCATCCATTCCCCCTGAGGAGCACCAGATATTGGTTTACACTAATAATTCATATATAAAATAATTTTAAAATATAGTATTAGAACTATTGCTGAACTATACAAACTATAAAAATGACATGTAAGTGATCAGCAAACAGCAAAAGCAAATAGCAGTTGTCAGTTATCTTGAGATTTTTCATAAACTCCAGTACAAACCATTCTTACAAATTAAAAGAGCTTCCAGATATGCATGTTAGAAAAGGACTTATCACCATTCTTCATATTTGTCTAAGAGTAAGACACCAAAAAGTCCTTTTTACTTCCTTGGTTATCTTAGATGAAGAGTGGGAAAGATAAGTACATACAATTAATTTCTTGTCTCTTAGTACCAAGCCTACTTTTCTACACTGGCTTAAAGTATTGAAACTGGCAAATTGCTAACTATAGACTCCCTTGTCAGCTTGCTTTCAGGTGTGCTTAGCCATTGTAAGGCACTGGTCAGGTATTAGAAGTTTGAAGAAGAGGGGAGTTACTCTATTCCTATTTGCAATTCCTTTTCACATTAGTAACAGACATCTAAGGATTCAGTACCATTTAGCTCCCCATGTTCTGCTGTAAGAAAAACCCCTACTCAGCCATCCCAGCCATAGCAGCTCCATCTCCAAAGTCCCCACTCTGAACTATCCTACTGTCTTGTGGGTCTTTCAACCTTCTATTACCAGTCAATAAATTTGATGCATTAAATCCCTTATTTTGAAATAGCCAGTAAGAATTCTGTTTTACTGATTGGATGCTGACTGATATATAGACTTTGAAGCATTTTTAGTGAAGAAGTACAAATGCTTAGATGGGGGACCACATCTTACCATCTGGAGCACTGTTGACCTATATAGGCACAGACGCTGTGTTTCCCAAACTGCTCAGACATAAGGTACTTTTAGCAGCAAAATCTGGTCCCAGGGAGGCGGAATTAAGGAAAACAAAATTCATCTTTGGGATTCATCAGTCACAGACAGAAAGATCAAACTGACCACACAGAAGAGCTGGTTAATAAGAAATAAACTGCTATCATTAGACAATGATACCTTGACCAGATATAATATGAGAATTTAAGAGACTGCAATAATGTACACACACAAGCAAAGACTTTCTGGAGCTCGAACTATTTATGATCTATAAAAATTTAGTATTTAGCATTTTGGCTGACATGGAGGAAGGTTATAGTTAACTTGAATTAGCGAACTAGAAGACAAAATAAAATTACTTAAAATATAGTGCAAGGGCAAACATATGTGCATTTAAAAACAGATCTGGGACAACAGTAACAGTAGTTTCAAAAAAGGAAATAACACATTGAGATAAGTAAGTCATGCTAATCAAGTTGCTAATTAAATAAAGAATAAAATATATTATACTAGAAGAAATTTTCCTGCACTCAAAAAAAGATTTAAATTAATAGAAAGTAAATGTTCACCAACTTAAAGATATATATGCTCATACCTGGATATGATATATGTATATAATGGTGTAATTCAAAAATTTGAAGAAAAAGAGTGGGTTTCTTTTTTTCACAACCATTTAGGATTTCATAACATGTTACTTAAATAAAAGAATCAGACCAGCATTAGATATTTTATTTCTAAATTGAAAGTTAAGTGATGAGATGGGGAAAAATCTATAGATTAGAGAGACTACTATAGCAATGCAGGGATCTCATACCCAGCTAAGCTATTATTCTTCCATTCAGATGAAAGAAAGTTCTGTGGGTAAATATGAAGATTCTAAAAATATATTTCTCTCATTTCCTTTCTGAGAAAGAGACTTGAGAATGAATCTGACTAAACTGACACAAAGGAAGGGAAACAAAATTTATAACTATTTATAGTTTACTTTAAGTGGATTATGTTAGCATGGAAGAGAAAGTGTAATTGAAGAGATAAAAAATGATTCATAAGAGATATTTAAATGCTTCACTGGTATTTGTTAGTGTGCAGTGAGAATAGGAAAATAAAAATACTTCAAAGTTTTCATCTTTTAAGATGGTATCAGTGGAGGAATGGGAAAGTACAGTAGAACTTCCAACTTAAAAAAAAGAGGAAAAGAAAGAAAAGAAAGCAAAAGGGGATGACTAACACATTGACCAAACAAGCTAATAGAAGGGAAAAGAAAAATATATAAAATATACAAAAATACAAGGATAATATGAATAAAATCAATTTTATTAATGGTTGCATCAAATGTGAATGAGATGAATTCCCCTACTAAAAAAAAAAATAATAAAAGAGATTACTGGAGAAGATAAAAAGAAAAAGAAAATTAAAAAAACCCAGCTCCGAGGTCGAATCTTTAAGTCACTCCTACTTTTGATGAATCTAGGGGATTGTTATGAGGATGACTGTGAATGAATACTAGTAAATATTTTAAACCTCCTGAGCAGGTGAAGCAGGATTTGGCAAAAATGAAAAGAAGAAGGGAAAAAAAAAATCACAGCCCTGCTGGAGTAGCTAAGCTAGTTTTTTTTTCATTCCTGGCAGAATATCTGGAAAGACACTGATGTAGAAGGTGAATTTTAAGGTCGGTTTCTCAATAATTTCCAAAAGAACTAAATGCTTTTCTGGAGTGGCAAGGACACTGATCTGAGGAGCTTTTGACTCATGATGCCTGGATCTGAACGATTCAGAACAGGCTTTGGCAAGCTCTGCTTTGAGCTTAACCTAAACAAGCACAACCCACACAGATTTTTCTCAGTGACTGAGTAAAGAAAGGAATAAAGTTGGGTTGATTTCTTAACTCCATTAACAAGAGAAGCTAGGAACAGATGGAGGTATTGCAGCAGCAATGGCTGAGACAGACAGAGATTTGTTTCAGGAATTAGAAATCCTGACCAAAACTTTGCAGACTTCAGGGGAGCCAAATGGCTTTGAGAATCAGATCTGAAATTGAAGGAACTCCAAAATGCCAACCAGTCACCACTCACTCCCCTCGTATGTCTCCCATATGCCATTCTTAGGTCCAAAAAGAGAAACTGACTCTTAGAAAAAGAAACCCAACTTTACAGCAACTCTGGAAAGTGGATTGCCTTCAACAGAATGAAGCAGTTCTTCCCCATTAGGAATTTTGAAAATCACATGTTCTTTTTTTGCCATGCTTCTGTGAAAAATGAAAATGTCATGATGGACTGAAACCACTGGGAAAAAATCTACAGATTGTAAGTGCACAGGTTAGGCCACATGTAAAGAGTCTTGTCAAATCAGAGAGCAATGAGGAGTGAAGTGCTTGGGGACCCACAATAGTTCATAGGCTTCCATTTCTTCTCACATGCCAGCTGCAAACACAAGATTGAGTGTGATGGCTGGTCACCAATACAGTCTAGTGACCATTCTACTGATCTATCACCTAGCATGGCCACATTTGTTCAGGGACAACCATCTAAACTGTGAGGACTAAAGACTGTCTAAATAGGGGTTAGAACAATGAGGAGGTAATCAGACGACGTTTACTACAGTAATTGACTCCATCTAGCTGTCTTTAAACCAGGTAACTTTTCCTTCCCCCAAAACTCTTTTTAGATTTCAACTGTCTTAGTGAAATTTCTATGAGGCAAATTTTGTGTCTTATCTTTGATGGAGAGTATAAGAAGGCTGATACATTGCATAAGATATTTTGGTGGTTAGCTGCATCTGGAAAACATGTAAATTTTTTTTTTGGCAGGAATATGAACTTAGTAGGGGTTATGTGACATAATATTGTGAGGTGTTAATCTTTACATTTTTTTCCTTATATGTTCTTATTCTCCTCCATCCCCTGCTCTAGCAGATGGTAAATTTCTTCACTCAGACAATTCGGAGTATTACACAGGATGAAGGGATGCAGGAATGGAGGAGAAGTAGGACACATCTTTGGGTCCTGAGGTAGAGGAGACTGAACCAACATGTTGCCAGAGAAATGGCTACACTGGAGCATCGTCACCTCACATTCTTACTTCCTATGTGTGACATGAAAGGGGGTGGGGAGCGCAGTCCTGAAATGAATGATAGGAACCCCCTCTGTTTATATTAACAACCAATGAACAAAGGACCATCATCCCCACTCTATACTGCCAATGTCTTGGTAGTAGCTAAGTTCCCAAGACCTAGAAGTGGGGGAGAAAAACACCAAAATAGAGATTGATATTTCTACTCTAGCCTGACAGAACAGGAGCTTAAATTCAAAATCCAGCTGTCACAGTTAATAAATAAAATGACATTTCTTGCACACTTGACTTTTACAGCCCGAGATTCATATCCACCTCACGTATTTTAAACTGCATGTCCAATGAACATTGGAAACAATATTGTCTCCAAAAATGCATGGAATTTTCACATAAATTGCCAATGTAATATGCCACAACAAAATATTACTTTTTACAAAGCAGCAATCATAGTATCCATATTATCTGACAATAATGCAGTAAAATAAAAGTTACAAACAAAATTTTTAACTCTCCTACCTCCATTAAAAAACTTAATTTGGAAATTGTAATATACATGTTTAAATAGTTATTTTACTATAAAGGAAATAAAAGAACATTAAATTATGTGAAAAAGACAAAAACTGAGAGTAGTTGCATCCAAATATTAGTAAACAGAGGAAACAGTAAACAGAGAAAAAAATACAGCCTTCAATGAATTTATTAAAAGGTAAACAACATGTGAACTTGGTTTTCTAGCGTATATAGATGGATATGATCCTGACCCAGAAAATCTAGCAAATCATCAATTTTTACTGTATAGTGACTCTGATGCATTTTCCTGAAAAATTAGTTAAAGTGATATTGTTGATTGTGATGGTTAATTTTATATGTCAACTTGGCTGGGCTAAGGGATGCCCAGATAACTGATAAAACATTATTTCTGAGTGTGTCTGTGAGGGTGTTTACAGAAGAGATTATAATTTGAATTTAAAGACTGAATAAAGAAGATCACCCTCATCAAGACGAGTGGGCGTCGCCCAATCCTTTGAGGGCCTAAATAGAACAAATAGTAGAAAAAGGTCAAATTTGCTGTCTGCTTGAGCTGGGGCGTTCATCTTCTTCTGCCCTTGGAAATCAGCACACATGGTTCTTGGGTCTTTCTAATCGAACCAGAACTTAAACCAATACCCACCTCCCCTCACCCCCACTCCTGGGCCTTTGGACTTGGACTAAATTACACCACTGGCTTTCCTGATCCTCCAGCTTGCAGGCAGCAGATTGCGGGCCTCCATAATCCCATGAGCCAATGACTATAATAAATTTCCATAACAACAAACTGTTGGTTCTGTTTCTCTGGGGAACCCTAATACATTAATGAATCTTTCCAATATCTAAAGACAGTGGGGTTATCAGTATATGTAAATATCGTATGATGATTTTGTTTTCTACTTTTTATTCCTGGACCTTTGATAAACCCTAGTATGTTGTTGAGTTAGAAATGCAGCAATTAAAGCTGGAGTCAGATCTTGACCAAAAAACGTATAAATCTCAAACATATCCTCCTTGGGCTAGCATTGTTCTCTGAGATCAAGAGATGTCTGCGTGTACTAGTAAATATAGGGCCGCTGTTAGCAGGAAAGAAAGGAGATGGCTTTGGACAGACAGCGAACAGGCTCTTCCTTATCAACCTTCTGTTATTTCATGTGCATTGCTCTGTTCCCCAATGAGATTATATAATAAATATCATAAGAGATCATATTATAATTTTCCGTGGGTCAGATCCCTTAACATAATGTTATGCACATATTAAGAATATTTAGCTTTGTTTATAAAGTTCTTTCTCCTAGATTAACTCATTTGATCCTCTCAGCAACCCTGTGAGGTAAGTACTGAAGATTTAACCTGAATCTCCATGTGAGGAAGTTGAATAGAGAGGTTAAAGCATTTGCTAAGACATAGTAGAATAGAAGCTCATCTGGCTTCAAAGTCAGTGCTGGTTCCACGACATCACACTGCCTCCCATGGTAGGGGCTGAGGAAAGACTCTCACAATAGGCTCAAAGGTTAAATTGCTGTCCCTAGACAGAAAGCAGCAATGAACTGGGGAGTAACTTGGTGGCTCCAGCAGCTACTGGCAGTGCTATGCCAGTGTGAGCTGGGAAAAGGGACAGTATAGGAGCTGAGTCATCCAGATGGCAGTGGGGTTTTGTGGTCAGAAAGTGGAGGATACACTGCACAGGCTAGACAATCACCAGCACACAGCAGACACAGAGTTCTAACTGGGACCTCGAGACTTGACAGGATACGGAGAAGCGGCAAAGAGCCAGGAAAGCAGTGTAGAGCTGTTTGGGGTGGCAGTTGAGCAACCTGTCTTAGCTTACTTTTTATTCAAAAGAGGAGCCTTTCAGAGACCTACAGTAATGTGATGTGACAACTCTTCCCCTTCAATTCTAAGATGTTAACTCAAATACATAGGAAAATAACAACAAAATAAATTTAAGGAAATTTGAAGAAATCTATTGATGTTTAAAAAGCAAAATACACTGTAATAGAAAACCAATACATTGTGGTCATGAAAATGTGCCTTAATGATTTCTGAATCCCTGCCAGGAGTGTAATTCCCAATGGCTGAATCGCTGCTCTTTGAAATCCCTAACTGTGTTCAGTCTGAAGCTACACTTTACAGGAGCTGCTCCTAACCAATGCCCCAGTGTGACCAGGGATCCTAAGGCCTCTTCCGGAAGGAGGTGGCACTCCTCTGAGGGGTGACTTTGGCTCAAGAACTCTGATAATCTTGCAGTACTTTCCTTAGAATTGCATTGCAGTCTAAGATACTTCCACCCAACCTTCCTCTCATTTTCTCCTTCACTTGGGATTAAAACTCCATCACGGTCTGATGGTTCTCCCAGACTCCTGACTTCCTCCCGTTTCCCTACACAGGCTTTATAATCTCTTGCACTGCTAACCTGGTTTTGGTGTCTGCTTCTCTGCAAACTAACACAAATATCAACAAGCTTCCGGTCATACAAGGTGATGCACAAACAAACAGAATATTTCAAAAGACCTACAAAATAAAATGTATCTGGAAATTCTAGGCTAGAAAAAAAATAGAAAAAGATATGTAACATGAAAGTAACTACAGGTACTAAGAGAATTAAAAATAAGACTGGAACAATTTTCTAACACTAAGTTTGAAAATTCATTTAGTCATTCAATCATTAATGTAGTCTCCATCTGTTCACTCATTAAATCATATACAGTTGACCCATGACAACTCAAGGATTAGGGGCACCAACCCTTTGCACAGTCAAAAATCTGAGCATAAATTATAGTTGGCCCTCTGTATAACCGGTTCCATATCCCTGCATTCAACCAACCACATGCAGATCATGCAGTACTGTAGTATTTACTAATGAAAAAATCTATGTGTAAGTGGACCTGCACAGTTCAAAGCTCGTGTTGTCCAAGGGTCAACTATGTGCCAAAGATTATTATCTTAAGCACAGTTTTCCTAGCAGTAAACAAGAGATACAAAATTCCTGACCTCGTGGATTTTATATTCTAGTGAAGAATACAGTCAATAAACATGATTAATATGTATGACATTTTGTATGTTAAATAGTGCAAAGAAGTAAAACAAAGCAGAGAAGAGGTATGATGTGCTGGTGAGTGGGTAGGAGGCTGTTGAAATTTCAGATAAAGTGGCCTGATAGGATTCATTGAAAAGATGATATTTAAGGATTGACCTCAAGGAAATGAGAGAACGGGCCCTGTAAATATACCAATTTATCAGGGAAAGTTCATTCAAGGTAGAGAGAACAGCAAAACGCCACAAGCCTGAAGCAGAGGCATGTTCAGGGTGTTTGAGAAACAGTGAGGAAGTGTTTTTGCTTGAGAGAACTGGGGGAGAATGAGTGTTTGGGGGCTTAGGTCAGAAGGTTAATTGGAGGTCAAATCTTTTAGGTCTTACAGGTCCAAGGAAAAAATTATTATTTAAATGAGTGAAATGCTGTGATCTATACTTAACAGGATCACTCTGACTTCTGTGTTGAAACTAGACTGCATAGACTCAGAGGCTAAAGCAGAGAAACCTAATGGGAAGCTATTCCAATATTCCAGAAGAGATTAGGGTAAATTGCAGCAAACTGAGAGCAGTGCAGATTTTGGTAAATGGATATAACCTTAATATATTTTGGAATTAAAAATGACAGAATCTGCCAACACCTTAGAAGTGAGGTGTGAGAAAAAGAGAAGAATCAAAATTAATTCCCTTTTTTTTCCTCCTGAGTCAGTAGATGCCTAGAGTTCTTATCTACTGATTTGAAGAGAGAGAGAGACAGAGGATGGTTGGTGTGCGGTGGGGAGCTCTTCAGGAATTTAACTTTGGCTAGGTGAAGTTTGAAATATTTTTTAGATATCCAAGTGAAGTTAAACATTTAAATGCATTAAGCATTTAAATTCCATGTTTGAAGTTTAGAAGAGATGTGTGGCTAATATTTATGTTTGAGAGTCAATTTTATTTTGATGTGAGGATAATAAAAGGGATAATTAACAAAGGAGCGTGGATTAAAAAAAGAGAGAGAGATGTCCGAGGACTGAGACTTTGTGTGCAGGAAAAGCGGTCCGGGGAATTTGGAGGAAGAGGCAAAGGAAAGTAAGAAGAGGGCTGTGAGGAAGGAAAACCAAGCAAGTATCCAGGAAAACAAAGAGATTGTTTTATGAATGAGAGAATTTATGTGTGTTCTACACTGCTGATGAGTCAAGTGAGTTGAGAATAGAAAAACTGACATTGGAGATGACTGATGATTTAGAGCATTTTTAGTAAAATAATAAGAGCAACAGTCTGGCCAGAAACTGGGAGGAAAGAAACTGAAGACAGCAAATAAGGAAAAGTGCCTGAAGCAATTTTACATTAAGAGCTGGTAGAGGAATGGGTCAGTAGCTGGAGGGGGGAGTAGGGACAAGAGAAAAAAAACATTAAGGGGAAATTAATAGCTTATTTTAAAGTGTCTTTCTGGTAATCAGTGTAGGAAATGGCTCTTTAAAGAAGTCATCTTAACAACTAGATGTCACAAATTTCTCTTTCATAGAAGTATAGAGCAACTTTTGTGCTAAAACAAAACCTCACAGTTTAGAAAAGGCCATCACACATGTGCTGTTAGTATATGGCAAATATAAGTCAAAAAAATTGGAAATTGCGTTTCTTTTTGCTTTCTAAACTTAGAAACAAACATATAATACATTAGACTAAATAAGCAGTCCTCAACCAGAGATGCATTGGCCCCACCATGGGACATCTGACAATGTCGAGAGGCAGTTTTGATGTCACAAGTGGGGAGGGGGTGCTACAGGCATCTAGTAGGGTCCAGGGAGGCTGCTAAACATCCCACAATGCACAGAATCTCTCACAACAAAGAATAATCCAGCCCCATATGTCAGTAGTACTGAGTCTGAAAAACCTTGGTTTAATATACAGAAAGTCAATAAGAGGCTAAAATAACTTCAACATTCTTAAGATTAAACTCTAACCATATTCAATGTCTATCAAAAGAGAGACTATGTCCCTCAAGAGGAGGGGTGGTGAGTCTCAGGCCTGTAGAAATGAGAGATCTTCAAAACCAGTGTTGACAATGACTACCACAAAGGTCCAGAAGGGAGGGGGCCTTTCTCAGTAGACTTGCCTCCTACTAGTAAGGCCACCTCTCTAGAGAGAGGGAGTCAATCAACTGTGTTATCCTGGGCATGTGTAGTTTATCTAACACTCCCATTGTTCTGATTTCTCAGTCCTCAATCTACGTTTAGATTGTGAATTGGCTTCCCATGGGAGATTACAAACCATAGGAAGAATATACATTCATCATACATACACAGATATCCTGGTTCTGGTAACAGTTAAATTTATTAATTTAACCATATAAATTGTGATTTTGTATTATAAACTGTTATCCATACAACTTCACTATGTTAGGTAGAACATTTTTGACCATATTCTTATAAGGATTACTGTCCATATTTTGTGCTATTTTTTAAATGTTGTTCTAGTCATCCACATCAGTATCTTGCACTGGTTAAGTCACGTCCATCTTTGAAAACTGCATCAACTCTCAAAGAGCTGAGACAGTCACACTTCTGAAACTTTAACGGTCATGTCCAAACTCTGGGCCCTACAAACTTCACCCAGGAAATAAATGTAACCTTTTTGGGAGACAGTCAATTGCTCTTTGATTTCACTGTCTTAACCAATCATGTTCTTTAAATTTCCACAAATAGTTCTTTCAAAATCTATGCTTTATTCATGTTCTCTGTACATATGTATGTACATACACACACACACACACACACGTGTGTGTGTGTAACCTATCATGGCTTCAGGAGAAACATTAATATGTTAGTAATTTTATTTTATTTTTTTGCCATTCTTTTTTTTAATTGTGGTAAAATATACATCACAAAGTTTACCATTTTAACTATTTTTAAGTGTACAATTCAGTACAATTAAGTTCACACTGTTGTGCAATCATCACCACTATCCATCTCCAGAACGTTTTCGTCACCCCAGACTGAAACTCTGTACTTATTAAACAATAACTCCCCAGTTTTCACTCCCCCAACCTCTGATAACCACAATTTAGTTTCTGTCTCTATGAAGTGGCCTACTCTAGGTACCTTATGTAAGAGGAATCATCTAGCATTTGTCTTTTTGGAACTGACTTATTTCACTTAGCACAGTGTCTTGAAGATTCGTCCATGTTGTAGCATGTGAAAGAATTTCCTTCCTTTTTAAGTCTGAATAACACTGCACTGTGTAGATAGACCACATTTGTTTATCCCTTCATCCAGTGATCAATACTTGGGTTAAGTCCATCTTCTACCTACTGTGAGAAATACTGCTGGGCTTCCCTGGTGGCGCAGTGGTTGAGAGTCTGCCTGCCGATGCAGGGGACACGGGTTCGTGCCCCGGTCCGGGAAGATCCCACATGCCGCGGAGCGGCTGGGCCCGTGAGCCATGGCCGCTGAGTGTGCGCGTCCGGAGCCTCTGCTCCGCAAAGGGAGAGGCCGCAGCAGTGAGAGGCCCGCATACCGCAAAAAAAAAAAAAAAAAAAATACTGCTATGAGCATGGATGTACAAATATCTATTAGAGTCCCTGCTTTCAGGTTTTTTTTTTTTTTGCATAAACCCAGAAGTGGAATTGCTGTACCATATGGTAACCGTATTTTTAATTCTTTGAGAAACCACCATACTGTTTTCCACAGGGGCTGCACCATTTGACATTCCCACCAGGAGTTGCACAAGGGTTCCAATTTCTCCACATCCTCACCATCACTTGTTATTTTCTATTATCTCAATAATAGCTAACCTAATGGGTATGAAATGGTATCTCACTATGGTTTTGATTTGTATTTCCCTAATACTAGTAACAATAAGCATCTATTATATGTTTGTTGTGCATATTTATATCAAATGCAAAGATATTAATGTGCACAGATTTTCTTTCCTGGATTTTTCTCTGCTTATAAAAGGCATATAAGATCCTTTGACATTGAGTTATTAAATTTCTCAGAGGCATTTCTGTCAAAGCTGGTAATAATTTCACAGGTACATAATTATATTAAGCTCCCTCTCAATCTATTGTCTACCAGGGACTTGTTCTATTTAGGAAAATAAAAATAAAAAGATGATGACTCAAGTTAGTTCTATTTCCTGTTATTGAACAATTGCTCCTTAATCTTATCCTCAGCTAGTGGAAAAATCTATCTACTTAATTTTATTAGTAAATGATTTTGTGGTATCTAACTACATCTAATAAGAAGAAGATAACATTTAAATTTCCAGGAAATGTCAAGTGTGGATACCAAGCATTAATTCAAGCTAATGAGAGAAGGAATTTATAATAATGCTCTGGAAGCAGCTAGACCAACAAGCGCTGTTTTTACCTATTGTTTCTGCACTGTGAAAATCAATATTGTTAAATATGCGGTAGTTAACAAGTGATTTCTCTAGCACTCATTTCCAAAACAAAATCCAAAGTTGTTAAAAGCTGAACCAACCATAAAACAGCAATGGTTTCCCTTACGGCATTTAGATGAATGGTGGAAATACACCTATAAAAGTCATGTTAAGTGTTTGAAGGCCAAGCCTTTCTCAATTATTCTCACAAATTTAAACTGTGTGAGATCTCTACTGTATAAAATTATATTTTAAAGAGCAAACTGTAACGTGGTCATTTATTTCTGTGGTTTCCAACATCAGCTGGACAAAGAAAACAGAAAAGTATCTATACATAGCAACTTCTTGTGGATCACATCCTAGAGATTCAAACAAAGGAAGTGAGCAGAGTACAACAGCGGGAATCCACTATAAGCCCTATGCTTAATTCCAGGCAAGGAAGTACATCCTGGGTACCTGCTTTAGCCCAACTAGTAGACATCGGTCAGAGCAAGAAAGAACTTCTCCAGCAAAACTGAGGCAGCGGCTTCCTCCCTACACCTTGGAACAGCAGACTTGGGAAGCAGCCCCTCGCATCTTAATCACACCATCTGGGGAAGTTGGAAGAAACTCTTACTATGCTGAAATATCATCTTGTGCAGCCCAAGGGGTAGAGGCCCAGAGTCAACATATTACCAAATAAAACATTCCATCGTTTTATGGCCTATTTCTCTAAAGAGTCTATAATAATTGATTCCATTGCTTCTCCCTATGTATCTTAGTCACCATAAAAGTCATCATTTATCATTTTGCTCATTATATGTCATCTGATCTAAACCCCACATTTTCCATAAATTCATTTATGGTGTTTCCTTGTCCTCCATTCCTTTCTCTCTATTACCTTTGTGCTATGGGCTCATCAACTTGTGCTCTTAGCACAATCACTTTTTCTTCAACACGGTCACAGTGTATCCCTAGATAGCCTTGTCTGAACTAAATCACATTATCCTTTGCAAAAACTCCTTCACTACCTTCTCAACATTGGTTTGCTTTTTTTCCTCTCAAGTGTTCTATATCAAGAGAGAGGATTCCCGGGCTTCCCTGGCGGCACAGTGCTTAAGAGTCCGCCTGCCAATGCAGGGGACACGGGTTCGGGCCCTGGTCTGGGAGGATCCCACATGCCGCAGAGCAACTAAGCCCGTGTGCCACGTCTACTGAGCCTGTGCTCTAGAGACCGGGTGCCCCAATTACTGAAGCCCACGCACCTAGAGCCTGTGCTCCGCAGCAAGAGAAGTCACCGCAATGATAAGCCCACACACTACAACAAAGAGTAGCCCCCGCTCATCGCAACTAAAAGAAAGACCACGCTCAGCAATTAGGACCCAACACAACCAAAAATAAATAAATAAATAAAATTTAAAAAAAGAGAGAGGATTCCCTCCTCACCTTCATTGCCACTTCCTGGCAGTCATACCTTCTTTTTCCTACAAGATTTTTGGTCCTTATGCAACTGCTACCTTCTTCACTCCTGGTCTCACACTCATTCACCTCAGGTGACCAACTGTTCCAATTTGCCTGGGACTGTGGAGGGTGCCACGGACAAGGGACTTCCACTTATAAAACCTCAACAAGCCGATCATCTTTTTCCTGACTCCCAGTTATTCTTTCAGTGTTGCTTTCTCTTAAGACTCAAGAACATCAGATTCCCATGACCTGTAGAACATCTTAAACTTGTTGTGTATGACTACCGCATTTTTCAAAAACTTGTTTACCACTGTCAGTTAGTTACCTTCTCCCATGGCTGAACCCTGAAAATTACTGCTACTAGAACTTGCTGTACCACTTCTGAAGTCCCAATTTTCCAACTTCATTTTCCAGTCTCTTTCCCTGTAACTTACTCTCTTTAATATCTTTACTTTAACAATATTTAGGAAACAGCCAATATCGACTCCACTGATTTATATTTTTTACTCTGCCCATTCTGGCTTATGTCCTTCTCTGTCCAGCTAGAGTTCCATGATCCATCTTTTGCTATTATTTACAGAGCAATTCTATCAGTAAGCCCTAATCTAACTGAGCAGGAGGCAACAGTATGTTCTGTGTCACAAGCTAACATTGGCTTGATTGACACTATAAAACAATTCTTATAGGTTGGCTGGATAACTATAGGATCCCCAGACAACTAAAACCTGAAAAAAAAAAAAGTGTGATTATGAAGATGGAAGGGAGATGAAATTGTGCCAAACAGTACGGTGAAGACAAAGAACACTGGGAAAAACAGAACATTTCCTCACAGGGTGTACTATGAAACAGTTTGGCCCAACTTGCCCAAATTAGAAGGGAACTAGGAAATAACTTAAGAAAAGCACCTGACCAAAATTTCATTCCATTGAATTTGTAGGGTAGAATACAAAATGCATAGGAACATATTTGAATTTGAACACTAAATTCCATAAGGATGTAGTGTGTTTTTAATTGTATCCCAAACTGACATCTGTTTAAAAATTAAAACAAAATTTTAAAAGAATGTATAAAGCTAGGGCTTCCCTGGTGGTGCAGTGGTTGAGAGTCTGCCTGCCGATGCAGGTGACACAGGTTCGTGGCCCGGTCCGGGAGGATCCCACATGCCGCAGAGCAGCTGGGCCCGTGAGCCATGGCCGCTGAGCCTGCGCGTCCGGAGCCTGTGCTCCGCACCGGGAGAGGCCACAGCAGTGAGAGGCCCGCGTACCGCAAAAATAAATGGAGCCAAGGTGCTGGAAAGTGATTTCAATTTACATAAATCTTAGGAAAAGTCATGGTAGTATAACTTCAGAACATACTTATCAGTTGTATTCTAAAGAGATTAGAATTAGTTAATATTTACATTTGTACAGGAAAAAAATAGCCAAGGAACAGTAACTAGTTAAATAAACAGAGAATATATTAATATTTATTGCTCACATAGCCACCAGAGGAAATAAGCCTATTTTGGGCCATTATAGGTAGTATATAATATTTTCAATTTTAATTTTAGTAATAGATGTGCTATTATATAATTACTTTGGAACCATATTGGCTGATTTTTTTTAATTCCATAAATTTTCTAAGAATTAAAAAAAACCTCTCATATTTTGCTATACCAAATGGTATGTGGAAAAATCCTCTAATTATATATCAAAGTACAAAATACTAGGGTGTGTTTATTTCATGACTGGCAATGCTTACAGAATTATTCAAAAACAAAGGAAAAACATAAATGCGTTAGATATTTTTCTATGTTAAAAAAAATGTAGTAAATCATTTGTTAAAGTTCATCAATTTTTTTTTTTTTTTTTTTTTTTTTTTTTTGCCAGATTACTCTGGAGAAAATCATCAGGGACCCTCAGGTCCCAACAAATGTAGAGATAGAAGGTAAGTAGAAAAAAAAATACACCCCAGCATTACTGGAGGAAGAAAGCCTAATGAGAAATATGACCTGATTTAAGTTGATCTTAAGTTCCTTTTTTAAAGTTTTGCAGTCTTGGGCTGTGAATAATTAATAGAAAAAGTCCTTCTGAGTTCTTCTTTCTGCTAATGTCAGTAAGATGCTAGAATCAGTTAGGAGGCAGTGATTTCCTCTGTTTCCTTCATTTTTAATTCGTCACCTAGTCCAATTATTTTTTCTGAGTTCGTGAAACTTCTCTTTTTTAAAATCTCTGATATTTCAATATTGTTCCAATTAAAACATAGAATTTAAATGAGTTACTATGATCAACAGAATTTTTTAATATTAAATAAATTAATGATTAGCTACCTTTGGGGATTTTTACTTATTTAAAGGAAGGAAAAAAACAAAGATCACTTCTGGGATGCCCAGCACCACAGTACATGTCATTCCAAGTAGCAATCACACTCTTTCAAGATGGTAGTATGCTGTGGGAGGAATTTTGAGACTTTGTAAATTTCAAGATGTTGACATTAGTTTCCTTTGTATTTTTCTTTGATTATAGTAGCAAAATATTCAACTTCAGACTTACAAAAAGTTACAAGAGTAGTACAAAGAATTTCTGTATCGCTTTACCCAGATTTCTCAAATGTTCATAGTTTTATCATATTTACTCTTAAGATAGTTTTTTTCTGAATCATTTGAAAGGAAGTTGCAGGCAAGGTGCCTATTTATTCCTAAATGCTTTGTTGTATATTTTCTAAAACGAAGACACACTTTAAGATAAATTCAGACCAGTTATCATAGTCAAAATTAACATTGAAGATAATATATAATCTTCAGTATTTAATGAGATTTGACAGTTTGATAACTGTCTCAATATTTTTATAGAAAAGAAAATCCCAGACTATGAATTAAATTCAGTTGTCATGTCTTTTTAGTCTCTTTAATCTACAACAGTTTCTCTTTTTTTGTGTGTCATGAGACTGACTTCTCAAAGAGTAGGTCAGTTATTTTGCAGAGTATCCCTTAGGCAGGGTTTGATGTTTAGATTATGCTTATATATATTTTTGAAAAGTACCATATTCCCAGTGCTGGTTTCTTTTATATGCATCATATCAGGAGGAACATGATTTTGTTTTATCACTTACTGGTGATGGTCCAGCTTTGATCACTTAAGATGGTGTTTGCTAGTTTTCTTCATTGTAAAATGACTATTTTTCTCATTGTAATTAAAAGCATCTTGTGGTAGGATGCTGGGGGAGGAACTTTGAGACTATGTAAATATCTGATTACTCTTCAAACATTCAGCACTAGGTTTAACATTCATTAGTGACTATTGCCTAAATCAATTATTATGAGAACCAAGTGATTTTAGACCAAGGGCAGGAAAAGTAAAAGATATGCCTGGAATATCTTTGTAGTGACAGAAAGCAAGGTAGCACTTAGAGGTTAATGAAGGCATGTCAACAAACACAAAAGCAATTTAAAGGGACTCCACTGGCCAAATCTGATGCAATCTGAGCATCGAAATAATACTAGTGAAAAATTATGACTCATTGACTAAAATAAGAATCAGTGAGACCATTCTAAAACAAATTAATCAAGAGAAAGCTTTTCCTTACAGAAGATATTCAACCAATAAATCTAGAAAAAATGATGGAATTCAAAAGTCACCTCACGAAAAGAGTTTTAATAAGGAACAGAATCCGTGCTAGGGCTTCTGAGAAAGAAAGAGATTACCATCAAAAATCTAAATTCTGCAGATGTTGCATTATAGGGTCACCGAAGAAGAACTTTTCGTACTTTACCATTTTATCTAAAATAAATTCTGTTCCAGGTACAGATCTAATTTGGAATACCATTCCTGGCCTGGTTTGAAGTTAAATAAAGTGTAACTTAAAAGTATGCCGAGTCATAACCAGGAAAACAGAGAATGGACTTCAATGGAAAATCGTCAAGGATGATACAGTTGGCTGTTTTCCAATTAGCAAGACCTCACAAACCTACTAGAACTCTTAGAATCATTGTCATACTATTCCAGCAGATGAAGCTAATATGCAAGTATACAAGTGTAAAACTATCCTCTCATTCTATTCTTATAGTGAGAAAGAGAACATTACTTCCATGGATAACGGATACCTACTGGCCTTCACTGAGAACTAGTGGGTTCCTAGGATCTAATCAAATTTACTAAAAATAGAAGTCTGTAGGACATAAGAGCTTTTCAGATAGGTGTGTAGACCATGTCTATATAAAGACAAAGGGTACTCTTTGATCACCTGATGTGAGTGTAAGAAAAAGTGTGCCTTCTTTTCCTGGAGAGACAAGTTTGCCATCTTTGTCATCTGTTCCTTTAAGATACAGGCAGATAAACTTTATTGCATTTTAAGAAATGAGTTTGTCTGGTAAAAACGTACTGGTACTATCATGATGTAAGGCTAAGGAAATCCTACATGGAGTATGTGCACTGGCATGTGTTGGGATAGTGGAGGGGAGAAGAAACTTTTTTCCCTTCTTGATCCAAAATTTAGGGAAGGCACCCAATATAGAAGATCTAATATTGGGCTGTGACTGGAATATGGCATAAATCAAACATGATTGAACCACTGTGCCAGGAAACGAAGCCAAGCAAGGATGAAAAGTAAATGACTGGCAGAACTTAGCGGCCTAGAAATTCGAGGTATTGAGTTGGAATAGTATAAAGGACTGTAACAGAATAAAACATTCTCCCTTTGTAGTATTCTTCCCTTTGCTTGTCACACCCCTGCCACAGTGATCTTTCAGTTCATCAAACACACAGCTTTCCCAGGCTGAGGAAGCCTGCATGTGCTGTTCTTTCTATTTGGAATACTCTTTACCATCTATTCCTTTTCACCTATGTGATTGCTGTACATCATTTAAATCTCAGCTCTAATAGTCTATCCTCTGGAATTCTCTAATCTTTCTAACCAAGTAAGAGTCATTAGAAATAAGATTTTATTTAATAGTTATAGCCATATAGTGATTATAGTTGCAATTCAACATTTGTTTGTTTCCGTAATTAATGGTTGTCTCCCTCACGGTTCTATAATTTTTAGGAGGTTAGGCATTATGTTTTCTTTTTTTTTTTTTTGCGGTACGCGGGCCTCTCAATGTTGTGGCATCTCCCGTTGCAGAGCACAGGCTCCGGACACGCAGGCTCAGCAGCCATGGCTCACGGGCCCAGCCACTCCATGGCATGTGGAATCTTCCCGAACCGGGGCACAAAGCCGTGTCCCCTGCATCGGCAGGCAGACTCCCAACCACTGCGCCACCAGGGAAGCCCTGTTTTCTTTGTCTTTCCCTTTCTCAATATTCTCCAGGACCTAGAATATTTCCTGGCACACAGTAAATCCTAATTAATGATTAATTGAACAAAACATAGTGGGGAGATGCTGAATGTGAATATAGAAATAAAAGCTGATAATGCATAACCAGGAAAAGCAGTCAAGAAAATAACTTCTAAAGCAATTCTATTCATTTTTCCAGATGATTTCTGGAAAAGTTCAGGATAACTTTAGGGCATCAAATATGGCATCACTGTCTTAAAAAGCATCAACCAGAAATAAGCACAGAAGTTTTAAAAATTCTTAATAACAAAAGCATTTTTCTAAGTTACTAAAACACGCTCTAAGTTAATTTTGTCTTGGGGGTTGTGTGTGTGTATGTGTGTATGTGTGCACGCACGCACGCATTACCTGTTTTAATATAACTCTTGAAGGTGTGTATTTTACCTCCCTTTTAGGTGAGAAATTTCTGGTCCAGAAACATCAAAGCTTTTACCCAAAATCACAATATTGGTTCAGCAGAAACTCAGGCCCAGGTCTTCTGAATATGTGTATTAGATGCCAGGTAGATATCATAACGCATCATCAACTTAGTTGGTATAATTTGTTAATGGTACATTGGTACATGGAATTTTTAATGATAATTTGATGCTTAAATTGCACTTTATTTCACCTCCCTAACCCTGCCAAAAGTAAGCATAACTAATCTTTTCACTTTGGTTGCAAAAGGGAAAGGCAAAATTACTAAAATAATTTGTAGATAACAAGTTATACTTATTGTTGTCAGCCAGACAGCATGTTAAAATACGTTCCTATGACAAATATTACCATTGGTATTTGATTCATGTATCATTAAAATCAAATTTTAGTTTTAAATAATCAATTTATGTTTTCTGACTTCAAAATAAAAACATTTGTAAAATATCAGATTTAGAGACTAAACAGTAAATAAAAGATTTTGATGACTGCTGGCTAAATTTTAGTGTCATACTTACTTACAATATGTGGATACTCCATTATGTTCCTGATTCTTTTATATCTTTATTCACTTATATGTGGTCCTAAATTATTTCAAATTGGTTGCAGTGAAGGTGTTTATTAAAAGTTTGTGTACATGGGCTTCCCTGGTGGTGCAGTGGTTGAGAGTCCACCTGCCGATGCAGGGGACACGGGTTTGTGCCCCGGTCTGGGAGGATCCCACATGCTGCGGAGCGGCTGGGCCCGTGAGCCGTGGCCGCTGAGCCTGCGCGTCCGGAGCCTGTGCTCCGCAACGGGAGAGGCCACAGCAGTGTTGTGTACAATGTATAATAACTAAGTTTTAAAAAATAAATATTTATGGAGGCCTGTTTGTTCCTTGGTAAGACTATTATCTATTGAGGCAACTTGCTATTCTGAAGAACCCAAGTGACTTTTAACAAATAAGCATTATAGTTATGTAAGAGACCTATGTTTTCCACTAGGTGATGGGTGCTAGCTACTGGGAGAGGATTTTCTGGTTTTAAAAATAGTTAATACACCTAGAAATGTTTTTCTAATATTTATGCAAAGCAAAAATTTCACAAAATGACTTATAAAACATTCATTGTAACTCCAAATTTAATGCTTAGGAAAATTCCATTTTACTGCTATGTAGTTTAAAATGCATCCATTCTTCCCTATCTTCATGCATTCCATTTATATTTTCCGAATTTTTTCTTAAGAAATCTGAGACACCAGGCCATTTCTTTGTTTGATATATCCATACTATATTAAATTTCCATTTTCATAATTTATTAATACTCTGCATTTGTACAATTCTCTTTATTTGCCCAGTGACTGCACCATATTTCTCTTTTATCACAATAAGCCTATCATAAGTAGGTCAGAAATCTATTCCTTTTTACCGTTTAGGAAATGAACACTTAAGATTAAAACATTGTTCAGGATCAGACAGGGAGTAATGTCTGAATTTTAACCTTGAATCCAGTTTTTCTTTAGAATCCAAGGATTTTGTCTGTTATTATAGGCTGCTTTTTATTAAATTCTGTAAGGTCAAATCTGCCTCAACTCTTAAACTTGCAGAAATCCCCTTTATCCAAACAGATATTTAATTTTATTTCTGTGATTTAATTTTATTTCTTAATTTAAAATCCAGCAGAGGTTATTTTATTAGAAATTTAGGTCTTTATACAATTGACTAAGTTATTCACGTTGTTTTTAAATGCCCATTAATTGTTGGAGGATATAAAACGTATACATACTCAATCCATGTTTGCAATCATCATACAGGAATAGAAACAACTGCAATAAGGGAAGGATATGCAAAGTGCAGTGGGAACATGCAGAGCATATAAGACTATCTAGGAAGTAAATGGAGTCTTCTCCAGAGGACTTTGATTGGATGGGGAGTTGTTTACCAGGTGATTGTGTAAGAGGATGAGGCCCTCATAAACAGATGGAACCACCTCTGCAAAAGCCTCAATGAATGGAAGCCCAAGGAAAAGAATTTAGCTTAGTTTCACCATGATTTAAAGTGTGGAGATGTTGATACAGTTCATTGTACGTATTTTATATATATTTACATAGATTTACTTATTCTCATTTGTTCTCTCTCTCTAAATAGTAAACACATTAAGGCCAAGGACTTTATATTATCTATCTCTGTAATTTTCTTGACACCTAATGCAGTAAGTTCTTAACAAGTAAATGTTAAAGGAAACAGGTATTTAGGTTCATGCCAAAACA
Organism: Phocoena phocoena; assembly: GCF_963924675.1. Taxonomy (NCBI): domain Eukaryota; kingdom Metazoa; phylum Chordata; class Mammalia; order Artiodactyla; family Phocoenidae; genus Phocoena; species Phocoena phocoena. The sequence goes on from NC_089225.1 coordinate 66,143,432, forward strand.
GTAAAGAGTTTCCTTTTTCTGAACCTCTCTCCTCCAACTCTTCACTTATTTGAATTAAGTAAATTATGATTTTAATTTTATGTTTGTATTGATATTCTAGTCAGAGTGAAGTGAATTTATGTAAAATAACTGTATCATGGGAAAGTGTGTAAATGATTTTATTTTTTCAATTTAAAATAATCTAATAAATCTTTATTAAGTACCTACCAGAAGGAAGGGAACGATGTTAGTTCCCAGAGTTATATGGAGATGAATGAATATATGATAGCATTCTTAAGGAACTATTCCATCTAAAAATCCTCTAAATTGTCCATTTTCTTCAATTTAAGTATTGAAGTTTGGCTACCAGGTCAATAAAAAGTTATATCTAATTTGTCAACATAGTAACTTATTTTGTATCAATATAGTTAAATTTGAAAATTGTGGTAGAGATTAAGAAATCACTGTATATTTAAGTATAACATCAAGGTGGAAAAAAGAGAAAAACATCTCACTGTGTCCTTGCATTTTTTTTAGCAGTAGCTATGTATGACAGACATGGGAGGCCCACAGTACTCTTGCGCCCACAGGAATCTTGCTTTATTAGAAATTTTATATATATTTGTTGTTTATAAGCTCTTTACATCCTCTAAATCACTTACTAGAGTAAAACTGTACATTAAAAAAAATTGTGGGTGTAATTGGTTTCATAAACTAATTTACCTTCAATTTTAAATGCCAAATTGTCCATCCAAAACTACAGTTAGCCACTTGTAAAAGAGAAGTTCTATTTGGAGAACCCCTTTCAAATGTCACTATACAATTTTATTTTGCAAGATCATTGCTTGTCTGAATTGCCAAAAGCAATTTATTTTTCTAAGGAGGTTTTATAAAAATACGTATTTTTAACATGTTTATTTCTGTCACAGATATTGAAAAGTTATAACTATTTTCAACTTTGCTATTACTTTGTTTTTGTTAATGTTGGTTTTAATCTGTCAGATTTCACTGGGACTTTTCAAGACTGGATACATGATAGTCAGCATGGAGACAGTGGTCTGGCTGTAGGAAAAAGAGGCATCACCACCAACATTCTACAAGAGCAAAATGGATTTCAATACTGTATTAAGAATAGACATTTGTATGCGAGAGACATACTATCAAAGCCAGGATATACCAATTAGGAAAGGATTTTAAGTCATAATTTTCTTCCCAGAGCCCAGACTGGAGAAATAGTGTTACCTTTCTTGAGGACAGAGTTTGAAAGACATCCTTCCATCAACACTCTAACTGGTCAGACTCTCTTTTAGTTATTCAGCATCTATATATTTATTAACTCTTTGTAGAATATTATGGAATATATTGAACATATAAAAGAGCCTATACATATATGAATGATTTAAGAAAACTAACTTATTTTTATTCAACATTTCATATGGGAAAGTGAACATTGTAAATATTATTATATCAATTTACCATAGTTACCATGTGCTAGTCTCCATTTTCACCCCCATCCTCCCTCCTCTCCAAAAGTAACCAATATAAACTTTTTGTTTATTATTCCTTTCCTTTACTCAAAATTTTATTATACTTTCACATATACAGTATTTAATTTTTTTAAACATACCTGTAGGGAATAACTTTGTATTTTTGACAGTTTGCTTTTAGATTAATAATTAAATTTCTGCTCCTCCAAAGGGATACCTGTACCTCACCTTTATTTTCACTGCTGCAGGATATCCCGTATAGTATAAGCAAAAAAAAGTTACAGTGTATTTATCTACTCTGTCAAATGGACATTTGGGTACTTGGGGGGCTTAAGAGCTGTTGCTATTATGAACAACACAGGATATGGTATTTACATGTCTAGTGTTGCACAAGTACAAGGAGTTCTCTAGAACAAATAGAATTGATGAGACATGGGTATGTTCATTTTCTACTTTACTTAATAATTCCCAGTTATTTTCTGAAGTGGTATGGTATCAATTTCTTTTCCTGCTACAACTCGGCTGCTCTGCATCTTCACAAATATGTGGTGTTATCAGACTTTATTACTTTGCTACCTTAATGTTGGGTGATGCGTGTGTGTGAGGGGTGGTGTTGAGTACAAATTTCACTGTGGTTTTAGTTTGCATTTCTCTAATTACTAAGGATCTTGTTATATGTTGATTGATTTTTCACATTTAGTTTTTCCTAAAGTCTATTTCTTCTGATACTGATGTAGCCACTAGGTTTAATTGATTAATATTTGCTTTGTATAAACTTTTCCATAATTTTATACTCAATATTTTCTGTTTTTAATGTTTTAAATGTGTCTCTTATAAGCAATAGGTAGGTGAAAAAAATTTCCCACACATAAGATTTGTGTCTATTATGTATCTAACATCTATCCTCTATCTATCTAAAGAGATTCCTAAGAATCCTAGTCACAGCCTACATACTGCTCTTAGAATCAGTTATCAGCAGTCTCAGCACAGCTTCACAGCTTTTCTACAAGGGTACTGAAAAACCCATAGACCATATTGTTATATATTGGATTTTTAGTACATTACCCAATTAAAATTTGATCTCTTAAAAGAATGGAGAGTTGAATTTGAAACAATAATACTCATAACCATTTTCCAGAGGAAGGTAAATCAGAGGTCCATACTGATGCTACGATTTTATCGGTTTACAACCACTTTATTGCAATTCATATAGTCACAGTCTCATATGCCTTTAGATCTTGCTCTTTCATCTCTGCATTCTTAGTATCTGGCACATGGTGAGCACCTGTCAGTGCTTTCTGAGTGAAAGAGAAAAACTACCCCAAGTGAGTCTTATTTTATGAAATACATTGTAATAGTAGTTGATGTGAGTTGCTGCCTTGGGAAAATGCACTTATGTGAGGAGGGGAATGAAGAGAGTTCAATCCCCAACTGTTCACATTTCTTAATGGGGTATGCATTTTAGAAGGTATTTGTAAAAACAGACATGAAACTTTTAAAAAATTAAAATTTGTCCTCAATTTTGTAAAAAGTATGTCCAAAATTGTGTCCAACAAGAGTAGCTCAAGTTAAGGAACTGGAATTATTCACACATAGCACTATTTTACAAATAGTCATCTCAGAAGTGCAGCTCTATAGATTAATATGAATATAGCTTGAATATTTCTGCAACTATTGATGCTTCTTCTTCTCCCTCTGCCCTTTCAACAATCCTCATGCTCTCATCTCACAGTCATTTTTACTTAATCTTCTTGTTTTGACTATTAATTGTTTTCAATTAAGCTAGATTTAAGCAAGGGAGTTCATATACCCCTTCTCTTCATTAGCTCTTATATTCATCACAGACATCACTATGAGTCAAAGTACTTTATAAAATATTTTTTAAAAAGCACAAAAGGGTTGTTATCACCTGAAGAAGGAAGATAGGAAGTCAGTTATTTATCAATATGCTAGCACATTATGTAAACCTGTTAGAGTTTTATAGGTTTATTTCTAATTTTATTTTAATGTTTATTTTTAATTGGTTTTCTTCAAAGAATCACCACTTTGTATTAGTTCCTGTTTTCCTTCCTGAGTTTTAAATAAAACTAAGACTCAGCTAGAGGAAGTATTCTTAAAATGGCATTCAGTGTTTTAGCTTACCTCAGATTCGCTCACCCTTTGAATAATTAACCATGACCTTGGATTTTATAACCACATTTCAAATGCCTTTTTAAAAAAAAATCACTTTTGTCTTACAGAATATTTAATTTCAGTGAATTCATACACCATTCTATTGTAATATTGAGATCGAATCTCAATCTAGAGATAGAATAATAGAAACACGTACTATCTTCATTTCTTCCAGGGTTTCTGTTTTTCCAACTGTCTTTTAAAACTTGAGTCCCTAGTATTTCATTTTCAATTCCCTAACCACTAGAGTGGTTTCCTTTATCCTTTCAACAAAATGAGATTTCTTGAATTGGTGTAGATCTCTTTGTATCTCACTAAGATGGCAGTTCTTTCTTTTAGGTATTTTTTATATTTACGCCAAACAAGCTGTTTGTAGTGTTCCCAGGACTGGGAAGAACAAGTAATTGAACTGGAAGAGTATGAACATTGGAATGAGCACTCCAGAAAGGGGAGTCAAGTGGGAATGAGTGCAGTGTAAGTCAAAGGACTCAGGGAACAAAAACCAATAGAGCAGAAGAGAGGTGTCTTTGCATCAGAGACTAAGTCCAAATGTCTCCAGGCATGGTCTAAGTCCAGAGCCTACCTATTATTGCCCCTGTTCCTGCTGCTGCTACTCCTGACCTTGGGACTAGTGGCTTCTGGTCAAACCCAGACTTCCCTGAAGTAGGTCCCTGCAAAAATGAATAAGTTCAAAGCCGCACACTGGAGACTAAGTCTCTTTCTCACATTTAAAAAAGTACCTGACAAAGTTTTTGCAATAAATAAAGAGAAGCAAACTGAATCACTTCACATGATGTTCAAAAAAGAGTAATCATTGTTACCCATTTTAATAAGACATAGGTACAGAAATTTGGAACACATGTTGTCTTTCCCAAAAGTCTAAGCTTTCTGTTTCTTTGGTTTTTAAATAATTTTGTTATTTTTCAGATGACTTCATTGAATTCTTAATCAAGTCATCACAGAACCTGTTGATTTAGAGATTATGCTTTATGAGTGATTATATTATGCTCTTTTGAACGTACTGCTTTCCTAAATTTTTTTTTAACATGTTCACTTCTTTGGAATAATCTGTGAAATATTTTTATCCTGCTTCTCAGGGATAGCAATGAGAATAATTATGCCTATGTATATTTATATATTTTGTATATTCTATAGTGGAAGCTTAAATTTGCTTTGACAAGAGAGGCCACATCTATACACCTATGAACCATTTTAGTTTTGTAAATATAAGGCTAGGATCTACTCATTAACCTTTGTCAAATCCTGAGCTTGGGAATAATCCTACCATACATACTTAAATGTTTGTTAACTAATATATTTAATCATGTAACAAGCTCTGTCACCACTGAGGGCAGCATGCAATTCTAAAATGATTATTATATTTTGAAAATACATTTTTTTTTCACTAGTAGTGGAATAAAGACCATGGTTGAGACCCTGAACTTGATGAAAGAAGGAGACAAAAAGCAGACTCGCAACTGTAAAGAAAAAAAATGTTTTCCCAAACCATAATGGAAGACTGATTTCCTTGGGGAGAGACGTACAGTTGGGAAATACCTGTGAATGGTACCTGTGATTATCACTGAGAGCCATAAAAACCATATTTTTATATTAAGTTAAATTTGAGAGGTAAGCTTTAGAGAATAATTAAAGCTAATGCCACTGTTCTGAGGAACAAAGAAGTTAACATATATAGATTCTGAGATAATTTTTGTTTGGACATTGAAAAAAATGTTGACAAGAATTTAGAGACACTCATTGAAAAATTATACAATTTCATTATTTTGTGATCATTTTTTCTCCTCTCCCTGCTCTAGCACTTATTTTTATCTCAGGTCACCCTCTACTATCCCAACCTTTCCACTGCCTGCTTGGACCTATGAAAAAAGATGTTAACTTTTGTGGAATTTCCCCATTAAAGTATAAATCAGGTTTCTAATTAAATGTTCAAGCCAACACCATAACTCTATAGGTATTTTTTCATAAAATTGCAGCTAAATTTCAATTACATTTGATTATAAAATTTCAACTGTTTCCTAACAGGGCTGTGCTGCTTTAATAAGTACTAACTTGTTAATGACCATATTTAATACTAATAAATCTTCCTACTCCCTTTGGTTCCCTAAGAGTAGTCCAAATTCAAAGACCTTGTCTCCACCTAAGTCTGGCATTAATTCTATCTGTATGGATCTTTAGTGATATGTACAACTTTCACAGGAACAAAAACATCTATTTCTATACTGTCTTTTCTTATTCTGTTAATGAGAAAAGGAATGAAGAAGGCAGGAAGAGAAAATTCTTGTTGAGGGAAAATAGCTTAATCATATATAACATTCTATTGAGAAATGTAATTTAAAAGGTCTTTGAAATTTAAGGCAAGAAGAAAAGGAAGTGCCATCTTCTACAGTTACCCGTTCACTTATCCAAACATTCCTACTTCCTGGAGTCTACAGCGCTTCCCATTTACGACTTGACAAACTAATTGAGTAGAAGAGGATATCAAGTGAGTAGTCTAAAAGAGAGATTGCACGATATGAATAATACTTGTTCATAATCTTAAAATTAAATCTATGTATCTAAAATATCTTAGAAATAAATCATGAAATCCTAGGGGTTTATATTACTTAATCTCCCATTTAGCCTTGGGTCAAGGACTTATTGTCAACTACAACACCTGTTGTAAATCCAAACCCAATCAAGTTCTATAGGCCTCTTGCTTTTGTAATTTGTAGTGATACCTTCTTTCATAAGAGGGAGATTTTTTTCTCTATCTTTTCCGTGCAGTACAAATTTCAAACTCCTGGTGTTGAATTATCTCTGCTGCAGTTAGGGAAGAGTGAGGGAAATGAGCTTCACTAGGTAAACACCTGACATGATGAAGCTCATTTTCTTATGAATTATGCCAAAGGGATAGAAATAATTAACTAAGAACAAACTTATGTCCAAAAAGGCAATGAATTCTTCTGCAAAATTGCTTTGGCAAAAATAACCGCTCTTCACATTACACAGAAAGGGTAGAAAAATAAGTAGAGATATTTTACAAATATTTTTACTTAAGAAGCAAAGAATTAAATAAAATATATTTAATACACTAGAAAAAAAACTATTTAAAATAGAAAGCTACATACTGCTTATTTAGTGTAAATATAAAAATTACCTAAAAGAAGGAGCTGCCATTTTAGTGAGATACAAAGAGCTTTATACCAACTCAAGAAATCTCATTTTGGTATCTAATTTTTTCACTAATGTAGTAAAAAGTACATAATGTAAAATTTACCTTCTTAAACATTTTTAAGCATGCAGTTCAGTAATAAGTATATTCACACTGCTGTGTAACAGATCTCCAGAATTTTCACATCTTGCAAAACTGAACTCTATACCGATTAAACAACATCTCCCCATTTCCTCCTTCCCTTAAGCCTCTGGGTACCAACATTCTGCTTGCCGTTTCTATGAATTTGACTACTATAGATATGTCATATAAGTGGAATCATACAGCATTTGTCTTTTTGTGGTTGGTTTATTTAACTTAGCATAATGTCCTCAGTGTTCATCCATGTTGCAGAATGTGATAGGATTACCTTCCTTTTTAAAGCTGAATAATATTCCATTATATGTGTATACCACATTCTTTTATCTGTTTACCTGATGATGGACATTTGGTTTGCTTCTACTTTCTGGCTATTATAAATAAAGCTACTATGAATATGGTTGTACAAATATCTCTTCTAGACCCTGCTCTCAATTCTTTTGAATGTATACCCAGAAGTGAGATTGCTAGGTATATGGCAATTCTAATTTTTGAACTACCAAAATTTTTCCATAGTGGTTGCAACATTATGTATACATTATACATTTAAAAGCTGTATTTATTTTATTGCATTTGTATATATTTGTGGCTTTATTTCTTAACTCTTAAAAATCTTAGGAGAAATTCCATAAACATTCTGAGTGATCATACCCAGAAATGGCTAGTTTCTGGTAATATACCAAACCCTACTATGAGACATCTGTCTAAGAAAGTTAACTGGGAAAGTTATAAGAACTAATAAAGTTGCTTATCTTAGGTCTGCAGCTACTGATATAATCAGTGTAAATTACCTAAATCTTTTATTTTTCTATAATTTATTTATGTCTGGCTAAATAACTATTGATGTAACATAGTAAATAGAATTAATTTGTCTTTATTTGAATGGGAGAGAGGGAAGCAGATGGGGCTGAGTGTGATCTTTTGCCTTCCAAACTATCTGCTTAGAAATCTTAAAGAACACTGTGACTTTAGAGGATGAAGAGAAAGCAGTGCATGTACATTCTAGGATAAACAGTTCAGAGTTGCCCTGTTCCTTAATTATTTGGAAGTTGTGGCACTGTGGATATAAAGATCTGAGAAAGTACCTTCTTTTTACTTAGAGTTGCTATTGTGTTTCCAAAATTCTCTCCAGGGACAGAGTTGCACACCAGAGTCCTCTGGGAGGCTTCAGCTAAATTAATCCGCTGACTAAAATCTGGATAAGAATGTGTGTCTCGGGGCTTCCCTGGTGGCGCAGCGATTAGGAGTCCGCCTGCCGATGCAGGGGACGCGGGTTCGTGCCCCGGTCCGGGAAGATCCCACATGCCGCAGAGTGGCTGGGCCCGTGAGCCATGGCCGCTGAGCCTGCGCGTCCGGAGCCTGTGCTCCGCAACGGGAGAGGCCACAACAGTGAGAGGCCCTCGTACCGCAAAAAAAAAAAAAAAAAAAAAAAAAAGAATGTGTGTCTCTAAAGCCCATGTTCCAGGAGGAATATGGTTTAAAAGGGATACTGCCTTCCATTAATTTTTCTGCTGTAAGTATTAAGTAAAAAATAAGTAATGTGTATACTTATCATTCAAAATTTTGTGGAAGGATATAGGCTATGAAAAATGATGTACAATGGAAATTTTATAAAGCATTTAACTTTTTCAGTGTTTGCTCAATAAATTTTATAATTTTATTTAAATAGTGTATGGACAGGTAGACAAAAGTAACATTCCTACTAGGTTTTATGTACCTATATATTCAATCCATCAAAAACTATTAAGATGTACAAACTTCCAGTTACAAAATAAACGAGTTATAGGGATGAAATATACAGTTTGGGGAATTTTTTAAATGCATGGTTATATATGTCAGGCACTGTTTTAAACCCTAAGGAGCTAGAACAGAACATCTAACTATCTAACTAAAATAGAAAAGTCAGAAGAGTGCAACAAGTGTTATGATAGCTGCTCAGATTTTCTTGATTTCATAGATGAAGACAAGGTAATTAAAGGCTTTTTTGTATTACGGTAATTAGTTTGAAGTCTATGGTTTTAATTAAGGGTATTTTACATTCAGCCTTATTATGGAAAGAACATTCTGGCAGTTCTTGAAGATAAGATGACAATGAGGTAAAACTGAAGCAGACATACTGGGGTTTGGAGGTCACTGTAGTAATACAGGTAAGAAGTGATGACAGATTCAGTGTGGAAATGAGAGAACAAATACCAAATATATTTAGGTGACCAAAATGGACATAAACAGTGATCATTATGGATGAGGGGCATAGTAGGACAAATCAAGTACACTTATAAATCTTTCTAATCTGTGAGAAATAGTCTCCTGATTTTCTGTGTCCAAGGTTCCACAGTTCCTAGTCCATATTATTATATTTACTCATCAAAGTCATTCCAGTCTCCCAGTAAGACTGAATCTCTGGAGGACAAGATGGCAGTATATAAAACAACACTTAGTGTAAGTGTTGGTGGATGATATTATTCTCGTTATGAATAAACACCCCTCTTAAATGCCCTTAAGGCCCTTTCATTTCCCCATTAGACTTCTCTGTTGCCTTTGACATTACTGATAATCCCCCTCTTGATTTTCTCTTCTTTATCGCAGTGTCTGTAACATAATAGTTATTCAATTATATGAATCTCTTCACCCCACCCACTACTTATGGTCTCTTTCCAAATACCAATCTTGCCTCCCTCTTTGATAGGACTCAATTTCACTCAGTCTCCATCACCATATTTATTTCCTATATCTTCTGTTTAAACTTGGTCGATTCCAAGTTTCTGTTCTTGATCCTCTTTTACTTATTTTTCCTTATGTAATTTCATATGTCTACTCCCATCATTTCATTTTCTACTATCAGCCATAAACCAATGGCTCTTGTTTTAGTAGTCTAATAACTTTTCAAATTAGTGTGTCTTTATAAATGAATTCTGAAAGTCAATATCCCAAACACTACTTATGCTCATTGCATGTGACCATCAGCAAATGGCTCTTTCTCTGCTGGGCCATGTGGAATGTAACACAGGAATTGATTTTATTGTTTCCTCAGATGGGATTATCTCTAAAAACTTAATTTGCCTGCTCAGTGCATACACTGAAATTGACTCTCATACACATCAAAAACTGTACCACTCCTATGCTTCATGATATGAACAGAAACAATTATTCATTTCGGGAGAGATCCTAACTTTGTTCCACTGCATTTTCAAGGCCATAATTTTTGCAAAAAGAAACTTGCTACAGAACATATGGAACTGGGATCACAGCTCTGAACAAGTTGGGTGTCTTGTTCAGTGATGAGGAAATGAGACCCTTAAAATTATATTAAATAAGATGTCTTTTTATTATGTTTTCCCATTGATATTAATTTTTCTTTAGTTGCATAGAAAAATTTTAAATTTATTTCACCCAATCATCACTAAAGTTTTAAAAGGCAAATAGTGTACTACCTGATAGTGCTCTAATTAGTTCTGCATTTGCTTTGTTTCAAAAAACCATAAGAGAATCCACCAAATGTTCATTGAGCTGTCAATATATATCTATAGCCACTCCTTGTCTCATTCTTTCAATATTAAAGTTATACCAGCCTCCTTAATTTTATCTTTCTTAGCTATCTTTTTTGTTCTCAATTGAACTTGCCAAATGTTCATTATCTTATCAAATTTCAGCATTTGGTTTTATTTATTCAGTCAACTCAGTATGTATTTTGATTTCACTTAGTTAACTTCTATTTTCTTCTCTATTAAATCCTTTTTAAAATTTTTATTAATCAAACTTACATAGCATTACATTGCCCTTGTATAGCACTGGCTCTATGCGCCAATGTTTTAAGTGCTTTCACAAGATAAAGACATTTAATTCACAAGATAAGACATTTTAGTTCTATGAAGAAGATACTATTATAATTCCATTTAAAAGACGGGGAAACTGAGGAAAAGTGAGTTAAGTAACTTTCCCAATGTTTTACAGCTGGTGGGTAGAAGAAACTGAACTCAAAATCAAGGTAGCCTGATTCAGGAAGCTGTTTCCTTGGTATTAAGTTTGGATTTCCATTATTATGCATAATTCTAACTTTTAGAGCTAAATGTTTATTTCACTTACAAATATAATTTCTCATTTTTTAAAGAGTCCTTTTAAGGCAATACATTTTCTTCTGCACGTCTCTTTGGCTATATCCAACATGATTTGTCATAGTGCTCCCAGTGTCCTCATTTATTACTTTCATCTTTGCTCTTTTTCAAGAGCAATTTTGAAAATTTTGTTTTTAATGTTGCAGTGTTTTTAATATGATGGGGAGGGGTGTTTTAAAAAAATTTTTTTTTTTAGAGCAGCTTTAGGTTCACAGCAAAAAAAAAAAAAAAAGAGGGGGGCTATGCATATGTCACCCTCTACTGCCACACATGCATAGCCTTCCCCATTATCAACATTCCCCACCAGAGTTGTATATTTGCTACAACTGATGAAGTAACACTGACACATCATAATCACCGTAGAAATAGTTTACCTTAAGGTTCACTCTCGCTGGTGTACATTCTATGGGTTTGGACAAACATATAGTGAAATGTACCCATCATTATAATACCACACAGAGTATTTTCACTGCCCTAAAAATCTTCTATGTTCAGCTTATTCTTCCTTCTGACCCCACACCAACCCCTGATAACCACTGATCTTTCTACTGTCTTTATACTTCTGCTTTTTCCAATTAGAATCATACAGTATGTAGATTTTCTAGACTGGGGTCTTTCACTTGGTAATAAGCATTTAACTTTCCTCCATATCTTTTTGTGCCATGATAGCACATTTCTTTTTAACACCAAACAAATTTCCATTGTCTGGATATACCACAATTTACTATGCACTCACCTACTGAAGGATATCTTGGTTGCTTCCAAGTTCTGGCAATTATGCATAAAGCTGCTATAAATGTCCTTGTGAGGGTTTCTGTGTGGACATCTTTTAAATTTCTAATGTAATTTTACTAGGAAATATATCAAATATAGAGAACAGAAAATAATTTTAAACACCCATGTAGCCACCATGCTTATTTGATAAATGTTAGTATTTGCCACATTTTTTTCAGAAAAGAAATTTTAAAGAAATAAATGTCATAGAAATAGTTGAAGTACTATTTTTATCCTATCCTAATACCACTGCTCTTCTTTTCCTTGATATCACCATCATCCCTGCTCAAGGGTTTATACTTTTTCATATACGTGAGTATTGATAATATTGCATATTTTTATGTTTTTAAAAGTTATTCTACAGAGCCAAGTGTAACTTGCTTTTTCAACTTATCACTATGTTTTCAGTATCTGTATGTTGATCATTACTACATGTAATTAATAATTAAAAGTTGTTCTCGGGCTTCCCTGGTGGCGCAGTGGTTGAAAGTCCGCCTGCCGATTTAGGGGACACGGGTTCGTTTCCTGGTCTGGGAAGATCCCACATGCCGCGGAGCGGCTAGGCCGTGAGCCATGGCCGCTGAGCCTGCGCGTCCGGAGCCTGTGCTCTGCAACGGGAGAGGCCACAACAGTGAGAGGCCCACGTACCGCAGAGAAAAGAAAAAAAAAAAGTTGTTCTCAATAGGTTTGCTATGAAAAAACAATCCTACAGAGGACATCCTGAAGCTTGTATTCATGTTCGCAGGTGTAAGTGTTCCTCTAGGGCATGTCCTTAATAGAATTGCTATATTGCACCGTATGTACATATATTGGTTTACTAGATGTTGCATAGCTCTCAAGAGTGATTGTAAAAAGCATGGTGTTTCTCATAAATGCTGCCAGTATGTTCTGATGTTTCATTCCTTAATACTTGAGCTGATATGGTACTGTCACTAAATTATATCAAGTTCCCGAGGAATCAAATTTCTAGTTTGATTTATACAGGTAAAACAGGGTCTCACTCAGTAGATTTAATCTGACTTCATAATCAGAATGAAAACAAAAAAATGAAAATCTAATTTATAGAATTTTGTGGGGGGCAGCCTGTATTAAAGAAATTCAGCATTTATTTATTTACTGGTCTAATAAAAATTAAATTCTCTTCTAAAAAAAGAGTGATTGTAACAGTTTACTTTCTCACCATTTGTATATGAAATTCCTCTTTTCTGCAAATCCATTCTTATGCTTAAGACTGTCAAACTTTTAAATTTTCTTCAACTTACAGATGATAGATATTACTTTATATTTCTGATTACTAATAAAGTGAAACATCTTATATCTATGGTCATTCTGGCTTTCTCTTTTTTGAAACACTTTTTCCAGACTTTTGCCTATGTTAATTCTTTCTTCTTCCTTTTTTTGGTTTTCTAAAAGATTCATAAAAGTTACTTTAATATTCTAGATGCTAAATCTTTACACTGGTGTGTTGGTTGTTCAGAATCGTATTTGGTTGGTGTGTATCTGGAATGAGATTCATATTATAGCATGTGACTCCCACAGAAGAGAAACAGGATGTGTTGCCAGGCATGTAGTCTCAGCAATTTGTCTCCTAAGGTTCAGAGGAGGCAGGATTCTATCACTCCTCATGTTCTCTAAGCCAGCCAGGATTTTGTATGATTTGGCTGCTCAATATAGCAAAGGGAGAGGTTGACCTGTTGATCATTACTTTAGGCTTTCAGCACTCTCATAATTGGCTCCCTATGCTCTAACTCAATGGAAATTCTCTTCTGGGCTAGGTTTGGTCTCTGGGTTCCTCTAACTCTTCGATTTAATCACTTTTTAATATTTCAGAAATTTTCCAAATGTCTGGCCTTCTAATATCATCTGTTCTGGATATCTAATACTGTTATGGATTTAATCTTTAATTCTATATCCTTTTTGTTATTTTTAGAAGTTTGAGCAGGAAGAAAACTAGGGACATATTATTAATCTGCCCTTTTGGTTCACTGTCCATACATTTAAAAGAATATTTTTAGAGTAGTTTTAGGTTCACAGTAAAATTAAGAGGAAGTTACAGAGATTTCCCTTATGCTCCATGCTCCCCCACATGTACAGTCTCCCCCACTATCAACATTCCCCATCAGAGTGGTACATTTGTTACAATTGATGAAGTTACATTGATACATCAAAATCACCCAGAATCCATAGTTTACCAAGTGATTCCTCTTGGTGTTGTACATTCTATGGGTTTGGACAAATGTATCCATCATTATAATATCATACAGAGTATTTTCACTGCTCTAAAAATCCTCTGTGCTCTGCGGACTCATTCCTCCCCTCTCATCCCATCCCCTGGTAACCGCTGATCTTTTTACTGTCTCTAGAGTTTTGCCTTGTCCACACATTTTTCAAATAGATCTTAGCATTATGAAAACATGCTTTTCCTTAAATCTGTCAATCTGAAGTGTGACTTGCTAGCAATTGTAGAATATCATATTGGCTGCTTCTTGTTCTAAGCTTTTTCTCAAATGACTTCAAATAAGTAAATAAAAAACAAAACAAACCAGATACCTTAACTTCAATTACTGGAAATATCTTTGGAATCTTGATATTAAAACTGAAACTTAAATGTTACCTAGCAGGTAGTGGCACCATGCAGTAACCAAGATCAAGATACATGAAATAGGGCATGAAAGTCTATATTTTATAACAAAAGATGATTTATAATTCTCAATGTACAATGCGGATTCTACAAAAATAGCAGATAACTTCTGGTTACACAGAATTGAATGTACACATTTCTCTCTACTCCTTGTAACATCCTACATTAATTGTAAAGGATCAAGAATGGTGTCAATTCGTCAGACCAAAACACACAAACAAGACCTTTATTAAAATGTTACAAGTTAGAAAGCATGTGAACAAGTACTAACTGATTTATTTTATCATAGGATAGGGAGCAAGCAAGAAGTGAGCTGACTGGCTCAAGAACTATACACTAAGAATTACACACTGGGGAAACCTGAATAAGCTGGGTGGATTATACCCAGATCAATTTACAGTTTATGGTAAGATACTATAGATTTGCAAAATGTTACCATTGGGGAAAACTGGGCAAAGTTTATATGAGATGTCTTTGTATTATTTCTGATAGCTGCATGTAACATACAGTTGTATCAATGAAGGTTTCAATTTAAATTTTTTAAAAAAAAAAATGAAGGCAGTTTACCTTCCGGTGCAGCTTCACAAAATATTTATATTGTCATAATTGGGAAGAAAGTTATGGAATGTAAACTGTGAGAGAGAGAGAGAGAGAATGTGTATACAGGGGAGGTGTATGAGTTACATAGCTTTATGTACAATATGGGAAGTTGAACAATACTATATAAAAATGAAATGTAATTAAGGAATATATAATGATGCTCCTAGATAAATGGAATTAACTACTACCAATAATAGTTGAGGAGATAAAAGTGCTTGTGCCTGGGAAGAGGGATTTTTGGTGTTAGGAAAGGCAGAAAATAGCTATTTTCAATCTTAAGCTTTGTTATTTTTAAAAGTTAACATATTAAGGAAAGCAAAAGATGATGTAAACATTAAGCAAAAGAGCAGGTCGAAAAATCTCATGTTTTAAAGTAAATATCTGATGGGAGACAAGGTGGCAGAGTAGAAGGACCCTGAGCTCACCTCCTCTCACAAGAACACCAAAATCACAACTAACTGCTGAACAACCATTGATAAAAAAAAGACTGGAACCTATCAAGAAATATTCTACAACCAAAGACATAAAGAAGAAACCCAGCCAGACGGTAGCAGGGGTGCACTCACGATATAACCAAAACCAATTACTCTCCAATTTGTGGAGTGACCCACAAACTGGAGAATAATTATATCACACAAGTTCTCCCACAGGAGGGAGAGTTCTGAGCCCCATGTCAGGCCCCTAGCCTTGGGGGGTTCTGGCATCAGGAGGAGGATCCCTCAGAGCATTTGGCTTTGAAGGTCAGTGGGGCTTGGTTGCATGAGCCCCACAGAACTTGGGGAAACAGAGATTCCACTCTTGGAGGGTGCACAAAAGGTCTCATGCACACCGGGACCCAGGGCAAAAGCAGTGACTTCATATGAACCTGGGCCGGACTTACTTGCTGGTCTTGGAGGGTCTCCTGTGGAGGCAGGGGCCAGTTATGTTGTCTCTCTCTGGGGTTATAAAAATTGGTGGTGGATATATTGGGGAATGTCCATCTACTTGAAATCTGGCTGAAGCAGACATCTTGCTTGGGTCCTTGGCACCAAGACTTGGCCCCACCCAACAGCCTATAGTCTCCAGTGCTGGACAAAAAAAAGTCCAGGACCAGATGGCTTCACATGTGAATTCTACCAGACATTTAGAGAAGAGTTAACACCTGTCCTTCTGAAACTATTCCAAAAAATTGTAGAGGTAGGAACACTTTGAAACTTACTCTATGAGGCCATCATCATCACTCTGATACCAAAACCTGAAAATGATACCACAAACAAAGAAAATTACAGGCCAATACCACTGATGAACATACATGCAAAAATATGTCAACAAATTACTAGCAAATCAAATCTAACAATACTTTAAACAGATGATACACCATGATCAACTGGAATTTATCCCAGGGATGCAAGGATTTTTACAATATCCACAAATCAATCATTGTGATATGCCACATCAACAAACTGAAGAATAAAAACCTATGACCATCTCAATAGATGCAGAAAAAGCTTTTGACAAAATTCAACATCCATTTATGATAAAAAAACTCTCCAGAAAGTGGTCATAGAGGGAACTTGCCTCAACATAATAAAGGCCATGTATGACAAACCCACGGCTAACATCATATTCAATGGTGATTGGCTGAAAGTATTTCCTCTAAGATCAAGCACAAGACAAGGATGTCCACTCTCACCACTTTTATTCAACACAGTTTTGGAAGTCCTAGGCACAGCAATCAGAGAAGAAAAAGAACTAAAAGGAATCCAAATTGGAAAAGAAGCAGCAAAGCTGTCACTGTTTGCAGGTGACAGATACTATACATGGAAAATCCTAAAGACCCTAATAGAAAACTACTAGAACTAAATGAATTCAGTACAGTTGCAGGATACAAAATTAATACACAGGACTTCCCTGGTGGCGCAGTGGTTAAGAATCTGCCTGCCAATGCAGGGGACACGGGTTCAAGCCCTGGTCCAGGAAGATCCCACATGCCATGGAACAACTAAGCCTGTGCACCACAACAACTGAAGGCCACGTGCCTAGAGCCCTGCAACGAAGAGAAACCACCACAATGAGAAGCCCAGGCACTGCAACAAAGAGTAGCCCCTCCTTGCCACAAACAGAGAAAGCCCATGCACAGCAACGAAGACCCAACACAGCCAAGAGTAAATTAAAAAAAGAAATTAATACACAGAAATCTGTTGCATTTCTATAAACAATGAAAGATCAGAAAGAGAAATAAAGGAAAAAATCCCATCTATGATTGCATAAAAAATAATAAAATACCTAAGAATAAAACTAAGGAGGTAAAAAACTGTACACCAAAACCTATAAGATGCTGATGATATTCTTGGATTGGAAGAATCAACACCGTCAAAGTGACTGTACTACCCCAGGCAATCTACAGATTCAATGCAATCCCTATCAAATTACCAATGGCATTTTACACAGAACTTGAACAAAAAATTTTTAAGTTTGTATGGAAACATAAAAGACCCCAAATAGCCAAAGCAATATTGAGAAAGAAAAACGGAGCTGGAGGAATCAGGTTCCCTGATTTCAGACTATACTACAAAGCTACAGTAATCAAGACAGTATGGTACTGGAACAAAAACAGATATATAGATCAATGGAACAAAATAGGCAGCCCGGAAATAAACCCACACACCTATGTACAATTAGCCTATGAAAAAGGAGGCAAGAATATACAATGCAGAAAAGACAGTCCCTTCAATAAGTGGTGCTGGGAAAACTGGAAAGCTATATGTAAAAGAATGAAATTAGGGGTTTCCCTGGTGGCACAGTGGTTGAGAGTCCGTGTGCCGATGCAGGGGACACGGGTTTGTGCCCCAGTCTGGGAAGATCCCACGTGCCACAGAGTGGCTAGGTCTGTGAGCCATGGCTGCTGAGCCTGCACGTCCAGAGCCTGTGCTCCGCAACGGGAGAGGCCACAACAGGGAGAGGCCCCCCTACTGCAAAAAAAAAAAAAAAAAAAAAGAATGAAATTAGAACGTTCTCTTACATCATACACAAAAATAAACCCCCAATGGATTAAAGACCTAAATATAAAACAGAATACTATAAAACACCTAGAGGAAAACATAGGCAGACAGAACACTCTTTGACATAAATCACAGCAATATCTTTGAAACCATCTCCTAGAATAATGGAAATTAAAAACAAAAATAAACAAATGGGAACTAATTAAACTTAAAAGCTTTTGCAGAGCAAAGGAAACCAGAGACAGAATGAAAAGACAACCCACAGAATGGGAGAAAATATTTGCAAATTAAACAACCAATGAGAGATGAATCTCCAAAATATACAAAACAGCTCATGAAGCTCACTATCAAAAAAACAAACAAATCAAAAAATGGTCGGAAGATCTAAAAAGACATTTCTCAGAGAAGATATATAGATGGCCAAAAGGCACATGCAAAGGTGTTCAACATTGCTAATTCTTAGAGAAATGCAAATCAAAGCTACAATGAGGTATCACTACACACCAGTCAAAATGGCCATGATCAAAATGTCTACAAATAATAATGCTGGAGAGGGTGTGGAGAAAAAGGGACCCTCCTGCACTATATAAACCAGTGTTTAATTTTGTCAAAAGTTTTTTCTGCATTTATTGAGATGATATGATTTTTATCCTTCAGTTTGTTAATATGGTGTATCACACTGATTGATTTGTGTATATTGAAGAATCTTTGCATTCCTGGGATAAACCCCACTTGATCATGGTGTATGACCCTTTAAATGTGCTGTCAGATTCTGTTTGCTAGTATTTTGTTGAGGATTTTTGCATCTATGCTCATCAGTGATATTGGCCTGTAGTTTTCTTTGTGACATTGTCTGTTTTTGGTATCAGGGTGATGGTGGCCTCGTAGAATGAGTTTGGGAGTGTTCCTCCCTCTGCTATATTTTGGAAGAGTTTGAGGATAGGTGTTAGCTCTTCTCTAAATGTTGGATAGAATTCCCTTGTGAAGCCATCTGGTGCTGGGCTTTTGTTTGTTGGAAGGTTTTTAATCACAGTCTCAATTTCAGTGCTTGTGATTGGTCTGTTTATATTTTCTATTTCTTCCTGGTTCAGTCTCAAAAGGTTGTGCTTTTCTTAAATGTGTCCACTTCTTCCAGGTTGTCCATTTTATTGGGATATAGTTTCTTGTAGTAATCTCTCATGATCCTTTGTATTTCTGCAGTGTCAGTTGTTACTTCTCCTTTTTCATTTCTAATTCTATTGATTTGAGTCTTCTCCCTTTTTTTCTTGATGAGTCTGGTTAATGGTTTATCAATTTTGTTTATCTCTCAAAGAACCAGCTTTTAGTTTTACTCATCTTTGCTACTGCTTCCTTCATTTCTTTTTCATTTATTTCTGATCTGATCTTTATGATTTCTTTCCTTCTGCTAACTTCGAGGGTTTTTTGTTCTTCTTTCTCTAATTGCTTTAGGTGTAAGATTAGTTTGTTTATTGGAAATTTTCTTGTTTCTTGAGGTAGGATTGTACTGCTATAAACTTCCTTCTTAGAACTCCTTTTGCTGCATCCCATAGGATTTTGGTCATTGTGTTTTCACTGTCATTTGTTTCTAGGTATTTTTTGATTTCCTCTTTGATTTCTTCAGTGATCTCTTGGTTATTTAGTAATGTATTGTTTAGCCTCCATGTGTTTGTATTTGTTACAGCGTTTTTCCTGTAATTGATATCTAGTCTCATAGTGTTGTGGTCAGAAGAGATACTTGATATGATCTCAATTTTCTTAAATTTACCAAGGCTTGATTTGTGACCCAAGATATGATTTATCCTGGAGAATGTTCCATGAGCACTTGAGAAGAAAGTGTATTGTGTTGTTTTTGGATGGAATGTCCTATAAATATCAATTAAGTCCATCTTGTTTAATGTATCATTTAAAGCAGTGTTTCCTCATTATTTTCATTTTGGATGACTGTTCATTGGTGAAAGTGGGGTGTTAAGGTCCCGTATTATTGTGTTACTGTCAATTTCCCCTTTTATGGCTCTTAGCATTTGCTTATGTATTGAAGTGCTCCTATGTTGGAGCATAAATATTTACAACTGTTACATCTTCTTCTTAGATTGATCCCTTGATCATTATGTAGTGTCCTTCTTTGTCTCTTGTAATAGACTTTTAAAGTCTATTTTGTCTGATATGAGAATTGCTACTCCAGCTTTCTTTTGATTTCCATTTGCACGGAATATCTTTTTTCATTCCCTCACTTTCAGTCTGTATGTGTCCTGAGATCTGAAGTGGGTCTCTTGTAGACAAAATATATACAGGTCTTGTTTTTGTATCCATTCAGCCAGTCTATGTCTTTTGGTTGGAGCATTTAATCCATTTACATTTAAGGTAATTATTGATATGTATGTTCCTATTCCCATTTTCTTAATTGTTTGGGGTTTGTTATTGTACGTCTTTTCCTTCTCTTGTGTTTCCTGCCCAGAGAAGTTCCTTTAGCATTTGTTGAAAGTTGGTTTGGTGGTGCTGAATTCTCTTAGCTTTTGCTTTCTGTAAAGGTTTTAGTTTCTCCATCAATCTGAATGAGCTCTTTGCTGGGTAGAGTAATCTTGATTGTATGTTTTTCCTTTTCATCACTTTAAATATGTCCTGCTACTCCCTTCTGGCTTGAAGTTTCTGCTGAAAGATCAGCTGTTAACCTTATGGGGATTCGCTTGTGTGTTATGTGTTCTTTTTCCCTTGCTGCTTTTAATATTTTTTCTTTGTATTTAATTTTTGATAGTTTGATTACTATGTATCTTGGAGTGTTTCTCCTTGGATTTATCCTGTATGGGACCCTCTGTGCTTCCTGGACTTAATTGACTATTTTCTTTCCCATATTAGGGAAGTTTTCAACTATAATCTCTTCAAATATTTTCTCAGTCCCTTTCTCTTTCTCTTCTTCTTCTGGGACTCCTATAATTCGAATGTTGGTGAATTTAATGTTGTCCCAGAGGTCTCTGAGACTGTCCTCTGGAAATCTCTGGGCAGTTGCCACCTGTGCAGGCGGATGTGAGGGGGAGCCTCTCCTCTTCCTTGTAATCTCCCTATCCCACACCTTGGCTATAGTCTTGAATTTTTCCTTGCCCGTCTCCTGACCTCTTAGATGCCCATAGCACAGAGAAGGGACATGAGACCTAAGGTACCCTCTGGCATGCAAAACACCCCAGGTATACGTAAAAGCCAAAAGCGGGAGCATCTCTGAGGTTGCCCAGACAATTAATCATGGGAACAGAGCAAAACTTATTTTCTATAGATACAATTGCTACTTCTAATTTTACTGTCATTTTCGAAAAATCTCCCCTATTCTAACTTAATAAAAATATTCATGTGTATTTTATTTTGCAACTAATATTTATTCATTCAATGTACATAAACATCTCAACAAACCTAGAATGTAATTTTGGTGTTGTATTTGAGAAGTAGCTAAGTACTTTTTTCTAAATACATAACCAATATTTCAAACACTATTTTTTGAATAATCACAATATCTCCACTGATTTCAAATGATATTCTTATAATATATTAATATGGCACATTTCATTATTTGCAATTTTGTAATTATTTGTTTGCCTTTTCTCTTGCCAGAATAATACAGAATTAATCATTGTATTTTATTAAATATTTTACTGTGATTCTTTTTCCTTTATTTTAAATAACTAAACATGAATAAATGGTAAGTAGCACAATTCAACTAGAGGCATATAGAATAAAAACTTAAGGACATGTATTGGAATTGTGCTTTTTATACCACTTTTTCCCATGGAATACATTCTGACTTATACTCTGTTTTACCCAGTAGTCATGTTGGTACACCAATGTGTTTTATTTGTGTTAGATTTTTTCATGGTATATTTATTACCATCTCTTTCCCCACACTTCTGCATTATTTTATTTTGAGTGGATTACTCCTAAAGAGTATGTAGCTCATCTTTATTTTCTGTTACTAATTCAAAGTTTGTCTTTCAAAGAAATGCGGTTTTCTAAATGATTAAAAAATCAAATTTAAATAATTAATACTTTAGTATGTTACACTAACCTACATCACATTCTATAATTTAGGAAAAGTCACCTTATTTCTGTTTGAAAGTTGTGGCATCATTTTATCCTGTCTCCCAGCCCTTCTCTTTATCTTCTCAATATTTCCAAGAAAAGTGACAGCTATCCAGAGATTTCATCCTCAATTTCTTTCTCACCATTTTTGAATGGATGTCATCCAGGCCAATAGATTTGCATTTTTACAGAGCAACTAAGTGTTCTCTAAAAATATCCTTTTTAAAAGCTTCTCTTCTATCTTAGGCTTCATATTACTTTTACCAATGTAGAGTCTGCCTTTTATTGTCTGGGTGGCCATCCATCTGGCCAGAAAATGCTAAAAACTGAAGTTTTTACTCATACATTAGCAATAAACCATTATCTTAAAGTAACCTGGGCTTTCTTTTCAGTATTGTTTGTTTCATAGTAAATATAAAAGATCATTTTATGACCACTTAATATTTTCTCACAAGGATCATTTCATACTAATTTTGCTTTAAAAATCTATCTTTACAAGTTCATGTCAATTTGTTATAATTACATTGTCTTGTTCTCTATTTTATAGATTTAATTTCAATAACTGAACTTTTCAGATACCCTTACTAATTTCTCCTCTCTTAAATCATTTGTAACTGTATCTTCAGAATTTATTTCTGAAAGCAAACCATTATTATGTTTCCTGTTAATGAATCCTATATTATGTTACCCTGTAAATGCTAAAACTTCAATGTT
Source organism: Phocoena phocoena (assembly GCF_963924675.1). Lineage (NCBI taxonomy): Eukaryota > Metazoa > Chordata > Mammalia > Artiodactyla > Phocoenidae > Phocoena > Phocoena phocoena. The sequence continues at coordinate 66,166,264 of NC_089225.1, forward strand.
TTTATTGTTTTCTTATAATTAAAAAAAAAAATCTTTCCCTTTTGAAGGGTGTATATTTGACTAGACTCAAGTAACCAGCCTTGACAATAATAAATTCTAAGAGTTCAAACTGAATCTCTTCCAGATTTTCTGTCACTTCAACTTCTGTGCCAGTCAGTTACTTCTTATTGGTTGGAATTAAGTACAGAATAGCAATTCCTCTCATCATTCTCTCTGGCTTCTAAGAGATTAAAGTGACAGTAAGACCAGCCAAGTATTTACCAGACCTAGGTTTTAACAGAATGAGTTTTGTTGAAGGTCTGGAAGATTAAATCTTACCTCTATAATACTGTCAGTTCTTTAAACTTTGCTTCTTTTCCCTATCTATAATATGAGATAGTGATACTTTCTCTTGCTAGTCGATTTTACGTTTTTCAAGAACTAAATCAACAGAAGAATGTTCAACAGAATGATCAACAGAAGAATGTTAAAATAACTTGAAAATCTTGAAAATTCCTCTAAAAATGTGCTATGGATTTTATTTTATGTGTGCATTTTGAAAATGGCTTTATTTGGGCCACAAATCCTACAAAATCAGAACTCTCTTAATTTCTTTTACCATGTGGAACACACCTAAATATCAATAGGTAGGTTATCAAACGCTTAATTTTCTTTATTCTCTATCATATAACTAGACACATAATTAGACCAATAAACAATTAATTGATCATACACTGAATTAATATGAATAATTCATTCAGGATTTAACAGCTACTCTATTTGGTAGGAACAATGAATATCCTCAAAGATGTCCACCTCTTAATCCTCTGGATCTGTGAATATGTTAGGCTATATGGCAAAGGGGAATTAAGGCAGAGCAAATCAAGGCTGCTTATCAGCAGACCTTAAAATAGGGAAATTACCCTGAATTACCCAGGTGGACCCAGTGTAATCACAATGACCCTTAAAAGTGGAAGAAGGTGGTAGATGGAAGAGTTAGAGTCACAATGATTCAATGCGAGTGCAACCAGTTGGAGGAAGCTGATTGGATTGAGGAACGCTGCCATTAGAGCATGCGAGTGGACTGCAAGCTGAAAGGGGACAGGAATTGGAGTCTCTGTTAGAACCTGCAGAAGGAATGCAGCCCTGACACCGACCTGATTTTAGCCCAACCTGACTGAGACCTATTTCAGATTGCTGACCTCCTGAACTGTAGTAAATTTGTGTTTTTTAAGTCACTACATCTGTTGTCTTTAATTTCAGCTGTCACAAAAAACTGATACAACCTATATTAGTTTATATTATTAGCCCCATAACAAAATAAACGTTTTTTGTGTAAAACTATTGTTGACAATGATATGAATTGAGCACCATAGTTGTCAGATTGTGCAAACAGATGTCTTTTACTATGGTAAGTGCATTCACTTTGATAAAATGACCAAATGAGAGGAGAGGCAAAACAATTGCTTTATGCCTTTTCTAAGACATTTACTTAAGATGACTTCTTCCTTGGCAATTCTCTTGCTAATCAATATGAATCACTTTATTGCTTATGCAAGTTGCTAACCATTCAAAAATTGAACATTCAAAGTAAGAAACTTTAAGATTTCTCTATAATTTCATTAGGTGATTCTCTAAAGCACATTTTTTATGAATATTACTACTAACAAACTAGGGACTTTTAAAACAAGTTGGATAAAATCATAAAATTAAAGTAACCAACACAAAATATTGTCTTCAAAATTATGTGGATCTAAGAATGCACATGTGTGCACACACACACAAAAGCACATGTCCATGTCAAAAATAAGGTGGTTTCATGAAAAGAAATATTTGGCTATATATTACATAGATACAGAATTTCATGGTGTGTGAACTTAGTAAAATCAGATCAGCTTTCTTTAAAAGAAGAAAATACATATTTGTAGAAGAAATATCTTCATTATTTAGTCAATCTGTAGTTTGCTATTATATGCTCTTAATCTCTCCAATTATACTAAAGTTTAGAAGTTAGTAAATCATTTCAGAGCACTTAAGTTTTGATGCATTTTTTGTTAATTGATTAATGTCTATTTTTCTCAGTTTATCATAAACTCAATGGAAGCAGGGTTCGTGAATGTTTGTTTTCATTATTTTCTCTCTAGAGCCCAGGCTTTTTGGTAGAGCAGGCATTAATGAATATTTGCTTAATGAAAGGCTTTTGCTGTAGAATGAGGTTTCAGTATTATTGAAGTCTTTCATTTTCTGAATGTTCTTAGATAGTAAAACTTCTATCTTATAAAAAAAAACAAAAAACAAACAAAAAAACCACTGGGCTAAGTTGGTTCTGTGCCAAATGACAAAGAAGCTAGAGACTAATATTCTGTATGTCCAGGAAATACATAGCCATCATCAGGAGGAAAAAAAAAATCCAAATTTAAATTCGAAATTAAAGACATCAAAATGATTCACTGGATGTCACAGGTTGTCATCTAGGGAACAGATATCTAAGACTCCTAAGACTCTTATGGCATTAGGAACAAGTTCAGCTTCTGGTGGAAACAGCTATTTTAGATAACTATGATTTGCACTGCTATAATACATCTAGACTAAAATATTTTAAATTGATAAAAATATTTGGGGATGTTAGGTTTTTAATGTATTTTCAAGGATGCTATAATTTATAAGTCTGACATAGAAAGTTATGGATCAATGCAATTATATTTCCAACTGGACTTTTAAAGTATGCTTTTTTTTAAACCATAGAGACATTAAATAAATCCTTCAAAATGTCTATATTCAAATGTGGTTACCCTATAGACAGGAAATGAAAATGGCAAAAAGGCATGCCCACATGGGGTGATTGCACTGTTAACAAGGAAGTTTTTCATTTTGAAGCATCATTACAAAAGCAAAGCCTTTTCTAAATTCCAGGCAATCTATTAAGAAACCAGAGGAACAAAATAACATAGATTTTTAAATGGAAGAAATTATTAATACAAACTAAGTTCCCAAAATATGTTCTCATCTGTTACAATATTTAAATACCTCACATCTTTCCAGGATCTAAGTAGTGTTTAATAATGTCAAAGCAGCCTGGGGGAATAGTTCAAGTGAAAGAAAAATCTTAGTTCTGCATAGCAATACAACCAGCTTATTATATTTTACACAACTCATTTTTTTGACTAATGTATAAATGTGAAATTTTTTTTACTGAATTTATACTCAATTATAAATGATAAATGCACACAAACATGCATGGGTATATGTAGTAAAATAACAAAGAATACATATGAAAATTAAAAGGAGGTAGAGCACTTACCCTTGTATTTGCCATAAGAAGAAGGAAATTCAAGACAGGAAAAAAAAATCAAAATGTGCATGTAGAATAGGAGTAGTTTGACACGTTTGTGCTTATTTTTAAAATATATAAAATAATTTATTTAATTTTGAAGAAATTGTAGGGTTTTGGGTTTTTTTTGCGGCACGCGGGCCTCTCACTGTTTTGGCCTCTCCCATCGCGGAGCACAGGCTCCGCACGCGCAGGCTCGGCGGCCATGGCTCACGGGCCCAGCCGCTCCGCGGCATGTGGGATCTTCCCAGATCGGGGCACGAACCGTGCTCCCTGCATCGGCAAGCAGGCTCTCAACCACTGCGCCACCAGGGAAGCCCAAAATTATAGGTTTACCTACTGATCATGATGATAAATCTTCAACTTGAAATGTGAGGTAACATATTAATGTTTACCATCTTGTGATAATTACTATGATATGGTATACACATAGGTCTAATCTCAGTTCAACAGCTAAACAGGTTTCCAGCCTGAGTATATTACCCCAGTGGCCTTATATGTGCAATGAGGATAACTCCTACCCTGTGCATTTTTGGTAGAGATTTGAGACATGTGTAAACTGGTTCAGATGGTATATGGTAGGTAGCAGAATCATAACGTATGTAAAATAGAAAGACACTTTATTGGTTAAACATGACTCACTCAAAATTGAAGAATATCATTTCTATAACCAATAAGGATTTTATGGTTACATAATGAAGAGATTTCTTTATTGAATAGAAAGGATCTTAAACACCCACACACAGGCACACACACATTCTAAACATGGTTTCATTTCAAGGGGCACCAGGCTTAGCAGCACTAGAGTGAAAATCATCCAGGTGAAATATATACCCTTACATCCAATGGCCACAAAAGTTTAAAGTCGATTTTTGGTGATCTACTTAGTAAACATAAAATGGGCCATTGAGGGCTTCCCTGGTGACGCAGTGGCTGGGGGTCCGCCTGCCGATTCAGGGGACACGGGTTCGTGCCCTGGTCCGGGAGGATCGCGCGTGCCGCGGAGTGGCTGGGCCCGTGAGCCATGGCCGCTGAACCTGCACGTCCAGAGACTGTGCTCCGCAGTGGGAGGGGCCACAGCAGTGAGATGCCCGCGTAACGCAAAAAAAAAGGGCCGTCGATTTTTTTTTCTTTTAGGGAAAAAATACAAATAACTAAGATTTTCTAGCTCTAAAAGCCATGGCAAATATTTCAAGAGAAAATGGCCTTTCTATAAAAGTGGAATAAAATAATATTCTTTTTGTATCCCTAGAGCAATAAACTTTACTCACATGCTCTGGGCCTAAACTCATTCTGAGAATTACTTCATTGTTCCAGAGCAACATTTTGCTTTTTAACTGTCATGGTTACTGAGGGTTTTGTTATTCAAATGTGAAATACATTTTTAAAAAATACAATAGGTTTGGTGATTGTTTCATATAAATTCCATTTTATTATATGAAAATCGTTACCTTTATCTGTAGGTCTCTTGGGATTTTAGCATAAACTTGCTATATCATATTGCAGTCCATTTTTAGAAAATATTACTCCCTTTTAGTTTATGGTCCATTGCAGTTCAGAAAGAAAATAAAACTAGAAGTTACAAGCAACACAAAATAAAAAGATTAACTATTGTTTTTGTTTTTCTTTATAGCCTGGGTCATTGTTTATTATACCAGATTCAAGTAACCAAAGTTCTTATTAAATAGTAATGCTTAGGAACTTTTAGGAATTTTTGGAGAACGGTTTAATGAGTATTCAAAGTATTTGGAGAAGTGTTATTGTCATTCATATTGTTTTTATAGCAATTTTGTTTATACATTCTAGGCAAATGTGAACATACCTAGTACATATCTATATATATGTATTTTTTTTTATTTAAAAAATTATGATGTCCTTAACCTTATACACTAAGAATAATATGATTCCTAAGGGTTAAAGAAGATATGTATTATATGTTGATGATGGCTGTATTATTCTTCATAAAAAATACCACAGACTGCATGGCTTGAACAACAGATATTTATCTATTTTCTCACTGTTCTGGAGGCTAGAAGTCCGAGATCAAAATCAGAGTTGTCTTCCTGGTTTGTATATTGCCACCTCACTGTGTTGTCACATGATTTTTTCTCTGTGCATTCAGAGAGGAAGGAGAGGCAGAAGGAGAGAGACCTGGTATCTCTTTCTCTTCCTATAAGGATACATGCCCTATTGGATTATGCCCCACCCTTATGACCTGTTTTAATCTTAATTACCTACATAAAGGTCCTATCACCAAATACAGTCACATTAAGGGTTAGGACTGCAAAATATGAATTTGAGGGGGCACACAGTTCATGTCGTAACAATGGTATATGTTTTCATTTGTACACCACTTACTCAATGCATTTATGAAGGATCTGCTATGAGCCAGGCCCCTTGTTTAGTGTTAGGATACTATGTTAAATAGCACTGACCTCCTAAATAGACCTTACAGTACAGCCAGGAAGACACATATTAAATTGATGAGTGTTAAACTGGGGCAAATAGTATAAAATGAAAATGTAAATAAGGAGGTCTAACTTAAAGTAAGTTAATGCTAGTGATAATCCCTGCTTCCAAAAATTATCACTCTAGAGGAAATAAAAATGTTTCTTGTACATAAATGTGATGTATTTCATATTTTTTCAATTTGCATATTGTATGTATATATGTTTGTCTCTTTGGTTATAATGACAACAATAATTGAATGGTGAGACATGCAAATATGCATCAGCTCTTTAGTCTAAATGAGAATTTACATTTGCCTAAATGCTCAAGGCACTTTAAATCACATTACACTATTTGATTTTTACAAATATTATGAAGTAGCTGATATAGGTCATGTTCAAAAGAGACAGGTTCACTTGAATAAAACCTCAGCATAGGATAATTAAGTGACTTCTGAAGATAAGTGGTAGTGTAATAATGTAAATCTCAAATGATTGACTTAAAATTTAGTTATATATTTGTTGCATCATGCTGATTTTCTTAGTCTAATTTAGTTTATGGGAAACTGAAGAAAAATTGTTAATTTTGATGTTTTAAAAATATATTGTCTCATACTTTCTGTGATATTTTTGCACAATTTCTCATTTTAATTTTTAGGGAAACCACGTATGTAAATAAATAAATGTATAGACAAGTAAATCTGAACTTAACATTAATACTAACTTTTCTTTTTTTTTTTTTGGCCACACCGTGCAGCTTGTGGGATCTTAGTTCCCCGACCAGGGCTCGAACCCAGGTCCTCTGCAATGGAAGCATGGAGTCCTAACCACTGGACTGCTAGGGAAGTTCCTAATACTAACTTCTTAATAGGTAAGTAATTTTATCACAAACTCGTTTGTTATTTCAAGAAGAACTGATCAAATTCCATTCTCATTAGATGTCTAAAATATTCAAAATGACTTACAGGCACTGCTTTTGTTTCAGAGGGTAACTTAACACTAGTGCAGAATTCATACAATTTTAAAAGATATTTAAATAAACTGTGATAAATATTATGATAAACCAAGTATATGGACCTAAGTTGATACATACAGAATTATATGTTCTTTGAGCAGGTTTGGGAGTTTCATATCTTAGAACATTTACCAAGGAATACTAAAATTTACCTAGGTAAAAAGGAAGTTAAAGATGGAATATTGTTTGCAAAGACCCAAGAATGAGGGAAAGCATAAATACTAAAGCAATTGCAGTAAGTGCTATATGGCTTACATACAGAAGATAAAGTGAGAATCATCAGATGGAACAAAGGAGATAATAGCTAACATTTCTTGAGTTCTATGTGCCAAAACTTTCTTCTAGTCTTGTATGTGGGTTTTCTCAGGCATTCCCCTGAACAACCCTACAGACTGTTCAATAAATATTATATGCTCAACAACATATTATAGTTGGTAAGACATGGCTTGGCAGCTATATTGCCTACCAGCTATTAGCTATGCAACTCTAGGGAAGTTATTTAACATCTCTATGCCTTAGTTTCCTCATCTGTAAAATGAGATAATGACAAGCCATCTACTTGATAGTTATATTGTGAGGATTATGTGAACTAACAAATAGAAACCACTTAGATAGTACCTGACACATAGTAAGCACATGTTTTAGTTATTAATGGTATTATTTTCCACACTTTATATTTGCTGAAACTATCAGGGTGGTCCTTTCAAAATATAAGTCAGAATATGTTAGGACTCTGATCAAAAACCTGGGTTGGATTCCCAGCTCACATAGAGTAAGAACCAAATTCAGGGCCCTCAAAACTTGCCTCAACTTTTACCACCCTCTCCTTCCTTCCTCCACAAAAGCGTCATGGGCCACCTAGCTCTTAGTCAAACATCCTGTTTCAGAACACTTACCCTCATTATTCCCTCTAACCAGAAAATTCTTTCCAGGTCCTAGGCAGAAATAAAAATTGACTTAGATGTCACTTTATTTTAAAATGAACAAATAATGTTTAAGCACCCAATATTCAAACTTAGATAGGACTTTGCAAAGTTACCTGCAAGACTCCTGTCCTGTAAGAATGAAATAAATGAATGGTGAACGAGTCCTGGGTAACATATTTTTAGAAAAGAAAAAGGGTAGGGACTCTACTGCTTAAAATAATCAGAAGAAAAATTTGTTTATTTAACCAAAAGTTAGTGAACTTGAAGTCCAATTGGCTTGGGCAAAACAAATGTATTGTTTGTATAACTAAGAAGACCCAGTGTGAAACAAACTGATCCAAAGTCTTAGGTATTATCATCAGGTTGGTCTACCTAATCACTTGATTCATTTGGTGTCCACCTTATTATCTCATACTGCAGATAAACTACAAACATTTCCAAAATTTTACAATACCAGGAAGTTATCATTAACCTATATATACCAAAGGACTTCTCTACCATTGATTTTATATATATATACACATATATATATATACACACACATATATACACATACATATATAAACACATTCCAATGTTTTATAAATATATAATATATTGGAATGTGTGTATATGTGTGTATATATTTATAAAATATATTGGAATGTATATATTTTATAATGATCTATTATAATATCTTAGAATATATATATATTCCAATTAGCCAAGGGATAGGCACAGTATTGGTTAATCAGATCTGATTCATATGTCTTCCCCTGAAGAAGGGAAAGGAGAAGTGGTGGCCATATGCTTCAGTTAGCATCCAGAAAATGTAAGAATAGTTTCATAAAAGGATTGTGCGAGATTAGACTGTTCTTTGTAGAGGGAAGAAGGGACCAAAATGACATGTACATTACAACTCGACTGTGATTTATAAGATCTATTTCAATTTTAAAATTATGTGAGCATAAAGTCTTGTGTTCTTGAATGTTTTCATCGGTTTAGTGGCTGTATGGAATCTACTTCAGTACATTTATGAAATATTTTACTGCACTTTAGACTGTCTTGAATCTCAAAATCCCTTGGAAATTTCCTTATAATAGATGCAATGTCATAATTTAGGTCCACAGCTCTTTGGTAGGAAAAGCAGATATCAATCATTCCTATTTATGTTGTTAGTTTAACATGAAGAAGTCTAATAAATGTCTCAAATTTTTGCCTCTTTGGAGGAAAAATTGGAAACTTTAATTAAACACGTAACAACTTGTAGTTAACTATTACTTTTATTCTTAAGCTAGAATGCTTAAATTCTGTTCACCTTTTTTTTCTTTTTGTATGTGGTATTTCTATAAAAGGTATTAAAAGCTTACTCTATACCCTAATGTAGAGTAAGTGAATATAGCAGAAGATACCACTATTAGGAGTAAAAAGTGAACAGAGATTTCAGCATCTTATTTTTAACAATTAGCAGGTCCCTAAGCCTCAACTATATTTTTCCTGTTTATGTTGATTTTGTCCCAATTTTTCAAATACTAGAACTGGTATCCTAGATGCACAGAATTGATAATTTTACAAATATCATTTATTCTAATACCAATCAATTTTTTTTTTCAAACTTGATACATGACAATAAATATATTTACAAAAGAAAAGCTGTCAAGTGTTCCTTAACACTTGCAAATAATCATAAGCAATAACACAAATTTTATTTAAAAGATTAAAAACATAAGTAAACAAGAGTAGCTAATGAATCCTATTATATTTAATTTTAAACTCATCTCTAAGCTCTTGATATCCCCTGGGGGTGGGAGAAGTGATACAATTTATAGAGTTTAGTTTAAAAGAAAGAGTAAAATTCACAGATAAAGAAAACAAATCTTTGAAACTAAACTATACAAATAATTACTTGGCCAATATATAAGACATGTCAGAAAAGGAAAAAGAAGCCTTCAATCTATGTCTTATAGAAGATACTAATGTCCTCTAAGACAATATATTTAGTTTTTCCACTCCAAAAATAAAGCAGAGGTAATAATACTGTTAAAATTCAAAAAAGTCATTTCTTCAGGGAACTGGAAGTACAGGATTATAAACTGACATAAATTTATTCTTCAGAGAAATTTGGATATCACTAGTAGAATGGATATTTAGCTTGTCTTTGGGAAAGTTTCCCACTACTGTTTATTGTTTAAATAGTTCTGTGATGCCAGCTATCTTATAGCCATTGACTTGAGGCTTCACTTCTGAAATATTAATTTTTTTGGTGTTTCATAAAAAGAATCTCATACAATTATATTTTATATTATTGAGAGATACTTTTATACTCTTGACTAGAACCTCACCTGGCACACAGTACATGATCAATAATATTTTGAATGAATAAATAATGAGAAGTCAACTCACATCTGCAATAGGATACAAGTTAACCCCCCAAATTGCCAACTGCATAACTTAAATTTATTTAAAGCATATTTCAGGAACACATTAAATGCTCAAACATATTTAACTAACTTCTTCAAGTTGAAATATATAGAGAATGTTTTAAAAAAACTAAGTACTTTTTTAAAATTTCTGAGAAGGCCAACAGAATTGAAAGCAGAGAGAAACAGAAATCTGGATAATTCAGACCATGGAGTTTGCTCATCAGTCAAAGCAGGGTTGAGCTTAGTGCAGAGTGGATATGAAAGGGCGGACAGGGCATATAATTAAACTGTATGAATAACTATGATTTGAAATAAAATCCAATATAGCACTGGAGGCTCTAGCCAGAGCAATTATGCAAGAAAAATAAAAGACATCCAAATAAAGAAGAAATAAAATTGTCTGTTTGCAGATGACAATATCTTATACATAGAAAATACTAAAGACTCCACTAAAAAACTTAAAATAAATGTATTAAAGTTGTAGGATCAAAATCAGCATAGAAAAATCAGTTGCATTTTTATATACTACCAATGGATGATTCCCCCCCCCAAAATTTAAGAGAGCAATCTCACTTGCAATAACATTAAAAAGAATAAAACACTTAGGAATAAATTTAACCAAGGAGGTGAAAAATCTATACACTGAAAACTATACAACATTGATGAAAAAAAATTGAAGACATAAATTAATGGAAGTATATTCTGTGTTCATAGAATGGAATACTATTAAAATGTTCATACTACCCAAAGTCATCTATCAAAATTCCAATGTCATATTTCACAGAAATAGTAAAAAATCCTAAAATTCATATGGAATTAAAAAACACCCCGAGTTGTCAAAGTAATCTTGTGAAAGAATAAGATAGCTGGAGGCATCACACATCAGTACTCACAAATAATCAGTATGTCTTGTTATCTATCCATTGTCAGCCTTTTTCATACTAACTGTTGAGATATTAGGGGTCTCTGGACTCCCTAATTAGGGAAATTAATGTAAATTGGAATATTAGCCCACTTCTAAGGCTATGTTCTAACTGTTAGAATATGCATTGTTAGAAAGCTGCATATTTAGAGGTTTTATTTCTATAAAAACTTATTTTAGAAAGGCATGGAAAATGAGAAGCATCCAGTATTTTTTTTTTGAGGATGCCTACAACTGGAATTTAAGTAAAGATGGGAGTGAAGTAACTATGATATTGAGTCATAAAATTCTTTGGAGAAAAAAAATGATGTTGAAATAATGAATAATATAATTAGCCTAGCTTGCTTACATTAATTTAATGTATTTAAAATGCTAATAATACTGGAAAAAAATATCAGTCTTTATTCTAAAAATAGTCAATGTAGCTAACACAGACTTTATTGTTAAAATTAAATAAAAAGGAGCATTACATAATGACAAAGGGATCAATTATCTAAGAAAATGTAATATATATATATATATATATGCAGCTAACAGCAGAGAGTCAAAATACATGAAGCAAAACTAATAAAACAATGGAGAAATAAACAAATCCACTATTATAAGTGGAGACCTCAACACCCGTCTGTCCGTAATTATCTAGAAAGCAGAAAATCAGTAAGGATATATTTGACATGAATAGCATTCAACTTGATCCAATTGACATTTGTGGAATACTTCACCCCACAAGAGAATGCACATTCTTCTCAAGCTTATATAGAATAGTTAGCAAAAGATATCACATTTTTAGGTCAAAATACACTTTAATAAATTTAAAATAATAGAAATACTATATATGTTCTCAGACTATAAGGTAATTAAACTGAAATCAAAACCAGGAAGATAGAAATTTTCTAAATATTTGCAGAAAGAACACTTCTAAATAACATATGAACCAAAGAAAAAGTCTCAAGAGAAATGTACAAATACTTTGAGGTAAATAAATTTAGAAATATAGTCTATCAAAATTAGATGCAGTGAAAACAATGTTTAGAGGGAAGTTTATAAAGCATACATTAGAATAGAAGGGAAATATTAACTAAGTGTCCTAAGCTTCCATCTCAGGAAACTAGAGAAAGAAAATTTAAGCAAAAAGAAAGCTGAAGAAAAGAAGTAATTTCAGCAGAAATCAATAAAGATTGAGAAAATAATGTTGAATATTAATGAAACCAAAAACTGGTCTTTCAAAAATATTATTAAAACTAAATAACCAAGGCTAACCAAGAAATGGAGAAAAGACACATATTACCAATATTTCCTCTTTCTGAAATGAAAGAGGGACATCACTACTGATCCCATGAATATTCGAAGGGAAGGATAATAAAGAAATGCTATGAAAACTATATGCCCACAAATTTGAGCACTTTGATGAAATAAATCAGTAACTTGAAAGACACAAACTACGAAGACTCACACAGGAGTAGCAGATAATCTAAATGGCTCTATCTACTGGAACATTGTATTAATAATTAACAAAATTCTAAAAACATAATGCAGTCTAATGGTTTTACTGGTCATTTTCCCAAATATTTAAGAAATGATGCTAATTATCTACAATCTCTTCCAGAAAATAGAAGCAGAGAGAATATTTCCTAAATAATTCAATAACACCAGAATTATCTTAATACTAAAGCAGAAAAAATACGAGAGGAAAGCTACAGACTTATATATCTTATTACCATCAATGAAATATTCCCTAAAATAATAGCAAATTGAATCCAACATTACAGGAAAGCTGCAGACCTAATATATCTTATTACCATCAATGAAATATCCCCCCAAAATAATAGCAAATTGAATCCAGCAATGTATAAAAGAGTTATACATCACAACCAAGGACAATTAATATCAGATCCTCAGGTTGGTTTAACATTTGAAATATCAGTGTATGCCACATCAACAGGATAAATAAAAATATATCATCTCAAATGATGCAGAAAATCATTTAAAAAATATCCAACATCTATTCATGGTAAAAACTCTCAAACTAGGAATACAGGGAAATTTCTTCAACTTTATAAAGGACATTTACAAAATCGTACAACTATCTTCATACTGAATGGCTAGTGTATGATCTGAAATTTATCAGACACCTGTATTTGTCTAAAGGTCCTTCCTATGAATCTTCTTGAAGGTGACGCACTTTTGCAAAAGCATCAGAGCAAAACAATAACTTAAACAGTCATGGTTAAACACCGGATCACAATGTAATTGATAAAGAAACTTGGTTACAATAACCAGAATTATGACCAATTATAATCTTAAGGCTTAAAAACCTTAATCTCTGGCAAAAACCAAGAAGCAAATAATTGTGAACTGTTTGTCATATCAGCATTTCTTGATTGGAACTTATGCTTTAGTCTTCCTCTCCTAAGAAGACAAAGGTGGGTAAACTTAGACCTGCCCAGCAATTAATGTTCCAATATTTTATCCTATTTGAAATGACACAGATAGTCAATGAATTCTCTTCATTTAACTTAGTTTAGTTTCAAGTTACCAAAATCTGGAGAGACTATTTTAGACAGACATTCCCAAAACATAATTATTCCTATAGAGTTTACCTAAAAGGTCTTATCTCATTTACATTTACTTAGTTTCCTCATGTCAAGTTATTTTCCCTGCGACAAATTTGCAACAGATATAATAATGTCTAATTTGATTTCTAGTAAACCTAGGTACAACAAAAGTATTATACTTAATATTGATGACTCTAAACACATGTCTATATTAATCAAACCAAGAAGCTTAAGCAGCTACAATACCAGATATTGATTCAGTACTAAATATTTCCCAAATCACAATAACCTGAAATTCATTCTTTTATATTTCTGAGAATTCATATAAGTACATAATTTCTTTTAAGCCAAGTTAAACAGAGCTCATCCACAAACCAATCTCGACAATGCCATTTGGAGGTAGAGACACCTCATATTTATAAATTACACATAGACATGCATATATCTATATGGACACAGAGATCTCACAGTTTTCCTACTGAAGTTTAAGGCCTTTTTTTCCTCTTCACTCTTAGGGATTAAAGTTCCTGAGAGCCCAGGTAGATCATTTACATCTTAAAGGCACAAGAAGAGAAATAACAATTCCTTCTAGAAAGCTAACTTCCTCTAAGGGCGTATGCAAAACCAGTTTTATAATGTTAAAAGATTCGAATTTTGGTCATTTTCAGGAAATATTTTTCTCAGTTTCTAAGTAGCAAATTCAGTTTAAACAAATAACAGTAATAGACAATAATACATATCATCCACTCACAGTCACATGCCTCACTTTCAGAGGAATAGAAATCAGCATTCAAGTTAACCTCGCCTCAGCTGTTAGCTCAGCCTCTGTGGCCTTCCTTAATACAAAAAGCAACAACCAGTCCGCAGCTGCGGCTACTGCCTTATTGTGTGGCTTCTTTTCCCCCATTGTAACAGTGGCCAATATTTCGGCAACAGCCTTAGGGTGTCTATGAGTTCCCCGTGCTCTCTTGGAGGCCCCCATTCATCAAGAAGAGCCACCACAGGGCCCCAGATATGAGTGGATGGCCACCCGGGGATTTCTCCCACAGCTTTCAGGATTACTCCCACAACTTTTGGGCCCCACTTTAGTGGACCGCCACCCCAGGATTACACCCATAACTTTCACACGTTAGTGGACGGCTCCCACAACTTTCCATGCCCATCCTTATTTCCCGACATCTTGGAGCTCACGGGAGTTTCCTCTGTCTCTTGGCCGTTTTGACAGTTGTTTGGCTGCACCCCGCAGGCCTGCAAGCCCCGTACGTGCCCAGCTTCAAGACTGAAGAAAGAGCCCTGAGTCAGCAACAGAGACATCAATGGTTTAATGGACAGGGGGCGCTTACCTGTCTGAAGTGAGGTTCTGGAGCAACACCCTACTCTGTGCGGCAGACGGTGAGCAAGACATGGCGGGAGGCTTCACATCCCGGGAGGAGTGGGAGGTTAGCAGTTATAGGGAGAATTAATTGAAGTCAGGTTGGCTCATCAGTTACCAGGGAAACTGGCAGAGGCGAAGGCCTCTCACTGCCCCTTTGATATGCTATCCAGGTGAAGATGTTCTGATCTAAAGGTCAGAACAATCATTAGTTGGGGCTGGGGCACAATATGTAGGAAGGTCAGTCATGCGAGTGTGAATCCTTTCACAAAATATATGTGTGTTAACTCACCACAATGTATACTTTAAATATCTAATTTTATATGTCAATTATACCTCAATAAAAGCTGTTTTGTTTTGTTTTTTTAAGTTTATGAACTCTCAGAGGAGAAATCCTTTCCCCACTTTATTAGGCAAATTCAATCAAGGCTGTAAGACACTGAAAGAAAATTGGCCACATCAGATATACAGGCAACTGAGGTGCTTGCAAAATCTTCTCTGTGCTACCGCATGCTGTGGGCACCAAAAAGCTCACAGTTTTCCAAGAATGAAAAAATCACTTATCACAGACAGAACCATAGGAATTGAAAGAAACTTTGTCGATAGGAATGAGAATAACTAAGCAACAGTCTTTGGAGCCCATCAATAAAATGATGGAAGTCACTGCAGCTGTAATCATGGTCGTGAAATTGAGGACAAGTAGCAATTCACCACTACCACCATATACATCTTGTCACTAGACAAACCCCACTGATCTCAACTTAATTAAGTTTATAGCATTCAGGCCAAATAGGCTTCAAAGTAAATTCAGTTATAAAAAAATAAAGAAAATTATGTATCTTCTACCCTAACTTTTTAGACTGAGATACATGTCCCCTCTACAGTTAAAAGTTTATTTTTCAGCCTCTGCCCTGCCAATTAATTATAGTAAATGAGTCTTTGGGAGAAAATTTTTAGTCCAAAAATCAGGATTAGTAACCTCTACTCTGATATCCCGGAAGCTGGGTCCTCTACAAGTAAACTGAGGTAATGTATAAGCAACCACCTTGTAAATAGGAAAGTACAATGACAATGCAACTTTAATATTTTTTAAGTCTATAAATTGTACCTTTTCTTTCAATCATTTGCAATGTATTGGAGACTCTGTATAGTATGATGTAGAAATAAATTATATGATTTCTGCCCTTAAGCTTTCAATCTACATGGCGATTGACATATTCTCAATAACATTTAATTGACAAAACAAGTTATTATAAGACTAATTTCCAAGGAACTTTTCTTCTGAGGGATGGTAAGTGAATTTAATGGATAAAGTAGGATAGGAGTTGGCTAGGCGACATAGGAATTTGAATATATGGGATTGGGGAGGAAGAGAGCTTTAGTAATTGGAACTGCACTAGCAAAGACATCAAAGTTGGAGACAAGCATGGTTTATTTCTAGGGCAGCAGGGAACCTGGTGGATCTAGGTGAAATAGGGAACATAAAATCACTTTAAGAAAAACTAATACATTATCCCACATGTAAAAAAAAGAGTTTAAAGAATAAGAAACAGGCAGCCATAAAAAGGAATGGAGTACTAATATATGCTACAATGAGGATGAACCTCAAAAATATGCTAAGTGAAATAAAACACAAAAAGTCACATATTACATTATTCCATTCATATGAAATATCTAGAACAGATAAGTCCATAAAGACAGAAGCAGACTTGTGGTCAGGAGAAGGGGAAAATGGGGAGCAACTGCTCAATAAGTATGGGGTTTTATTTGGGGGTGATGAAAACATTTTGGAACTAGATAGAAGTGGTGGTTGCATAACACTGTGAATGTACTAAACACCACTGAATTGTTCGTGTTAAATGGTTAATTTTATGTTATATGAATTTCCCCTAAAGGAAAAGAAAAAGAAAAAAATGAAGGAACAATTTCCAGAGTGGGCTGGTGAGCACTGTTTATAGGAATATATAAATACCCTGTTTATATAAATACCCATTTATATAATACCTGTTTATATAAATACCCTGGTGAGCAGAGTATTTACAGGAAGTAAATTCCCTCCAAGTACCCTGCCAAAAATATTTGGGATATATTTTCATAAACTGATGTGTCATATTCAGTGAGTTCTAATATTCCAGTTTTACACATTAAATACATTAACCTGTCATCCCATTAGCTTAATTTCAACATATCTTTGAAAAATCTCATATTTACCTAAAAATGCACATCCTCAGAAGTTTCTATTGTTGCAATCATTCTCGTAGAAAACAATGTAATATTTCCCTTTTGCCAAATTCAATCACAGTTTATTACCGATCACTTCTCTTTTTATTGAAGTATAGTTGATTTACTAGTATTACAGTATTATACTAGTTTCAGGTGTACAACATAGTGACTCAATAATTTTAGAGATTTTAATCCATTTACAGTTATTATAAAACAATGACTATTTCCCTGTGCTGTACAATATATCCTTGTAGCTTATCTGTTTCATACATAGTAGTTTGTATCTCTTAATCCCCTACCCCTGTCTTGCCCCTTCCCCCATTGCACTCCCCTCTGGTAACAACTAGTTTGCTCTCTATATCTGTGAGTCTGTTTCTGTTTTGTATATATATTCATTTGTCTTATTTTTTCAGATTCTACATAGAAGTGATAACATACGGTATTTGTCTTTATCTGACTTATTTCACTTAGCATAATACTCTCTAGGTCCATTCATGTTGTTGCAAATGGCAGAATTTCATTTTTTATGGCTGAATAATATTCCATTGTATATAGATAGATAGATAGATAGATACATGTATATATTATATCTTCTTTATCCATTCATCTGTTGATGGACACTTAGTTTGCTTCCATATCTTGACTTTTGTAAATAATGCTGCTATGAACACTGGCGTACATGTATCTTTTCAAATTAGTGTTTTTTATTTTCTTCAGATATATACCGAGGAGTGAAATTGTTGGATCATATGATAGTTCTATTTTTGTTTTGAGGGAACTCCATACTGTTTTCCATGGTGACTGCACCAATTTACATTCCCGTATTATTTATCATTTCTTCACAATAGATTTTGCAGTTAGCGCATCATTATTTTACTAGTTGATAATTCAAATAATCCCTGACTAGTTACTCCTCCACTTTTCCCCTGTTACAGAATATCTATTCATTGCAACTACAATAAGTTTACCAAGTAATATATTTATTATCATATATAGTATAATTTTGTTTCTCAGGTAAAGAAAAAATTACAAAGTAGACTGATTAGTGGACCCAACTTCCTTGTATCTTTCTGATACCTAATTGTAACCCATGGCTTCCATCCTTAAGGTCACTTCACAGTCCAGCTTATCTCAAAGCATCTTGTTCAAGTTTTAAGCTGCTCTAAAAAAAAAAAAAAAAAAGCACATGGAGTCAGAAAAATAGACATTACTCAGTTGAGTCAGCTCTCTTTAGGAAATTTTCCACAAAATCTCAGAGAATTACATCTACTTCTATCTCATTGGTCATAACTAACTGTGAGAGATTCAAGGGAAGAAAATCTTTTAATCAGACAATCACTGCCCTGAATAAAATTGGAGTTTTTGTCATTAAATTGAAAGACAAATGTCTATCAGGCAGATAGTCAGCAATCTCTTCCTTTTGCATATTAAATGGTATATACATATTAAATATATTAGTTTACATTATGTATTTTATGTTATATATTATGCTTTATGTGTCCATGTGAACTATACCAGGTATTAATACTATATCACAAATTATAATTTTATTCATTAAACAAGTATTTGCTGGCTACCTACTGAGTTTTGGCCCTAGACTAAGCACTGAAAAGCAAAAATCAGACTCAGTTCCTATTCTTAGGGAACAGTCAAGTGAAGGAAACATTCTTTAATCCAATAAACTTACAAATAAGTATTCAAGTATAAACTGATGAATAACTAAGAAATCTGACTTAAAATGGGGAGAGAATCATCTGAATATTCACTGTGAAATTGGCACTTGAGCTGAGATCTGAAAGATGCTAGATGTTAAGTGTTGGGAATGTTTCTAGATAGAACACAGTGGGCACAAACCCTGTGGAGAGAGGGAGAAACAATATAACTGGTGAGACTGGAGTAAAAGGGCTAAGTGCAGCAAGGTGAAGGAGGCTGGATGGTAGATCATAACAGACCTTAAAAGACCTTTTCAGCAATGTTAAGGGATTATACAATTACCTTATAGTCACTGAGTGTCACCACTCCCCTGCTTCATACTTTATCATTAGTTTTATAATTCCATACACAGAGTGATATTCTTGTCTCTACATCCACTGTACTTCTTGCCCTACTCTACATCCTCTCCAGACCTCACCTGCCTAAATCACAAACATCCTTTGATTCAACATACGGAGAAACTTTATGGTGCCTTTCCTAACATCCACTGCATACCCTCAGTCACGGTTACAAAAATATATTATCACAGACTGTACATACTTCTACTTTGCTTTCTTCCTCCTTATTTTGTATTTTCTGTTTTTATATTTGCCTCCTCCACTAGACTTGGAGCTCCCTGAAGCCAGGAAGGTGACTTACTCAAGTTTATTTTCCTAATACCCAGAAAAAGGCTTGGCACAGATAGAAACAGGTGGTGAATGAATGAATATTGGTCATATTGATTTTTTGTAAATCTAGTTTTAACATATTACATTAGTGTACCAATCTGTTGGTGACTTCGAAATTTCTTAGGAGAAAAATGGTATAAAATTGTACTTTTAAGTGCAGTATCCTGGCTTACAAACACCATTGGTATAGTTTGATGAAAGTGTTTTGACACAACTACTGAATCTCTTTAGCACTAGTGAAGGCAAATTATCTGAACTGTTAGGAATTTCTGTTAGAAGCTGAACTGTTAGGAATTTCTGCTGAAGATGCTTTATAATAATAAACAATTTCTTTATTAATCCTCTTATTTATTAAAAGCTACGTGCCCCTCAGACTATCTGAAGTGCAGGAATTGTTCTTATCTGCAGTGTATGTGTGCTGTAAAAACATATTCATTGAAAATTAAGATGATGGCAAATAAAACACCATTATTTGGGGTTATGGTCAATATGTTCACTTGGAAGGAATTCAAATATATACATTTTGCTATAATTTCTATCTGCTCGCAATAGTAATTAAAAGGGTTCTGGACCCAATTCCACTATTGGGAGAGGTGTCCCCTACGCCACCAAGCAGGTCTTCATGACACCACCTTCGTGTCTACAATATAACTCAATTCTCACACTATCTACCCAGAGATAGCACCAGATTCCACAGGTTAAGGGTTCAGTTCTATAAGACCATCTCCCCACCTACTTCAGACGCCAGTCACAAGCCAAGTTTGTTACCTGTGCTTCTGACCCACTGACTACAGGCTGAAGGTTCACATGATTCCTGAACTTCGAACTTCAGTCGTTAGGCTGGCCGAATTGCTACCCATACTTCTGATTGACTTACTTCCTCCTCAGGTTCAATTAACTTTATAGAGCTCACAAAACTCAGAGAAACATTTTACTTACTAGATCACTGGTGTATTATAAAAGGATAAAACTCAGGAATAGCCAGGTGGAAGAGATGCACAGGGTGAGGAGCTGCTGTCCTCTCTCCAGGTGCCCTGCTTTCTTTTTTTTTTTAGCGGCCATGGCTCACGGGCCCAGCCGCTCTGCGGCACGTGGGATCCTCCCGGACCGGGGCATGAACCCGTGTCCCCTGCACCGGCAGGCGGACTCCCAACCACTGCGCCACCAGGGAAGCCCTGGGTGCACTGCTTTCTCCACAAGTTCACCAACCCAGAAGCTCTCCAGATCCAAAACAAAGGTTTTGGATTTCTTTTAAATATTTATTTATTTGGCTGTGCCGAGTCTTAGTTGAGGCACGTGGAATCTTCGTTGCAGCCTGCGGGATCTAGTTCCCTGACCAGTGGTTGAACGCAGTCCCCCTGCATTGGGAGCGCGATGTCTTAGTCACTGGACCTCAAAGGAAGTCCCTGTTTTGGATTTTTACTCAGGCCTCATCACAAGGGCACACTTGATTAAATCATTGAATTCTACCACCAGGCCCTTTCCCCTCTCTGAGGTCAGGGTGAGACTTAAAGTTCCAACTCTCTAATCACAGCCCCCAGGTAACCAGCCCCCAGGCTTAGGTGTTTCCCAAAAGTTACCTCATTAACATAACAAAAGACATTTAAATCACTCTCAACACTTGGGAATTTCCAATGGATTTCAGGGCTGTGGGTGAGACACCACGGATGAAGACCAAATATACATGAGAAATATAATTTGGTCATCTGAATAATCTTATATATGTGTATATATATATATATATATACACATATATATAATAAATTAAAATATCACATATTAAAGTCTCACCCTAAACAGTCTTTTTACCATCACTATGAAGGATGGGGTGTCTCTGAGAAGAGTCACACTGGTATATATCTCTGCTCCCTTCACTCCCACAACCTGAAGAACTCTATGTTTACCTTCTTCTGAAGTGCTCAAGCTTTTCCTTCCTCCAATTTTTTTCACTTTCTCTTAAGTTCCAGGATTGTTTTGCAAAATTGTGCTGCTAAGATACCTTGATCCTGTGACTCTCTGAAGACTGAAGTAGTTTCACAGGTTAAGCAGGTAAATGTATATATCAATAATTTCATGAAGAGGACAGGTGGTCTAGAACAGAGAAGGGGGCAGGAGGAGAAAGAACGGTAACTTTTATCAGGAGACATTCTCATTTACATTAACCAAATTTATGTTTTCTGCAACCCTAAAGAATAAGAGAGACAAGTATTATTATCTCCAGTTTACTTATTTGGAAAATGGGGATTTAATAATGCCAATCTTATATGGTTGTTGTGCGTTTAAATGATGCAAGCATGTAAATTGTTTAGAGGATTTCCCAAAAGCTAGTAAGTGCCTAATATATGTTAGCTATTATTATCATATTTTCCATTCTAAGGAAATATCTTAGGGCTAAGAGATGTTTAGTAATTTGTCTAAAGTAATAGAGGTTAAAGCCAGGATTCAAATTAATGCTTTCTAGCTCCAAACATGTTATCTGCTGTTGTGTTTCTTAAAAGAGATTGCCTTTTCTTAAAAAGGCTTTTGAAGTCACCTGCCTTTAAAATCAAATTCACTAATGATTTTAATGGGCAGAACTGCCCATGAGTTGGGGGAGGGTGGCTGACAACATGTGTGTCTGATCAGGGCAATGCAGAGAAGATTGACTCTAAGAGGAATAGATTTGAGCATTCAAGGTTACTTGGAATGAGAATAATTTAGTTTGGATTGCATTTCAATACATAAAATACCAGAATTTTACTTTAATTAAAGCATCAGTTTAACTATAAACTATGATATTATATTTCTCCAAAAACAGGACAGCCTCTCTGACAAAATATAGATAGCATGATTCATTAAATTCCAGTGATAGAGAGTTAGGATAAAATATAGTTATCTCTGTTAGAGAGACAGGAATGAGCATGATGTTAACAGGATGTAATGAAGAATAGATAAAGTCTTATAAAGCTCTGTCTGAATTAGAACTGTTTTTTAGCTCATAAGCTGTGACTGCATTGTTATATGAAAAAAAAGGTGTGCTTACACTTTTTATTTTAAAAAAATTATCCCAGTATACTCATACATTTTAATGTGCCTGATAGTAAAGCACTCATTTAAAAGCAAACTGGTAATCCTTTCATTTCTATAGCAAATATAAAAATGAAAGAGGGGTGAGTTTTGGCAACAGCTAAATGGGAAATTGTTCAGTTAGCTCTTTTGTTTTTTTCTTTCCATATGAATCTTTATTTTATTATTATTATTTTTTAATTATTTTTTTAACATCTTTTTTGGAGTATAATTGCTTTACAATGGTGTGTTAGTTTCTGCTTTATAACAAAGTGAATCAGTTATACATATACATATGTTCCCATATCTCTTCCCTCTTGTGTCTCCCTCCCTCCCACCCTCCCTATCCCACCCCTCTAGGTGGTCACAAAGCACCTAGCTGATCTCCCTGTGCTATGCGGCTGCTTCCCACTAGCTATCTATTTTACATTTGGTAGCGTATATATGTCCGTGCCACTCTCTCACTTTGTCCCAGCTTACCCTTCCCCCTCCCCATATCCTCAAGTCCATTCTCTAGTAGGTCTGTGTCTTTATTCCTGTCTTACCCCTAGGTTCTTCATGACATTTTTTTTCTTAGATTCCATATATATGTGTTAGCATACGATATTTGTCTTTCTCTTTCTGACTTACTTCACTCTGTATGACAGACTCTAGGTCCATCCACCTCACTACAAATAACTCAATTTCGTTTCTTTTTATGGCTGAGTAAAATTCCATTGTACATATGTGCCACATCTTCTTTATCCATTCATCTGTTGTTGGACACTTAGGTTGTTTCCATCTCCTGCCTATTGTAAATAGAGCTGCAATGAACATTTTGGTACATGACTCTTTCTGAATTATGGTTTTCTCAGGGTATACGCCCAGGAGTGAGATTGCTGGGTCATATGGTAATTCTAGTTTTAGTTTTTTAAGGAATCTCCATACTGTTCTCCACAGTGGCTGTATCAATTTACATCCCCACCAGCAGTGCAAGAGTGTTCCCTTTTCTTCACACCCTCTCCAGCATTTATTGTTTCTAGATATTTTGATGATGGCCATTCTGACCAGTGTGAGATGATATCTCAGTTAGCTCTTATTATCATGTCTTAGACACTGAATATTCAGAAAAGATGCAGTTCTTGGACAAGAGATATCAGAGTATATGGTGGGACTAATGAATGAGTACCTCCAATTCAGATATGGACTACATTACTCAGCATTACTACAGGGTATGAAGTTTCTTTCTGTGCAACATTTAAAAGTGGGCTTTGAAAAAAATTCCTACTATGATATCAGTATTATAATAATTGCCATGCAAACTGCTGCTAATAATGTGAACATACAGAGAATTTATAAAAAATTCAAGAGTTTTCTGTTCTCTTCAATAAATAAGAAGTTATATACTTAGAGAAAATCCCTTACAATCCTATATTTAATGCATTCTAATGTAGAATTTATTAAATGTAAATATATCAATATAATAAAATTCAAAAATTAATTTTTATAAATATGAACTTTATACATTTAGCTTATCTTAAGTCATTTACAATTCAATTTGATATTATATATGACTATTTTGAATGGGCTTATAAAGATTCTTAAGTTTATAAAGACATTTATTTTGATACTTTTGGTTTGTTGTGATCCTATAAAAGCAACAAGAAAAAGATAACTACCTCAGAGCAGTCAGCTTTATAGGATATGTATTATCAAGTCAATGAATTTTGGTCAGGGTCTGGGACTCATTGCTTCTCTCAGGAGATTAAGTTTTGTAAAATAGCATTTGTAATTAGGCTCAGACTTTGCTTAATTTTTCAAAGTTATACTTGCTAAGTCAGAGACTTTTTAATCCACCATGACTTTCACATACGTTTTATGATATGGAAACACTTTATCGACTCCTTAAACCATGAATTCTTTTAGACCAGATAGGTCAGTATTATATCACCCACAGTGCTGTCATAATGATCCTTTCATTTTGTTTTGTTAGTATTACTAAAAGTTGTGTATGCCTAATTTGAATTTTATTACAGTTTGAGGAGCCATATAAAGAATCATCTTCCAGATGATAAGGGTTTTACTCCTTGTGGTCAGGTCTTGTTTTAGGGTATTTGGATAAATCACTGTTTAAAATATAGCCTTGAATGCTCCTTCTATCTGTGGTTTCACAACAATGCCAATTAGCTATTTGACTCCCAACTAGGTTATAAAGTGTAATTATTGTTCGTTCCATTCTTTGTAGTGATTTCTACTTTTTTATTTGTTTGTTTCATGAGGCAATTTGGCTAACTCAGTATTCCCTGTGTTTACTACTTTCTCTGCTTCAAAAAATGATTTATTTAGGGGAAGAATAATAGTAAAGTTTGTATGATGTGTTAGTGTATTTTAAGATTGGTAATGGGCAATATGCAGCTGTATTTCCAAGAAATAGACTGAGGTAGAGATTTGAGTTCAGGAATTCACTGGGAAGTGATCTCAATATCAATACATGTGAGGAGGAGTTACAAATAGGACTGGGCAAAGAGAGAAGTTGGGGTGCAAAGTAATCACACCAAAGTCCTCAGCCAATCCCACGGGGAGTCTTGAGGCTTTGATGGTTCAGTGTTATGCTGAAATGGGACCCCACATCCACTGGCCATTGAAGGTAAACAGACCCTAGGATTAGACATAAGGATAGACAAAATGGATTTTTTCAACAAAGGTTAATTAAAAGAAAAGGACTTAGCTGAGAGGTGCAGGCAACTGACACTCCCAGGAGGAATATATTCTTCAGTCCTGAAAGCTGATTTATGTTTAATAATGTAATATAAGATACATTCATTAAGTAATTGTGAAAAGAAAGGGTTTAATCTTTTGTCTTGTTTTGTACAGCAACAATTTAAATTTTTTAAAAAAATAATAAAGATGATGGAGGTTTCGTTAAAGATGATGATCTGAGTACATCTTACTGAGATCTATCAACTTTCAGAGGGAGCAATTTAGCCGCTAGATCAAAGATGGCTAGTCATCTTGTAAGGAACTTTGGAAATTTGAAATTTGGACCATACCTTCCTCCTTCTTGAAGATGCAATTAAGATTGTTTTTTTTTTTGGTGGAGAGGGGTTGAGGAGATAATAGATAATCTGAGGGCTTAAAGGACTCATATCTCCAAGGGTACTTGGAGCTAGGATCTCTGGTGGCATTGCTGCCCAGAAATCATCTTAAAGTAGATGTATTACGGTGTGATTTAGCTGACTAGTAAGAGTTCTCCATGCACAGGGAGGTGAACTGCTCTGTTTTGCTTGCTGTTTATCACTGTAACAGACTGAAAAACAATTATTCTAAAGCTGGATAATGTTGATAGACAAGGAGTTAAAATCAGTAATATAGCAAGAATACAACGTAGTGATAAAACAAGTTAATGGAAAATCACATTAGAGATATATGAGGAATATTCATAGAAGAGAGAACAAAAGTAAGTTTGCAAACAAATTCCAAAATACTGGATGTCAAGGAACCCATTCCCTTCACATTAGAATTCAGGGAAAATGAAAAATAAAGCACTAATGATATGCTATATTTCCCCATATTAGATTAGGGAAAAAAATCAAAAACCTCTAACATGGAGGAGCACAGCGAATATACAGCTACCATTTCTGCCTACGATGCCATGCAAACTCTCATAAAAGTGCTTATAATGTTAGTTTATAAACCTCATTATTTCTTAAATCCACTAATATTCAAAAATTTATGTATATATCCATGATAACCTGACCAAATAACTGATATAATATATTTCATTTGCCTTATAATATGGATTACTGAGGTTATTGAATTGATCTTACATTATATTACATCATTGGTAAGCATATTGTGATGTCCTTATTTGACAAAAGAGGCTTAATTTCCTATCAGTTGAAGTAACCCGTGACTGAAAAACAGGGATAGAATTTTCTGTAAAGTGTTATATTTATTCCACTATTAAAATGTATATCATAAAATATTTCATAAAGTCAACCTAAAAATATTCATGTCAATGATTACATTTTGGAAAATATTTTAGTAAGTATCAGTAAATTATTTGGTAAAGTATGGATCATTTATCAATTTTTCTCATCTTTATACATCCAGCCATTTCACACAAGAATTTTGTTCGGATATTTTGACAATGTTCTATTCTTATTTTTTGTTAAGACTACTGATGTTGTCAAGTTTATTCATTTTCCCAAAATGGATAAACTTTAGCAGTAGTTAGCAGTTGGTGATTTAAGTCAAGAACACTGAGGTTTTTTATCACATTCAGAATATTTAATTTTCCTTCCATCTGATAATAATTTTGCATGTAAAAAATAACACAAAACTATGTCAATTTGAAATAGCCACCCACACACCTTATGGAGTTAAAGTATTGTGTGGGATTGAAATCATGAGTATGTTCTGTAAGCATGATCTCAAAAGCATATTTTTCTAAAAAAATTATAATAATGACAGTTGTTTGAACCAAATGATCTGATATTTTAACTTCAGGAACTTGCTCAGTAGTCTCTGGATCTTGGTTTATAGTGTTAACTAGAGAATTTGGATTTCAAGGACATAAAGTCTCATGGTAGTAAAATATAGTAACACAAAATTTTAGAATGAAGAGGGAACAGAAAGCTAACATTAAAAGCTAACACTTTTTTAACATTGTACTGAGGATTTTTTTTAGTTGCATATTTTTGTTGTAGATGGAAAGGTTATGTTCGCTACCAATTTAAACAGTACTTTACTAGCATATGGACACAATCTGAGCTATAGGGTAAACATTTTCAGGATGCCTCGGAGAGCTAACTTTAATATCTGAACAGATTCGGCACCATACAAATGGGATATGAAGCATGATTCACAATTTCACATAACTCATTGACACTAAAACATGCTAAAAATAAATTCGGGAATTCCTTTCCCTCTTGCCATCCATTAAATGGGTAAAATTGTTTACTGCACATACATGAGCCACTTCGTGCAATTTTCAGGATAATTCTTCTATTCAAAAGCCCTTGAGTACTCTCTGTTCCTTTTATATGTAGTTTAAAAGTAAAGACGAGGGCTTCCCTGGTGGCGCAGTGGTTGAGAGTCCGCCTGCCGATGCAGGGGACGCGGGTTCGTGCCCCGGTCCGGGAAGATCCCACATGCCGCGGAGCGGCTGGGCCCGTGAGCCATGTCCACTGAGTCTGCGCGTCCGGAGCCTGTGCTCCGCAACCGGAGAGGCCGCAACAGTGAGAGGCCCGCGTACCGCAAAAAAAAAAAAAAGTAAAAACGAGGGAGTAGTATTTTTATAAACATGTTCTATATTTTTCTCTTTAGGATAATTTTCATACATAAAATAATACTATAAGAGATAGAAAAAAAGCAAGGATTTCATTAACTAAAGATGAATGTGCAAAAGTAACAGTAACAGCAAAATGTTATATAGTCACTTAATTCACCAGATTTACACTCTAGCAACTAAAGAGGATTTATAATTGTTAAAATATATTGATTACAATCTTCAGACATTTGGAAATTTATGATTTAAATCACTGTTTGGGGAACTTAACATCCCTTTTGTCTTATAAAAAATTAAATGGATTAAAACAGAAATCTGTTTTTTTATTTTAATATTATTAAACTCCACGAAGTAGAAGATCTTAGTTTATTCCTCAGTCAATGACTATTGTTTCAACTATTTAAAAGTATTAGGCAATACTATTAGGCAATAAGTTTTCTTTTAAAGACAATCATTGAACTATTATAGGACAAATTTTTCATTGGTATTTTCTAGGTCCCTTATACTGCATATGTTATATGATGTCACCCACATGCAGATCTTCAGATATATCATTGTGGATACATGGCATGTACATGAGGAATGCTCAAATAATCAAGGGAGAGAAAATGATAAAAGATAATTACACAGTAATTAAAGTAAATGTTTAAAGAGTACCAAAAAAGTAAAGATTCAGGTTCTACTTATAAAGAGTTGTTTTAATATAATAAAATACCCACCATCAATATTCATGGTTAAGGAGTCTTGAGAGGTCATGTTAAAGCCAACACTATCAATTATCGGTAACTTTAAAAATATATTTTTGTTTGTATGTGTGTTTGTTTCACTATAAATTTGACATTTTACTCTTGATCTATTTAAATAAGTCATTAAATTGACTCTGGTTTCCTGGTTTATTAAGGCTTAGTTCTTGAGTTGAAGGAAATTACTTAATTGTGCCAGCTGTAAAATATCTTCAACATATCAGTGCATTAATAGAAAAAACCATATCTGTATATTTATCTAATTGCTTGTTACTATTGTAGAATCATTTTGTCATAGGAAAACACATAGTAGATGTTTGATGAATGCTCTGCCTTGGAAGAACAGGTATAGGTAGCTTCAGATGCTAGATTGTCTGCTGTTGAACCACAGATAATATTCAATTCAGCTAACATTTGTTAAGCAGTCACCATGTGGCAAGACATTATGTAGAGGTTATATGAGAAACATGAGGAAGATGTGGATGTTGGTTTTGTATACTTCACAAACATTGCAGGCCACATGAACATGTAAACAATTATTTAAAATACTTTGCTAGAAATGGAATCTATATGGGAGGCTCTCCACTTGCAGTTAAGCCTAGTATCCCAGAGTTCAAATCCAAGCTCTACCACTTACTGACCGTATGACATTAGCAGAGTCATTTATAATATCACAACCTCAGTCTTATTCTATGTAGAATAGGGATAATAAAAATTTTCTCATAGAGATGTTGTGAGAACTAAGTTAGACACTCACATGTTAAGTTTTAAGCTCAATGACTGACATATTCGGGGATGCTGGGATGCTTAATTTCCAAACATTTGAGGATTATCTAATCATCTTTATGTTATTGATTTCTTGTTTTCCGTTATTATAATTCATTTAAATCCATTGAGCAAATTAAGCTTACATTGCGGAAGTTCTTTGAAATTGAAAACCATGTGTGTTCTGCAGTTGTTTTCCCAACGACTATACACGCACACTCACAAAAACACATGTATATATATTTAATTAACTCAAGGTAGTTAACTGTGTTCTTCAAATCTGTATTATTTATTTTTATGTTCTTTCAAGCACTGAACAATTTGTATTTAACACTTTAACTATGATTTTGTGTCTATTTTGCCCTTTGGTTCTGTCAATTTTTATTTTGTTTTTCATATGTTAGTAGGTACATCAAATTTTACTGGTGCAAAGGTAAACATTGTCCAGTTTAACATCCACATACCAGGGGGCCAAGTATTATATTGAATTACTCATAAGAAGACTATATCACATCATAGTTTACATTAACCTACTTTGATATCCAAGATGCATTCACTTTACCATTAACAAGCGGGAGAATAAAAGAGAACTTTAGCATGTATTGTCACTTCTGTGCCTTTCAAAATTTTAAATGTAGTGCTATTCTGTGTTATTCCCTGAGGGATATTGCACTGTTTATTGGTATCTTATTTGGCAAAGAGGAGAAACGCAATTTTCTTCCACTTTGCTGTTCTTACCGTAATAGCTTTCTCTCCATGTGTCAGAGTCAAAGTAAAGATTCAATTTCTTATGATAGCTATTGTAACTAGACATTCAGAAATTGGGGAAATATCTTGCTCCCATTGTCTCCCTAAGTCATGCTGAAACCCAATCCTAGTTAAAGGCCAGGAACAGTGAGGTGTAGGAATGTGAAATACAAGAAAAAACTGGCTTTCCCATTTGAGTAACTGGAGAGTGGGATGAATCATCACCTTGTCGTTTAATGGAAGAGGAGTTGCTTTCACAGAAATGAGGAGAGGCTATATCTTTGGCAAGTACACATCCTCTGAAACCTATACTTTCCTGATAAATATACCAAATTGTACCTAAGAGACATAGAACTGTGAATTTAACTGATATACTGCTGAATACCTTTGAATGGAAAAAAACTAAAGAGATTCTCAGATTAGGATACTTTCTCTCATTCAAGTATGAGTTTCTTCAAGGAAGACATGATATTGTTCACTCTTTTATTTTCAGTGCTTAATATAGAATACTACATGGAATACTAAATATTTATGACAAGAATAAATGAATGTTATGGCTCAAATGTTTTTGTCAGACACCATTTTATTTTCTTTTTAAGAAGAATAACAGTTTCCAAGTGAAAACGGGTTTCAGGTTCTAAACAAATATTTTAAAATAGACATTTAAACACAGGCCATGAAAAATGTTGGGAAGGAATGCATAATTTAGACCTTGAGGATGTTAATTAAAAACCCAATTATTACCTGATGAATGCTATAAATTCCAGTCTGGAAAAATTCATTCTAATTGTCTATACATATTTGAGTTATTTTTTAAATATTGATTAAACATACATTTTTAATTCATAATAACTTTCAATTTTAAATTTATTATATCCAGAAATTACAATATACATAATTAATTTTAAATTTTACACCAGCAATCTTTTAATGAAATTGAGATATATTAGTAAAGTCTATTAGGCAATTTGCATATACCCTCCTAGACATATTAAAATATAAGTGTTGGAGTTTCCTTTTCTTCTATCTAAAATTCTCCCCTTGAGGCCTAGCTTGAAAAGAACGTGTCTGAAGCTATTGTCAAACTACTTTTGTCAGAGAGATATCAGGAAAAAAAGTTATTGTAGCAGGATGAAAATCACTAGGCAAGAAATAATTGTTCCTGAAAAGCATTTTCTTTTCTTTGGCTCATACATAGTAATTAGAAGGCCATACCAGAATTGTTTTGAATGGAATGCCTCCATACATTAGCTTATGGCAAAGGCCATCTTTGACAACGTGATTCTCCACACATATAAAATAGATATTATCTCTATTTCCTATAGCCAGAACCTCTGCACTAAATTTGTTTACTTCAAAAATTTGGTTCAGAGTGCATTTTAAGGTTCTACTAATTTTTCTTTCCCTGGAAAGACATTTTTAAAAATCTAGAAAACCAATTACCTCAAAATAGTTGCATATGTTCATCTATAGATCAAGTAATCAATGAACCAACTCAGGAGGCAGAGATTTAAAAGTTGAACTGGGTTCAAAGATCTGTAACAACACACTAAAACATTAATTTTCTTGGAAAACATTAATTTTCTAATGTTTTTGGAACTTTAATAACATAATTTTTAGGTTCTACAAAATTTATACTACTTTTATTTTTCTTGTTGACAAAAGGTTTTGAATTCACATTCATTTAATTTATTGCTTGCATAATAGATTTATAATTTTTTTTTAAAAATTAGTGCTATTAAAGGCACTATAGAATTAATCTTATTCAGTGTTTTCCTTTTACAGATGAGAAATCTAAGATCCAGTCAGTTTTCAGGACTTGACAAAATAAGATCTGGTAGGGCCAAGGATCAAACTATGGTTTCTTGATTTTAGGAATCACATCTGGATTCTTTAGGCACCAAGTTAAAGATCACAGAATTTAGAAATTATTCCCTGATTCCACGAACTACACTATGTGCTATAGCTGTGTGATCTTCACGCACAGGGTGGGAGAAGAGTTGACTACATAAAGCACAGGGGATTTTTTAGGAAATCATTCTTTATAATTTTATTTAATAATAATGTGTCAATATTTGTTCATTAATTGTGACACAAAGACCATATAATGTAAGGTTTTAATAGTAAAAGAGGCTATATATGTGGTATATGGAAACTCTATAGTATTTTCACAATTTTTCTGTAAATGATGATCGACTTTAAAATTAGAAAGTTTATTTAAAAATTATAACTGTTTTATGTTTGCCTGTGAAAGCCATTAGTTTTTTCTCTTAAAACTAGAGATCAGCAGATTTGAGGAAAACAGAGGAAGCAATATAAAGATACACTTTTGAATTAGCAGTGGACTAAAGAGAGCAACATAAAGAGAAAGGATACAGACGTCCAGCATAAAATATCTATTTCTCATTCTTCTGCTAAACTGTGTTTATCTTACAGAGCAGCTCACAATCAGGTCTTGAACAAACAGCCCAAAGCTGTCATTGTAATAGAGCATAGTAATTGATATTCATAATGACAACCCTAATTTACTGAGATACCAAATTGTATTAGAATACGCTGTTTACTAAGTCAGTGAAGTATGTAACATATTTAAAATTAATGAGCTTTAAAAATTTTAAGGGTATTGAGAATTAACTGTATGTTTTTTAACATAATTCGAGGGTGTTAAATGAGCGCTTTCATACCTTCCTGGTCAGCTTTATGACTCAATATTTGGTGCATTTGCTAGTTTGAATCAATTTGTTTTTTATTGTTCTTATTTTGTGTGTTTTAATGAGAAGTTGGAGAGGCATATTCAAGCACTGCTGATATGACAATGAGTGTTAATTTTGTACTACCTTGAATATCCACATTGATCTACTACTTTATTACTCTAAAATAGAATTTTGTAGGCTGACTCTTCAAAGCCCTATCTTTGGATCTTGGCTCCTTCATTATCAGTTCCTTTCATGACCTAGAAGCCATCAAACCTGCCATAGATCTTCTGGCTAATGCATGACTTTTCTCCACAGCATTTGCATCTATTACATTTGCATGGAAAATGCAGGTTGGTTTTCAGCTATCTCTCCTGTCCTAGCTTGAAGCTTCCTCCTGCTTTTTATTCTGTCTACTGCTTTTTATTCTGTCTACTGCTTTTTATTCTGTATGTGTGTGAGATTTGACCCACATTATTTTAATTAGTCTTATTTAATGTTTTATTAGAATACTTCCATATTTTCTATCTTTTCAATAAACAGTATGACAGCTCAGATATGTGCTATTCTAACATTCTTCCTCACTAATATCAGCAACTCTATACTGTATAATGGCATCAAATAGCCACAATCACAAGTGTGTCTTTACTGGTGATTTTTTTTTTTTTTTTACTTATGTTGAAGAATTAAATTTTTTTTATTAAAGTATCTTAATATTCAGTACTACCTTTGATCCTTTGGACACTTTTCTCAGTCCTTTAGCAATGTTTTTTTTATAATTTTGAAAAATTTCAGTTTCAACATTTTTTAAAAACCTGGATACCATTTCAGTATATTGCTGCCTCAGTTTAGAAAGAGGCTACCAATTTTAAAAGACAATAAAAATAAAACAAATAATACAAACAAACAAAAATAATGACATTGTGATAAATATTTTTTGACTGAATGTTTTACTTTTAACTCTTGGTGAATATTCAGACCTCTTAAGACTTTTGATTGCATGAGCTTTTTCAATTCAGCAATAATTTCTTGATGATCCTCTGTATTTCTTAGACCAGTGGACTTTCAAATGGGCTTTGTAGAATGCTGAGCCTTTACTTGGAGAAGCTCTGGGTGCTAACTCCAAGCTTCAACTGGATTAGTTTACATAGCATAAGGTTTCATTTCAACCAAATGTTTTGCAGCTGAAAATAAGGCCTCTTCTATCATGCTTAAATTGTCAAATAGACAGTGTTAAACCAGACACTTGAAAAATTCCTCAAGTATTTATTGGAAATATGACAGATCAGTCATTTAACCTATCAATTGTAACAGAGTTTACTTGTAAATAACATCTCTGTTTCAGTATAACATAATCACAAATGGGAAGATAACACCCATCACACTCTACTCCACGTGTATTTCATTAGAGTGAAAACACGAGTTATTTCTACACCACATGAGGAAGTCATGTTGTGTATTTCATCCTATTTTACTTGAGAGCTTTGAAAATTTATACGAGCTGGCAAGGATCTAGAACCTTTATATAACCCTTGGTTGTAAACCTGTGAGGCCTTTATTGCCTTTGCATTTTTAATAATATTGTTATAACTATCAGGAAAGAACCACAGTTCTACTCAGCAGAAAGAAATTCTTTGTCTAGACTCCCTGATATTGAGGTATTTTTCCTCCCCCCTCCCTTCTTACCCTCCTGCCCCATAATCATTCTAATGTTCATCTATCTGCACTCACCTACTATACATTCCTGACCTATCTATTCTATATTGATGGATTTCTAGCCCTTGGATTTAAACCCCAAACTACCATGCCTTCCTAATTCATATTATGGCTGATCAAATTTCCTGCATTTCCTGGATCTAGAACTTTGACTTCAAACCTGCTGACTACTTGTATTTGTGATATCCCTTTGAATTCCTCTTGTCTAAATAGTCTCCCAGCCTTTGTATCCTCTGACTTGTCTAATCCTATTATTACTTATGACATGCTGTGAACATGCAATTCTCTATTTGTACTCTGATAGCACAATTAAGCCCCCTATATAGTCATTAAGATGTTTTCTTTTATAAGCAGCTGGATAGAATCGTAACCTAGAAAATTTGAAACTGAGACAATGTAGTAAACTTGTCTTTTCATTTCTGGCTATGTAAAA
This sequence comes from Phocoena phocoena, assembly GCF_963924675.1. Lineage (NCBI taxonomy): Eukaryota > Metazoa > Chordata > Mammalia > Artiodactyla > Phocoenidae > Phocoena > Phocoena phocoena. The sequence continues at coordinate 66,201,228 of NC_089225.1, forward strand.
ATCTTATCACACTGGAAATATCCAAATTAATACTTACAGTGTAAAGTATTTTGGTTTCAATTGAAACAATTAATCTGTGTAGCCAATATCAGTTGCTCTTTTTGTGTGTCATTCTGTATTTTAGTGGCATTTCAGATTTTCATTGTATAAAATATGCTAACATAAGTATAATTAATTTTGCTGTAGGATCTAAAATAAGGACATTAAATTTATTTTATATCAACTGTGATACTTTTAGTTGATTAACACTTAATGTGGCTGTTTCATTTTAATTCAATCCTGTTCAATTTTTAACATAGAAATTGTTCACATTATTGTGAATTAATAGAGTAACTGCAAAATCATATGGGTTTCTCACTTTTTATGTGATCAGAAAAAGCAACTGTAAGAATCAATTAAAAGGAAGTAACCACTTGATTAAGTTATAATATAATACTGTGTATTCATGTACATTTTCTCAAGTATGATTTTATATTAATGGACTAAATTAGTCCAGTATGTATGTATATATATGTGCTAGTTTGGAGTAACATATTTACTTATGTGATCTTCTATAATGATAATCCACTATGATCGAGCACAATTACATGTATTGGGAAAAGTATGCTATTGACATGAAGAGTAATAAAATTAATCAATTATTGCCAACCTAAAATTATCAAGCATATTAATATTTTGTGATATTAAACATCATTTCTGAGACATGATTGTAACAGTACTTGAGAGTTTGAACTCCAGGCTATCAATCTTAACTATACCAATTATTTGAATATCAGTGTTTTCTACTTATAAAATACAAATACTAATGTTAATTCTTAGTGTTATTGTAAAAATTAAATGAGATAATGCCTATGTAGGTTTAGGCACAGTGTATATTACATAGTAAGCATCCAAACGTAACACAATTAGTACCATCATTTTTACTATTAATACTATCTGTTCTTTCATAGAATTACCAAGAGGCCAGTCACTTCAGAATGATATATATATAAACCATAGAGAGGGGAGGTGCAATTTGATAAAAGGCTTAGGTCTCTATGATATATATTTCATTTATATCTCCCTATGCTTCCCTGGTTCATTGGCAGAAGGAGGTCACATTTACATTTCTGTCCAAATGGTAGTCCAACACTCTCCCACTTGCTAACAAGCATTCCAGTATTTTGCAAGTGTCACAAGTCTACCTATTTCTATGAATCCCCCGGTTTGTTAATATACTGTTATGAATAATAATTCCATTTTAGTTCAACTGCTGCTGCTTAGAGTAGCACAAGTAACTCCAATTCACTCTTTCACACTAAACTACAAGTGCTGATCAATGGACAGCTATCTCAATTGCCTCTCTATTGTGTATCTCAATTGCTGCCGATACTCCTGCAGCTACTTGGTAGAGCTGAAAAAGCCAGATGCTTGAACAAAGTGCCATACTAAAAGCTGAGGGAAGAAGTGGTCTCAAAGAACCTCCTGCTTTCCCAGTCTCATTCCCTTGCTAACCATCACTCCTATCTCTGTCAGCTGCTGCTTGTATGAATGTATCTTCTGCCAGTTGGCAATCATTCCTCTCAATGTCACATTTCATGAAGGATGAGCCATGGAAGTGTTTCCTAGGTCCATAGTTGTAAAGGTCTTTGCATTCATACTCATGTACCTATTTACTTAGAGTATACCTATGGCCTTAGAATAACAAATTGGATTCTAGCACTGGCTTCACTGTGTTTGGTGTTGGTATTAAGTCTGACTTTCTGATCTAGACTTACTGAAAGTGAGTTTCATTGAAAGCCAAGATTTATTTTATTATAATTTGTTCAACATGGCTATTTGAAAGGGTATATGTTTTCTTATATTTTAAATTCAACATGGGATAGGAGATAGTGACAATGTTCCAGCCTTTTCTTTACAAGAGAGCTGAACAGCAACAATGTAAATATGTAGCTATGAATACATATGAAGGATGAATAGCATCAGTCATTGAGGGAGGTATATTACTTCATAACACCTGACAAATGTGTTCCTGTCCAGTTAATTACCCAACAAAATTTTCCTAATAGAAAGGATCATGTGATTTTTATAACTTCACTTTAAGCTAATAATTGTTATTGATGAAGCAGATATTAAAATGATAACTTTCTTCATTGTCTTCAAGTATTATATACGGATAAATTATTAGCAGAGACTTAGAAAGTGCAATATGACTAGGTGGTTACCTGGTCGTAAAACACAGAGTGTTCTATATGAACAAAATTCTCAGTTGTCCACAAAAATATATTGTTAAAATTGCCTCCCAGTCATTTTCTGGAATGAATAAAGTTTAATTTTATTAGCAAAAGAAATGCCAATAGCAGCACATAGGTGCATCAATTAAAATAATATAATTTCATTAAATATGTATTTCTATTAGGAGATGACTGAATTTCCCATAAGATGAGAGAGATTAATAATTTAATGTTTTCTATACAATTATAGAAATAAATCTAGGGAAGTTTAAACAAATATATTACATTTATCTCCACACAGACTATATATACTATATATATATTATATATGTATTACAAATGAAAAATTGATTAGAACATGAGGATGATTTTGTTATTGGAACTTAATCTCTTAACAAACTTTATTTCAATTTTTGCAGGGGTATTTCAGAAATTCTCTATAAAGTAATTGATTGTTAGCAAAACATATTCCTTTTTAAACTTTATTTATTTATTTATTTTTGCGGTACATGGGCCTCTCACTGATGTGGCCTCTCCCGTTGCAGAACACAGGCTCCGGAGGCGCAGGCCCAGCGGCCATGGCTTACGGGCCCAGCGGCTCGGCAGCATGTAGGATCTTCCCCGACCGGGGTACAAACCCGTATCCCCTGCATCGGCAGGCGGACTCTCAACCACTGCGCCACCAGGGAAGCCCAACTTTATTTTAAGTAGATAATTTTGCAAGTATTTTTGTTTGATATTTTGAATGAATAATCTTAGGAAGTAGATGTAATAACACGCTGAATTTGAGAGTTTCCACTGAAATCACATGAGAGGAAAATAGTAATTTAAAGACAATAAACTTTTCATTTGTTCATTGAAGTTATGGTTCAGATAATAATATGCTCTGGATGCCTCCCCAAATAAGTTTTGCAGTTAATAAATAAGCATATGAAAAGACACTCCATATCATATGTAATTAGGGAGCCAATAATTTTAAAAAGAGATACCCCTATCAAAATGGCTGAAATCCAAAATATTAACAACAATAAACACTGGCAAGGATGTGGAACAACAGGAAATCTCATTCATTGTTACTGGAAATAAGACAGGCAGTTTCTTATGAAAACTAAATATAGTCTTAGCATGTGATCGAACAATCATGCCCCTAGGCATTTACCCAAAAGAGTTGAAAACTAATGTCCACACAAAAAAACTTGCACACAAATGTTTATAGCTGCTTTATTCAAAATTGCCAAAACTTGAAAGCAACCAAGATGTCCTTCAGTAGTTCAATGGATAAACAAACTGTGATATATCACTACAATGGAATATTATTCAGTAATAAAAAAAAAAAGAAATGAGCCACCAAGCCAAAAAAGACATGGAGGAACCTTAAGTGCATATTGCTAAGTGAAAGATGCCTGTCTGAAAGGCTATATACTATATGATTTCAACTATGTGATATTCTGGAAAAGTCAAAAGAACTATAAAGGCAGTAAAAAAAATAGGGGCCTCTAGGGGCTTGAAGATAAGGAGGAAGGGGTAAATAGGTGGAGCACAGGGAGTGTTTTGGGGAGTGGAACTATTCTATATGATACTGTAATCATGGGTACATGACATCATGCGGTTGACAAAACACATAGAACTATACAACACAGAGTGAACCTTAATATAAATGGAGACTTAGTTAATAATAATGCATCAATATTGGTTCATCAGTTCCAACAAATAAACTACACTAATGCAAAATATTCTAATAGGGAAACTCTGTGCAGAGACAAGGGCTAGTGGGGAAGGTTTGATGAGAACTCTGTACTTTTTGCTCGCTTTTTCTGTAAACTTAAAATTACTCTAAAAAATGAAGTATATTAATTAAAATAAAACAAACACTGATTAGTTTCAAATTCTTACCTACTGTGTTTGCCACACTATTGTCCTATAATTATCATGTAGGCAACCCCCAACATAACTTATACACTGTATTAGATTTGCATGTACAAGTTAATATAAAAGAGAAAAATGCCTTAAAATAAAAGCAAAATGTATAAAACAATTTCTTAATCATCTGGAAAACTTAATAGCCTTCTTTTTTTCTCACAACTGGTCAGAGAAAATGAATGCTGCAAAGAATGGCTTAATGAAATTTGTAGATATATACTTCTTTCCATTAATAATGAACACTGAAAATACTCCGCAAAACGAGTATCTAAAATACCTTATTTTCTTTCATGCTTTTCAATCTATTTTCTTCATTTATTATTGATAGTTATTACAAGCATTTATCTTTTTAAAACTTGTTTATTTGTCTATTTAAGTGCTTTCTCCATAAATTCTGCACTTGGCCTTAATGCTTGCTACCTAAGTCTTTTGTATTATTACTGTGATCATTTTCTTAAATTTAAGTGAAGTTTTTGTGTAATTGTACATATGTGTCAGATATTTTGATACTGAATTTTAAAACAGCATTTATATTATAGTATTTTGATTTGACACCATACTGTTTATCAGTATCCTTATAATGAGTCCTCTCATTATTATCTACTTAAGATACTGTACTCTTGTAGGCTAATTTTGTAAAACTTAAGATAAAATTTGAAACAGTTTACTTAAGTTGTCTAATGATCATCATTATTTGACCAAAAGGTGAGAAAGTGAGCTTAAATGATCAGGGGATACTATGCCATGTGTGTATTATGGAGTGGTGACAACAATCAAAATCTCTTTGCTCACCTTGAAAAGACTATTGTTATGACTTCAGTTGCAGAGTTCTTAGACACGGTAGCCCTGTTCAGAGAAAGAATTTACCACAGTCAGAACTCTGGCTGTGCAGATGTAAGGTTCTCAAAATGTGCTCCCCAGACTAGGAATCAGCAGCCTCAGCATCATCTGGGAACCTGCTAGAAATGCAAATTATTGAGCCTTACCTAGGACCTACCTACTGAATCAGAAACTCTGTGGTTGGATCCAGAAATCTGTGTTTTCACAAGTCCTCTATGTGATTCTGATGCAGGTTAAAGTTTGAGAACCACTAATCTACAGTTCGGAGTATAGCTTTTAGTCTCAGCTCTGAGGCTATGAGTCAAAGTAAAACAAATTATTGTAAAGAGTAGTGGCCCTTAGTTAGTGCTAAAACACTGATTATTAAAATTAAGACAAATGTTTCATATAGCTTAGTATACCTCAGGTACTCTTTTTTTTTAATGACTTATGGTTAAGGTTGGGCAATAGTAGTGAGAAATCTTCCCAGTAGGGCTTGCAATCAAAGATAGCTGGATCCAACAAACATCTCTGCCACAAAACAAATTCCCGTCAGAATAGTATCCCTAAAAGTTAAAATATTACAATCAAATCAGTGATATTAGGATATAAGTTTTCAAGGCTTAAATTCATTTGCTGTATTACACTTACTCTTATGAAAGGGGGAAGATGAATGGGTAAATTTTTTCTATTAGTCAATCATGAAACCCACACATTAGCATAAGTCATAGAATTTTAAAAAATATCAGTTCCTCGCAATTACATATCTCTAAAATAAATTGCTCCATCAATTTTAGGAATTTGATGTTGTGATACCAATTCTAATTCTCTTTTCTTTCTTTAATAATACAGCTCTTGAATTTTAGTTAGGTATATAGCCAAGCACTACATTCTCAAACCTCCTGTTGCAGCTTTGTGTGACTATATGACAAAATTATAGCCAATTAAATATGAGAAGAGAAGCATCATATGTTAAGAGACATTCTCTTAACGGGAAGGGCAATGCCCTCCATTTGCCCTTCTCACCTTTGAATTTGCTGAAACATGTATGCAATGGTGGAAGCAAGAGCAGTCATCCTAGATTACAAGATGGAAGCTGCACGTGTAGCATGGCAGAACACCAAGGCAGAAGATCCTGAGTCACTGACACTGTTTGTCCTGGACAACTCATACACTGACTACCATGAATGAGAGAAGTAAATTATTTTGCTTAAATTTTTGTCTTTTTGGGGTCTTTTTAGAGATCTGATGTTTATTCTCACTAATACACTAGGGAAACCTAATTTACCTCATGTTCTAACGCTCATAAATAGAAAAGCAACACATTTGTTGATATAAAATAAAAATGAAGAGATTTTACCATAGGGAGATGCATTATTTTAATGCATTTGCTTTTTCAAATACTTGTCCAAATACTTCTTCCACTCCTGTAACTCAGTCAGTCAACGATAATTACTGAGCACATTCTAAGCTCAAGGTACTTTTCAAGGCCCTGGGGACGCAACAGTGAGCAAACCAGACAGTTGCTCCTCTTAAGGTGCATTGATATTGCTGGGGGACTGAAGAGGTAAACAGAGAAATAAATTAATTGCAGAGGTTAATTTAAATAGGCAGAAAGTTTCCTTAATTTCTTCTAAAAGTCTAAAAAAACCCAAACATTATTACATCTCCACTTATAATCATTAAAAACATTATCTTTTAAGAAATGAAGGCTGCCTTCACCCAATCTTCCTGACTCTTGCCCCCAAACCATTCAACTTAATATTGACAGTGTTAATCAGTATTAAGTTTCTGTTGCATATCCAGTCTTTCTGCCTTTCCCCTATGCTTATCAATAGCCATCTGTTTATTTGTCTGTAAAAATACATATGCTAATTTATTTATACCACAATGAAACTACACTGTAGTTATTAGTCTTGATGTTCTTGGATGAAAATCCTACATAACAGAGACATAACTATTTTTTAAGAATTTATCTCTAATATACCATTGCAAGCATTTTTATTAATTTCTGCTATTTATGCTCCTTTATAAATATATGGATTGTTTTTAAATTTTAGGTTTTACAAATATTCTGCAATGAAGACTTTGTGCTTATATTTTTATCTCTTCATGATGTTATTTCTGTGTAATAGTCTGCAAGAATTAGAATGGCTGAGTCATGCAACATGTACTTTTTACAGTTTTATGAACAAAACCAAATTACACTTCAAACAGTTGTACCAATTTATATTACAACTAACCTTAAAAGACTAGTAAGTGCTATCAATCTATTTTTATTTTGAATGGTCTGATAGAAAAAGTGAGTCAACAACATCTCATGTTTATTCACATTTCTTTTGCGAATTATTCCTTTATATATTTTGCTTATATCCCTAAGACTTTTTGCTTTATAAATTTTGCTCTTATGTTATTTGGTGCATAAATGTTTGTGAATGTAATATTTTCTTCACCAATTGTACTCTTCAATGTTTTTGGCCTTAAATACTATTTCATAGGGTAGAAGTGGTTTCTCTCTGTTTGCATTTGCTTATTTATATTCATCCATCTCTTTACTTTCAAATTCTCTATCATTTTAGATTTAGACATGTTGCTTGTTAGAGTTTATAATCTGAAAATCTTCGCCTTTCTTAGGATAAGTTAAATTATTCCCATTCATTGTGAAAACATAAATGTTTGTCAGATGCCTAATGTTTCTTCTTTTCTTATTATTTGTTATATTTTTATGGTTTCTCATTTTCTCATCTTTACATTTTCTAGAGTGAAAAGATTTATTTTCCTAGAACTTAATAATTAGTAAAGATATCTTTTTTCTTTCATGCAAAGGAAAATTATCACTTAAAATATGAACATCTGCAAAAATATTTGAATAAAAATAATCATAGTTTTACTATTGAGAGATTTCTCTATTAACACATTGTTGTAATGTCATGAAATCACATTTTTGTGTATATTGGGCTATTCTTTTGTATATATAGATGCAATTTTATATCTGCCATTTTTATAACATTCCCTTCATTGCCATTTTTTATGGCATTAAAATATAATATTTGCAATAAGATATCTTTTGGATTAATTGTATTGTTTAACCATTTTTCCATTGTTTACATTTTATGTTGTTTATGGTATTTGTCTATCACACATAATTGAAAAACAAATATCTGATTTCTTCCTTAAGATTTCTAACTAGAATTCAGGATCTTCATGTACATATTTAAAAATTGAATGTTGTGGATTCAGTTAGTTATAAAAATCCAATTCATACTAACTTAACTTAAATAACTAATTTTATCACACGGGTTCCGAGTTGTCACATAGAAACATGTGAAAGCAAGCAGATCTTAAGAATAGGTTTGGGGCTTCCCTGGTGGCACAGTGGTTGAGAGTCTGCCTGCCGATGCAGGGGTCACAGGTTCGTGCTCCGGTCCGGGAAGATGCCACATGCCGCGGAGCGGCTGGGCCTGTGAGCCATGGCCGCTGAGCCTGCGTGTCCGGAGCCTGTGCTCCGCAACGGGAGAAACCACAACAGTGAGAGGCTCGTGTAACACAAAAAAAAAAAAAAAAAAGGTTTGTAGGAATATTCCCCATTCTTAATCTCTATAGAAGAATGGTACATTGTGGCAATAATGTCCACCACTTCTTCCTAAGCTTCTTAGAGTCCAGGCACACAAAATATTACTGGCCCATCATGAAATTTAGTATGAACTCTTGGACTTGCTTGGTTCAGGGGCCCACCATGGAACAATCAACTTTAGTAAAGAACTAAGTCGTTTGATAGACAAGTTAAAGCTTTGTAGATGGTGAATGGGGGTGAGGTTTATGATACTTATTTTCACATTTATTTTCATGAATATTATACTACTAATATTCCCATCTGAATTATATTAAGTCTCCATTTTACCATTACCTCATAATCCGAGTGAAATATTTATTTATAAATCAATTTGATAAGTTAATAAAATGCATATAGTTTAAATTTATGTTTATTTGGTTCTAAATCAATATGACCATATGTAAACTTGAAACCTCAGTGAAAATGTCCATATCCTCTTCCTCTTATTAGCGAAAGGTTTGCTAGAGAAGAGGGGAGTTCAAGTATATATAGGTTGTGTTGAGGGACAGTATTGAGTCTTGATCTTCTATTATATTTTTAAATCTGTTCACATCTGTTCTATATACAACAATATTTCCACAAAATTTCTCTCATACAAATAGCACACATGCCTGGTTTCTTAGCTTGGATGCAGAATTTAATTTTTGTAAATTCTTTACAGTCTTTTTGGTATATTCCAGAAACTGCTTTTTCAAGGTCACCAATGACTTTCAATGTGTCCAACTTAAGATCACCTCTCTGATCTCCTCTTACCTGAGTTATCAACAGTATTCCTCATAGTTGATCAATCTCTTCTTAAATTCGACTTTTTTTTTAATTTTTCTGGAAGGAAGAGCTTCCAAGGCATCATGTTCACTTGGTTTGAGCACCGTTGGCAGCTCATTCCTTGTCTCCTATTAAAACTGCTTTTCATAGAGTCAGCTCTATGGGTACAGATACAGTTTATTATATTATTAGACACAAAGTCTACCCTGACTAATGATTATTCCCTTTGTTTCCAGTGTTTTTAATAACTATGAATAATTAAACAATGTTGCATTAAGTATTCTTGTGAATATCCTTTTATTCTACATAGAGAGTCCCAGGAATGCAATGGCTAGGTCAAAAGTTATATGCAATTTTAATGTTAATAGATATTGCCAGATTGCTTTCCAAAAAGACTGTAAAACATAGGAATGTAATAATTGCTCAACTTTTTCTTGACTTACAATAATATATCTTAATGTTATTCCTTCCAGTAAATTAGATGTATAGTATCCAATTATATTAATTTCTTTGGCAACATATTAGAAATGTGGCTTTGACTCTAAAATTAGCATTTTTCTGGCATCTATCCCAATTTTACTAATTAGAATTGAAAAGCAAAGGAATAAAAAGGTAAAATCTATTATCAGAATCAGATAAATAGACTGGTCAATAGGTGACCTACCATTATTTTAAGACATGTGAAAGAACTGCATAATATAAATTGTTTAATTTACTTCCAGGGTTAAACCCAAGCAAAATTATAAAAGTTTTCTCTGATTGTTTACATTTGTATCAATTTCCACATTTCCACAATTTCTGCATGTCCCCCAGCTACTTAAGACATACATCCTGAAGTAGGAAATTAAAATGGTGCTCTGTACTGCCAGGGCTGATCAATATCAGCTCTAGAGAAGTTGCCAAAGAATCAGAGAAATTAAAGCTTGAAATACATAAGATCATATTTGGCTTATTCCCTTTCTTTTAGAGGTGAAATAACTGAAGTTAAGGAAGTTGAATCACTCCTTGACCATATTCCATGGTTGCTTTAGTTGGACATATCTTAAAGTGGTTTCTAGTTAGGTATTAACTGTGATAGTGTCTACCCAAATTTAGGTTCAATATATCATTGATTATTAGGTGCCTTTTTGTTTTTAACAACTCTGTAATTCAGATGTCTTATAATCAGTGGCTTCTTACAGTTAATTGGCAGTGTGTTTTATTTATAGTGGAGATAAAAAGAATATATCTTACAATTGACAGGATATCAGATTTCTCAAAATACAGTATTTGTTTTTAACAGGCCCCACATTTAAATACAGCAGATCTGAGATACAGAAACAGGAATAGGGAGATTGGACTACTTTTAGGTAATAATTAACTAATAATTACCTTAAAAAGTCACCATCTCTTTTCAAATCATACCACAATAGTATCAGCTTCAGATAAGGTCAGTAATGGTTATTCAATACTTATCCCATGACTAGCATATGCCAGTTTTCTCATATTTGAATAACATATAGATCCTTTTTAAAGATTCTCTAGCATAAATTAAGTTCACTAGTGACATACTGAAATATGTTAACATCAAACTAATTATGCTTATATGCTTATATGCATCAAACCCCATATGCTTATAACTCTTATGTAAATACAAAACAAAAAACAGAAATCAAATAAAAATACAACAGACAAAATATCCAAATTTGCAATCTTAATTTAATACAACAGATGATGTTGCTTTGCTGAAACCAAATCCTATCTCAAAACATGAATGTGTTTACGAGTATTTCTGTCAATACTGATCTAAGTATGCCTGATGATTACAGTGATATGGGTACTGTATGGTGATATAGTTCTCCCACCACTTTTCTCCATTTTATGCCACACCTTTGTTCATACAGCATGTCATGACATCATTTGAACACATTTTAAAATAAACAAAACATTTATATGTTAAGTTCCTAGATTTTTCCTCATTAGTCCAAAATAATAAAAGTAAAATACTTGACACCAATGTGATCACAAACATGAATGCAAACACAAGAGATATATAGTGACAGAACTGAGTTACAGATTATTGTTAGATTATTATAGTAATAAAAAGGAAAGTTCTGAATCCCAATAATATACTCTGTAACCACTAAGATTACATCACAGACACATTTGAATAACACTGGAATATGCTTTTTTTTTTTCTCAAATGATATAAGAAGGGGAACTTGGTTCACAGAAGCTCAGAAGCTCAGGTAAGGCTGAGTTTCTGGGACCCAGAAGTTAATTTGTGGATAGTTCACTTTAGCAATGGGAAGTTATCCAGATAGAGTAAAAGCATTCAGGGATTGTAATGACAGGAAGTAGGAAGTCCAGTCATGCGAAGGTAGCAACGAAGGTCTCAAACATCAGTAGGCAAACTCAGGGAAGTTTTACTTCCCTCTGGAAGAACTGGACAGAGGGAATCACAGCAGGGATTCAGGATGGAGGGGTCCAGCTGCTGGTCTGGGAAAGAAGGCAGGACCTTGGTTTTACATTTCACGGCAGTAACTTTATCCTGAAATTCTGCGTGAGCCAGTAACAGGTCAGGAACAATGCTCAGTTGCTGTGCAGAAACCTGGTACCCGGCTTTGGGCTAAGCAAAGTAAAATGAGGAACAAGGAGTGAGGTAAATTAATATAAGCACAGAGCATACGGGATCTCGATTTGAATCACAGTGGTAGAAAGGGGAAAACTGAAGGGGAAACTGCACCAGTAGAAAGGGAAAATTGAAGTGTAGTGGTGGCAAAAAATGAACTGCAATTTTTTTTAGAGTAATGTCAGTTATTAAAACGTTTATGTTTAATTTATTAATTGTAATTTTTTCAGCTGGTAAGTTGGTAATTAAACCCAAGTTATCTATAATGATCCCATAAAATATTTTAAAAAATTTTATGATTAAGAAAGATTGATTCTGCATGTTTACAATAGCAAGCAGTTAGATGTTTAACCTAATACAAATTTTCTAAGTCTTTGAAAGGGAAATCTTTTATTTTTTAAATTAAGAGTGGCATTGTTCCATAGAAATAATCAATGCCAAAATGGCCACTAATAACATAAATCAGAATTGTTTGAAATAATGGGAACAGACCATGGATATCAAAGAGATTGTAACACAATAGGAAATTTGAAGATGCTTACTTATGTACTTACTTCCTTTGCATCATGACAAAAGGAAAGACATGGGAACAGCAAGAGGGAAGATCACAATAATTTGTCACTGTTTACTGATTTTAATTTATTGCCACAGAAAGGTATGATTTCTCTCCGAGATGATGGGGAAGTCCTGATTTCTTACTTCACTTCTCTTAATATTTAGCAAATCAAATGAAAAAAAATTATTTCATATTTTAATAGAAGAATTCCATTATGCCTAGGAGTTGTTTGCTGTAATTAGAAGCCGGAACGCACATGGTGGTGGCTTATTTTTCTCTTGAATTTTAAGGTTGATGTAATGTAATGAAGAGTCCACTAGCAACAGAGCTCATTGGTGATGGCATAATGAATATCATATAGTGTGATTAGTAGTTTTATTTGAATGACCGTTACAGTATAGATATGGCTACTCAATTGAAATGAGGGTAAACAAAAGGAACCTGCATTCTCTTCTTATATTTGTCTGTGCAAGTTCAAGGTGTAGGTATAGAATATTGCTGATTACACTCAGCATTAGGTAATGTTGAGATAGATTACTTCATGTGTAGTGAAACAATGAGGATAAATTTTATGTAAAAAAATTTACATTCCTTTTTTAACTGTCAGCATCCTTCATGTATTAGCAACAGATTATGGTGTGTTTACTACCGTTTATACACAGGTTTAGATATTGCAGTCAAAAGCTACCCCGTCATATCATCAAGCTTGTAAGTGGCAAAGGTAGACTATTCTGACAGTAAAGTGAATCTTTTCAGAGATTATTTCACTAAAGTTGGTTTTTAGGATATATACATCATCATATAAATGTATGTATATCATATATATGGTATATATTATATATCAACTTTGCCAGTAGAAACACAATATAGCATCCCATATAGACGATATTCTGTTCCATGGGACAATTCAAGTAACTGTGGTTCCTGCTTCCTGAACTGGAAATTGAGCTTCATGATGTAGATACAGATCTGAACATTTTGTCAGAAGTATTTTGAAAGAAAAATATTGCAAAAAACCTAGCTTAGATTATTATGACTTATACACACAAGAAATCTATATTATCTGATTCTTTCACATATGGGCCATCTTCCATTTCCTTAGGAGATTCCTTGGTTTGGTTCAGTAAAAATGAAGATTTTATCTCCTGTCTAATAATTGCAAGTTTCCAAAACTTCAAAAGACATAATGAAAATCATGCAGGTCATGAGTTGTTCCCAAGGTGATATGTACAGAGAATCACTACAGTCTCAAAATATAAATTAAAAATAACTCTAATGAAAGGAGCCAAAATGGATTTGATTTGCACACAGTATTTGGTGGAGATCACTTAATTTTTTTTTCTAATAAGATTGTGTTCATACTGAATTGTAACAAATTATTAGGTGATCTGTTCCACAGAGTATAGAAGTTTTGTAAATTCTTGCTTTCTCTTTCTCCCAAGACTTCCAGACTCCCCCAAGTGGATATATGTGAAATTTAGCCAAGTACCTCTAAATAACTGACACTTCATAATGAGCTTTGATAAATCCATACCAACTTTTTTTCTTTGTTTGAATTGAAGCAAGATACATGGAGAGTTTCCCTTAGATGAATCTAGCACTTCCCTCTGTCACCCCTGTAATTTACAAATTACTCACATGACTATTGCCTCTTATAAATACTCTTTTTCTCTCTTTGTTCTTCCTCTTTCAAAGAGTGAAATTGAACTGGCAGATTCATTTAAGGACCATATTGTGGTTTGCAGAGTCACTGCTATGTAAAATCATATATATGGGACACCCAGAATGGACTCTCTTGAAATCTTGACCTTCAAATAAACAAGATCAACACAATTTATATCAAAGTGCAGTATGCTCTGACGCAGGAGCATCAGAATGCCTGGAATCTGCTCTAACCAATTAAGCCATTCTAGGCAAGAGGAAAATAAAGCCTTCAGTAAATCCATTGAAGCCACCATCTCCCAGCCTCCCACTGCCTGTTATCGATCTTTTTAAGAGCGGACTAATGAGTCGCATATACACCTGATGGGATGCTCTCACCCTACCACCTCCGAGGAGTTAACTTACACAAAGAATCAACTGGGTGAGAGGGAGGGTGGCAGGGCACATCTAGGCCGATGGCTACCTTGGCCCCTTAAAACCCAGCGCGATGGTTTCTCTTCAGTGAACGCAGCAGACCCCATCCCCTACTTTCCTAACGAGCCCATTAATTCCTTTGCGGGAGATTTTCCTTTCAGGTCGCTTCTAGGGCAAGCGCTTTTGTTCGCTACCACTCTCTGTGGTGGGAAAAGAACTGTAGAGAAACGCAAAGCAAGCTCGTGGCAGCAGCTTCTTTGCGGCAAAGAATCCCTTTCCGTTCAGCTTTGGCAATTTAGCAGGAACCTAGGTTCTCAGGGGACGAGGGTGAGGGGAACTCCGGGTCGAGGAACACATAAGCCAAGAATCTGTTTTTACTTTCTATCCATTTCACTCGTATCCCCACAACTACCCCTCCCCGCCCCCCAAACTATCAACACAAACCTTTATGATCTCTACAAATGGGTGGTGGGTGGAGGAACATTTTCTTCCTCTAAGATTCGGAACAGAATCCAGCCTCCATACTAAAACCACATTAAAAATAAATAAGATCAAATAAGCTAAACGCAATGGGTAGTAACTATCTCAACAGAGAAGCAGCTGGCACCTGCCTGGATACGCGGCAGTTGCAAGCGGTTGGCTTTTCGTGCTGAATTATTAATTTATTTACCGCCCCCCCCCCCATCGTCCCCTCCTCCTTCCCTGACTGCTAGGCAAGAAATCTCCGTGTCTCTACATTTTCCCCTCCGCCCCCACCTTACAGGAGTCTCCCACTTCTCGGTCTCGGGCCGCTCTGTCGCCCGCCCGCGGTGGCCTTCGAGTCCCTGGCCCTCTGCCGCCGCGGCGCTGCGCTGGGGGGCGTCCCGTTCGCCGCGCGCTCCCACTCGCGCCCAGACCGGCGCTGCCGTGGGTCCCGGCGGCGGCGGGGGAGGGCGGAGGGAGGCCGCGGGTGACAGATGTACTCCTCTGACAGCTCTCAGTATCAGCCCAGTGGCTCCCTGCCATTGGCTCAGTGCAATGGACCGGCAACGCCGCTCAATATAATAACACTCATGCCTGCCAGCAGCAGCAACTCCGAGTGCTGGCACCGAGAGCGGGGGATGCTGCTGCCGCCGCCGCCGCCACCGCCGCTGCCGCTCGGGCGGCTCCCGCTGCCCGGCTCCGCTCGGCCGCGCAGCCGGCATTGACTCGCGCTCCGCTCCTGGCTGCCTGGCCGGCCCCTCCCAGCCCGGGATCCTCCCGCGGGGCGAATCGCCCTAAGGCGCATTAGGAGAGAAACACAGCTGAGACGGACAGCGCGGCCAGCATGCGGAGGCGGAGGAACCTCGGCGCGCACGGCAGAGGCGCGTAGTGATCCCGTCTCCGGCGGGCGTGCGAGAGAGGCGGCGGTTCGCCCTGGCGGCGGGTCCCTAGCCCAACCTCCCCGGGCCCCGGCGCGCTGCGGCTGCTGGCGCGGGGTGCCTGGAAGCGGCGGCTGCGGTGGAGGAGGCGGCGGCTGCTCCATGGAGTGTTACTACATTGTCATCAGCTCCACGCATCTCAGCAACGGACACTTTCGCAACATAAAGGGAGTTTTCCGGGGCCCTCTCAGCAAGAACGGGAACAAAACTCTGGTAATCGCTTCTGTTTTCCTCTCTCTCTCTGTCTCTCTGTCTCCTGTTTAAGAGGACATTTGGAGGATTGAGGTTATTGTGAGGGTTTTGGGGGTGTCACAATTCAATTTGGTTTATAATATATTCATTTATTTGTCTTGTGAGCGTGGGGTGAGAATTTGGTGTAGAAAAAGGTAGGAATCTCAGGGAAGCTGAGATCCATGGCTTTGGTTGACACTTTCCCAACGCTCGGGACCCTCCAACTCACTCCGTCCTGGTGAAGATTACCACGGTTTCTCTTTATTCGAAACAAATTATGTCAACAGGATCTCTTCTTAAGAAAGAAAAGAAAATAACCCCAACCCCAAGTGACCCTATAGCCTCTGTCGCTTTAGGAAGCTGAAGGTAATGAGGATGTGGGTGCCTCTCGTGGAGGCGGGGGCCATGTGACTGGTGGTGCGGGGCAAGTGGCGGGACTGAGTGATGGTCTCAGAAGGAGTTTGTGTTTCAGCTGTCTCAGGAAGGACTGGCAGCAAACTTCTCTAGTGAGAAGTTGTCAGTACAAAGCTTAACTGAGTGACTTCAGAACCCCATGCCGTCAGCTTTAAGTTATTCACTCAGAGGTTGGAGATAAGTGTGACGGGTGAGCACTCTGACACAGTCAGAGCCACAAGGAAAAACGTGCTAGACAGACAGAGCCCGTGCAGTCCTGGGAGGTTCTCACTGGACCACCGAGCTTCTCTTTCAGCATTCTAGTAGGAAAAGGACTCCTGACTGGTGAAAGATGTGCTGAGCATTGAGATAGTACAGGGTGATGGCCCTTACTTTTTCTTTCATATACCCTCTTAGCTACAAAACCTCCCTGCAGAACTGACTCCCAAGTCTTGGTATCTCCTGAGAACTATACACCCAATAACGAAAAAGGGAAGTAGAGAGAAGGCTCATTAGGCTAAGTACTGCAAACAGAGTAGAGCCAAGTAAGGTGGTAATATGCAAATGTATGCATCACTAAAGTCTGGGTCTATTAGCAAGCAGCACCCCGTGCCCCCCTTTTAACAAAGTGATTACTGAGCTCTGAATAGGTAGAGTAGAAGTTTAAGGACAGAGTCAATTAGTCCAAAAGTAAATACAGTATTCTTCATCTATTTTCTTTATATATCTTAAAATATGATTCTACATAAATTTTTTTCTAAATGTGCTGTGCATCTGTCTTCCAAGAATGAAAAGTTCTCTTCTGAAGTTTTAGGTGAATTCTGACATTGATGTGATTCATTTGATTATTTTCTTTTTTCCCTTGAATCTCTTGGACATCTTCCTCTCAGCTCATTTAATATTCAAAGAAGTAGGGTTAATTTATCGCTTTTATTATTGTCCTGGATAAGATTGTTTACTGTTGTTGTTGATCAAAGAAAATACTCTTCTGTGGTCTTCCTTAGTGGAGTACTATACAGAGCAATAGGCACAGGCTAAGGTAATTATGGAAAGTGTTCTGGCTAGACTTAGAGAAGTCAACTATATGTGAAGGTAATTTGGGGGAGGGGAAGCACTTCATTTTGAAAAAAGTGTGCACTGGTTTGTTTTTTAAATCAAGTTTCACTTATGAGAAAAGGCAAACTTATTGACTGAACAAGATCTCATCCCCATAGTTATAATAATGGTGTAGGTAATAAAGCCACAGAATAAAGTTCATAGAAAAAAACATTTATTTGCCAAACCTCAACTTGTTAAAATTCTGGTAATCTTGGTTCTTAAGTCAACCTTGGGCTTCCATAAATGATTGAACTTGCTTAAGCTGATGTTTGTTGTCGGTTTGAAGTTGACTAGTTCTTTATCACTCATATTGACAAAAGGTAGGTTAAACTGTAGATCTGCCAGTTTAATCTTCAAATTAAAATAGGTGTTAAAGAGCAGCTACCTAAATGAGATGAATAAATCTAAATATATGCAAATGTCAGAAGCAACAAACTGGGATAAAAAGGCTTAGAAATAGTTCCTATCCTATTTGATTTATGGTAAAAGGACTTATAGGGACTTCATAGCTAATCCTTCAAGATTGTGTTTACAAACTGCCCAAGTTAGTGTTTCCTGTGCAAGAGATTTACACCGACTGAAATGATGTAGATTTTTCATATATGGTTCCACTATATTTGAAACTATTACTTTAAAAAGTAATATATGTCATGTGTGGCTTTTCTATGTCTTTTGATGATTTTGTTATTGAAGAGAATGAGATTTATACCTGTCTATAACAGAAGAGATTCTAACTATATTCATAAATGAATTTTTTAATTAAATAATTTTCTATACTTATCTAAAAATGTATTTTTTACAGCAAGTAGGATGCTGTGAAGATTTATTATAAGCTAAAACTTACTATAAGCTGAAAACAGAAAACTGAACCTGAAACTTCTCAGAAATAGCAACCTTAATAAGAAACACAAATATTATCTTAAAAATATATATATTCCACAATTTGAATATTTTCAAGTAAGGATTTATGGTTGTCATGTTTTTAATCCCATTTTTATAGAGTAGTAATTATGAGATCTTTTTTACTTTCTTGTCTATTTGATTTTGACATATTGTGAACTTTGCCTTTGAAGACATCATCACATTTTTGCATTTTGAAATGTGTATTAAGTTAAAAAAATTTTAATGAGTGTTTTTTTTGTTTTTTTTTTCTTATTTCGGGAAAGCACAACTTAAAACATAAAATCCATTGAGGGATTTTTCCAAAGAAATTCCAATTAGTTTTCAACCACTAGATAACTAATGGATATTCTGAACATTTTTTAAATTCATATTTTTAAAACATTATTTTCTAGGCTTTAAAATTTTTGAACTGATTTAAGATAGGCTATAACTGTTAATACAGTGTTCTTTCAAGAATTAGAAGTTACCTATAGAAAAAATTTACTTACAGAGTAAAACTCATTGTTTACTGACCTTGGTTAATTGCTTTAGTCCTAAATCCAGAATGTAATCCTGCTACTCATACTGAGGATATTATCAAAATGTACAGACCTTTCCATAGATCATATTATGTCTCTCACACAATAAAATTTTAAGCATACTTAAAGATTAAGCCTATTGATAATCTTGATCCTATTCTTGGGCTTTTAAATATATTCCTTTTCACAATTTTAACTGAAAATACGCAAATCTCCATTTTGCAAGGTCTTACCATCAAAGAGAAAGTTCACTCTACTTGTAATGATTTCTGTTATAAATAGCATCATATGTGTGATATAGCTTTAATTCCATGGAATAAGAAATAAGCTAATATTTTATTAGTGCTCCAGAATATGTCTGAATAAGTTACGTGGTTTAATGACAATGAATAAAGTTTACAATCCATGTATTCTTATTGTTTTTCTTTTGATTATCCCAAACCACCATTGTGTATGCATCTGTTTATTAAAGACATTTTGTTATATTTATGTTTTGCAGTTGATCCACAAAAGTTTTTTTGTCCTAATTATATATTTTTAAAGTTTTAATACAAAATATTAAAATATATATACTTTAATGCAGAATTTAAATATATATTTAATCACTTTTTATATGGAATTTGGAGTTTGTGGAACTTTGGAAATCATTACTAATTTGTTTATTACTTCTGTTAGTTGGTCAGCATTTTTATATTTCACAGGAGTATTATGTCTGTTTAAAGACTATGAAATTCAGAAAGAAGGAGGTCTGATTTGAGGTCAGGCAGTAAGTCAATATTATAATGCAGATTTCCTGACTCTAGACATATTTCTTTTATAATTTATATACTAAATTAGGGAATCCATAGAAATTGGTATGATAATATGGATACTGATAAAGAGATGGTATTGGTGTCATCTATTGTTTGAAGACACTCTACTTTTCCACTTGGCTTTAGTTGTGGAGAAATAGGGTCAGACTCACAGAATAATTTGAATTCAAATTTATTTTATTTCTTATCCTCCAATAGGCAAACATCAATAATTTTTGTCTTGCCTAAGCCCTGTTCCTGAAGGCTGTCCTCCATTTCCAAAATATTAAGTACCAGGTTTGGCAAGAAAAGATGTATTGATTTATTAATCAGTTATCAACATATTTGTTATTTAGTTCATTCAGATTTATTGAGATGCTTTAATTGCAAAGCACTATTCTAGGCACCACAGGCTTTGTGCTAAGTATTATGCACTGAATATTATGTTAAGATGTGTTCATGGATGCGCCATTCATTTTGAATATGTTGAAAAAATATTCACATATTTTGACAAGTTTGCAGGTTTCTTGTCACTCAAGATATTTTCATATGTATTCATATTGAAAGTATGAAAAAATTATGGGTTTTTTCCTTTGTGTATACAGGAACTCACTAAAATTAGGTAGGTCTTTGAAATATACTATATGGACTTTTGTTCTAATTTTCATTATCTAATATAACAGTATTTTTCATGTCATTCCCTTACACATTTCTTTATCTCCTACAGTATATACTTTAAAAGGTTTCTCCACTCACTGAAACCCATTTATGTGGCACATTTAGGGTTGTGCATAAGACTAAAGAAACAAGTTGTTGAATTAGTGCTGCTGAAATGTTCTCATTGTTAGATTAATATCCTCAAGACAGGTCAGGGGTGAGGGTGGGTTAGGGTGAATAATATATGGCTAAATTTCCCCACTTTAAAAATTTGGTCATGTAATTAGTTATATATTTTTCCAAGTTTCTTTTACATTAGTATACATTCAGTATTAAAGACCATCTTGTGTCTCACTTTCCTGAACTTAATGTGACATATATTCTTTGCTATACTTGTTTTTTATTCTAGCAAAACTACAACACGTGTGTTTTCAGAACACATTATTGGAGTAAGGAAAATAAGATTGAAATACTGATAGTATGACCTACTCAAAAATGTAAGCAGTATTTTAAGGCAAATATTGTCAAGTAACATCCGTGATTCTAACATATCTTTTTAAGTTTATCAAATATTATTTAGGTTATTTTTGATAGTTGAAAGTCAAATAGTGACATACTATCTTGTCTTTCCTTTTCAACTATGCACCAATATTTTCTAGTTTATTGATGACTGCGATTACGTTTTTGCTGAAAATACAGATCAACAAGAGCGTTGGAGAACACTAATCCAAAGGTTTCATATAGTTGTATTTGTATTCAGGACCAAATTCAGGTTGCAGAAGTAGTTTGTTCAGTGTGCACTGTGTTTTAAAGTATTTGGGCTTCAATGCCATTCAAAGGGGAATACACTTCACAGTTTGCTACTGTCTTTACTATTTTTTACTGTTATATAAGTTTTCACTTATTTATAATACCTTCCTGACCAATGAAGGCACTTGAATTTTCCACTTCTTGTTTAGTCCGAGAACCAAATTTTACATACGGGGAGACAGAAACATTTTCGTCATTCTACCCTTCATGGTACCAACTTTTAGATAGACAGTAGTCTTCCAAAAAGTTTTCTGCATATTTGTATGTTTCTATACTGTTTATTATGTATTGGTTGAACTGCTTAACGGTATTTTCCAGATCATATATCTAGTATATTATGACCTATCATAATAATTATAATATAGAAACGTGGATTTGAGGATGATGCATTTTTGCATTTTAAAATTGCAGACTTTCGCTGAGACCACAGGTGTTTTTAGTAATTTCTTGTTGTTTTTGGTCTTTTTAAAAATTAATTTTGAATGTAATTTTAGTCTTTATACTTTTGGTAAACATGTTTAGTTCATGTAACATACTTAGAAAATAGTTTTTTGGAAGTATTATACATAGGGGAAATCATACTTTTTAATAAATGTAATCATAATACAGTGTTGAAATAATTTTCTCAGCGATCCTGTTTAACTGAGATATTACTGTTGTAGGCAATTGTTGTAATTAGGAGTTTGAGTAATCCTTCCAGAGAGAAAAGAATAGCAGTTTTAATCTGTGGTATACTGCAGCCAAAATTCATAAAGAAGTTTTTATATTTATTTTTCACTTTTTTATATTGCAAACTACAATATTAATAATTTTATTAATTCTATCTTCTAAAAATCTTAGCCTGAAACCATTTGATCTGTTTTATCTCATCAGATTATCCTTTGCCTCTGAGAAAATTATTAACATATATACAATATTATGATGTTGTTTTCAACTAGCAAGGTTTCATTAATTTTATAAATGTATTACAGTACACTTCCTAGCACAGTATAATATAAAGTGGGGTAGTAAATAATTAAAACTCGATCCTAGTTGTCAAAATGACAAAGTCCATTACCTGATGTAGTACTCTGGACTCTTTCATAATGGTTTGGCACCATTAGAAGAAAGTTATGTACTTTTCTAAATGTAAGTACATTTAACGTATTAAATGTTTATGATGGCAGTGCCATATTCAAATTATAAGAAAACACTTTTAACTTGCATAGCTTTAGAAAAATGAGCTATGCTGAATGTGATGACTGGTTTTATGTGTCAACCAGAATAGTACCCAGTTATTTAAACAAACACTAATCTAGGTGCTCTGAAGGTATTTTGTAGATATAGTTAATGTCTGTAATCAGTTGACCTCAAGTAAAGGAGATTACTGTCTATAATGTGGATGGATCTCATGCCATCAGTTGAAAGACTGTAAGAGCAAAAACAGATTTCTTGGTGAAGAAGAAATTCTGCCTCATGACTGTAGCATCAAACCCTGTCCTGAGTTTCTAGCCTACTGACCTGTCCTACAGAAGCCCCACAAACCCACAATCAGAGTCAATCCCCAATTCCTTAAAACTCTCTTTTCCTCCCTCTCTCCCTTCCTCTCCATGTATTCCACCTGCCTCCCCCACCACCACCCCAATTCTCTCTCCATCTCTCCTGTTGGTTCTGTTGATCTAGACCCCAAACAGTACACTGAGGATGTTATTACATCTCTTTTACAATAAGAAAACTCAATATTTGAAATATAAATCATATCTAATTCCAATTGGATTTAATTGGAAATAGGTGAAATTGACATTGTTAAACTATTTAGGGTTAAAATTTATAAACCTTAATGTGGAATGTTTTTGTTGTTTTATAAAGGAATGTATAATAACTTTATTTTAAATATTTGCCTGGATTACTATGTATCTCTCAATCAATCTCCCTGGATCCTCCCCAAAAAACTTTTATAAAACTGTAAAATATAGTTATTCTTTTCTGTTCAGCTCCAATAGCTAATCATACATGCATTTATTGTACTTGAAGAAAATCAGGCTATCTTTAAATGAGAGAAAATATTTTTAAACTTAATATCAAAAGTGTACAATTTGGTAACCCAAATTTAAGAAAGTTGGCTTTAATGGGTGGCTATGTAAAATTAAGGACTTAAATTTTACAAAACAAAAATGTTTTCATGAAAAATGCACAGAATGGTGTCAGTAACCACCAGCCAGAAACCACCAGGAACAGAGCTCTAGTTGAACCAAGTTGGACCTGTTCGTACTTGTTGGAACAAGATAAACTGCACACCTTGATGCATCTCATGAAGAGGAAATAAGGGAGAGTTTTATAGGTTTTGGGATTGTGTAAGGTGATTTTGTGGAGTTTATTGAAACATTGTTTTATTCTGGATTATCCTGTGAGAAAGGAGGGCCATTCTACAATTGGTTATTTTAGTGCTCTTTCTCTAGGAGGCAAGAGGAACGGAGTGGGGGCAAAGCTGTAGTTGGTAGAGAAGCAGCTTTTGCTCATGTTGGCTGGCAGATGGGGATGTTTCATAACAAAAACAGTAGGTTTGTTTTTGTCGGTCCCCAAACATGACTGTGAAGTGGTCTTGTTTTTTCCTGCTTCCTTCATGCTCATCAATGACCTTGTCCGATGTTAGGGGACTGTGAAACTGTTTATCTTTGATAACAGAACCATACCTTACTTTTTTTTCCTATTTATTTTATTTCTGGCTACATTGGGTCTTCATTGCTGTACATGGGCTTTCTCTAGTTGCGGTGAGCAGGGAGTACTCTCCGTTGCGGTGTGTGGGCTTCTCATTGCGGTGGCTTCTCTTGTTGCGTAGCACGGGCTCTAGGCTCTCAGGCTTCAGTAGTTGTGGCACACGGGCTCAGTACTTGTGGCTCATGGGTTCTAGGCGTGTGGGCTTCAGTAGTTGTGGGGCAGAGGCTTCGTTGCTCTGTGACATGTGGGATCTTTCTGGACCAGGGCTCGAACCCGTGTCCCCTGCAGCAGGCGGATTCTTACCCACTGCGCCACCAGGGAAGCCCCATACCTTACTTTTTGATCTAGACAAGTTCGTAGCTGACAGTTCCCAGGGGCTGATTTTTTCTTTCTCACAGCTATGACATGGATGGTTGCAAAGAAAAGGGAGGCAAGACCATCAGAGAATTTCAAGGAAATGAGACCCAAAGCCGGGGAGTCTTAGGGATGAGGGAGGGAAGGAGAATGGTTGAAGATTACCAAAGTGGAGCATGGAAGACATGTGCCCTGCACTGGCACATTCTTATGAGGACTCTGGGGAGATAAAACAGTCTCCCATCTCTTGAGAGAGATACAGGGGAAAGGCTTTTCAAGAGAGACAAACTTCAGTTGGTGCAAAATGCTGAAGTAAAACTTCAACAAAAAGTCTAAAGCTATAGAGATCTCATTGATAAGGGACATTTCTGAATTCAAGGCACAGTCCAAGTGTTTTAGGACATGTAGGAATATAGAGAATTTTGTCATAAAAGAGGTTGTAACATAATCTCATGGAGATCGAAGTCCAGAAAATGAAGAAAAATTTGGGAATTCTGGACTTCCTGTGGCAACTGACATTGGATGCAGGGTAGTATAAAACTGGTTCTGATAATCCCAGTGCAGGCAGTGGTAGCAGTGGAGTGGTGAACCACGACAGAGAGGAGGAGTCTTGCGGGGGAATGCTCAGAGTTCTTGGGATCATCTTAGACGCCTCCTATGAGACTGAATTACGCACAGCCCTATTGTGAGCCTGAGAGCTTTCTCCTGACCTTTGCTGAATTATCATGCCAGAGGGGCATGGTTAGTTTTGGTGCACAGATTTTCTCCCATATTCAGCCCCTGGGGGTGGGGGGGGCAGGTGGGGAAGGTCAGTGTATTAACAGTGATTCAAAGGTTAACCCATCCAAATTGCCTTGTTTGTGTCCTTCAGATAGGAAACACCTAAAGAATTTGATGTGGAGCAAGCAAATTTTGTTTGGAGAGAATTTAGGAAATTGCCAAACACTTTGGATTATGGAAGGCAGGGAAGTTTTGGACAATAAGTAACTGAGGAGGAAGTGAGGCCAGTTACAAAGAAGGAAGGGATTTAATGATGAGCGGTTTGAACTAAATGATTTTACTTACAAGTGGTCAAGGACAGAAAGATGGGATAAAATATGGATTCTCTCCTCGTTTAATGAAAGGTCTCAAGTGACATGGTCTAGTGGCTTCCAAGGAAGTGTCAGCGGAAATACCGTAATCTTTGTGGTACTTCCTTCAAAAGCTGATATTTAGCAAATCACCTCTCTTTGCTGAAATGAGACAAAGTTCCTTCATAGTAGGGAAGAGAATAACTACTTTCACTCCAAGATTGTGTTCTTGCATCCAGTTTAGCATGCCTTTATCAAAATATTTACTGTCATACTTACACAGTGGTTGAAAGCGCACTTTATAACCAGATGGACCTGAGCCCAAATCCTAAACAGACCTCTGTATCAATAGTGAGTAAAACTTTTTGTAACCAGGATCCCAAATATCAACTCTGTACCTATATAATATTTTATATCAAATTTTTAGTGTAACAGAAATATGCAACTAGATATTTTTTGACATTAAGTGGCTCGGTAAGGTCAAGACTAAAGACTCTGATTTTATTTTTCCTACAGTTGTAAGGTGGTTAGTGCTCCAGCCATCACATCTACATTCTAAGCTAGAAAAAATGAGTAAAGAGGAAGGACAAAAAGTTGAATGGTCTTTTTTTTTTTTTTTTTTTTTTTTTAAGAAATCCCACTCAACAGTGTTGCTTATAACTCTTCTGCTGGAGTTGTGTCATAGGACCACTCCTAAGTGCAGGGAAGAATGGGAACATGATTAATTAAGCCAGGCACGTTGCTAAGCTCAATAAAATCAGTGTTATGTTAGTAAGAGAAAGAGGTAACTGATCAGACAAGAGAAGTCTACCACAACTGGTCACTAGCTTTATGACCTTGGTCAAGTTCACCTTTCTATCAGTTATATTATCCTTAAATGGAGGTGATACATAATACCTACCTAGAAAACAGTTTTGCACATCAAGTGAGATGTGCAAGTAAAGTAATTTGCACAAGGTTTGACCCTAATAAACTCCCAATAAATAAGGGTAGCTATTGACAATATTTTATACTGGAACATTCATATCTAGAATCTCATCTATTCAATATGTATAAGTTTACATAATTTGGACACTTTTAGTGTTGAGCAATATCAACGTTTCCTTTTTGTTTTCCTGTTTACCCATGGCACTCCTTACATATTTATCTCTACCCAAGATTCATAAAATCTCCTCCCTTAGAGGAGGGATTGGGCCCTAGTTATTACAGTAGATAAAGAAATGAAAATCTTATGGAAACCTTAAGATATAAGACATTCTTTTGTCTCATAAAGTTTGTGGAACTATACTCTGTACTTCTAGGAAGCTGGCTGTTTAGGAAAGCTTAGAATTTCTTTTAATTCTCTTCAAGAATGATTTTAGTAGCTGTGATTCCCTTGCAATGTCTTGGATCACTGCAGGTCTGGTATTACAAAATTAATATTTACACTAGGGGGCGGCATAACATTTCCTCTTGCTCTCGTATACACAGCTATAGTAAATAATCATGCATTAATAAATTTGTCAACTATAGGGTTACCACAGTTTTACTAACTAAAAGTCACTTTAAAATTTTACTGACCAAGAAATCAATATGGAAATGCAAAATAGATGTGATATATTTGCTATATACTTTATCTGTGTACTTCCCCAAGTAATTATTCTTGGCCATTCTCTACCTCAGTCACATGTGATACGTATAGTAATATGGAGGTAGCAGAGAGTTAGTGTGTAACCATGCCTTACTAGATTATCACTCTTGGCTGTAAAAGTATCAGTTTTCACTCTTGAAGTGGATATTTTGGTTTCTTCTGAGTACTTTCAACATACTAGATTTATGATTTTTTTTTTTTTTTTTTTTTTTTGCTGTACGTGGGCCTCTCACTGTTGTAGCCTCTCCGGTTGCAGAGCACAGGCTCTGGACGTGCAGGCTCAGTGGCCATGGCTCACGGGCCCAGCCGCTGCGCGGCATGTGGGATCTTCCCGGACCGGGGCATGAACCCGTGTCCCCTGCATCGGCAGGCGGACTCTCAACCACTGCGCTAGCAGGGAAGCCCCAGATTTATGATTCCTAATGCCCAATTTATGTCATAGTTATTTTATAATTGTCATAGTTAATTTATAATTAAATTTTATTGACATTTTCATGGACTACATTATTAAGCAAAATAAAAGTGGATGGTGATGACCATTTGTTAAAACAAGAATAGCTATAACGCAAAATAAAAAATATGTGAAATTGTGAAATCTAACCCTTATTTTCATGATTGCCACATGTGATAGATATTACAGAATAGTTAAAAAATATCTGAGACTCAGATTTCCCAGTTCTATTAAAATTTAATGGAATTTCCTCCATAGAAATTGGGATTAGATTTCTTAGGGAAAATGCACACATTACATAAAATAACACAGACTGTTCTGCTTGTGTTACTAATCACTGTGAAATTATTGATACAACATGAAAGATGCAATTTTCTATGGATCAGGACTTAGAGGAGTTGATATTATGATACATGCTACTATTCAAAAACTCACAAGGCTTTTTCTAGGTAGAATAATATTAATAAAATTTCAGATGTTTCATGGTACATATGCTGTCCTGGAGAGCCACATTTAAGACAATATGTTACCATATTATTCCACAGTAAAGGGTTAGTGAAGTAAATAGTAGTAATAGTAATAATAACAATACTAATGAATCAAAACAAATTGATCCCCTTTGTACAGTGCCTAGCATAGCTGTAAGCATAATTTGATGATGTAAGAAAAAAACTAGAGACAGAAGATATTGTTTACTTATAATGTTAAATTACTGTAATTAAAATACTATATCAGTAATTAAGTTCAGATATGCTATAGTCTGAGTAATTATTCACCTTCTAGGCATTAAACATGCCAACTATTTTGACTTATTAATAAAGTGCCAATACAATTATGTCAACTACAGAAACTATAGGTCATGTGAGAAATTCTTCTCTCTTTTCTCTCAGTACCCTACATAAAATAAGTACAATATCTATTCTTGGACACAGGCAAAATAGACATGTACACACACAGCAAAGTTATGTACAGGTATGCTCTCTCTCTCTCTCTCTGTCTGTCTCTCTCTGTCCCACCCCACCCTCCGCCTCCCCCCCTTCCTTCTCTTCCTCTTTCTCTCTCTCTAACTACTATCTTGCTACACCCCCACTGTAGTCTAGAAAATCAGAGAGCATATTGTTTTTCCAGTTTCAGCCTGTCTGCATGTTTGTTTCTCAGGAAGTACATAGAATTCTACTAGTAGTTCTGGCCATGTCCAGAGAGCAAAACAATTATTTATTTGAAAAGCAATTAAGAACTCCTCTTCCCCCTATCTCAGCCACTGAATATAATATCAGAGATCTGAAAATAATACTGGTAAGATTTTGAGAAATCTGAAGCAACTCAGTGGTCAAAGTTCCACTGTATGGCCACAATCCTAGGAATTAAAAATAAATAGAGGAGAGAGAGAGAGAGAGAGAGAGAGAGAGAGGGAGAAAGAAAGGAAAAAGGAAGGAAGGAAGAGAGGGGAAGAAAGATCATTAGTTCTTCTTGATCAGTAAAGAAGAATATAAGCTAATATAAGAATGTGTATCAATTTAAATAATTAGATGATGGTACATTCGGGTTTGCCTGGGATAATCCCAGTTTAGGTTGTTGTCCTGGCATGGTACCGCCTTTAACTCTTAGAGTTATTCTGCTTTGGATGGTAATCTATATGGGCATTCTGCTAAATACAGAAACCTCCAGAGTGACAGGAATCTGCCTGAATTGATTCCCCGTTGTCTATCCTGTCTTAAAACCTACATTCCTTTAGAATTTGTTGATTCTTATGAGAATGGTATCTACGGATGATGTGCTTAATGTGCTACTTTGCTCTTTTTTCAACAACCCTAAGTCCTATTATACGCAGTGATAAAAGAAATGTAGTTATTCTTTCTCCCCACCTTTTGGCAGTTTGAGTTTAGCCACATCGTGGAAGAAGGGATATTCAGAGGCAGGAGGATGCAAAGGCACAGGGTCAATTGGAGATGGCTTGAGGCAGCTGCAGTACAGTGAAGAGGTGAAGGGAGCCACAGTGAGTTTCCACTGGCCACATACCAGCCAAGTCTTGTCAGTAAAAAGTTCCTGGGGCTGAAGAGCCAGCTGCATTGTTCCAAGTTGACTATTTTAGTGGCAGAATTTTGCCCAAGCATTGCCAGTTTTGGTTCCTCGACAAGCCTCATTCAACAGGGTCACCTTTGAATCTGTCAGCTACCTAATACTCTTCCAATAAATGTATTTTATGCTTCATTTAATGAGTTAATTTTGGTTATTTTTAGCTGAGAAGCCTGACTAGAATTAGGACAACTGTAGAACTGCAGTTTTTTTTTTCCCAAGGATGTGAAACGTTTTGCTGGGTTTTACATCTAGATAATTTTGACAGTGTTTCACTCTCTCCTTTGCTTCCCATCATTCTCCTTCTTTTTTATGGAAGGGGTCAGCCTCTGGAACTAGAGAGACCTAGGTTTAAATTCTGGCTTTGTAACCTGGGCCAGTTATTTAACCTCCCATGTTCTGTTTCTATATCTATATCTACAGATAACAAAAATTGTAATTCATTTAGTTCCTGCTATACACCAAGTGTTATTTTAAACATATTACATAAATTATACATAATTTCTGCTGAAATGCTTTGGAATGGGTACATGTGAACAGGATTGCTCCAAGCATAAAATAATATAAGGGAGTTCTCTACTTCAGTGACTGGCACATAATTAAAGTTATTATTTTTTCCATTACTGATACTTAAAGAAGACTTGTCCTTCCTCCTTTTCAAAGCCAATACATGGACTTGTGCTTCTCAGACAGAACATGAGAGATGCCAAATGAATAATAGGGAGTATAGGTGCTTTAGGGATTCCAAAGAAAAATAGTCCAGAGGATTGATCATACAATTTAGCATCTATATATGGCCTATGAGTGGATTGCCTAGTTTATCCTATGTAGGAAAACTGAAGTTCTCTGGCATACAGATACCAAACTAGATGATCATAATTATCACCTGAAGATTTAGAAAATAACAAAATCCTGGACTTCACTTCATAGCTACTAAATCTTAATATCAATGGTTAGGTCCAGGAATCTAGCTTTCCTAAGAGCCACCAGATGACTCTCACTGTTCTAAGGTAAACTGCATCTGGCTTGGTATCAATGGTCTTGTTCCAGAAGGATGTTCGGATGTCACACATTCATACTTAGTATGAGAGATGAGGCCCTGTTCTCATCCTTTCTTAGGTTCTCTGCCAACAGTCCGCCTCATCCCACCCCTGCCCTCAAATAGATCCTCTGGAAAGCTAGCAAAAATGCATTTGTTTCATTGTAAAGGAAAATGAAATTAGAATAAAAGTTTAGTTGGAAAATAATTAACGGATGTAATCTTAAAATTTAATAGAGTACAACATCTATAGAAGGAATGAAAATGTAAGACTTTATGTCATAAGCAGAAAAAATTCTAGTTCTAGGTTCAGCCTCATGAGACAATTTAGTTAACTTAGCCGATTTCCTTTTCAACCATGCTTTGAATATATTAATTCTTGTAGAAAGTAGTGGTAATAATGCATTTCATAGTATTTAATAGTTTTCCATGTATGCTGTTTTTTTAATCATTGTGTTGAGTAGCAAAGCAAATGGTTGAGCTAGTAAACAGATAAACATCAGGTACAAAATAAAAGATGTAAAGGTAAATAGCTTTATGAAATGCAGGGTGATACTATGTACTTTTATGAAAAGTATATCAAAGATTTAACATTGATAGCTTGGATTTATAAATAAAATCATATATCATAATTACATTCTTATTAAATCAGATGATATACCTCAATTACCTTTGAGATTCAAATTCAATTACATATTTTATTTCTAAATTTTACATAGGTATTCTTAAGTTATTGCTTACATGTATGGGATTTCATACTTGTAATCCATGTTTATCATTGTTTAGAATTTTTATTTGTAATGTGATTATGATACCATCAGAATCAATTTTTATAATTGCTGTTGTGTGATTGAGTCAGTTATTTAATATAGTTTTGATAAATCATCTCAATATCTATGATTAATCTTATCTAAAACATGTTTTCAAATTATATTTTCAAATCCTAAGAAGAAATCAACTCATTTAATGAAAGTTTTCAATTTTTGAGCACTTATTCTCTCAGGTCTAGTGCTAAAACTTATATAAAATATTTCATTTAATTATTTCAGAAACTCTTTAATTTGGTACTATTACAATTACCATTTACAAATAAGAAGACTTAGTTTTTAGAACTTATCAAGGCCATCTGTGTTGTTTTTGATTCATAGCTGTCTTGTGAACACTGTAGATCTAAATGGATACGAACACTGAGATTTAACATATGTATGTCCATGTCTATTCCATTTCGTTTAGCACAGAAATAATGAACACCTCATTCTCATATCCTAGAGTAAATATATGACTATGCCCAGTTATAGAGATTCAGAATTAGGAAATCTATATATAAATTCTTAACTATTTCCCCCAAATATCATGGTTTTATTCTCAATAATGCTTTTTTCTTTCATCTCTCTAATTGTTTTAATTTGCATTATTGTCCATTTGTTTGCTTATAAATTGTGTTCAATGAAGACAATTTCATGTTCCTTTTTCTTCTCATAGGTAACTGAACAGAAGCTAGTTAATTAGATTAAATAATTTAAGTATCAGATGGTATGTTTTTGTTTTTATATATATTATATAGCGCACAAAGGCAGAAGAAAAGAGATTATTTAGTAAAAGATATGGTTTTAGTAAAATTCAGGGCTTAAGATTTTTTTATACTTTCAATTCACTTTGCAATTTCTACCCCCAATTTTTTTCATTCCTAGTGTTTGCAATCTTCTCTTTACTAACTATTAAGAGTAATAAAAGTTTTCAAACTAAAGCAGATAATAAATTATTTGCAAGTCATTTATAGCTGAAAGAGCACCATCGTTTTCCAGCCTGTATTATTGGGTTTTTCATGTATAGGAATAAGATAAGAGAAGCTGTAAATTTTCTAATTGCTGGGCTTTGCAGCACACATTTGTAGAGGGTTGGCTTTCAGCTTTAGGCAGTTCATAATGTGTAGGTTATCTTCCCATCTTTCTCAGAAGATTATTTTCAGGGAGAGTACAAGAAAATGAAAGGATCTGAAGCCTTTTAATATATTTTTTGGTGAAATGCTGGTGCTTCTAAATTTATTTTCCCTTAATTGCTGGCATGCTGCAGAGGAGAGGAACAGGGGATGGGAAGGGCAATGAGAAAAGTACTCTGTGATGTGTGAACAGAAAGGAGCCTCTGAGTGGCCCTTTGGTATGATTTGTAAAGAACTTTCTACTCAATCCTCACCTATTTGGTCCAAGACTAACTAAACTGTGTGTGTGTGTGTGTTTTCAAATTAAATGTTGTTATAAGCTCTTCTGGGGTATCTGGGATCTGAAGAGAATAGGAACATTTTTAAAGATTAACGATGTCTTTATGCTGAGAAAACATTATAATAACTTTTTGATATAGAGAATAAAGCAAGTCAACCTAGTTCATTACAAAACAGAAGCTAGAAACAAAAACTGTATGGCTAGAAGTAAAACTGATAATAAGTAGTATCCTTAGAGTGGAGACTCACAAGATAATAGCATATCCCTACATCACATTTCTTTTAAGTTCATTTTTATATAAATATGTATTTGTAATATAAAAAGCATATGATTTTTAATCAGGCAGGTACCATTATTACCTCCATTTTACTTATGAAAAGTTGAAGAGAATCTATGGATCTTGCCAGAGATTATAAAAGCTTATGAGTGGTTCAGCCTAATTTTGTCTTAAGTTGTGTTACAGTCACAGCCACAATAAGTGGTAGCTATTTATATAAACTTTTATAACAGTAATGCTATAAGCACTTCTGTTTTACAAAGAATACTATAACTGAAAGGTCAGTTAAGTATACAATGCCAATTTTATATATTATTTGCAAAATACATATTCTACATTCTACCTTTAAAACTGTTTATGATTAAATCTATACATAATAACAAAGATATCTCAAATTAGAAATCAAATATACATTTCCAAAAGTAAGTATACAAGTATTCCCAGGGGAGCATATATTGTAGCTTTTATATTATAAATTTTAATTTTATATCACATAATTATATAGGTTTGTTGGAGAATCAGTAGTGAATACTAACTCTGCTAAATTAAAAATACAAACTATTAAAGACAGTTTGTATAGAAACATTTGAAGAACAGAATAATCACATTTAATCATAATTTGTTGAGCTATTGTCTATAAACCCTGATATCTATCTTGCATGCCAAATATTGTACACAATGAATTTAGAATTCATTAACTTTAATACAAATTCAGAGGGACAAACTGTGTGACAGAGATCTCTACAAATATAAAGGAAAATACATTGCTTTATTTTCTGTTAAAAAATTGCTAGTTTTGCAAATTGATTCACAAAAAAAGAGAAAGGGACAAGCTATGATTTTCACTGGAAGGAAGACTATCTATGAAAATAAGGTTGTGTTTTACCAGTAGATAGGAAGCTAAGTGATTTGATTTTTATTTGAACAATTATCTCTCATTAAAAATTTGCAAATGCACTCATGTATTTATTCGTCAAATATGAATTAAGCAGGGTAGTAACACGATCTGAGGATTTTCCCTTTCTTCTCTAGTAGTTGCTTAGTCATCAGGGTGTGGAATCACACCTATTCTCCTTGCTTGAGCCAGTTGAAAGTCATCCTCAAGGAGAGGATGACAACATCTTAAGTGGAGAGATAGGAAAACAGAATTTCAAATGGAAGACAACAAATAGTAAATAAAATAAGAGATATAATAGACATTCTGCAGAGAGGAGTTGTAATTATTGGTAAGATAAAAAGTGTCATAGGGGCTTCCCTGGTGGTGCAGTGGTTGAGAGTCCGCCTGCCGATGCAGGGGATGCGGGTTCGTGCCCCGGTCCGGGAAGATCCCACATGCCGCGGAGCGGCTGGGCCCGTGAGCCATGGCCGCTGAGCCTGCGCGTCTGGAGCCTGTGCTCTGCAACGGGAGAGGCCACAACAGTGAGAGGCCCGTGTACCGCAAAAAAAAAAAAAAAAAAAAAAAAAAGTGTCCTAATTACTTGATCAATTTCGTTAGCTACAAACATGAACACCCTACAGATATTTTTATAATTTCAGAATCCAAGGAAAAGGGTAGACTATTATTTTTAATTATAGTAAATATTTAAAAAGACGATAGTTGTCATTGATTTCACAATTGAGTATTTGGATTTTAATGGATTTAATTTTTCTATAAATTTAATTTCTAGTTATCAAGAACAATGAATAGATGATTGGCATATAAGTAGGTAGATAATAGATAATGACATAGACAGAAGGAACAGACAAATACACACTGCTATTAATTTCTGTCAATTTTGAAATTTTAGAAAAATTGGAAAGTAAATATCATACATACACATATAAAATACTCTTGAAGTTTTGTTCTATTTCCCCAGACATTTTTTTCCATGTCTAATTTTATTTAGAATCATTTAGAAAAGCTACTTTCCAGATTAAATATTTTTCTTTCTATTTTTAACACTATCGGATAATTTTTTTAAATATTTAGGTACTTAGGATCAAAATTTAGAATGCTGACAATTTTCTGGTAAAATACCTTATAAATTTATATATTAATCTCAGTGACACATTATTTTCCATTATCAGCATTTACATTAATAATTACATTGTCCATATATTTGCATAAATTGTATATCTTTCATCTATATTTCTAGATGGACAAGTTGACATAAGTCAAAGAGAATTGGATTTAGGATTTGAAGACCAAGTTCCTGTCTAATTATTCTGTCTAATTAACTAAGACTTAGTTTCTAGATAATTATGTGTGATGCCTGAAAGACTATTTATCTGCTCTGAGGTACATGTATTCATTTATTTCTATATTCCTGTGATACATATTGATTACCTCTATGTATCAGATTCTGTACTAGGCACTATTAATACAATGGCAGGCAATTTAAAGACTTGGTTCTTTGCTTCTAGAACTGTCTGATACAGTGGTCTCTAAAGTGGGGTGCATGCACCCTAGAAAGTGTGCAATATACTTTATAGGGAACAAGTAGAAATATGAAAAATAATCTTTATGTTTGTGATTATCTCATTTCAAAATGTTTTTATAATGTTTTATACTATGTAGAAATGCATGTTTGTATTGGTATATTAGCTTGAAAGTCTTTTGTTAATAGGATTGTGCTATCAAACAAATTCAGAGACTGGATTAGTATAAGGAAAAGAGTTGAATGAAATGAAAAATTTTATTATAGCCAAGGACAATATAATTTTTAAAGAAAGACTGAAAAATTTTTTGGCTTGGACGTTTTGAAACATCACACACTTGATGTCCCCTGTAGTTTTATAATTAAGCATCAGTTTATACATAGTATGTTCTAGACACATTTCCAAGCAATTTGTTTGAATTAACACATTTAATCTTCACAGCAACCCTGTTTGGAAGGTATTCTGATTTTTATCTGACTTATAAGTGTCATTCAAATTCAGGTAATCTGTCTCCAGAGCAAGAACTCATATTCGCTATGGGAGCCTGTCTCTCACATGTCAAGTTTATTGATAGAGTGCAGTGATAATAGCAGATCTGGAAATAAGTATACTATTTGTAGTTTTAATCTATTTTTCATTACTGCATATTTATATTATGTCATGAGATAGGCAGTCTTTCTATTCTTGTGAAGTACATCTTTCCCCACAGCGTTAATTTATGGTTTTCTGATTGTGTCCTTTTGAAATGCTATTTGAATAGTCATTAGAGATTGAGTCAGATTTAAACCTTACAATGTGCTGAGCACTGCATCAGGACCTGGAAAAATGGATCCTATTGAGATAAATTCTCTACACCAATAGGAACCTCAACTTTGCACTGAATATTAATATAACATTTAAAATTATATGTAAAATGCTGAATGAAAAACCTGCCCCCCTCCTTCAGTAAAATTTCACTCTATTTATTAAAACTGATTTATATTTTATATACTTTGGAGTATATCAAACTTATTTTGGTTTTTATGTCAATTTCAATAGTACATAAAGTATTATTAAATCAGTGTTTAAGTTGCTTTCAGAAAGCACTGAGAATTTTATATATTTTGTATTGAAACCAAATATTGACAAGTGTTTTATGTGGCTTAAGTTATAAGTACCTATTGTGGGTTAGGTGCTAGAAATAGTGACTAAAAGCACACAAGTTCTCTGCCCTCGTGAAACTTATGGTCTAGCAGGAAAGGTAGGTGTTGATCACTAAGTGTGTTGTATTAGGTCCCTTGAACTGCCATAACACAGAACCACAAACTGGGTGACTTATAACAACAGAGTTTATTCTCTCACAGTTCAAGGCTAGAAGTAGGAAATCAAGATATTGGCAAAGCCATGCTCCCTCTGAATCTCTAGGGGACGGCTCTTCCTTGCCTCTTCTAGCTCATGTAGCTTCAGGCATTCCTTGGCTTGTGGCAGCAGAACTTC
Organism: Phocoena phocoena; assembly: GCF_963924675.1. Classification (NCBI taxonomy): domain Eukaryota; kingdom Metazoa; phylum Chordata; class Mammalia; order Artiodactyla; family Phocoenidae; genus Phocoena; species Phocoena phocoena. The sequence goes on from NC_089225.1 coordinate 66,238,309, forward strand.
AATATCTGCCTTCATCTTCATGTGATGTCTTTGTTTCTCTGTGTATATGTCTCTGTCTTCAACTGACATTCTCCCTGGGTGTCTTTGCTTCTTTTCTTATGAAAACACAGGTCATTATTGGATTAAAAGCCCAACCTATTCCATCTTAATCGTCTTAAGTAATTACATCTACAAAGACCCTATTTCCAAATAAGGTCATTCTGAGATACTGAGAGTTAGGACTTCAACATATCTTTTTGGAGAACACAATTCAACCCATAATACTTATCACTGCAAACTATCTTAAGTGCCATGAAGGAAAGGTACAAGCAGAATGAGAGCATGTGCAATGGGGAATGGATCTAGTGTGGAATGTAAGGAATGTGGGATTCAGTCAGAGAAAACAGAATGGGCATGTGACTTTTGGAGAGAGGAAGCTCAGCATCTTTAAGAAACTGGAGGAAAACCACTATGACTAGAGATTGAGGTCTTGGTGAGGAGTTGGTGGAGATGAGACAATAGCAGTGCATAAGTCGAGAAAAAGCAAGATATGGGTTTCCTTATGAAGGTGAACTGAGCAAACAATCTAATTGCATTTTGAAAATATTGATTCAGCTCAGTGTTGGGAAAGATAGCATGAGGAGGGTACAGTAATGGATGCAGACATAGCAGCTAAGGGGCAATTGCAGCCGTCTAAGCTAAAATGGCTTGGATTAAAAGAACATGTTCTGAGAGATGTGTACAGCTTTAAGATACATATACTAAACAAAATCAACAGGATGTATAATAAATGGTATGTGAGGAATGAAATCAAAAGATGTGCTGAGAATGCTCCTAAATTACTCTCTTATAGCATGTACAAGTATGAATACCACTCACTGGCAAAAGAGCTAGTGATATAAATATTATAAATATTATAAGTGTGTTTTTAAACATGTTGAACAAGAAGTACTTTTCACAAATATTTCAGGCATGTAGTTAGATACACAGATTTAGAGGTCACAAATAAGGCCTGGGTGAGGAGATATATCTTGGTAGTAGCTTTCTCATCTCTACCTGAGGACCAGGCCTGGGATTTAGAAAGGACTTATGATGTGCACTATTGGATAATCTTTGGACACAAAGCTAGACCTTTACTTCTTTAGTGAAATTAATTCCACCATCATTATAAGTTTTCAGTAGAAAAGAGAATTCTGCTCTTTTTTTCCACTTTGAGTTGTAAGTTGACTCTTCTTTTCCAGTTAATTCTTAAATTCATTATTATCTTATTCATTTTTGTCTTAAGTTCTAAAAGAGGAGATATGATGTCTTCCCATGGACGTTTGTTTATGCTGTATCTGTAGAGATTACCAGTGACTTTCAAAAACAAATCCTCTTTGGAGGATGCTTTTCAGGTCTGTGATACTAAGTGTATATGAACAACACAAAAACACTATAAATGAAAGATCTAATTGATTTGTAGAGGATGTGTGTGTGTTTGTGTGTGTATTTTAAGATCAACTAAGAGTGATTCACTTTAAATTATTCTTAGAGACTAATTTAAATAAATAAGCATAAAAGAAAACCAAGGAAGGAAAAGGATCTAGAACTAGGAAACATATTCTAAAGAAAATCTTTAGTAAATGGAATGCCATTCAATTATTGCCTATAAAGCAAACTAGAAAACAGCGTTTGAAGAAGGGGGTGCCCACATGACAAATATGTGATACTGCATTGACAAACCAGGAATTGGAACAATCTGTTCCCCCTATCAATAACAGTACTACACAAACTAAAAGGCATATACTATTAGACAGACAGAAAAAGTCATTCTCTTTATTTGCTGGAAAAGTGAGGAGTGGGTATGTGAGCAGAGAGTACTTTGTAGTGTTCTGTTCTTTATTCTAGCCATGGAAGAGGTAACCAAAAGTCGAAACATTATCAGCTGTTCCTTAATCAAAACCCATATAGTATTATGTATGTAAGACGTCACACTCAAAATTCAGAAGTAAATGAAAGGTTAACATTTATAAAATATTAAGAGAATGAAATACTGTGGGCATTACAAGATGTTAGAAATAAATTTTTTAAGGAAGAGCCTGACAAGAAATAAGAAACAAATGTGTACTTTAATGCCTGCATAAAAGAAAAAACAAGCTCTCAAATATAAAATAAACAGAGAAATATTCCCTAACTGTGCACCTTTTGCTTTGGATAAAACTATTGTATTCAGAAGAATAGTTAACAGGATTTGGAAAAAATCCAGAAATTATTCAAGACTTCTCGAGTATTTTGTGTTGTTCTACTAAATGTATGTAAATTCTAAACAAGGACATGCCACATTTTTTATTTTCATTATGTTAGTTGTTCCAAGAAACATTTGTTTTATTGACTTTTGTGTATTTCTTAGGATCAGATTAATGGTTGTCAAAAAAAATGCCAAGTTTTCATAATTTAGCCTGCTGAGCATTACGATAATACACATTTTTTAAAGTAATTTAATATTTTATTTATTTATTTATTTTTGGCTGGGTTGTGTCTTTGTTACTGTGCTCAGACTTTCTCTAGTTGCAGTGAACGGGGGCTACTCTTTGTTGTGGTGCACGGGCTTCTTATTGTGATGGCTTCTCTTGTTGCAGAGCACGGGCTCTAGGCACACGGGCTTCAGTAGTTGCAGCACGCTGGCTCAGTAGTTGTTTTTCGTGGGTTGTAGAGCGCAGGCTCAGTAGTTGTGGCACACGGGCTTAGTTGCTCTGAGGCATGTGGGATCTTCCCAGACCAGGGCTCGAACCCATGTCCCCTGCATTGGCAGGCGGATTCTTAACCACTGCGTCACCAGGGAAGTCCAATAATACACATTTTTAAAAGATGATGTCCAAACCCATTATTTAACACAAGTGGAAGGCCATTACATTTGAAAGCATGATTGTCATTATGGTGTCCATGATCTTAAACACACACACACACACGCACACACACTGTATGGAATATGTGGCAAATGTCAATAGCAAGGTTATGAATGTTGGATTATGAATGGTGGATAGGTTAAATGCAAATGATTACTCAGATATGACATTCCACTAGGCCCCAAAAGTTAAGTAAAGAATCTGATTTTAAGGGGAAAACATAATCAGGAGACACTTACAGAACAGTATCAAGAAATCAATATGTTTATTTGGACAATCAGCCAAACAGGCTGAGGATGCTTAGATATGTCTGGTTGTTCCAGGAGTCTTAAAAGTCATGTCAGGATTCCCTGTAATTGATTGACAAGAGTAGTTAAAATAATGCTGGTCCATTGACCATTTGTAATTACCAGATTAGGTAATTGTAGATTAAAGCAGTTTGGGCTCCCGTTTTATTCAATACTATAAGAATGGTTGTGCAACAATGTTAATGCACTTAATGCCTGTGAGTTTTGTATATTTCACCACAATAAAAAATAGGCCTAAAAGTGCTGTAACTATGTAGTCTAGCTGTAAATACAATGCTTCTAGCCTTCTGTGGAAGTTTCTCATCTCACTTTGGTACAAATATAATCTTAAGTATCTAAATTCCAGTATTCCCATGAAAATATACATACATGTCTCCATGTGAGGGATGTAGTAAGTCTGTGTCATATTTTTGCAGAGACCAGCAGTGAATATAAAAGACTGAGTTCATGTGCCAGCTTGGATTACTTACAGTCTGGAGAAAACACATACTTTCATATGTTTTTGAATTATTCATAATGTAAGTTCCAGGTTGTAATTAAAAAATGGGACTCCATCTGTAGTGTTCTAACTTGTAGAATTCTATAGTAGATTTCCTTCCTTCTATGAGGACCTGCTATACTTTTTCTTCCTAAACATCTATTTCCTGTTTGTTTTAATTATGCAACATTCATCATGAAAAGTTGGTACCATTCAGAAATAATTTCTGACATTTATAACAAGGAAGAATAGCAGCTGATTTAATTAATGATAAGTAATGCTGCATTGTAAAGTTTGAAAAATCTACCACTTTGGTGAATGGGGGTGGGTGAATGGCATGTAAACTGCTCCTGCATATTGGATTTCAGTATTTTATTACTTATAGCACTAAGTGATTGTTCCATCTGTGTTGGGAATGTTCTCCTATTGCTTCTAGTCATTAAAATAAGCAGGATACTCTTATTATAGCAAATGGTACTTATGGTATTAGCAGAACAATTCAGTCTTTCAGATGTCTGAGTTTTTAATTCAAGACCATCCAGATGAAACTGTTAAGGATCAAGCTGATGGGGGGGGGGGAAGAGAGACATGATAATAAACGTGTGTCAATTCTAATAATACAGTGTGAGGAATATAATTTTTAATTTTATATTTTATAAAAATTTCAGTTGCCAGATTATAAAAAAATCATTAAGCACTTATTATTGCTTTTCTACCTTTCTTTTTTCCACAAGAGATTCTATGTGTTAAAATTCATTGGAAAAGTATAGTAAACTTGAAGCTTTAAAATTACTGTATAATGTAATATTTTACATTCAGGTTGATAAAGAACAGTTATCATCTGGATCTTATCAAGATAACCTAGAAAATGACTTATTATTCTTGTTACATACAGATGAATACAACATAAATAAGTTGTTATTTATAATGAAAAATAGAACACACAGATGGATGTAGAAGTAGATAAATATCTAGATAAAGAGGCACAATTTTAAGGTGAACAGATTTTCATAAAAGATTTTCATTAAGATTTTCATAAAACTTGTTTCAAACTACTTAGCTTTTATAGTATAGGGTTGAGTGGAATAAGTTAATGTATATGATATTATTTTATTGCCATTTTATCAGTTAGTAATATGTATAATCTTGCATCAATTTATTTTGAGCAATATTGCTAGTATTTACCATTAATATTATTCCTTGAGATGAATTTAAAATAAAAATTAACCACAACTTATTTTATTTGAATTTTCATACAACTAAACAACAGCGATCTCCTAACAATGAGGATTTCTTAATATACAATACTTGGAGGGCAGAATAGTTTTACAGTCTTTTTGCTTATAATGGCCTAGTTTCTGTTGTAGTGATTAAGTTGTATTTTGAGTTCATCTTCAGTAGTGTATTGCCAGCATTGTATGAAGTAAAAATGTTCATTTAACAGATCTCTACATGCCATTCTTCTGTTTTAAACTCTATTAAAGACTATAAAAACTATTGAGTGAATTTGTGCTTTTAGAAATTTTAAAGCTATTTCAGATACTTAATACCTGATATAACTTAGAATCCACAGTTTCATCCTAAACTTAATAAGCTTGGAAAATAGTTTTTCTTTAGCCATGTGAAAAGATATATACATTTTACTATAAAAATTATTTCTGCATCTGAATTACATAGAAATAGAATACCTCCAATGTTCAGAATATGTACTCAACAGTTAAGAAATGATTATGTTTATCTATTAATGCTGTTCTCTTTACAGTTTTTTGTAGTGTCACAAATCCGGAAATGACGTCTTTATGACTGAAAGTGAGAGCATAGACCCTAGCCACTGTATTTGATTACCAAAAGATCATTTTTAAAACAGATCCACAATGTAGAATTAAACAACTAGTGTACCTTAAAAGTATTTTGATAGAAAGAAATTATACTAATAGGAGTTATTTTTCTTTCCTTCAATTGGTCATTTATACAAATAAACAGTTTTATGTTGTAAAAATTAAGATGACTATCAGCAGAAAAACCAGACATTCAAATACAATCATATATCTGTGTTATATAACATCAGAAGATGAGAATTAAAGCCCATTAACAATAAATGCATATTTCTTTATCAATAGATAAAGTTATAGTATCTCAGATGGGTCTCTACATGAAATCTCTCCCAGTGTCTAATTTAGCTCCAATTACAATGAATAAACATTCAGTTAAACAAAACACGTGTTTTAAGATGGTGCTTAATGCTAGCAATCTAGTCTGGTATAATGCCAGTGGCAGAGAAGCCTAAATAGGAAATTCATTAATTATGCTCTGTTTACCATTTTATTGTCAACTCTTATCACTAAGATGATCTATCTTGACTACTCTAGTTACTGCATGAAAGTGAATCATAATACAATTGAATTTAATCAGTATATCAAAATTTTTTATTTGTGCCTTTTCTAGAAAGAGTAAATATGTTGACTTATTGTTATCTAGAATGAAGATGAATTTATATTCCATTTTAATTATATATCTCTCTAATTAATTTGCTTTTGAGAGCTGTTTTGTTACGCAGAAACACTTTGTTACTTAAACACTTTACATTTTTACTGAAAACATTCACATCTGTGTTCCATTTTTCCCTAAACAAATTGTATTATTTTTCAGAGATCTTGCCTTGAAATGAATTGCATCTACAACATTCCCACACTGAGCCAGTCTAATAATTAGTGTGAGCTTGGCATTTGTTAGATATTATTGAACGTATGAATAAATATACGATATAAATCTTACATGTATAAGGAAGGGGGAAATAAGGTATTTAAATAATTTGTATTAAGTATTATGATTTCAAAGTTTGCTCTGATTATTAAGCATTGTTTAAATTTCCTAGATAACTAAAAGAGATTAGGGATGGATTCATTCTAGGAAGCTGTTCAAGTTATTGTCTCAGCTGGGTCAAAAGCCCAGTTCTTGAGAACTACCAGACTTGGAATTCTGAATTCATTAAACCAATATGGTAGTGAAGTGACCTTCAACTTCCCATCAGAGTTTAGGGGGAATGTAACCAGAGAAAGGAGAACTGGTTCATTCAATATTTATTCAACATGGAGTTTCCCACGTATACTTGTCACAGGCTCTGGAAAAAATGGTGAACACAAATAGCCCCTCTTTTTACTTTATGGAACTTGCACCTGCTGAATTAGGCACTAATCCAAACAGTTACAAAAGCAAATCTAGCATTGCTGTTGTTATAAGAGCTTTATAAGAGAAGAGCTTTGTGCTATGAGAACCTCTAATAGGATTTGCTGTAGCAGGTACATAATGAAATTCTCTTCGAGATACACTTTAGATAATAGCATAAGGATAAGTAGTAGTTAACTTAAAGTGGAGTGAAGGATTGGGGGTGGAGCAAAGTATCACTGAATATCCCGTATCAGAAAGAGAGCATGGTTTATTTGAGAAGCCTGAAAAAGACATATATAGCTGAATTAAATGAAGAGCCTTGTTTAATATGAAATCCCCAAAATAGGTTAAGAACCAGATATGCAAAACTATTCACAAAGGACTATACAAAGTTTTACTTTTCCCTAAAAGCAATGTGTTCATATAAGCCAGTTCTGAATGGTTATGGGCATGACTGTGAAACCACTATATTTGTGTTTTTAAAAGTTCTTTCTCGCTACGGAATAAAGAATAGAAGATATTCAGTGTATGTGATTTGGCTATATATAAAACTATTGCAGTAGTTCAGACCCATAATGAGGGAAGTTTGAACTTGAGTAAGGATGTTCAAGACGGTGAGAAGACCATGAATTCAGGGATAGGGGTAGTCATCATGACTGGGGGATAACTAGAACTGGAGAGTAAAGTTGGAAAAGGTGTCAAGGATGATTTTCATTATAGCAGTGCCTGTGACCTGAGACAATCAACACTGAAAGAGGACTAATCTGAGTTTACTATGTTATAAATACTTTGATTTGTCTCAAAATAGTAGCTTTATTTGTTTTGTTTTGTTTTTGCATAGTGTTTGAAGGTGGCAAAAGTAGTGGATTATGTAGAAGGATCCAGAAAAATTTGGCAAATTCTTGATTTTACCCCATGTTTCCATGTACATCATTCCTTAGGTTTCAAGGAAGAAAGCTATTTTTACTTCTAAAAGGATGTGGGAAAAAGGTATCTAGGTCAAAGGAGTGGAATGCAAAAAGAAAATAAAATTAATAAACTTAAGGAATTAATACCTTGGTAAATTTAATTAAGTTTTATGTTCAGATATTGTAGTTTTGCTTAAAATTGTGTAACACAATGCAATAGAACAATAAGCAAGTTCCAAGTCTAGTTAAAATATTGTTAACGTGTTTAGTTTGTTTTCTAGTAGTGTACAGAATTATTCTAAAATGTGAGAAAAATAAAATAGCTGAGTATGCATATTACATAGAGAAAAATAGGTATTTTATTTCAAATAAATTTCAAATAAGCAAAGGGGAATACTTACATAGGTAAGGAGGTATTTATATAGGTATGTAGGTAGGTAGGTAGATAGATATAACAAAACCAATGGAAGGCAAGAAAGAAAACGTAAATCAAGCATAGTTACTACATGAGCACTACAAATAAGGTGGTAGAAATACTAGAAGTATATTAGTAATTCCACTAATTGTAAAAGTAACTCATAAATAAAGCCACAGTTTTTTTTTTTAATGTATAATAGTTTAGCTACACCTGAAATAATGTCAGTAGAAGTATTGAAAACAAAGGACAGAAAAAAGCTACTTTAGGCAAACGTAACCAAAAGTAACTCATATATCAATATTGTTATCATACAAAATAGTATTTAAGGCAATATTACTAATGATGAAAGTAACAAAACACCAACAATAATCATTAATACAATTTCATCTAACAAGATAGTCAGATAAAGCTGAAAATTAAAGAAGATACTGATGAGCTGGACAATCACAGTGGGCATTTTTAATACGTTTCATTCAGAAACTGACAAATCAAGCAACAACAACAAAAAAGTTAGTAGGTATATAAAAGATTTAAAGAACGCAATTATAAGGTTGACCTAGTAGATGCTCACATAATTATATAAAATATTTATTTTTGAAAAGCACTTATGGAAAATTATAAATATTAATAACTTAAAATATTTGTCTAAACCTCAAAATTTTCAAAAAACTATTATCATATGCCAAACTCAAACTTTCAAATCTGTAAAATAGACTTTTGAATCCTGATCAAAATAAGTGAAACTCTTCTTCTAATAGATTAATTTTAGCCTCTTACTCAGAATTAATTTTCAATGGGAACATTATTGTTAATATTTGTATCTTAATGGTAAATATGTATCTTTGGTAATCCTATTTTCAAAGTCCTCTTAGTCCAGTTCATCTCATTTAGAATTAATGGTACAGAATTGTGGCATTTCTATTGCATGTTGGTGGTACATACACATGAGTTTCTTTTTGGTGTATACCTAGAAATATAATGGCTCAGTGCAGGGTATGTACACATTCAAGTTTATGAGGCAGTGTTTTCCAAAGAGGCTGTACTAGCTACTCTCTAAACTACAGTAAGTTGGAGTCTTTGTGGTATTATATATCTACTAACACTTGTTATATATGTGAATTTTTCCTTATTTGGTATATGTGGATTGGAATCCCATCTTGGTTTTAATTTTCCTTTCCCATATTTACATTATCTTGATTGTTTGACATTTATATTTATTGTATATTTGAGTGTCCCTAATTTGTGAAAATAAATGTATTTTGCCTATCGATATTATTCACTTGTTCATTGCCATATTGAGTTATGTCTTGTTGCTGTTGACTTAGAGGCATCCTTTAAATGCTCATGTTATAATTCTTTGTTGATTTTTTTGTTGAAAATGTATTCACTAATTTCTGCATTATTATTTGCTTTATTGTGCTTATATTTACCAATTTTTTTTGTATTTCTTGCTTTCTGCAAGTTGATTGAAAAATTATTTCCTAACCAGAAGTAATAGAGTCTTCTGTATCTGCATTGTCTAATATGGTAACCGCTAGCATATGTAACTACTTAAATTTAAATTTAAATAAACTAAAGTAAAATGGAATATCAATTCTTAGTAACACTAGCCACATTTCAAGTGCCTAGTAGCCTGTGGTTAGTGGTTACCATATTGAGCAGAGTAAATTAGAATATTTCCATTACCACAGAAAAATTCTATTGAGCAGAGCCGTTTTATTCTATCTTGTCAGAATTTCATTTTCTTTTGTTTTATTTATTTTTTGCCTTCACAGTTATGTGATTGGAACTTCATTGAATCTGTATATAGCTCACTCCTTAGGACCGTCAGTCATGTTCAAAAAAGATTGTGAGAGAACGAATATAAAAGACTTTGACTTCAACATAAAATATATTTTTGGTAGTTGCTGTGTGTGTGTGTGTGTGTGTGTGTGTGTGTGTGTGTGTGTGTGTGCGCGTGCGCGTGCGCACATGCGTGTTTAAAGACCATTATTGCATTAAAAATTTTCCTTTCTGGTCTGTTTCTTGGACCTGAAACAGCATTTTTTCAACATTCCAATAGAAATTATGTTTGTCCGCTTACATTTAGGGTGACTACTGTTATATTTGAACTTATTTCTATAATCTTATAATGTGCTATTTCTTTTTTAAACTTTTTCTGGTCCTCCTCCTACTTCCTCTTGCTTTGTTTTGCATTGGATAAGTTTTTTAAATGTATTTTTATATTATTTATCTAGAAGTTATGTATTTCTTTTATTATTTTGTTGGTTTTTCTAGGTACATTATACCCTGATTTACTTAACACATCCAAATGTAACTAATGGTTTTTCTTCATCTCAGATAATAAAAGGGTCTTAGAATCATTTAACTTTGCCCTTTAGCCCTCATCCTAGTCCCCATCTAGATTGTCTGTTATTGCTGTCTAGGATTTAAGTTCTAACCTGCTTCTCCAAATTAGACATGAGTATTGCTTCATAAAATAAATGCTTAAATTATTTACAGACACATTTTTCTATCTGTTACCTCAAGATTTCTTCTTGCGTTTAATAGCTTAACTTGTGGCCAGTTTTTCTCTTCCTGAAAAATGCTTCTTAAAATTTAGTTTAGTGAGTATATTGTTTAATTAAACTCTATTTTTTCCATTTTTGTCTGAAAATATCTTTATATTTAAGTCATCCATAAAGGTAATTTTGTTATGTAAAGATTTTTGATTGGCAGTTATTTACCTCATCTCATTAAGGATATTTCTTCAGTGTCTTCTACCTTCTGTTTTTCCTAGTGACAAATCACTGGCCAGATTAATTACTTTCTCTTTGAAGCTGCTTTATATTTTCTTATTGGCTTTTCTTAACGTCTCTTTGCCTCTGCTTTTCGGCCATTTCACTATGGTATGTTTAGATGTGGATTTCTCATTAATTAGCCTGATTGGGAATGGATGACTCCCAGATCTGATTGACATCTTTCAAATTTTCTGGAAAGCATTCAGTTATTATCTCTTTGAATATTGCCTTGTTATTGCCTTCCAGAGCTCTGTTTAGATGTGCATTAAGACTTCTCACTATTTCTTCAATGTAATGTAGTCTGTCTTTATATGTCTAGGCAGAAATATAAATAATTTATTTGAGTCATTTTTCCAGTTCACTGATTCGTTCATTAGTTCTATGTAAACTACTGTTTCATCTATCCATTAAAAATATCTAGTTATAATTTAAAGATATAGAAGTTGCATTTGTTTTGAAATTTTGCTTTTTCTTTTTTTTTTTTTTTTTTTTTTTTTTTTTGCGGTACGCGGGCCTCTCACTGTTGTGGCCTCTCCCGTTGCGGAGCACAGGCTCCGGACGCGCAAGCTCAGCGGCCATGGCTCACGGGCCCAGCCGCTCTGCGGCATGTGGGATCTTCCCGGACCGGGGCACGAACCTGTGTCCCCTGCTTCCGCAGGCGGACTCTCAACCACTGCGCCACCAGGGAAGCCCCTGCTTTTTCTTTAGAAAAAAATATTTTTATTAAATTTGTTTCTAATAATTGCAGTAGTTGAAATCTTTGTATGTCTATTTCTGCCATTGTTTATATTAATTTTTATGCATGGTGCCTTCTCTATTTGTGTGCATGTGTGTATATGTATGAAGGTGGTTTTTTTCTCTGTTGATTTGTTTCCTATTATAATGAGGTACTAATTTTCTTTTGAACTTCATTTATTGGCATTTTTTATGTCCTGAGTTGAAGTTGAATTCATATGGTGTTTGCTTCTGTCTGCCAACTTGGGACAATTTTAAATTAAATTCTTTCAAATAGCTTAGTTTTTTTTTTTTTTAACATCTTTATTGGAGTATAATTGCTTTACAATGGTGTGTTAGTTTCTGCTTTACAACAAAATGAATCAGTTATATATATACATATGTTCCCATATCTCTTCCGTCTTGCGTCTGCCTCTCTCCCACCCTCCCTATCCCACCCCTCCTGGCGATCACAAAGCACCTAGCTGATCTCCCTGTGCTGTGCGGCTGCTTCCCACTAGCTATCTACCTTATATTTGGTAGTGTATATATGTCCATGCCTCTCTCTCGCTTTGTCACAGCTTACCCTTCCCCCTCCCCATATCCTCAACTCCATTCTCTAGTAGATCTGTGTCTTTATTCCTGTCTTACCCCTAGGTTCTTCATGACATTTTTTTTCTTAAATTCCATATATATGTGTTAGCATACGGTATTTGTCTTTCTCTTTCTGACTTCACTCTGTATGACAGACTCTAGGTCTATCCACCTCATTACAAATAGCTCAATTTCGTTTCTTTTTATGGCTGAGTAATATTCCATTATATATACGTGCTACATCTTCTTTATCCATTCATCTGATGATGGACACTTAGGTTGTTTCCATCTCTGGGCTATTGTAAATAGAGCTGCAATGAACATTTTGGTACATGACTCTTTTTGAATTATGGTTTTCTCAGGGTATATGCCCAGTAGTGGGATTGCTGGATCATATGGTAGTTCTATTTGTAGTTTTTTAAGGAACCTCCATACTGTTCTCCACAGTGGCTGTATCAATTTACATTCCCACCAACAGTGCAAGAGGGTTCCTTTTTCTCCACACCCTCTCCAGCATTTATTGTTTCTAGAATTTTTGATGATGGCCATTCTGGCTGGTGTGAGATGATATCTCATTGTAGTTTTGACTTGCATTTCTCTAATGATTAGTGATGTTGAGCATTCTTTCATGTGTTTGTTGGCAGTCTGTATATCTTCTTTGGAGAAATGTCTATTTAGGTCTTCAGCCCATTTTTGGATTGGGTTGTTTGTTTTTTTGTTGTTAAGCTTGCATGAACTGCTTATAAATTTTGGAGATTAATCCTTTGTCAGTTGCTTCATTTGCAAATATTTTCTCCCATTCTGAGGGTTGTCTTTTGGTCTTGTTTATGGTTTCCTTTGCTGTGCAAAAGCTTTGAAGTTTCATTAGGTCCCATTTGTTTATTTTTATTTCCATTTCTCTAGGAGGTGGGTCAAAAAGGATCTTGCTGTGATTTATGTCATAGAGTGTCCTGCCTGTGTTTTCCTCTAAGAGTTTGATAGTTTCTGGCCTTACATTTAGGTCTTTAATCCATTTTGAGTTTATTTTTGTGTATGGTGTTAGGGAGTGTTCTAATCTCATTCTTTTACATGTACCTGTCCAGTTTTCCCAGCACCACTTATTGAAGAGGTTGTCCTTTATCCACTGTACATTCCTGCCTCCTTTATCAAAGATAAGCTTAGTTTTGGAACATGCCCTGTAAAGTGAATATTGACACTTTTGGAGGATTAAAGTTTCAAATGATGCATATAATTTTTCTTTTCCTCTTCGTGCAGTGTCAGGACAGATATTGGCAGTATTCCAGTTTGTCAACATTTAGAAGTGTCAGTTAGAGAAGGGTTGGGAAAGGAATATTGTATTTCTTGTCCTCCCTTGTTTGTTTTAGTGCAGCTGGACTAAACTAAATATAAAATAAACTAAATATGTTCCAGCTCAACTGAAAATTTCTTGTTATGTTCCACACCTTGGGTGCTACAGTTCCTGTCTTCTGTAATCTATATGGTGTTAAACCTGTGGCTCAAGATCTTAGGTTTTGTAGAAAACACTCAGTGAGAATGCTGGCATTGGTACTTGCTTACTTCCTGGGTACCTGGTTTCCAGTTTTTTGATCTCTCTATTGTCTTTATGTTCATGGTAATTCATCAATGAATTTAAATTTCCAATTTAAAAAATTTTATCCAGTGTTTTAGTTACCTCAGCCAGTAATTAACATTAATCTCTAAATATATATTTTCCTATAACAGAAATTATAACATAAATTCCACTATCTAAAATTTTTATGCTAGACTTTTCCTGTTTCAATTGTATGCTTACACTTATTGCATGTATCAAACCTACAAATAAACATTAAAAAATATGTGATATAGACATTGTTATTGAAAACAAAATTTAAAAATTTAATCCATTTTTTTGAGAAAATTGATTTTCTCTTTGCAAGTTATAGGGTGATTCTTGAAGTTTTTTCCCCAGGTCCAGAGAAACATGTGAATTTAGAGAAACAATTTAAAAATTGTTAAAATTTAAATTTAAAATTGACTTTTAAAAATTTGGTCCTATACTTTGTTCTTTTTACTATACTAACATATTACATGATCACTATGGCAATGAGATACTTAGAAAATTTAAAAATATAAGTTACTGAAGCCACCACAATAGGTTGTACTCAAGAGACTAACTGTTAAAATTGTCCACAAAATAAATTGCCAAATAGTGAGGAATAAAATAAATAGCAAAATCAAAATAATTAGTCTTATGCTAAATTATATAATTTGCACTAAATACTTATTGAACCATGTGTCACATTATGGGAAAAAAATTGAATGAGAATTATTTTCAAAACCTTAATTTCCAATGCATATCAGTTCATTTAAATTAATAATTTTATAATTTGTTAACCTAAGGATCTCACTTGCAAGAACTTTTCAGAAGTAAAGAATTCAAAACATTAAATTTTATGCATAAACATAGGTGTAGTATTAACTATATTAGCAAACCTGAAAAAGAATCTGTATGCCAGGGGTATCATTAAGTATCCCTTAACACATCAAATTTAAATTTAGCCATGAAAATTGTATGTGTAACGAATATGTAGCAACCTGAACAGTTATATAATGTTAGTAATATAATATTTAGGAAAGAGGAAACATTTAAAATATAAGATATGCTTGCATATGAACTGACAAGAAGAAAACAAAAAGGAGTGAAAATATTTATGTTGGCGTGGTGAAATTGTGTATGCTTTTAAAGCATGCTTCATGTATTTTTATTCTGTTCTTATAATCAGGACAACCTTAGCATGTCATGTCTAAATCAAGAGAAACTTAATCAAGATTTACTGTTTTATTAAATATCCACATAGAATTATAAACATGTATTCTAAATTGGTTAGCTTACAAATTTATATGATGATGTAGCATAATTTTACATGTGAACCAGCTACCATTTCTAGAATATATGGTCTTCAGGCCAACTCATAAAATCAAATTTCCAAAATTAAAGGTCTAGGGAAAATTTCCTTCATTTTCAAAACTATATGTTGAAATTTTAAAATAAATAGATGACCAAAAGAAATGAATTCAGGATACTGGGAGTTGTTAGATGAGCTAAAAATAGAAAAGAGTTGTATAAAAATATAAAACTCTTACTTCAAAGTACAATTTCAATTTTATGTACCATTAAAATGGAAAACCTATTGATGTCCATTAATCATAATTGCTATAAATTATTATAGTATTATTCAAAGCATCAATATTAATAAATTGTTATAATATTATTCAAAGCATCAATATTAAAAAAATAAATTCAGGACATTAATCTCTAATATGTCTGTTGATAATAATTGCATTGAATAGTCTGAAGTTGCTTCTTGGACTAAATATCAAATGACTTTACTGAATATGTGTGTTCTTTTGAGCACAGAAGGAAAGAATATGTGTAGGATGTGTAGTGTGATTGTTAGTTTTGTTTTACTGAACATTTATGATGTTGGCATTATGCTGGGTGCTGTGGATATGAGGGTAAATTATCTCTTAAGGAATTTACAAGTAGGAAGCAGTCACAAAATAGGAATAATATTTGGTCTGAAATCAATATATTAAAAAATGTCTTCAAGCAATTTCTGGCTAAAATAATGACTGAAAAGCAGTGTTGGTCTTTCAGGACCCATTTAGTCTTTTTTGAATCACTTCTTTATTGCTTAGTGGTTCTTTCAGTTTCTCATTTTTAACTATCAGGTTCTCTGCACTGCAGCAGGTGCCAGTGAGCTCAAGATAAAATCTAAGTGACTGATAAGGACTGGTATGTTACATTCCTTAGGGATTTTTCTACTTCTCCTAGATTTATAGATTTTTTTTAAAACTAAACAAGATCCTAGGATAATTTTTTCAACTTCTATTCAGAAATTTGAATACTGAGGTCCAGAGAGAGGGTGTCACCTGTCCAAGGTCATTAGCTATTAAGTCATAGAATGAGGAACTGTCCGTTCTCCATTTTAATATGGGTAAGAAAACTTAGCTAAACACCTCCTCCTGATTATTTACAAGAACCTCTTGATGCCAGACACTTTCTTTAACCTCTTACTTCTTCAAAGAAATAATGTATAGAAATACAGGAAGGTGTAATACAACCCTCTATGTGTTTTCCGTTCCAGGTTAAAAAAAAAAAAAGTGATCCAAAATTCTTTCCATTACAAAACAATTGGTTTTAAACGCAACCCTACACAAAAGTAATATTAAAAGAAAATTCTAAAGATATAAAAATCCAAGGTTTAGTCTACTCATCTATCACTTATAATGGAAGCAGTGCAACTAATGATCCATTCATCATTTTGAAAATCTACTTCCAGTATATTAGGCTGCTGAATGCCTCAAGATCCAAGGGACTGGAATGAGGCTATTGTATTAAAATAAAGTACTTTAAAGTTGGAAAGTGCAAAAAATAAAGTCTTTAAAATTTTCAAGAGCTATTGAGGAATTTATAAGTACATTTTAAAACACATAATACATAAATGAAATAAGCCATTTAAAAATAATTTTTTAAATGTTTGACTATAATTAAAACATGAAAGAGAAGTATTTTATGGTACTCTTTACAAATTAGATTTAAGAAATATGTGATACAATGTTATGAAGATATATTTTTAGCCTGTGGAAACATTCTAATAACTGTATCATTGTTGAATTAAAACATACTGAAATTTGATATGACCTTTTATATATTTTAAAAATATTAGCAGCTATCCAAGTATCTCAGACCAACCTGTAAGCCTTGTACATGGCTGGATTTCTGTGAAATATAGTGTCTCTAGGCAGTGAAAACAAACTATTTATCTAAGCAGAGCGTGGAAGGAGTCTACACCTCCTTCCACTGCCCTGTCTCCCAGGGAAAACAAAACAATACTGGAAAACAAACATCAGGAATATATTCCAAACAAAATATAGGGGCTTTGGAGTTACCCATTATTGCACTAGCTTTCAATACTGTAAATATGTTAAAGTGCAAAATATGGTGCCTGCTTCATTACATTAGTACATTATTCTAGGTAATAATACTAACAGCCACTTTAACTGTAACTGATTCTGCATTATTTAATAAGACTTATTTAATGCTAAATTTGGGGGCTTTTTCAATATATTGAACAATTAGGATAACACTGTCACTGGTCAAATAAAATAGATATAGTCAGCATTATAACCTATGCTTGGTACATAGTTAATATCAAGGTTGAAGGTAGAGATTTAGCCACATTTTTCCAGATAAATTAAATGAAATTTGGGAAACAGTAATCACATTGTTAAATTGATAAGTTGAATTTTAATCTACAGGTTTCTATTTTTCCAATCCAAAAAACGGATAATTTTGGCCTATGAAACAAAAAGCCAAAACCAAATGAAAACAAAACAGTTTTCTATATTGAAATAAAGGCAAATAGTACATTAAGCTAGCAAGAATTTAACTTGTTAAACCTCTGAGGCAGGACACTTGGATTTGGAGAATATAGATATAAAGTTATTTAGATCAAGAAAATAGATTCCTATGAAAAGGATTGAAGTAGATGAAGCGCTAGCATATAGAAGCAGGCATATAAAGTCAAGTAAAATATAAAGATACAAAAGCTCACTGCTTGCCTTAGAAACATTACTAAGTAATAGAATATCAGACTTGATAAGACAGTTAAATATCCACACTGGTGTTAGAAACTGGATACTTTTACAAGTGGTTAGTAGGAATATATAATGATACATCATTTTTGCAATCAAATAAGGAAGTATCTATCAAAAATGTTAAATGTTCATACACTTTACTACAGTAATTCTATTTGTAACAAATTTTGACTAGTATTCTCTAGCAAGGTATAAATATTACATAGTTTCATATTTTTAATCAGTGAGTTCAACTATATTCTGCTGTTTTAGTCTTCACTCCCCTTTAATGACTACGTTGGCAGATTCTACT
The DNA here is from genome assembly GCF_963924675.1 of Phocoena phocoena. NCBI lineage: Eukaryota > Metazoa > Chordata > Mammalia > Artiodactyla > Phocoenidae > Phocoena > Phocoena phocoena. Next base: position 66,256,473 of record NC_089225.1, read on the forward strand.
ACATTTGGTAACTTTTAGTTATACTAAATACCATTTAGTTTTTATTGTCAATCTTACATTCACATACAATCTCCAGACTACCTTATTTCATCTTACTAAACCTCAGCAGATCCAATTCAATTGAGTAGGAGAAGGGAAGGGGAAAAGAAAAGAGATAAGTATCCTTTTCCTTGTCCGGCCAAAATTGTAGCCTTTTAGTCATATATGATTCTTTTCAGTCTAACATTGACTACCTATAACATGCCTCTGTGTAGCAGATACACTGGATATTGGGACTGAACTCTTAGAAAGGTAATGTTTGGTTGTTTTATTGCATGATCCTCTGATATGGGACATCCAAAGGAAGCTTAACCTTTCTTACCTGACCTCAGCTTTGCTTACCTGGAGCCCTTCCTGAAACATCTTCCTATAGACAACCTTCTTGAGTAAAGCTTCAGAAAGGTGGCTCAAGTCCTGTTTCCTTCCATGGTGTCTACTGGACTAACAGGAAACTTATCCTGCATTGCTATTCCCAACAGTAAGCTTGTAAAACTACGTTTGTTTCTGCCCCCTTTCTATCCTGCTACCTTTCTTAACTCTACTTTCTGTAATCAGGGGCAAATAAATGGTTCTACTGCTTAAGCAGAATTCTCACCTGGGAAGAGAGTGTCAGTTCTTCCATCTCGCAAATATCCCTGATCTGTGTAAGTGATTCTTTTGGGATTTTTCCATAAAGTGAGATGCTACAGAAGAGCTAGTTGGGGATCCCCTCATTAGGATTACAATATTTCCCACCAGGCATAGGAGACCACAACACTTCCTCCCTTCCTCAGTTCTTCATTTAGATAAACTGGATGAATGGAAAGGGGTAAATGTGGGTTTGAATAATAAACTTATTCAAGTAGCGGCCTTGAATGGCTATATGCAGCCTTAAATGTTGGTCATGCTTCAGATTATAAGGTTGTTATGTTTCTTGTTTTGAGAACTAAAAATCCTACTCATCCTGATACTACTCTTGTAACCTAACCTAGGAATATAACCACACATGTACACAAAGATATTGATACAAATCTATACATTTTAACAGTTTTTTTGTAAAAACAAAACAAGTAAAATAAAATAATGTAAAGTAAAAATAACCTGAATGTTTAATATGAGAGGATGAGTTGAAGTTAGCTTTACTCCTAACTTTGGAATTACCCCCTCATCCCCATTTAAATGTGTCCCGTCCAAGCTCTAGGATGGACCCTAGCAATGTGTTCATATAGCCATATGCTTGTAAAATTTGCAATAGTAAACTATTTAACTGCAGTTGGTTAAGACTATTTTTCGTTTTCAACTTCCCCAAAATATAGGTAGTACCTTAGTATATCTGACATTTCTTGTGCTGTGTAAAGTCTGATGTTTCTAGAAAAAACAACATGAGCAATCATCAATAATAGCGAAATGGACTGAGGATAAAGTATTGACATTATAAAACTGATATTCCCCAAATTTCAAATTCTTCAATAAGTCAGTTGATAAGAATAAATTGCTTGGGCTTCCCTGGTGACGCAGTGGTTGAGAGTCCGCCTGCCGATGCAGGGGACACGAGTTTGTGCCCCGGTCCAGGAAGATCCCACATGCCGCGGAGAGGCTGGGCCCGTGAGCCATGGCCGCTGAGCCTGCGCATCCGGAGCCTGTGCTCCACAACGGGAGAGGCCACAGCAGTGAGAGGCCCACGTACTGCAAAAAAAAAAAAAAAAAAAAAAAATTGCTTGTAGAATTGTGTAGTTCAACACAATGTAGCAATAATTTACAAATTAACTTTAATTACTCTTTTGTATTCATTTTAATTACTCTTTAATTCATTTAAGTTATTCCTTATTTCTGATAAATTTTGTATATTTTAAACAATTATCCATCATACCCAAATTCAGTTACAATAGAACAGCCTTAATCTGGTGGAAGAGAAATAGAACACTTAATCTGTGTGTTAGGAATAATAATAGCCTCACAGATGTCCACATATTAATCCCTGAAACCTGTGAATATATTACCTTGTATGAGAAAAGTGACTTTACATATGTGATTAAATTAATGATCTTCAGATGGGAGATTGTCCTGGAATATCTGGGTGGGCCCAATATGATCACAAGGGTCCTTATAGGAAAAGGAGACAGGAGAATCAGAGACAGAGAAGGAGATAAGATGACACAAGCAGATGTGAGTGAAGGAGAGAGAGAGAGACAGACAGAGAGAGAATTGAAGATGCTGACCTGCTGGTTTTAAAGATGGAGACAAGGAGTTCAGGTGGCCTGTTTCCTCTAAAAAGAGGAAAACACAGGGAAATGGGTTCTCCCCAAGCTTTTGGAAAGAACACAGCTGTGCCAACACTTTGATATAAGCTAAATAAACCTACTTTGGACTTCTGACTTCCAGAATTGTGAGGTAATACATTTGTGTTGTTTCAAGCAACTAAGGTTGTGGTAATTTGTTGCAGCAGCAACAGGAAACTAATAAAAATTGAAAGAAAGTATTTGTGTTATTTGTCAGCATTAAATTTCATTTATTGTTTATGTTCTTCTGAAGACTAATATCCATTTTGTTTGAAGTTTATTAGTCATTTTCTATTCTTTTTCTTTAAAAAAAAAGAAATGCTGTGTAAACATTAGACCAACAGAAAGTGGAGCTTCCCTTGCATAGAAGAGTGATTAAATTTTACAGCGTCATTTTCTTCTTTTGAAATAATTAAATATGGTGTTCTGTTTATCAAATAGATTTTTATACTTTAGGAAATACTTTGGCAGAGACCTATAGAGCTTTTGCAATTCATTTGCTTCTTTAATTTTGTATACCTGTTGGGAAGGTACTATATACACATTCAACAAGATAGTTTCTCTTCTTTGACAATACAACCACTTTCTTATCTAAAACAATCACATATCGTTTATCTAACACTGGAAAGGGCTTCCTATAGAAGTTTAGCAATTAAGTCACACCAGATGCTCCACTTCAAGAATAAGGAGTAGCTTGTCAGTAACATTATAAACCTGTCTACTTGTTTTTATTTAGAAATCATTATGCACTACAGCAAAGTAACTAACTACCACTGTTTGAGGTACTATAATCACCTTGCATAGAGAGTCAAGTATGGGAGATAATAGTAATGAATTGTATATGGCGAAAGTATTATTAAAGAAAGCAAATAAAATATGTTCTCCACAGTCTTAACTTTTATACCTTAGTAAATTAACCAAATCTGAATTAGTTTATAATAAGTTGAGCTCAATGGGTATTGATTAATTTAACAAGTCAGTATCTCATTCTTAATTGCTGAAATATTCAAGCACAATTAAAATTTTGTATATATCCTATTAGCTTTATCAAAATGCCCAGAGTAAAAGTGTGCAAGAGTTTTCTTAGTGTGAATCATAATGCCATTTCATCTTCCTGCCCTGACTTTGTTTTCTTGCATGCTACCATCTAAAATGGGTTATTTAAGGTCACAGATTTAGTAGCATACACTTATTGAAATAGTTGGTAGATGATGATACGTGAAGGAAATACTAAGAAGCATTATTAGTTTTCAATTATTGTGCTTGATCAGAAATAAAAGAAAAAACACTTTTTTTCTGAAATTTCACTGTATTTAAAACATTGGAACTGTCATATTTGTATTTTAAATTATTTTCTCTTCCTTACTTGGTTTTATAATTCCAATATGGGTTATTAAATAAAGCTTGAAATAAGTGAAAATTTTCTTAATATTTCAAAATAGGTCTTAGTTTTTGTATATGCATGGACATATACACTCACTACATAAATCACATAGAAGGAAAACAAATTGTTTTGGTGAACATTAGTTAAGACTGAAAAATTATAAATTTCTATTTAAATGTTCATTAACTCAATGCTTGGAATTTTATTTTAATGGTTCTTTCATTAAAACTAAACAAATACTATGCTAGTGAAATATTCATTAATTTAAACTTCTTTTTCTGGGTGTGTGTGTGTATATGTGTTGTTCAATATAATTTTTACCCTAGTGCATATAATTTAATACATATTTGCTTTTCCATGTTAACATATGGTACTTTCTCTCATTTTATTACTCCTTAAATTAATTACTCTCTTTGAATTCACCGTTCTTGCTTATGATCATTATTTTTGTATTCAGTCTACAGCTATTCTAGCATAAAGTTTCAAAGTTATTTCTACTAAACTTAGAAAATTTCCACTTTTTTCTATAAATAGTTTGCTAATAATTCATTAAAAGCATTATTATGCATTGCAATTGGACATATCATAATATTCTTTTAAGAATAACAAACATTCTATGTTTAGTTTTTCTCATCTTTGTTGAATATGGAAGCATGGGCCAAACACTCCCAGGAAACAATACTTCTTTATGGAAGAATCTATTCATCCTCTCTGAAATCATGAATTTGACAAATTAATTATGTTATCTTTTACCTATATATATTAGTTCAGCCCAGTTCTGCCACTGGTGTTGGCAACATCTGAACAAAATGGCATTTGCATGCAATCATCTTTTTTTTAAGGACAAAGAACAAGAATTGAGAAAGAATATTTCTCTGTGGCCTGAAGGTTGTTAATCATGGAAGTGGATGTTTAGAGTGGTAGATCACACTGTGCCTGTTCTGAACGTTTTAATGCCTAGTGAAGGAGCCTAGAAACAAAGATACCCCAGTAACAATACACACACATACTGGCCAGGTCTTGGTTTTTTTTTTTTGCGGTACGAGGGCCTCTCACTGTTGTGGCCTCTCCCGTTGTGGAGCACAGGCTCTGGACGCGCAGGCTCAGCGGCCATGGCTCACGGGCCCAGCCACTCCGCGGCATGTGGGATCCTCCCGGACCAGGGCACGAACCCGTGTCCCCTGCATCGGCAGGCGGACTCTCAACCACTGCGCCACCAGGGAAGCCCCAGGTCTTGGTTTTTAATACCATTTCCCACTAAAAGGAACTGGGACACGTCAGAAAAATTACTTATTCCAGAGCTGGCTCAGGAAAAATACAAGATGAGTCTGGAATATTTTATTATGAAAAGAAGTAACAAAGTGTTAAAAAAAATGATGGCAGCATGTGACAAGGGCACGGGGGCCAATTTAAGGGATTCATGCTGACTAAACCTGTGATAAATAGAGCCTCAAAACAAAGTATTGGTGATACTGAATTAAAAACAATTTTAAAAAGTAGAAATCCATGAACTCAGTGGGTCCCAAGATTTGCTGCACATTGGAATTGTCTAGGGATCTTTAAAAATAAGTATGCCAAAAAATTTAAAAAAATAAATAAAAATAAGGATGCCAGGCCCTCACCTCAAGACATTCTGTTTTAACTGGAATGTATGAGGAGCAAAAGGGACATCAGTTTTCTTTTATATTTTCTTAAAATTTACTGTCTAATTATAAGTAATTGGGAAAAGAAGAAGAATATTTGTCTACAATGTATGTTTTTTGTTTTTGTTTTTGATGTTGATCCTCTTAAAGTAGAGGAAATTTGGGTTTTTTTTCTTACCTCCTTGATGAGATTAGGGAATTTGTATCCTCAATATTTATTATATTATTGAACAAGATCAAACAAACATTTGGCGGCAAATTAGAATATTTTCCTAATTGGGAACATTGACTTTTTTTTTCAGTAAACCAGGATTTTCTACTTTGCCATAGTACACCTTGTGTCAGATTGTAAGTTCAAGGGTTCCAGTGGATTGTAAGGAATCAGAGGTACACAATAATATGACACCAGGGGTTAAATAACTTATCTTCACCTTTTAATTTTTTTTCTTCCCTTCATTTGCCCTACTATTTCTAGCAACAAGAACCTTGAACTTTTAGTGTTCAAGGTGTTTTTTCTTTTTTTAATCACGCATTTTAATGGCACTAGTTTGGTACTTAAAGGTCAATTTTATAAAAGACAATTCAACTCCAGTTAATTCCATTTTCATTTATCTACTCTGATTTACTTTTTAACCTTACCTGTTTTTACTAGTGTTGTTCTTACTAGAAATTACGTCATGTTATTATGCATTTTCATTCTTAATTTAACACTGAAATTATTTTGCGTGTATGAAAGTATCAGAAAACTATAGAGGTCTTTAGATATGAATGTGGTAAATATTTTAATTTTCTCTACAAAATGCTTGGGCTAGGACAGAGTGTGGGAGATGGACTCAATGTGTGTGGTGTGTGTGTGTGTATGGTGTAGTGTGTGTTTGTTTCCTCAGTCATAATGCAAACTGTTCCAAAGAGGTCTTTCCACTCCACCTATTCTCTTTTCTATTATTTTTTTAAATACCCTTTTCTGTATTCAAGTAACTTAATGCTTCTGATTATGAAAGTTTTAATTATAAAAATCAAGTCCTGAAATACTTTGGGCTATTGAGATGGAAAGAAACATCTTACTTAACAATGGGTTTTATTTTTTAGGATATTACTTTTTTAGAAGTTATGATAAATCAAGTCAGAATCATTTTATATATATAGCTAAGTGTGTGTGTATATATATATATATACATACTCACATATACTGTTGTTATTTGAATTCAATGGCATTTTAAAATTGCTTCATAATGATGTAACCCTGTGATTTCAACAGTTTCTGAAACAATATCAGTTTTTTAACCTGCAAATTATTCAACTGTGTCTTATTTCAGTTTTAATTGCAGTGGATGGAGTTTAAAATTAAAACTACTTTTAGAACTTGGGGCATTTTTCACTTTTAGGAGACCAATTTTAATCTGCTGTAGGTGGTTATTTTGGAACCCATGATAATTATATAGTAAATGAGGAGAAGATAAGATGTGAATTATTTCATGAAGTATTTTCCCCAACCTTGGAAGATATTTTAGGCAGAAGGAAATTTAGAACTACACTGAAAAATGCTTAATGTTTACAATGATAACATGAGACTTTCTGGAGAAAGAGACTGAGGAGAGCATTTCCAGTAAAGTCCTAATGATTATATTTAAAATATTTCCATATTTTCTGAAAAAGATTGTTTCTGTTTAATAACTAGTTAACATTTTATTACTATATTTCATATATAAAACATGGAATACAGTATTATCAACTGAAATGAGTTATAGTCAGGTCTAATGTGCTAAAAATTTTGTTTAAAGCAGGAATGGAAACAATGCAGTAACTTAAAATAGATGCATGTTATGTACATTTCTGCCCAGAATTAATATGTTACAAAATATTCTGTAGGCATAACACATTCTTCCCTGTACTTTTAGAAAATAACATTTTTAATGAATTTCAGAATTATTGTGCTTAACAATAATTAAGCTCTTTAGTTTGAACTAACCATTTTAATATAACTTTTACAAAGTTGTAACCAATGTTTTTCTGGGACACAGTAGCCTAAGGATGCAACAAAATCTTAAAAGCAGGAATCAAACAAATTTTCTAATCTAGTACTCACACAAAAAGTTGAGAAATCCCTACTCCTCCATCCTACTCCATACCACTTAATTCTGGACCCATGGGAAGCCAGAGAACGGTGTCCTACTCTACGACTTCCAGTGATGGTCATGTGCACTCCTAGACGGTTAGGCTTGTGAGTATTGGAAAGAGCCTATTAAGGATCTTCCTTGTCTAGAGTTGGCTGTATAGATGCCCTGCATCCTGTAGAACTTGCCATTGCTCCTTCTTGCTGTGTGCTAATTATTGTCCCCCTGGCAGTCAAATGTCTGCTTCTTCCTGCCCAACTGTATAGGGCTGCTAGATTTGTTCAGGTCTCACAGAGATTTTGACAACACAACTCTTCATCTTATTATTTATTTCATCCCCTCCACTCATGGATGTGAATCCCTTGAGCTATGATTAAGGAACAATGAATGATAGACTTGGTGCTTCAAAAATCACTCCTATCTGTTGACAAGCAGACTTTGTAGGTGGATGAAGTTTACATCAGGGTCCATTGGTCTACCCATGACCCAACAGTTTTGTACAAAAATTTTGAGGGCTGCAAAGTTGAGGTTCCTATTCTGGGTCCTCAGTTCACAGAGACATCATAATGAGTAGTGTATGAAATATGTTAGATCTTTGGATATGTTTTTGATCATTTTGTGGGTATTCCTTAAAATCAGTACAAACTTCAAAATTTGAAGTTCAAAATAATTTCTATCATATTTTAGTTACATTTACATAATTGCTGAATATATAAATTTGGTCACCCTATAGAACTTAATAGATTTGATGTTTATAAACTAAGGGGGATTTATTTTATCTATTACCACTGAATGTGATAGATAAAAGTCACTATTTCCAACTTTCTGCCTCTGTTTTTCTTATTGTTTTGTGAGAAGAAAGAAGAATGGATGCTACAAAGGTATAATAATGATTGATATTTCTACCTTCATATCATCATTACTGCTTAGCATCCACCATACATATACCCAAAGGCTACATGCTCACAATTATCTTCCTGTACTCTTCTTCATGAGTCCGTAATTCCAGCAAGGTCAATTCAGAGCAAGAAGATTTAATCATAGACATCAAATTCCACTTTTAAGTTATAGTTTATACTGTTTGAATATAGACTTTCTAAGAAAGGGAATCTAAATAGTCGATTGAGTGATCTTATGCTAGAATCATTATTTCATTTTTATATTTCAAAATGCATTTCTCCCTAATAAGTTCCATTTCTTCACAGGATATTTCTTCATCATAATCAAATATTTAAATTTTACAAGTACTAATGGACCAAAGGAACTCTTTCATGGTGATGTTTGAAAATCTTATGTTATATAAAAAGTGCTTTAAGAAAAACTGGGAAATGGTGAATAATAATGTCACCTGCATTACTTAACTTGGAAGATTGCACTTTTAATATGCACTTTTTTAAGGTTAAGATCTTTAGAAGATGAAGTGCTTTAAGTGAAATAAATTTCACACAATTGCAACTCATGTTCTATGTTCTCCAAACAGTAAAACATATGTTCATAGTTGAGTTGTGTATGAGAAAATTGTACTGCTTGTCATTTCCTAGAAAGAAGATGGTCTAAATAGCACCCCTGCTTCTAGCCTTTCCCAGCTGAAAGAGTGTTTGATCTGAAACTCAGGTATGTCTTCCATTTTCACTGTCACTAGGAGGACTAAGCCCAGCTTTTGTAATGTGGTCTCCAATGATTTGGAAACTGTTATCTCTTTAGACCCACTTCTTTCCTTTCCACCTTCATATTTCATCTTTACAGGATTCTAGTCACTTTTTGTATAAATTTACATGAAGTAATATTTAACTGCATCCTTGGATAACAGATGCTTACTGCACTAAGTGACTAACTATGGGGCTTCAGCCATGACAGCCTCCTGAGGAGATTGAGTCATCTATTCTTGAAGTGTAACATAACCCTAAGGAAGTATGATGCGTCTATAGGGCAGAGCTTCTCTAACACTGTTTTGAAAGATCTTTAGGAAACTCTGAACCATAAGTATGTTAACACTTTTTGTAGTTCTTTATGTACCTACCTCATGTTGTTCTTTTTTTCATGGTCTTGTTTATATTGTTCTTTCTCATTGAAACACACATAAACTTCACTTTTACCTATTTGTCTGGTATCTTTCAGAACTCAGCACAGGCATCATCTTCTCTAGAAAGTCATTTTTTATTTATTTATTTTATTTATTTATTTTTGCCATACACGGGCCTCTCACAGCCATGGTCGCTGGGCCTGCACAGGCTCCGGACGCGCAGGCTCAGCGGCCATGGCTCACGGGCCCAGCTGCTCCGCGGCATGTGGGATCTTCCCAGACCGGGGCACGAACCCGTATCCCCTGCATCGGCAGGCGGACTCTCAACTACTGCGCCACCAGGGAAGCCCAGACAGTCTTTTTTTTAATTTTGAAGATTCATGAGATGAACCTCCTCAGTAACACCAAAATATACTTTTTAAAACTCTATCACTACTCTTAATATATAGTTTTATGGTTCTTTACTTTTCTTGCTCCATTGGATATTGGTATTCTTGCATACTGAGTAGTTGTTGAATTTATTTTTAGATTTCTGGCAACTATCACAGTTATCAAGAAATGCTTTTAAGTGAGTGGATGAAAAAGGACAAGCCAGGAGATATTTTACAAATAATAAAAAGTTGTCAGATTTGACACATTTAAAATTCATCTGTATTTTAAGTTTTGAAGTTCTTAGATTTTTATTTTGGGAGAGGAGAGAAAAAGGAGAGTTCAAAGTAACTGAGTAAGCATATACATTTGGCCTTGGTAATTTCATAGATCTGAACTCAAGTACGTGTCAAAATACAAATAAATGAGCACATTTCTAAGAAATGAACATCACTAACATTTTCTACAAAAAAGAAAAGAGATGATAACCTTTATTTCATATGTCATTATTAAAAAATTACATTTTTACATAAAGTGCTTTGGTTCAGGGTGTCCAATTTTTTAAAAAAATGACTTATAGGTAGCTTCATTGGTGAATTCTACAAATATTTAAGAAAGAAATAGTACCAACACCACACAATTTCTTTCATTAAGTAAAGGAGTAAATGCTTCTCAACTTATTTTTGGTAGCCAGTGTTGTCTTGATATCAAAACTAGGCAAAAACAATACAAGATAAGTACAGCTCAATCTTTCTCATGAACATGGATACAAATATTTTTAACAAAATACTAGTAGTTGAATAAATCAATAAATTTAAAGGATAAGACATCGTGACTGTGACTAAGTGGGGTTTATCCTGGGAATGTGAGATTGATTTAACAAATAAAAATCATTTAATTCACTTCATTAGAAAAAACATCTGATTACATATGATTGTTATTATAGACACAGAAAAAGATTTGGATGAAGTTCAATATTCATGTGTGATAATGGCTCTAAACAAACTAAAAGGAAACTCCCTATCCTGAAAAGGATATCTATGAACAGTCCACAATTAACATCATCCACACAGATGAAAGTCTGACTTGTTTCCTTCTAAGTTTGAGAATAAGACAAGAATGTCCACTGACTTTTATTCAGTGTTGTACTACTTGGTAACAAATTATAAACAACAGATACATGGAACAGCAGGCATAGATCTCAAAATATTATGCTGACAAAAGCTTCTAGACAAAGAAGTATAATGTATAGTGATAGAAAGCAGATCAGTTTTTGCCTGAGGCCAGGGGTAGAGTTGACTAGGAAGAGAAACAAAGGAGCTTTTTAGAGTTATGGAGATGTTTTATATTTTGATTGTGGTCACCATCAAGTGGATGTATACATTTGTCAAACTCATAAACACATATACTTGAACCGAGTACATTTTATCCTATGTAAGTTATACCTCAAAATGTTTATTTTTAAAAAGAAAGTACATTGTTTTATTATGGTATAGAAAATGTGTATCATTGTATTTAATAACAAATTATTTCTTAAAGAGCATAGCCCATTGTTTCTTATATATTAGGGATTTGTAATTCTGCCATGAAAACTTCCAGCATCTGTCTTATCTTTATAGTATTTCACATTACTTTTCTAAACTTTAATTGCAACATATGCAGTAAATGAGAATATTTTCCTTCATTATAGATAAGCTCTTTGTACTATGTTTTCTGCCTTTGTTGATTGCCTAGGATTAGAAATCAAATATTCTGTATTAATATAAATTAGATCTTTTACCCCAACAAATTTGTTGGGGTAAAACAGAACACTGAAAGAATAAATCACAGTTCTCTCTGATTGATCTTATAATCTGAGATGTCACCTCCTTTAACCCCTTAACTCTTAATGTTTGTCTTTTCAATATGTACACACAGACACACACACCCATGCACACACACACTCTTGATATGCTTCTCATTCATGTGGCTAGGGTTTCTCTTCCAGTGCAGAATGGGCTCAAACAACCTACACATTGCAGTGTTTGAAGGCACTGTTGCTTTTTCTCAATACTAAGTTTAATTATGTAATCCCATACTATTATTTTATTTTTCTTACTGATTTTTTTATGGTATTAAACTGTTTTAATGGGTTCTCTAACTTCATTACTTAGGAGAAACAGTGTTTCCTTTATTTTTATTTGTTCTTAATCTGTCCTCAAGTGCCCATCATTTAACATCCTTGCCATACACCCAAAGCCTCTCCCCTCCATTATTTTTACTTCCCTTTCAAAGAATATTTTCACATTTATTGAATCTAAAACATACTAGCTAAGGGTATATTACTATTCTCTATAACAGGATGATGCTTCATATCTGCTTTTAAATATCCTTTTTAAAGATAAGGTTTGCTTGGTTCTTTAGACCAGTGTTTACTTAAACTAATAGTTTTCAAAACACATTACTTAAGATATAACAGGAAAAAGAACTGTAGAAGTCAGATAATATATTTACTTCTTTGCCCCTCTCTTCTGTTTTCTTTTTTCCCCTCTTTCTACATTATCTTGTGTAGGCATATGGCAGCCAGTTGCTTAGGGAGCCAAGTTTCATTAGTGAATCTGGCAACATCCCCAGTTCATTCTTCTTACTACCCAAGCCTTATACATGCAACTTAGGCATAATAATTATAGAAGCTCTTGTGTGCCAAAGATGGAAGAAGTCTGAAGAGCTCATACCTGAGAGCACACTCTCAATTCTTGTTCCTATGTCTTATAAAGCTGGATTCTTAGCATTTTAAAATCAAGATCTTTTAGAATATGGCCTTCACATTTTCTTGATACAATAGTTGATGATGGTGTGATATATTTAAGAGAATTTACCTTGTCTGATATTAAAATAAATATAAAAACAAGTATAGTTCTGTTTTATTGGTTTACTATTTCTATGATGAGCATGATATTTATCTAGAATGGTAATACCAGATGAAAAATTATAGACACAGAACTTCACATTAGAAAAACACATCTATCCATTTTTTTCTGACATAGCATAGAGGATGATATCCCAGTTGAAAATATCACCTAAGGACTTGTTTATTTTCCTTTAAGCATTGAATACTTTTCTTTTTTACTTCTTTTCTTTCTATGATGAAGTGCAGCATGTTAGTGTACAGGGAATAGTGAAGTAGAAAGAATAAAACCTAGGTGTTCTGTTTTGTCATGATTTTGGTCAAGTCATCTAAAGATTATGAACTTTGAACTTTCTCTTTTATAAATGAAAATTCAAATACTTGCTAGCAGCCTTTTTCTCACAGTGAATTTATATAGAACATAAAATATACTCCATAAGTTTGCCTTGAATAACTAGGAGATATACACATTTTAGGTACCATTACTTTTCTGATTTTATCTTACTTTTAAAATATATTTGTGGTGTAATTACACTCAGGTGTAATTTACTTTTCAGATTTTATCTTATTTTTATAATATATTTGTAATAAATTACTCAGGTGTAATAAGCATATTTTACTTAAACTTCAAATAAAATTCTATTTGTAAATTTTCTGGCTCTTCCCATAGTGAAGAACATAGCACCAAGAAGAATCATTTTATTTCCAGTTCTTCTAATTTTAATATTGCTTATTGAGAAAGTGACTAATCTTGTAGAAAGTAAGCATATATGTTGAAGTTAAATATAAACAACACATGCAAAAGAAAGCACTGGGAAACTGAGTACAATCTAACTAACAACGTTCAAGGTTATACTGCTCTCCGCATGACAGGCCAATAAAGAGATGAGGTGTTGGGGCAAGGAATAGCAACTTTATTCAGAAAGCCAGCACACTGAGAAGATGGTGGAGTACTGTCACAAAGAAACATCTTACCCAAGTTAGAATTCAGGCTACTAAAAGGGGACGGTATGTGGCTGGTGGTTGCAAACTTCTTGGTGTTGGCCAGACCCTGCCTGGAGGGGATGTGATAATCCTTTGTTTTTGCAGCTGTCCACAAAAGTCTGGTGAGGACATTCCTGTAAACCTCCAACAAGAAAATTGCTTTTTTCTGTTCTGCAACTTTTTTTTTTTTTTTTTTTTTTTGTGGTACGCGGGCCTCTCACTGTTGTGGCCTCTACCCATTGTGGAGCACAGGCTCCAGACGCGCAGGCTCAGTGGCCATGGTTCAGGGGCCCAGCTGCTCTGCGGCATGTGGGATCTTTCCGGGTCAGGGCACGAACCCGTATACCCCTGCATCCTCAGGCGGATTCTCAACCACTGCGCCACCGAGGAAGCCCCTGTTCTGCAACTTTTTATCTCCATGTGAATGAAAAGTGTTATGGCTTTAAAGGTCAGGCCTGGGAGGCAGAGCCTTGAGAAATGACTGTTATGTATATTTCAGGTTATAAGCAACATTCTTTTACTTATTGAGGAAAACAGAGGTGCAGAGCCAGCTATAGGAATAGATCCAACAGGGATTCAGGTTTGTTCTCTGAATAAACCTGTATAGGTTCAGTATATACTGAATAAACAGTATAGGTTCCCTGGAGTCAAGAACAGCCCATGCAAAATAGCTTCCATTATTAGCATGATTCTAAAAATATTTTACCATAAAATTCTCAAAACATCTTAAAGTGCTTTTAAAGTGAATCATGTTAATCTACTTATTTGTTTTTAGTGAAGGGAGTGGAGTAAAGCATTAGGAACCCCTTGTCCTACTTTCAGAAAAAGAAATAGTGAAGTAAATATACAGAAATTTAACTGTCAGGGTTAGACGTATTATGATAATCATTGGCAGAAAGGCAAGAACCAAGGAGGATTGTGAAAATTGCAATACAACTAAAAAGTTTATAATAAGCACATCACATGATCAATTGCATTTTGAAAGGAATAATTAAATCACTTATAGTGTGTACTAATGCATAAATAAAAATGTTTGTGTGTATATAAATTTACCTTCTTGTGTCTTAGCAAGTATTTTGTTAACCAGTCTTTTGATTCCTAAGTGTAGATGAACTGATTGCAAAGTAAAATATTAAAAGGCATACAAATTCATCTTGCTTTATAAAATAATAAAATCTACAAGTATATGTCTGGCAAATAATATCAAATTTTATATATTTCAGAAAAAAATCTCTAAATACATTTTATGTCCTATAATAATGTATTCATTAAATCCTATACTAATATTAACTTTTACATCTGATATAGGAAATGTTCCTTTTTAATCTGTTATGTAAACACTCTCATTATATGAAAGTGTTTCAATACTCTGAAAAGATAGACAAGATGCAGACTTCTCAAAAATGTATAAAACTTAACTTCTCAACTTGCTCTTCATTTCTTAAACTATTGAAAGGAGTGTGTTAGGGAAATGTGCTGGGCAGATATTTTTCTTCTTATTCTATTCCAGTCCCTGATGTGTAACATTGCACCACACTGGGGCAGCAGATGTCAAGATTAGTTTTCTTAAATAAAAGTCTATCACAAGTACCTGGTGTTTGGCTTTTATTTAAAAGAGTAATGGGAAATTTACATTTTTTTTCTTCATATATTTGGCTTCAAAACGGTTAACTGTTTGTAGCGGTACAGGGGCCTCTCACGTTGCGGAGCACGGGCTCCGGGACATGCAGGATTCAGGAAGAGGGATCCTCCCCGACCGGGGCACAAACCCGTGTCCCCTACATCAGCAGGTGGACTCTCAACCACTGCGCCACCAGGGAAGCCCTTGGTTGTAGTTTAATTGTGAGAAGCTAATACAGAGACATCCTTTATTCATCAAAGAATTTTGTGCACCAGATCATCCTCTAAAATGCTGTACATGATATAAACACATTAATATATCTCTTGAATATTTATTTTAAAATTAACGATGAAAGGCATCACTGTGGTTGCAGTATTTTCATGTTTACTACTTTCTGCATGATTTCTGCATTTTCATTTCTGTTAAAACAATTCGTATCTTTCTCCGATATACATATTAGGTATTCTTTTACTTTCAAATAAAATGCTAATTATATTTGTGTGTGTGTGTGCTCTGTCAGTAACTGGAGGGTTTAAAGAAAAGAGATCTAAGGCCACAATCATTATATTAATGAGTTTATATTAACCTGATTCTTTTGTTTCTGTCTCCTCTGTCAACATTTCATATATTAAAGCAATACTATCCATGTGGAATATATTAGCTCCAAATATACTTTTCTCAACATCAGTTATACTTATTGGCATGATATGTAATTTTACATTGAAATCTTATATTGAAGATATTTGGTTGTCTCTGGTTTATTGCTAAGGATGTGATGACCCAGAAAAGCTGGTTTGTTAGCAAGATAATTAAAGTGACCTTTTATTTTTCATAGAGGAAGACTATAATTGTTTTAAAATATTCATTTCTTAGATATAGCTGTATATATATTTTTAAAAATAAGTTCTTTTGGTAAAATAGTTGTAAAAAAAGGCTTTACACTGAATTTAAAAAGAAATGCTTATGACATTAAAGGGGCATAACAGGGAGTGTTACAAACTGTGACAGGAAGACACTAACATCATTTAATAAACTATATTTAAACCTTTTAATTATTTCATTCATTGGAATTTGAGATTGTGGAATTTTGATGAAATCCTTGATTGGTTAATTTCTAGGCAGTTAAAATAAATTACTTATGAAAAAGGGCCTCTTGCATTCCTTTGTTAAATAGCACCTCTCTAGTATCTTTCTAAGAACTTTTTCCTCTTGCTTTGTTTAGTGTAGATTTTTCTTTTGATCTTCTTTCTGCTTTGTTCTTGCATGTTTCCTCATTATGGCATGAATCAATACAATGGCAATTAAAGTCATTTCGCTTGATTGCCGAGTCAAACAGCAGTTAGATGTTCTCATTTAATGGTCCATAAAATAAAGTAAAAATTAAATATTTATATAAACAAATTTCCTCAACACTCAGATGTATACATTTTACTCCCTTAATACAAAGCCATTTTGGATATAAACTAAGACTACTAAAATAACAACAATGGTAAAGTATTACTTTACCCTTTTGCTATGCAGTATACATATTTTTTTGTAAAGTTGAAATCATGTTGTATACAAAATTGCGTCTTCAAGTAATATAGAATCATCAATATCTCCAATGATAGGCAATGATTTTTAGAAAAGGTTGTTAGTGGTTGCATAATATCTCTTAGCATAAATGTATGTATCTCTTAGCATATAATCATATCATATCACTCATTCTTACACAGTTGTAGTTTGTGACTTTTCCTTTCTTTAAGTAATATTGTGATAATTATTTTAATAATTTTCAGTTAGGGGGAGGTGGCAGTAGTTATTGCTACATTTGGGTTATTGAAATCTAGTTCATTAATATCGATCCTTTTACAATTTCTGATTTGGCAAATTTTAGTGTACTTGGGGGGTTGGAAAAGTATTTAATTTTATTCCATAGCTACTTGAAAAGAAGGTGTATTTCTTTTGAGAATTAAAACTAGTCACACACACACACACACACACACACACACACACACAACTAGTTCCATTATTCAAGTTATCTCTACTCAGTTTTCTAATAACTTATTAAATGCTTTATGTAAATGTTTTCTATAAGCACTTGTTACAGTGATTTTGTTACATAGCTGATGCCAGTAAGCAGTACATTACCGTTTAGTACCACTATAATTCTATAAGGTTTTATACATTTTATTTATTATATAATTAAGATTTTTCCAGATTACTTTATGAACTGAATTCAACTTGTCAAACTTTTTTGTTAAAACTCTGATTTGACTAAAGTAAAGTAAACCTATTTTATTTGTGCTTAATTTAACTCTGTTTTTATAATTTTTTTTTATTGAAGTGTAGTTGATTTACAGTGTGGTGCCAACCTCTGCTGTACAGCAAAGTGACTCAGTTATACACATATAGACATTTTTTTTAATGTTCTTTTCCATTATGGTTTATCACAGGATATTGAATATAGTTCCCTATGCTATACAGTAGGAACTTGTTGCTTATCCATCCAATATATAATAGTTTGCATCTGCTAACCCCAAACTCCCAATCCTTCCCTCCTCCACCCACCTCCCCCTTGCCAACCACAAGTCTCTTCTCTATGTCTGTGAGTCTGTTTCTGTTTTGTAGATAGATTCATTTGTGCCATATTTTAGACTCCACGCATAAGTGATCTCATATGGTATTTGTCTTTCTCTTTCTGGCTTACTACACTTAGTATGATAATTTTTAGTTGCATCCATGTTGCTTCAAATGGTATTATTTCATTCTTTTTATGGCTGACTAGTATTCCATTGTATATATGTACCACATCTTTATCCATTCCTCTGTCGATGGACATTTAGGTTGTTACTATGTTTGGGCTATCGTGAATAATGCTGCTATAAACATAGGGGTGCATGTAGCTTTTTAAAAAACTTTTTCTTTAAAAATTTTTGAATTTTATTTATTTTTTTATACAGCATGTTCTTATTAGTCATCAGTTTTATACACATCATTGTATATGTGTCAATCCCAATCGCCCAATTCGTCACACCACCCCCCCCCCCCCAGCCACTTTCCCCCCTTGGTGTCCATACATTTGTACTCTACACCTGTGTCTCAATTTCTGCCCTGCAAACCGTTCATCTGTACCATTTTTCTAGGTTCCACATGTATGCGTTAATATACGATATATTTTTTTCTCTTTCTGACTTACTTCACTCTGTATGACAGTCTCTAGATCCATCCATGTCTCCATAAATGACCCAATTTCGTTCCTTTTTATGGCTGAGTAATATTCTATTGTATATATGTACTACATCTTCTTTATCCATTCATCTGTTGATGGGCATTTAGGTTGCTTCCATGACCTGGCTATTGCAAATAGAGCTGCAATGAACATTGTGGTACATGACTCTTTTTGAATTATGGTTTTCTCAGGGTATATGCCCAGTAGTGGGATTGCTGGGTCATATGGTAGTTCTATTTTTAGTTTTTTAAGGAACCTCTGTACTGCTCTCCATAATGGCTGTATCAATTTACATTCCCACCAACAGTGCAAGAGGGTTCCTGTTTCTCCACACCCTCTCCAGCATTTGTTGTTTGTAGATTTTCTGATGATGCCCATTCTAACTGGTGTGAGGTGATACCTCATTGTAGTTTTGATTTGCATTTCTCTAATAATTAGTGATTTTGAGCAGCTTTTCATGTGTTTCTTGGCCATCTGTATGTCTTTCAAGAAATGTCTATTTAGGTCTTATGCCCATTTTTGGCTTGGGTTGTTTTTTTTAAAATTGAGCTGCATGAGCTGTTTATATATTTTGGATATTAATTCTTTGTCCATTGATTCGTTTGCAAATATTTTCTCCCATTCTAAGGGTTGTCTTTTCATCTTGTTTATGGTTTCCTTTGCTGTGCAAAAGCTTTTAAGTTTCATTAAGTCCCATTTGTTTATTTTTGTTTTTATTTCCATTACTCTAGGAGGTGGATCAAAAAAGATCTTGCTGTGATTTATGTCAAAGAGTGTTCTTCCTATGTTTTCCTGTAAGAGTTTTATAGTGTCCGGTTTTACACTTAGGTCTCGAATCCATTTTGAGTTTATTTTTGTGTAGTTTATTTTTGTGTATGGTGTTAGGGAGTGTTCTAATTTCATTCTTTTACATGTAGCTGTCCAGTATTCCCAGCACCACTTACTGAAGAGACTGTCTTTTCTCCATTGTATATCATTGCCTCCTTTGTCATAGATTAGTTGACCATAGGTGTGTGGGTTTATCTCTGGGCTTTCTATCTTGTTCCATTGATCTATGTTTCTGTTTTGTGCCAGTATCATATTGTCTTGATTACTGTAGCTTTGTAGTATAGTCTGAAGTCAGGGAGTCTGATTCCTCCAGCTCCATTTTTATCCCTCAAGCCTGCTTTGGCTATTTGGGGTCTTTTGTGTCTCCATACAGATTTTAAGAGTTTTTGTTCTATTTCCATAAAAAATGCCATTGGTAATTTGATGGGGATTGCATTGAATCTGTAGATTGCTTTGGGTAGTATAGTCATTTTCACAATATTGATTCTTCCCGTCCAAGAACATGACATATCTCTCCATCTGTTGGTATCACCTTTAATTTCTTTCATCAGTGTCTTACAGTTTTCTGCATACAGGTCTTTTGTCTCCCTAGGAAGGCTTATTCCTAGGTATTTTATTCTTTTTGTTGCAATGGTAAATGGGAGTGTTTCCTTAATTTCTCTTTCAAATTTTTCATCATTAGTGTATAGGAATGCCAGAGATTTCTGTGCATTAATTTTGTATCCTGCAACTTTACAAAATTCATTGATTAGCTCTAGTAGTTTTCTGGTGGCATCTTTAGGATTCTCTATGTATACTATCATCTCATCTGCAAACAGTGACAGTGTGACTTCTTCTTTTCCAATTTGGATTCCTTTAATTTCTTTTTCTTCTCTGATTGCCGTGGCTAGGACTTCCAAAACTATGTTGAATAATAGTGGTGAGAGTGGACATCCTTGCCTTGTTCCTGATCTTAGAGTAAATGCTTTCAGTTTTGCACCATTGAGAATGATGTTTGCTGTGGGTTTGTTGTATATGGCCTTTATTATGTTGAGGTAGGTTCCCTCTATGCCCACTGTCTGGAGAGTTTTTATCATAAACGGGTGTTGAATTTTGTCTAAAACTTTTTCTGCATCTATTGAGATGATCATATGTTTTTTATTCTTCAATGTGTTAATATGGTGTATCACATTGATTTGTGTATATTGAAGAATCCTTGCATCCCTGGGATAAATCCCACTTGATCATGGTGTATGATCTTTTTGTTGTGTTGTTGGATTCTGTTTGCTAGTATTTTGTTGAGGATTTTTGCATCTATATTCATCAGTGATATTGGTCTATAATTTTCTTTTTTTGTAGTATCTTTCTCTGGTTTTGGTATCAGGGTGTTGGTGGCTTCACAGAATGAGTTTGAGAATGTTCCTTCCTCTGCAATTTTTTGGAAGAGTTTGAGAAGGATGGTGTTAGCTCTTCTCTAAATGTTTGATAGAATTCACCTGTGAAGCTGTCTGGTCCTGGACTTTTGTTTGTTGGAAGATTTTTCATCACAGTTTCAATTTCATTACTTGTGACTGGTCTGTTCATAATTTCTATCTTTTCCTGGTTCAGTCTTGGAAGGTTATACCTTTCTAAGAATTTGTCCATTTCTTCCAGGTTGTCCATTTTATTGGTCTACAGTTGCTTGTAGTAGTGTGTTAGGATGCTCTGTATTTGTGCAGTGACTGTTGTAGCTTCTTCTTTTTCACTTCTAATTTTATTGATTTGAGTCCTCTCCCTTTTTTTCTTGGTAAGTCTGGCTCTTGGTTTATCAATTTTGTTTATCTTCTCAAGAACCAGCTTTTAGTTTTATTGATCTTTGCTATTATTTTTTTGTTTCTATTTCATTTATTTCTGCTCTGATCTTTATGATTTCTTTCCTTCTGCTAACTTTGGGTTTTGTTTGTTCTTCTTTCTCTAGTTCCTTTAGGTGTAAGGTTATATTGTTTATTGGAGATTTTTCTTGTTTTTTGAGGTACACTTGTATAGCTGTAAACTTCCCTCTTAGAACTGCTTTTGCTGCATCCCATAGGTGTTGGATCATCATGTTTTCATTGTCATTTGTCTCTAGGTATTTTTTGATTTCCTCTTTGATTTCTTCAGTGATCTCTTGGTTATTTAGTAACGTATTGTTTAGCCTCCATGTGTTTGTGTTTTTTACGTTTTGTTCCCTGTAATTCGTTTCTATTCTCATAGCGTTGTGGTCAGAAAAGATGCTTGATATGATTTCAATTTTCTTAAATTTACTGGGGCTTGATTTGTGACCCAGCATGTGATCTATCCTGGAGAATGTTCCGTGTGCACTTGAGAAGAAAGTGTAATCTGCTGTTTCGGGATGGATTGTCCTATAAATATCATTTAAATATATCTGGTCTATTGTGTCATTTAAAGCTTCTGTTTCCTTATGTATTTTCATTTTATATGATCTGTCCATTGGTCTATGTGAGGTGTTAAAGTCCCCCACTATTGTGTTACCTTCGATTTCCTCTTTTAGAGCTGTTAGCAGTTGCCTTATATATTGAGGTGCTCCTATGTTGGGTGCACATATATTTTTAATTGTTATATCTTCTTGGATTGATCCCTTGATCATTATGTAGTGTCCTTCCTTGTCTCTTACAACATTCTTTATTTTAAAGTCTATTTTATCTGATATGAGTATTGCTACTCCAGCTTTGTTTTGATTTCCATTTGCATGGAATATCTTTTTCCATCCCCTCACTTTCAGTATGTATGTGTCCCTAGGTCTGAAGTGGGTCTCTTGTAGACAGCATATATATGGGTCTTGTTTTTGTATCCATTCAGCAATCCTGTGTCTTTTGGTTGGAACATTTAATCCATTCACATTTAAGGTAATTATAGATATGTATGTTCCTATTACCATTTTCTTAATTGTTTTGGGTTTGTTTTTGTAGGTCATTTTCTTCTCTGGTTTTCCCACTTAGAGAAGTTCCTGTAGCATTTGTTGTAGAGCTGGTTTTGTGGTGCTAAATTCTCTTAGCTTTTGCTTGTCTGTAAAGCTTTTGATTTCTCCATAGAATCTGAATGAGATCCTTGCCGGTAGATTAATGTTGGTTGTAGGTTCTTCCCTTTCATCACTTTAAGTATATCATGCCACTGCCTTCTGGCTTGTAGTGTTTCTGCTGAGAAATCAGCTGTTAACCTTATGGGAGTTCCCTTGTATATTATTTGTCATTTTTCCCTTGCTGCTTTCAATAATTTTTCTTTGTCTTTGATTGTTTCCAATTTGATTACTATGTGTCTCGGTGTGTTTCTCCTTGGGTTTATCCTGTATGGGACTCTCTGCACTTCCTGCACTTAGGTCGCTATTTCCTTTCCCATGTTAGGGAAGTTTTCGACTATAATGTTTTCAAATATTTTCTCGGGTCCTTTCTCTCTCTCTTCTTCTGTGACCCCCATAATGCGAATGTTGTTGTGTTTAATGTTGTCCCAGAGGTCTCTTAGGCTGTCTTCATTTCTCTTCATTCTTTTTTCTTTATTCTATTCCACAGCAGTGAATTCCACCATTCTGTCTTCCAGGTCACTTATCCGTTCTTCTGCCTCAGTTATTCTGCTATTGATTCCTTCTACTGTAGTTTTCATTTCAATTATTGTATTGTTCATCTCTGTTTGTTTGTTCTTTAATTCTTCTAAATCTTCGTTAAACATTCCTTGCATCTTCTTGATCTTCGCCTCCATTCTTTTTTGAGGTCCTGGATCATCTTCACTATCATTATTCTGAATTCTTTTCTGGAAGGTTGCCTATGTCCACTTCATTTAGTTGTTTTTCTGGGGTTTTATCTTGTTCCTTCATCTGGTACATAGCTGTCTGCCTTTTCATCTTTTCTATCTTTCTATGAATGTGGTTTTTGTTCCACAGGTTGCAGGATTGTAGTTCTTCTTGTTTCTGCTGTCTGCCCTCTGTGCATGTAGCTTTTAGAATTATAGTTTTGTCTGGGTATATGCCCAGGAGTGGGATTGCTGGATCATATGGTAATTCTATTTTTAGCTATCTGAGGAACCTCCATACTGTTTTCCATAGTGGCTGCACCAACTTACATTCCTACCAACAGTGTAGGAGTGTTCCCTTTTCTCCACACCCTCTCCAGCATTTGTTATTTGTAGAGTTTTTAGTGATGGCCTGTCTGGTGTGATGTGGTACCTCACTGTAGTTTGATTTGTGTTTCTCTAATAATTAGTGATGTTGAGCATCTTTTCATGTGCCTACTGGCCATCTGTATGTCTTCTTTGGAGAAATGTCTATTAAGGTCTTCTGCCCATTTTTTGATTAGGTTGTTTGTTTTGTTGTTGTTAGTTGTATGAGCTGTTTGTATATTTTGGAGATTAAGATCAACATTCAAAAATTGGTTGCATTTCTTTTCACAAACAATGAAATATCACAAAGGGAATATTAAAAGATATATCTTTTAAAATAGCCACAAAAATAATTTAGGAATAAACCTGGCCAAGGAAGTGAAAGATTTATACACTGAGAACTATAAAACATTAATAAGGGGAATTAAAGAGGACTCAAAGAAATGGAAAGATATCCCATGCTCTTGGATTGAAAGAATTAATATTGCTAAAATGGCAGTACTGCCCAAAACAATCTACAGATTTAATACTATCCCTGTCAAAATACCCCTGACATTTTCACAGAATTAGAACAAATAATCCAAAAATTTATATGGAACCATAAAAGACTCAGAATTGCCAAAACAATCCTGAGGAAAAAAAAAAGCAAAGCAGGAGGCATGACTCTCCCAGACTTCAGACAATACTACAAAACTACAGTAACAAAAACAGTGGTGTTTTGGTACAAAAACAGACATATGGATCAATGGAAAAGAATAGAGAGCCCAGAAATAATCCCACACACCTACGGTCAATCCTTGAAAAAAGTGTCAAGAATATAAAATAGGAAAAAGTCTCTTCAGCAAGTGATGTGGGGAAGGTTGGACAGCCACATGTAAATCATGTGAAAACACACCCTCACACCATGCACAAAAATAAACTCAAAATGGCTTAAAGACTTAAGCATAAGACATGACACCATAAAACTCCTAGAAGAGAGCATAGGCAAAATATTCTGTGACATAAGTCGTACCAATGTTTTCTTAGGTCAGTCTCCCAAGGCAATATAAATAAAAACAAAAATAAACAAATGGGACCTAATCAAACTTACAAGTTTTTGCACAGCAAAGGAAATCATAAAAAAAATGAAAAGACAGCCTACAAAATGGGAGAAAATAGTTGCAAATGATACAACACAGAAGAGCTATTTAACTCTATTTTAAAAACTCAATGTAAACATCTCTTTGTTTTCATTTGGGAGTTTTACATATTTTTATAAATTTACAAAACTGTTAATTTTTGTTCTTATTTTGCTGATCATAGTATTATCTTATATTTGTATATGCTTTTTTAGTCCTTCATTTGCCATATAATGTTTTCTTATTTTACTGCTTTAATTTATTCAATATTTTTGAAAGTAAAAATCTTTAAAATATTCCTGATTGTAATAGCCTTGCAACTTTACAAAAGATATGATTCAGTTCCTATGTCCCAATTATTTAAGTTACAAAAAAAGGTATCTTCGATTGTCTCCCTGTGTAAGGCACTGAATTTATTGTGCTTTTATCCCATTCCCAAGGTTTTCCTCTCTTCCACCCAATAATCAATATAATCTGTGGTTGAAGAATAAAATTACTGTTTTAAATTATCTAATGTTTTTCATGTCAGAATTATTTAACTTTCCAAATGCTTGCTGCCTGTTGGAAGTTTTTTTTTTTAACTATTTTGCTGGGAACACAGTATACCTTTATCATTTTCACTTTCAAGTCTCTTTTTTGATCAGAAAATTATCTTCAGGGAATACCTTGATGGTCCAGTGGTTAGGACTCCTTGCTCTTGCTGCCAGCACCCAGGTTCGATCCCTGGTTAGGGAACTAAAATCCCACAAGCCACGTGGAGTGGCCAAAATAAATAAATTAATTAATTAAAAAAAAAGAAAATTATCTTTACTTATGATTTTGGACTTTATTTCTATTCTAATTGGTGTGCTTTTACTTATATATTATAATGTATATAATCATTATTTTTATTTTTAATTTTTTTTTATTTTTTAAACATCTTTATTGGAGTATAATTGCTTTACAATGGTGTGTTAGTTTCTGCTTTATAACAAAGTGAATCAGTTATACATACATATATGTATATTCCCATATATCTTCCCTCTTGCATCTCCCTCCCTCCCACCCTTCCTATCCCACCCCTTTAGGTGTTCACAAAGCACCGAGCTGATCTTCCTGTGCTATGCGGCTGCTTCCCACTAGCTATATATTTTACGTTTGGTAGTGTATATATCTCCATGCCACTCTCTCACTTTGAAACAACTTACCCTTCCCTCTCCCCATATCCTCAACTCCATTCTCTAGTATGTCTGTGTCTTTATTCCCATCTTGCCCCTAGGTTCTTCATGACCTTTTTTTTTTTTTTCTTCACTTAAATTCCATATATATATGTGTTAGCATACAGTATTTGTTTTTCTCTTTCTGACTTATTTCACTCTGTATGACAGACTCTAGGTCCATCCACCTCTCTACAAATAACTCAATTTCGTTTCTTTTTATGGCTGAGTAATATTCCATTGTATATATGTGCCACATCTTCTTTATGCATTCATCTGTTGATGGACACTTAGGTTGCTTCCATGTCCTGGCTATTGCAAATAGAGCTGCAATGAACATTGTGGTACATGACTCTTTTTGAATTATGGTTTTCTCAGGGTATATGCCCAGTAGTGGGATTGCTGGGTCATATGGTAGTTCTAATTTTAGGTTTTTAAGGAACGTCCATACTGTTCTCCATAGTGGCTGTATCAATTTACATTCCCACCAACAGTGCAAGAGGGTTCGTTTTTCTCCACACCCTCTCCAGCATTTATTGTTTCTAGATTTTTTGATGATGGCCATTCTGACTGGTGTGAGATGATATCTCATTGTAGTTTTGATTTGCATTTCTCTAATGATTAATGATGTTGAGCATTCTTTCACGTGTTTGTTGGCAATCTGTATATTTTCTTTGGAGAAATGTCTATTTAGGTCTTCTGACCATTTTTGGATTGGGTGGGTTGTTTTATTGATATTGAGCTGCATGAACTGCTTGTAAATTTTGGAGATTAATCCTTTGTCAGTTGCTTCATTTGCAAATGTTTTCTCCCATTCTGAGGGTTGTCTTTTGGTCTTGATTATGGTTTCCTTTGCTGTGCAAAAACTTTGAAGTTTCATTAGGTCCCATTTGTTTATTTTTGTTTTTATTTTCATTTCTCTAGGAGGTGGGTCAAAAAGGATCTTGCTGTGATTTATGTTATAGAGTGTTCTGCCTATATTTTCCTCTAAGAGCTTGATGGTGTCTGGCCTTACATTTAGGTATTTAATCCATTTTGAGCTTATTTTTGTGTATGGTGTTAGGGAGTGTTCTAATTTCATACTTTTACATGTAGCTCTCCAGTTTCCCAGCACCACTTATTGAAGAGGCTGTCTTTTTCTCCATTGTATATTTTTTCCTCCTTTATCAAAAATAAGGTGACCATATGTGCATGGGTTTATCTCTGGGATTTCTATCCTGTTCCATTGATCTATATTTCTGTTTTTGTGCCAGTACAATACTGTCTTGATTACTGTAGCTTTCTGGTGTAGTCTGAAATCAGGGAGCCTGATTCCTCCAGCTCTGTTTTTCATTCTAAAGATTGCTTTGGCTATTCGGGGTCTTCTGTGTTTCCATACAAATTGTGAAATTTTTTGTTCTAGTTCTGTGAAAAATGCCATTGGTAGTTTGATAGGGATTGAATTGAATTTGTAGATTGCTTTGGGTAGTAGAGTCATTTTCACAGTGCTGATTCTTCCAATTCAAGAACATGGTATATGGCTCCATCTATTTGTATCATCTCTAATTACTTTCATCAGTGTCTTATACTTTTCTGCATACAGGTCTTTTCTCTCCTTAGGTAGGTTTATTCCTAGGTATTTTATTCTTTTTGTTGCAATGCTAAAGGGAGTGTTTCCTTAATTTCACTTTCAGATATTTCATCGTTAGTGTATAGGAATACCAGAGATTTCCATGCATTAATTTTGTATCCTGCTGCTTTACCAAATTCATTGATTAGCTCTAGTAGTTTTCTAGTACCATCTTAGGATTCTGTATGTATAGTATCATGTCATCTACAAACAGTGACAGGTTTACTTCTTCTTTTCCGATTTGGATTCCTTTTATTTCTTTTTCTTTTCTGATTGCTGTGGCTAAAACTTCCAAAACTATATTGACTAATAGTGGTGAGAGTGGGCAAGCTTGTCTTCTTCCTAATCTTAGAGGAAATGGTTTCAGTTTTTCAGCATTCAGGGTGATGTTGGCTTTGTTTTGTCATATATGGCCTCTATTATGTTGAGGAAAGTTCCCTCTATGCCTACTTTCTGGTGGGTTTTTATCATAAATGGGTGTTGAATTTTGTCAGAAGCTTTATCTGTATCGATTGACGTGATCATATGTTTTTTATTCTTCAGTTTGTTAATAGGGTGTATCAAATTGATTGATTTGCGTATGTGGAAGATTCCTTGCATTCCGGGAATACACCCCACTTGATCATGGTGTATGATCCTTTTAATGTGCTGTAGGATTCTGTTTGCTAGTATTTTGTTGAGGATTTTTGCATCTATGTTCATCAGTGATATTGGCCTGTAGTTTCCTTTCTTTGTTACATCTTTGTCTGGTTTTGGTATCAAGGTGATGGTGGCCTCGTAGAATGAGTTTGGGAGTGTTCCTCCCTCTGCTATATTTTGGAAGAGTTTGAGAAGGATAGGTGATAGCTCTTCTCTAAAAGTTTGATAGAATTCGCCTGTAAAGCCATCTAATCCTGGGCTTTTGTTTGTTGGAAGATTTTTAATCACAGTTTCAGTTTCAGTGCTTGTGATTGTTCTGTTCATATTTTCTATTTCTTCCTGGTTCAGTCTCGTAAGGTTGTGCTTTTCTAAGAATTTGTCCACTTCTTCCAGGTTGTCCATTTTATTGGCATAGAGTTGCGTGTATTAATCTCTCATGATCCTTTGTATTTCTGCAGTGTCAGTTGTTACTTCTCCTTTTTCATTTCTAATTCTATTGATTTGAGTCTTCTCCCTTTTTTTCTTGATGAGTCTGGCTAATGGTTTATCAATTTTGTTTATCTTCTCAAAGAACCAGGTTTTAGTTTTATTTATCTTTGCTATCGTTTCCTTCATTTCTTTTTCATTTATTTCTGCTCTGATCTTTATGATTTCTTTCCCTCAGCTAACTTAGGGGTTTTTTGGTTCTCCTTTCTCTAATTGCTTTAGATGTAAGGTAGGTTGTTTATTTGAGATGTTTCTTGCTTATTAAGGTAGGATTGTACTGCTATAAACTTTCCTCTTAGAACTGCTTTTGCTGCATCCCATAGGTTTTGGGTCATCGTGTTTTCATTGTCATTTGTTTCTAGGCATTTTTTGATTTCCTCTTGATTTCTTCAGTGATCTCTTGGTTATTAAGTAGTGCATTATTTAGCCTCTATGTGTTTATATTTTTTACAGATTTTTCCCTGTAATTGATATCTAGTCTCATAGGGTTATGGTCAGAGAAGATACTTGATACAATTTCAATTTTCTTAAATTTACCAAGGCTTGATTTGTGACCCATGGTATGATCTATTCTGGAGAATGTTCCATGAGCACTTGAGAAGAATGTGTATTCTGTTGTTTTTGGATGGAATGTCCTATAAATATCAATTAAGTCCATCTTTTTTAATGTGTCATTTAAAACTTGTGTTTCCTTATTTATTTTCATTTTGGATGATCTGTCCATTGGTGAAAGTGGAGTGTTAAAGTCCCCTACTATGATTGTGTTACTGTCGATCTCCCCTTTTATGGCTGTTAGTATTTGCCTTATGTATTGAGGTACTCCTATGTTGGGTGCATAAATATTTACAATTTTTATATCTTCTTCTTGGATCAATCCCTTGATCATTATGTAGTGACCTTCTTTTTCTCTTGTAATAGTCTTTATTTTAAGGTCTGTTTTGTCTGATAGAAGAATTGCTGCTTCAGCTTTCTTTTGATTTCCATTTGCATGGAATATCTTTTTCCATCTGCTCACTTTCAGTCTGTATGTCTCCCTAGGTCTGAAGTGGGTCTCTTTTAGACAGCATATATACAGGTCTTGTTTTTGTATCCATTCAGCCAGTCTGTGTCTTTTAGTTGGAGCATTTAATCCATTTACATTTGAGGTAATTATCGATGTGTATGTTCTTATTACCATTTTCTTAAGTATTTTGAGTTTGTTATTGTAGGTCTTTTCCTTCTCTTGTGTTTCCTCCCTAGAGAATTTCCTTTAGCATTTGTTGTAAAGCTGGTTTGGTGGTGCTGAATTCTCTTAGCTTTTGCTTGTCTGTAAAGGTTTTAATTTCTCCATCAAATCTGAATGAGATCCCTGCTGGGTAGAGTAATCTTGGTTGTACATTTTTCTCCTTCATCACTTTAAATATGTCCTGCCACTCCCTCCTGGCTTGCAGAGTTTCTGCTAAAAGATCAGCTGTTAACCTTATGGGGATTCCCTTGTGTGTTATTTGTTCTTTTTCCCTTGCTGCTTTTAATGTGTTTTCTTTGTATTTAATTTTTGATAGTTCGATTAATATTTGTCTTGGCATGTTTCTCTTTGGATTTATCCTGTATGGGACTCTCTGTGCTTCCTGGACTTGATTAACTATTTCCTTTCCCATATTGGGGAAGTTTTCAACTATTATCTCTTCAAATATTTTCTCAGTCCCTTTCTTTTTCTCTTCTTCTTCTGGGACCCCTAAAATTCGAATGTTGGTGCATTTAATGTTGTCCCAGAGGTCTCTGAGACTGTCTTCAGTTCTTTTCATTCTATTTTCTTTATTCTCCTCTGCAGTATTTATTTCCACTATTTTATCTTACAGGTCACTTATCCGTTCTTCTGCCTCAGTTGTTCTGCTATTGATCCCTTCTAGAGAATTTTTAATTTCATTTATTATGCTGTTCATGATTGTTTGTTTGCTCTTTAGTTTTTCTAGGTCCTTGTAAATGTTTCTTGTATTTTCTCTATTCTATTTCCAAGATTTTGGATCATCTTTACTATCATAATTCTGAACTTTTTTTCAGGTTGACTGCCTATTTCCTCTTCATTTGTTAGGTCTAGTGGGTTTTTACCTTGCTCCTTCATCTGTTGTGTGTTTCTCT
This sequence comes from Phocoena phocoena, assembly GCF_963924675.1. Lineage (NCBI taxonomy): Eukaryota > Metazoa > Chordata > Mammalia > Artiodactyla > Phocoenidae > Phocoena > Phocoena phocoena. Next base: position 66,287,107 of record NC_089225.1, read on the forward strand.
GTCTTCTCATTTTGCTTAACTTACTGTGTTTGGGGTCTCCTTTTCGCAGGCTGCAGTTTTGTAATTCCCTTTGTTTTTGGTGTCTTTCCCCAGTGGCTCTGGTTGGTTCAGTGGGTTGTGTAGGCTTCCTGGTGGAGGGGCCTAGTGCCTGTGTTCTGGTGGATGAGGCTGGATCTTGTCTTTCTGCTGAGCAGGTCCACATCTGGTGGTGTGTTTTGAGGTGTCTGTAGCCTTACTATGATTTTAGGCAGCATCTTTGCTAATGGATGGAGTTGTGTTGCTGTCTTGGTAGTCGTTTGGCATAGGATGTCCAGCACTGTAGCTTGCTGGTCGTTGAGTGAAGCTGGGGCTTGGTGCTGAGATGGAGATCTCTGGGAGATTTTCACCGTTTGATATTATGTGGAGCTGGGAGGTCTCTTGTGGACCAGTGTTCTGAAGTTGGCTCTCCCACCTCAGAGGCACAGCAGTGACTCCTGGCTGGAGCACGAAGAGCCTTTCATCCACACGGCTCAGAATAAAAGGGAGAAAAAATAGATAGGAAGAAGATAAAATAAAGTGAAAGTTATTAAAATAAAAAATAATTATTAAGAAAAAATTTTAAAAAGTAAAAAAAAAAAAAATACCACAACAAAAACAGACAGACAGAGCCCTAGGACAAATGGTGAAAGCAAAGCTATACAGACAAAATCACACAGAATCATACACATACATACTCACAAAAAGAGAAAAAGGGGGAAAAATATATATATCTTTTCTCCCAAAGTCCACCTCCTCATTTTGGGATGATTTGTTGTCTTTTCAGGTATTCCAAAGATGCAGGGTACATCCAGTTGATTGTGGAGATTTAATCTGCTGCTCCTGAGGCTGCTGGGAGATATTTCTCTTTCTCTTCTTTGTTCGCACAGCTCCCGGGGTTCAGCTTTGGATTTGGACCCGCCTCTGGGTTTAGGTTGCCTGAAGGCATCTGTTCTTTGCTCAGACAGGACGGGGTTGAAGGAGCAACTGATTCGGGGCTCTGGCTCACTCAGGCCGGGGGGAGGGAGGGGTACAGAATGCAGGGGGAGCCTGCAGCGTGACGTTGCACCAGCCTGAGGCGCACCGGGCGTTCTCCTGGGGAAGTTGTCCCTGGATCCCGGGACCCTGGCAGTGGCGGGCTGCACAGGCTCCCTGGAAGGGAGGTGTGGATATTGACCTGTGCTTGCCCACAGGCTTCTTGATGGCGGCGGCAGCAGCCTTAGCGTCCCATGCCCATTTCTGGTGTTCGAGCTGATAGCCATGGCTTGCACCTGTCTCTGGAGCTCCTTTAAGAGGTGCTCTTAATCCCTTCTCTTCGCGCACCAGGAAACAAAGAGGGAGGAAAAAGTCTCTTGCCTCTTTGGCAGGTCCAGACATTTTCCCGGACTCCCTCCCGGCTAGCTGTGGTGCACTAGCCCCCTTCAGGCTGTGTTCACGCAGCCAACCCCAGTCCTCTCCCTGGGATCTGACAGAAGCCTGAGCCTCAGCTCCCAGGCCCTGCCCACCCCGGCGGGTGAGCAGACAAGCCTCTCGGGCTGGTGAGTGCTGGTTGGCACCAATCCTCTCTGCGGGAATCTCTCCTCTTTGCCCTCCACACCCCTGTTGCTGCGCTCTCCTCTGTGGCTCCAAAGCTTTCCCCCTCCATCCCCCACAGTCTCCACCCGGGAAGGGGCTTCCTAGTGTGTGGAAACCTTTCCTCCTTCACAGCTCTCTCCCACTGGTGCAGGTCCTGTCCCTATTCTTTTGCCTTTGTTTTTTCTTTTGCCCTACCCAGGTACGTGGGGAGTTTCTTGCCTTTAGGGAGGTCTGAGGTCTTCTGCCAGCATTCAGTAGGTGTTCTATAGGAGCTGTTCTACATGTAGATGTATTTCTGATGTATCTGTGGGGAGGAAGGTGATCTCCGCGTCTTACTCTTCCACCACCTTGAAGCTCCTCTCCATAATCATTATTTTTAATTATTCTTTTTCTTATACATTTCCACAGCTCTTGTGCATCTAGCTGCATTTCAGTCCCCAATTATATTTTAAATATTATCTGAGTCCCGTTTCATTAGTCTTTTTTTTTTCTTTCATCTGAGGCTTTTGTTTCAATGAGGTTATGTCTTTTTCCTTTTTATCAAGGTATTCAAAACGTTATATAAAATGAATCCATTCTATATTGAACACTTTCACAGGACATTTATTTTCTCTAAGCTAAACTTGCCTTCATCTTTTATGCATGTATTTTAGCATATATATATATATATATATATATATAAATTAGAGTCTCCTTTTTACCTATCTTTCCATGACAAAAGACTTAGCTGGTATTTTTCAATAAAATAATACTTAGTTTTTATCATTTCTTCTCTTTAAAATCTGTTCAAATCTTTATGCTTCATTTCATTTACCAATACATACAAGTAATTGAAGAACACAGAGAAAAAATATTTTAAGTGGTCAAACATTCGAGAAAGATTTTTTATCAATGATTTATATTCTCAAATCCAGATAAGGGAAGTTTGATGGAAAGAGCTTTTTATGTTTGTTTTTGTCTTTATTTTTAAAGGGACATCAGGAATTTTAAGAAGTAGTAAAATATTTCTCCATTTTATCACTTAAAGAGCACTGGAGTGTGGAACATGACCAAATATCCACTAATCACTCCTATCTTAAGTAGCTTCCGGTATCAAAAATGGACTACCAGTAAAAGTTATCTCAATATTTGTAAGCCAGGAGAACACATTTTCTAGCTGTTGTGCAAACTTAAACTTAGTAACAAGATACATGTTTTCTGGTGAAAAAAACTAACTGTAGGTGATGATGCTAAAAGAAGCAATAGTCCTTTTCAATGTAGTAAGATATTTCCATCCCAGTTAATAAAATATACTTCCAAATAAGTGTTAGATTTCACAACTTAAAATTAAACTTATAAATTGATAAATATTTTCTGGTGAGAAAACTGATCTTGGGTGATGACGCTAAAAGAAATACTTTGCAAGGTAGTAAGATATTCCTGGTTATTAAAGTTATAAAAAATAAATATTAAATTTCTCGTTTAATTTCACAGCACATGAAATAGAGTCATATTTACAGTGGTACAAGTGATATAGATTTTCTTTATATGATGCCTTTATTTTCACGCACACACATACACAAAACTTACTTTGCCACAAATAAAGCACAAGTCTAGCCTAATGCAGGACTGCTCATTTTACTGAATTGAAAGCCACCTTAATCAGATGACATTGATTTTTTTTTTTTTATTAGATTTTTCTCTGGTGGTTTAACCTCTTGGAGATGCAATTGGAGACAAAAGAATTGTGTTTTCTGATTTTTAAATTTTTTTAACTTAATATTCACCTCTTTATAATAGGGGGATATGTGTTCAAATTACTGTACACTCACCTAAAAGAGAAGTTCAGAAGATTCCCTTCAGCATTTATGCCAATAATAAGTTAAAGTTTTATAACAAAAAATTTATAAATTATATTTACATTATACAATTATAGCAAATTGAAACTTCAAACCATTTCCATTGTTGAATGTGAAGTTTCCTTAAGCTTGATGTTTGGCTTTAATAATGCCATTGTTAGATTTTTCTTTCACTGCCATTTGAATATAGAGTTTAAATGGCATTTTCGTGCAGTTTTTAACTGATGCTTTTCCTCAAATTAATTTTCACACAAAAGTCCACAGATGGGTAAACCAAACAAAAAGGAAACAAAAGAAGGAGTCCTGTGAAAATTTCTTAGTATGGTCCTTATCCAATCAAGCAGAAGTACCTCATTAAGATAGAATGTGTCTACTACTTAATGGACACATCTTTAGTGGTATTGTCACTATTGAATCAAATCTAAAATAAGCTGCATCTTAGACTATTTACGTGGGTTGCAACTTCCAATTGTTTTCATTTGTTGTACTTTAATATATTGTATTATGCTTTCCCATGTAGCCCTTTCTTCATTTGTTGTTGCTGTTGTTCGAATATAAAATTCCAGGGAGTCTCTGGCTATTATAAACCAAAACTTCATAGAAGCAATACTCTTAGTAATTTACTGTCTGAACTTCCAATTTGTCTGTCGTTGCCCTTCTGCCAAACGCTACCAGGAACACATATGAGCTTGTACAAGCATCCTTTATTGCTCATGCAACTCATTGAAACACCTGACCATGGAGAATTGTGAGGCATATTAGTAACAGAGTGTTAGAGAGACTTATTATAAGATTTGGGCTTGTGTTAGATGATTTAGGGAAAGACTTAAGGAAGAGGTCTTTATTCAAATTAAGAAGCAGGGTATTGTTATGATTGGCTATTATAAATCTTATGAAGAAGAAGGGAAAATTAGAGGATAAATCTGTAATTAGTAAAGCAGCAGCCGTGATTCCTATTAGCTGGAGGATGCTGATCATTTTGTGTTTTAGACAATGTACATGATTCTGTCTGTGTTCAGATATGATTATAGATAGTTCGCATGTTTGTTTGGACCATAACGGTGATAAAGTGGCCTTACTTGGTATTGATGATTTGCGAAATTGCTTATGTTCAGCAGGAGAACAAGAAGGCTCAGCTGTGGATGCCACACTGGTTCCAAGATGTCAGGGGCTGTTTTTCTCTTTCTCAGCTCAAACTCAACAAACAAGAAAATATGTTGTTTATATGCTTTTGTGTGTATGTTTCCCCAAACTAAATTTCTGGCTGCAATTTTGGGGTGAGAAACTTTGTCAGAAAAGTTGTTCGGAGACTTGAAGTTACAAAGGCATAGAAAAATAAAATTAGGAAATAAGACCAATTTATAGCCTAAACTTAAGGAAAAAAGAATAGGAAAGGAAATGAAAATATGAATATTCTGAAAATATTTATATTTACACACGTAGATTTACATACTAAAATAGCCTAATTATTCAACTGAGGATATGCTATATAATTATTAAATAATTTTGTTATTTGCCTACATAAAGTTATTGATGTAAAGCTTATTGATTCCTTATAGTATTTTGGTTATTTGAGAAATGCATCATACGTTGAATAGTGTTGTTAAATATTTGCATGATATATGGATGAGAATTCACTACAATTAGGATACTTAATAATGCTTCATTTATTGCATTTTTTTTTTTGCGGTAGGCGGGCCTCTCACTGTCGTGGCCTCTTCCGTTGCGGAGCACAGGCTCCGGACACGCAGGCTCAGCGGCCATGGCTCATGGGCCCAGCCACTCCATGGCATGTGGGATCTTCCCGGGCCGGGGCACAAACCCGTGTCCCCTGGATCGGCAGGCGGACTCTCAACCACTGTGCCACCAGGGAAGCCCTATTGCACTTTTAATTAAAGAAAATATTCATTAGAAGTTTCTATCATTATCTGTGCTGAGAGTTAATTCATCTTATCTGAAGCTCATACCAAAATAATTTTAGTGGTTATGTGAAAATACAGAGTAGTAAATAATAAATGTGACTATGGAAAATCATTTTAAACTTACATTATAATTCAGGATCACGACATGTACAATTTCTGAAAGAATCGAATAAGGGCTTTATAAAGATGGAAAGTGATGTTAGATATGTCATGCCATTTAACCATGGGACAACCCTTAATTTGATCCACCAAGTCTTTTTGAATAATGAATTACTTTTTCCTTTCAATTTATTTAACCAACAATTTATTTTTTAATAAATTAATTTTATTTATTTATTTATTTTGGCTGCGTTGGGTCTTCATTGCTGCACACAGGCTTTCTCTAGTTGCGGCAAGCAGGGACTGCTCTTCATTGTGGTGCATGGGCTTTTCATTGCAGTGGCTTCTGGTTGCAGAGCACAGGTTCTAGGTGCGTGGGCTTCAGTGGTTGCAGCACGTGGGCTCAGTAGTTGTGGCTTGCGGGCTCTAGAGCGCAGGCTTAGTAGTTGTGGCGCACGGGCTTAGTTGCTCTGTGGCATGTGGGATCTTCCCAGACCAGGGCTCAAACCCGCGTCCCCTGCATTGGCAGGTGGATTCTTAACCACTGTGCCACCGGGGAAGCCTCTCAATTTATTTGTAATCTTATAATATTTGAAAACTTCAAGGGAGGTATTTAGAATGCTATTTGTAGAAAATCTATATAATACTCATTTTATTAATTTACCCAAACATATTTTGAAAACATTTGAATACATTAGTATTACAGTGAACACTTTCATAACTCAGATTCTCTAATCCATAACACTTTACCACATTTGCTCAAGGATCTTTTGAGAAAAAAAAATCCCATTCTCTTCACCTAAGCAGCTCACCTGTGGAAAAAACTCATAAAGATGGGAGTTTTGATTTGGAGATATTGACTGGAGTTACTATATTCATTTTCTCTCTGTGTGTAACAAATTACTACACATTTGGAAGCTTAAGACAACACACATTTATTATCGCACAGCTCTGTTTGTCAGAAGTCTGGCGTGGTGTGGCTGGATTCTCTGTGCAGTTTCTCACAAGAGTCTAATCAAGGTGTCAGAAGGGCTGGGCTCTTGTCTGAATGATCTAGGGAATTAATCTACTTTCAAGCTCACTCAGGTTGTTGGTTAAATCCAGTTCCTTGAGGTTGTTGGACTCAGGTCCCAGTTTCTTTGCTGATTGTCAGTCAGGGACCACTCTGCTTCTGGAGTTGCCTGCATTTTTTTCTCATTTGGCTAGATTACTTGCCTTCCTAGACCCGCAATGTTATAATTCAACTCAGAAAAGGTGCATCATGAGTCCTCATGCTTTGAATTTAATGACTTCCCCCTCTGTCACATATCTTTCTGGTTTCCTTTTCTGCTTCCCCCTTCTACCATTAAGGGCTCATGTAATTACTCACCTAAATAATACAGAATTATTTCCTTATTTTAAGGAAATAAAATATACTTATATTTACTTAGTATACTTAGTTACATCTGCAAAGTCCATTTTGTAATGTAACATAAAATATAATAACGGGAGTTACACCAAGAGGTGGAGATGATGGAGGCCAAAATTCTGCCTATCACAGTTACTTTTCAAAGAAGATTTGTACGTTTAATACAAAATGTTCATTTATTTTGAAAAGTTTCCTGTTCCCAATAACAAACATGTACAGAGCAATTTTAGTGTGTAAGGAAATACAATTGAATGTGAATATACATTTCATTTATTGCAGACTTTAATATTGTATGTCATAAATTTTATTTATTTCAAAATATCAAAATAGATGGTCTTTTAAATTAACTTCACAATGTATTCGTTCTTCAGAAGCTAGGAAGACATAGTCATTCCAAAGCAAACACAGAAATACTAAGAAGTGTGTTACATCTGCAAGTACAGTATTATAATCTATTACACCAGATTGAAAATACAGGTACACTAAATTTTTAACTAACCAAATTCAATGGAAAAAAATGTACAAATAGAAAAATGAATAATTGATCAATATCTAAGATGAAAAATGATATCCATACACTCCCAATTTTAATTATATGTTATAATACAATTAAACACTACGGTAAAATGGTTTTGTGGTTATTTTGTATTGCAGCAGTTGTATGAATATGTTTTCTCATGTCAGCAAAAATTCTAAATTTCCAAATTATATGCTGTCATCTCAGAAAGATTAGCATAAAATTTAATTAGTGCCAATTAGCCAGAGGCGAGGGAGGGAAATTAACTTGACACATTAATTTTGCATTTACAGTAGTCTATCATAATGTTCATGTGCATGTGAAATTTATTAGTTATTCCCTTTGCATCAATGTCAAAATTTACTTCCTTGGGTATCTTAACTGGAAGAAAATATTTGTTCACAAAATACATTGAAACACAAATTGAATTGCAGAAAACTGGCCATCTAGGAAGTAGTTCCACAAGATAATTTCATAGAACATAGGTTTTGTTAACCACATATAAATTTTGGTTGTGATTGTAATAATGATACATTTAACTTTCAAATGTTTATAACATTGAGGGTCTAGGAAGGCAAATAATCCAAAGTAGTAGATAACTTGAATTCTTTTGTAAAATGTGCTAACCTTAAAATGCATAGTATGAGGTAGGAAATCTAAGAGTTTGACTATAATTTGTATTTTAGTGCTATATATTGAGTTTTCAATAAATGTAGCTTTTTAAGGCTATACTATTGATTTTTTTTATATTATTCATTAATTAATATCATCTTTAGTTATTAAACAAATATTCTAATTTTTCATGACATTTCAAGATTCAGGTCTACAGTACTGACTTCCATTAACTTTCAGTAACATTATTTCTTTGATTCAATGGATGTTCAGCATTTGTGAAACACCAGTGAGTAATTAATGGTTTTTTAGGTCTTTATTCTTCCTTTGACCAGTTAGCTAGTATTAGATTTTTATCTTTGACAAAACATCACACACATACTGACATATAATGATTTATTTCATCTGAAATTATGGTTGAAGGTCTGTGTCCAAGGCACTATCCTGAGAGCAATAAGGATATAATAGTGCATTGCATAGGAGCATTGCCTTCTGGAAGGATTACATATACAAAAGGACCCTCAAACATTCATGTACATATTAGAAGAAGAAAAGCTTTTGAAGAATTAAGATCAACAATTTATTTGAGTTAGATCTCTTCTTAGGTTTTTAACTGTAACTTAATACAGTTAGCAAATCTCTATAAATCTCAGTGTTTTCATATGAGGATACATATGTTAATTCACATATCAGAGAATTCTTGAGCACTAACTAAAATATTTTTTTCATATGACAGTCCTTTAAATTTTCTAAAAAGCTATTGTATAATTTATCCAACCAAAATAAAAAAAATATTCTTTTCAAAATATCTTCAAATTATCAAAAACAGTCTTTAAAAATGTCGAAAGATTAAGCAGTCTTAAAATCAGTACTCATTGCTTTAAGGCAATGTGATCTCTTGGAACATGAACTAATTTTTAGTGTTATCTCTTCAAAAATGATTAACAAAAGGTAAAAGAATCGATTTTAGAAAAAATGAGCTCCAATTATCTCAGATGTAAATTAAGGAAGATTAATTAGAACATTTATGAGCTCCCATAGCAATTCAAAGACTTATTAATTTCTATGAGTTTATAATAAATTATAAATCAAATACAATGACATTTTGTTTACTTTTTCCTTACAATTGCATTTAAACAGAACATCAACCTTTAGTTGATTACATAATTGAAATAACATTATTACTTCCTTCACCCACCAATTTTCAAAACAAAACCTGTGGTTTTCTGGGTTTTTTCTTTCATGATAAAAGCTTGGCAGGAAATTTAGTTGCTAGAAGCAACAGGAGCCACTCAGAAGGTTTGAAGAATCCTGAAATATGCTATTTCAGTCCTTGAAGAAAGGAAAAATATTTGTTTCAAGAGCTATTTGGAAATGTATACTACTTGACTGAAATGATCAAGATTGTACAAGATCAACCAAAGGTCAAATTCCCTTTCTGATTGAAGTTGCCTATTATTTAAAATGGCTAGAGAGAACAACATATCTACAGACAAAAAGAGGGTATATTATGTCAATAGAAATAATAAGTCTAATTTTTGAATTTAAGTCATTAACATTGGAATTACTATTGCCCTAAGATTGATGAGCCTAGGATTAGACTGTGGATTTTGTCAAGTAAGCTTCTTTCCTGATCAGTGGACTATCTAAGGGACACCCTTCCTTATTTGGTACTGGTTTGCTGAAGAGATACTGAGCCCTATACCTGGTCTCCAGCGTGTACCTACTTTCCTGAGCCTTGTGAGGGTTCTCTACTGGTGGTTGCTGAAAACAAAAGTAACAACTAGCCCCTCCCTTTTATTGTATGAAAAGGAGATTGTGAGACAAAAAATAAACTACAGTTGACCCTTGAACAACTGTGTTTGAACTGTGCAGGTCCACTTATATGGGGATATTTTTCAGTCGTAAATACTATAGTACTACACCATCTGCAGTTGGTTGAATCCACAGATGTGGAGGAAGCATGGATTCCAGAGGACCAACTATAAATTATACACAGATTAATGCCCCAGTTGTTCAAGGGTCAACTGTATATAAAACAATTCATGTATTAGCAATCACGGCAGAGTCTCCAAAGGGTAAATAACCATTTCTATGTTTATGCAGATACACTGGGAACAGTTTTTTTTTTTTTTTTCCTGAAAATGCAATTACATGAGGTTTGGGGGGTCTTTATTGATTAAGTGACATATAAATCAGTTCATACAAATGAAGGTCTTACACATAGTATAATTGTTTATTGATTATAGGTCTATCTTTACTGAGTGTGAGTTCTAAAAAAGGAGACAGTTTCAAATTACACTCTACCTCTTATTAGCTCTAGTTCCTTAGACAAATTATTGATTTAAAAAAAAATCTGAGTTTTCAGTTTTCTCTCCTATTGAATAGAATTAATAATACATATTTCTTAAATTTAAATGTGTAGGGTATGACTGACAAAAGTAATTCTAATGATTACTAATTTCCTTCTTTGTCAACATTCTCCTATTCACTATCCATACTGAAACATTGAAAATGGCACGAGTAGTCACAAAATAACTGAATAGATCAATAAATACATGAATAAGGGAGTTCTTTTCAAATCATTTTATAATTAAATATTTAAAAATAATATTGTCTTGAAATCATGCATCAGTGATCCTGCTAGATGATTTGGTTACCAAGTCTTGTTTCATGTATCAGGGAATTTGTGAATGAAACTGGACATGATTCTTGATAAGAAAGAAGTAAATACAATAAAGCAACTTTGAGTTAAGTGAATAATACATTCCATCCCACATTCCAACAAAAATGGACCCTTCCTGAATAACTAGAAAATAGGGAATATCTGAAAGTTATCATCCACTTCTTGTTTGATCTTAGGAACTATTCTAAATGCACAAGTTGTCTCATTTAACATTCACAAAATTTTGTGAAGAACATTCTGTTATTAATTGCAATCCTACTAGTGATAATGTACTCAACCTAGGCATGCATACATGCACACACACAATCAGAGTTTTAAAAAAATGTTTCTCTAAATTGATTTCAACTTTTTAAGAAAAAAATATGATTTTAAAAAATATTTGAGTTAATTACATCTCTGTGACAAGTATGAATAACTTCTAGGCTCAACAATTTTTTTCTCGCCTTCTCCTATCTTCTAAGTTGTATCTTTGTTAATTATTTCAGTTATGGTCTATGGCTTTTAAACTATTCTACTGTTCATATGAAAGTGTTTATTTTTCCTAATTTTTGGATGATAACTCAGCAGGATTAGAATTCTAGTTTAACATTTAGTTTTGTGCAGCATTATGAAGGTTTTACTCCATAATTTTCTGCAATGCCTCATTGTTTGTATTGCAAGAGAAGTCTGTTGTTAGCCTATTTGCTATTACTTTTTAGATAAATGTACCTTTTCTATCAAATAGCTTTATATTTTCTCTTTATTCTGAATGTTACGTATTATTAGCCCAATGCATTCAGTTGTTGATTTGTTTTAATTTACCTTCACATCACATAGTGCGTACCTATTTTTTTTTTTTTTTTTTTTTTTTTTTGCGGTACGCGGGCCTCTCACTGTTGTGGCGTGTGGCCTCTCCCGTTGCGGAGCACAGGCTCCAGACGCGCAGGCTCAGCGGCCATGGCTCACGGGCCCAGCCGCTCCATGGCATGTGGGATCTTCGGGGACCGGGGCACGAACCCATGTCCCCTGCATTGGCAGGCAGACTCTCAACCACTGCGCCACCAGGGAAGCCCAGTGTGTACCTTTAATCAGAGTACTCTGTCATTATTTTCCTGGAAAATCTTAATTTTTTTTCTCTAAAAGAGAGCTTCCCTATCACTTCTTTTATTTTCTTTTTCTGGAACTTCATCATGCTAGAGTTTGCCAAATTAACTATTATGTCATTTGATGGCTATTTTGTGGTTTTATTCCTTCTTTTCTTTTTCTATATTGCATTCTGGGTTATAGTCTCTATTTTAGTTCTCTAATTCCGTATATGACTGTGACTGTTTTAGATATTGTAGTGTCTATTGAGTTATTTAAATGGCTACATATATTTTTACTGCAATTTAACATTTCCACTTATTAATCAATATCAGTTGAATAGAATTCAGTATTTTCTTATTTGTATGGATGCTATACTTTATCTCTTTGATGACTCTAAATTTACTTACTTTATAGCATTCTATATTGCACTCAAATATTTTCTGAATAAACACATCTACTATTGCTTATTTGTTAGTTTTTCTTTAATTTTTGGATTTGAGAATGCTAGTTGTAGCTTCACCTTGAATTCTTCTCTCTCTCTGTGTGTGTGTGTGTGTGTGTGTGTGTGTGTGTGTGTGTGTATGTATGTGTCTCCCACCTTCACTTTCAGCTCCCTTCTTCCTTGTCTGGTAGATTTTTAGTTGACTTCTTCTGACCCTCTGTGGTTCTCAATTAAACCAGGTTATACCGTCTACCTGGGAATCCTTTCCTGTGGTAATATTAGATGTATTATAGATTTGTATCTGATCAGTAATCAAGTTTTCAGCTCTTAATTATGGACTTAGAACTGGTTCACCAGCCTCTATAAAGTGATCAGGTTCATATAATAAGTCAGGGCCCAAACAGTGATCAGTCCAGGCTTTTCACCTGTTTTCTTGGATGGGGGTATGTCACCTCAGGTTTTGTTTTGAGTCAGTGAGTCCAGACACTTTCATTCCCCATCTTTTTAGATATTATGTTGCCCCCCCCCATTCACTATTGTGGTTCTCATTATCTTATTCAAGGATACTAATGCTGTTTAGAGCCTATCAGTGGTCTTCCATGTCCTCTAACTACTAACTGGGTTCAGACATGGGAAGACCCAGCCAGAGATGAATGGGAAGAAAGAGAGAATGGCTGAGGTATTATTGCTTTGGATACTTTCCTGAGTTGTCAGAAGAGACTGGAGATGTTTTGCAGAGAGATTGGCTCTTTATCTCAACTCAACTGACCTACTTTTTATTGTATGACCCTATATTCTATGTTTGGGTAACCACTGTTCCTTTTCATAACTTGGAATCTAGTGAGATAACAGCTTTCCCCTGGGGTACAGCAGGAGCCCTCCTGTTTTTTTGCTATGTCTTGACATTGCTTGGCAATCAGTCCCTTTATTAGACCTTCCTGAATTATCTTAATATCACTGTGCCACCATTTTCCTGCTGATTGATTGATGAGCTATCTCTCTGCAGGAATTCTCCAGTATCCCTTGCTTGTTTCTAAAACAGTAGTCTCACTCATTGCAGATTCAGGTCCACTTACCTCTTTGTTTTTCTCTTCTATATCTGTCCATTGCAATATTTAACTCAGTTTACAAGATTTATTATAGTATGCTGTTATTCATTTTCTAAAATAATTCCTCTATCATTGCTATGTGCTTTGGTCGGGGCCTAGAGCAAGTTAGTTGTTCATAAAATGAAATTAAAATATTTTAGTGACTGATGTCTTGAGTCCCTCTATGTATGCAATGTTAACATTTTCAAGGCAGGAAAAACTTAAGATATTGCACCTTAATAGGTGGGGGGAAATACCTTCAAATTATCCAAGGAGCTATTTATGGGAATGAAGGTTAAATGAGTGTTTCTAAAGGCCCACTCAGTGATAACACTAGAACTCCTAAAACGGTATGGGAAGTGTACAGTTATAAAGATAAATGTAGGCTACTTTTGTAATATCCTTGCTTGTTGCATGTATTTTATGCCCTAGGGTCCTAACAGATTCAGAACAGAAAATCAGATAAGTAGTATGAGAAACTGGAGATGAATTGGACCATGGCTCCAGAATGAGGCAAAGAGAGAATAGAGAGCTCCCTCAGAGAGATGGCTCATCAATCAGCAACTCTTGGGCTGTTTCTGTAATATCCTTGCTTGCTGTGATTACTCCATGCCCTAAAGTCCTAACAGTTGGACATTTAAATTAGGATAATGTGTATAAACCTGCACCGAGGTACATAGATGCCCTGGAAACATCAATGGAAATGTATTTAAATAATTTATTTTGTGATAATGACATAAAATGTAGTATTATTAAAGAAAATCTGGATTCTAGATGATGACTAAGCATTAAAATTTATTAAATCCACTTCTTTAATTTCAGGTGCACAGTAGTTTTGTAAGGATAAAGTTTTTTTTTTCATGACACAGAAAGCAAGTATGGAGATTTGCCAGATGGGCAAAAGGGTAAACTTAACTTCTACAGATGTTTATAAATCTCACCATAGTAAAAGGAAGAAAAATATAGAAAAAAATAGAGAAGGAAGAAAGAAAAGAAGGAGGAAATAAAAATAAAGAAAGGAAAAGACAAAGATGGGCTGGGGGAAAGAAGGAAGGAAGGCAGGAGAAGAAACAAGAAAATTCAGTCAACTTTATTCTCATGTTTGTACATTCTTCCTAAATAAAAAAGACATTGCTTGTGTTTAGTGTTCAAATGCACTTGATAACTCATTTTTATGCTTTGTAATTAACCTATTTCTTCCCCGTCCCAATGTTTAGAATCTCCATAGCTCCATATGGCTTTTGTCTTTAATTCAGGTACCTTTGTCACAAATCATATTTGTGTATTTGTGTATTATCATACCCTGGTTCTTTAATTGCCAGGAAAGCTTTGCTTTGCTTAAATAAATTCAGGTGTGTTGAAACTTATGCAGAATAAATATTGCTTGTGAGAGCAACTAGTTTTCTAAGGTCTATGATATGTGGCAGCATCTAGTTTACTGATAAACTGCAGTGTAGCAGGAATGATGCTAGGATAAGTATTGATTTCTTTCATACATAGAATTCATTTTACTTCAGCTTGTGAATTGCCTTCATGAGCTGACAATTCCATTAAGTATTACCTTGTGTGTCTCTTCCTTCATTATTGATTTTATTTATTTATTTATTTTTCTGCTTTATGTTTTACTACCTTTAAAAGACATTATCAAACAAAAATGAGTAAAGGGAAAACTTAGTGGTAGCACCACAATTGGGAGGGAAATACAATGACTTTATTAAGTAAAACTGAATTTTTGCCACTACCTCCAAGAAAAGACTGTAAATAAAATAATTTAAAAGGATTATACTAAAATATCTTATAAAAAAGTAGGTAATAGAATGACTTGAATTCTATTCTAAAATCAGTAGTTTTACTTTGACATTTTATATTATAATCAACACAATTTATTTTACCTACTTTTGACAGTATTGTAGTTTTATTCATTTCTTCATTGCTGATCTGAAATTTTATGTGTGAATGCAAAAAAGACACCTTTGGAGTTTAACTCCCACCATCCTAAGCTGCCATCTCATTTTTTTTTTGTTAAAATGTGAACAGTTACAATATTTTGTTATTGTTTTGTGTATGTTCCCTTAATTTATATATTGCTGCATCTCAGAGCAACAGTTTAAATACATAGTAAAATATTACATTGTCAAAATTTTAGATTTTTATGTAATTATCAATTCTGCTCTTTTTATATTGGCTGGCTTCATCTTTGTCAAAAGGTGGTAGAAACACAATAATTCTGAAGCATATGAGAAAAACCATATATTTCAAATTAGCTTACAAGAATTAGAAGAAAATGCATCACTATGATGTATGAAGGCATGAAAATGAAGGAAAAGAAGCAGAAAACCATAAGTACACAAAGAAAAGGAAATATAATTTTTTTACAAAGCAACATAACATAAAGGAGAAAAGAGGCTAAACTTGAAAGAGAAAATTAAAATTGCATTGGAAATCATAATGAAAATTGAGATTGTGGGAAATTAATTTTAGGATGTGGAGGAGTAACAGGATAATTTAACTATGTACAAGTATAAGATGAAGACTCTGAGGGGGAGACAAGGAAGATAAGATTGGCTGTAGGATGGATATAACTAGAGAATTAAAAGATAAGTGTGGAGGAAAGAGAATGCTGATTCAACCTAAAAATCATGTGTTTCCTGAGTTAGAGACCAGAAGGACGGGAATACCAACATGAATTTACATAAACTTATAGAAAACATTTTGAATCTAAAATAATCCTAAGATCTAAGTAAGAAGATAGAAAGTGCACACTTAAAAAAACAAAATAAAATCCCACATGTTAGTAACTGTTTATATATTATGTGAATAAAAAAAAACTTATACATTTTTGGGCTTCCCTGGTGGCTCAGTGGTTGAGAATCTGCCTGCCAGCACAGGGAATATGGGTTCGAGTTCTGGTCTGGGAAGATCCCACATGCCACGGAGCAACTAAGCCCGTGCAGCAGAACTACTGAGCCTGCACTCTAGAGCCCGTGAGCCACAGCTACTGAATCCTGTGCGCCCTCGAGCCCATGCTCTACAACAAGAGTGGCCACCGCAATGAGAAGCCCGTGCACCACAGCAAAGAGTATTCCCCACTCGCCACAACTAGAGAAAGCCTGCACACAGCAACAGAAGACCCAATGCAGCCAAAAATAAATAAATAATAAATAAATTTAAATTAGAAAAAAAATTCTTATACATGTTAATCTAGTGTTTGCTGAGTCAGTCATGAACATCAGTGGTCCTTACCCACCCACCCACTAAAAACCACACAGGAATCTTAACCATGTAAGTGTGTATATGGGTACATGTGGGTATATGTGCATATATGTATGTAAGGATAGATGATAGATAGATAGATAGATAGATAGATAGATAGATAGAAAAAGGTAGATAGAAGATAGATACATGTATTTTTGCATGTGTGTATATTTATATATATGCATGTGTTTATGGAGAGAGATTATAGGTATGTTTGTATGCACACATATGATGCACATACATGCATACATAATGAAAAATATAAATAGTATATTTATTTAAAATCTATTTATAATTATATTGCGATAAGTTATCATTATTTTAATTTAATAAACTATATTTTATTGCAATAAAAAATGCTATTTACATTTTTAGCTGCATGAGGTTGCAACTAAGTATAATGTATTAATTTCTGGATACTTCATTAAATAGAGGTTTAGACTAAATGACTGACTCCGCAATCACGATACTTGAGTTGAAATTAATACATTAGTAAACCTCTTGCTAGTTGTGTGAACTTGGCAAGTTATTCAGTTTCCATTGCTTCAATATACTCATCTCTAATAAGGAATAGCAATCATACTCACCTATATAATTATTGTAACAACTAAATATAATAAAATATGTAAGATATTTAGCATATAAAAGGCATTGAATATGTATTTGCTGATGACACTGTCATTACTAATGACATTATTACTGCTACTACTCTTTCTATTCTTATCTTGTGTCCTATCTCCACAATCTAGAACTCTCACTCTAGCAAAATTTTTGTTGAAGGAATAAGAGTATGTCTGAAGTTAGTAAACCTAAATTTTAAAGAACCCCAACACACATACAAAATAGTTTTCCTCAAAAATAATGATGAGTTATTAGAAAATCACTTAAGTAAAAATGTAGAAAAAAAGACAAATTACCAAGATGTGTTATATTTATAGAAATATAAACATAATATTCACTAATTCTGTGTTCTCATATACTTGTTTTATTCACTTTGAAATATGTTTATATTTCAAATTACCAAGAGTGGCCCTCACTCGCCACAACTAGAGAGAGCCCCGTGTACAGCAGCCAACACCCAATGCAGCCAAAAAAAAAAAAAAAAAAAAAATGCAGATGGAGGACATGACGGGGGCAGTGGGGTGTACCCCAGGAAGGCCCCTGCTTGGTTACAAGATGGCTCTGGGGCAAGAAAGTACTTGATACTGTCCCTAAAGGACAGTTAATGAGGGATATGAGGTTGGAGTTAGGAGTGGCCAGATCATTTTTTAAAAAAAGAAGAAAAAAGTATAAGGATTCACTTATCCTTATCCCTACATTGTTTTTGATATTGTTTATAAAACTAAAAAAATTTTGAACCTTAGTTATATGTCAGATACTCTTAGAGTTAATTTTTACTTGTACTAAGTCACAATCCATTTGATAGTTACTATTTTAATCTTTATTTTATAGAATAAGAAAGTAAGTACAGAGAAATTTAATAATATTCTGATGGTTTTATAGCTAGTAAGTAAAAAATACTGGAAAGAGTGACAATATGTATATTTATGGCTTATACTCATAACACTTATACAATTAATTTCAGAATAACATGAAAGCAAGCAAAGCCTGTTAGCTATATCCATTATAATGATTCTTCATAAATCATTTAGTTTGTTAAGCTAAAGCTGATATAGTTCCATCCCCTGAGAATGTTTAAAAGTTTGTTTTTAATGAAAATATGCTGAAAAAAATATATCGAATCAAGTTACTGTTTTATTAAATATTCTGCAATGTATATTATATGAATTCTTTAGTAAGAATAAATTATTTTGCTTCACTTTTTTCAAACTTTAAAGATCAAACATTGGAAATATCTTTAAAAGCATTTAAAAAACATTACTGACAAATATATGTATAACTGATTTTATTAACAAATAAGTTATGTACTTAAACTTAATTGTTTTGACAGTAGTATTAAGGATGGGATAAATCTATAACATTCAGTATTAAACATCTGTTAGCTTTTTATAATTGAAGCAAAAACTTGTATGTTTACAGAAACACTTTCTAGATGCATAAATATAAGGTGATAAAAATGAATGGCCTCTGCCTAAACACTGGTTCTATTAATGTAGTAAACAGAAAATAAAAACAGTTTTCTCTGTTATTACCAGATATATCCAATCCAATAATTTGGGCTACAACCAATAGAAATGCAAAATCAATCTGGTTCAAAGTATACATGATTTATCATCTCACATAACAGGAATTTTAGAGCTCAGAGGGATTTCAGGTATGCTTGATTGAGATATCACTAATAACATCATTTTCTTCTAGTTTTCTAGTCTGCCATTCTTGAAGTTGATTGTGGTAATTGTAAACACACATTTAAATAATAATATCTAGAGGATGACAAGGAATCATCTTTTCCTATTAGCAGCAGACTCACCCTCACATCTCATTTGTCAGAGTTGGGTGGATAAACCAATCCCTGAAAAAGAGAAATGGGATTATAATGAGCAATGTACACAATCATCTACATGGAAGGGGTTTGGGGAATTAGCTACAATGCCAAACATTAAGTATACAAAAGAAATTACAAATAGAAAAATCCAAAATGGTTTTATTGAAGGAGTAAATCTCTCTAATGTGTCTTTCAAAATGTACACATTTTATTCACGTTTTTTTGGTTTCACTTTGTGATTACTCTTGAAAATAATTTAGTTTTCCAAGGAATATGAAAAATTGTTTTCTCTAGATTTCAATATGCTAGATAAACTGTTGTCCTATGCAACTTTAACCTAAAGTTATTAACTAAAATTTCACATGTGATTTCAGTACTTTTTTTCCCACCTATGTCATGTGTTCTGGATGTTGGCAGTCAAATAAATGATAAACCCAAACATAGCCATTTTGGACTTACTTCCATGGCAATACCTTTCCGTAATTTATTGTACTTATTTATTTTCCTGAATCACTGCCCCAAAGACTTTGATTTTTCAGAAGTTGACCTTCATCACTTTTTCTCCTTCAGCCTCAATGGCTAGAACAGTTCCTATACCAGAGTGGATAAATGGAAAAATGTATACAAATAGAGGCAGGGTAGGGAGGGGGTGAAAAAATAAAACAAAATTATAGAATGCTGAATTTAGAAGCATGGTAGTATATCCAAGGATATATGAATATAGATAATTATTTTTAAAATAATTATATTAGATAAAACATCATATAATTTTCTTGTTAATATAGCAAGGAGTTTATATCATTTGTAATATTGTCAGTACTCTTATCATCTTTGCCATTTAATGTCTTCAGTAGTATCTAATTAGGGCCTCATCATTGTTCTTTGCTCTAGATAACATCCTGTACTCATCAGTTGCTTTTGTGGCATGTGTGGTTATTTTTTCTCAGTAACCTTTTATTGACTGCCAGAAATGTCTATTAGCTTGACGTTCTCTTCCTTATTTAGTTAGCTATTCCTTTAAAACATAAGTCTGGCCAGATGTAACGATAAGCAGGCAGATGGCTCTAGAGTGATTCTTTTCTGATAAGGAAGTAGCTTCCTTTGAAGATGTGGCTCTACACCCATCTTAGCCCAAGGCACAATTTATGATTTGTAAGCTTGTACAGGCTGTTTTTTTAATCTTATGATGATAGAAAAAATTGAACATAAACACTGATATTTAAGAAAATAGAACCTGCATTTCTATGTGAGTATTGCATTTCCTGGCAGCGGGGATACATAAATAACATATAGGAGTAGAAAATTGAGTTAATTTGAAGAAATGGCATATCGCTGTTAATAACTATCCAGTTAGTACAGATATGAGAAAATTGAAATCCTGAAGCTAAATTTATTTTGTACAGGGTTAATAGAACTCCACGTGATTTTATTGGGGACTTAAAATTAAGTTAAATTCCATATAAACTCTGAAGTCCATCATATTTATAAAGTCTGTATTTTCTTCTTTTTTTTAGTAAATATTGTGTATTTACACATGAAGAATGATAGTACATATATTGCTAGATGTTGTCAAAGATCAATACCTACTTATATTTGATTTATTCAGCACTCATTATCATTGTAAAAGATTTATTGAAGATCGAGTTAGGATAACATGTGAGGCAATAATGCATGTTGATAGATGTCTGTATGTTGAAGTCTTTGAGGAATTGTGATTCATACTTGTTTGAAGAAATTATTACAAATATTAAAATTCACTGTCTTGTTTTGAAAGTGAAAATTTTAAATGCAGCCTATTATACCAGGGACTGGGAAGAGTGGAAAATAGGAAACATTATTTAATGGTTATAAGTTTCTGCTTGTGGTAATGAAAAAGTTTTAGAAATATATACTGGTGATGACTGTATAACATTGTGAATGTAATTAATATCACTGAATTTTATACTTAAAGATAGTTAAAAAGGTAAATGTTTATGTTTATGCATGCTTTAGCACAGTAAAAATATTCAGACAAACAACAAATGTGAAGACAAATTTATGAATATATAGTCAATAAGCACTTCTAAGTCTTAGCATAAATCCAAATAAAATAAATATTTTTTAATATAATGGTAGGATGAATCAGGTACATTTTCCCCCTGTTCTTCTCTGTTGAGGATTTTAGGCAGGGTGTAGGCAAAATATATGTACGAATGGAGTACTCTCTCTCTCTCTCTCACTCTTTTTTGGGGGATGGGTGTGTGTCCTCTCTGTCCAAAGTAAATTTAACAATATGTTTTAATACCTGGTATACATAATCCATCTTACTTTTAATAATAAGCTCAAAACTTCTTTACAAAAATGATTTTCAGGTTACTAAACCTCTTTCTTTTCTTCAGGCATATTTTCTCCTAACCTATCAGTAAAACTTAAGCTGAAGATTAGGATTACGTTGTCATTCTTGCTTATTTCAGTATTTTAACTGTTACTAATAATTTTGTGCTTTAAATTATCCTCAAATACATAATTCTTCAAAACTGTTTTTAATGTTTACTTCCCTAGGGGTGTAAAATTATTTTTGGTATCTGGAAAACTCATTTTAATGGAAAAGCATCATGAACAATTAAATGAAATAATCATGCATCTTTGTGCTAAAAGGAACAATTTTAAAAGTTAACAAGTAAAATGCACTTAATGATACTCTTAAACCTATTTTTAAAAATCTCCCTTTGAAGTATGCTACATATCTGCCTATTCTAAGAAAACACAAAAGAAGACAAGTAAATTATAAACTGCAGTGTAAATCTGATACCACTGAACCACTTCTAATTTTTAAGGAGGGAAGATCTAGATCTTTTGTCTCTAATAACCAACAAATTTATAAAAATTTAGAGTCGTATACGTGGATATGAATCTATTAGTATAAACTAATAGGTTAGTATAAACAAATACTAAACTCAAATAGACACTCATATACACTGATTGATATAAGGAACATGGCATGCATCAGGTAGTAAGCCATCCTCTCAAGCATTGAACTGATTGTTGCTTTATAATGTTAATTCTCAAAGTCAAAGCATCTCTCACTTCAGAATGTTCATATATTGAGCAATACTCCAAATATGAAATTTCTTATACAATTTTATCATACATGATTCATTTTCAAAATTTACCTATATTTTCTCGTAATAAAATAAACTTGGAATTAACAGGTTGGTGTTCAAGTTTTAGTCTTACCCTTTAACACTTATGTGACCATTGGAAATGCATTTGGTCTCTACAGTTACTGCATCTATTAAATATATATACTAATAAAATAGCTAGAGTTGCTGAAAGAATTTAAAAGAAAATGCATTTGGAAGCTACTGTTGAGCAACAATATAGAGTAATATTAAAATTTTGTCGTAACATTAGGGCCACAGTTTAGGACAAGATATCACTTAGTTCTAGATAGGTGATTTAATCTTTACTATATTTGAATATGTGATACAATTAGATATATTTAATGAGATTTTTATAAACATAAACTCTTCAGCTCTTTATACATCCTGTTTAGAAATAAAGACCTGCCCTTCCATATAACTTCCATAACAAAACCTAGTATGTGCAGGTGGCTCCTGGGAATTTTTCCAGATTCCTTTTCTTCTCTCATATTCTCTGTGTAGCCTTGGAATACACTCTGTGGTATGAAACCCATGGCTGTATGTAAAACAACATGTAACATAAGAAAAAAAGAATTGGGCAGTTAGCCATTAGATGGCATGATTTTTCTTTTTCTTGGAAATATATATATATAGATGTGGAATATCTCAGATATTAACAGAACAATTTTCCTAAAAGAACAACTCATCTACTAATAAAACATCATTCAAAAATCACAAGAGGGACAACTTCAAGATGACGGAGGAGTAAGACATGGAGATCACCTTCCTCCCCACAAATATATCAAACCTACATCTACATGTGAAACAACTCCTACAGAACACCTACTGAATGCTGGCAGAAGACCTCAGACTTCCCAAAAGGCAAGAAACTCCCCATGTACCTGGGTAGGGCAAAAGAAAAAAGAAAAATAGAGACAAAGAATAGGGATGGGACCTGCACCTCTGGGAGGCAGCTGTGAAGGAGGAAAGGTTTCACACACTAGGAAGTCCCTTCACTGGCAGAGATGGGGGGTGGGCAGGGGTGGAAGCTTTGGAGCCCTGGAGGAGAGCGCAGCAACAGGGGTGCAGAGGGCAAAGCGGAGAGATTCCTGCACAGAGGATTGGTGCTGACCAGCACCCACCAGCCTGAGAAGCTAGTCTGCTTACCCACTGAGGTAGGTGGGGACGGGGAGCTGAGGCTTGGGCTTCAGAGGTCAGACCCCAGAGAGAGAACTGGGGTTGGCTGCAAAAACACAGCCTGAAGGGGGCTAGTGTGCCACAGCTACCAGGGAGGGAGTCCAGGAAAAAGTCTGGAACTGCCTAAGAAGCAAGAGACCAATGTTTCGGGGTGCATGGGGAGAAGGGATTCAGAGCACCACCTAAAAGAGCTCCAGAGATGTGCATGAGCTGCAGCTATCAGTACAGACACCAGAGACAGGCATGAGATGCTAAGGCTGCTGCTCAGCCACCAAGAAGCTTGTGTGCAAACACAGGTCACTATCCACACCTCCCTTCACAGGAGCCTGTACAGCCCGCCACTGCCAGGGTCCCGTGATCCAGGGACAACTTCCCCAGGAGAACACACAGTACGCCTCAGGCTGGTGCAATGTCACGCTGGCCTCTGCTGCTGTAGGCTCGCCCAAGATTCTGTACTCCTCCCTCCCCCGAGCCTGACTGAGCCAGAGCCTCCTAATCAGCTGCTCCTTTACCCCGTCCTATCTGGGCCAAGAACAGACGCCCTCAGGCAACCTGCATGCAGAGATGGGGCCAAATCCAAACCTGAACCCCAGAAGCTGTGAGAACAAAGATGAGAAAGGGAAATTTCACCCAGCAGCCTGAGGAGCAGCAGATTAACTCTCCACAATCAACTTTATGTACCCTGCATCTGTGGAATACCTGAATAGACAACAAATCATTCCAAAAATGAGGCGGGGGACTTTGAGAGTAACTGTAGACTTGGAGTGTGCTTCCGGCATCTAATTTGTTTCTGGTTTTATGTTTATCTTAGTTTAGTATTTAGAGCTTATTATCATTGGTAGGTTTGTTTATTGATTTGGTTGCTCTCTTCCTTTTTATATATATATATATATTTTTTTTTCCTTTTTCTCTTTTTGTGAGTGTGTATGTGTATGCTTCTTAGTGTGATTTTTGTCTGTATAGCTTTGCTTTTGCCATTTGTCCTAGCGTTCTGACTGTTTTGGTTTTTTGTTTGTTTTTTTTAGTGTAGTTTTTAGCGTTCATTATCATTGGCGGATTTGTTTCTTGGTTTGGTTGTTCTTTCTTTCTCTCGTTTTTTATTATTTTTAAATTTGTTTATTTTAAATAAATATTTTCTATTTTAATAATTTTATTTTGTTTATTAATTTATTTCTTTCTTTATTTTTTATTCTCCTTTTCTTCTGAGCTGTGTGACTGACAGCGTCTTGGTGCTCTGGACGGGTGTCAGGCCTGAGTCTCTGAGGTCAGAGAGCACAGTACAGGATGTTAGTCCACCAGAGACCTCCTGGCCCCACGTAATATCAAACAGCGAAAGCTCTCCCAGAGATCTCCATCTCAATGTTAAAACCCAGCTCCACTCAATAACCAGCAAGCTACATTGCTGGACACCTTATGCCAAACAACTAGCAAGACAGGAACACAATGCCACCCATTAGCAGAGAGGCTGCCTAAAATCATAATAAGTTCACAAACACCCCAAAACACACCACTGGATATGGTGAGCCCACCAGAAAGATAAGATCCAGCTTCATCCACCAGAACAGAGGCACCAGTCCCCTCCACCAGGAAGCCTACACAACCCACTGAACTAACCTTACCCACTGGGGGCAGACACCAAAAACAATGGGAACTGCGAACCTGCAGCCTGGGAAAAGGAGACCCCAAACACAGTAAGTTAAGCAAAATGAGAAGACAGAGAAATACACAACAGATGAAGGAGCAAGGTAAAAACCCACCAGACCAAACAAATGAAGAGGAAATAGGCAGTCCACCTGAAAATCAATTCAGAGTAATGATAGTAAAGATGATCCAAAATCTTGGAAATAGAATGGAGAAAATACAAGAAATGTTTAACAAGGACTTAGAAGAAATAAAGAGCAAACAATGATGAACAACAAAATAATTGAAATTAAAAATTCTCTAGAAGGCGGCTTCCCTGGTGGCGCAGTGGTGGAGAGTTCATCTGTCGATGCAGGGGACGTGGGTTTGTGCCCCGGTCCGGGAAGATCCCACATGCCGCGGAGAGGCTGGGCCCGTGAGCCATGGCCACTGAGCCTGTGCGTCCGGAGCCTGTGCTCCGCAATGGGAGAGGCCATAGCAGTGAGAGGCCCATGTACCGCCAAAAAAAAAATTCTCTTAAAGGAATCAATAGCAGAATAACTGAGGCAGAAGAAGGGATAAGTGACCTGAAAGATAAAATAGTGGAAATAACTATCGCAGAGCAGAATAAAGAAAACAGAATGAAAAGAATTGAGGACAATCTCAGGGACCTCTGGGACAACATTAAATGCATGAACATTCGAATTATAGGGGTCCCAGAAGAAGAGGAAAAAAAAAGGGGACAGAGAAAATATTTGAAGAGATTATAGTTGAAAACTCCCTAATATGGGAAGGAAATAGTCAATTAAGTCCCAGAAGTGCACAGAGTCCCATACAGGATAAATCCAAGGAGAAACACACCAAGACACATATTAATCAAACTATCAAACATTAAATACAAAGAAAAAGTATTAAAAGCAACAAGAGAAAAATAACATACAATGGAATCCCCCTAAGGTTAACGGCTGATCTTTCAGCAGAAACTCTGCACGCCAGAAGGGAGTGGCAGTACATATGGAAAGTGAAGAAAGGGAAAAACCTACAACCAAGATTACTCTACCCAGCAAGGATCTCATTCAGATTTGACAGAAAATTAAAACCTTTACAGACAAGCAAAAACTAAGGAATTCAGCACCATCAAACCAGCTCTACAACAAATACTAAAGGAACTTCTCTAGGCAGGAAACGCAAGAGAAGGAAAATACTTACAATAACAAACCCAAAACAATTGACAAAATGGTAATAAAAACATATATATAGATAACTACCTTTAATGTAAATGGATTGAATGCTCCAACCAAAAGACATAGACTGGCTGAATGGATACAAAAACAAGACCCGTATATATGCTGTCTACAAGAGACCCACTTCAGACCTAGGGACACATACAGACTGAAAGTGAGGGGCTGGAAAAAGATAATCCATGCAAATGCAAACCAAAAGAAAGCTTGAGTAGCAATTCTCATATCAGACAAAATGGGCTTTAAAATAAAGACTATTACAAGAGACAAAGAAAGACAGTACATAATGATCAAGGGATCAATCAAAGAAGAATATATAACAATTATAAATACTTATGCACCCAACATAAGAGCACCTCAATACATAAGGGAAATGCTAACAGCCATGAAAGGGAAATTGACAGTAACACAGTAGTTGTAAGGGACTTTAAAACTCCAGTTTCACAAATGGACAGATCATCCAAAATGAAAATAAATAAGGAAACACAAGTTTTAAATGATACATTAAACAAGATGAACTTAATTGATATTTGTGAGATATTCCATCCAAAAACAGCAGATTACACTTTCTTCTCAAGTGCACATGGAACATTCTCCAGGATAGATCGTATCTTGGGTCCCAAATCAAGCCTTGGTAAATTTTAGAAACTGAAACCGTATCAAGTATCTTTTCTGACCACAGCACTATGAGACTAGATATCAATTACACAAAAAAATCTCTAAAAACTACAAACACATGGAGGCTAAACAATGCACTACTAAATAACCAGGAGATCACTGAAGACATCAAAGAGGAAATCAAAAAGTTTCTAGAAACAGATGACAATGAAAACACAGCAACACAAAGCCTATGGGGTGTAGCAAAAGCAGTTCTAAGATGAAAGTTTATAGCAATAAAATCCTACCACAAGAAACAAGAAACATCTCAAATAAACAACCTAACCTTACACCTAAAGCAATTAGAGAAAGAAGAACATAAAAACCCCAAAGTTAGCTGAAGGAAAGAAATCATAAAGATCAGAAATAAATGAAAAAGAAATGAAGGAAACGATAGCAAATATCAATAAAGCTAAAAGCTGGTTCTTTGAGAAGATAAAAAAAATTGATAAACCATTAGCCAGACTCATCAAGTAAAAAAGGGAGAGGACTCAAATCAGTAGAATTAGAAATTAAAAAGGAGAAGTAACAAGTGACACTGCAGAAATACAAAGGATCATGAGAGACTACTACAAGCAACTATATGCCTATAAAATGGACAAGCTGGAAGAAATGGACAAATTCTTAGAAAAGCACAACATCCCGAGACTGAGTCAGGAAAAATAGAAAATAGACCAGTCACAAGCACTGAAATTGAGACTGTGATTAAAAATCTTCCAACAAACAAAAGCCCAGGACCAGATGGCTTCCCAGGCGAATTCAATCTAACATTTAGAGAAAAGCTAACACCTATCCTTCTCAAACTCTTCTGAAATACAGAAGAGGGAGGAACACTCCCAAACTCATTCTATGAGGCTACCATCACCTTGATACCAAAATGAGACAAAGATGCTACAAAAAAGAAAACTACAGGCCAAAATCACTGATGAATATACATGCAAAAATCCTGAAGAATATGCTAGCAAACAGAATCCAACAGCACATTAAAAGGATCATACACCATGATCAAGTGGGGTTTATCCCAGGAATGCAAGGATTCTTCAGCATACGCAAATCAATCAATGTGATGAACCATATTAACAAGTTGAAGGATAAATACCATATGATCATCTCAATAGAGGCAGAAAATGCCTTTGACAAAATTCAACACCCATTTATGATAAAAACCATCCAGAAAGTAGGCATAGAGGGAAGTTACCTCAAAACAGTAAATGCCATATATGACAAACCCAGAGCCAACATCGTTCTCAATGGTGAAAAACCGAAACCATTTCCACTAAGATCATGTACAAGACAAGGGGACTCACTCTCACTACTATTATTCAACATAGTTTTGGGAGTTTTAGCTACAGGAATCAGAGAAGAAAAAGAAATAAAAGGAATCCAAACTTGAAAAGAAGAACTAAAATTGTCAGTGTTTGCAGATGACATGATACTACACATAGAGAATCCTAAAGATGCTTCCAGAAAACTACTAGAGTTAATCAATGAATTTGGTAAAGTAGCAGGATACAAAATTAATGCACAGAAATCTCTTGCATTCCTATACACTAATGTTGAAAAATCTGAAAGAGAAATTAAAGAAACACTCCCATTTACCACTGCAACAAAAAGAATAAAATACCTAGGAATAAACCAACCTAAGGAGACAAAAGGCCTGTATGCAGAAAACTATAAGACACTGATGAAAGAAATCAACAACGATGCAAGCAGATGGAGAGATATACCATGTTCTTCGATTGGAAGAATCAACATTGTGAAAATGACTATACTACCGAAAGCAATATACAGATTCTTTGCAATCCCTATCAAACTACCAATAACATTTTTCACAGAGCAAGAACAAAAAATTTCACAATTTGTATGGAAGCAAACAAGACCCCGAATAGCCAAAGCAATCTTCAGAAAGAAAAACAGAGCAGGAGGAATCAGTCTCCCTGACTTAAGACTGTACTATAAAGCTACAGTAATCAAGACAGTATGGTAGTGGCACACAAACAGAAATATAGATCAATGGAACAGGATAGAAAGCCCAGATATACCCACGCACATATGGTCACCTTATTTTTGATAAAGGAGGCAAAATGTACAATGGAGAAAAGACATCCTCTTCAGTAAATGGTGCTGGGAAACTGGATAGCTACATGTAAAAGAATGAAATTAGAACACTCCCTAACACCATACACAAAAAAAACCTGAAAATGGAATAAAGGGCTTCCCTGGTGGCGCAGTGGTTGAGAGTCCGCCTGCCAATGCAGGGGACATGAGAATATCCCACATGCTGCGGAGCGGCTGGGCTTCTGAGCCATGGCCGCTGAGCCTGCATGTCCCGAGCCTGTGCTCCGCAACGGGAGAGGCCACAACAGTAAGAGGCCCGCGTACTGCAAAAACAAACAAACACACACACACACACACACACACACACAAATGAATTAAAGACCTAAATGTAAGGCCAGACACTATAAAACTGTTAGAGGAAAACACAGGCAGAACATTCCATCACATAAATCACAGCAAGATCCTTTTTGACCCACCTCCTAGAGAAATGGAAATCAAAAACTAAAAATAAACAAATGGGACCTAATGAAACTTAAAAGGTTTTGCACAGCAAAGGAAACCATAAACAATATGAAAAGACAACCCTCAGAATGGGAGAGAATATTTGCAAATGAAGCAACTGACAAAGGATTAATCTCCAAAACATACAAGCAACTCATGCAGCTCAATATCAAAAACCCAATCCAAAAATGGGCAGAAGACCTAAATAGACATTTCTCCAAAGAAGATATACAGATTGCCAACAAACACATGAAATGATGCTCAACACCACTAATCATCAGAGAAATGCAAATCAAAACTACAATGAGATATCATCTCACACCAGTCAGAATGGCCATCATCAAATAATCTAGAAACAATAAATGCTGGAGAGATTGTGGAGATAAGGGAACCCTCTTGCACTGTTGGTGGGAATGTAATTTGATGCAGCCACTCTGGAGAACAGTATGGAGGTTCCTTAAACAACTAAATATAGAACTACCATATGACCCAGTAATCCCACTACTGGGCATATACCCTGAGAAAACCATAATTCAAAGAGAGTCATGTACCACAATGTTCATTGCAGGTCTATTTACAATAGCCAGGACATAAGCAACCTAAGTGTCCATCGACAGATGAATAGATAAAGAAGATGTAGCACATATATACAATGGAATATTACTCAGGCATAAAAAGAAAGAAAATTGAGTAATTTGTAGTGAGGTGAATGGACATAGAATGTGTCATACAGAGTGAAGTAAGTCAGAAAGAGAAAAACAAATACTGTATGCTAACACACCTATATAGAATAATAAAAAAAAAAGATGGTCCGAAGAACCTAGGGTCAGGACAGGAATAAAGATGCAGATGTAGAGAATGGACTTGAGGACATGGGGAAGGGGAAGGGTAAGCTGGGATGAAATGAGATAGTATCATAGACATATATACAGTACCAAATGTCAAATAGATAGCTAGTGGGAAGCAGCCGCCTAGCACAGGGAGATCTGCTCAGTGCTTTGTGACCACCTAGAGGGGTGGGATAGGGAGGGTGGGAGGGAGGCACAAGAGGGAGGGGATATGGGGATATATGTATCTGTTTAGTTGATTCACTTTGTTATACAGCAGAAACTAACACACCATTGTAAAGCAATTATACTTCAATAAAGATGTTTAAAAAATCAGTGGAAATAAGATGTATAGATTTTCTAATTAATTACATGAAGAGTTATCAAGGAAAGCTTGATTATACAATGTGATTGCAATTACCTTTCTAGTCATCCATCAAACTATACATGCCTTGTAGTTTACTCATTCAGTTATAATCCTTGTATTGTGATTTGTGAATAATTTGATAAACTACTCTTTAATGAGTTCAGGTGAGCTGGCAATAATCTGTTAAGATACAAGATTTACAATTGCTTTTTAGTAAAATATTTTTATTCAGAAGAGAAATTCTCATGATGGAAAAGTCTTATGATATTGCAGGTTACTGTGTGAAGTGTTAGTCATATTATGCCAGAGGAAAGTTGTTAGCACGCCTCTAGTAAGCCATATGAAATCAACAGATATTTACTGAGTGTCACCTTTGTGAAATAACTGTATAGTCCTCCCTTACCTAATCGTCAGTTAAGGTTCAGTGGTTAGTAATGTTATCACCAAAATTGACTATCTACTGAATCCGAATATCTCTCTGGAAACATGTCAAATTTACTGTGGGTGGTTTAGAAAAGTATCATTCTGCATTTTCTTCTGTATTTACTTCTATAACCATACATGTTAAACTACATTGTGTAATCAGACATATAAAAACAGATTCTACCAAATCTTTGAAAATAATTCATGGAAATTTATAATACCTATTTTGTATACCAAAACAACCCTTAGTAATTTGTTAATGTAAGATACATTTAGTGAGTACGATCTTATAAGTAAGATATATTTAGTGAGAATTATTTGTTAAAGTAAGGTATATTTAGTGAGGTTCACTCTTTCTGTGTGATATTTAGGGCCTATGTTAGTATCTACAGGTTTATGTCAAAGGACAGGGGAAGAGACATTCATTCTGATCTTTCAACTTGCTCAGCACAGAATCCTCAAAAGCATTGCCTATCTCTTTTTACCAGAAGTACCACTGTCCATAATAAACTGGGAAAAAAATTACCAGTGCTAGAATAAGCTAATGTACTACAGGATTCATGCTCCCTTTTTTCTGAGTTAATTGCCCTGAGATATAAAACTATATACAAAAAGATATATTCTAAATGTTAAGAGTTAAGATACATAGTTAGATTGTATTTACTTTTACATTTTATTTATGAAATGTCTTCTCTATTTCTACAAATTAATTTACAAATGTGAGTCTACATATAAACATATGTAAATATAATCACATCTATGTGAAATATCTAGTGTTTCTAAAAACAAATTGCAGTAATCTGATTTGGATATAACATTTACATGAACTTTCACTTTTAATCTGACTATGCTATTTTGAAACAGCACTTATTTTTTTCTCTTAATATAGGCTAAGGAGGTATAGCATAATTAAAGGCTGTATATTTCTATTTTATTAGTTATTTTATTTTTCAGTGTACATGTTTTAATATTCTACTATAGATTTTGTGTAAGGGACTTGAGCATCGGAGAGATTTTGGTATCTGTAGGGGAGTGTCCCAGAACCAATTCCCCGCAAATACCAAAGGATAACTGTATCTCTCCAGGAACTGTAAGTGCAAGCATAGTTACCCCTATACTCTTGGAAATAACAGTTGGAGGAAATAGAACAGAACTCAGAGAAATGATCCATGCTTTCTGATGAGAGAAACAGTGAGAAATCTTTTACAATTTCCTCATTAGGTAACCTACAGGTAAATTGATTTATAAGTAAAAAATAGTTTCTAAAGGTATATTTTCGATGTTACTTCTTTTAAAAAGGCGATTGAACTACATAGCCTACTAAAAGTTGATATTCGATCATGTAGGTTTTGTCAGGAAAAAAATAACTGGGCAGAGACATATATTTTTGGAGACAAAATCAGACAAGTAACAGTTGTTTAACAGTATGTGTCTTCATATACTTTAACTGGTGTGTGTGTGTGTGTGTGTGTGTGTGTGTGTGTGTGTTTGTATGTATGTTTCAATCCAGGGCACAGCAGTTAATAGCAGTAGTGTTCACACAGACTGATTCGGCGCTTAAGTTTTATTAGAAAACCCTAACTGTCTTCTCTCACCGTGTGAATGTGTCTGCCTCTAGGATTAGCACCGTGTGTTGAATTCATTACAGTCTTTCATAGGGTCCCAGGAGAGTTTATTCACAGATGTAGATTTACTGCCAACCACCCATAACTGTCTGTTTGGCCTTCACTGTGAGCACAAAGGCAAGAAATTATCCATTGGAAATAATTCATAGCAGTGTATTAAAAATAATAAGCATTGGGCTTCCCTGGTGGCTCAGTGGTTGAGAGTCCGCCTGCCGATGCAGGGGACACGGGTTCGTACCCCGGTCCGGGAGGATCCCACATGCCGCGGAGCGGCTGGTCCCGTGAGCCATGGCCGCTGAGCCTGCGCGTCTGTAGCCTGTGCTCTGCAAAGGGAGAGGCCACAACAGTGAGAGGCCTGCGTACTGAAAAAAAAAAAAAAAAAAATAATAAGCATTATTACTAGTCAGTGATGCTGGAGGTTTATAGTTTCTGACACTTGACTCTGGTTTTGTGGCAGCCCCCAGGATTTATGTGTAATCTCATATGTCTTTTCAATGTCACAGTAGAGCCTGAGTTTTTACAGTTTGAAAGAAAGCTGAAGAATGCTGGTACCATAGATATGTCTGGTTTATTGATTTTCCCATAAGTGTATTTAATTATTCAGTGAAGGATCCATTTAACAATCTCATCTATTTTTAACCAATTAAGTTCACATTAAAGATTTACCAATATCATTCTAATAATAGAATGTTTCATGGCATTTAGCCAGCAAATACCTAGTACTGTGATTCTCTATCCTACGGTGCATATAAAGATCTAAAATAAGTATGCTTCCAGCCAAACAGTGAAATATATACATAGCTATCACCATACAAAGAATTAATAGTTTAAATGTTAAAGTATTATAGGGGCTTCCCTGGTGGCACAGTGGTTGAGAGTCCGCCTGCTGATGCAGGGAACACGGGTTCGTGCCCCAGTCTGGGAAGATCCCACATGCCGTTGAGCGGCTGGGCCCGTGAGTCATGGCCGCTGAGCCTGTGCACAAAAAAAAAAAAAAAAAGTATTATAAAACTATGCCTTTTTGACATTCATATAAATATTAATAAAGGAAAATACAATTATAGGAGTGGAAATCTTCAGATTGGTATTACAAGTCTTAGAAAAAGTATGATCACACAAGATTAAAGGAGGCAGTACAATAATAATTCACTGCAAAGTCGGAACACATATTATTTCTGCTTATCATGCAAACATGTTTACTAAAATGTAGGGTTCTTATTTCTTTGTATTATTATATTCCTTTTATTGCTAGAGTAAAATATGAGATTAAAATAATTTATTAGAATAAGGCAGTCTCAACTATCCTTTTTAAAGTGTCATAGAATTTATGAATTGGAGAGCTTTTAAAAATCATATATTACAGGGCTTCCCTGGTGGCGCAGTGGTTGAGAGTCTGCCTGCCGATGCAGGGGGCACAGGTTCGTGCCCCGGTCCGGGAAGATCCCACATGCCACGGAGCAGCTAGGCCCATGAGCCATGGCCACTGAGCCTGCGCATCCAGAGTCTGTGCTCTGCAACAGGAGAGGCCACAACAGTGAGAGGCCCGCGTACAGCAAAAAAAAACAAAAAATCATATATTACATACACTTCATTTTATAAAAAAAAAATGCCCATAATGGCTTGTCCAAGGTAACCTAATGTTAATAATATGAGAGTTAGATCTCATACCCTTTTGCCTCTTAGTCCAAGGTTATTTCTACTTGTATTTTGTAACCCCACACTCATAATTTATCTTTTTTTGTTGCTGCATTCACATGCTGTTTTCTCTAATTTCACAATAAATATTCATACGTGCAGGATACATTACAGTTGGCTGCTGTTACTTACCTATATTCCTAGGAGGAAAATTCAACTTTGCCTTATATTGACTTCCAGTGAGCTTACGCCTTAGCTCTGATGTATATTTAGTTTTAAGCCTACTTAAAAAACAATAGTTCCCATCTATGTCTATGATTGCTTTTTCTGTTTTCATTTTTCTTTCTTTTTGAAATGTGCATGTAGCTAGCATTGTTTTCCTATTGATAAATTATTTTCCTACACCTTTTTAATCTTCCTCAACGCCTTCTCACTTTGCTACATATGATGTCAGCTTGGAGTCAGTGGATATCAACAGGAAAACAAAATAAGAAAGAGAAATCTCATGAGTGTTCAACTGTTATGGGGAGAAAATCAATGATACAACGAACTTTATCTTTATTATTGTATACTGGAATTATAACATTCTGTTGTAAACTGCAAATAATATTAGAATTTCAGTGTAAAGTGGAGATTACCACAAAAAGTTCTTTCACAAATCCTGTTCTTTTGTTCATGGGTAACTTCTTTTAGAGGCTAGTGTTCACCATTCCAGGAATAATTTATTGTATAATGCATGTATTCTATATATTCATTACTATTGTTACATAACACACACATATTTTACATTGATCAGTGTATATATATATATACATATATATATGCGACATAGAGAGAGGTATATAGTTTTGAAATATATGTTTAATAACCTATCACTATATAATTGGCATTATCTAAGGTTGGATTTCCTGGAAGCAGATTCTGAAGCAAAATTTCAAGTGCACATAATTTATTGAAGAAATGCTCCCAGGAGTAGGATTATGAGATTTAGCAAATAAAAACATGGCATGCCTAATGAAATTTGAATTTCAGATAAACAGTGAATATTTGTTTGAAATATTCAGGGCATACTTATACTAAAATAATATTCATTCTTTTTTTAAAATTCAAATTTATATGAGTCCATTTTTTTAATCTGATGACCGTACTTAAGAGACAGGGAGTAAAGAAAGATGGGGCAATGGAAGGAGCTAAGCAAAGGTGTGGTGTCAGTTGGATCCAAGCTTCAGCCTGAGTTTTTGGACAGTGCTGATTCTATAGGAGGTATGAATTACACTATGAAGTTGGTCCCACACTGGGGCTGACCTTTTCTACCAGCATTGCTCAGTGAGTGGCCGCAGGCTGTGTAGACAGAGGTGGAATTAGGGGGAAACTAACCTCCTGGATGGGTAACTCTCATTTCAACAAGGGCAATTCTCCAGAGAAAGTGGTAGCTTTGATTGGTTAGTGGTCAGCAATCACATTAAATACAGACATGTTTATGGGTTCAGGCATATATACCTACAAAAGTACCTCATCTTCCTTGCCGTTAAAACACCAAGGTTTATCCTATCAAATGGAATTTGATTATCAAGGAAGCATAAGGA
This sequence comes from Phocoena phocoena, assembly GCF_963924675.1. Lineage (NCBI taxonomy): Eukaryota > Metazoa > Chordata > Mammalia > Artiodactyla > Phocoenidae > Phocoena > Phocoena phocoena. The sequence continues at coordinate 66,322,934 of NC_089225.1, forward strand.
ATGCCTTCTTATCACAGACATCTAAGGCATCTCATAATTAAAAGGTGGATTTAGGCTTGTTCCTGTTTTACATAGTATCATCTCTTTGTCTTTTAGGATTTTAATAGCTTTTACTTATAATTAAGACAGTTGCGTCCTCTGCTTATTATTCTTAAAAAACTTAGATTGCATGATTTGTTGAATAGAGTGAGATGACTAGTTTATTATCTGTTCCCAAGAGTTATACTCTCTAAATCAGTTGAAATTTGTATAAAATCCTATGTAAGAGTTCTAACTGGAGTAACCAATTACATTATAATATCTGTTGGGTTGTTATATTACTACTGATGAAAGTAGTAATCAGTTCATCTCTGTACTACTTATATAATGTTAATTTCAAGTATATTTCAGCTTTTACCAGAATATGCTACATATATGGTTCTTCTGTGGCAAGTGACACCTGCCTGGTCAAAGGATAAAATAGTATCTAAGCTGCTAAAAACAGGTCAAAGAATACAACAAAGGCAAGATTGGGTTAAGAAAAACAAAAGAAGACCAAATGAATTATGTTAGAAAATGATTGATTTCAAATCATAGAAACAGGAAACAACATCAAGTTCAAGCTAAGATTGAAGCCTTAGGTACATAGAATCAAGTATGGAATCTAGAGGAAACAAAGTACACAGGTGAGGGCAGGTTAGAAATAAATTGTGAAAGTGTAGGGTCATCATTGGGAGGTTTACATATGTCTGGGACTTACCTGTATTGAATTTCTGCAGCTTGCTTCAAAGGAACAGAACTTAAAGGGATGCCTCATTACATAGAAATTGTTATAAAATGCTTAGTATTTCAGGAAATGCAATATCATTCATAATTCTTCCCATCAAAATAATACTTTTGTATTATTTAAATAAATCAAGTAACTGATCTATTAAGTAGTTTGACAATATTAGTTTATTATAAAATTAACTTTTCTTCATAAGAATTTAAACTATGAAAATGTGCAGGAAGAACTTCGCTTTTAGTTAATCACTCCAAGGCAACATTTATTAACCCTGATTTACTCTCTTCCTGACTTCTTGCTGTCTATATTATTTTTACATAATTGTAATCAAATGGTGCATATAAAATTAAATATGCTGATTAAAACATCTGCTCTTCCTGATTATAAATAAATATTTGCTTATTGCAAGTAATATAAAATAAACCCACAGAAACAAACATAGTGAAGAAATATAACCCAGAACCTAAAGATAACAACTATTGCTATTTTAGTATTTCAGGTTGTTTATTATTATTCAAAATTTTAAAAATAAATAGTGAGTCCAATAATTCAAAATCAACTTCATTTTTACAATGAAAAAATATTATGATGATCTCTTCATGTATGAAAGAGTGAACTGTATTTTAAATTCTGTTAAAACAAGTTTTATTTTTAAAATTCTACCTATTATTTTTACAAGATAAAGAACTAAGCAGCACATAATATTGAGTTAAGAGGTCATCAAGAGAACCTATGAGATTTGTGAAGGGAATAATGAAGCTCAATAAAACTGTTTTCTGTAACATGAAGAGTTGAGTCTCCCTCTGTATGTCTTACCTTTGTTTCTGTTCATGGACTCTATGAAACAAAAAATACAAATGAATTCCTGAGTTTGATATCCCAGATGATTAACAACCACTATTTATATTAAAAATGTTAGAAAATCAAAATATATTGCTAATTCTATAACTGTATATAATACACTGATGTATAAATGTAAGTTCAGTGTTAGAGCCACAGAATATCATCTGTAGGAGATGGTCTCATGGAAAAGACATTGATCAGAAACAGTAATTCAAAGAATTATTACTTACCAAAATTGAGTGTCTAGTTCTTCTAAAGTTAAATAATTTGAGAAGTTATCATTAGAAAAATAACTCAAACATACATAAAAAATCATCAACATGCATTGTATTCCTAATATTTTAAAAATTAATTTTGCATTTGATTTATAGAATCTTATAATTTAAGAGCTAAAAAAGGACTTAGAGATCATCTATCTAGTTCAGAGGTTTTTAAACTATCCTTTGTACAGCATACAGATTTCACAAAAGAGACATCAGAGTATGATGTTGATATTTACTGAGTGGCTCTAGGTCCTCTGCTCCCACTTGAACCAAAGCACATCTACTTTGTAGCCCATATATATTGGACTTTTGCCTGGAATTTTATTTGGAAAAAAGAGAAGTTTTAGATGCTTTAATAAGGAGATAAAATTTTCTGATTTAATTTGAGCCTATTTTATGTTATATATGAGAAATTAATGGTTGTTCCAGTCAAGTTCACACACTGGTTAATTCAAAACCAAGACTAAATCTTCCCAAAGTGCTAAGTTCTTTCAACTGCACTTCTTCACTGTGTGCACTTGAAGACCTGTCTTCTAAAAGTGATAGGACAGTATTCTTCTCACCACATCATAATAATGTATATGGAATATACTGTATCATTTGGGGTATGAGAGAACAGGAACAATTCAGTCATTATAAAAAGTTAATATTCTTGCTGGAGATCTTCAAGATGGCAAAGGAATCAGATGTGGAGAGCCCCTTCCTCCCCACAAATACATCAGAAATACATGTACATGTGGAACAACTTCTACAGAACACCTACTGAATGCTGGCAGAAGACCTCAGACTTCCCAAAAGGCAAGAAACTCCCCACGTACCTGGGTAGGGCAAAAGAAAAAAGAAGAAACAGAGACAAACGAGTAGGAACAGGACCTGCACCTCTGAGAGAGAGCTGTGAAGGAGGAAAAGTTTCCACACACTGGGAAGCCTCTTCACTGGTGGAGACGGTGGGTGGTGGTGGGGAAACTTTGGAGTCACAGAGGAGAGGGCAGCAACAGGGGTGCAGAGGGCAAAGCAGAGAGATTCCTGCACAGAGGATCGGTGCCGACCAGCACTCACCAGCCTGAGGTGCTTGTCTGCTCACCTGCTGGGGCAGGGGGATGATGGGAGCTGAGGCTTGGGCTTCAGTCGGATCCCAGAGAGAGGACTGGAGTAGGCTGCATGAAGACAGCCTGAAGGGGGTTAGTGAGCACAGCTAGCCAAGAGGGAGCCTGGGGAAAAGTCTGGACCTGCCCGAGTGTCAAGAGACCATTGTTTCAGGGTGCGCAAGGAGAGGGGCTTCCTGTTCCATTGTCCATGGACAGCAGAGCACCACCTAAGCGAGCTCTGGAGATGGGCACGAGCCATGGCTATCATCTTGGACCCCAGAATTGGGCAGCCGCCACTGCCACAAAGAAGCCTGTGTGCAAGTGCAGGTCACTACCCACACCCCTTCCAGGAGCCTGTGTAGCATGCCATTGCCAGGGTCCCATGTTCCAGGGACAACTTCCCCAGGAGAAAACAGGTGTACCTCAGGCTGTTGCAACATCAGGTTGGCCTCTGCCACTGCAGACATGCTCCACTTCCAATTATGACTACTATACCCCTACCTCTTCCCAGCCTGAGTGAGCAAGAGAGCCCTAATCAGCCGCTGCTTTAACCCCCTCCTGTCTGGGCAGAGAACAGCCAACTGAGTGTGGGCTACACACAGAGGTGGGGCCAAAACCAAAGCAGAACACCAGGAACTGTGTGAATAAAGAGGAGAAAGGGAAATCTCTCTGTGCAGGCTCAGGAGCAATGGATTAAATCCCCCAATCAACTTGATAAACTCTGCATATGTGGAATACCTGAATAGACAATGAATATTCCTAAAATTGAGGCAGTGAACTTTGGGAGCAACTGTAGACATGCAGTTTTCTTTTTGCATTTGATTTGTTTTTGGTTTTATATTTATCTTAGTTTAGCTTTTAGTGCATGTTTTCATTGGTGGGTTTGTTCATCGGTTTGGTTGCTCTCTTTTTTTTTTCTTTCTCTTTTTGTGAGTGTGTGTGTATGTTTCTATGTGTGATTTCGTCTGTTTAGGTTTCCTTTTACCATTTGTCTTAGGGTTCTGTCTGTTCGTTTTGTTTTTTATGTTTATGAGTGTGTGTGTATGTTTCCTTCTGTGATTTTGTCTGTTTAGTTTTGCTTTTACCATTTGTTTTTGGGTTCTGTCTGCTTTTTGTTGTTGTTGTTACTTTCATCCTTTTCTTCCATGCTGTGAAGCTGACAAGGGTCTTGTTGCTCCGGGTGGGTGTTGGCCTGAACATCTGAGGTGTGAGAGCTGAGACCAGGACATTAGACCACCAGAGACCTCCTGGCCCCACGTGATATTAATCAGTGAGATATCTACCAGAGATCTCCATCTCAGCACTAAGACCCAGCTCCACCCATTGACCATCAAGCTCCAGTGCTGGACACTCCATGCCAAACAACTAGCAAGATGGGAACACAACCCCAGCCATTAGGAGAGAGGCTGCCTAAAGTCATACTAAGATCACAGACACCCCAAAACACACCACCAGACATGGCCCTGCCCACCAGAGGGACAAGATCTAGCTCCACCCAACAGAACACAGGCAAGAGTCCCTCCCACCAGGAAGCTTACACAAACCACTGACAAAGCTCACCTACTGGGGGCAGACACCAAAAATAAGAGGAACTACAAACCTGTAGCCTGTGAAATGGAGACCTCAAACACAGTAAGCTAAACAAAATAAGACAGAAATATGCAGCATATGAAGGAGGAAGGTAAAAACCCAACAGACCAAACAAATGAAGAGGAAATAGGCAGTCCACATGAAAAAAAGTTCAGAGTAATGATAGTAAAGATGACCCAAAACCTCAGATACCGAGGTCCAGCCTCAGCAGAACAGGATTGCCTGAGGGGAGATGGAGTCGGCGAGAACAGAAGACACAACACCTCTTAGGATGCAGGAATTCTGACAAACTTTATTGCACACACTATACCTTTTTATACTTTCAAAACAATAAACTGATTTTAATTTATTACTTTATCAATCATCACCATCATTTTCTCAAACCAAAAAGAACCTTTTACGTAAGCATTTCACACACGCAGTTTACATAATTTTCTTATTATATCTGTAATTGTCCCTTGTGATTGAGAGCATTTGTCCCTTGTGGCTAAAAAACGTCCTTTGTGGTTTCCTCAAAATTCTCAAAAGTCGTCATGTCCTTTTCCTTGGTTCGCTTTGCTTCAGTGCTTTACTCCCACATACTCTGCGTCAGCGCCCTTTTCTTTGTACGTTTCGCCTCAGTGGTGCAGGTAAAAAGCCTTGTCACGTCTCACTCTTGGCTTAACCTAAAGACTCTTAAAGCTTTTTAATATTTAATCATCATTAAATCAAAAGCATTTCATCAAAGCATTCTTAAAACTTCTTAATTTTATTTATATACATTTTCATAGAACACGAAAATATATCCTAACAGGTGGACACAATGTATGTGGCCACTCACTACACGTACGGGGAAGCCAAAGCGGTGGGTTTGGGGGCCATGGTGGTGAACATTGAATCTTTAATCTAGACTTTAGATCTTCCTAAAAATATTTACAATAGATCTATTGTCCCTTATACTTATTAATATACAACCCAGGTTTACAGTTTAACTTTAACGTTGCAGCTGTATGTTCCATTAAAAAGTGTTTCATCATAACTTTATTTCTTATTAAACTTCCCTTGTGCCAATACCAATGTACTCCAAATATATCTTGCACTCCCCATTTTGGTCATATATCATCTAACTTTTCCATTAACGTAGGCTGTTGCAATATAAACATTCCTATAACATTACTTTTAATCCAATATGCAGGTCAATAAGTAGGAACAGCTGGTGTAGTTGGAGGGGGATTTTTAGGTTTTTCCCACTTTACTCTATATAGAAGCCTTTCTTAAAATCCCCCATGAGTAATGGGAATATTAGTACTAATACAAGCAAATACTCAGAGCTTTTATTATATACATGGGAAATTGAGAGAATCCACGCTGTGGGAAGCTTTGCTTTCCCATGATGTACATACCCGTGCCTGCCATGCAGGCACTATTGTTCTCAGCCTTGCTGAGGCACAGCAGCACTTTTCAGGGTCTCAGCCTTGCTGAGGCCCAGCAGTACTTTTCAGGGGTCTCAGCTTTGCTGAGACCCAGCAATACTCTTCAGGTGGCTCTCCACACTCAGAAATAGAATGGAGAAATACAAGAACGTTTAACAAGGACCTAGAAGAACTAGGAGCAAACAATGATGAACAACAAAATAAATGAAATTAAAAATTCTCTAGAAGGAATCAATAGCAGAATAACTGAGGCAGAAGAACGGATAAGTGAGCTGGAAGATAAAATCGTGGAAATAACTGATGCAGAGCAGAATAAAGAAAAAAGAAGGAAAAGAATTGAGGACAGTCTCAGAGACATCTTGGACAACATTAAATGCACCAACATTTGAATTATAGGGGTCCCAGAAGAAGAAGAGAAAAAGAAAGGGTCTAAGAAAATATTTGAGGAGATTATAGTTGAAAACTCCTCTAACATGGGAAAGGAAATAGTCAGGTCCAGGAAGCTCAGAGAGTCCCATACAGGATAAATCCAAGGAGAAACACTCTAAGACACATATTAATCAAAGTATCAAAAATTAAATACAAGGAAAAAATATAAAAAGTAAGGGAAAAGCAACAAATAACGTACAAGGGAATCCCCACAATGTTAACAGCTGAGGTTTCAGCAGAAACTGCAAACCAGGAGAAATCAGAAGCTTTACAGACAAGCAAAAGTTAAGAGAATTCAGCACAACAAAAGAAGCTTTACAAATAATGCTAAAGAAAATTTTCTTGGTGGGAAACAGTAGAGAAGGAAAACACCTACAATAACAAACACAAAACAATTAAGAAAATGGCAATAGGAGCATACATATTGATAATTACCTTAAATGTAAATGGATTAAATGCTCCAACCAAAAGACACAGACTGGCTCAATGTATACAAAAACAAGACCCATATATATTATGTCTACAAGAGACCCACTTCAGACCTAGGGACATATACAGACTGAAAGTGAGGGGATGGAAAAAGGTATTCCATGCAAATGGAAATTAAAAGAAAGCTGGAGTAGCAATTCTCATAGCCGACAAAATACACTTTAAAATAAAGAGTATTACAAAAGACAAAGAAGGACAGCACATAATGATCAAGGGATCAATCCAAGAAGAAGATATAACAATTGTAAATATTTATGCACCCAACATAGGAGCACCCCAATACATAAGGCAAATGCTAACAGCCATAAAAGGGGAAATTGACAGTAACAATAATAGTAGGGGATTTTAACTCCCCACTTTCACCAATAGACAGATCATCCAAAATGAAAATAAATAAGGAAACAGAAGCTTTAAATGGCACATTATACCAGATGGATGTAATTGATATTTATAGGACATTCCATCCAAAAACAACAGAATACATTTTTTTCTCAAGTGCACATGGAACATTCTCCAGAATAGATCATATCTTGGGTCACAAATCAAGCCTTAGTAAATTTAAGAAAATTGAAATCGTATGAAGTATCTTTTCTGACCACAACACTGTGAGACTGGATATCAATTACAGTAAGAAAAAAAAGCTGTAAAAAATACAAACACATGAAGGCTAAACAATATATTACTAAATAACCTAGAGATAACTAAAGAAATCAAAGAGGAAATCAAAAAATACCTAGAAACAAATGACAATGGAAACATGATGACCCAAAACCTATGGGATGCAGCAAAAGCAGTTCTAAGAGGGAAGTTTAGAGCAATACAGTCCTACCTCAAGAAACAAGAAAAATCTCAAAAACCTAACTTTACATGTAAAGCAATCAGAGAAAGAAGAACAAAAAAAAACCCCAAAGTTAGCAGAAGGAAAGAAATCATAAAGATCAGATCAGAAATAAATGAAAAAGATATGAAGGAAAAATTAGCAAAGATCAATAAGATTAAAAGTTGGTTCTTTGAGAAAATAAAGAAAATTGATAAACCATTAGCCAGACTCATTAAGGACTGAAATCAACAAAATTAGAAGTGAAAAAGGAGAAATAACAACTGACACTGTAGAAATACAAAGGATCAAGAGAGACTACTACAAGCAACTATATGCCAATAAAATGGACAAGCTGGAAGGAATGGACAAATTCTTAGAAAAGCACAACCTTCCAAGACTGAACCAGGAAGAAATAGAAAATATGAACAGATCAACCAAGCACTGAAATTGAAACTGTAATTAAAAACCTTCTAACAAACAAAAGCCCAGGACCAAATGGCCTCACAGTCGATTTCTATCAAACATTTAGAGAAGAGCTAACACCTATCCTTCTCAACCTCTTCCAAAATATAACAGAGAGAGGAACACTCCCAAACTCATTTTATGAGGCCACCATCACCCTGATACCAAAAGCCAACAAAGATGTCACAAAAAAGAAAGCTATAGGCTAATATCATTGATTAACATAGATGCAAAAATCCTCAACAAAACACTAGCAAACAGAATCCAACAGCATATTAAAAGGATCATACCCCATGATCAAGTAGGGCTTATCCCAGGAATGCAAGGATTCTTCAATAGATGCAAATCAATCCATGTGATACAGCATATTAACAAACTGAAGGATAAAAACCATATGATCATCTCAATAGATGCAGAAAAAGCTTTTGACAAAATCTAACACCCATTTATGATAAAGTGGGCATAGAGGGAACCTACCTCAGCATAATAAAGGCCATAGATGAGAAACCCGCAGCCAACATCATTCTCAATGGTGAAAAACTGTAGCCAAGAAATGAAAATGATACAAATAGATGGAGAGATATACCATGTTCTTGGATTGGAAGAATCAACATTGTGAAAATGACTATATTACCCAAAGCAATCTACAGATTCAATGCAATTGCTATCAAAGTACCAATGGAATTTTTCACAGAACTAGAACAAAAAATTTTACAATTTGTATGGAAACACATAAGACCCCAAATAGCCAAAGCAATCTTGAGAAAGAAAAATGGAGCTGGAGGAATCAGGCTCCCTGACTACAGATTATACTATAAAGCTACAGTAATCAAGACAGTATGGTGCTAGCAGAAAAACAGAAATATAAATCAATGGAACAGGATAGAAATCCAGAGATAAACCCATGCACGTATGGTCAACTTATCTTTGACAAAGGATGGAAGGATACACAATAGAGAAAAGACACCCTCTTCAATAAGTGGTGCTGGGAAAACTGGATAGCTAAATGTAAGAGAATGAAAGTAGAACACTCCCTAACACCATACACGAAAATAAACTCAAAATGGATTAAAGACCTAAAGGTAAGGCCAGACACTATAAAACCCTTAGAGGAAAATATAGGCAGAACGCTCTATGACATAAATGACATCAAGATCCGTTTTGACCCACCTCCTAGAAAAATGGAAATAAAAATAAATAAATGGGACCAAATGAAACTTAAAAGGTCTTGCACAGCAAAGGAAACCAAAAACAATATGAAAAGCCAACCCTCAGAGTGGGAGTAAATATTTGCAAACGAAGCAAGTGACAAAGAATTAATCTCCAAACTATACAAGCAGCTCATGCAGCTCAATATCAAAAAACAAACAATCCAATCCAAAAATGAGTGGAAGACCTAAATAGACATTTCTCCAGAGAAGATTTACAGATTGCCAACAAACACGTGAAAGGATGCTCAACATCATTAATCATTAGAGAACTGCAAATCAAAACTACAATGAGGTATCACCTCACACCAGTCAGAATGGCCATCATCAAAAAATCTACAAACAGTAAATGCTGGAGACAGTGTGGAGAAAAGGGAACCCTCTTGCACTGTTGGTGGGAATGTAAATTGCTATAGCCACTATGGAGAACTGTATGGAGGTTCGTTAAAAAACTAAAAATAGAACTACCATATGACCCAGCAATCTCACTTGGGCATATACCCTGAGAAAACCATATTTCAAAAAGAGTCATGTACCCCAGTGTTCATTCCAGGACTATTTACAATAGCCAGGACGTGGAAGCAACCTAAGTGTCCATCGACAGATTAATGGATAAAGAAGATGTGGCACATATATACAATGGAATATTACTCAGCCATAAAAAGAAACGAAATTAAGTTATTTGTAGTGAGGTGGATGGACCTAGAGTCTGTCATACAGAATGAAGTAAGTCGGAAAAACAAATACCCTCTGCTAACACATATATATGGAATCTAAAAAAAAAATGGTTCTGATGAACCTAGGGTCAGGACAGGAATAAAGATGCAGATATAGAGAATGTACTTTAGGATATGGGGCGGGTGCAGAATGGGAAGCTGTGAGGAAGTGAGAGAGTGACACTGACATATATACACTACCAAATGTAAAATAGAAAGCTAGTGGGAAGCAGCTGCATAGCACAGGGAGATCAGCTCGGTGCTTTATGACCACCTAGAGGGATGGGATAGGGAGGATGGGAGGGAGATGCAAGAGGGAGGGAATATGGGGATATATATATACATATAGCTGATTTAATTTGTTATACAGTAGAAACTAACACAACATTGTAAAACAATGATAGTTCAATAAAGATGTAAAAAAAAAAGTTAATATTCCTAAAATTTTTACATTAAATTTTAATCCTCAGAATTCATTTCTGTGGATTGGGACATTTTAACCTTGATAACTTCTCCTTTAAAGCTAAAAAAAATGTTTCAATCTAATTACTGAAAGAGAAATATATCACTGCTACCATTTAAAATATATAATCACTCAGCAGCCTAAAAATAATAAGGTTTTGGCTGAGTTAAACTGCCCTGCCAGAATCTTTGTACCTTCAACTGTTTTGTGAGGCAAGGATTAATTAATATAAAATAATCCTTTCTATCCTGTATCGTTTAGGATGCTTTGCCCTGCAAATGGCAGGAAATGCTCGTTTGAATTGGTTTAATCTATGAGGAAATTTATTACCACACATATAGAAATTGCAGAGATGTGGTAGAATCTGAGGTTTATTGATTCAGCAGTTCAAGTATGTCTTGTATGACCCAAGATCTTTCCATTTCAGTCTAGTACTTTCAGGGTTGATGACATTTTTTAAGACATTCAAGATGTCTGAAGAAGTTCTAGCATTATATCCAGACCCAGGGATGTCCATAGATAGAAAGAGAGAAAAATTTTAACTTCCTATGACTTCCTCATAGAATATATGAATGTTTTTGTAGAGGCAGTCCAGCTGACTTGCTATAATGTCTGATGGATTAGAGTTGGCTCACATGAATATTCTTGTACCAATCAATGGCAAGGAAGATGAACTGAGCCAACTATGCCCTCTCTTGGGACTGCATATAGGTTCACTTTACCATGAAATGTATAATTGTGTGCATGGCACATGGGGGTGGCCACCTGGATAAAATTGGGAATCTATGACTAAAAAGGGAGCAGGAATGGATGATGATTAGGCAAATATCCATGTCCACTACCCAATGCTCACAACATATGGCTATGTGTATAATCAGCAATTATGAATGGTAATGAGATCAGACAAAGTAAAACTAATCTGAATTTGAATAGAGTTCTCAAATACCACTCTAGGCATTCCTACCCAAGCCTTCTCTAACCATTTAAACCTTTGTTAGAAATCAGCTTAAAAATAACAGAACAGATTTGCATTGGTAATACTAGTCTGAATACTTTCAATGAGTTAAATATTTAGGCATCATGATGCTTAATGATGCATCGATTAGAGAGAAAATTAAGTGCTGAATCCAAGTAACCAAATGACCTCAGGAAATTGGCATAGATAATGACCAAAGCCTTTGCCAAATTGCAGACTTTCCCTGTCTTTGAGGACTTGAAGGCTTGAGCCAGCTCTTGTGTTGCCATTACTTAAGTAGTGCTAGCAGGAAACCCTGTATGACACTGAGTGGCATGTCAGGAAACCAAAAATGTAGTCCTGAAAATGAAGTTAATGTTGCCATGATCATACAAAATAATTTAACTGAGCAGATTGGATGAGAGCAAGTAAGGTATAAAATAGACAATTTTAAGCAATGGTAGACAATATTTATTGAATCCTTATTGTGTGGTGCCAGACGATATTTTAAGTGAACTAAAGTTCTGCAACAAATATAGAAGGCAGGTGCTGTTATTATTGTTGTCACCCTCATTTCATAGATGAGAAAACCAGTGAGTCATAGAAAGGATGGGAAAGTCATGTTTAGTAAGTAGCAGAGCTGGTAATACCACCCAAGCAACATGGCACCAGAGCCCACGTACTATTAAATTTTATGCTATCCTGCTAGTACTATAGCATCTTTTCTAATAGAGCTATAAGAGGGAAGAAATATATAACTTTAATATGAAAAACTGGCTTTATTGCTGAGAAGAAAAAGGTATTTATCGACTTACTTAAGAAAGGATTTGGCAAATTTTAAATATTTTATCATTCTAGAAGATATAAAATGAATGTATATAAATTATTTTAGTATATCATTTAAATAGTGACTTATTTTTCTGTTTGCAATATAGTATGTGCTTATTTATATCACTGTGAAATCTTTTAAGACCATGTTGCTTCCATTCATTTCCAGATTACATAGCACTTAGAGAATCTGGAAATGCATTTGGTGTAATTTCATAAGAATAACACCAAAATTCCAAAGTCAAATTTACAAACTTATTTTAAATCTGGGTCAATTTTTTCTCCTAAAAATAATGTCCAACATCTTTATTAGATGTACAGTTGGCCTAATGAATAAAAAAGTGTTCTTAAATGCATGAATGACTGCATGAGTAAATAAATTTAACTTAATAGATTGGTAGAAATACTTCTGTCAGTCCTACATTTTCCTTGTATTACTGAAAAATATTTTCTGTACAAAAACTGATTTTCAGGATACTTGGAACTTATATAAGGCCATAAGCATTCCAAAGTTCTAGCCAGCCTATATAGTAACCTCTTGGTATTTGTAGGGGATTGGTTCCAGGACCCCCTGCAGACACCAAAATCTGAAGATGCTCAAGTCACATATAAAATGGCATATTAAAAAATGGCATATTATTTGCATATAACCTATGCACATCCTTCTGTATACTTTAAATCATCTCTAGATTATTTTTAATACCTAATGCAAGGTAAATGCTATATAAATAGTTGTAAATACAATGAAAATGCTATGTAAACAGTTGTAAATACAATGAAAATGCTATGTAAATATATAGCTACTGGTGTGTGGCAATTTCAAGTGTTGCTTTTTGGAACTTCTGGATTTTTTTTCTAGTATTTTTTCATTTGCAATTTGTTGAATCTGCAGATGCAGAATCCTGTGGATACAGAGAGCCACGTGTAACCAAAATAAAATATTAAGAATCATATGAAGTCCATTTTAAGGTGATGAAACTTAAAGTGGTTGACAGCAAAATAATAAACAACACACATTTGATATAGGCTTACCTTAAATCATGAAGGAAAGACTAAAGAAATGACATCAGAGTAGCCACAAGTTTCAGGCTTACCTCGTTATATTGTGCTTCCCTTTACTGCACTTTGTAGATATTATGTTTTTTACAAATTGAAGGTTTGTGGCAAGCCTGCATTGAGCAAGTCTATTGTGCCATTTTTCCAAAAACATTTGCTCACTTTCTGTCTCTGTGTCATGTTTCAGTAATTCTTGCAATATTTCAAACTTTATTTACTGTGGTGATCTCTGATTGGTGATCTTTGGTGTTACTACAAGGACTATCTGAAGGCTCAGTTGATGGTTAGAATTATTTTAAATAAGATATGTACATTTTTAAGACAATGCTATTGCACACTTAACAGAGTACAGCATAGTGTAACATAAATTTTATAGGCACTGGAAAACCAAAAAAAATTGTGATTCGCTTTATTGTGGTATTTGCTTTATTGTGGTGATCTGGAATTGAACCTGCAATATCTCTGAGGTCTGCCTGTAAATCCCTTCAAAGGCAGCCTTAGATGACATACAGGCAACCTGAAGACAGCAATTTCTGGAAAACAAAATCAACAAAAAGACTGAACTGCCGTTGGAAATGTATTGGGAGTTAGAAGGGGTAAATTCTCACTTGACATGGGGCATTGTCTGTACCAAGTCAGAATTTCATGAGCAAAGAACCCGTAATTATCCTAAACAGTAGGTGAATATGTGTGTGCATTGGAAAAGGACCCTTGGTCACTGTTTAAAAGGGAGATAATGAAGGGAATGTTTTCTCAGTGTTTGCACTTTTATATTGGCATATATAATAAGGTAAAACAATGATTAAATCCTCCTAAAATTAACAATTTTATAGTGAATAAAATACCATCAGTCACAAAAATGATAGTACAACAGAATATAGTCAAAGACATGCAGCATTTCTAGGGTAAAATTTTAGGGAATAACTAGAAACGTATCTTATAAGACAATATAGAAAACCAACAGAGCCCTTTACATTCTGCTAAAATAAATGTTCTATTTCTCTCAATTACAAAACTTTTCCAAAATAATTTGAATGTATGCTTTTTTCCTTCAAATTATATTTTTGTTATTTTATATTGTTTCATGAAATCATTGGTAAGAGGGTAAATAAACATCTAGCTTGATTCAAATGAGGTTAGTTACTTTGCCTGCCAGCCCTTTCAGTCATTTTATTACACCTTAGAAACATTTTATCTAAAGGGGAAAAAAAGACTTAGCGCCACTGGATTTCTAGAAAAATCAAGTGGCATTAGCAGCTTGATTTTCTGAGAAATCAGGTTCATTTTCTTCTCTAATTTAATTCATAAAAATCTAAAGGCAAATGAAATGTTATAAATTCATAGAACAATCTCCCTGGGAAAATACTATTAGTGCAGAATTGCTAACCACGAACAAATTACTGTAATTAGAGTTATCTGAGTGGCATTGTAAGGCCACTCTACCTCACTAAAGTTATTTGAACCCAGAATTTGTGTTCCTTACATTAATCTTAAGACTCTCTGAGTGAATAAAGAAAGATATTTAACGATTATTCATTTGATAAGGTGATTTGGTGTAAGAAGTTCTTCAGAGTTTACACTCTTGTAAATCTAGAGCAATTATAGGTCCTCAGGGAAATTCAACTACATTTCTATCTTTAAATAAGACCTATAAGGAAAATAACTCTTTTTATAAGCTAGTTGTAGAATAAAAACTGTGCTTTTAAAAAAGAATCTTGAATTCTTCACTCTGATATGTCTGCAGAAATTTGTATGTATCAATATATTTTAATTATAATTAAGAATTGTATGGACCCTTAATCCATCATAATCTCCTTCAAGTGTCTTAGTCAAGTTTGATTTGATGAGATAATTGAAGTAAAACTGCTTAAAAACTGTTACATATCATAGAAATATGAATTTATAGGTAAGAAACTGAAGTAGTCAGGAACAAATCAGAAGTACTACAGAAATCAAGATATTTCTAGGCTCCAATGAGGATAAAAGGAGAGTGAGAGCTCTCTGATGTTCATACAATGCTTTCTCTTTCTCTCTCTCTCTCCCTATCTATCCTTCTATATATCTCTAAAGAGATAGAGATAGATATAAATATTTAGTATTTAACTCATTTTAGCTAAACCTCCAACAATGAAATTTATACTGAACTAAAGATAGTGCAGAATTACAAAAATCTTAGAGGAAACAATAATTCTTTATAATACTTTAAAATTTCTTTCAAGAAATTCTTTAAAATTCTTTAAAATTTAGATTATTTTAAAAATAATTTCTCTTATGGTACTTGGTAGCTTCTCAAATCTAAGTCTTTGGAACTATCCTTAAAATTTGAAATTCTTAAGTAATAACTTAGATAAAGACCTAGAATCAATTTTCACCAAACTTTTCAGGAAGAATTGTACAAGAGATGACAGAGTTAGAATCAAAGAGTATCTCTAAAGACAACAACAGCAACAAAAAAACTCAATATGGTAAATTTTAACAAGAATAAATATAATGTACAGTATTTTGCTTCAATAAATTAGTTTTATGACAGGCTATCATAAATTCAATTTAAATAAAGAGTATAATGTGCTGGATAAAAAATGGGTTTTTCCAATTAAAAAACATTACCAAAATTTATAGAAGGTAAATAATTAAGTTAATAAATTTTGTACCTACTATATGTGAGACAGGTATATGTATATATGGCTTCCCCTGCCCTTAATTAGCTTATAATCTGTTGGAGGATATAAAGATATAATGATGATAACAGTGTAGTATGTCTATGACTGTGATATAATCAGAGTCATAAGTAGAGAAGGCACACCTCACCCTGATTGGCAGCAACGATAAATGCCTTTTGAGAGTGAAGACACCTAAACTGTATTTTAATAGTGTTTCTTGGCTGCATGATAAGATATATGGAAGAGACAAATGGGAGCTAAAGCTGGGAAAGTAGAGAGGTCATTGATCATCAGAGTCCCGGTATGGAATGCTAAAGATGTTGGCCTTTATTCTGTGTGTGCTGAAAAGGCTGTTGTGATATTTAAGCTGTGGAATGACAAGTGTGTATTTTAGAAAGTTTGCTTTAGAAACAGAGTACAGTATAAAACAGAGTGTGGAGAGACACTAGGGTTTTTAAGGAGTCCAAAATGATAAGAGACTGGAAAAAAATACTTACAACTTTAATGTATTCAAATATTTCATACTGTCATGCATCTGTGTGTTGTAATTTCACTTTTATTCATAGAAGAAAGTGCACCATGTTACTTTTGCTTCAAAGATCTAATCTAGACTGGTACTTTGAAACTGTTTTTTGTTTTTGTTTTTTGTGGTTCCTGCTAAGTGCTGCTGGAGCCCACTTTTCAAGGAAAAAGGAAGAGGCTGAGTGGCTGAACTACCAGATCTTTGGGGGTCTGCAGGTGAAAAATTACTTGTAACTGGATTAGATATGTTATGGAGTCCATGTAGTACCACCCTGAATTAAAGAGTTTGAACAGCACTGCATTGTGTATACATACTCAAGAAATCTGTGTTGACTCTAAAAGGTGCAGGCTACCATTCTGGTGTAAATGTGCAATCTGATGGTAATTAGAAAATTCAACAAAAAGTTCTAATAGGTATGTATTTACTATCATTAGCATCATTGTGATAAATATGTTTGTGTGTATATACAGATACACACACAGATATATTATATATATATCTACAGGCGTTTGTCCGTGTATGTATTTTATACATATATATTTGAAATAGTCATTCTTTAAAAAAGTTTTCAGAAATTTTTTCTTCAGTTCTAAATCACTTGCCAATAGTAGGAGTTATACACTTCTCCACTGTTCCCCTACTCTAACGAAATAGATATCGCCATGGAGAAACAAAAAAGTTCAGAAATCTGGATTAGCTATGTAGTTGACATATGAGAAGTGCTTTTTATTGGCAATGGTTCTCAACTAGAGACTGTACCATCCCTAAGATAGCATCTGGAAATGGGCATGTTTGAGGTCTTCAGTGATTGGGGGCTACTGCAGACATTTAGTGGGAAGGACTGGGTAAGTGAAAGACCCACAGGTTCACGACATTCTCACTCAACAAAGAACGCGTCCGCTGAAAATGTCAATAACATTAAGAAACACTGGTATTTGGATTCAGGCTGAAGGAGATATAATGACAATTGAAGCTAGTATTAGGATGGAAGTTAGGGGCATTTCATATTTTAGCTCTTTCAGCAGCCATCCCTTGGCATGTAATTTCTCAAATGTGCTCTTCAGGTTCTGATTTTGAAGCCTAGTATCCCTTTAGTTCCTCTGGTTCTGCCGATTTAAGTCTCCAATCCTGTCATCTGCTTTATTCTCTATTCCTTACATTCTCTATTCGTCTATATATTTTTTACTTACCTTCCTTACTTACGGGTTTATGAAATCAGTACGATGAAGTGTATGCTGAACAAAACAGTATTATATACTTGAAACTGATTTCAGAATTGTTCTGCTTATTAAGAAAGACATCATCTTGCTTAGCAATAAATTTAATATTATTTTGCTTCACAGTCTTTTGGATATGTAAAAAAAGCCATCTCATCTATTACACTGACTACAAAAACTTAGAGAAGTAACAATTTACATAGTTAGTATTAGAAGTGGTTAATATTTGGGGCACAATTATTTGACTTCTTTGTGGATTCATATTTAGATCCATTAATTACTTGCTTTACCTATATGTATATTTATATAGATACAGATATATTTTTTAAAGAAATGTATTAAGTAATGGCAATTTTGTCCCTTCCCCTTTTGCCAGCCAATTTTATAAACATATTGATTTGTAATATCTTGGTGAACATTATTTGAATCTCTGGGGTTTTTAATTGCTATGCTTATGTTATAATATGAGTATCAGAATATTCTGTCTGGCTCTTTTTCTTTTCACAGTTGTTCCCGTTTGATTATGAGCAATTAGACTGTTGCATAAACATTACAACTTACCATGATAACTTCTTTTTATTACATGTTCATGAAGAACTTACAACATAAATACTTTTAAGGGGAAAATTATACGATTTACTATTAAAATTCTGAGTGTCATATATATTTTTTCAGAACAATAATCACTGTAGGTAAAAAGTAGCTTCTGCATTGTCTTATGTACTGTTGAGAACCTACCTGATATGAATGAGATCCATTAATGTCTCATTTAAAATAAACACAACCGTAAACAACATATCACTAAGTACTGTTACATAAAATATTCATAATGAACATATACAATGTAGCTATAGTTAAAAATCATTAGAATTGGCCTTCCCTGGTGGCGCAGTGGTTGAGAGTCCGCCTGTCGATGCAGGGGACACGGGTTCGTGCCCCGGTCCGGGAGGATCCCACATGCCGCGGAGCAGCTGGGCCCGTGAGCCGTGGCCCGTGAGCCGTGGCCGCTGAGCCTGCGCGTCCAGAGCCTGCGCGTCCGGAGCCTGTGCTCTGTGACGGGAGGGGCCACAACGGTGAGAGGCTCGCGTACCGCAAAAAAGAAAAAAGAAAAATCATTAGAATTAAAATCTCTTTGCATGAAATATATTAGTAGAAGAATCGCTTCCAAATAGGAGCTGTATATTTTGAATGAATGGTACAACATAGAGCGATCAGGTGTGCATTTACCTTACGGAAGGAAATGTCAAATTTAAAATAATGTTTATATAAAATCTGGAATAGTGCTTTTTGAAGATAAATTTGTT
Organism: Phocoena phocoena; assembly: GCF_963924675.1. Taxonomy (NCBI): domain Eukaryota; kingdom Metazoa; phylum Chordata; class Mammalia; order Artiodactyla; family Phocoenidae; genus Phocoena; species Phocoena phocoena. The sequence continues at coordinate 66,342,023 of NC_089225.1, forward strand.
GATTCCAAAAGAAAACAGGGAATCATCATGATAAAACTCAGAAGCTCATGCTTGTTTCAAAATCATACAATTTTCAGTATAAACTACTTGTTTTATTTCAAAAATGTGAAAAAATATGAACTACGATTCATCACATTAAGGACTTTAAAGAGAGATATAGGGGTGACATCTCCCCCAGTGTTAATACATTCAAGATAAGATCCCAGTTGATAAGTGAATTTACAGTATTTATTGGAATATAGAGAAGAGAGAGAACACTTGCAGACTGAGTTTCAGGTAGTCTTCATAAAAGAGGTGCAAATGAGTCCTGAAGGATAGGTAAGATTTCCAAAGAAGAAAGAGACAGGAAAGACATTGAGAGGGTAGAATAATATAGAGGGTATTGGAAAGATGCTCAAACTAATAGTTCAGGTTAAGTTTATGTGGAAAAGTATACCAGAAATGTCAGAAGTCTTCAGTTGGTGAAATCCTTTGAATTAAAGAGTTAAGGGGTTTGGATTTTTGTTAATAAAGTTTTTTTTTTTTTAAGAGAGAATGAAAAGCCCAAATCTAGTGTCTTAGCCTGGGTTCCTAAGAAAGCAGATCCTGAAGCATAAGCTTATATGTTCCTCTTTTCTTAGAAAGTACATCTCAAAGGACAGAAGTGAGGGACAAGGGATTGAAGCTGGGGAGGAGAAAGAGCAGGAACTAAGTTGGTCACTTCTAAATGTGACTGATGCTCAGTCCTTGATAGGGTGCCCCAAGAAGCCATATGTGTCAGGACTGTTCCTCATGGAGAGAAAGGAGAAAGTAAGAATAATTTAACCATGTCTTCTCAAGTTACATTGGTTAAACATTCACCCCATGAACAGTTAATACCCCTGCTCTTTTGAATTGTAAATTGGGCAAAAAATTGAGGCAATGTCAGATTGCATCTATATGAGGTTGATCAGAGGCTAGGCAGAGTTGGAACTAGAAGCAAGTGACGCATAGAAATGTTTAGGAGATTTCTGATACAGTGATGTTTTAGAAAAACTTGCATGGCAACATAATTAAGAAAAATATATTAAAGACAGGATGCCCAATTAGAAAAAAATTAAATAGTTTAGGTAAACATAGCAAAGACTTTCATTAGCATAGTAGTATTTGCAGTGGGAATAAAAGAATGACTCTAAGAAAATATAGGAAAAAAATATATCAGGGCTTAGCAGGTGACTGGATATGGGATGATAAAAGGCAAAAAAACATGATATCACATTTCTTAGCTTAATTTGAATGGTAACACCATTTGCATAGGAAATGATTTTTGTTGTTCACTTTTTTTTTCTGAGCAGGTTTTAATGGTAAATATGCTTAGACATAGAATTCAAAATGCATTGATTTAATTGGTATTGTCTAACCATGCATATAGAAAGTGTAGCTAAACAGATAATGTAGAATATATTCTGATTTTCACATTTAGTAAATATATTTTCTGCTTCCTATCTCAGAGTACAACTACAGGTCGATTAAGTTATGACCTTAATCATTTTTGAAGTAATCTAAGGGGTCAGGGAATGACTTTTTCTCCCAAAGAACAATGATATCTATTATTTCTGTACCCAGAAAGAAATGTAAGATTATACTAAATGATCAAAAGATCACTTCAGAGAGTTTCCATGGAATTTTTTATACAAAAATAAATCTCCACCCCACCCCCACACACAATAACCATGCATTTTGACATGTGGATATTTCATGTGTTGGGGTGGAAGAAAATATGGTTCAGGGCGTAAAAACAGAAAATAATGGCTATTATTGCATAGATATTAGCTGAACAACAAACTGATAACTGCCATAACCTCCATTCCTGCCAACATGGCCACTTTTTTCATGAGCCTGTTGGGCAATGACAGGGATGGCTGGGGAAAGAGGCAGACTGGTATTCACAGAACGGGTCATCCTATCCACTTCATTATTAAAATCCTCATCTGCTGAGGTGATCCTTTGGTGAGCATGTATGCGGGACACAAATATCTTCACATTTTTCATCCAATTGGAGACATCTGTCCACATATGTTTTCCCCAGACTTCCTTGTCACCAATTTTCCAATCATGTTTCTTCCAAATCCCTGACCATCCAGTCAAACCATTGGCCACAATCCATGAATTGATATATAATCAGGTGTCGGGCCCTTTCTCCATCCATGCAAAATGAACAGCCAGGTTCTTTGCTCAAAGTTTTATCCATTGGGAGGATTTCACTTCAGCACTGCCCTTCAGGGATGCTCCAGAAAAAGATTGTTGTACAGCTGTCTACTTTCATATGATGCTTGCATATCGTGAAGAACCATCTGTAAACCAGACCCAAGTCTTCTCTTCCTTTGTCAACTGATCAAACAGAACTTTCCAGGAGACCGTAGGTTCAGGCTGGGAGAGAGAAGGTAGTAGAGCAGGAATACAGACCACGGGCATTTGGGCCACTTCGTCATGCGATTCATGTAGTTTACTTGTGCCTTCAGGGACTCCTTGGGCCTCTCTCATATGTACCACTTTCACTTCATGTTGTAGAGCTGCTGTGCATGCCCAGCTTTATGGCTTGCTGAGTCAGATAACTGAGCATCTGGCTTTAATGACTTGTAGATGACTGAGAGTTGCCTGGCCTGATAATATCAGTGAGAGCCCAGGGAGACTTCGATGATTATCTCCTATCTTTTGTAACACCTGACCAGCAGGACTGCTATATTTTAGAGCTAAGTATCAGACCACATATCTTGTCACAGAGATGTACTGAAATAATTTTGTTTGTATTCTGCACCCAGTGTCTGTGGGATATCTGGTATACACAATATCCAACTTTGTGTATGTCACCGAGTCCTGTATGTGTTTAAGTATCTGGAACTTTTGTGGAAAATGTGCCCAATTACTACTATACATTTACTAAAGTTCCTTTACAAAATGGAACTAGAACTACATGTATATCTTGGCAGCAAGCCAGGCATAGTTTATGTATGTATTTCAATAGTTTCAAATAAAACTATTTACTAGACTGAGTAAATAATCTCAGTCTAACAAAAATCACGGTATGCCACTTGAAGTTCAAATAGCATTTATTAGAGGGAGTAAGACATCTGTATCTAATTTATATCTGTCATTCCATCTTTTTCATAACACAGTGAAAGAATCTTTATGTTATTACCTTCAGAGTGGTCTTCTTAGGCTCTGAGGTGGTATGGTTGTGCCAGTAGCTAGGGTACCACTTCTTGATTTCCCAGCTTTTTGATTGTGATAAAGATTGCTGTTTCTTTATGTGCCAACTGTGTATGCTGTTCTAGGAACCACTCCTGGGCAAGCCCATTTTCCATACTCTCCACCGACTATATGTGCCTCTACTTCCCTCCGTTAGAAGCCCCATTTGCTTAATAAGCTAGGTTGGATTTTATTCTCTGAAACTTAAGCTTATAAAAGGATTCAACCCATCCTTCAAGTCCCATAATTATGTAGGAATCTCTCTTGATGAAACTTCTCAAAAACCGTCTTTTTTCTATGAATGGTAGTAGATTGTGTATGGCACCTTAATGAAACTTTTCTACATAGCCATCCTGGTATTTCATATTTTCCCCTCTATATCATAAACTCCTCAAAAAAGTAACTATGTGCCATATACCTCTGTATACCTTACAGTATCTATTTCTCATATTTGGATAATATCATGAGAGGAAATGAAAGTATAAATAGATTACTTTGCAGGAGTATTACTAAAATCCTAGACAATGTAAGTGTTAATGATGCATTTTCTTATTTTATTGTAATAGGTATTATTTATAATAATCAACTGGTAAATATTGCCTTTATACTGTTATTGTTCTTCTTCCATATATATATATATAAATTCTTATTCAGGACAAGGTAATGAAAAGTTGTCCTTGATGCAAAAGAGGAACTCATGTGCCTTTTGATATGGAAATTAATTTTTTACTTGGGTTATTGCATATTTAAGTTAATACACATGAGGAATTAAATAAGGTCATTTTGAGACATCTTAGTGATGTACATAATTTACTATAGAATAAGCTAAGCAATAAGACTTTTAGAAAAAACACCGGAGTAGCGATTTAATGGATATCTTTAAAAGGCAGAATAAATTATTCCATTATATTTTAATATTTTAACTCTAAATACTTCTGATTAACTAGAATTCCTTGTACACTATATCATGGTTTATTATTAAATCCTGTCAGAAAATGGGTTATCTGTTCTGAATGGTTGTCTTGTTGCACTTAAAATATAAAAGCCATCCTGAAGGATTCAGATGTCTTCTTTCTTCATCACTCACTGTTTATCTCATTCTCTCTGACAGTCTCATATTAGCAAAAGCAAAGTCACAGGCACACGTATACACTATTCCCTTACTGACAACGTTTAAATTTCTCTATTATATTTTAATGTTTGTGAATTATTAAATATGCATTAGCATTTGCATGTCTATAAGCTACATATGTAAGTTTTATAATTGTTGCCATATTTTGTTTTATTTTGTATGTTAAAACGCATTTAAGTTTGAACAAAAAAAAGCTAACACTGCATATTTTCAAAGATGACTTCCGCAACTTGTGAACTGTTCCAAAGAGCTGAGAGGGTACATTCAGTGAAGACTGCCCCCGCACACACCAAAATTGATAACGAAGCTGTTCATAGAAAATTGAATGTCCTCCATGTCATCATTTTTTTAAACACAAACAGAAATCACAAGTTCTACCTGTTATCTATTAGAATCATCAAAGCATGCCAACAGGACCATAAACTCTTTCTATTTTTTTTCTTTTTGTTAAGACAATGAGTGGTTCATATTCTGGTCTATCTGAATTTGAATCTTTTTTTTTTTTTTAATTTGAGTTTTTCCATGGCATTCTTGGGAAAGAACAACTTACTCTGAGATAAAATAATAGATACATTACTGTTTCGTATAGCCTCAAAATTTTTCATCTTTAAATAGATCTTAATGATCCTTGCTTTCTAGAGTTTTATTTTACAGATGATGACACTGCAGGATAAATATCTGTAACCCTGAAAAAAAAAGTGAATGTGAAGGGTGGGTTTGTGGCTGTGGTGTTAAGGATGAGCACTGAAAGAAATGATAAGGCCCATTCAACTTTTATAGTAAGAAGATGCAGGTGAATATGTCTTCATCTGGAAGATAAACTAAGTTCGGATAAATTTTATGAAGAACATAGATAAAGCAGCATTATTTGCTCTCTTCTGTGCCTTCTTTATACTAAAATGAAGGAAATATTGAAGGATGAGTATTGGAAGGGGTCAGAGTTACTAAATGCATCTCTCTGGCTTTGGCATGCTTCCATATAAGACTAGTAGCCAGACTAAGGGCCTGTTATATGACCAATGCCCGGATGGAGTGGGCTAAGGAAAACTTTGGATATTTTTTAAGCAAAATTACAAAAGTCTCCAGAGGAAAAGTTTTTCTAGCCTCTAAGAGTCAAAAATGTTTGAGGCCTCAAATGCTAATACTTCTGCTAGACTGAATGTTCTGTACTATGAGTGGAAACTGGAGAACATATTATTATTGGGCAAAGGACTAGGTGACACAGGCAATGTGGTTGAGCACCCAAGCTGTTGAAAGTGTAAAGTGTCCACCTATATGAAAATATGCCCCAATTTGGAACTGAGCTTTGTAGTTCTTTATACCTACTATAAAGAGGAATAAATGACATAAGCACAATACTTCTAAAAAGGTAATTGGTATGTAATTCTCTGAAGTATTTCTGTAAGTTCATCAATATTTTATAGTCATTTTAATAAATATTTAATTGTCTTTATAAAAGAAAAACTGTGTATACATTGAATTTGGACTATCAGAAGATTTTTACATTGGTAATTCTTCACTGAATCTGCTTTGCCTTGCATAGATACTGGCCTATAATAGGCATTCATTTAAAGAATACAGGTTTCAAGCAGGAGCTTAAACATTGTTTTATGCCAGTAGGACTAATGAATCTGAGGGTTACATTGTTGTGAACAAACCCATTAAAATTCCATGATGCCTTTAAGCTTTGTAACATATAAGTAGTGAATTGTGTGTTTAATTTAAATCACTTCACTTTGACATAATTATCAGAAAGTATTATTTAACTGTTAATTTTAGTAAATGGGGAAATAATTATTTCAAAAGCCAAAGAAATACTACACCTCTGGAGTCACTAGACATTTAACTGAGGAATAAAACCATATTTTCATATACCTTACTGTTGTTCATGATTATTAATATTTGAGACTATTTCCTCATGCATTTTCCCCAGGCAATGCTTTTTCATTGTTGTGATGTTTTTGCAAATAGTAATTCATATTCTGTTTTTTCCAGCTAACATTTAATACAAGCATTTTAATCATGTTACATTTTCTTTTAATAATGCTGTGATACCTGAATAATCAAAGTAATAGTTACATAATACCTCATGATTGATGGAGCAGTAAAATCACTAAAAATTACAATCAATAAAAATAAAGGTTCATAATATAAAAAGGCAGAATTGCATAAAGATCTTAGTTGTGAGGTAAAGATATCATGTAGGTTTTTTTTTTTTTTTTTTTTTTTTTTTTGCGGTACGCGGGCCTCTCACTGTTGTGGCTTCTCCCGTTGCGGAGCACAGGCTCCGGATGCGCAGGTTCAGTGGCCATGGCTCACCGGGCCCAGCCACTCTGCGGCGCAGCATGTGGGATCTTCCTGGACCGGGGCACGAACCCGTGTCCCCTGCATTGGCAGGCGGACTCTCAACCACTGCGCCACCAGGGAAGCCCTACCATGTAGTTTTAAAGCAAATGAGTTATTGGATATTTAGATGTGTGGAGGTTGGAGCCACTCACCTTCAGTTGCCCATATTCTATTACTAGACTCGACAAAATCTCACCCAGAGGAAGTGGATTTTAAAAAAGTTGTGGTTGCTGCGTGCATGTGTGTGTATGTGTGTGCATATGCATGCAAAAATATTGAGTGGTGTAACTAGTATAAATGGAGAGAGGGGAATAATTGTTAAGTGATTAGAAATGTGAGGTGTGATCCTTTGTGTTTTATAGATGTTAGTAACATTTCTACCCCCACAACTGTCCTCTTCTGACCATAGTATGGGACACTCTGGAAGAACCTATGTGGAAAGGGTATCCTAACTCCTCTAAAATCATAACACATAAACCCCAAACACTGCAGGCATCTCAGCGTGTCAGGGTGTCAGACTTAAAGACAAAACAATTAGACATCATGAAATAATGTGAATAACAGTTTACTGTAACTTGCTGAAAAATTACCCCAAAAATCTATTCATATAATACTATAAAGGTTCCTTTTGTTTTTTTAAAGATTTTTTTTTTGATGTGAACCTTTTTTTTTTTAAGTCTTTATTGAATTTGTCACAGTACTGCCTCTGTTTTGGTTTTTTTTCTAACATCTTTATTGGAGTATAATTGCTTTACAATGGTGTGTTAGTTTCTGCTTTATAACAAAGTGAATCAGCCATACATATACATATATCCCCATATCTCCTCCCTCTTGTGTCTCCCTCCCACCCTCCCTATCCCACCCCTCTAGTTGGTCACAAAGTACCGAATGATCTCCCTGTGCTATGCGGCTCCTTCCCACTGGCTATCTATTTTACATTTGGTAATATATGTCAGTCTATGCCACTCTCTCACTTTGTCCAAGCTAACACTTCCCACTCCCCATGTCCTCAAGTCCATTCTCTTTGTATGTGTCTTTATTCCTCTACTGCCCCGACCTTCTTCACAACCAGTTTTTTTTTTTTTTTTTTTTTTTAGATTCCATATATATGTGCTAACATATGGTATTCGTTTTTCTTGCTCTGAGTTACTTCACTCTGCATAACAGACTCTAGGTCCATCCACCTCACTACAAATAACTCAATTTCATTTGTTTTTATGGCTGAGTAATATTGCATTGTATATCGGTGCCACTTCTTCTTTACCCATTCATCTGTTGATGGATACCTAGGTTGCTTCCATGTCCTGGCTATTGTAAATAGAGCTGCAATGAACATTGTGGTACATGACTGTTTATGAATTATGGTTTTCTCAGGGTATATGCCCAGTAGTGGGATTGCTGGGTCATATGGTAGTTCTATTTTTCGTTTTTTAAGGAACCTCCATTCTGTTCTTCATAATGGCTGTATCAATTTACATTCCCACCAACAGTGCAAGAGGGTTCCCTTTTCTCCACACCCTCTCCAGCATTTATTGTTTGTAGATTTTTTAAAATTAATTTATTTATTTATGGCTGGGTTGGGTCTTCGTTTCTGTGCGAGGGCTTTCTCTAGTTGTGGCAAGTGGGGGCCACTCTTCATCGCAGTGTGTGGGCCTCTCACTATTGCAGCCTCTCTTGTTGCAGAGCACAGGCTCCAGACACGCATGCTCAGTAATTGTGGCTCACGGGCCCATTTGCTCCGTGGCATGTGGGATCTAACCAGACCAGGTCGTGAACCCGCGTCCCCTGCCTTGGCAGGCAGACTCCCAACCACTGCTCCACCAGGGAAGCCCTGTTTGTAGATTTTTTGATGATGGCCATTTTGACCAGTGTGAGGGGATACCTCATTGTAGTTTTGATATGCATTTCTCTAATGATTAATGATGTTGAGCATTCTTTCATGTGTTTGTCGGCAATCTGTATATCTTCTTTGGAGAAATGTCTATTTAGGCCTTCTGCCCATTTTTGGATTGGGTTGTTTGTTTTTTTGATATTGAGCTGCATGAGCTGCTTTTATATTTTACAGGTTAATCCTTTGTCAGTTGCTTCGTCTGCAAATATTTTCTCTGAATCTGAGGGTTCTCTTTTCGTCTTGCTTATGTTTTCCTTTGCTGTGCAAAAGCTTTTAAGTTTCATTCAGTCCCATTTGTTTATTTTTCTTTTTATTTCCATTTCTCTAGGAAGTGGGTCAAAAAGGATCTTGCTGTGATTTATGTCATAGAGTGTTCTGCCTGTTTTCCTCTAAGGGTTTTATATTGTCTAGCCTTACATTTAGGTCTTTAATCCATTTTGAGTTTATTTCTGTGTATGGTGTTAGGGAGTGTTCTAATTTCATTCTCTTACATGTAGCTGTCCAGTTTTCCCAGCACCACTTATTGAAGAGGCTGTCTTTTCTTCATTGTACATTCTTGCTTCCTTTATCAAAAATAAGGTGACCATATGTGCGTGAGTTTATGTCTGGGCTTTCTATCCTGTTCCATTCATCTATATCTCTGTTTTTGTGCCACTATCATACTGTCTTGATTGCTGTAGGTTTGTAGTATAGTCTGAAGTCCAGGAGCCTGATTCCTCCATCTCCATTTTTCTTTCTCAAGAATGCTTTGGCTATTTGGGGTCTTTTGTGTTTCCATACAAATTGTGAAACTTTTTGTTCAAGTTCTGTGAAAAATGCCATTGGTAGTTTGATAGGGATTGCAATGAATCTGTAGATTGCTTTGAGTAGTATAGTCATTTTCACAATGTTGATTCTTCCAATCCAAGAACATGGCATATTTCTCCATCTGTTTGTATCGTCTTTGATTTTTTCATCAGTGTCTTATATTTTTCTGCATACAGGTCTTTTGTCTCCTTCAGAAGGTTTATTCCTAGGTATTTTATTCTTTTTGTTGCAATGGTAAATGAGAGTGTTTATTTAATTTCTCTTTCAGATTTTTCATCATTAGTGTATAGGACTGCAAGAGATTTCTGTGCATTAATTTTGCATCCTGCTACTTTACCAAATTGATTGATTAGCTCTGGTAGTTTTCTGGTAGCATCTTTAGGATTCTCTATGTGTAGTATCATGTCATCTGCAAACACTGACAATTTTAGTTCTTCTTTTCAAGTTTGGATTCCTTTTATTTCTTTTTCTTTTCTGACTGCTGTGGCTAAAACTTCCAAAACTATGTTGAGTAATAGTGGTGAAAGTGGGCAACCTTGTCTTGTTCCTGATCTTAGTGGAAATGGTTTCAGTTTTTCACCATTGAGAACAATATTGGCTGTGGGCTTGTCATATGTGGCCTTTATTATGTTGCGGTAAGTTCCCTCTATGCCTACTTTCTGGAGCGTTTTTATCATAAATGCGTGTTGAATTCTGTTGAAAGCTTTTTCTGTATCTATTGAGATGATCATATGGTTTTTCTCCTTCAATTTGTTAATATAGTTTATCACATTGATTGATTTGCATATATTGAAGAATCCTTGCATTCCTGGGATAAACTCCACTTGATCATGGTGTATGATCCTTTTCATGCGCTGTTGGATTCTGTTTGCTAGTATTTTGTTGAGAAGTTTTGCATCTATGTTCACCAGTGATATTGGCCTGTAGTTTCCTTTTTTTTTGATGTCTTTGTCTGGTTTTAGTATCAGGGTCATGGTGGCCTCATAAAATGAGTTGGGGAATGTTCCTCCAGCTGCTATATTTTGCAAGAGTTTGAGAAAGATAGTTTTTAGCTCTTCTCTAAATGTTTGATAGAATTCGCCTGTGAAGCCATCTGGTCGTGAGCTTTTGTTTGTTGGAAGATTTTTAATCACAGTTTCAATTTCAGTGCTTCTGATTGGTCTGTTTATATTTTCTATTTCTTCCTGGTTCAGTCTTGGAAGGTTGTGCTTTTCTAAGAATTTCTTCCCGGTTGTCCATTTTATTAGCATATAGTTGCTTGTAGTAATCTCTCATGATCCTTTGTATTTCTGCAGTGTCAGTTGTTACTTCTCCTTTTTCATTTCTAATTCTATTCATTTGTGTCTTCTCCCTTTTTTTCTTGATAAGTCTGGCTAATGGTTTATCAATTTTGTTTATCTTCTCAAAGAACCAGCTTTTAGTTTTGTTGATCTTAGCTATTGCTTCCTTCATTTCTTTTTCATTTATTTCTGATCTGATCTTTATGATTTCTTTCCTTCTGGTAACTTTGGGGTTTTTTGTGTTCTTTCTCTAATTGCTTTAGGTGTAAGGTTAGTTTGTTTATTTGAGATGTTCTTGTTTCTTGAGGTAGTATTGTATTGCTATAAACTTCCCTCTTAGAACTACCTTTGCTGCATCCCATAGGTTTTGAGTCATCATGTTTTCATTGTCATTTGTTTCTAGATATTTTTTGATTTCCCCTTTGATTTCTTCAGTGATATCTTGGTTATTTAATAGTGTATTGTTTAGCTTTCATGTATTTGTGTTTTTTACAGATTTTTTCCTGTAATTTGAATGAGATCCTTGCTGGGTAGAGTAATCTTGATTGTAGATTTTTCCCTTTCATCACTTTATATATGTCCTGCCACACCCTTCTGGCTTGCAGAGTTTCTGCTGAAGGATCAGCTGTTAACCTTATGGGGATTCCCTTGTGTGTTATTTGTTGTTTTTCCCTTGCTGCTTTTAATATATTTTCTTGGTATTTAATTTTTGATCGTTTGCTTAATATGTGTCTTGCAGTGTTTCTCCTTGGATTTATCCTGTATGGGACTCTCTGTGCTTCCGGGACTTGATTGACTATTTCCTTTCCCATATTAGGGAAGGTTTCAACTATAATCTCTTCAAATATTTTCTCAGTCCCTTTCTTTCTCTTCTTCTTCTGGGACCCCTATAATTTGAATGTTGGTGCATTTAATGTCGTCCCAGAGGTCTAAGACTCTCCTCAATTCTTTTCATTCTTTTTTCTTTATTCTGCTCTGTGGTAGTTATTTCCAGTATTTTATCTTCCAGGTCACTTATCTGTTTTATGCCTCAGTTATTGTGCTATTCATGCCTTCTAGAGAATTTTTAATTTCATTTATTGTGTTGTTCATCACTGTTTGTTTGCTCTTTAGTTCTTCTAGGTCCTTGTTAAACACTTCTTGTACTTTCTCCATTCGATTTCCAAGATTTTGGATCATCTTTACTATCATTACTCTGAATTCTTTTTCATGTAGACTGCTTATTTCCTTTTCATTTGTTTGGTTTGGTGGGTTTTTGCCTTGCTCCTTTATCTGCTGTGTGTCTCTCTGTCTTCTCATTTTGCTTAACTACTATGTTTGGCATCTCCTTTTCACAGGCTGCAAGTTCATAGTTCCTGTTGTTTTTGGTGTCTTCCCCCAGTGGCTAAGGTTGGTTCTGTGGGTTGTGTAGGCTTCCTGGTGGAGGGGAAACGTACCTGTGTTCTGGTGGATGTGGCTTGGTCTTGTCTTTCTGGTGGGCAGGACCGCGTCTGGTGGTGTGTTTAGGGGTGCCCGTGATCTTATTATGATTTTAGGCAGCCTCTTTGCTAATGGGTGGGGTGTGTTGCTGTCTTGCTAGTGTTTGGCCTAGGGTGTCCAGCACTGTAGCTTGCTGGTCGTTGAGTGGAGCTGGGTCTTAGCATTGAGTTGGAGATCTCTGAGAGAGCTTTCACTGTTTGATAGTATGTGGAGCTGCGAGGTCTCTGGTGGATCAATGTCTTGAGCTTGGCTCTCCCATCTCAGAGGCTCAAGTCTGATACCCAGCTGGAGCACCAAGACCCTGTCAGCCACATGGCTGCAACTTGAGACATGACCATTCGCACCCCATTCACCTGCGTTGGTCAGGTGGCGTCTTCTTTTTCACTACCTGTGTTTTATGCCTTGTGTTTTTGACTGCAAGGCATGTGGGATCCTAGCTCCCCAACCAGGGATCAAACACACACCTCCTGCATTGGAAGGTGAAGTCTTAACCACTGGCTGCCAGGGAAGTCCCTATAAAGATTCTTAAAATGATTTTTTTATATTTATTTCTCTCAAGATCTTTCTTGTCCTTCAGCTGCCATGGAAACTTTTTATTTATCTGCAAATTCCTAAATTTCGTCTGATAATTATATTTTCCTCCTGCCCTCTTCATTTTATTTTTTGTGATAATATCTCTTAACATAAAATATACCCCCTTAGCAAATGTTTAAGTATACAACACAGTATTGATAACTATAGGCACTATGGTGTATAGTAGATCTCTATTATTTTGAATGCTCTGATTTTCTCCATATCCCCTTCCTTCTAGATCTGTTCGTTGTTGTTTTCACCAGTAACCCTATACTGGCTTTCCAAAATAAGTAAGTCAGGGTCCTTTTATGGTATCTCAGAGTTTCACCTCATCCAATTGTCAAATTCTTCACAGTAAATGTCCAGGCCCCAAGAGAATGATATGGGAGAGAAGAGAGAGATTGTGAATTCACACAAGTAAGATTCTCTTTTGCTGCCCTACATCCCAGGAACTGGTGAAAAGGAGCTATCACCTTACATATAAGGTGTCAAAGAAACCTATGGTCCTTTTTCTTAGTATATTTAATTATATGTATTTATTAATAAGTTGAGAAACTAGGAAGATATTGACAGCAAAGGTAAAGATGATCTTTTCTAGATAGTAAAATGTGGCTGCTTTGGTGTACAACAGTTAATTTTAAGTTTCAGAGAAAAGAGCTGTTCAAAAGTCAATTTGCCATCAAAATGCTGTGTGAAAATAAACCCAGGCTCACCACAGCTGTCCCGGTCATCCTATGCTTGAGTACAATCAGTCACTGGTATCCGAGGGGGATTGTTTCCAGGACCCATCCCCCTACACAGGTACCAAAATCCATGGATGATCAAGTCTCTTATGTGAAATAGCGTGGTATTTGCCTACAACCCACCCCTATCCTCCTGTTTACCTTAAATCACGTCTAGATTACTTATAATACCTGATACAGTGTAAATGCTATGTAAATAGTTGCCAGTGTTGTTGGTGTGGCAAATTCAAGTTTTGGTTTTTGGACTTTTCTGGAATTTTTCGAATATTTTCAATCTGCATTGATTGAATTGGGGGATGCAGAATTCTTGTATAAGGAGGGTCAACTGTAATCTATTTGTGGGTCTATCTCTACAGCAACAAATTTAAATGCTGCATTGTAATTAATACTTAGGACAGTATAAATGAACCCTCAGAGAAGTTTAAACTTTCTTCTGTACGTGTACTTTGTTTTAAATGACTGGAAAATAGATGGTGCATATAGAAACATTCCATCTGAAAAGTTTAGGTTTTAGGAATTTTGTGTTAAAGTTGGTAGTTTAGAAAATGTGAATATATAATAGAAGCTACTGTGAATTTTCCCAAAAACTGAAGCTAGGTTCTCAATTTTCACATTTATAACTAAACTGGAGTATATTTCATTTACCAATTATATTTATAATTATTTCAGAATTGCCCAGAATTACCTTCCAGAGAATTTAAAGTGAGAATGCTTTACTCACTACTGAACATGAAATGATTAAACATAAATTCTGAAAGTCAAATAATGTCATTGAAATAATTTAACAATAGAAATTATCACTTTTGGTTTGTATAGCTCTATACAGGTAATTAAGGTGAAATGCTGTTTTGTCTTTCCTACATGTGATCATCAATTCTATAAAAATAACTCTCCCCCAAAAAAGTTTCATCAGAGTTCGAAACTTTGGCATTGAGAGTCATCATAAAATAGTGGTAAAACTGCTTCATGTTAATAGTATTTACCCTACAGGAAAGTTTAGGCTTCATTTACAGTGTGCAACCATTCAAAACAACATAACTTTGCTATGCTATTAAAGTAATCATCCAATTTAAGAACATATTACTTTGAAGACACCATCTGGCATAATACAGAATCTAGAGGGAAGAATTGGTCTTACTATGGATTTTCAGAGAAAGTATAAAATAACATGGATAATCTGTTCAACAGCCCTGTTCAATATTAAAAATTATCACAAGCTCAGGAGGTTGACACAAAAGCACATTAAAGAATATTTTTTTCTTTTTAAATAAAAACATTGTAAAACTATGTTTACATACATTTAAGTGGAAAATGGTCTACATGATAGGAATTTTTTAAAACTGTATTTTCTGACATATATTACATGCTTAGCAACATACCTGCATATTTCACTGTAATTGGCATATGAGGATATTCTCCAAAAGGAACTGAAGTGTAGCACAATATACCACCCCACAATATGCCTCTTAAGGATTATCTTGAGCTGGTTATTTTTGAAGAAACAGCAGATGCAGGAGAAGCTCTGAAAAATCAGTAGAAATTACCCTTTTGTTAGATAAATTTACTTTTATAAGGAAAATCTCCATTTGCAAAGGTGTCTCCCTCTCAGTACCAAGAAGAGGAGGATGACTACATCTCTAGAAACTCTCATCAATGGAGAGGGCAGCAGACCTAAATCTGCTTAAAAACCTTATCCTTATTTACCGTGCTATGCTTTTCCTATAACTTCCCATAACTGGTTCCCCACCCTCCACAACATCTTCTTCCGTCTTTAGGAGGAGATGGTACTTAAGGTGATGGCTTGGACCATTTGTTACTACCATGACTCACTGAAGACTCAGATGAAGGTCAACATTTTTTAGCAATAAAGTATTTTTGTTCTGTTTTGTTTTGTTTTTTGTTTTCTTTTTGCGGTACGCGGGCCTCCCACTGCTGTGGCCTCTCCCGTTGCGGAGCACAGGCTCCGGATGCGCAGGCTCAGCGGCCATGGCTCACAGGCCCAGCCGCTCCGCGGCATGCAGGATCTTCTCGGACCGGGGCACGAACCCGTGTCCGCTGCATCGGCAGGCGGACTCCCAACCACTGCGCCACCAGGGAAGCTCCAATAAAGTATTTTTAATGAAGTTATGTATGTTGTTTTATTTTTAGACATAATGCTATTGCACATTAATAGACTACAGTATAGTATAAACATAAATTTTATATGCACTGGGAAACAAAAAAAAATTGTGTGACTCTCCTTATTTCATTATGCGCTTTATTGCAGTGTTCTGGAAGCCAGCCCACATTCTCTCTGAGGTATGACTGTACTCAGTTTTGGTTATTTCCCATGTATACAGGAGGTATACATATTGTAAAACTTCTGTTTGTTTTTCCCCTGTTAATCTGTCTTTTATTCTCAGCCAAGAACCTAGAAGTGTAGAGGGAAATTTATTTTTTCTTCCCTACAGAAGAAATAGTCATTTTATACTTTGATATTTCCATAAAATGATTTTCAAAAATGTTTAAAGATAAAACCTATCTGCAAAGAAGAAATTAAAAGAGGTGTACATGGATTAAAAGCTCATTTTATTTTACATAGATTATAAAAGTTACTTTAGGCATAGTATAACTACAAGTATTGGGACTATAATCTTGCGTGAATATCAGTCTCATTATTTTATAAACATCTTACCTCTCAACAGTACACTTTAGTATTTTGATTTGAAATTGTAAAAACCCTGATATACTTTTATGAGGATATTTCTTTAAGTAAGCTGTTTATTTCAAACACATCTTCTTTATTGCTTTCAGCTCACATATTACTCTGTTAAATGCACATTTTAATCACTATGAAAACAACAGCTGCTTTCCATAGTTAAGTGGCAGTTTATACAATGCACAGAAAAACTGCAATGATTAGCATTAATACTTTCAGTGTTTTCTAATAATATTTTGTGCACTAGGTTGGCTTGTAATGGACTAGACATTTGAGGATTTCTATATTCAAGAAATTGTTTTGCTTTTGTTCAAATATTTATAAATGATAGATTAGATGAATGGATGGATAGATAGATTTTTTAGTTCTTTTATTCTGCAAAATCATTAATTGGCACATTGTCTTGAAAATGAACATAAATCACTGTGTAGTATTACAAATTGACAAAATCTTTATATAATGTTGAACTTGTGAGGTTCAACATACTTTTGGCAGTTCTTTTATATCCCTCATACATATATGTTTATTCTTATTGTTCTAGTTTTACTTCTCCTTCTCAAAATCTCTCAACACTTTTATAGAAATTAAATTTTTGCTAAGCTATGTACCAGGAAAAGGCCATTATAATCTTGCCTCAAGCAGCTTGCAGTAAAAGAAACATACTAATAAATGATGTTCATAAATTCTTAAAGATGGAACAAGAAATGACTTAGAATTACATTTATTACTTTATATAAGTAAATAAAGTATATAGAATATATGCATGTAATGCTCTATGCACATTTATTTGTTCTAAGTAGAGAGGAAATTACAGTTGCCACAATTTAAAATGATATTTATGAGTTTGAAATCATGGTAAGTGTCCTAGAAAGCAGAAGAGGGCATTATGGGTCTGATGGGATTACAAAATAATGGAAATCAGGCAAATAATCAGAGAATCTCCTAATACAGTACTACATAGAAGCAAGAGAAAATTTAGGAGGATGCGTGTTAAATAAAATTGCCTGGGAAACAACTCAAATTGAAAAGAGGTACTAACACTGACATTGGTATTGGAGAGAAAGAATTTTCCTCTACCCTTTAAAGGTTCTTTTGGCTGGTCTGATGAAATTGACATGAAGCAGAGTAACAGAAGAAATTCACATTAATTTTGTATGTATAGGAACCCCACATACATGGCAGATTCAAAGACAGAAAGGTAAAATGAGGTATCTATATGCCACACTGAATGGAAAGGGGGCTGGGGCTTCAAAGGGGAGGAGGGCAATTCACAGAGCAATAAGAACAAGAACAGATGTTTCGTAACTGGATGTTTTCCCTGCCACACAGATGGGCCACTCGGGTCAAATTTATCTCTGGAAATAATTTTCATTCTGGGAAAGACTTCCAATTTAAATTCTTCTAGGTAATTAAGAGAGGGGCAGAAGTTTCTCTGGAGCCTACTGTTCTCAACTGCCTTTAGTTCAAAGTGGCACATGTTGAGAAGGTTCGTTGTGAACCCCTTCAGTGGTCAACTGAGTAACAGTCACTGTGTTATTCATCAAACTCTTGCTAAATACATACCTGGTGCAGATTGTACAAATGTGAATAGGAAGTAATTCCACCCCTAAGGGAGCTCACTATCTACTCATAGAGAGCATGTGAATAAATGGATTACAGTACAGTTAGAGCAATATTGGAAATGTGTACTTTGTACAGGGACAGCACAGATAAAGAAGGGGTGGAAAGATGGATGAGAGTTTGTCAGAAAGATAGGAAAGTAATTTTACAAGCAGGAATAGCAATATTTGAAAAGGTTTAGTTAAAGAAATATACAATGTAGTGGTTTTAGGGCACTAAGCTAAAGCCTAAATTATAAGATAAGAATAAAGTGAAACAGTCACCTTTCTCTATACAGATAACTTTTTAAATTTATTGAATACATGGAATTTTTCCTAGGAACATTTAGAATTTTTTAAGGATTAAAATGTTCATCACCAACATAGAAATAACACACAGTGGTTAGCTGCTAGGACTTTGAAATCAGACAGTCTTGCATTTCAATTCTGGATTTGCCTGTTAAAAATAGAATGACTTTTGGAAATTTCTTAGCTTTTCTAAATTTACTTTCATCTTCTGTAAAATGGAAATAACAGTACTAACCCATAAATTTGCTATAAGTATACATAAAAAGTGCCATTGGAGTATGTAAGCATTGATAAATGTTAATATATAACTATTAGCTTGTTATTATTATGTGAGGAAGATGTTGAAAACATAATTCTGTGTCTGCAAGCATCAGTATTATCTTCTCTATTCTTTAATAAAAGTTAAATATACTGTGCTCATCATTATGCATGATAAGATTTTTATTACCCAGGGGAGTAAAATGAGTATAAATCTAATGACACTGACATCAATTTGAGTAAACTTCTCTTACCTACAGGCATAATCTTCCACTGCCCAACATTTTTTATTAGAATTTCTAGAAATTTTTTATTTTTAAATATTTATAGATTCTCAGGAAGTTACAAAACCATTACAGAGATTTCCTGTGTACTCTTCACCCATTTGCCCTCATTAGTTGCATCTTCCATAACCATAGTACGATATTAAAACCAGAATATGACAAAGATATAATGTACAGTTCTGTGTCATTTTACCACGTGGGTAAATGTGTGTAACCACTACCGCAATCAATATGTAGTATTATTCAGTCACCAAAAGATCTCCCTCATACTGCTCCTTTATAGTCACACTCACCCCCTCCCTCACCCACTATCCCTAATTCTTGGAAACCAATAATGCGTTTTCCATCTCTATCATTTATTTCAAGAATGTTATATAAATGAAATCATATATTATGTGACCTTTTGATATTGGCTTTTGAATTCAGCATAATTCCTCTGAGATTTACTAAAGTTGTTGGTGTTTATCAATAGTACATAGCTTTCTTTACTGAGTAGTATTCCATGGTATGGCTGTACTACAGTTTGCTTAACCACTCACCTATTATAGGACGTTTTGATTGTTTCTAGTTTGGGGGCTATCACAAATGAAACTGTAGTGAACAGTCATTTACATGTTTCATGGGGACATAATTTTCATAAATGCCTCGAAGTGCAATTGCAAGATTGTATGAAATGTATATTTTTAGAGTTTTAAGAATTTGTCAAATTATTTTTTAGAGTGCTTATACCATTTTACATTCACACCAGCAATATATGAGTTTTTTCACATCTTCACCAACATTTAATATTGTCACAATTGTTTTATGTTAACTGTTCTAATAGAAGTTTACTGATACCTCATTATGGTCTTAATATATTTTCTATCAGAGGATAATATTCATTTTCATAGAAACATATTTCTAAATAGATAATAAATTCTTTGTCTTTCTAAAGTAAAGTATGGAATTGACGTTTAGGGAAAAAAGTTAATTTTGCTATAAGGTATTAGGCAACTGAAGAAATACAAGGAAAACAAAATCTATTTCAAGTTGGTTGAGATTCAAACCAGACATTGGGACTAGAGTGAAAAAAACATTCCACATTCCCATGAGAAAATACATAATTTTATCAATGATTTTCAAGAAACGCATTCACCAAAGGAAAAAAAAAGATGAACTTATCTCACTTATATGTGGAATCTGTATAAAAAAAAGTATAACATAGAAGCAAATGTAGTAGATGGTGATTGCCAAGGCCTAGAAGGTGGAGGAAATGGGGAGATGCTGGTCAAAGAGTACAAATTTGCAATTACTTAGGATGAATAAGTCTAAAGATATAATGTTCAGCATGATGATTATAGTTAATAATACTATAGTGGATACTGGAAATTTGCTAAGAGGATAGATTTCAAGTGCTCCCACTACACACAAAAAATAGTGACTATGTGAAGAGATGAGTATGTTAATTAGCTTGACTTTAGTAATCATTTAACTGTGTATATGTATACCAACTCATCATGTTGTACACCTTAGACAATCATTATTGAAAATAATAATACAAATCATGTCTGTTATCTATCTTCCTGCTGTACCATCCCGAGAACTTACATTCATTACCTAAATATAGTTCTGAAAAAAGAATACTTTTGAAAAAATACAGTTGTGTTCCTTGTGTATGACTGTCTTAAGTCTTATATGACTAGTAACAGTTAAGAATTCTAAGGGTCTCAGCTTCATATTCCCTAAATTAAAAAAAAGAGTCTATGTGCAAAATATATTAAAAGAACAATTGTTTTTAGTAAAAAATGTGTTAATATAACATAATATCAGACAGAGTAAAACTCAGAATTTAGGTTCTCTAACATTACTAACATTGAGAAATTTTGTGGCACTGGAAAATAGTTTCCTTGGTAATTTAACCAAAGTAAATCCTATCTGTAACTGAAATAGCACACACACACACAAACCCATAACATTTCCTTTGCATTTTCTTAAAAGGAATTCTTTTTAATTTTTTTTCAGAACATATGTTAGCATTTCATTTAGGGTCTTATTAAAAATGTCCTGGCATTTCTGCTTGTCTGAATAGAACTTCACTACCTCACACGTCTTAAGCATTATAAAATATCACATTAACCTTTCTAACAGAGCTTGATATGACACACAAGATATATTCTTCCAGGAGAATGTATTATTCATTAAGTAAATAGTAGAAGCAATATGAAAGAATTGTCTGAGTACTAAAATTTAATCAAAGCAATTAAAGTCAAAGGTGTTAATATATAGCTAGACATATTACAGTCATCAAATATTGTTGAACTTTTCCTTCAGGAATGAAATAGACTCCTACTTCAACTACTCATCTGAACTTTTATTACGTCTCATCATTTTTGTACTAAATCATGATGCTGAATTTATTCCAAGTACCTGTGCATAAGATACTGTGAACTTTGTATTATCTTCTATTGTGTCTATAGTTGATAACTCATTTCTAAGTCACTATTTATTTTAGAATTGCTTTACAGATCTACTATGATAATATGCCAGAGGAAATATTTTAAGCATAAATAGAAATGATTTTATATACCATGATATTAATAATTTTCAGAAAAAAATCATTGCACGCAATGCTTTATGAGTTTATAGTATCTATTTGAATGCCAAATGCTGTTTTGTAATTATACTAAAGAGTTTTGCTTATAGTCAAATATGATGACAGGAGTAATCAGTTTGTGAGCATCTACAATGTGCCATAGTTTATATGTGCTAGATAGTTTATATTCAGAATATCTTTTGGTATTGTTATTATGGGCATTTGAAAATGAAACAGAGAATAACTTACCCAAAAACATGCAACTAGTCAATAACAAACACAATCTGTGAATTGAGAATATATTAAAAATAACCTTGGATGATCATCAAATACTATGACAGGAAATAACCAATATATAGCAGTCAGAATTCCCATACCTAAAACTATGCTGGTTGAGTAAAGCTTTTGAATAGAGTCCTCAAATAAAATAAGTAGTCATTTTAAAAAAGAGATGAATTTAGGAATGTATTTAAATATACTGCTCTTATGGAAAGGAAACACATGATACATGAAACCACCAGAAATATAAATAACTCAACAAATTTTTCTCAATATTAATAGGCATCTGTGATGCCAATATTAATAAAGTGTTATGTGGGGATACACAAAATTTAAAGCTGATTCCCCACCTGAAGCTATGCCATAGTTGGATGCTTTTAATTACAATAAAAGGGAAAACTCAAATCACTATATGATAGAGATCAGTCAATATGTATTATTGCTTGTATGGCCTATCAAACTAGTTCCCGGTAATAGGAAATATGCATTCTGCTTCCAGCTTTAAGGCTGTTATTTCAGACTGGGGAATAAAAAAGTGCAAGGACTGCTGGTTCCCTGCCCAAGCACAGCTGTAGGATGGGCTCTGTGGCTGCCCAGATTTCCAGTTAGGCTTCCTAGTCAGGCAGTCTGGATGCTATCAAGTCATTATATTGTACACCTTAAACTTATACAATGCTGTATATCAATTATATCTCAATAAAACTGAAAAAAAAACCTGCAAGGACTTTGCACCTGGAGATTTCTTCTGTATGACAAACTACTTTCCAAAGATGGGTGTTGTTCTGATCCTTCAGTGCAGAAGCCTGAGCCATGTAGATAACTGTCATAACTCTCTTATTTCCTTTGTAACACGGAAAGAAAAGTTTCTTTCTATCTTGCAATAGAAACATGAAAAATAAGCCAGCATAATTTCCAAAAAGGAATTGAGTAAGTTAAGTGGCTAATGCTTTCTTTGTACCTCTGAGTTCTTAGAAAGAGGCATAGAGATCTTGATTAGCTTGCTTAAGAAAAATAGAAAATAATCACAATGTGTTAATCTCCTTTGCTTCCCTTTGGTAGGATGTTACTGTATGGAATAAGAGGACCTCAGCTTAGGAAGCAGTACTTGATGATCTCCCATAAAAGACATATTAGTAAATGTCAATAATGAAACCATCTTTAAAAATAGTACATATGAAATGGAATCCATGATTTCAAATCATTCAGTTGGTTCAGTTCATCTCTCAGCTTCTTGTTTTCAAAATTATTTTTAAAGTATTTTAATTTTCTCAATTTTATTCTTTGTAAGCCAATTTATAAAGCTCAAATAATTGAAAAATCATGTTGCTGTGCGAATTATTGAATGCAAAACTGAAAAAAATCAGACTTACTTGTCTGATGGAAATGAGATGCTTAATTGAATGTTGCATGTAGAATGTAGAAATCACTTTATTACTGGCACATTTTTTCCCTCAACTCTATGTATTTATATAGCACTTATTACTATAGTGTCTAGACGTCTTAACAAATATGTCATGCCAATATAAAACACTATATTTTCTGGCCAAACCTGTAGGAAAACCATATGGCATTGAAGTTATTGAAAAGCAAACACAAAAATAAATCACCCTGCATAATCAGACATTGGATGTTATTATTAGATTTTGATGATGTGACTTTCTCTTCACATGTTTGTCTTAAATACTACTGCAATTAAGATATTTCATGGAAATTACTACCATTGGGCCTGGCTTATAAATAGTAACTAGTACTATTAATGTAACTACCAACATGGTTACCTTTACTTGCCCAAACTCCTGAAAATCTTGATATCAAGATTCAGTTAAACTTCAGGAATTATTTCAGTTACTCATTTTAAGAAGTTTATAGTTCCAGAAGCTTAAACTGTTTTCTAGGTAACTGACTAGAAAAGATAGTTTTCCTTGACTTGGTTACTTTAAAATGCATTTTAAAAATCATTCTTTTTCTTTCTCCTATAGGTCCAAAATTAGGCTTTAAATACAATTAACAGCCTGGTCAGTAAAAGGAATATTTATGTTATCCACAAAAATAAATTTTATGACTTATACACATATTACTAAGTAAATTTTGTAGTTCTCAGAGTTGAAGGTAAAAAATAATGGTATTTGTAGACTGACTGGAGAAAGTGCTCTTAAGGCAGTCTTCAGATTAGTGCTGATTCATGCTTCCTTTTCTAAGCAAATAAAATGAGGAAAATAACAAGAAAATATATACATACTATTACTGGCAGAACCTAGAATATGGAAGAAGTTTGTGAGAAATAATGAAGCAAAAGACTTAAAAAATTTTCTTTGTATGCTTTTAGCCTCCACCACTACCCAGGCACAGGGACAGAGAGTGGTATGAATAAACATTCCTACTCTTTTCTATGTCATTGTAGTTCATTGCAATCTTATGAGATATAAATAGCCTGCAAATTGGGAAATGTACCAGATTCTGAGTGAAAGCTTGGCTGACTGATTATGTAGAACTTTTCATGTCTTGCAGTTCTGATGCTCATTCTCCCCTCTGATTGATTCCAACACATGCATTTGCCCCTTGATGTCTAGGCTATGCTTCAGCTTTTTATTGATTACTTACAGGATGAAAAACACAGCCCAAGGCAACAGAGGTGATTTAGATGTAATCCCAACCTTACAAATTTCCTAGTATAGTGAGGAGGAGACAATCTTGCTAGCTGCCCTTTCTTGATAATATTTTTTATGATATTTTATCCTTGCTAGTTTTGAACTTAAAAGGACCAATTTTTTTAATGAAAATATAGAGGTAATAGATAATAATGCTTATTATCTATTACCTCCATATTTTCATAAAATAATACTTAATATTTAGTACTAGAATATACTTTGTATTCTACTTAGTATAATTAATATTCTAATACAGTATAAGTTATATACTGATACTATTATTGCTTATAGTATAAACAATAATACTTAGTATTCTAGTGTGTCTTTGTATTTTTAAATCAATATTGATTAATTCATTTTCTAGTAAGGTGCTTTTATCAGTTACAAATCATAAGAGCTATCTCTTCCCTTCTAATATTTAGACCCCTTATTTCTTTTTGTTTTTCCGTAGTGATAGCCAGCACCCCCATTATTATATTAAACAGCTGTGGTGTTAATGAACATCTTTGTCTTTTGGTCAATTTTAAAGAGAATGTATTAAACATTTATTCATTAAGCCTAAGGTTTGTTATATGTTTTGGTATTACTTATATCAAATTGTGAAAAGTCCCATTTACCACTAGGTTAGCTATTTTTTTTAAATTATTAAATGGTATTAAACTTTGTCATGTGAGTTTTCCATAACAACTGATAAATTGTATTTGTTTTCTTCTTTATCAGTGCAGTAAATTACAATGATAGGTTTTTTTCTGACGTAGAAACTTACTTTGTGATTTTAACCACATTTTTATATGTTCATCATTAATAACTCTAAAAACTAAATTGAATAAATATATGCCAAGTGTAGACTTGATTTTAGTTAATAAATATGTCCATTTTTCTTTCTAATATTTACTTCAAATTTTATTGGTCCATGTTGTATCTAAATACTAAGGTGTAGCAAGTATTTACTCACAAAACTTAGGCCTCCAGAGTGATGAAGTCTGTTTGCTTAGCCTAGATAAATGGATTTCTTGACCTGAATTAGTATTTACTGGGTAAGGGACTGGAATTGTTTTTGAGAACAGCAAAATATGTTTTTTCAAAAACAAGAAAATTAGATCCAACAAGGAATGAAAGATAATAAAGTGAAAGTTATATTGGGAAAATAAGCAATAGAGATCCATAGCAAGGAAAGTTGAAAGAAGGGTAAAATAGACTGAGAAATTGATGGATGAGCATCACTCAAGTTGAAGACTCTAAAGGTAAAAGCTTGGATTTAATCTATCTAGGTTGCCCAGATTCAGGAGTGGTTGTAGAAGTTTTTAGGAACTTTGGAGAACTGAAAATTCATGGACTATGTTGACATCAAATTATCTCTGATGTCCTTCTATAGGTAAATTAGATTACCTAAGGATAATGAAATGGTTACTGTACAAAGGCATTGTGGCATTGTAGTAAATCAGAACATACTTCATTATGCACCCCTTGACCAACTTAGCTTTAATGTATTCTTTTTAGTCCTTTTATGCTCCATTTGCTGCATTTACTTTCCTCTGTGCATCTGAAGGACTGGTGATTCCAAGGATCCTACCTTTGCAAGTACCCCAAAGATTTATCAAAATAGCAAGTGGAGCTCAGGAAGAAATACAATCTAGGACTCCAAAGTACCTTTAAGATGATTTGTCCATACAAAATTTGGCAAACACAATGTGGGGAAATGTGTGATAAAAAAAAAAAAATTGAAGCAACACTTTTAAAAAATCACTATGGTGGGAGAGGCCACAACAGTGAGAGGCCCGCGTACTGCAAAAAAAAAAAAAAAAAAAAAAAAAAATCACTATGGGCAGGAAGAAGAGAGACCTGTGTTCATTATGATTGTATGTATGTTTTTCAGATACAACATACGAGACAAATTTCTACAGAGAAAGAACAATGAAAATAATTGTTAATTGAAATTCAATTAACATGCTATCAAAACACTCCATTTATTTATTATCTCTAGTTTGGAGGATCATTAGTAAAAATTCAGAAATAAATGTATGTCTAAAATTTCACACATGATTCTCCAAGTTGATTATAGTATAAACAATAAGAATTTGATACAGTAAACTTTTTATTGTGCTTACTATATTCAAAGATTGAGATCTTATTTTAGCTAACATGATTAACATAGAAAATAGTTGTATTAAAAGAAAATTAAAGTTTTATTTAATTTAATTAGGTTGATTTTGTCCTTGATTGTATACACTACTTATATAATTAATTACACACTCAGTGAAAAAAACAGCCATTTATTCATTCACCAAATAAAAATAACAGTTTACTCTGTACTGTAGTTTTATGCTGATTTGAAAGGCTTAGACATTAAGATTATTTGCTATGAATTGCCTTATGTTGTGTGATTACCAGTAAAATACACTATTTACTAAATATTCTTTGCACCAAAGTATTGTCAAGTATAGAAATACAATAGCTAATCTCCCCCACTCGATGTCCCTACTTCATCTCTCCTACTTTACAGACTTTGTATGTTTTAGCCTTTTTGTCTCTCTCTGAATGCCTCAGTCCTTTCTAAGTCAAGCATAATCAAATAATGGAAATCAGAATATTATTAGAATCAGTGAAGACATTCTCCAACATCCACTACCATATTCAAATACAGTTTTCCTTTAGAACATTAACTCAGTTGTTGAATTAGTTGAATAGGAGGTGAAAGAAAATTTTCTTCTAAGATATATCACTGTTATTTTCCCCTTATTTAGCCAACACTGTAATAATTGTGTTCATATCTTGGGAAATGAATTCTGACATTCATTCAATACTTTTTTCATGTCAATCTTTCAAGGGGCTTGTAGGCTCAAACTGTTGCCGCAGTAGTGCCGTGATTAGTAATTCTCAGTCAAATCTTAAGTGAAATTTCATATATAGTATATATTCTTAGGACTCCCCTGGTCACCTTCTTTCAGAATAGGGCTCATGTGCATTCTGCTAGAGATATGCAATGTGATTAATACCAGGTGAATGTTTTCTAGATATACCCAGTTGATTCACAAGATCGCTGTAAGCAAGGGAGATGCAGGAGTTGTGAGGATGTTAAGAAGCACATGCATCTTGATGGTGCTTATATTATATGTTTATTGAGTACTACCCAGAGACTGCACTCTGACTTTCTGATGACTCTGGAGAACAGGTCTCAATACACAGAATATTTCAGAAGCCAAATCTTTTGTTTCCCAAGCATAACACCAAAGTTTTATTTTTTTCTCGAAATTCTATTCCCTTATGATTAAGTAAAACCTCAGAAAACTTACTTTAAAAATGATATCTTTCAAAAGCAGAGTTGAGTCACATGTTCATTTCTTTATTAGGGCAAAAGAGAGGAGTTTCTATATTAATGTTTTATTTTTGTTTGTAAATTTAAAAATTCAGTAATATTCTTTTTCAAAAAATTCAGTAATATTCTATGTCTTATATTCTACTTGTTCCTAACTCAAGAATTTTTATTATCCGAATTGAATAGCATCATTAAGTTGGTATGGGGGATTTCAGCCACAAAAAAAATTACTTGGCCACTTCAGTTGCTTCATCTGTAAAATGGGCTTAATAATAATACTTAATTCAGCAGTATATTGCAAGGATTAAATGACCAATGGATGTACTTAATAAATATTAGTTATAAGATTATAAATATGAGTATTAAAGTACTTTTAATATTTGCAAAATCAGGAAACAATTTACAATACCATCCTCACTTCTGATACCCACTGCAAATTCAGGGGTCCTCAGGACCACCACTTCTGACAAAAAATGCAACTTTAGGGGTTCCGAAAACCACCCTAGATTTTAATAATTTGCCAGAGGGACACATTGAACTGACTGAAAGCTGTGGGACTCACAGTTACAGTTTATTTCAGTGGAAGGATATAGGTTAAAAATCAGTCAAGAGAAGAGGTGTCTGAGGCAGAGTCCAGGAAAGTAACATATATGCAAGTAGAGCTTCCAGTTGTCCTCTCCCCATAGAGTCATGGACAGCACTAACTTTCCTGGCAATGATGTTTGACAACAGTATATTTCCAACCAGGATAGCTCACTGGAGCCTTGATTTCCAGACCCTTAACTGTCATGTAAACATGGTTGACCCACATGTAGCTAACTTCAGTCTCCAGCCCATCTGGAGGTAGAACTAATACTGCAAGACCCGAACTCTCCATCATAAATCACTTCAGTAGATTATCTAGCATGACCCCAGGCCCTTAGCTAAACAAAGTTACTTTAATCCAGCAAGACATTCCAAGAATTTAGAGACTGCCTCTCAGGAGCTGAAGGTAAAGGCCAGATATCCCTTTGGGTAAGGATAATTCTTAACTATACACTGTTGACTTTCTGATTGCTAATATCAGTATTTCAAAGAGAAATTCAAATGTACAGACGAAATAGAGGTAGGAATTGCAGCTGCCCATTCTGTAAAAGAGTTAATAGTGTAAAGTTTATCGTAGGTTTTGCATTGAGGTAAACTGTTAATATTTTTAGAAGCAAAATGTTAATTGCATTAAAATAGTTTTTGTTTTGGCTTACAACTAACTAGAATTTTATTTGCCCTCTGGATAGCAAGTGACACTTTTCAAATTACAGATGAGGAATATAGTCACCATTTTGTGCTTATGTATAAAAAACATATTAGCATTTTAATTTACATGTTGTCTAGTCTTTATTTTTTTAGTCTATGTTGAGTTTTAGGTACTGATCTTTATCAATAAGATGCAGACTGTGCTTTTAAAAAAGTAGCACTGTTGGCATAAATGCAAAGTACAAATTTACATATCATTTTGAAAGAAGTAACCTTTCGTTTTAATCAGTTAGTCTCAGATGAGGTGTGTAACTATACAAGTATTTTTGTGCATTCATTTCAATCATTGTGATAATAAGCTTAAAGACATAAAAGTTGTTCTATTTCTTCTGCTGCATTGTTAAACCTGTGCAAGTGTTTCAATTACCATAGTTCTGAAAAATTTTATGCCTTAAAATTTTAAGGTAATATATTCTCTTTCTTGTATTCAATTTTATTTTTTGTATTCAGTCTAAAATACCTGACAGCTGCTTTTGAATATGTTTTGTAGGCATTTGAAAAGAGACAAGTGTAGGGTAGGACTGAAAAAAGGCTAGAACAAAGCTGATTCTGACAACCTATCATGTGTTAAGAAAAAACAAGATATTTTTGCATATTACATGGTACTTTTATAAAAATAGCATGAATTTGCAGTAAAACTACTTTGTTTTTTAAGGTTTTTTTTTTTTTTTTCCACATTGAATTTAACTGCCTCTGAACCTGCTTGGCAGCTACTTGGTCTCTCCTTAGTTTATCTCTGCTTAGTTTATTCTTAATGAGATTTCTGCTAATTTATAGTAGAATAAAATAGGAAATGCTGCAAATTTGATAAGAATATTTTGAGAAACAAGAATAGTAACATTCAAAATAAGAATGGATTATAATCTAAGGTGAAGGGAATTTAGCAGCATGATTAGCTGCCTGGGGAATACTATAAGTAATGTGTGGTCATCATTATTCTGGCATCTGTATACTAGTTCTGGAATGTGCCAAGAACATAAATGGCCAGAGTGAAATAGACCCTACAGAACTCAGCTACCGGTACTAATGTCAAAATTATATAGTAAAATATAATTATGAATAAATATCCTAGTGAATTTATTTAATGCTGCTTGAAACATTCACTTGTTAATGGGCAAAAATAACAGGAAGTAGACAACTTTTTCTGTTTCTTCTTTACCACTTCCTAGTCATGTGAGCCTAGACGACTGTTTTTTCCTCTCCAGTCTTCATTTTCTTTATCTACTAATTAGGGCTAGTCATATCTGCCCTTTGTAGATTACAGATTATTGCAAAGACCAAAACCAACACATTACAATTACTTTTATTAAGTGCAGTGCAATTGCAAATGTAAGATATTATAGAATATTTTTAAATATGGTAAAATGGCTTCCTCGAAGAAGTACTAACAACCAAAGTCAGCATTAATTTACAAGAATGTATAAAATTGAATTAAGTAATTACCAATATGAAACTAACATTTTATTCCCAGCATTACCCATCCACCAAACAAATGTTTGCATAAATACACATAGTTATTTTTTAAAAATCAACTCCCGTTATTTTTTTCAGGTAGATTTTCCCTACCTAATACCAAACTTAAGTAATCATCTGGAGGAAGAAAAATAAAATTGTTAATAGCTCAGCCAATGCACTAAGAAAGCACTGGATTATAATCTTGTGTCTGCTATTTAAGTGGTTTTTGACTGTAGGCAAGTTATTTGCAAATATATTCAATGGAGATGATAAACGTATTTTTTTGCTTTGTTACTTTAAAGGTTAAATGAATTTTTATGTAACATTTTATATTACTTCATTGTGTCTGCTGCATAAATGTATGCTTAGTATATTATAGCTGTTTTATATGCCGGGGTAGTACAACAAAGATAACATATAAGATGCATAGCATTTGCTTAAAACTATTCAATATAGAAAGTAAAACTATTCAATCTGAGATTATGCCTTATATTAAAAGAAAAAGTAAATTTGATCCAAATGATGAGATTGGGGCAATCATATGGATGGATATTCCATAAATATGAGTTTGGCTGTACTATTTACCATGTACACTAGCTAAAGTTCTCAGTATAGAGAGAAATTTGAAGATTCAATAGTTTTTTCAAAAACAAGTATTTACTTGTTTTAATATTCTTATTTAAGTCAAAGTTCTACTGACATGTGTTTTCAAGAATGCAAAATTATCACGATCCCTCAGGGATCATATTTAAAGTAACTTATTTGTGTTGAGATATCAAGAACAAAAGCCTAAAGTGTTATTTATATGAAAAAAATGTCCTCCAACCAAATGTACTTACAAATAGAACATAAACTCATGAATATTTAGTTTTTCTTCTTTTCTCTAGGCATTAGTAAATATCCCATTGTTAGAATGTTTCATTTACTTAGCACAATGTGGAGCACAATGTCAGAAACAGTTTACTTGGATTATAACTTCTCATGGGCAAGATCATGACTTAACCATGTTTTTTTCTTTGTCACTGGGCATAATACCTGGGACAGAGTAGATAATGTAACATGTTTATTGAAAAAATAAATTATAACAAGGAATAAAATCAATTTATATCATATAAAATATCAAATGGTGTATGAATTATTCAAAGAATATATGTATTTTTTTCTGTCACAAATATAAGAAACTCTGACATTATTAAATAAAAGATTTGTTCTTATGCTTTTGTGAATCAGTTTTTTTCCAATAAAGATCATGAATCCAAAAAACTGTATTTTTGATGAATCAACCTGAAAAGGTTTTTTATTACATTTCAGACAAGCATGCAAAGGATTACAAGGTTACTGATAGTTTGTCTGAATAAACCCAAATCCCCCTACCAGAATCACACAGGAATCTATATTTTTATAGCCTTCAAGATATTTTCAGTAACTTTCCTTTGTTAGCATTTTTTTAAAACTAGTTCAGCAGTAACATTAGTAAAATTTAGTTAGACTTTTTAACGAGTGGAAAAGTTTCACTGTCCAGCCCTTTCTGCTTGCATCTGTGAAGAATTAAATACATAGGAAACTAATTAGAAATACACATATATAATGTTTGAGTAGACAAACACTTTTAAATATGTAAATGCTTTCAAAATAGAATAATTTTCTTTCACCTTTTGAAACATATAAAAAGAAGCAAGTTTATAATATGTATTTAAATTTTACATTTAGAATAACTTTTTATGTATGAAATAAATTAATCATATCTTTACATATTTAGTGAACAGCTTAATGTTCTTTTATCTAACATAAGTAGAAATGGAAAAAGGGAATGTTTAAAAATAGATTTAAATTTAATATATAAATTCTTATTTATTTTAAGCACAAAATATTTCCATATCAAATAGTGAATACCACTAATTTACTTAGGAACTTATCTACAGCTGCATACTGCTCTTGTTATTAATACCTACATTTAAATAAATTATATCTGTTATATTTTAAGAAGCTAATATATAAGTATAGCTCACAATTCTAATTATTTATTATTAACCTTTGGAATAGACCAGCCACTTTTTGAGTCTATGGCATTTCTTGTATTTCATTTGTTTCATAGGTTCTGAAGTTAAGTAACATTGTACTCAAATAAAACTTATTGATTTTTCATGTATTTAGCCTTCACTTGAGATTATCACTCATTGATTATTTTAATACTAAGTAACTCTTGCAAAAGATTTAAGGTCCCATAAAAGTATAAAGAAGATGTTAAATCTCATGGTTGTCAAAGAGTTTTACTAGGGTTTTTACAAAGGTAATGAATATTTATACAATTTCTTAGTCCTTAAATTATTTCATTAGAATTTAACATGATGGTTAAGTTCAAGTTTGGCAATTACAAAAGTTTGAGACTGTATAGAATGGGCTGTTCTTTCTTTTTATTAAATTTTAATGTTTTATACTTGTTTGTTTTTTTTTAACATCTTTATTGGAGTATAATCGCTTTACAATGGTGTGTTAGTTTCTGCTGTGTAACAAAGTGAATCAGCTATATGCATACTTATATCCCCATATCCCCTCCCTCTTGCATCTCCCTCCCACCCTCCTTATCCCACCCCTCAAGGTAGTCGCAAAGCACCGAGCTGATCTCCCTGTGCTATGCAGCTGCTTCCCACTAGCTATCTATTTTATATTTGGTAGTGTATATATGTCATTACTAATAGCTTATCCTTATTAATATCTTTAAATGATTCTGTAAACTAATGTGGATAAATGATAATGACAAAGAAAATTATCTTATTCACAACTCTGCATAGTTGTGTGGCTGGGCTCACCTTAGCAATGAAAATTATTTGTCTTATAGTGAAAAAAATTATTTGTCCAGTAGTATGTCCTGCACTATGCAAATCACTACATTATGCTTCATTTTGAAAAACTAATTGGGTTTTATTTGTGATGAATTTCTATTGGAGACATGATCAGGAGAGTTAATTCCCAGAGCCAATAATATAAATCGTGGTATAAGGTAATGATGGCCTAAACTGGGGTAAGAAAGATGGATGGAGAGGACCACAAAGAAATATTCCATGTCATGTTGATTAGGTAGAAGTAATGATTCCATGATTCTGAAATCTGGGATAGAAGATTAACTGATGAAATGATTTGATTGGGGTTCTGATATTTGCCCTTATAGTTTATACTTGTTTAATATTGTATTTTCTTATTTCAAGAAAAATATTTTAAAATTTGATGCTTATTATAAATTTAGGGAATGAATCTGGTGAAGTTTGATTCTGAAGGCAGTAGGTTGGAGGGTTCCTCCTTCCATGGCCTCCTAAAATGACAACAGAATTTAAACATAACCATACATATAATCTAGAAAACAATGCTGAATGGCATGAGTATGCATCTTGCACAAGTCTCTTAGTCTATGCAATATCAATCCTCTTATTAACTTAGAAAATGTAGCTCTGTCCATCAATTTTAAAAATGTGATGAAAGCAGCTATACATTATCTTCTAAGGCTAAGATTGCCTTTCTCAAATACATGTGATACTCCACCACTGCCACTTTGTTTTCTTTAGTTGAAGTCTAATTCATGGCAGAGAGGTGTCTTGACAGTCCAGTTTTACCTGTGGCAGTGGAAGCCTGTCGTGGATTATTCGTGTGATAACTCAGGAATGTTAGCAACTTCTCTTTGAATATCGTCCTAAATCCAGTTTAGTAATCTCCAGCCTTATTTTGACAGAATTTTTTAAAAAGGAGAAGATGCTTAGAGGGATACTATACAAAGTTCTTCATGAAGGAAGTAAGTCTTAAGCTAACATATGGAGGAAGGATAAAATTTTAATTTTCTTCCTTGCCAAGTATTCTGGGACTAGAGTTGCCAGATTATCAAATTAAAATACAAGATACCCAGTTAAACTTGAAATGTAGATAAACATATTTTTTAGTATAAGTATATCCAAAATATTGCACGGGGCACACTATGCACACACTACATTGATATCTACATCTATATCGATACTGGTAGATGTCAACATAGATATCAGATATATATATACATATATATATATGTATATGTGTAGATACATGTCTGAATGAAATTTAATTTAGCAGTCTATATTCTAACTGGCAGCCTTACTTGGGACATAAGCTTGCATGGTTTAAGGGTATCCTCAGTACTCTTTATCTTATGTCCTGTACCCAGTTTGTGTCCATGGTTTATCTAAGCAAAGTTAGGTGCTCCTTCTCTTTTAAACATTGGAAAAATAGCCTTGGTGGATATCTTACAGCTCAGTTGTAATGTTTCAACCTAGCATATTTATGCTTAGCAATAATTTCATTCACTTATAGGCCAGTACCAACGTGTGAAACATGAAGGATTAGAAAATACCAACTGTAAAAAAGTTTATGATTAAAAAAATTTGTACTTATATCTGAACTCATATAACCTTTATATAAACCTTTTGTCATTTTTTCTCTTTCAAGTGTCTAGTGCCTTCTTTCTGCACATTGTCCCTTCCAGTATCTGTCATTCTTGGTCACTTATTCATGGATCTTTAAAAGAAATAAATTTCAAAGCATTCTCTATTTCTACTATTTGTTTACATTTTAAGTCTAATTTTTCCCTTAGTATAATATCTTAGAAATAATAACATAGTTGTGGAAATGCCAATAGAAACAATTACTAGCAGAATTAGCTCAATGTTAAAGAGGACCCTCAATTTATAATAGGAAAAATTTGAAAGATCAGCCAAACCTGGTCTTTGAGGTTGGCTTCCTCACGCACAAAATGGCCCTTCTTTCTCTGGGGAATATGAACTATGATCTGTAGATCCATAATGTATGAGCATGATCCATAGAGGTTTAATGCTGGAAAATATTGTTGACCTACTGGAAAATATCAAGGCTTCTCCTTAGAATATAGAGTCAATTTTGGCCAACTTTCTATAATGGGAATCCTTCCTATGAACTGGGTGCTTGTCTCTGTCTATTTTCCTTCCATAGTTCACAGGAGCCTCACGTAACTCCAGCAAGGCAACCAACTCTGCCCCTAAGACAGTCATGTTCATATTTTATATTTCTTTGCCTGTTTGTTATTTTTGTGCTGTGTTCTCCATATATTTATGAGGCTGTGGGATGAACCCATGCTTCCTGTATTGTTTTTTTTTTTTCTTTCTTGAATATAACTGGTAGATTCTAGAAGGCAATAAAAATAGGTTCATTACTCTTATAGTGTTCTTAAAATAATATTGAGAGATGTAGTGCTGTGGTTTAAAGATTTATTGATAGGTAGAGCAATGAATATTTTAAAAGCATGTATTAACGTAAAATAACCAATTCTGGATGCATTTGAAAAAGATTTGTGTACCTCCTCTGACTTTATTCACTTCAAATGCATTCTTGATTAGTTGCTTTGTTTTAGAATGGCTTATAATGCTTTAACATAATTTTATTTTGAAGTTGCCCTTAGAAAAGGAGAGATTATATTTGAAACATCATGACATTTATTTAAATTTTGCCATTATAAAAATTAAAATATTTACATATTTTACATATTTATATGCTATGAATATTTCTTCATAGCATATAAATCATTTATTTGATGTTTAATGAAAGATTAGTTTGTTTGATTGTATTTATTTAACCTTTACAAAAAACAAACTGAGTAAACGTAAGCACATTTTTACTGTAGGGCCCAGGGAAATATAGTTCCCAGTGTTCACGAGTATTCATTTCCTAGTCCTGCCTTCTAATTCAACAGGTTTTTGTACTATAATTTTTACTTCTTGGTTGAAGCTGTGTATTCATTATTTAATAAAATATTTTGGTAAATTTGATATAGTGACTATGTATCTGTGATTATGATATTTTGAGCTTTCACTTATATCAGATTGATATACTTACAGAATACCTTAATATAGACCTTTGTCCCTTAAGATTTTCTTTTCTCATTTTAAGTATAAATTTTCCAGGTTTGTAGAACAATGCTACTTTTATTCAATTATTTTTGGGAAGACAATATGATTCTAAATATCTAATATCCGTAAAAGACTGCTTAACTTGGAAAACAAGGTTAAAATGTCTATGGATTATTTCATGTGTACATTTTAAATAATACTCCAGAAAATAACTGAGTGATTTGAATGTGTATATATATGTACATAAGTATTTAAATATATATGTGTATATATGTATTGTGTGTGTGTAAAGCACCTCTTTAATATATTTCTAACTTTGTATTTTTGCTGAACACAATTCTTACTTTTTTTTCTCTGCTTTTATAATTGGTATGTTGAACACACTAGAGAAAAAAGAAAATTGAATAGCTTAGTGTCATAAAATTTAGGAATTTAAAACTTATTTCTGTCTTCAATCTTTCTTAACAGTTCTTTTATATAGGTTTAATAAACAACGCCATCCAGTTTCCTTCAAAGTCTAGTCTAGATATTCAACAGCTCTCAAGTCCCCTTCTAAATTCTTGCACCCTCGTCCTGAGCTTCCTCTTTCACTACAAACTCTTTGAAATTCAAAAGTATACAATCCCATCATCTGAATACACATCCACAACCTTAAATATTGTAAACACAACTTCCTACTGCCATAAAGTAGTGGAGAATCAGGAAAGTGACCTTCAGAGGATCACTGCAATTCATGTCAGTATCAACTCCAGGTTTTGTTCCCTGCATCAAAGGTAAAATCACACATGAATCCTTTCACACAGTCTGTATTTTTCTTTTTCCTACACTGTACCAATTCTAGTCATCAAGTCACACCTCTTAAACACACTGAAATTCCTTCATTGCCTTCTGCCTGAATTACTTCAATGACCTCCACATTGGTCTTTCTGGTTCCTTGAGAGGTCTGTTTCTCTCAAATCAGTGTTCTATATTACCAGTGATTTTTTTAAATGTGGCCTTTTATTTAAAGATCAGGTAATCTGCTAATGACATTATTTCATTCTTTATTATGGCTGAGTAATATTCCATTGTATATATATCCACATCTTCTTTATCCATTCTTCCATTGATGGACATTTAGGTTTCTTCCATGTCCTGGCTATTGTAAATAGTGCTGCAGTGAACATTGGGGTACATGTATATTTTCGAATTATGATTTTCTCTGGATATATGCCCAGGAGTGGGATTACTGGATCATATGGTAGCTCTATTTTTAGTTTTTTAAAGAACCTCCATACTTCTCTCCATAGTGGCTGTATCAATTTACATTCCCACCAACAGTGTAGGAGGGTTCCCTTTTCTCCACACCCTCTCCAGCATTTATTGTTTGTAGCTTTTTTGATGATGCCCATTCTAAGTGGTGTGAGGTGATACCTCATTGTAGTTTTGATCTGCATTTCTCCAATAATTAGTGTTGTTGAGCATATTTTCATGTGTCTCTTGGCCATCTGTATGTCTTGTTTGGAGAAATGTCTATTTAGATCTTCTGCCCATTTTTTGATTAGGTTGTTTGTTTTTTTGATATTGAGCTGCATGTGCTGTTTGTATATTTTGGAGATTAATCCCTTGTTAGTTGCTTCATTTACAGATATTTTCTCCCATTCATTTTATTTATGTTTTTTTCTTTTTCTTTATGGTTTCCTTAGCTGTGCAAAAGCTTTTAATTAGTTCCCATTAGTTTATTTTTGTTTTTATTTTCATTACTCTAGGAGGTGGATTGAAAAAGATCTGGCTGTGATTTATGTCACAGAGTGTTCTGCCTATGTTTTCCTCCAGGAGTTTTGTAGTGTCTGGTCTTATGTTTAGGTCTTTAATCCATTTTGAGTTTATTTTTGTGTATGGAGTTAGAGAATGTTCTAATTTCATTCATTTACATGTAGCTGTCCAATTTTCCCACCACCACTTATTGAAGAGACTGTCTTTTCTCCATTGTATATTCTTGCCTCCTTTGTTATATATTAAGTGACCATAGGTGCGTGGGTTTATCTCTGGACTTTCTATCCTGTTCCATTGATCGGTATTTCTGTTTTTGTGCCAGTACCATACTGTCTTGATTCCTATAGCTTTGTAGTATAGTCTGAAGTCAGGGAGCCTGATTCCTCCAGTTCTGTTTTTCTTTCTCAAGATTTCTTTGGCTCTTTGTGGTCTTTTGTGTTTCCATGCAAATTATAAAATTTTTTGTTCTAATTCTGTGAAAAATGCTACTGGTAATTTGATAGGGCTTGTACTGAATCTGTAGATTACTTTGGGTCATATAGTCATTTTGACAGTATTGATTCTTCCAATCCAAGAACATGGTATATATCTCCATCTGTTTTTGTCATCTTTGATTTCTTTCATCAGTATTTTATAGTTTTCTGAGTACAGGTCTTTTGCTTCTTTAGGTAGGTTTATTCCTAGGTATTTTATTCTTTTTGATGTGATGGTAAATGGGATTATTTCCTTAATTTCTTTTTCTGATCTTTTGTTGTTAGTGCATAGGAATGCAAGAGATTTCAGTGTATTCATTTTGTATCCTTCAACTTTACCAAATTCATTGATGAGCTCTATTAGTTTTCTGGTAGCATCTTTAGGATTTTCTATGTATAGTGTCATGTCATCTGCAAACAGTGACAGTTTTAATTCTTCCTTTCCAATTTGGATTCATTTTATTTCTTTTTCTTCTCTGATTGCCATGGCTAAGACTTCCAAAACTATGTTGAATAAGAGTGGAGAAGAGTGGACATCCTTTTCTTCTTCGTGATCTTAGAGGAAATGCTTTCAGTTTCTCACCATTGTGAATGATGTTTGCTGTGGGTTTGTCATATATGGCCTTATTATGTTGAGGTATGTCCCCTCTATGCCCACTTTCTGGAGTGTTTCTATTATAAATGGGAGTTGAATTTTGTCAAAATCTTTTTCTGTATCTATTAAAATGAAAATATGGTTTTTATTCTTCAGTTTATTAATGTGGTGTATCACATTGATTTATGTGTGTTGAAGAATGGGACCAAGTAATGCCTTTTGCAGCAACATGGATGAATCTAGAGATTGTCATACTGAGTGAAGTAAGTCAGACAGAGAAAGACAAGTATATGATATAGCTTATATGTGGAATCTAAAGAACATGGAACAAATGAACCTATTTACAAAACAGAAATAGAGTCCAGATGCAGAAAACAAACTTATGGTCACCAAGGGGGAATGGAGGGGAGGGATAAATTGGGCAATTGGGGTTGACATATACACATTACTGTATATAAAATAGATAACTAAGAAGAACCTACTATATAGCACAGGGAACTGTTCTCAATACTCTGTAATGGCCTATATGGGAAAAGAATCTAAAAGAGTGGATATATGTATATGTATAACTGATCACTTTGCTGTACAGCAAAAACTAACAGAACATTGTAAATCAACTATACTCCAATAAAAATTAATTAAAAAATAAAGACCTTTTATTTTTACATTTTACATTTAAATGCCTTATGTTTTCATGGAAAATGGTGACACTCTGCAATCAAATGACTGGAAAAGTTTTTATCCAATAAGTTGTTTTTCATAGTTTGAAGAGCGGAATGTTAATCTTAAGAAAAACTAGGCCTGTTCTGAAATTATCTTGAATTTGTGTAAGAAAATGTTCTCAGAGGATGTCCTACTTATTCTTCCATTCTTACCATGAGTTTCAAAATGACTATTTATAAAGGTGGGAAAAGAGCAAAATGAACAAACTAAAAAACTAATGTAAGCAGGTTGAATTTTTGATGTCTCTAGAATACAAATAAAAATACATGTGTGTCTCTTTCTGTTTAAGATTTCCATGATTTTCTTGAAGAGAATTATACAAGTTTAGAAACTTCTTGAAGACTCCCCCTACTGTGTAGCCTTCTTTTATTTTGTTGACTCTATTTCAAACATTGCAAAGTCTGAAATGCATCACTGCTTAGCATTGTACAGGAAGAGCTATTTATTATTATTGAGAATTTTTAAAGAAAGAATTGTAATGTGTCCTTTTAATCACTACTATTTGGAAATTTGAAATCTGTTTTTGTATATTGCTACTTATTTCTGAGTATTATTAAAAAATCACATGAAAATAAATATTAAGCTTCAGTTAAATATGTCAATTTAACTTACCTTTAGTTTTATGACATAGAAATGAAAAACAACATATCATTTGAGATAGCAAATATAATATGGGAGTTTCTGATGATCAAAAAAACTGATCATTATTAGTATTTATATATAAAATTGTTATATAAAAATGATAACTAAGAGTATCTATTATTTACAAGTCATGATTTTAGTGTCATATAAATTCAGTGTTCTAATCCTTCCAATAATCCTATAAAGTAGATAATACTATAATGAACTCAATTATACAGGTAAGGCGACCAAGGCTTAAAGAGATTAATTTTCCCAAGGTTCCCTTTTTTTTTTAACCTTCTATTTTATATTGGAGTATAGTCGATTAACAATGTTGTTATAGTTTCAGTTGCACAGCAAAGGGACTCAGCCATACATATACATGTATCCGTTGTCCCCCAAAGTCCCCTCCCATCCAGGCTACCACATAACATTGAGCAGAGTTCCCTGTGCTGTACAGTAGGTCCTTGTTGGTTGTATATTTTAAATATAGCAGTGTGTACATGTCAATCTCAAACTCCCTGACTATCCCTTCTTCCCACCCTTCCCCCCTGGTAACCATAAGTTCATTCTCTAAGTCTGTGAGTCTGTTTCTGTTTTGTAAATAAGCTCATTTGTATCACTTCTTTTTAGATTCCGCATATAAGGGATATCATACGATATTTCTCTTTCTCTGTCTGACTTACTTCACTCAGTATGACAATCCCAAGGTTACTTTTAAATGATAATGCTGGTGTTCCAAACAGATTGTCAGCCCTTGTATCCATGAAATTAATCACAAAGTTACAAGTAATTATCTTCTAATCTAATCTAATATTTTATGAGAGCATCTTTAAATAATGCTCTCATTCACTTAAATGATTTAAAAATTTTTAAATGGATTTAAACTTATTCACATGCCTCTGTATTATGACATAAACAATGATATGATACAATATATTATTAAAATAGAATGTTGTCTCTTCATTGTAACTTATCACCACAAGCTAAATAAGTATTTATATTTACAACTTAAAAATTGAATTTAGGTAAAAGGCACTATGAATTTTATGAAATTAAAAATGTTTAACTATTTGACTGCTTATCCTGTATATTGATGCTTATTTAAATTGTGTCTCTGCAAGAGAGTACTATAGTATGCAATTTTTTCCGTCTTAGTTGGCAGGTAATACTAACTCAGACACATGCATGTATTATTATACATGTGTATAAAATATATATGTACACAATATTTTATATGTATATGTTAGTGCTATAGCTCTTACACATGTAACATATATATAAAATATTTAAGCTATATATTAGTTATATACAATAGATTATATATAACATACAATATGTAAGCTATACACATGAAAAATGTATAATAATATGCAATAATACATATGAAGGTATTGTTATTCTTATAATGTCCTTTGGGAACTAATTATTAAGAATAGTATTTGTAATTGAAAATAAAATATGAACAACTAACAAAATATTATATTATAAATCTATAGAACAAATAAAAAGCATAGCATGCTAAATGCAATGTACCCCAGATTGAGCTGTAGACAAAGTAAGGACATTAGTGGAAAAAGTGATGAAATCCAGATAAAGTCTGTAGTTTAGTTAATAGTAATGTATTGATATTAATTACTTAGCTTTCTCAAGTGTACTCTGATTATGGAAGTTATTAATATTAAAGAAAACGTGTGAAGAGTACATGGATACTCTGCATACTACCTTTGTCTCTTTTTTGTAAATATACAATTATTCTGAACCAAAAAAACAAGTTTAAAGGAAACATTACATAAATACTAAATAGTGAATCTACCTATGGTTGGGAAAGATAAAAGATATAAATAACTTGACCCAATAGAGATATTAAGCAATATTTATATTCATTCTCTATGAATATTATTATATATCATGTAAAGTTGAAATAAAAAATCAGTCAGTTATGACTTTACAAAATGCCCCAAAGGGTCATATGTATATATGTCCAAAATTATATATATATGTTTTTATTAAAAAATATAGAAATTTCTATTGAGATAATATAGTTGAACTAAATTAAATCTCAGATATTTTCATCTTGAAAATAATTAATTTCTGTACTGTGTCTCTATTGGGAAGAGTTTTAGAAAGTCATAATGTACGTTTATGGCAGAGTTTAGGTGGGCATGAATGAATTTTAAGGTGCTATATCTTATACTAGCCAAACATTATAACATTTCTTTAACATTGGGTCATACAAAGATATCTCAAAGCCCCTGTCTCCCTCTCCTGCCTCAACAGACTGAAAGACATTCTACCACAGATTGGCTGCATTTGGCTACATGCTTGGAAAAAAGAGATGACTGAGGCTAAATGGATGCTATAATAAGGCCCCAGCAGGGTTTTTCCCTGCCGTTTAGTTTTCTGTTTTCGTGGGTTTTTTTTTTTTTTTTTGGAGTTTCTCTGATTTTTTTTTCTCTCAGTATACCATATTGATTGTCTTGACTTCAAACCCCATGGTCTTATCAAATGTGTGAAACCTTTCACTTTGCCAGCTTCAGTGTTCTCATCTGTGAAGGGCTTGACTCACTGCCTAGCACATGGCAAATTTGACAAATGTTAGTGATTGTTATAAACTTCCATTCCATTTACTTTTCTCTTTGTCATATGAATTAAACTTTTTTTTATTTTTGTTAGTATCAGAGCTGTTAGTAAGCTTTATTGAGCCAAATAATGTTTTCCTTTTTGAGTTCTTACTGGAAATACTTTTCGCAAAAGTTAAATTAAGTTTACTGCTTCAGCACATTTTGCTTGAGGTATGTTTGAAAGTCAAGAGATAAAGCTGGTTTGTGATTTCTATAGAAATTTTGCCAAACATAAAAGGGGCATAAAACCATTATGCATATAGGCAAGCACAGTTGGGGTATTTTCAGTCTGTCAAGTTTGCATTTTAAAAAATGTAGTAAGGCTTTATGAAAAAAAATTTTTGCTTTTCCCTAGTTTTGTTATCTCTTTCTTTGAATGTCAGGATACATTTGTAAATCAAATTGTGCTCAGCCAGATAATGCTCAAACCAGAATCTTAAAGGTTTAAGGATGTTTTTTTAGGCACT
Source organism: Phocoena phocoena (assembly GCF_963924675.1). Taxonomy (NCBI): domain Eukaryota; kingdom Metazoa; phylum Chordata; class Mammalia; order Artiodactyla; family Phocoenidae; genus Phocoena; species Phocoena phocoena. The sequence goes on from NC_089225.1 coordinate 66,385,349, forward strand.
TTCATAGGTTAGTTTGTTGTACAGAAAGTGATTAAATGAGCATTGTGAGTTTTCAAGGCAATACTGTATTCCCAGTATAATGGTCTATTCAGGTACATATTTTTCAATGTAATGGGAAAATCAATCCGGCAATTGTATATTGAGTTCTTTACATGCTAGTCACTGTGTAAGAGGAAGGCAAATAGGAAAGGCAAATAGGAAATAACACCATAATTAGACAAAATGAAAACAAGTTCTCAACTCTCCATATATCACCAAAGATGGGCAAATAAATTTGGGTTAATATTTTTAAATGCTACAATGAAAATGTGTTTATGCACACAACATATACAAGAGAATTATCTGAGGTTGTTCAAGGGTGTCAAGGTCATATCTGTTAACCAGAACATGAGATGGACTTCGGGGATCTTGTGTGGATCTGACAGTGTTTCTGGCTGCTAGTTATCTTGGGCCCCAGTGTGATTCTAAGACTGGAATTATGAGACTAAGCTTCTGACGTGCCTTTCTCAGGAAGACTGTATCCTCAATCCTTGCGACCCAGTGGAAGCATATTCTGCAGGTGTTACTCCTCAAACTGTCGATATACAGCTTTGATGCTTAGAAGAAATATTTCTATTACATTCCATGATGTCTCTTCCTTTATTCACATTACCTCCTTCAGCATTCTCAGTCTCTTGAGAGAGAGTCCTGCCCCCCTCCCTCCCTCCCTCCCTTGGAGAACAGTGTTGTTGTAATACTAACTTTGCCTGCAGTCTTCTTCATTCCTTCAACAAATTTTTATAGAGCACCTACTATTTGCTGAGCATTGTTCTCAGTGCTAGGAATACAATGGCACACAAAACATACAAAAACTCTTTACACTTCTGGGTTTAAAAGAATACATCTTATAAGGTAATACAAGTTACAAAGAAAAAAAAAGTCAAGGAGCAGGGTCTGATTTTCTTTTCTCACTAATATTCTATTTCACAGGGTATCATCTACTGCCAACAAGTCTAAAAAACCTTATTTCCATGAACAATTTATTCAATCATTTATTTGTCTGCTTATTTATTAGCTTTTGTATTAGACATGACTGCTTAAGGGCATGACCATTTAAAGACAGGACGAGGCTTTTGTGTTGGATGCCTCAGTTTCCTTTTATGAATTGTTTTTTGAGCCCCATAGAAACTGCCTAAAAAATATTAATACTTCACATGAATGGCAATAGTTTAATGAAAGAGCCATACTTTTAAAACTATAAATATATTAGCCAAGATGTAGGTAATCCCCAGGGAAATGGCATAATTAGAGGGGAGAAAGACTTAGAATTTACTGGAAGATAGGTCCTTTAGCTGAATATCCCTGGCTGATTCCCAGAAAGCAAGGAATGCAAAAAGATGTGTATAGTTGTAGTAAAGAAACATGTGGAAGACCCTAATCATAGCTAAAATGATGTTCATTTATTTGATTGATAAATTGCTTAATTTTCAGACTACATCTGAAGCATCTTGTTTATCAAAGATCTTTTAGAGATGATCCCTTCATAAAACACTAGGGCTGGGTGACAGAGGAAAAGTGAGGTATGATTCTTACCAAATAATTTTGTCATCTACTGGGAGAGAGAAACTTATGAATAAAGTATTTATACAATATAAGTAAATTAATATGAATTAAAATGAGCATATATGTGGGCTTCCCTGGTGACGCAGTGGTTGAGAGTCCGCCTGCCGATGCAGGGGACACGGGTTCGTGCCCCAGTCCGGGAAGATCCCACATGCCGCGGAGCGGCTAGGCCCGTGAGCCATGGCCACTGAACCTGCGCGTCCGGAGCCTGTGCTCCGCAACGGGAGAGGCCACAACAGTGAGAGGCCCACGTACCGAAAAAAAAAAAAAAAAGAGCATACATGCAAAGAAGGAACTTATTTTGATCTGAGGTGTTTTTAAAGAAAACCTTTGAAGAAATAAATTGGTACATAAATCTAGACTTAAAGAATGAGTTTTTTCTGTTGGCAGGGAAAAAGACAATTTGAGACTTTTGTAATATCACATTTTAAGAATACCAACAAATCACTGAATTTTCAAACTGTGAGGAGATAGTAAGGGGAGTGACTGAGGGTGTCTGAGAATGTTAAACAAGAGAAAACTAAAAGGAGACCAAATAATTATATAAAGTATTTGAAAGCTTCCTGTGCAGGAGGAGAAAGAGGTTGGTTTTTAGAGAGCAGAAAATAAATGAACATTTAACAGGAATAGATGAAGGCTCAAATATTGAAATTTTATCTGCACCAATCAGAGTTCTTATTTATAAGCAATAAAAACTGATTCTAACCTAAGCAGGAAAAGGAAATTAATGGGAATACAAGAGGTAGCTAATAGACTTGGAATAAAGAAGAGGGTAGAAAACTGGCAGGAATTAAGGAAAAATGAGCCTAAACGTCTAGTTATAAGGCTGCACATTACCATGTTGCCAAGAAGCTTTTGGACAGTACAGCTGCAGGACACTTGACGCTGCTGCTGGGGTTTCCTACGCCACACTGCCACTTTTTTTTTGCGGTACGCGGGCCTCTCACTGTTGTGGCCTCTCCCATTGTGGAGCACAGGCTCCAGACGCGCAGGCCCAGTGGCTATGGCTTATGGGCCCAGCCACTCCGCAGCATGTGGGATCTTCCCGGACCGAGTCACGAACCTGCGGCCCCTGCATCGGCAGGCGGACTCTCAACCACTGCGCCACCAGGGAAACCCACACTGCCACTTTTGAGAAAAATTTCTGAAATGTTCCTGCTTCTTTGAGGTCTCATTTAAGAAAGAGTCAGTGACTTATAGGTGGTGGTATTTAACTATCTTAGTTCAAGTCAAATGTATATTCGTCTTTTAAAAAGAATCATAGAATGTCTGAGTCTCTCGAAATTACAATCTAAAGGATTTTTTTTTTTAACTAAAAAATTGCCTTTTGGAATGGTCTCAATCACTTACAACTAAATAGTCTCCATACATTGATGCAAGGCAGTGAACACATAAATGTGTTATACATATGAGATTAGTGAATGGTCTATAAGATGTCCTTCCTAAATTATACATAAAATTTTGGAAATATGTGTATGTGTTCTAAATTCTATCAAACGCTAAAGGAAAGCAGTGATCCCTTAAGTATAACAAGTATTTGTTTATGTTAATTTGTTATTAATCATGATCTTTCAATTCCAAATTCCAGTTTTTCTCTAACCAAGAAGGGAATGAAATCTCAAATGAATATTCACAACGTAATAATAAAATGAATGAGTCAAAAGCTCACAGTTGCAAGGGAGCAAGTTGCAAACGTATCTATTTAGCTGTTAAATTGCTGTGAAGGGAGTCCAGACGTATTTTGATCTTTTTTAATCAGAAATGTTATTTTTAGCCGTTGAATCATTAGAGTATGTTAAAATTTTATTATATCATATAAGTTAAAATGTTGCCTTTTTAAAATGTGTATGAAATTATGCCTTGTGGCTAAGTATTTCTCAAATCTTTCCATTTATCTCAATTCTTATGCCTGCTATCTAGATCTAAGTTGTTAGGGGTTAAATTGTGTCCTCCAAAAAAGATAGGTTGAAGCCCTAGCTGCCGGCACTTCACATTATAACCTTATTTGGAAATAGGGTTTTTAGAGAGGTTCTCAAGTTAAAAGGAGGACATGAGGGTGGGTCTTATTTCAATGTGACTAGAGTCCATATAAAAACTGGAGACATATGGTAGTTCTATTTTTAGATTTTTAAGGAACCTACATACTGTTTTCCATAGTGGTTGTATCAATATACATTCCCATGCTGGAGGGTTCCCTTTCACCACACCCTTTCCAGCAATTATTGTTTCTAGATTTTTTGATAATGGCCATTCTGACCAGCATGAGGTGATACCTCATTGTAGTTTTGATTTGCATTTCTCTAATAATTAGTGATGTTGAGCATCTTTTCCTGTGCCTCTTGGCCATCTCTATGTCTTCCTTGGCGAAATGTCTATTTAGGTCTTCTGCCCAGCAATCCCACTACTGGGCATATACCCTGAGAAAACCATAACTCAAAAAGAGACATGTACCACAATGTTCATTGCATCACTATTTACAATAGCCAGGACATAGAATCAACCTAAATGTCCATCAACAGATGAATGGCTAAAGAAGATGTGGCACATATATACAAAGGAATATTACTCAGCCATAAAAAGTAATGAAATTGAGCTATTTGTAATGAGGTGGATAGACCTAGAGTCTGTCATACAGAGTGAAGTAAGTCAGAAAAAGAAAGACAAATACCTTATGCTAACACATATATATGGAATTTAAGAAAAAAATAAATGTCATGAAGAACCCAGGAGGGATAAGACAGGAATAAAGACACAGACCTACTAGAGAATGGACTTGAGGATATGGGGAGGGGGAAGGGTAAGCTGTGACAAAGCACGAGAGAGGCATGGACATATATACACTACCAAACGTAAAGTGGATAGCTAGTGGGAAGCAACCGCATAGCACAGGGAGATCAGTTTGGTGCTTTGTGACCACCTAGAGGGGTGGGATAGGGAGGGTGGGAGGGAGGCTCAAGAGGGAGGGGATATGGAGACATATGTATGCATATGGCTGATTCACTTTGTTGTACAACAGAAATTAATACAGTATTGTGAAGAAATTATACTCCAGTAAAGATCTATTAAAAAAAAAAAAAAGTGGAGACAGACACACACGGTGGGAAGACAATGTGAAGACCACCATAGGATGACAGAGGCCGAGATTGGATTGATGCAGCTACACGCGAAGAAACACCAAGGATTGCTGCCCATCATGAGAAGCTGGGAAAAGGCAAGGAAGGATTCCATCCAGAGTCTCAGAGGAAGCACTGCTCTATAACATCTTGATTTCAGAATTCTAGACTCTAGAACTGAGAGGCAAGATTTTTCTGTTGTTTTAACAGGTTATTGTATTCTGTTACAGCAGCTCCAGAAAACTAACAGATAAGCCATCAGGCCATCACTGTTGGGAAAATGTGATCACAATATAGTAGTTACTAAATGGTATATATTCCATATGGCCTTTAATATCTCCTTAGGAAACAGTTTGTATATACAGTAAATATATACAGTATATTCTGAATTGCCCAAAGTAGACAGAGAAACAGGGGAATAAAAAATGATTGCTCGGGCTTCCCTGGTGGCGCAGTGGTTGAGAGTCCGCCTGCCGATGCAGGGGACACGGGTTCGTGCCCCGGTCTGGGAAGATCCCACATGCCGCGGAGCGGCTGGGCCCGTGAGCCATGGCCGCTGAGCCTGCGCGTCCGGAGCCTGTCCTCCGCAACGGGAGAGGCCACAACAGTGAGAGGCCCGCGTAACACATTAAAAAAAAAAAAAAAAAAAAAGATTGCTCATAAAGCTATAATTTTATAAGATCTGTTTTCAATTAAGATGTCAGGCAAGACTTATCAATAGCAAGATTGAATTGATTTTAAAAATAGAAACACTCCTATAAAATTTTTGAAAATTCTTCAAATTTTCTGAAAATCTAGAGTAATTAACAATATATATAGTTAAGATGAGAAGCAGGATATACGATTTACCAAGAAGTCAGGATAAAGTCAGGATATAGTCCAGATATTTATCAAGAAGTATAGGATATAGGGTCTCAATCCAGATGGGAAAAGAGTAAAGCTACTAAAACTTTTTGGTAATTAGAGTAAAAGTGCTTGAGGATATGTAGTTAACAAATTACTTCTCATAACTTATCATCATTATAAAGTAGATGAAGTAGTAAAATTAATAACTCACTATTTCAAAAGTATTTATAATAATGTTTCTTTTTATAGTTATGGTAATTTTAAAAGAATACATACTGTAGTTGTACATGTTAACTATCCAAAAATAATATAATATTGAATAACAATTTAACTAAACCATAAATGTAAGCATACTGTGTCTAACCAAAGTAGAAATTAAAAACATACAGAATAGGTAAATTATAAAATTGTATATAACTAAGTCAAACAACTTTCAAGTAGGATGTACAAAAAAAAGAAATGGCAACTTTTTGATTAAATTTGGCAATTAAATGACTATTAAATGGCAATTAATGTTTAAACTCATACTTGTTTTCTTAGTGGTTATAGTTTATTTTAAAACCCTGCATTCTGGTCAATGCCATATTATTAATGAGGGAAAAATGAATAACAAAAGGCTTACCACCCTGACTCAATGTATCTCCTTAATTATTGTATTTCACTGCTTTCCTGTGAAGCACATTTTCTCTAAACATCACTCTTATGCCTTTCTCCCCTCTCAGTCTCTCCAGGCCCTCTAAAATCAGGCTTTTCCCAGCCAAGCCCACCACTTATTAAGCTCATTAATTACATTTCCTGAATACTTAATGTAAGGTACCTCTCCGCCTCTATCACTTTACTTTTTTTCTTCAAAGAGCTTTTGCCTTTAATTTTGTATATCTCTAATTCATATTTGTCCCCTCCCACAAAAACTGGGACTTGGTTTTTGCTACTCTGAATCTATCCCTGAAACCCATAATCAGTGCTCAATTATTTTTTGAATAGTTCAGTGAATCTGTGTTATAAAACCCAATTAAATACGGAAACTTTTGTTAAAATCAAAACACCTTTCGAATAAATAAAAGCCATGTTATTTTTTTCATTTTTCTGGTCACACTGAAGGTATCCTTGCTAAAATAATCATTAAACTATCTTTAGTTGGGGTTATGTGAGAGAGCGTTTTGATTAGTTGGCTCATTAGGTGTAGCCAAAAGTTTGTCTAAATTGATGATTTGAATTAAAAGACTCATAAAATCAACCCAAGGAATTTTAGTGTTTCGTACTGCATTTCTCATTTTCTCATTATGAACATGCCACCTTTATTTTCTTGAGCCATTAACCATCAAACACAGTCTTAGGAAAAATTGTGAATTGATTTTCAAGGTTTAAACTGGGCATAAGAAACTGGCCAGCAACTGGGCTTTGAACCTTCTGTGAATCCGAGAGCATTCGTTAGCTATTTGTTATATGATCCACATGCATGATTTTTCACTTCGTTTTAGAAAAGAGCCACAACCACAATTTATATAGGTACATCTACACTGCCAGTCAGAAATGTCACATCTATAAATAGACTATGTACAATATAAAAGCATAAGACAATAAAGCTCTTTACATAGCATCAAATCATTCCCTTGACACTTGTCAATTATAAATGAGTTGAAATTAAATCAATGTAATAATTTATTTTAAAAAGGTGTGTTTAATTTATGCTGTTTCAAATTTCTGAATTCTCTAATTCCTATAATTTATGATAGTCATTTAAAATATAACATTTCCAAGGAAATTTTAAAGCTACTAAAGGAAATTGGTAACATTTTTATTTAAGGAAAACAAAACTGTCAAAAAAATGTTCTGGCTTTAAGAAAATGTCTATAAGTTGAATTTGATTTTGAAAATTCTTACAAATGTATAAGTAAGTAATCTTAAGCCAGGTTTAGAATTGTCTGTTATCAACATTTATAACAATATAGTTTTGTTGATGTCATTGCTTTCTGAAAATTTTTTGTAGAGAATCATGAAACGGTTGTGAATAAGCCAATTTTATCTCTTACCTCAGTAGCATGTGAATAACTGACTTGGTGGAACAAGAAAATAGGACCAAATTGGAACACTCTGCTGAACCACACTGACATATTAGAGACCAAACCTGAAAAAGGAGTCAATTCTTACACCTCCATCACTTTCTCGTACTATCGAGGAGACCCTAAAATATTTCCCACCAATAATAGTGCCCATAGGTCTCTGTGTATTTACCACTTTCAAGTAGAGTTATATATCCGTTGTATTTTCTACTGAAACATTACTTAGAAAAATCAGTATAACACTTGCCTCTATGTTATTTGTCTAGAGCAGCAAAACAGAATTCTTCTTGTAGAAATGAAATAAGAGCATGTTTCTAATTTAAAGGAAAGTGGGCCATTATTTTTCCTCCAAAATACATATCAATATACAATATATCACTTAAAAAGGATTAATATAAATATATATATAAACATATATATATAAAGGATTTATGTATACATATAAACTTGTTTATTAACTTACTGTTAAGTTCACTTTACTGGAATTCCTACATTGGTAAATCAAAATCAGCCATTGGTAAGTCATTTTTCTAGTTTAATATCAAATCACCTTTTGGTTATAAGATGGCTGTTTAGAGGTTTTGAATCTTAATAGGTAATACAGTTAACATCCTGAAGCCTTTATATATCAATAGAATCATTATATCACTTAGATGATAATCCCTTGATTCTAGGACTAAACACAGATCAAAAACTGTAAATATACCCAAGAAGGTTTTTAAGATTATTTTTTTCTATGTTTTTTGATTAGGAAATATATAGATATTGAATAGGCTAATCAAAGCTTCAATTTCAAAGTGAGTGCTTAATCTTGCCTTGGAGTACTTGGGAACTAGTAAGTTTATCCAACTAAATGCATCATATAGTGGCTATAAAATAATACCTGAGCAACCTTGACTTAATTGCCATGGAACTTTAATTTTATTCAGAGAAAGCATACTCTATCTTAATGCCAGCCTTGCAGATATTTCTATGATTTGTAGTTAGAGCACTTCTGAATAACTGGAAGGAAAAGGAAAAAGAAAAAAAAATGAAAAAACTAGTCTAAGACAGGCCATGATGGCTATTTGGAAACTGAAGAATTTTATAAAGTGAAGCAAAATCTCTAGAAGAACAGTATGTTTGCTCAAAAGCATGAGTAACAAAATGTAATTAGAAAAAGGGTCCTAAACAAAGACTGAAGTGGGTTTTGACTATAGCTGCCATACATATCCTATAAATGTAAGTGTTGATTGTTCTTTAATTAAGTGAAGTAATAAAGTCAATTTTACCTGTAGTCTCAGTCTTCACATACCATACACACACACACACACACACACGAAATCGAAAGATACATAATTAGATACAGTATTATGGTAACTGAAAGTGAGAAAAACATAAAATTCATCATTATTTATTGCTGCCACTCCTTTCACTTCCTTTATTATATGAATTATCTTTATCGACTAACTAAATGAAAATAAATTATATCTCTCACTTTTTTCTGTAGGTCAATCCACTATTTCTTTTCTCAAATAAATGTTATTATAATTACAAATCACCTTCGGGGGAAAGATAATTCAAATATATATCAAAAACTTAATTGTTATAAAGCAGAAACTAACACACCATTGTAAGGCAATTATACTCCAATAAAGATGTAAAAAAAATTTTTATAACATGCTTAAATAGCATAAAATGCAGTAATTAGATCTATATATTTTAAATTATATTGCAATTAAAAATTCTATGTAAACAATCAATTCACTAAAAGATTATATTTTAACACAGATTATACAGTAGTCTATGGATTCTTAATTATTAAATTAGAAATTGATCTTTAATAATTCAGTCTTCAGTCAATCACTCTTTTTCACTTAAAGTTCAATAAAACTTTTATAATATGGCCGATAGGTGAGACATGGTCTGTTATGTTAACAGACTCATTCTGCTTAATTGTAACTCAAAATTCTGAAGTTCTGCAGGAATCAATATCTATTTAAGATGAGAAGCAGAATATAAAGTCTATTTTGAAGTAACTTAACAGTTTTGTTTGCATCTCAATCCAGAGGAAAGAAGTGCAGGGACTAGTAAAACTTCTTGGTAATCTAATTATAAGAAACAAGATGGTATAGATTCAGTGGAGGTTGGAAATTGAAGTTTGCTGAAGGCATTCTTCTGGATGTGTCATGCTCACAACAAAGTTTATATTGAATTCACCATTTGCACTGTCTGATGAAATCAATCCATAGTGAGTTGCATAAAATACAGAATTTTAATTCAGAACAATTATCTTTGTTTGACAGTGATGTCAATCACTCTTTTTCACTTAAAGTTCAATAAAAACTATTTTTCAAATACTTTATTAGGGAAATGCAAATCAAAACCATAATAAGATATCACCTCACATCTATTAGGATGGCTAATATCAAGAAACAAAAACAAAAGCAAAAAGCAACAAGTGTTGGTGAGGATGTAGAATATTGGAGCCCTTGTGCACTGTTGGTGGGAATGTAAAAAAATGAAAACAGTATAGAAGTTCCTCAAAAAATTGAAAATAGAGTTACCATATGATCCAGCAGTTCCACTTCTGACCATGTGTCCGAAAGAATTAAATAATAACTTTAAAAGAATTGAAGAGATATTTGCAAACTCATATTCATAGCAGTATTATTCGCAATAACCAAGTGATGGATGTGTCTGGTAATGGACTGAATTGTGTTCCACCAAAATTCTATGTGTATTTGCCGCAATTTTAAAAATCAAAGAAAAAAACGTTCACTTTATAGCAATGCCATGCTATAAGATAAAGATCTCATTAAAATAGTTTTCATTTTTACTTTTGAATTTAAAAGAGAAATGATAATATAAGTCATAAGGAGTCCACCTTGCCCCAAAGCTCAAACCTTAATAGAAAATCAAAGGGGAAAAATGCAAATGGTAATTCTAAGTAATCCAACTGTTGCAGATAAATAAGGCACTTAAAAGTAGTTTCAAATGTGTTCACTGCTAAAGTGTCTTTTCAACTCCTTTTGGCGTGCATTATAAGCTGTTGTATATCAAGAGCAATTTTTTAAAAGTTATTTTCTAGTAATAATAGCCACATAAATATTAAACAAATATAGAACTGGCACAAAGTAATAGGTGTTACTATGCAATACATTTTAATCACACCTAATATAAAACCAATGGATTCTATAAAATATTGAAAATACATCTTTTGAAGGTCTGTAGTTGAGATTTTGGCACATATTAAGGAAGGTGAAATTTAATTTCAAAGAATAGTGGTTTGTAAGCATTAGAGTATTATATTGCGAGTCATCTGGAGAGCTTGTTAAAGCAGAGATTACTGGGCCAACACAATTTATGTTTCAGTAGGTCTGTATTTCTAAGAAATTTCCAAGTGATGCCGATGCTGCTGGTCTAGGGACCACATTTTGAGAGCCACTGTCAGAGAATATATGGAGGAATCTTAAGAGGTAGTGTTTTAGTCATGAAAACTGGAATATATCTTATAGAATTAAAATACTACAATTCTCGTACTACCGTTATCTTTATATCTACACATGAATTTAGTAATTATAATGGAATTTTATACAGATCAAATGTTCCCTAAATGATGATAAAAAGTATATAGTGCACTGATTAATGTATCCTGTAGTCTACATCTTTTAATTAATGACCTTCTTTTAACTGCATGCATATAAACACAAGAATCAAATCATCACCATGATTTACAGAATGAGGAATATGCTGTATCTAGGTTTGATGTATCAGATTTCAGCTATTGTATTCTTATTCTGAGCATGCTTTTATGAAAATATTTATAGTACCTCCATGCCTTGAATAGAGGGTAGGGATATTTCTCCCATCACATTGCCTCTGCTTCACAGTCACTAAATGTTCCTTCCAATTGGTAAGTGCCTAGCAGGGAATGACATAAACTATTTGCGCACATTCTCATTGCAAGGCTCTTGTCTTCCTCCTTTAAGGAATGAACACACTGCTACCATCTGGTTTAAGGACTATCTATTAATTTTATGACTAAGAAATGTGTGACCCACTTGCTTGAGGATTTAGGAAAACTATAGTAATAAAATATGTGATAGTTTTTATACTTCCTTTTTCTTTCATATTTAAAATGCAACTACTTCTCAAACACAAAGTGCCAAGAGTACTATGAAACACATATTCTGGTATAATTTGATAAACTATTGATCTAAATTTAAAATTTTATGAGATAGAATGGGTTATAAGATTTTCACAAATTGGTGAGAAATAATTTCAGTAAACTTAGTTGCAATGGCATTAGTATACTGCTGTTGTTCTCCCTTTAGAAGTACTTTTTAAAAAGTACATGGGGAGGGAAAATGACTGTGTGAGTAGTTTACTTATTAATAAATATTTATGCTGTTTTTGAAGCCATTGTATGAGAGGTGCTAAGTATATAGGTGTAAAAAAATCAGACAAAATTACTATCTCAAGAAGCATATATTTTTAGTAGAGGAAGATAAATAATAAACAAGTTAATATGAAAAATGTCCGAGAATTAAAGTAGTATAATGTGATAACCAGTTATTTAGTAGGAACTATAGATTCCCATTGCCGAATATCTGAAATTGAGCTTATCTGGGAAAAAAAAAACCATAAAGCAACTGAAAGTTTTTGACTCTCATGGTGAGAGTATAACTGCTGTGGACAACTGTTTGGCAGTGTCTAAAATTCTTAATATATGAATATTCTATATTCTATGACCCAAAAATCCCATCTGTAGGTATACGCAATAGAAATATATGTGTGTTTGTATGTATTACATCCAAAGACATGTATCTGAATAAGAATGCTCAGAGCAGGATAACTCGAACACTGGAAACAGCTCTCATTTAAATTTTTAAAAAAGTAGATAAATTATGGTATATTCACACAGTGGAACACTATACAGTAATGAAGATGAACAATGTAATGCTCCACACAAGAAAATGCCACACAACCAAGATGCTGGGGATGGGAAACCAGGCACAAGGGTATTTATACTCTGATTCCAATTATATATATTTAAAATAGGCAGTATTATTTCAACATGTTAGAAATGAAGGTGCTGGTTACCTTTGGGAATGGGGCTGTAGTGCCTGGGAGGGGAAAAAGGAATCTTCTCAGATAATGGTGTTATTAGTGATCTGTTGCTATATAACAAACCACCACAAACTTAAGTGGCTTATTAAAAAAACACGTATTAAATATCTCCATTTCTGTGAGTCAGGAGTCTGGCAGGGTTCAGTTGCGTTCTCTGCTTCAGGATGTCACCAGGCTGCAATCAAGGTGTCAGCTGAACTGAATTCTCATTTGTAGGATCAACTGGGGAAGAGTCTACTCTCAAGCCCACTCAAATTGGCAGATTTTAGTAGTTTACAGTTGTAGGACTGAGCCCCTCAGCTCCTACAGAGCCTATAGAAAATGAGAAAACTTTAACAAGATAGAGTCTTATATAACGTGATATAATCAGTGGAGTGATACCTCATCTTATAAGCCATAACATGTAACCAAATTGCGAATCATGTCCCATGTCCTTTGTCCTATTCTATTGGTTATCAGCAAGCCAAATGTCTCACTCACTTTCCAGAGAGGGGGGATACACAAAAGTGTGAACACAAGGAGATAAAATCATTGGGAGACACCTTAGGGTCTGTCTGCTCGATATGTTCTATTTCTTGATGTTTTTTGTTATTTTCCTTTATTGTATAAAAATGCAAGGTATTATAATTACTTCAAAATGTAACTTTGGTTTTTTAAATAACACTTTATTGAGATGTAACTCACATAGTATTCACAAATCTGTGCAGTCATAACCACAGTCAATTTTAGGACATTTTCATCACCCCCTCAAAAAAATGCATACCCAGCAGCAGTCATTCTTTTTCCTCTCTCACCTCAGCTCTTAGGTACCACTATTCTATTTTCTCTCTATAGATTTGCCTATTCTGGACTTTTCATGTTAATTGAATTATACAATACATTGCCTTTGGTGATTTGCTTCTTTCACTTCACTTAGTGTTTTCAAGGTTCATCCAGGCTGTAGTATTTATCAGGCCACCATTCCTTTAATATAATAAATATTATATTTACATATAATAATATTACATTAAATGGATATATCAGATTTGTTTATATATCATCAGCTGGTAGATATTTGTGTTGTTTCCTCTTTGGGGCTATTATGAATAATGCTGCTATAATATTTATGTACAAGTTTTGTGTGTGTGTGTGTGTGTGTGTGGACATATTTTTCTTGGGTATTTTTCTAGAAGTGGAATTTCTGAGTCAAATGGTAAAGCTACGTTTGAACTTCTGAGGAACTATCATACCATTTCCAAAGTGGCTGCATCATTTTGCATTCCCACCAGAAATATGCAAGGGTTGCAATTCCTCCATATCCTTGACAACATTTGTTATTATCTGTCTTTTTGGTTATAACCATTCTAGTGGGTGTGAAGTGACTCTCATTGTGGTTTTAATTTGCATTACCCTTATGAGTGATAATTTTTTTATATGGATGTGTTTACTAAGTGAAAATTGATTGAGCTATACCCTGCGATTTATCTACTTTTCTGTGTGCTGTTATTCAACAGTTTATTTTCAAAAGTGTTGGTGGTGCTGCACTATGACGTGCAGAGGAATAGAAAATTACAATTCCTCTGACCCAGTCCGTATGGACGTAAAGCAGTTATTTCAGTTCATCTTGGCTGTGCCATCAATTCTCCTCAGAACAGCCAACAACATTATCTCGCCTGTGCAAAGTGAATACACTAATTCAAATGGAAATCTTGGTGAATCATTGCCCCTGGCCTCTATTCCAATTGATGCTCCAGCAAAACAGAGAAGTAGAGATAGATATAGAGATAGATAGATAGAGATAGACATAGACATAGACATAGACATAGAGATGTGTGTGGGTATGTGTGTGAGAGAGAGAGAGGAGAGAGAGAGGACAGAAAGAGAGGAGAAAGAGAAAGAGACAGAGACAGAGAGGGAACTGGTACCTACATCATTACCTATCACTTAGTAATAATCAGGAGGGGAAACCAAGTAACTGATCAAGACTTATAACTGTAACAATGTAGTCTGCAAGCAAGCAGAAAACACCTTATCTGAGTTTAGTATTAAATGTTAACACAACGTCCAGAGGAAAATGGCAGAATTTAGGGAAATATTGATCATTCAGTTCATATGTACATATTGAATCTGTATAGAAAGCTGTATCAATAAAAGTGAGGAAAATACTTACATGGTCTACCATAGTTCATAGATATTTATTCAGAGCTCTCCGTGCAATCAACTTTTCTGAAATCTTGCTGCTTTGATGTAATTTGGGTGTTAGGTAAATGTTAGGAAAGTACTAACTACTTTTTCTTAAAGTAAATGCTATGAAGAATACACAAAATTTAATTCTGTGGCTTTGCTATTGATAGCTAAACTGTTTTTTGTTGATGAATCTTAAAAGTAATAAAAATATACATAATTAACATCTACCACAAGGTAATTGGTAAAATATATAATGCCGTGGCAACTAATGTCAAGGTTAGCAAATGAAAATCATGTATACACATATGTCTTGCTCTTGTGGACATAAAGGAAGAACATATAATGTTACAATATGCTTTTTTTACTGGGAGTATATAGGATTGTGTTTTGAAAATATTTCTTTCTTTGTGGATAGTTCTCAGGGATAAGTAAAAAAACAATCTTGCCAGAAAAGAAGTGGAGAAAGTAGAACTTTTAAAGTTTTTGCTTTATTGATTTGGTGAGAGATTGTGAAAGGGGAATCTTTCCTCCTTAACACATGCTTGGACTTCAGTACATCTATTCTTTTATTTTTTTTTAAATAAATTTATTTATTTTATTATTTATTTATTTATTTAGGCTGTGTTGGGTCTTTTGTTGCTGTGCACGGGCTTTCTCTAGTTGCGGTGAGTGGGGGCCACTCTTCGCTGCAGTGCACGGGCCTCTCATTGCGATGGCCTCTCCCATTGCGGAGCATGGGCTCCAGGCACACAGACCTCAGCAGCTGTGGCACACGGGCTCTAGAGCACAGGCTCAGCAGTTGCGGCGCATGGGCTTAGCTGCTCCTCAGCATGTGGGATCTTCCCAGACCAGGGCCTGAACCCGTGTCCCCTGCATTGGCAGGCGGATTCCTAACCACTGCGCCACCAGGGAAGACCCATCTATTCTTCTTTAATCCATCTGTGGTAAAATGTACCCTTTTATATTGATACCTCTCTCCAGGTTCATTCCTGCAGTTCATGAAGGTAGTTTGCACATTAAGATGAATAAACAGTGCATATAATTTCATCATTTATGAAGTTTTTTTGAAGAAGGATAAGTTCTATTTTAATTCCTTTATTAAAAATACTTGCTCTAAGGGCAGATCTTACATCTGATCTCAGCAATACATTTTTGCCTCATTTGAGGTGGTGGTAATGAAAGAGAAAAGGGTCAGTGAGTATAAAGATGTGTGGAGAAAATCAGAGTGAAAAAGTTAACGCATGCAGCATGTGCCTGCTGGATGTCAATAATATCATTACTGATCCTTAAACATGACCTATAATCAAAAAGAAAGTGACTACACACTATGAGGTAAGGGATTGATTACTCTCTCTCTTTTTCTCCTTAATACCAGATTTTATGTTTTTACATTCTACATGAAAACAAAGTAAAAGCAAAATAAAAATCTATTTATTTGTTTTACAACAGAATTGCCTTACTACCTGGGAAAGAATGATTTTGAGATAGTTATTTTAATCTTTATTTCCAAGTATTTCCTTCTGATCTATTGTAAAAAATTATGTAAATATGTAATTATGAGCATGTTTAATGTGTACAATTTCCTCAGAAGTCTCTAAAATCATTTTTGAGCCTTTATGAACTCTAAATATGTATTTAGGCAAAATTTCTAAAATATTGTTCAAATTTATAAACAGCTCACTGAGAACTCATAGATTCTTTTGAAAATCAAGTTGGTTATGATTATCTTAAGAAAGACAGGTCAGGTTATCTACCCAATTTGGAAAGCTATGATATGAAACCATGATAACAACTAAGAAAACAGAGACTCTAATTTTCATAAAATAGGCCCAAGTGTAGTGACAGTCATTTGGAAGTAATGTCACAGCTTAGATAGTGAAACCATGTTATTCTCCACATTAATCTTAACTGCCAGCTATGAGGCTGTACAGTGGAGGCTGACATTCTTGAGTCCTAAACTCCTACTTCAGAAAAAACAGTGTTATCCTATATGAATGTCGTACAATCACCAACTCCTGAGTTGGTTTTGTAAATGTTTGTACAAGGAAATTCTCTTCTTTGGGAGTTAGGAATATTGGTAAAAAACAAATTGTTCTCCTTTCCATATTCTCAGATAACTTCGCTGATGCTATTCTCTATAATTTAATTGTCCACAGAAGCTTGAATGCTTGGTTATTTATATGACATGGTGAAGGATTTGTCCTGCTAAAGCAATTCTTAGCCATGAAGCAAGATAAAATTGCACTAATTCTCATTACCAAAAATGAAGATGGGTAAATGGCATGGATAGATGTTTGGATATGAGAGCAAATTTTTACTTAGCTAGATATTAGTATTTCATGGATGAGTCATCAAATGAAAAAATTGTAAAACTTTAACAACCCTCCAGAATAATTTTTTTGGAAACATTATTATATCTCATCATAATATTGATGGTGTTTACAAGATTGATAGAACTAGGATTGTTCTTTTTTCTACAAATATTTATTAATCATCTTCTCTGTGCCAGCTACTATTTTAGACAACACTGAAAATACAGTAGGAAAATAAAGAGAAAATATGTTTATGCTCCAAAGTGATTTACTTTTCGGGGGGTGAGGAGAACAGTTAAACAACAAGTAAATAAATATACACACAAATGGGGAAATATACGGTAATATGTGCAATAAATAAAATGAAACAGGGTTCTGTGATAGAAAGTGCCTAGTGGATACGTAATAGTTCACGAAAGGTTTATTTGAGAGAGGAATAAGGAATCAGGCCTTGAACAAGGATTGGAATGGGAATAAGAACCAATATAGAATGAGTTAATAGTAGCTTGGAGTAGCAGAGATGGAGACAGTCTAAAAATTTTGTTCGTAACTTTGTTCTATTAACAAGCTCTTGTCATTCTGAGTGAATAGATGACACTTTTGAGGTCCAAGTTTTGTTGGCTGTTTTATATAAACCTCATTATATTTTATAAACCTCTATATGAAAGCTAGTTCTTCAGAATGAGTAATTATTTTCTCCATCTGTCAAAAAAAATTATTCATACCTCTTGAAATAAGGTATATTTGAGATACACACCTTCCAATATCATAAAAAGGAGCAAAAGTCACCCGAGGATTATCTAGGAAAATGTAATTATTTCACTCATTATTACTATTGCTTAAAGGCTCCAGATTTAGTGAAGCTGTATACTAATTTGTGTATTGCTCCAAATCGAACTGATAACCCCAGAGATTAGAGTTTATGGCTCTATTGGACATTACCCAGTTATTCTAAAATTGCCAAGCTTTGTAAATGCTGTTTGGACTGTTTTTAACATCTGTTTCCCTGATTAATTAATGAGTAGAAAAATTCTTTGACATGTTTCTTTTATATTGGAGTTGGATTGATGGTTTTAACTTTTTAAAAATTACATTTTGATATTTGAGACACAACTAAATCTTGGTTGCTATGTCAACAGTATCCATAGCTCTCTCCTCCCTTTCTTATCCTGATGTAAGAGAAAGCGGAGAACTTCTCTGATTTAAGAATTATTCCAGCATGTTTGTAAAAAATGCTTTGATTTTCATTCCATTT
The DNA here is from genome assembly GCF_963924675.1 of Phocoena phocoena. Classification (NCBI taxonomy): domain Eukaryota; kingdom Metazoa; phylum Chordata; class Mammalia; order Artiodactyla; family Phocoenidae; genus Phocoena; species Phocoena phocoena. The sequence continues at coordinate 66,403,818 of NC_089225.1, forward strand.
GCGGTCTGATTTCATGGGACATCCTCATTACACAAAAGGCACTTCCTAGTTCTTTCATCCCCTAAACTGTAATAAAGTCTGCTTCTGCATTCTCAGTCACCCATTCACATAATAGCCAACTGGACCCACAGATGTACTAACTCAGAAATCTTAAAGTCATTCATTCTAATATCTCATAACAAGTTCTCATAGTCTCAGTTTATAGTGCCACTGTACCTGTTTCTGAACCTCAGAAAGACTTCTACACCTTAATATTTTCCTTCTAGATTATTGACTCCCTTTTACCGTTTCTGCTGTGTTTTCTTTGTCTACATGGTTGAAATGACTTGATGAAGTGTCTGAACTGCTTTCTCACAATCACCTTAATTCCCTTCCTTGAACTTGTATCTTTGCCCCATACCAGCCAACAAGATCCTAATCCAAAATAATTATGTATTCACTTTCTTTACTGCTATGTAAGCCCTAGTTTAAAAACAAAACAAAAATTAAAAAAAAAACCTCATACAACTATAATTAACTTATTTGATTAGACGAGAATCCAAATAAGAGCCATGTATTTGTTTATATGTTTCTAAAGTTTGTTTTAATCTATAGTTTCACTCTCCATCTTTCCCTTTTCATTACAGTTTATTTGTTGAATAATTTCATAAAACATATTTTATCTTTGAGCTATTTCATAAAACGTATTTTATCATACAGAGTTTCCCATCATCTTTTTTCTTTCTTTTTGAATGCCTTCCTATATTTCTGTGGTGTTGTTTAACGTGGTCCCCTGTTCACTGTGTTGCAAATTGGATGTGAAGGCTTGCAGTTCAAGACTACTTCATTGATGTGTCTTCCATTAAGAGGCACCTGGATGGTGTCTGTCTTTCTGTGTTGTTTTACCCATTCATGATGACTGTCTAAATATACCAATTAACTAGAGGTTTCAAAATGGTAATACTCTAGCTTTACCATCACTTCCTCATTTATTATTTGGAATACTTTTAAAAAGTAAACTTTCTTCACTAGCTGTTTTGTTACCTAGAGGCAGTTCATATAGGAAAAGCGGAATAAATGCAACATTTTCCTCCTTTATTTACCAGTTTCCAGAATTATCACTTGGTTCCCTTGCATCCTTCAAAGGGGATGATGGGGCTGTGTGTGTGTGTGTGTGTGTGATTATGAACTCATGAATTTGTACATATTTGATATGTTTAAATCCACTGAACTTTTTAGGCTCATTTTAAAAATCTCTGGCCAGTGGGAGACTCTTTAAAATGGATGCTGAGTTTTTTTGACATGACCCTGAGACTATTTGACAGCTTTCCTGCTTTCTGCTATTCTAGTATACTACAGATTCATTTTGAGGTTATTATTAATGGAAATAACGTTTAGAGACCACAGTCTGGGACTTCAGTGTTGCTGATTGCTACTGGATATTTTTTTAAATGTTTCTAGCTTTTAAATGGGCAGAGTTAGCATATGTGTTTTATTTGGTTTCTTTTTGAAAATTAAATACAGTGTAACTTACGCTGATAACTCTAATTCAACTTCAGAACTGCAGACCTTAACCTCACAGAACTTAAATATTCAACATTAGCTGCAAAACTCTGTTAAAGCTTCACAAAATAAAATATGTAAACTTATAATAAAATTAGTTTTCTCTAATTTGGGGGAGGAGAGTATCTAATTTTAGGAAAAACTGATACTCACTTCTTTTTAAAATTTCCATTTGAAAAAAAAATATTTTCAAAATCTCATCCAGTCATTTCCCTAAAAATGTTGTTGATGAGTTGATTAAAATAGTAGCTAAAATCTTTGAGTATATTCAGTGAGCATTAAAATACAATAGACTGAACAACATATTGTGGTGTATGTGATTAATAATTCATTTACAAAATTATAATCAAAGTCCTGTGTTTTAAAGGATTACGTTAGCTTCTCTAGCGTGACTTTTCCCCTGCAGTTTAGAGGAATCTACATTCGAACAAAAAATATGCACCCCTTGCCTCTGAATAATTCTAGCATTATGCTGCCAAGCAACTACGTTAAAGCTCCCATGACTCCTGAGTATGTTCTTGCTTTGCCTTCAGATAAAAAGCTTTTGACGTGAACAAATGAGTGGTGGATTCTTTTTGTTATAATGATTTGTTACTTTCACATTATATGATTTTCTCATTTGATAAATATTATTGAGCACATAGCTTCCAGGAGGCACTGTTCTAGAGACTAAGAAAATTGTAGTAAAGAAGACTAATAATATCCCACCTTCTGTTGTGCTTACATTGTAGTGATGAGAGAAAGTCCATCAACTAACTCATATGTGTCAGATGTTTATAAGATAAAATAGAGCAGAAAAAGGGAATGAGAGGGACTAGGTTATGGGTGTTACTGTAGATGGAGTGCCAGGGAACACCCACTGTTTGTACCACCTTCATAATTCTGACACCATTTTTAAAAAATCTCAAAATTGGCAAGTCTTTGCTAATAGCTGGGATCCCTGCTAGTTAATGAGAAACACTATGGCCAGAAATTACCTTTCAAAGTGAAACCTGCTTCTAAGGCCACACGAGACTTTCTATAATAATGTGCTTCTACAATATGTATATATATAGTAATTGCACAAACATTCCTTGGTATGTGTAATATGCTGGGCACTGTGATTGATGCTGGAAGTACAGAGGAAAACAATATAAACCTTAAACTTAGGAAGCTCAGGGACTGAACAGTTTGGACAGAGCTGCACAAAGTTGGCATGTACATCTCAGCATCCCAGGACTACTGAATCAGCATCTTTGGGAAAGGGGTTAAGTCTTCTACATTTCAAAGTCCCTGTAGGTTATTTGGCTGTGGAGTCAGAGTGAAGAATGAATAACCAGGAGAAGAATAAAATAGTAAATTTCAATTTCAGCATCTACCAACACAGTTTCACCAGTGTTTCTCAATTGGAGTTCCTAGGGCTACCATAAGACATCATTCTCCTTTCTGCTGCTCTTATAAAAATAACCTGGTGGTTTTCAGGTCACTAGAATGTCATATTCTGAAGCTGCAAATGGGAGTTGTATAGGCAGGCTTTCCCGGTGTTGACATGACAACCTGTGTAGCTCTGAAGTCAGATTGGCCTTTCATCTGTGGTTACTGGGCCACAGACGACTTCTACTGCCACTCGTTATTTTCATTTTTGGTTTTTTTTTTTTTCAAGCAAAATGTTTAGCATCATAGCTGCTGATTTATTTATTTATTTGCTGTGTTTGTTCTCTTTTTACTGAGATTCTTCCACAAGTGTGAGGAAGAATGACTCCCTATGATGCCTACATCTTAATTCCAAGAACCTGTGAATATGTTAAGTTACCTGGCAAAGGGAAATTAAGGTAGCAGATGGAATTAGGTTGCTAATTAGCTGACATTTAGATAGGGAGATTATCTTGTATTATCCAGGTGATTATCCATTATAATCACAAGGGTCCCTAAATATGGAAGAGGGAGAAGAGTCAGTGTCAGAGTGATGAGAAGTGAGAAATACTTGAACAGCCATTGCTACCTTTGAAGGAATGCAGCCACAGCCAAGGAATGCAGGGAGTCTCTAGAAACTGGAAAAGACAGGAAATTAGACTCTCTGTTAGACCTTCAACAAAAGAACACAGCCCTGCAGACACCTTGATTTTAGCCTGGTGAGACCCATTTTGGACTTCTGACCTCTAGAGCTGTAAGATAATATACTTGTGTTGCCTTAAGCTACTAAATTTATGGTAATTAGTTACAGAAGCAGATAGGAAACCAATGCAGTACCAAAGGTTTCAAGGGGCTTAATTCTGAGAAGCAGTTTTCAGTATAAATAAATTTTGCAGTAATTTTTCCCATTAGGTACAGTGGTTCACCAGGCAAATAAGCCTCCATAGGTTTATGCTTTACCATTCTAGACATCCCCAAATGTGGATGTGTTCACAGTGTGTGTATAGCTTAGGCTGTGACATCTCCATTAAACTTGACAAAATCGAGTTTAATCCTGATTAAGAACAAGCCCAGTAAAGGGTTCCCACACAGTGTGTCAAGTTTTAGAAGAAGTTGTTATATTATGTGGTATCCAAGCAAAAATTTCATGCCCAAAGTCATGTTGATACCATCAAAGGTATGGACTAAAAGTTGCTGACAAAGCCAAGGCTAAATCATCACTGAAATGATTTAATTCTTAGTGGAATTAGCAGACAATAGTTTATATACTGCATTTTAAAACATTTTTATTAACTAAAATAGACTTGGATGATGATGAGGTTGGAAATTATTACCTCTGTTTTAAATGTGAAAAACTTGAAGAAGAATTCAGGAGAGTGGTTCCTGGTTTTATTTTATTTTCTATTGGTGCTTATTGCTTTCCAGAGCAAAATTAAAGCTTAATAATAGGTGAGGTAATGGAATCAAAGGAAAGCAAAAAATGACTCAAAATTCAGAGGTTAAACATTGATAGGAGCCAAGGCAAACTCTGGGCAAGGTTTTAGAAGCTTGAAAGCTTTTTGTACTGACTGAAGTGGAACTAAGAAAAGCCTGTTGTAGTGGAGAAACTATGCCCTTCCCCAGTAATCATGAAACCAGGAATCCAGGTCTTAAAACTCTGATATGCTTTAAAAATTCTCTTAAACCGTAGCTTAAGTGCAAAGGTAATATAATGAAAAGAGACCTAAAAGGTAGAGATTTCAGTTACAGCTCTGGTCTTCTCTCAAACACGGACTATCAATATTTTTCATTCCTTGCATCTCAAATTCCGCCCTAGGAGAGGGCTGGTGTTCTGAAATTTTGAAATTTCAGTAGCCTATGCTCTTTTCAGATAAAGGTAGGAGGTGAAAAACATAAATTCTGTGAAGTTTGATTGGGTAGGTGTTTTCTGTGTCCTTGGCCTTTTCTTCGTGAGAGTCTAGGAAATGTACAACCACTCATCCTTGGAGATTAGTGGAAGCCCTGCTCACAGATAGATCTTGACCATCAAAATATGCATTTTGTTCCCTCCAGAATTCTAAGGATTTTGAGAAAATAGAAACGTAATTACAGGAAATGAACCCATGCATATGATTGTGCACTAATTTATCTTAATAACTTGGGCAATTTCTATTATATTTTGATTTTGTAATGGTCCAGGTAAATGCTGCTTTATTTTCTCTGGGACACTCTGCCTATGTCATACGATACCTCACTTGGGCAGTAAGGGACAACTGGCTATGCTTTTCCTTAGGAGGGAATAACTGTTAAATAATATTTAACACATACTTAATTTGTTTATATTTTCCTACAAAATTGCACCTTAAAAAAAAAATAAAGTACCAGTTCAGTAAATTTCAACTATTAATGATCTCTGATAATACCACACTGGTTTAAGTACTCATTCTGCTTTAAGGAAAAATTTTAAAATATTCTCTGGACATTTGTGTTATCTACGTTTCTGTGGGTACCACACTACACCTTGGCTGCCTGGAGTTGAGAGGTTTTCTATTACTGACTCTACTTTCCCTGTCAAACTAAACTTATCAGTGACTACACAGTGATAAGTTTAAAAAGGGCTTTAGCTCACTCTAAATTCTGCTTCCTTGTATCATCTTTGTGCAAGAGAAATCTTTCTGAAATGTTCCCTTTTCATAATCAGAACAGAGAGATAAGAAACATGAAAGAACTTGTATTAGTTTTCTAGGGCTACCAAAACAAAGTACAGACTAGATGGCTTAAACAATAGAAATGTATTTCCTCACAGTTCTGGAAGTTTAAAATCCAAGATCAAGATGTCAGCAGGGTTGTTTTTTCTGAGGCCTGCCTCTTAGTGTATAGATAGCCATCTTCTCCCTGTATCTTCACAGCAGCTTCACTTTGTGCATGTCTGTATTCTTTTCTCTTCTTATAAGGATACCAGTCATATTGGATTAGGGCCCACACCAAAGAACTCATTTAACTTTATTTTATTTATTTATTTATTTACATATTTATTGGAGTATAATTGCTTTACAATCTTGTGTTAGTTTCTGCTGTATAACAAAGTGAATCAGCTATATGAATACATATATCCCCATATCCCCTCCCTCTTGCGTCTCCCTCCCACCCTCCCTATTGCACCCCTCTAGGTGGTAACAGAGCATCAGAGACCAAGCTGATCTCCCTGTGCTATGCAGCTGCTTCCCACTAGCTATCTATTTTACATTTGGTAGTGTATATATGTCAATGCTACTCTCTCACTTCGTCCCAGCTTCCCCTTCCCCCCCCACCCCGTGTCCTCAAGTCCATTCTCTGTGTCTTTATTCCTGTCCTGCCCCTAGGTTCATGAGAACCATTTTTTTTTTTAATTCCATATATATGTGTTATCATACGGTATTTGTTTTTCTCTTTCTGACTTCACTCTGTATGACAGTCTCTAGGTCCATCTGCCTCACTACAAATAACTCAGTTTCATTTCTTTTTATGGCTGAGTAATATTCCATTGTATATATGTGCCACATCTTTATCCATTCATCTGTTGATGGGCACTTAGGTTGCTTCCCATGTCCTGGCTATTGTAAATAGTGCTGCAATGAACATTGTGGTACATGTCTCTTTTTTGAATCATTTAACTTGAATAACTTCCTTAAAGGCTCTGTCTTCAAATAGTCACATTTTGAGGCATAAGGGTTAGAACTTCAACATATGAATTGGGGAGGCCACACAAGTTAGCTTATAACAGAATTCTTCTACAATAAGCCTTTGACATTTAGTTTTACAATAAAGAGATTTTTTTTTTTTTTCCTGGACCCTTCTCCTTCTTTCTAGCCTTGGTTTCAAGTTTAGAATAAGCATAAAAATTTGAATTGCATTGATTACCTTGTAGACAACCTAGCATGCTCTCCAACTACCCCACTCTATTTTTTTTGTTCAAATTTGTTTTTATAGGAGTACTGGATTTTTGTCCCCGAGTGTGATATTTGTGTCCAAAACCTTAAAAAAATTTTTTAAATATATAATGACTTATTCCATGTTTAAAAAAATATGTTTTGTAAGAAAAGTGACTTTTTTAAGGTAATACATTTTTAAAGGTGGATAATCCTACACTGTAAGTAGGTAAACTTCCACAGTGAGTGGTAGAGTGTAGGGCTTGGGAACAAGATGGGTCAGAAAAATACCATGGCCCTAAAGTTCAAGAAATCCATATAAAAATAAATGAGGTCAGCGATTACCACAATCTTCCAAGTTTTTAATGTTAAATAGTCATGTTTTTATGCTATATGTTAAATCTTAAGTATCCTTTAAAATGTGACCACCATGACAATTACAGACAATACATTTCTAGGGAATATTTTTAGAAAATCAATAGAAGACTTATGATACACTGAACAATCATTATAAAATAAATTGTTAGTTTTGTTATTTCTATTTCCCTCCCTTTCAGACCCTGAGGTAGGTCTACAGAGTTACAGGTTCTTGTTATATAATAAATGCACTTAAATTTGGTAACCAGTCTCTCTCCCTTTCCATTTCTTTTCTCTTTTTCATCTTCTGCTGTTTCTCTCCTAGGAGTTTCTGATATCTCTGAATAGGAAAACTTCTCATGAGTCAGATTCTCTGTTTTTCCTTGTAAGTCAATAAAATTCCACCTTAAAATTTTAGCATCTCTTTTACTCTAGGATAGCCCACCTCTCCCACAGTGTCCTCACCAGAGCATGTCTCAGCTCTGGGAGTCAGAGTCTCTCATTTATTTTCCACATGTGGGTCCTCAAGAATCCAGTTCATTATTGCTCTTCCTCTCTTTAGGCATGAAGCTGTCTGTCCCTTTTGAAATTACAGGAAGTGTTTTGTCAGTTTCTAAAATAGCAGGTTTCCTCTTCAGCAGCATCATACTGCCTTAATAAATAATGTTAAGGCAACTGATTCATTTAGATGGAATAAAGCATTAAGTGTTTTTTCACATTATTGCCAGAACTAGGGCATCATTTTTCTAGTTTTCTTTCAAAATCATGTTTACAAGTGAAATTCTCATTATGAAAATGTCCAGTTTGGTTATCAGAAAGTTACTATTATACAGATTCACAAAGAAACACAAATGAAAAGTGCTCATTATAAATACTTCCAAGTGGCTCAATACAGGTTTTGGAAAGGTGAGCTATTATACATTGTCTTTTAAGCATTGAAGACAGTTTTAACCTGAGTGGCCTAAGATGGTAATTCCAAAAGTATATTGGGTTTCAAACTTCTTTTTAGCAGCAAATGATTTTTGCTGCATGAAATCTTAGATAAACAGACATTAATATCTATTTATATCCCACTATAGGAATATATATTATATTGTGTATATTTATAATAAAAATGTGGAACATTCTCCTTGAAGTTCTACTGTGCACACACTTCATTGCCCTTTACTTCATTTGCCATTGTGATCTCTGAAAAGTCTTTTTTTCAAATATCCATGGCAGTGGGGGATAGGTTTCACTCTCAGCAGCTGAAACTCTGTGTTGTAACAGCTTGTAAGAAAATCTATTGTCCCAACATGGTAGCATGCCCTTGTGATTCTAAGTTGGAAGCAGGCAAAAAATGTAGAGTAAGAGAAAGTTTCTCAGCACCCCAGTTTTCCACTTTTGTGAACCTGTTGTATTTTGCTCTAAATTTTGCCCTCCTGAGACATATGTTGTCAGGTTTTTATCTCTGAAATGATTGGAATTTATTTTCAGTTTCTTAGCTTACCACTTGTAGCAAATTTCTGTTTAAATGTGACCCATCCCAGGAATATCTGCACTTCAAAAACAGCAATAACATAAGTTCTAAGAAAGTAGAATCCAATACCTCCATCAATGGTGGATAAACTTGGACCTGGGTATAGGTAGGAGCTCTTCCACTGCCTCCAAAATCAAGCTGCTGGAGATGTGGGCTTCATTATCTGTTCATTATCCTGACCCTGCCTGTCTGCCTGCCTTTGCTACCTTTATTATACATATGTTACATATGTAAAAGTATGTTCTCACATAAATATTTGTATTGCTCATAAAAGTCCATGTATCATTGGGCTGGTATCCCTACAAGGGTGCCTTCTTAGAGTTTCTTTCCTTATAAACAAAATTCCCTGTCTTAGTTAGCTCAGGCTGCCACAGCAAAACACCATAGACTATGTGGCTTAAACATTAGAAGTTTATTTTTCACATTTCTAGAAACTGACAATCCAAGATCAGAGTGCCAGCATGGTCTGATTCCAGTGAGGACCCTCTTTCTGGTTTGTAGATGATTGCCATGCTGCTTTGTTTGCACAGAGGGAAGTCTAGGGTCTCCTCCTCTTTTTGTAAAAGCACTAATCCTCCCATAAGGCTCCCACTTTCATGACCTAATCTAACCACAATTACCTCCCAAAGGCCCCACCTCCAAATATGATCACTTTGGGGGGTTAGGGCTTTGGAATATGAATCTTGCCAGGGACACAACCATTCAGTACATATATTCTCAAGTATCTACAATTGATCCTACAACCTCCTTATCCCCATTTACTAATTTACTTGTCTAAGTTTATCAGGAATATATTTCCTGGACCAGTAATATGCCGTAAACTATTTGATACACCAATCTTCATAAATTAATAGTAATTTATTTTAAGACTCAAAAGAGCTTTCCAAGTCTGAATACTCTGCTATTATTTTAAGTGCTCTTAAGTGCAATTAATGTAACTAAGTACTAATGAAATCTAACCACCACATTTGGATGGTGTAATGTGCCCAAAATAACTATAACTTTTCATTTGTTAAAACCACATTTATCATTCACACCATTGGGTCTCATTATTATGGAGAAATAAAATTTATTAATATTTTATTAAAATTTCAAATGAAGACAGTCTACTCTTTTACTTTAAGTTCTACATTAACTTTTGTGGGTGTTTTTTCATTGAAGTAGAGTTGATTTACAATGTTGTGTTAGTTTCAGATATACTTCAAAGTGATTCAGTTATACATACATATGTATATTTTTTCAGATTCTTTTCCCTTATAAGTTATTACAAAATATTGATTATAGTTCCCTGTGCTATACAGAAGGTCCTTGTTGATTATCTATATTATATATAGTAGTGTGTATATGTTAATGCTAATCTCCTAATTTATCCTCCCCCCACCTTCCCCTTTGGTAACCATAAGTTTGTTTTCTATGTCTGTGGGTCTATTTCTGTTTTGTATATAAGTTCATTTGTATCAATTTTTTTAGATTCCACATATAAGTGATATCATATGATATTTGTCTTTATTTGTCTTACTTTGCTTAGTATGATAATCTCTAGTTCCATTCTTCATTTTGTTGTTGTGGTGAAGCACATTTATTGATTTGTGTATGTTGAACTATCTGCATCCTAGGTACTTAAAAATCTGGTCATATTTTTAATGTATTTATTTAATTAACTATTTTTAGAATAATTTTAGATTGAGAGAAAAATTTCAGTGAGAGTACAGAGAGTTCTTAAATACCTCACAACCAATTTCAGCTATTATCCAACATTAACATGGTCCGTATGAGCACAGCAAAGGAACCAATATTGATACATCATTATTGACTGAAGTCCACTCTTTATTCAAGTTTCCTCAGCCTTTACTTAATGTACTTCCTTTATCCCAAGATATCATCCAGGATAATGTATTACATTTATTTCTCCATTTGTAGAATGCACCTCAGTTGGAATTAGTGTGATGCTTTCCTCATGATTAGACTGGAGTTATGGTTTTGCGGGAGGAATACCACCAAGGTAAAGTGCCATTTTCATCACATCAGCACAAGGCTACATGCTGTTATCATGACATCTCTGTTGATATATTCCTTGGTCAACTGTCTGAAGTAATGATTGTCAAGTTTCTCTACTGTACATTTCCTCATCTTCTGCTATTCAATATTGTAGAAAAAATTACTATGCACAGTACATGCTTAAAGACTCTGTAGTTATATTCTACCTCCTGGAGGGTCAAGTATCTACATAAAGTATTTGGAATTGTTCAGCATAGGAGATTTGTCTCTTCTCCCCCAATTATTTATTTAATCACTTATTTATAGCAGCATAGGCTCATCAATACTTATTTTATGCTTTGGGTTATAGTCAATACTTCTTTATTTATTTTGTTGCTCAAATTATTGCACTTTTACCATGGGAATTCTTTCAATAGGCTACTGAATGTGTCTGATATACCTATATCATTGTGGGGTTCTTTTGTTTGTTTTTAAGCACTTCCTTACTTTCTGTCACTACAATATGGTCAAAGCTCATTTTATATATATTTAATGGGGATGGAATTTATCAATATTTTAAAAAGATTTTTAAAAATTATATTTCACATAGGAATACTTTTACTGATGTTTTGATAAGTGCTACTAATATATGATCATGATCAGGATGATGAGAAAGGATTTTCCCTGGTGGCTCAGTGGCTGAGAGTCTGCCTGCCGATGCAGGGAACGCGGGTTTGTGCCCCGGTCCGGGATGATCCCATATACCGCGGAGCCGCTGGGCCCGTGAGCCATGGCCGCTGAGCCTGCGCGTCTGGAGCCTGTGCTCCGCAACGGGAGGGACCACAACAGTGAGAGACCCGCGTACCGCAAAAAAAAAAAAAGATTAAAAAATAGGACAAATTGCCATGACATATATGTAATAACAGCAGACATGTTTTTAAATTTATGTTGTATATGTAATTTAACATATATGTATATGTTATATACCATCTTTATAGTTGATGTACATTTAGGCAAAATTGTTTTTCTATGTAGACAATCATGTCGTCTGAGAAAAAAGACAGTTTTATTTCCTCCTTCTCCAATTTGCATACCTTTTAATTCCTTTTCTTGTATTTTTTGCACTATGATTTTCAATACAATATTGAATATGAGTGGTGAGAGTGAATATTCTTGCTATGTTACCAACCTTAGAGGGAAAGCATCCAGTTTTTCTTCATTGTGTATGATAGCCACAGGAATTTTTGTAGATGATATTTATCAAAGTGAGGAAATTCTCCTGTATTCCTAGTTTGGTGAGAGTTTTTAACATGAATCCTGTTGGGTTTTTTCAAATATGTTTTTGGCATCGATTGCTACAGTAAGTTTATTTTTCTTTCTTAGCCTATTGATTTAGTGGGGTTCACTGATTGATTTTTGAATGTCAAGCCAGCCTTTCATACCTGGAATAAATCCTCAGTCATGATGTATCATTTTATTATATTTAAAATTGCAGCCAACATCCACCACCCTCTATTACACTCTTGACCTTGTCCTATTTTCTCATAGCATTATTTTCTTCTAACATTATATATTATTTATTTTTAATTTTTTTCTAACTCTTCCCTCTTTATTTAAATTCAATGAGTAAGGGGCTGTCTGTATTGTCTAAAATTCTCTAAATATTTTCCAAAACAATATCTTATCTATTTTATGTGCTCAGTAACTTCTTAGAAGTTTGAATACTGCTGTCTAATAATTGCATAAGAAAGGAGCATTCCTGGACTTCCCTGGTGACGCAGTGGTTGGCAATCCGCCTGCCAATGCAGGGCACACGGGTTCGTGCCCCGGTCCGGGAAGATCCCACATGCCGCGGAGTGGCTGTGCCCGTGGGCCATGGCCGCTGGGCCTGCGCGTCCGGAGCCTGTGCTCCGCAACGGGAGAGGCTGCAGCAGTGAGAGGCCCGCGTACCGGAAAAAAAAAAAAGAAAGAAAAAAGAAAGGAATGTGGGCATGTAATAATGTTTTAGTTTCCTAGGGCTGCTATAACAAATTACTACAAACTTGGTGGCTTAAAATAACAATATATTTTTGGTTATGGAGGCCAGATGTCCAAAATCAAGGTGTCGGCAGGATCATACTCCTCCAAAGAGGAAAATTCTTTCTTGCGTCTTCCACCTTCTAGTGGCTTCAGGTATTCCTTGTTTGGGCCTTCATAACTCCAGACTCTGCCTCTGTCTTCATGTAGCTTTCTTCTTTGTGTTTATGTCTTCATTTCTGTCTCTTATATCGGATTTAGGTCCTACCTGGGTAATTCTAGATGCTCTCAACTTGTGATAAGTAACTTAATTACATCTGCAAAAACCCTTTTTCCAAATAAGGTCACTTCACAGGTTGCTGATGGATGTATCTTATGGGGGACTACCACTCAATCCACTATAGTTAGTATCATTACTATCACTGGTGTCACTGTTTAAACACTTGCTGAATTGTGTCTAGATGTATTAGAAATAATTGCTCTGCTATTCTAAGTCTGGTTTCTGTGTCAGCAGCATGAACATCTTCCAGGAACACATTAATTAGAAATGCAGAATCTCAGGTCCCGCACTCATGTAATTGAATTAAATCGGCATGTTAACAAGATCTTTACATGTTTCATATGTACAATCAAGTTTGAGAAGTCATGATGTAGAAAAGAGTGTAACAGAAACTATATAAACAGAGAAATTTGGGAGCTATATAAATTAGAAACCAAAAGAAGACAAGTGTTACAAGTTTTATGAAAGTAAATGACAGGCAATTTACACAGATTGAAAAGCAAAGGAAGGTGAGTAGTTTAATGAATTCACAGCAGAGAACTCAGGCAATCTATAGAGGAAGGAAAACTTGATCAACTGAGTTATACAAGAACAAGAAACCCATCCTATAAATAAAGCAGTACACTTTGCTGGGTTCAGCTACATCTTCTTTAACTCCAATCAGATCTGGAGTGCATCAGAACCACCTGGAGGTCTTGGTAAAACAGATATTTTGATGTGTACTCTCAGAGTTTCTGATTTAGTAGACGTGGAGCAGGCCCCAGAAGTTTCCATTCTAAAATGGTCCCAGGTCAAGTTGATGCTGCTGGTGCAGGGACCACACTTAAAAAATTTCTCCGTAGAGCTACTTAGAGCTTTTAGATAGATATGCTTAGAAAGAAAATACATCTAAGGTTCTTGAGTTCTAAATTTCCTCAGTTGCCTCCTTCTTCTCAGATTCCTTTTAAACAAAATATAACATATCAATATTTTTCCCTACTTATAAGAGAAATTGGTGGTTGTAGAAATGAAAGCAAAGTTTAGATGTGGATTATCTGGGCTTTATATATAACTTTCTTGAGCAATCTTAAAATTGTTAATAGTTCAACAGTGCTTTCTGTCTTTCATTTTAAAAATTGTCAATGTCATGGTAAATGCTTAAATGGTATTGTCAGATACTTATAGCTGGAGACCTAGCCTTGGACTGTGGAATGTTACTGAATATAATCTTAAATCACCTACCATAGTTTAGTTAGCCATAGCAGATGATTCAAGCCTTCAGAGACATATTTCCAGATTTTTTTCTAAATATTTCAGAACCTCTTTCAAAGATGTCACTAATAGAAAGTTGAAGAGATCTCAGGGGAAAAAAATGTAGGCCCTTTATTATTTTGGTCAAAATATTTGAATTGGGGCTTCCCTGGTGGCGCAGTGGTTGGGAGTCCGCCTGCTGATGCAGGGGACACGGGTTCGTGCCCCGGTCCTGGAAGATCCCACATGCCGCGGAGCGGCTGGGCCTGTGAGCCATGGCCGCTGAGCCTGCGCATCCAGAGCCTGTGCTCCGCAACGGGAGAGAGGCCACAACAATGAGAGGCCCGTGTACCGCAAAAAAAAAAAAAAAAAAAAAAAAAAATAATATTTGAATTGTTTTGAAATCAATAAGACATTCTGTTTTTCAAAAAGGTTTTAGCCTTTATTTCAGTAAAGATAGTTCAGACCTCGAAATAAGAAGCCGTTAGCAATTGAACTAAGGAGAGATGTGCAAATATTTGTTGAATTTGAAATTTTGACATTTATTCATATTTGGAACAGGGATTTAAAAAACACTGAGTTAGTGAATTTTTAAGCCAAGGAATTTGTTCTCTCTGAAACATCTAGGAAATAAATGTCTCTTATAAGAAATTATGTTTCTGACCAATATATAGAAGTATATCAATAATTAGGTTTTTAGTATTTGCATATATCATCTACAGTTCTATAGAGAATCAAGAAGCTGAACAAAGACTTTGAAAATGTTTAATCATTTCTGAACCAAACAAACATAGAAGATACATTCATATCAAAGGGAATTAGAAAATGTCCACCTTGGTTCCCTGGAATATTTACAGTAATTATTTGTGTATCTATCACTACCAAGTTTAGAAGACATTTAATAAACATCATTGAATGAGTAAGTAGGCAATTTCTGAGCAATTCAGAATAGAATGAGTTCTCCAACACAATACAAAAAAGAAACACTTGTAAGGCCAATGCTGCATTTATCCATTCATAAGCCCCTTTTTTTTAATGAGTTCATTTCTCTCTAATGGGGAATTATTAATAGAAATATTGAAATTTAATATCATTATCCCTTGTAATGCACACAATTTTAGTGAAATAAATAAACGTGTGTATATATTTAATGGGGATGGAATTTATCAATATTTTAAAAAGATTTTTAAAAATTATATTTCACATAGGAATACTTTTACTGATGTTTTGATAAGTGCTACTAATATATGATCATGATCAGGATGATGAGAAAGGATTTTCCCTGGTGGCTCAGTGGCTGAGAGTCTGCCTGCCGATGCAGGGAACGCGGGTTTGTGCCCCGGTCCGGGATGATCCCATATACCGCGGAGCCGCTGGGCCCGTGAGCCATGGCCGCTGAGCCTGCGCGTCTGGAGCCTGTGCTCCGCAACGGGAGGGACCACAACAGTGAGAGGCCCACGTACCGCAAAAAAAAAAAAAAAAAAAAAAAAAGATTAAAAAATAGGACAAATTGCCATGACATATATGTAATAACAGCAGACATATTTTTAAATTTATGTTGTATATGTAATTTAACATATATGTATATGTTATATACCATCTTTATAGTTGATGTACATTTAGGCAAAATTGCTATTTTTATTTTTTTTAAGGTATTAAAAAAACAAGCTTATTGTACTAAACCTGAGTTCTAAGATGGTTAAAAATATTTTTTTCTCAATGAAAAATCAAATTTGCCTCTAGGATTATTAATGACTAAAAAGGAAAGTAAAGGTCAAATATATTAAAGCCTTTATTTAAATAGAACAAAATTGCATTTCGTGTTTGAATGAAATTCTAATGAATTATCAAAATCATGAAGGACATCATATGTTTATGTTTTGCTTTCAATGGTGAGGAAACAATAGTTTGAGTAGTCTTATAACAAAATATTACCTGTGTTCTTTCCAGATAGTCCCCTTACAATTTAATGCATGCTTTACCCTGACTGTCCTAAAAAAAATGTATGCAACATATGTATGTCAGATCTAAATCAGAGGTAAAGAAAACATTGTAATATTCATTCTAATCATATTACTATTCCTGTAGTGTAACAGTAGAATACTGGAAAATAAAATTGCAGGACACAAACGTCAGGTGTCAACTTGTCACCATGTTACTCTTAAAGTAGTTATTAAAATCATTATGCTATCAACTCCTGAAGTTTGGATGCACCAAATATAGCAACCTGGTTTAATTGCTCACCATTTTATTTTGAGTGAAAGAAAAGGAGGGGGAGATGAGGGTGGGTAAAGCTGCATGTTTGAAAGATACTTGTAAAGGCCTCCTTCTATCAAAATGAGATGAAAAAATAATTCTCAGCACGAATATAGGACAAATGAAATCTAGTTTGTTGAACTTAGATTTCTTATTGTCTTCACAATTGAGAAAAAAAGTACTTAATTACCTTCACAGCTTGAAGGAAAGCTCAGAAAATGCTAAATAAAAAGTGCAAGACAGCTACCTTGATATTGTATATTTCTACTTTTAAAATTAAAGAGGAAAAAGATCCCACAGATTCTTTTTTTTTTCAGTCTGTTTTGATGATTGTTGAATAGGATTGTCCCTGTAGAGTATAACTTGTGTTGTTTGTAATTAAGTATCCAATATGACAGTGCAGTCTAGGAAAAACACTTATTAAATTATTCAATTTTCCAGCTGCTTCTTCTGGCATTGAATATTTGTGCAGAGATCAATATTACTTAGTGAGAAAGGGAAAGAAATAGACTTGAATTCAATATTAGATTTAGAATGCAAGTATGAATTTGGGAGTATTATTGTTTTTTCATTCTTCTATATTTTCACTTAAAATTGAAAATTTATATTTTATAATTATATATATCTAAATATGTGAAAAATGCGTTTAAATTGCAGAATTACCAATTAAAACCTTAACTCTATGGGAAGAGTTTAAATCAATACTAATGTTTAAAGATAATATGAGGCTATCAGGTAGTTCAGTTCTTTTAATTTATTTAAATATTACAGAATTGTTAATGTAAGTGAATATATATTATCAGTTTATTATATATAATCTCATATTTTTCTACAATATTTTATTTTATAATGTAAGTTATATTTTTATTTTATAGTATGCTTTGGAATCATTTAAATATATATATTTCCTCTGCTCACTGATAGCTAAAATTTTATTTTAAAAAAAAATCTTATTTTTGGTCTAATTTTTATTCATTGAGAGATTGAATTGATATGTGCACAAATCCACATTTTTTTTTTTCTGGCAGAAGTGATGCTAAATAATTA
Source organism: Phocoena phocoena (assembly GCF_963924675.1). Lineage (NCBI taxonomy): Eukaryota > Metazoa > Chordata > Mammalia > Artiodactyla > Phocoenidae > Phocoena > Phocoena phocoena. Next base: position 66,421,321 of record NC_089225.1, read on the forward strand.
AAATTTGAAGAGGGAAAAGTATGAAACCCATATATTTAAAGCAAGATATAAACTTGAATTTAATATTCAGGTATAGAATAATCCAGGTATGAAACTGTGAATTGTAGCTTAGTGTTAAAGAATATATGGTTTGTTTTCAAATTATTTAAGCAGATTATATCTTATAACTCACATTTTGTGCATTGATACATTTTTATGGCTGAATGGGCATTAAGTACTAAATATTTGAATATAATACTTTATTCAAATGCAATATTTGAAGAGTTAAGTAGAAATGTGAAGCCTACATATTTAGTAGAAACTTGTTCTAAAATCCAGAAATAAACATTAAAATTTAATAAAATGCTTTACAAAATGCAACACAATGACTTTTAACGTTTAAAACATTATTTATGATGGTCAATTTTTATTTTCCATCTCTGGTGTATGTGTTTATAAGCATGTCCCTTAACACAATCCACTCTAGACATGTGTTTTTCTCTGGAAAAACAATAGTACTCTGAATTCCTGAAGTTTGACTCTTTTAGGGGATTATAAAATATTCTCTTAGATACCTTTTAGTAACTTAAAAGACACACTTAAAGTATTCTACAAATATCAAGATATAGGCATTTAGTTCTCTTTTTTAAGTCATTATTTTATTTGTAAGTGTTATGGTGGGGACTTTTAAAAATATATATATATTTAATACATATACTATATGCATAGCAATATAGTTAATTGAGTGTTTAGTTTTTAAGGTAGAGGTTAAAAGTATGCTAATAAAATCATCCACATGTATATATACATGTGTGTGAATTTGTATTTATATGTATAAATATTTATATATACAGTATATAAACTATTCAAATAACAACAATACTTTGATTCTTCAGGTACTCTTTTATATTTTTTACTTTACATGTCACGAGTACTATATAAACCCAAAATTCCTTTGCAAAATATAAACGTTTTGATTTCTGATAAATCTCCCATTAACTTCCCCAGTGAATTAAAATACTGAAATGGATTTAGTTGATTGGTTCTCATAGCATTCAGCTTGAGTCGTTAGTTAAGTCAAACACGTATTAGTTTTTTTGTTCATAGATCAAAAATGGGCAAACTTTGGCTCATGAGCCAAATCCAACCAGCCAACTGTTTGGGTAAATAAAATCTTACTAAAGCACAGCCATACCCATTTGTCTCTGTATTGCCTATGAGTGCTCTTCCCCCGACAGTAACAGAGTTGAGGAGTTGCAACAAATACCATATGGTCCATAAAGTCTAAATGCTTACTATTTTTACAGAGCTTGCCAGCCTCTGCTACAGATGATTATCATACAGGGTTGTAAGATTTATCCGGTTTTTACATTATTAACAAGTCAATTATATATGTTCACAGCTGTTTCTTGTACTCATTGTACACATTCATATACATAGTCACACAGTCACATCAACACAAACAAGCTCTATTTTTTTTTTAATTTAACACTCAATCTGGGCAGACATATAACTATTTCATTATGATAATAGTCATTATCACTAGTTTTCCCTAAAATTGGAAACATTCTTTTCCCATAAAGTTGATCAAATATACTGAAAACCATTCCACTATATAAATTTCTACCAGAATAAGAAATGTAGAAATACTGTTTATTTGCAAAAAAAAATCTCTGAAATGTGTCTTCATATGTAAAGGAAACTTTCATTAAGTGTCAAATGTTACTAATACTTTCTTTACAATATAATTCTTTCCTCACACAATGTTATTTTTTCCTAGACTCTTTCAAATTAGAGAATAATAAGATACTGGATTTGCAGATGAATTTCCCAATGATAGGCATTGAGGTGTTACAAATTTGCAGTAAAAAATCTGCTTTTTCATTTGTTGGATGTTCCATTTTAAGGGTGGCGTATTATAGAGGTGGCAAATTATGATTACAATTAAATGCCAGGATTCAGCCAGCCCATCAGTTATATAGAACCAAAATCGTTGACAAGGAAAGGACACATTAGCATCAGCTGTACTGCATACCAATGTCATGCTCTTTATTCCTTTATATTGTCAGTAACCTCACATAGTAATTTGCTTTCTATGTTGTTCACCAATAAAAGCACTTATTTAATTCAATTTATTAGTAAACTGGATCAAGAGCAAATGATAACCATCTCTTTTCAGCTTCTTAATAAACTGGTCAAATATATACATTGCTGGATATATGAGTATCATTTTCTAGATACCTAATCTACAACCAACTTCCTTCCTTTCCCTTTTATTTTATTGTGATTTATAGAGCATAATAATATATACATTGTAGTATCATGATTATATTAGAAATTAACTAACCAAATTTAGTATAACTGAATCTGTATATTTAACAATAAAAAAATATGCAAAATATAGCAAGGATGTAGAGAAAGCAGAACCCTAGTTGGTGGGAATGTAAATTGGCTCAGCCACTATGGAAAACAGCATGGAGGGTCCTTAGAAAACTAAAAATAGAACTACCATATGATCCAGCAATTCCACTCCTGTATATATCCAAAGAAAATAAAAACACTAATTTGAAAAGATACATGCACCCCAATGTTCATAACAGCACTATTTTAATAGCCAAGATATTGAAGAAACCCAGTGTCCACCAAAAGATGAATGAATAAAGAAGATGTGGTATGTATATACAATGGAATATTACTCAGCTATAAAAAGAATGAAATCCTGCCATTTGCAACAATGTGGATGGACCTACACAACATTACGGTTAGTGTAATAAGTCACACAGAAAAAGACAAATACTGTATGATATCACATATGTGGAATCTTAAAAAATAAGACAAATGAACGTATATAACAAAATAGAAACAGATTCACACATATAGAGAACAAACTAGTAGTTACCAGTTGGGAGAAGGAAGGGAGGAGGAGCAAGATAGGGGTAGGAAATTAAGAGGTACAAACTACTATGTATAAAATAAATAAGCTATGAGGGTATATATTTTACAGCACAGGGAATATAGCCAATATTTTCTAATAATTTTAAATGGAGTATAATCTATAAAAATATTGAATCACTATTGTACAACTGAAACTAATATTGTAAATCAACTATATTTCAATTAAAAAAAATTACAACATAGCAGTCAAAATAATCATCTTAAGAATTTGTTTTCTTGAGGCTTCCCTGGTGGTGCAATGGTTGAGAGTCCACCTGTTGATGCAGGGGACGCGGGCTCGTGCCCCAGTCCAGGAAGATCCCACATGCCGCGGAGCGGCTGGGCCCGTGAGCGATGGCCGCTGAGCCTGTGCATCTGCAGCCTGTGCTCTGCAACGGGAGAGGCCATGACAGTGAGAGGCCCACGTACCGCAAAAAAAAAAAAAAAGAATTTGTTTTCTAGCTTTGCAGAATAATTCAGCAGAGAGTTACAAAAAGGCATTACAAATAGGTTGTTATTCTTTTAGAAAAGTTGAGAATATAATCACCCATCACCACGGAATCACTCAAACTTGGGCCAAGTTATCAATTGTTTTATGTAGTTTGAGTCATCCATAGCTTATCCCAATATCTAAATAAAATGCAAATCAAGACCTCTGAATTCTAATAGGAGTAGCCACAAACCTTTAAGATATTCAATTTTTTAAAAAATGTGTGTATAGGAAACCTGTTCTAAATTCACTTGCATGTAGATTTATCAGCTGCCTGGCCCCACAAGCTGCATATTTCTGAGAACAGCTAATATCTAACTATAAGGGAAAATGGCAGTGTGATTGAACCATAGCAATATTCTAGTTCTGCTGACCCTAATGCTCCAGCCGCACACTGTCAGGGTTGAGAGTTTCTGTGGAATCTGGTTGGATACTGAGAGAGGAGAAAGTAGAGGGACTCTGGGTCGTGAGGAAGAAGTCAAAAAAACCCCAGAAAACAAGTCTTTACCTTTCTTTCCCTCTCCCCTCTTTATTTATTTATTTATTTATTTAGCGGTACGCAGGCCTCTCACTGTCGTGGCCTCTCCCGTTGCGGAGCACAGGCTCCGGACGCGCAGGCTCAGTGACCATGGCTCACAGGCCCAGTCGCTCCACGGCATGTGGGATCTTCCGGGACCGGGGCACGAACCCGTGTCCCCTGCATCGGCAGGTGGACTCTCAACCACTGCACCACCAGGGAAGCCCCCTCTCCCCTCTTTTTAAAATTTATTTATTTTTTAATATTTATTGGAGTATAGTTGATTTACAATATGTTAGTTTCAGGTGTACAGCAAAGTGAATCAGTTATACATATATATATATCCACTCTTTTTTAGATTCTCTTCCCATATAGGCCATTACCCAGTACTGAATAGAGTTCCCTGTGCTATACAGTAGGTCCTTATTAGTTATCTCTTTTATACATAGTAGTGTGTATATGTCAATTCCAAACTTCCAATTTATCCCTTACCCCCTGGTAACCATAAGTTTTTTTTCTACACCTGTATCTCAATTTCTGTTTTGTAGATAAGTTCATTTGTACACTTTTTTTAGATTCCACATATAAGCGATATCATATAATGTTTGTCTTTCTATGTCTAACTTATCAATACTTCAGTATGATAATCTCTAGCTCCATACATGTCACAGCAAGATCTTTTTTGATCCACGTCCTAGAGTAATGAAAATTAAAACAAAAATAAACAAATGGGACCTAATTAAACTTAAAAGTTTTGCACAGCAAAGGAAACCATAAACAAAATGACAACCCTCAGGATGGGAGAAAATATTTGCAAATGAAGCAACCAACAAGGGGTTAATCTCCAAAATATACAAACAGCTCATGCAGCTCAATATCAAAAAACCAAACAACCCAATCAAAAAATGGCAGAAGATCTAAATAGACATTTCTCCAAAGAAGACATACAGATGGCTAAAAAGCACATGAAAAGATGCTCAACATCACTAATTATCAGAGAAATACAGATCAAAACTACAATGAGGTATCACCTCACACCAGTCAGAATGGCCATCATCAAAAAATTATACAAAAAATAAATGCTGGAGAGGGTGTGGATAAAAGGGAACCTTCCTACACTGTTGGTGGGAATGTAAATTGATACAGCCACTATGGAGAACAGTATGGAGGTTCCTCAAAAAACTATAGAGCCACCATATGATCCAGCAATCCCACTTCTGGGCAAATTCCAAAGAAAACCATAATTCGAAAAGATACATGCACCCCAATGTTCATTGCAGCACTATTTACAATAGCCAGGTCATGGAAGCAACCTAAATGTCCATCAACAGAAGAATAGATAAAGAAGATGTGGTTCATATATACAGTGGAATATTACTCAGCCAAAAAAAAGAACAAAATAATCCCCTTCCCTCTTAATACTTCTAGCTCAGATGAAGAAAAACAACACAATGGAGGCACTTCCCTGGCAGTCCAGTGGTTAAGACACTTCCACTGCAGGAGGTGACAGTTTAATCCCTGGTTAGGGAAATAAGATCCAGCCAGGAAAAAAAAAAAACACACACACACAATGGAATGAACATTTTCCCCTTCTCTTCTCTGACAGCTCTCTGTGTCAGACTTGACCTTGGAATATCACGAGGGAAAGCGTGGAGGAAGGATACTCTTTAGGAAAGTATGTAGGCAGCAGCCAGCAAAGCATTCACTGACAAGGAACAAAGGGAATACAATTTCTAGCAGTATCATCCAAAATCAGGGCAAGCCCATGGTTTTACTTTCTGGAGGTGGGTCTGTCCTTGTCATTCTATGGTATTTTTTTTTCCTAGGAAGAAGAGGTAAAACGTGATTAACAAAAACTAAGAAGAGTATCGTTGATTATGAGGCTTTGCCCTGACTATTTTGTTTCTCCCATTCTCCAGAAAATGCAAGCAGCATTGATTTATTATGTTTACTATCATTGGTGGAACAATAAATAGAAATAAATAAAGAATAAAAAACTAACGTAAAATGAGGCACTAGTGTTTATACCGAGCAACTCATCTTGCCAGCAATATATGTGAGCCCTAATGTAAATATTCAATCATGTAAACTTCATGTTTGTGTTATTGTGAGGTGAAAAACATCAGTGAAGCTGGATGAAAGACCCAGAAGTCTGAGAATCAACTGATAGGGAATAACATCTGAAATCACATTATTGCTGGGTTTTACTATATTTCCATGTTCATTTTAGCCAGCAAATTATTTATAGAGAATTACTTCTTTCTTATTTTTACTTTTTAACCATTCAAGGACACTCTGGTAGCTTCTATGAGAATGCAAAAAAAAAAAAAGTATAATATTAGCTGCTAATTTCCAGGTGCTTATAATTTATTTGGGGAAGTAAAGATAACCAATATGAAAAGACTGTAACAAAACTATCAAGTGCTCATTTCTGAATGGTGAGATCAGGAAGTCTTGGGAAAATGAGGATTTGAATTGGGTGTTGAAAGTTTGGTAGAACTTAATTAATAGAAAATAGCATGTTTATGGAAGGAGAAACATTGTAACAAATTTTAGTTGGCCACCTTCTAGTAGATTTTGCCTAAATTGAAAGTTTGTTTTATTTTTAATAATGTAGTAAAAACTACTAGGGGGAAAATTCTTGGCCAAAGGGCTATGACTCAAAGTGTTTCATATCCTTTCTGGGACAAAGCATTGTAGAGCCAGGACATGACAAAGCAGCTCTTTTCTTCCCTACTAAAGTGACTGCATATGCCACATATTCCAGATGGTATAGCTTCAAGATGGTAGACTTTCTGCCACCCTGGGTCCCGAGTAACCATGTGAAGAATAACTCCCACCGACCCATGGTATGTGTGAACTATGAGTGGGAAATAAACGTTTGTAGTGTTAAGCTATATAGCATTATTCTGGCTAATTAACTGAAAGAATGAATAACTGTATTCATCTAAATATAATGCAACACAAAACTATAATGAGTTAAATAATCACATTGGTAAATTCACACGTATATGCAAGAGCTAGGGTTACATTTTAGGGCTTGGAGATAGAAAGTCATAGGATAATTTTAGGCAAAACCTCAATTATCTTGTATTTGTCTATGTTCTCTATTAATCGCATGGATGTCTACCTAAGATACTGAGAGTCCTATGGTTTTGTATTTCCTTGAGTCCTCCTGAAGAAAAAAAAGTACTGGGGTAAAATTAAAGGACTGAACAAAGATCTTTTTTATTCACATTGAAGTACGAGTTTATGAAGTGAATGAAAATATGTAGTTTTACTTTATCACTTACCATTTTTTTATTTAACCATCTGTAAGGATTTTTTAAAGCAAAATTTAATGTTAAATGACACCTGCCTAACTCTACAGGTCTGTCTCGCAGAATCCTCCACTTTCTTCTATGCTAACCATCCAAAACATGTAATAAGTCCCAAATCATACTTTATCTTCTTCCTGGCTTTGCTTTTGTTTAGGTTGTTTTCTTCATTTAGCCTCTACTATTGGTCCCACCAAGATGAAGCTTTACTCTGACCCTTTCCCTTCTCAGATGCTGAAGTATATGCATTAGGGTTCTTTACCTCTATGTGCTTGAAACACTTAGTGTACACTTTAAATATAGCATGTTTTACACCCTTGTAATTATTGGTTATGCTCAATAAGAAAGGTAGACTTTTTGTCTTGTGCACTGCTGTATGCCCAGCACATAAAACAGTACTTAAACATAGAAATTTCTCAAAATTCTATGTATTGACTAATGACTGTGACCTCATTGTGGGTAGGAAGTGTGTTTTATTAATCTCTGGAAAGCTAGAAACTGCCGTGCAGTTCCATAGGTTTGTTTGGGGTGTGTCTCACAAACATCAATAAATTGCTGTTAAGTGGATGAATAATAAGACAAATAGCTAACTTGAATCATTTAAAAGTACAAAACTAACATTTTGATGGAAAGATCACTAGCTTGAGAATCTAATTGTGAGTTCTAGTACTATTCTGACTCAAAATTGCTGAAGTACACTCATCAAGTCAGTGAAGTTATTTGCATGTCAGTTTTCTCATTTGTTAAATTAAGAAACTGGACATTGTACAAGTACATTACTTGTTAGGAGCTATTTTTACACATTCACGCAACACATTCTTCAACAAAACCTCTGCTTCAAAGGTTGCTTCTTTGCTCCACAAACACGTAATTTAATACCTAATTGTCTCCACATTATAGGAAATGAGAAAGTTGTCATGGAAAGGTCATTGACGAGAATTTATTCAGCACAGCATGGCAGTTTCTGGCTTTCAAGTGCTGCCTGGGATATAATCACTTCTCTAGTAGCTGAGAGGCCCTTCTAAACTTGAGTAGATTTTTCTGACCTATTTAAAACTCACTTAAATTTCTGGCATCTTTTTTGGACTATGGGGACTTAATTTGACATATGTAAATGAGATCCCCTTCACCTGGGTAGTTGCTCTTGCATATCTGTTGGTTTAATAGGCATGGCTTTGAGCATTTCTTTAGTTTAGGTAGAATTTTGAGTATAAGGGTTAATCTCTTCTATTGAGGACCTGACATTTTAACGTCCTGTAGTGCCTGTCTACACCAAATCATTACTGTCAAGGACAGATATTTATTAGTCTCAGCCCTGAGCTCTACTTTTGGAGGTATAGGAGGTTCTTTTTACAAAATTAAAATTATGCTTAAAGAAGAAATTTTCCAATCCAAACAAAGTAAAATTTTAAAGTATTTTGGTACAAATGTTAGTGTTCTGATTAGTGGTTACCAACTAATAGAATTTAAAAGTCAGTGGCACACTGCAGTTATTGTAAGAAGTCTGGAAATCCATATAATCCACAGACAAAATAGTTATCTAAATTCATCTTTTCTTAGATATCTATAGATGCTATTAAAATATAGCAAATTATGTTATATTATTAAATCCATATTAGATCTTGTCATCTAATATTTTCTCAAATTTTACATGTTAAGAGTAAAACCCTCATTTGGAGCACACAAAATGTTTGCTACTCCTAGGTAGTCCTTATTTTAAATTATTGAGTTCCTGAGTTCCTCAAAGTATTGAGTTTAAAGTATTGAGTGTAAAGCAAATAAATTATGATGGTATCTTGCTATGTTCATAATTATATGCATTTTATTATCTATTAGAATAAAACATAGTAACATATTATGATATTATGGCAGTAACCTGTTATCAGAATAAGAACAATATAACATACAGGCATACCTCGGAGATTTCGTGGGTTTGGTCACAGAACACTGCAATAAAGCAATTTACACAAATTTCTTCACTTTCCCAATGCATATAAAAGTTCTGTTTACACAAAATACTGGCAAGCAGAATCCAAGAGCACATTAAAAGGATCACAGATCATGATCAAGTGGGGTTTATCCCAGGAATGCAAGGATTCTTCAATATACGCAAATCAATCAATGTGATACACCATATTAACAAATTGAAGGAGAAAAACCATATGATCATCTCAGTAGATGCGGAAAAAGCTTTTGACAAAATTCAACACCCATTTATGATAAAAACTCTCCAGAAAGTAGGCATAGAGGGAACTTACCTCAACATAATAAAGGCCATATATGACAAACCCACAGGCAACATCGTCCACAATGATGAAAAACTGAAACCATTTCCACTAAGATCAGGACCAAGACAAGGTTGCCCACTCTCATCACTATTATTCAACATAGTTTTGGAAGTTTCAGCCACAGCAATCAGAGAAGAAAAATAAATAAAAAGAATCCAAATTGGAAAAGAAGAACTAAAACTGTCACTGTTTGCAGATGACATGATACTACACATAGAGAATCCTAAAGATGCTACCAGAAAACTACTAGAGCTAATCAATGAATTTGGTAAAGTAGCAGGATACAAAATTAATGCACAGAAATCTCCTGCATTCCTATACACTAATGATGAAAAATCTGAAAGTGAAATTAAGAAAACACTCCCATTTACCATTGCAACAAAAAGAATAAGATAGATGGAGAGATATACCATGTTCTTGGATTGGAAGAATCAATGTTGTGAAAATGACTCTACTACCCAAAGCAATTGACAGATTCAATGCAATCCCTATCAAACTACCACTGGCATTTTTCACAGAACTAGAACAAAAAAATCTCACAATTTGTATGGAAACACAAAGACCCTGAATAGCCAAAGCAAGATTGGGAAAGAAAAACGGAGCTGGAGGAATCAGGCTCCCTGACTTCAGACTATACTACAAAGCTACAGTAATCAAGACAGTATGGTACTGGCACTAAAACAGAAAGATAGATCAATGGAACAGGATAGAGAGGCCAGAGATTAACCCATGCACATATGGTCACCTTATCTTTGATAAAGGAGGCAAGAATATACAGTGGAGAAAAGACAGCCTCTTCAATAAGTGGTGCTGGGAAAAACTATACAGCTACATGTAAGAGAAACAAATTAAACACTCCTTAACACCATACACAGAAATAACCTCAAAATGGATTAAAGACCTAAATGTAAGGCCAGACACTATTAAACTCTTAGAGGAAAACATAGGCAGAACACTCCATGACATAAATCACAGCAAGATCCTTTTTGATCCACCTTCTAGAGAAATGGAAATAAAAACAAAAATAAACAAATGGGACCTAATGAAACTTCAAAGCTTTTGCACAGCAAAGGAAACCATAAACAAGATGAAAAGACAACCCTCAGAATGGAAGAAAATATTTGCAAATGAAGCAACTGTCAAAGGATTAATCTCCAAAATATACAAGCAGCTCATGCAGCTCAATATCAGAAAAACAACCAACCAAATCCAAAAATGGGCAGAAGACCTAAATAGACATTTCTCCAAAGAAGATATACAGATTGCCAACAAACACATGAGAGAATGCTCAACATCATTAATCATTAGAGAAATGCAAATCAAAACTACAATGAGATATCATCTCACACTAGTCAGAACGGCCATCATCAAAAAATCTATAAACAATAAATGCTGGAGAGGGTGTGGAGAAAAGCGAACCCTCTTGCACTGTTGGTGGGAATGTAAATTGATACAGCCACTGGGGAGAACAGTATGGAGGTTCCTTAAAAAACTAAAAATAGAACTACCATAGGACCCAGCAATCCCACTCCTGGGCATATTCCCTGAGAAAACCATAATTCAAAAAGAGTCATGTACCACAATGTTCATTGCAGCTCTATTTACAATAGCCAGGACATGGAAGCAACCTAAATGTCCAACAGATGAATGGAAAAAGAAGATATGCCACATATATACAATGGAATATTACTCAGCCATAAAAAGAAACAAAACTGAGTTATTTGTAGTGAGGTGGATGAACCTAGAGTCTGTCAGACAGAGTGAAGTACGTCAGAAAGAGAAATGAAATACTGTATGCTAACTCATATATATGGAATCGAAGAAAAAAAAATATATGGTCATAAAGAACCCAGGGGCAAGATGGGAATAAAGATGCAGACCTACTAGAGAATGGACTTGAGGATATGGGGAGGGGGAAGTGTAAGCTGTCACAAAGTGAGAGAGTGGCATGGACATATATACACTACCAAATGTAAAATAGATAGCTAGTGGGAAGCAGCCGCATAGCACAGGGAGATCAGCTCGGTGCTTCGTGATCACTTACAGGGGTTGGATAGGGAGAGTCAGAGGGAGGGAGATGCAAGAGGGAAGAGATATGGGGATAAATGTATATGTATAGCTGATTCACTTTGTTACAAATCAGGAAGTAACACACCATTGTAAAGAAATTATACTCCAATAAAGTTGTTAAAAAAAATTTCACACAAGAAAAAAAATAGACTATAGTATACTATAGTCTATTAAGTGTGCAATAACATTCTGTCCAAAAAATAATGTACATACCTTCATTAAAAATACTTTATTGCTTAAAAATGCTAACCATCGTCTGATCCTTCAGTGAGTCATAATCTTTTTGCTGGTGGAGGGTTTGGAATATTGCAAGAAGTACTAAATGTGACACAGAGACAGGAAGTGAGCAAATGCTGTTGGAAAATTGCACCAATAAACTTGCATGATGCAGAGTTGCCACAAACCTTCAATCTGTAAGAAACACAGTATCTGCAAAGTGCAAAATAGCAAAGTACAATAAAACAAAGTATGCCTGTATTGCTACTTGATCTTATTTTCACAATTCGTATTTTCAAAAATATTTCTAAAATAAGGATGTTATAAAATTAGTGTGTATGGCAGTTTATTATCTAATATCCAATGTAAAAGCAGTTATTAATTTGCTCATTTTAAGGCAGTCATTAATTTACCCACTTTCAATTTGCTAGTGTCCAGAACGTCAGGATACAATGATAATTCTCAGGGACAGAAACCATAACAGTGTTTGCTCTATAAAATTACTCTAATCTTAAAGTAATTACACCATATAATACAGGTAGCCAACACCTTACAATGAATGAAGTACTGTCACACCGACTTTACCAAGATGAGGAAATGAGATCTGGCTGCATGTAAAAGAAAGCCAGACTTTTGATTTTTGTTGTTGTGTCACTATAGCATGTTAGTTTATGGCCCCTTGTCAACTCTTCTTGTTTTGATACATATGAACACCAAGTGTCTTAAATCTCTAAAATGTCATTTTAAAATATACAAGTACAGTACACAAGCTGTCATTTGACAAATGCATTGTGAACACAGATCCAGGAACATAACATCTTTCACCATCCCATTTTCCTCACTGCTGATTCCATGTCCCCTCAGGCAATAAAAGACTCTAGAGATTCCTTAATGGAATACAACATTAGGTCACAACATTATTAGCTTAAACAAAGAACATGGAAATTGTTCCCAGATGGATTCAGCAAGCCACCAGGCAGCAATGATACCTAATACCCCCAAGTGACTGTTTGATGTCTCTTTTAAGATCCAATTGCCTTTTACACAGGGAATTGGGCTATCAGTCCTGTGTTATATAGTTCTGCCCTTGGAGAGGCAGCAGCTGTAGTTTGGCACCTTCTCCAGAGAATTTCAAAACTTAAGAGAAGTGAGTTCTGGGACTTCCCTGGTGGCACAGTGGTTCAGAATCCACCTGCCAATGCAGGGGATACGGGTTCAATCCATGGTCCGGGAAGATCCCACATGCAATGGAGCAACTAAGCCCATGGGCCACAACTACTGAGCCCACGTACCACAACTACTGAAGCCCGTGTGCCTAGAACCCATGCTCTGCAACAAGAGAAACCACCGCAATGAGAATCCCACACACCACAACAAAGAGTAGCTGTCCCCCCACTCGCTGCAACTAGAGAAAGCCCGCGCACAGCAATGAAGACCCAACACAGCCAAAAAAATAAAAAATAAACAAATAATAAATAAATTAATTTAAAAAAAAGAAGACAGGTATTCAAACAAAAAGCTGTACAGAAAAATGTAAAAAAATAGAAGTGAGTTCTGTTTCTTTTTATGTACTTGTAAGATTGTGAAAACATAATAATGTTCTCTCATAAGTTCAGAAATTTCTCCTTTTCTGACTATATTTTTTCAATTATTCAGTCTTCTATGCACAAAACCATCACTTAGCATGGTTGCATACTGGCAAATGTGATCCTTCTTAAATTCTTCATGACTTCTCTAGAATTTGATCTTTAAATTGATTAACTTATGCCAGATCTAAATGTGCTCAGATTTGTCTCATTTATCAGTCAAGCCCTCCTTAGATTACCAGTGTTACTATTTTACCAATGTTTTACTAAACTTTTGAAAATATTGTCTCCCCATGCTGTGTCCTGTGTTTTCTTGTTTTTTGTTTTGTTTCGTTTTTAAAATCTCTCCCTCAGTCTTCTACTTGGATGAGGACATCACGGATGCATGAATCAGCTTGAGTAGCTACAAATACATTCTTGTCATTGGAACATAAGTAGTTAGTGTTTAGAAGGGGAGTTCAGACCAGGAGGGGTGAGATTATAAACTATTTTCATGATAAACTAATGATCTTGAAATTTATTTTTAATATTTTGGATAACTAAAAAATTATAAAGAGCAGTGAATAATTAAGATTTGCAGTTAAGAAAGGGCACTGTCAACATTGTCAATACTGTGTTTGGAAGAAAAAGGAGAGTTTATAAAACCAATTAATCCAAGAGAGAAGTGGAAAAGTGGCCATGGCAAGTAGGGAGGGAAAGGAGGAAGTTGAATGGAGAGAGATTAAGTAGGTTGAATATATGAAAGCGGACTCAAAGAGGTAAGTGAAAGAGTAGTAGCTAGGATTACCTCTTGATTCTTGCTTAAACTCTTGGGCAGATTTTGTGGATTTTCACTAAAAACCTATTTTAGAGGATGGGATCGATATTTGGGTGAAGGAAGGTGATAAATTCTAGTTAGTAGCATTTATATTTAATAGTCTTGTGGAACATAGAAGCCTAAATATTTATCAAGCAACTAGATATATTTGTGCATTTAATGATAAATAAATTCATTACTGCTTCAACCAACCATTATATCTCAGATTACCCTAAAGTCACAGTAATATCTCTATTCATAAAGATTGTTTAAGATAATTCAGCTTGATCCAAAGTAAGTGTAAGTGTGTGTGTGTTCTAGTAGTTCATATGAGAAGAATACCTGTGTTTTAGAAGAGCAAAATAATAGAAATAGTAATTGAAGTCTTCTGATCAGAGAGCCATGATTCTCAAAGTTAGGAGTTTCTGATCACCCGATGCTGATTATTCTAGCACCTCACCCAAAACCAGATATGTCCCAGAATCGTTGACATGTAGGGTATAGCCAAAGAGAAAACATTAGTCTGTAACATGTGATTTATTACCCATGTTTATTAAATCCTTTTGTCCAAATATATATATATCACACCTTAATGGGATATTTGTTGCAGACAAAGTATTTTTGTTCTTTTGTTATTGGATAAACAGCCTTTGAATGAATGAGAGGAAGGAAACACACTGTATTTTCCCTCTGGTGCACTATTTCCTTGGTCTTCTGGATATATCTATTTCTGAATTCACCATTGGTGGCATACTTGAAGGGAAGTGGTCACTTCTTGTAATCATGCCTCTTATGAGATAAAACATGTTTAAGGTAGACTTGGAAGCATTTTTAATGACTTGCTATTTTTATTAATTTCTAAGATTTATAATTGGAATGTTAAGCTGGATGTTAATAAAAATTAGATCATTAACATATACATTGCTTGAAACATGTAAATCATAAATCAACACTTTTAATTCTTGATATTAAAATCATGTTAAAGAGTATGGCAATAAGAAATAAACATTTGTTTTCCCGTTAAGCAATTAACTATGTGTGTATTAAAGCATATCTAGAAAAACTTTAGTTGTTGTCTTTTTCTTTTAATGCAGATTTCCACTCTTTTATCAAATAGTATTCAATAAGCTTAACCTAATGGGGAAGATATATGCATATATCTATTAATTATATATTAATTAAAAATAAAAGATTAGCAAAATCTAAATGCTGTCATAAAGAAATGGAGATATTAATTATGGCATACCTACTAGAATACTGTATACCCAATAACTATATTTGTGATATCATTATGATTTTTGTAATAATAATAACAAAAGCAACAGTTGTTATTACAACTACTGTTACTATTTTTTAAATTTATAATTGTTTTTTTTACTTTTGACTCCCTCCCTTCACCCATTTCTCCCACCCCTCAATTCCTGCCTCTGACAACCGTTAATCTAGTCTCTGTAACTATGAGCTTTTTTCCTTTCTTTTTCTTTTTTCTTTCTTTCTTTCTTTCTTTTTTTTTTTTTTTTTTTGGATTACACATATAAAAGAGATCATATGGTATTTATTTTTCTCTGTCTGACTTACTTAACATGATGTCCTCAAGGTCCATCTGTGTTGTCACAAATGGCAAGATTTCATTATATAAATAGTATTATATATCACAATTATTTTTATCCATTTTTTTCCTCATTGGACACTTAGGTAATTTCCATATCTTCACTATTGTAAATAAGGTTTCAGTAAACATGGGGTTGTATATATCTTTAGTGTTATTGTTTTTCTTCAAGTAAATGCCCAGAAGTGGAATTGCTAGATCATATGGTAGTTCTATTTTTTATTATTTGGAGGAACTTCCATACTGTTTTCTACAGTGGCTTTACCAAATTACATTCCCAAGAACAGTGCAGAAGGATTCCCTTTTCTCTACATCCTTGCAAACACTTGTTATTTCTTGTCTTTTTGATAATAGCCCTTCTAACAGGTGAGAGGTGATATCTCATTGTGGTTTTGATTTACATTTCTCTGATAATTAATGATGTTGATCATCTTTTCATGTACCTGTTGGCCATCTGTAGTCTTCTTTGAAAAAATGTCTATTTAGATCTTCTGCCCATTTTTTAATCAGATTGTTTGTTGTTTTGGTATTGACTTGTTTGAGTTTCTTATGTATTTTGGATAGTAGCCCCTTATCAGATATATGATTTGCAAATATTTTCTCCTATTCAGTAGATTCCCTTTTAATTTTGTTGATGGTTTCCTTTGCTGTGCAAAAGCTTTTTAGTTTGATATAGTCCCACTTGTTTATTTTTGCTTTCGTTTCTTTTGCTTTTGGTATCAGATTCAAAAAATTATTGCCAAGACCTATGTCAAGGAGCTTACTGCCTATGTTTTCTTCTAGGAGTTTTATGGTTTAAGGTCTTACATTCAACTCTTTAATCCATTTTGAGTTAATTTTTTTGTGTGTAGCTTAAGATACGGCCCAGTTTTATTCTTTTGCATGTGGTGTCCAATTTTCCTAACATCATTTATTGAAGAGACTGTCCTTTCCCCATTGCATATTTTTGGCTCCTTTTTCATAAATTAATTGACCATATATCTGTGGGTTTATTTCTGGGCTCTCTATTCTGTTCCATTTACCTATGTGTCTGTTTTTATGCCAATACCATACTGTTTCAATTACTATAGCTTTGTAAAATAGTTTGAAATCAGGGCATGTGATGCCTCCAGCTTTATTCTTCCCTTTCAGTATTGCTTTGGCTATTCAGGGTCTTTTGTGGTTCCACACAAATTTTAGGATTATTTGTTGTATTTCTGTGAAAAATGCCATTGGGATTTTGGTAGGGATTGCATTGAACCTATAGATTGCTTTGTGTGGTATGGACATTTTAACAATATTTGTTCTTTCTATCCATAAGCATGGAATATCTTTCCGTTTATTTGTGCCTTCTTCAATTTCTGTCATTAATGTCTTGTATTTTTTAATACACAATTCTTTCACCTCCGTGGTTAAATTTATTCTTGGGTATTTTATTCTTTTGATGCAATTGTAAATGGGACCATTTTCTTAATTTCTCTTTCTGATGGCCTGTTATTAGTGTATGGAAATGTAATAGATTTTTGTATATTAATTTTGTATCCTGCAAATTTACTGAATTTGTTTATTAGTTCTAACAGTTTTTTTTGTTTTTGTTGTTTTTGTTTTTTGCGGTATGTGGACCTCTCACTGTTGTGGCCTCTCCCATTGTGGAGCACAGGCTTTGGACGCGCAGGCTCAGTGGCCATGGCTCACGGGCCCAGCCGCTCCGCGCTATGTGGAATCTTCCCAGACTGGGGCACGAACCCGTGTCCCCTGCATCAGCAGGTGGACTCTCAACCACTGCGCCACCAGGGAAGCCCAGTTCTAACAGTTTTTTAATGGAGTCTTTAGGGTTTTCTATATACAGTATGATGTCATCAGCAAATGGTAACAGTTTTACCTCTTCCTTTACAATTTGGATGCCTTTTATTTCTTTTTCTTGTCTAATTACTCTGACCAGGACTTCCAATACCATGTTGAATAAGAGTGATGGAAGTGGGAATCCTTGTCTTGTTCCTGATTTTAGAGGAATAGCCTTCAGTTTTTCACCACTGAGCATGATATAAGCTGTGAGTTTGTCATTTATGGCCTTTATTATATTGAGGTATGTTTCTTCTGTAGCCACTTTATTGGTTTTTATCACAAATGGGTGTTGAATCATCAAATGCTTTTTCTGCATCTATTTAAGTTATTATATAATTTTTATTCTTAATTTTGTTAATGTGATGTATCACATTGACTGATTTACGGATGTTGAACCATCTTTACATCCCTGGAATAAATCACACTTGATCATGGTGTATGATCTTTTAATGTATTATTGAATTTGGTCTGCTAACATTTTGTTGAGGATTTTTGCATCTATGTTCATCAATGATATTGGCCTATAATTCTCTTTTTTTGTAGTATCCTTGTCTGGTTTTGGTATCAGGGTAATGCTGGCCTCATAAAATGAGTTCAGAAGAGTTCCTCCTCTTCTATTTTTAAGAAGAGTTTAAGAAGGATCATTATTAATTCTTTGGATGTTTAGTAGAATTCCCCTGTGAATTGTTCTGGTCCTGGACTTTGGGAGTTTTTCATTGCTGGTTTGATTTCATTACTAGGAATTGATCTGTTCAGATATTCTGTCATCATGACTTAGTCTAGATAGGTTGTATGTTTCTGGGAGTTTATCCATTTCTTCTAGGTTAGCCAATTTGTTGGCATGTAATTTTTCATTGTAGTCTCTTATGATCCTTTGTATTTCTGTGATTTCAATTGTAATAACTCCTCTTTCATTTCTGATTTTATTTATTTGAGGTTTTTTCTCCTGTTTTCTTGCTGAGTCTAGCTATTTTCTTGTCAATTTTGTTTATCTTTTCAAAGATCCAGCTTTTAGTTTCATGGACCTCCTCTATTGTCTTTTTTTCTCTATTTCATATTTCTGCCCTAATCTTTGTTATTTTCTTTCTTCTACTAACTTTGGGCTTCATTTGTACTCTTTAGTGTAAAGCTCCTTAAAGTGTAAAGTTAGGCTGTTTATTTGAGACATTACTTGTTTCTTGCCACTATGAAATTCCCTCTTAGAACTGCTTTCATTGTATCCCACAGATTTTGATATATTGTATTTCCATCTTCATTTGTCTCAAGGTATTTTTTTAAATTTCTCTTTTAATTTCTTATTTGACCCATTAGTTGTTCAGTAGCATGTTGTTAAATCTCCACATATTTGTGAATTTTCTAGTTTTCTTCATGTAATTAATTTTTAGTTCAGACTATTGTGGTTGGAAAAGATGCTTGGTATTTCAATCTTCTTAAATTTATTAAGACCTGTTTAGTGACATACCATGTGATCTATCTTGGAAAATGTTTTATGGGACATTTGGGAAGAATGTGTATTCTGTTGCTTTTAGATAGCATGTTCTTTATGTCATCTGGTCTAATATATCATTTAAGGCCTATGTTTCCTTATTGATTTTCTTTCTGGATGATGTATCCATTGATGTCATGAGAGTGTTAAGGTCCACTACTCTTCTTGTGTTGCTGTTCATTTCTCCCTTTAGGTTTATTGATATTTGCTTTATAGATTTAGGTGCTCCTATGTTGGATAAATAAATATTTACAAATGTTGTATCCTCTTATTGGACTGACCTCTTTATCATTATGTAATACTCATCTTTGTCTCTTATTCCAGTCTTTGTTTTAAAGTTTATTTTGTCTGATATAAGTATAGCTACGCCAGCTTTCTTCTGATTTCCATTTATATGGAATATCTTTTTTCACCTCTTTATTTTCAGTCTACATGTGTCCTTCCATCTAAAGTGAGTCTCTTATAGGCAGCACATAAATGTGTCATATTTTTTTATCCATTAAGCCATTCTATGTCCTTTGATTGGACAGTTCAAGCCATTATTTACTTTTAAAGTAATTTTTGGCAGGCATGTACTTTATTATCATTTTGTTAATTATTTTCTGGCTGTTTTTGTAGTTTCTCTCTGTTCCTTTCTTTTCTCTTGCTCTCTTTCTTTGTGGTCTGATGACTTTCTTTTGTGGTATGCTTAGATTTCTTTCTTTTCATCTTTTGTGTATTTAGAGTTTTGCTTTGTGGTTACCATGGGTCTTACATATAACAATTTATATCTCTAACAGTCTATTTTAAGTTGATAACAATGTGATTTTTATCCCATTCTAAAGTGCAACATTTTTCTACCCCCTCATGTATCTTTTTGATGTCACATTTTACATCTTTTTATTATTGTATCCTTAACTAATTGTTGTAATGATGGTTTTTACTACTTTTTCTGTTAAAACCTTCATTCTAGCTCATAAGTGATTAATCCATTACCTTTAATATATGTTTTCCTTTCCAGTGAAATTTACTCTTTCCTGTGTTATCTTATAAGTAATTAGTGACCAAAAAACATTTTCCTTATATTTTTAAAAACATTCTCCATAATAAAAAATAAATTAAAAACAATGCAAAAGTGTATTAAATTAAATGAGTACATTTCTGAAATTTATTGTCTTCAATACATCCTGCAGGTAAGCAAAATTCATATAAATTTCCTTTCAAGCATTACATTAAAATATTAGAGCATAACACATTTTATTTTCTTACAGGTATATTAACTTATAAATATAAGATAGCTTTTTTTATATGTGAACCGTTTCTTTCCCCCCATTTCAAGATTTCATTTTTAACGAACTCTTGACAAAGTTTGACAGACATGCTTGGCATGTTCTCCCAGTGCGAAAACAGGATGTCCCCCACTTTGTGGCTGTCTTCTTTTCAAACATGTGGCAGCCTATAACTCAAAAAACAAACAGAAATGAGATATATCTGGTTACATTCAGTGCCACAGTGCAAATGGATTCTAAATAAAAATGAGGACAAATTCATGTTGTGTTTGACTACGTGAGTGATCAGTAGATAATTCACATCCCATTTATTTTACAATTTCAATGTTTTAAACATTTAAAGGGCTTATCTTTGGATGGTCACTAAAATGTGAAGTGAGGCAGTCAAGCTGAATTTAAAAATATACATTGATAAAGTTTATTAATCATTATATGTGAGGAAAAAATGGTGAGATATAAATATTTTTGGTAGAAATACCAGAATAGCAGTTTGATATGCCTATAATAGTAAAAGAGAGCAGTTTATAGATCAGAATGTGACTCTGATTGTTTTCATTCTTTTCTTGCTAGGCACAGGGGATTCACTGGTGAGCAATAACAACAACGAAAATGTCACACTTTCTGCTTTCTTGTACTTTATAGTTCATTGAAAGAGACAGACTTACTCAAATTAAAAAAGAAAATAGTGTGTTTCTCAAACAGATTTGATACCAGGGCTCTAAGAGAAAGGATCAGCATATTATTGTACCTCAAAATTGTCAAAGGTGTTATAAAAAGCCTCTTTGAGCAAGGGATTCTTATCCAGCTAAGTCAGGTGAAGAGGAGGTTCAGTGGCATTTTAGACCAAGGGAATGTTATGTTCAAAGGTTATGGTTCTGTTAGGAAGAGTAAGGGTTCAGGACTGGGGGAGTTGACACAGATTTGTACTTTCAAAATAAATTAATAGGTAGGATACATATTACATATCTGCACATGTATGTATGTATGTGTATGTGTGTATCCTTGCCTTATTTATTTCTTTAATAGCTGAGTGCTACTGATATAATACATTTCAAAACCAAATAGTTATTTACATACTTAGCAGTTTCTTCTTTGAAAACCATGATAACTGAGAAGATAAACATAGTTAAGCATTATGGAATTAAGTGAGCTTATTTAATGTGTCCCTGTTGTGTTAGGGGAAAAAGACTTTCTAAAGATAGACTTTAAGATAGTCTTACCATTCCAATTTGTGAACATGAAATTTCTTTCCTTGTAAGGGAATGCATTTTCCCCTTAAATTATATGGAAATTAGTGAACCAGAATATTATTTTCTTTATATTTGTGGAGTCCTTAAAAATTATCAAAATTGTTGCATTTCCATGGCTTCCTTCTTAGCTAATTCTTAAAACTTCAAACAAGCAAAAAGGGATAATTGTGAGATTGCTTTTCATTAATTGACTTTATCCAAAGTGAGAGTTGTATTTTTATTTTTAATAGATCCTTGAAAGTTTATTAATAAGTACTGGATTCCCAGCTGATTATTTATTTGAAACTTATCTTATGAACTGAAGAGATTCAGAAAAACCTATAAAAAGCATTATGTCATCAAAGCCTGCTGTGATTGTTTATTCTGGTATTCTTTCACACCAAGTTCATGTTTTTACTTGGCAACAACACTGAAACAAATCTGTTGAAAAATTATAAATGACACTACCTAGGAAACAATTAAGTTCCCACCATGAAAATTTCAGAAGGCTTTTACTTTATATACTTTTTACTTAATCTACATAAGTGTACACAAAATCTTGTTTATATAATTTTGTCCTACTGACAAGGATTCAATCAATTCACCTAAGAAAATATACTAGATAAGCTGTCTAAATATCTTTAAACTGTTAAAGATTAAGCTAATTTCTACAGCTAATGTCCTAATCAAGTGTTCAACCTGAAAATGGTCAATGTGTTTGACAAAGAGTGAAGGATTAGTTTTATTAAACTATAGAAAAGTAAATGATCCAGTTTATTATCAATTAGATATATAAGACTATAATGTCTCTTCATGGGAATAGGCAATATTATATAATGTTAAATGTGAAAAGTCTAGTTACATTTTTATATAGAAAGCACTGTCCCCCCTCACACACATATTTCCTTTATAAATCAACATGTAGGTACAATTTATATACCATAATTCTAACATATTTTAATTTTTCATGACTTTTGACAAATACATACACCTGTGTAAATGTCACTCCAATTTTAATATAGAATATTAATCTCTCTCCAGAAAATTTACTCACACTTTTTGCAGTCAATCTTCCCACTGTCCCCTGACCATTCACTCTAGGTGACCAATAATTGGATTAGTTTGCATGCTGTAGATAGATGTTCATGCACTTTAATCAGATAATGTTTACTAATCTGTGTTCACTCTCTTTCACTCAATATGATATATGTGAAATTCATTCACATTGTTGAATGAATCAGTTGTCTGTTCCTTCTTATGGTTGAGTGGTAGCCCACGGTATGAAAATACCAAAATAAATGTATCTATTCACTGGTAATGATATATGATAGTACAATTTTTGTGTGTGTATGTACATGTTGTATACACACACAAGCACACACACACACTTTGTGCAAAGCATCTCATATGTAAGTGAGTATATAAATGTTCTAATTTCTCATTCTGTGTCAGTTAGTGACATTGTGTGAAAATTCCAATTCTCAAAAGAAAGTGAAATTCAAAATAATACTGGTCAACAAATATATCTATGGCAATGATGTGATTTTATTTAGTCCAACTTTTTTTCCTGTTAAATTTAATTAACTAGATTTCTAATGCATCTAAACCTACATCTGCTTGTTATTCCCAATATCTAATACTATTTATGTTTCTTCCCTTCAAAATGCCTAATCACATTAAAATAATTTGTGTTCAGATAATCCAGAATATTACCATATCTTCTATTTCATTTAATAGTTTACCAAGAATATAAAAATTACATAAACCATAATTAATGGTAAAATTAGAGTTTATCAACTTTATCAGCTTTACATTTATATGTTTAGACCTTAGTATATTTATATTCTGTTCTGGGAATATAGTAACATCTTGTTCTCATTACTTACAATTTGAATCTAAAAGTTTATTATCAACAAATAGCATTTATTATTGTTATTATGAAAATAGTTATTACTGAACCAAGTAATGGTCCTGTAAAAAATGAAAATAGAATCTTAGGTCGTTAAAACTGTGTTTCTTAAAGGAGAATCAATGCAAATATTATATTCAAATGAATTTGCTTTTCTTAAATTTTATCAATTGTACAACTTATGCACTTAACTATCACAATATACTTTCTATACATACTGCCTGTAAAACAAAATTTAGTGACTAATTTTGTCATAAAGAAATATTTGAATTCAAAAATAATGAGAATAAAACTTGAGCTCATTTGTTCTAAATATATTGTGCATAAAATTATATATTATATATACTATAATACTATATATAATAAATAGGAAAGATATATAAATTCCACATATGTAACATAGTATTTTATTTCACTTTACATTATATGTGTCCATGACTTTTGATATAATTAAGTAGCTACAATAAAGTTAAAATCCTTCATATAATATTTCCAGAAAAGTATTTTAAAATAAAGCATTTTTAAAGGATTTAAATATCATAAAATTCTCATATTAATAGACATAGAGACTTTAAATCACCTTTTGAATTTCCTACTGACCTTGTCACTGCACTTTTAAGATAAAAGTATAAGAACTGTCATATTGGATTTTTCAAGGAACATATTCTGTCTATCAGAGGGCATTTCCTGAGATAGTTGGGACAGTGCCTTACAAAATATCTACTCTCCCTTCAAAGATAATACTTATTTTTGGTTTGCTTCCAAAAGAATTTCATTTAGCTACCATTCAAATTGCAAGCAAAAGAAAATCTAGAAGTATAATATCTGACATAGACAAATAAGTTTTAGGGGACATAAATTATTTTACTAAATTTATTAGTTTTATAGGCAATTCATAGATTGTCTTTTAAACTCCGAGAGCCAACTGATTAGAATTTTTCTCATTTTTAAACTTACAAAATAAGAAAATAAACTTCTTTTTTAATCCACTTGACAAAATATTATATTTTGCAAATATTAATTATGTAAAGTGTAATTATAAGTACTGTGGAGCAAATATATATTTATTTTCAGATTCCACTTACTGATAAAATGTGACAGTTAATGATTTTGTATCTATTTAATAGGTAAAGTTTGCAATCTGCCTATTTTTTTATTGTGAGAATTCTATCTTGAAACAAGTTTTAAAGTTTTCTAAACCAATTGTGTACCTGGAGAAACATGTCTGTTTGCTTAACTCACAAGTCCAAAGTTTAATAAGAGAGAGAGATTTTTTTTTCAGGGGTGAAGCCTGAGGATTCTTTGGACATAGTGTTTGTTCCAGGCTTTAACTGTTATAATGATTAAAGATAGAAGTTATCACATTGATGTTTACTTGAATATTTCATCATTTGAGACAGAGCTCTTTCTTTGTGAGGTGATTAAGGTGAGGAATTTATGTATATCAGTGATGTGGAATGCTAAGATAGGACTCCTGTTTTAGTTAGTAGTCAAATAACTCTGATCCATCTGGCAATTCATGAGTGGTGAATGGATTTAAAAAGAAAACTGTTAGTACACAACTGAGAGCCCCTTGCAGTATGTAGTCACCAAAACTTGAATATCAATGTTTCATGGAGAGTCATCTTCCATCCTCTCCTAAAAGAACTAAAAAACCAACTAAATTGCTTCTCTGAGGCACTGAAAAGATTTCCTTCAGAAAGAAGCATTTTACTAGACAGAATGGAATCCAGCTTGGGTGGACAAATGGCTATATTCTTTACCAGATACTCCTGAAATACTTATGTGATACAATAAAATATAAATTATTTTTAACTGTAGCCTCAGTTTGTGGGAGTACGTTAGGGGGTAAAGAAGCAAATATGTGGATATTCTGCTACAATAAAACTGCTATAAAGTATGTTTTACAATCATTCAGAGTATACTGACAGAAAAAAAGGTGGTACATTTCATACATTTTTGAAAGCTACTTTCAGAATGAAAAAGGACTATAGGGCATATTTGGTTTTAAAAGCTGAGAGGAGAAAAACCAGATTTCCCTTTAAAGGTACAGCACCACTTATTTATATACCTGTGTATGCATATTATTGACAAGTAAACTTGTACTCAGCTTACTGGTTAGTCTTAATGCTAATAAGCCCTCTTATTTGGATTTTGGGAATAATATGAATTTTAGCATATTTTACTGTGCTATACTTTTTAAAATTTAGAATAAGCATCATCTGAATATTTGATTTAATTGTTCTTTCTCTGAATGGAACTGATTATTGGTTATGCTATCAGCAGTTTCAACTAAGTAAGATATTGATGTTTTATATTATTTTTTGACCCTTTTGAAAAAATAAAAATATTTAAAACATTAGATTTTTGAGTGATTTATATTTCCACTCAAATTGCATTACAGTCATATTAATGTTGCTTGAGAATGTCTTAAAATTTCAGAATCTCAGGCCCCAGCCAAAACCTACTGAATCAGAGTCTGCACTTTGACAGGTGATTAGAATGTATACTATTCAGATTTGAAACACACATATTCAATAGTCTCTAGCTGGTTTAATAACTCTGGTATCTGAAGAAAAGGAATATCTTCATATGTGAAGTTGGCGTCACTGAAACACAAAACAAACAACCACTGCACCAGCAAAAAAGACATTGAGGGGGATGGGAAGAATCTATTTTTGAAACAGTTTTACTTCCCACTGATAATATTCTATCAGTTTCAGATTCCTGAATAATACTGTGAACAAAGTATTTGTGGTTGGTGTCAAGACTGAGATCACCTCTGGTTTACTCTGACCCTGACAATAAAAGTTTTTTCAATCCAGTCTTTGTGGGTGGAAGGTAACCTGTGAGACTTTAAATTGGGCAGGCCCAGAGCTGTGATTTCTACCGGCACATCTTAATAAGGGGTCAGAGACTAAATCTAAGTTTGTGAAATATCCAAAAAACACTCATGGCAAAAGTTGCTTTTTGCATTTATTTCCTCTCTGGGTTCTTTTGCTACTTTACTTATTTTTCTGTAGATTTCTTACCATCTTATCACCTTTGCAATGCTTTTGAGAGGAGGTTTTGATGTTTTATCCAACTTTTAAGTTCATTTCCAGTGGAAGCATTAGCCCTAATAATTTGATAATCTCATTCAAAGAAATAGAGGTTTTGATCTCAATTCTCCTATATAAATTTTTCTTGTAAGAGGTTCTATTTACATGAACTTATAAATTACCTCTGAATGAAACTAGATTCCTACACAATCCAAGATAATATTTGGCTATACTTTGATTTTCATCTTATACAATAAAGTTTCTAACAGTAGAACCAAAGTGATACTTTAAAGCTATATTGTCATTTTAATAGTTTCATTGAGTTATACTTTGTATACCATACAATCCACACATTTATAGTTTATATTGAGTAGTTTTTAGTATATTCACAATGTTGTACAACCATCACCATAATCTAATTTTAGAACTTTTGATTTACCTCCAAAAAAGAAATCATATTAGCAGGTATTCCCTCCCACCAGTTACCCAGCCCTAGGCAATCACAACCCACTTTCTTTCTCTGTAGATTTGTCTGTTCTAGACTTGTCATATAAATGGAATTGTACAATATGTTGTTTTTTGTGACTGACTTATTTTGCTTAGAAAAAATTTTCTCCCATTCCGTAGGGTCTCTTCTCACATTTTTACTTACGTTATCATTTTCGTAATAAAAGTGAATTTTTA
Source organism: Phocoena phocoena (assembly GCF_963924675.1). NCBI lineage: Eukaryota > Metazoa > Chordata > Mammalia > Artiodactyla > Phocoenidae > Phocoena > Phocoena phocoena. The sequence goes on from NC_089225.1 coordinate 66,448,564, forward strand.
AAAATTCTGTTAATGTTCAACTTACCTATCTTTTTCTTGTTACTTGAGTTTTTAGTGTTCTACCTAAAAAGGCTTTAATCAAGGTCATAGAGATTTATTCTTTTGTTTTCTTCTAAGACTTTATAATTTTAGCTCTTACATTATGGTCTATGATCTATTTTTAGTTAATTGTTGTGTATGATGTAAGATAGAGGTACTACTTCACTGATTTGCACGTGAATATTTGGTAATTCGGTTTCTTGAAAAAACTTTTTTTCTCCACTGAATTGTTTTTGCACCCTTGTAGAAAATCAAGGTAAGGAAGTCTCCCTCTATTCTTAGTCTGGGTAGTGTACTTATGATGAAGAAGTATGGAATTTTGTCAAATACTTGTTCTGCATTTATTGATATGATCTTGTGCTTTTTGTCATTTATTCTGTTAAAATGATGTATTACACTGATTGGTTTTATGATGATAAACCACTCTTACATTCCTGAGATATATCTTAGTACTTGGTCATAGTGTCCAATACATTTTATATTTTACTTGATTCTGTTTACTTGTAGTTTGTTGAGGAATTTTACATCTGTATTCCTAAGAAATATTGGTCTGTACTTTTCTTTGATGTCTTTGTCTGGTATAGGATCTGAGTGATACTGGCCTCATGCAGTAAGTTGGGAAGTTTTCACTTCTCTTCTATTTTCTGAAAGTTGGTGAAGAAGTGGTGTTAATTCTTTCAATGTTTAGTAACCTTCACCATGAGAACCATCAGAGTCTGGGCTTTTCTTTGTTCATTGTTTGAAAATCACTAATTAATCTCTTTATATGTTTTACATATATCCAGATTTTCTATTTCTTCTTGAGTGAGTTGTAGCAGTTTGTGTCTTCATGAGATTTGTCCATTTCAGCAAAGTTACCTAATATGTTGACATATTGTATGACTTTGTAAACTTTAATATTTCTGTAAACTGATAGTGATGTCTTCTCTTTCATTCCCGATTTAGTAATTTGATCCTCTTCTCCATTTTCTTGGTAAATCTAGCTAAAAGTTTGCCAATTTCATTGATTTTTTTTTCAAAGGACTAATTTTTGGGGGGCGTTTGTCTATGATTTATCTATTTTCTATTTACTTAATTCTGCATGAATCTTTGCTGTTTCCTCATATCTGTCTGGTTTAACATTTTTCTCCCTTACAGCCTCTTGTTTTTTCTTTAGAAAACATAGCACGGTTTGTAATTATTTTATATCCTTGTAATTTTGTGTTTATTTTCTTCTTTATTGTTCATCCAACCCCACCAGATTGTAAGCTCCATGAAGACAAGAACCACATATAACTTTTTCTCCATTTTTCATCATTTCAGTGAGAGGAAAAGTCAAAATACTAGGGAATAGACTGGAGTAAAAGATTTCATTGCTCTTTTCTTCACAACAAATGTAATACTAAGCAATATTTCTTAATTCATCTTCTTCCAGACCTCTGATAGTTTGGGGCTTCAAGATCTCATTGCTGCTTGGTAAGCAAAAGCTGGCAAAGAGAAAAGGTTACCTATACCTTGCAATTCAGTCCCTGTAGTCAAAATGGGGAGAAGTTCTGACCCTTCCATTACACAGGTCAGAAATTGTGAGTCTTTGGTAACACAATCACAGCTCTCTTAACTCACTGGGGACATTATGGGGTAAGTGTCCTATTTTTCTAAGATGGAAACCTAGCAAATAAACTAGCAGAATTTCTTTAAAAAAAAAAAGTAAAAAGAAAAACAAATACCTTTATCAGGAAATTTTCAGGCATTTCATACCTTCTTTCTGCTTTATAACTATTTTCTTTTCTTTAAAAAAAGTTTCTTTAAAACTTCTTCATAACTATTATGTTATATAGTCTATTGCCTTGACAAAAGTATTGTGTTCTTGTTTACTTTTCTTGTAAGTTGACAAGAGGCAAAGTTTATTGGTTCTCCCTGCCTCACTTTATGAGGAAAATTTATTACTTGTGGTTGTTGGAAAAGATTCAGGGATGCTGTTGAGGAGGAGAGTACCTCATAGTATAGGCATTTAGTAAATATTTGTTTAATGAATGAATAACTGAGAGCCCTTTGGAGCTATGTAACTAGGGAGACATAATGACCTTTGAAAAATCCTTTTACATCTCTAGATTTATGTCTTCCTCTTTAAAATAAAGAGATTGGGTCATATAATAGTAACATTACTTAATGATTTGCTCATCAAAGAATTGCTTTAAGTGTTTTTCCCTTCTAATTTAAAAACATAAAACTGTAAAATCATGCTCTACTGAGGAAGACACATGATGAAATTTTTTGAAGATGATGCATTGGTATAAAAGGAAAATAAAACTTAAGCATATGAGCTATCCATTCATTCTGCTTGCAAAAAAAATGTTGGATGCAACTGAACCCAAAGATGAGGAAGCAGTTAGCTCTTCTCTGTTACTTCCCATCCCTTGAACTGTAATTATTATGACACATTTTCTGTCCATTGACAATAGAATGAATTAAGTTTGGAGCCATAGTCAAAAAAATGATTTTCACATATATATATATTGAATTATCTTAAGGATACATTTTCATTTTAAAAATTACCTTGAAGAAAGAAGTGTTGAGGGAGTTATTATATATTACCTGCCCAGATGGCTCTAATCAATTTCTTTTTCCAGTTTAAAACTTCTGATGGCTTCCCATTGTCTATAGAACAAAGATCTTCTATATTATCATGACATACAAGCCTTCCCAGCCTCAGACCAGGGAGTCTCCCCAGTTTTGTTTTCTGAGTATTTCTTCACAAACTCTCTGCAGCTCTCAACAACTTGCCATTCCCAGCACACTCCAGGAATTTTCAGCTTCATGTCTTAATTCCTACGTTCCTTCTGACAAATGTTCTCCTCCTGAGTTGGAGTCTGTTAATTCTTTAAAGCTCCACTTGCTGCCATCTCTTTTCATTCTTCTCTGATTTTTTTTTTTTTTTTTTTTTGCCTTGTTGAGTTACATGAATGATTTCTCTCTCATTTATGGTCTGATAGTAGTTATGGCATGGCATTATAACCATCTCCCTGGATTTTCTCCTACCCTACTAGTTTGCTGAGAAAGGAACAATTTGGTTTTCATGTTTGCATTCCACACCTTTTGTTCTTAACACATAGCAGGTACTCAATTTTTTTTTTTTTTTTTGGTGTTAAATTGAACCGCATACCTTCAGGCTTATAAATTAATGGTCAGGGCTTCAAAGCTGGGATAACCAGATGTGGTTTTAAATCTTAATGTTGCTACCCAGTACCTCTGAAATTTGGAAGAGCTGCTTAATCTCTTTGTGTCTCCCTCCCCTAATCTATAAATTAGGAGTAAGAATACCTATCCTGGAGGATTTTCACAAGGAATAATTCAGAAATGCCTAGCATGGTTGTTAGCACACTGTAGTTGTTTAATAACAGTGAAATATCTCCTGGGGAAAGTAAACAAGGACAGACAATGAGTGACAGTGTGGCAGAGGCTGGTCTTCATGGGATGCCTGCTACTGAAAACAAGGAGCTTCCTAAGCAGGGGCAGCCACTCAGGCCAGAAATCCATCCATGTTCACAAAGCTGGGGGAGCTGCTTGTGCACACATCCAGTTACAGACACTGGGGAATAATTCATGGCGGGCAAGATGTAGAGTCAGTGCTTCAGAGAGAAAAGTAATAAGTAGAGTTGATATATAGTGGGGATTTATGGTTAAAATCAGTGACTATATACATTAATTCTATAGAACTTTTAGATGGAGTCCTCAAAGTAAGATTTGATAAACTCATTCTTTATAAATTATTTAAGTATAAATATATGATAGAATTGTGTTATTAAAATCAATGTGACTTTTGATCTTAGAATCGAAAAATTTTTTTTAACCTATAGGTTTTGTGACACAGGCTGTCACCATCTCTGCTTGAGCAATTGTAAAACTGTTTTAACAAGCTTCCCTACTCCCAATCTCTCTTCTTAATTATCCTAAGTAACCCAAACAACTGACAACTCCTTAGTGTGCCACACAGTTTGTGATCATGCTTTTACCTCCCTCTCCGTGCTTTTTTTAAATACAGTCTGCCTAGTACTTTAAACCCTAATAATGTCCTCCTGCTTTTGTTCCCTGACCTCAGCAAGTTTGTTCAAGCCTCTGTGACTATGTACATTGTATCTCTTTTTGCGGGGAACCTCTTCAGACATTTCTTTTCTTAGATAATTGCTACTGCTTCTTTGTAGCTCAGTTCAGTTGTCACCTTCTCCAGAAGCCTCCCTTGACCCTGAAGTACTCCAAAGGATCCTGTGAAATCTTTACCACAGCACTTAATGTTACTAGGTTGACACCATCTCTTTATGTGGCCCTCTAGCTCGCTAGCTCTCATATTCCTCTATTCCAGGAACCCTGTTTATCCTTCTTCGTAAGCAAAGAATCTAGCATACCCCTTGGTAAACAGTAGGTCAAGCACAGAACTGGGTGATCACCTCTGTGTCCTGAATAATATAGCTTATGAGGTAATTACCTAATTCAGTCTCCAAATTATACCATATTTTCCAGCCTTAGTTTGACTTATTTTAATGTTTCTCATGGTTACATCAGATATAATAATTTATTTTCTTTTAGAAATAGTATTCACTTCACATTTCATATTGACTACCATTCTCATATTTTTTTTCAGACTTCTATGATTTTTCAGTCTGATAGTCTTGGTATTTAAAAAGAGAAGGTTAAAATAGTTTGTGGCACATACTAATATAATAAAAGATATAATCCTAGTAGTGACTGTTCCTAAAGACAGAGAGAAACAGAGACAGAGAGAGCTAGGTTGATAGCAATTTTCTACAGAAAGATTTAATATTCTAAAATGTTGTAAATTAGAAAAAACAAAAATGGTCTGAAGAAAAATATTATGTTATGTACTTTTCATGTAGAATTTCCTTGTAAATACTTACTTGTATTTGAATGTCATCTATGCATTAAAAAAAAAAGGTTGTAGTTAAAAGCTCAGAGCATATTTTACAAGATAGTAAAACATTTGTACATTTATGGGGTGCCTGGGACATCTGACTCTGCTCTAATCACAGCAGCGGAGGCCTCCACAGTGGCTTTGGTCATGATGCGAATTATTACCCTTAGTATGCTCACCAGGGCCTTTGGGAGCCTGCCCAGGGAAGAACAGCAGGAAAAAGCTGGGCACATGGCTCCGTGGGCAGCGGAGCCCTAGCAGCAGACATTTCTGGAGGCAGGACTGGGTAGTGGAGAAAAAGAGTGTGCCTGAGCACACAGGAGGTCCTCTATGGGGGGCATTTCCAGGGAATCAAGGCTACCGAAATAGCAGGTAGGAGTTTAAAACAAAAATACTTTTTTATTACTGTTCTTATGATCCCATTTTTAGTCCTAGAGTACAGTCATTTGGGCAATCATGAATTGTGCCACTTTTTGTTATTATAACTCATTGTCATCACCTTCCATCATTATAGCACAACACTGGAGCCAGTTTGCCTATGTTCAAATTGATTGCACATAGATTCAATCAATCTGCCTATGTTCAAATTCAGATTTTGCCACCCACTAACTGTATGACCTTGGGCAGGTTCTTAAATTCTGTGTGTCCCAGTGCCTTCATCTGTGAGTCAGCCATAATAATAGGACCAAACACATTAAGTTGTGAGAATTACATGATGTGATATGTACAAAGTACCCTGAAGTGAGCCTGGCATGCAGTAAGTAATATAGAAATATTCACGGTTATTAGTATTGTGATTATTTATTCTGAAGATATCTCCGGAAAGTTTCTCTATTTTGTTAATTGAATTTTTCTTCCACAAAGTCATATCAAAGGATAGACTATCCTGGAATATATAAGTTCATATTCTCATTAAATATAATTTATAACATTTTGATATTCTTTCTCTTTGCCTTATTCAAATGGCTTGTCCTAGCATGAGTATGAACCCTACAGTCGCCTTGATCAAATTACAGCCATAAACAGCAGCATGGGATTTTTAAAATAAAAAACAGAGGCATTATCTCAATGGTAGAAAAATTTCAATATTGACTAGGGAATTCACTATTTGTTCTTAAAATGCACTCATATTATATTTTCTAGAAATTGAATATATCAAAAACATTGTTTTCATAGTTTTTTCCCCCTATATTAGAAAACTAGAGTATAAACTTTACCCAGTGAGTGATGAATCCACCTGGCTTAAGGTTTTATGTAGGTTACATGGTCACTTCCTTCCCCATTTCTTACACTGTTCAGAGCATTGATCACTGAAGAATCATATCCTTCTCATTTTGTTATTCAAACTATCGTTCTCATATTTTAAGTATATATGCTCACTAAATAATTCAAGTAGTATTAAATGTTTTGCATTATTGTATGTTTAAATTTTAATTAAATTTGTATTTTAACAAAATATACTTTCTTCTTACATTTTTAATTTCTTTTAAAATCTGTGTTTCACAAATATCTTTTTGCTGTTTTAATTCTTTTAGGCCACTATTGATTCCTCCTAATAGAAAACAATGTCAGGCATGGAAAGAAAGTTCATGGGTAGCTCAGCAAAAGCCAACAAAGTTAGACTCACCGCTGCATGGTATAAGATTGCAGGCCAATTATCCTTACCCTTCTAGTCTTGCTTTCATCATATGTAAAATGGGGCTAATAATATTCACCTGAGGATTAATATTGTCAGGCCTGAGATAATCTGAGTGTAGTGCTCATTTGAGGCAATCAATACATGTTAATGTCCTTCCCTTCTCCACCCAAATTTTAGTTGTAAGTTTTTCAAGTTAAAATGCTGCTCTTTGCAAAATGTCCCTTTTCTTTTGGATACCTGAAACATATGATTATCTTCAAATGGGCTTTCCCTGCTGTGCTAACAATGTATCAAATCCACAGAATATCACTCCCATTCGGAGTTCAAGACAAAGCAGAATTAACCACAGGGGCAGAGGCCGCTGGCACTAATGGGAGAGACAGCAGGTCTCCATATATTGTTCCTCTTATTATGGAGGCTATGGTTGCATTATGATCTTTGCAAGGCATCTGGGGAACTCCTCTGATGGGACACCTACAGTGTCATGCTTGCTTTGTGAGAAAATATTTTCTAAAAATGCATAAGGCTAAAAGTTTCCAGGACTATTATTTTACCTTATTTTGTTCTCAGCAAGGCAGTTTCATTTTGTAGCCAGGAAATGAAAAAAAAGGAAAGAACTGTATGACTTTGTGAAGAAGTAGAACTAGTCTAAAATTAATTAAGTATCCATCTTTTACATTTTTTGAAATCTGCAGTTTATACATAAACATACACTCTTAGGAGCTCTTCTTATTTCCTCTTTTCCATGTGACCATCTTTTAAAGTAATGTACCTTTTAACAAATATGCAAAACTTCTTAGATCTTCCATTCCCAAAATGCAGTACAATTAGAATTTGTACAAATTAGAAAACGTACAAATTTCTCATCTAATCCAAAAGAATTCATAATACCATCTTGGCCTCTAAGTAGCCTTGTTGAATTTAGTCATGGACCCTACCAGTTCAGGTTACTAGAGGGAGACTGGCTATCTTTACTGAATGGGTGTTACAAGCTTCAGGGTACTTTGAATTTTAAAATGTTTATCATTTCCTTTCAATTTTATTATTATGTAATAATAAAACCATAGTTCTGAATTTTTTGATCTATTGTATAATGCTATGTTTAAAGTAGCTAACAATGAAAACAGAAAAAAACCTGACATATAGGAAAACATTATAATTGAAAGAAATTAAATCTGAGTAACAGAAAATATTAAATAACTCATATCTAGGCTCTAGGGAATTTGTCTTGGTGAAAAACTCGAGAACAATTCCAATGATTCAACAAAATGGTCATCCCAGAAATGAGGAACTAATCTCTTTCCCTTTATTTATTTTATTTTATTATTATTTTTTTTTTTGTGGTACGCGGGCCTCTCACTGTTGTGGCCTCTCCCATTGCGGAGCACAGGCTCCGGACGCGCAGACTCAGCGGCCATGGCTCACGGGCCCAGCCGCCCCATGGCATGTGGGATCTTCCCGGACCAGGGCACAAACCCGTATCCCCTGCATTGGCAGGCGGACTCTCAACCACTGCGCCACCAGGGAAGCCCTCTCTTTCCCTTTTAAAGAAAGATACTCAGAATATCTACTTCTTACCTTCCAGGCACTCATTGTTGTAGAAGAACTTGGCTTCCATCTCCATCACCCAGCTGGAACCATTCTCTTCTGTATCCTTCATATCATCAGTCAAAATCTCTTGTGGTGCTGTCTCACATCTTTCAGTGCCTTCGCATCATCTCTGCCCTGGTTGCTGCTCTTTTCATTAAGGATTTTACCTTTTCCCATCTGGAAAATACTATCCTGACGTCCAGTCTTAACTTCATACTTCTTTCATTCTCTACTTTGTTTCCTAAATGCAAATCTGATCAGCTTATTTCCTTGCTTAAAAATCTTTACTAACTTCCCATCAGCTTTTATAAACATTCAGATTTATTAGCATACATAGAAGTAAGATGTCTTCACGATCTGACCTCTGCCTCACTCTTCTATTGTTGCCACCAATTATAGTTCCTGCTGCGCACCATGCACCAAATTCTCCAGCCACACAAAGTGGCTTGCAATTTTTCAAAATTCTCATATTTCATGGCTCTATATATAATTATTTTTCTGGAATATATAATACACTGCATCCTTCTTTCATCCACTGACACCTATTCCGTTTTCAATGAATTAGGCATTATTTGAAAGACTCTACTTATGCCCTCAATGGGAGAATTGACCTACCACTGTGCACCCACAATAACCTTCTTTAGAAGTCTAAATTATTATAAAACTTATATATATCATAATAAACAAAAGCTGTCCTTCTTTTGCATCTTCATCATAATGGTGTTAATAGAAAACAGATTTCTTTTACACATATTGTGTCTCTAGGATGTACATAATACCTATAGGCACTCCATAAATAATTGTTGAATGAAGGGACTTACGTTTTACACTACCTGAAACTAGTTTTTGCTCATCATGAAGGGCAGATATTTTTACCTCTGGGTGCATCATTTCTTCTCTCTATTGCAAAAGACCAAAGAATGAGCCATAACTTCATACAGAATTGACGGTGTTGATTTATATTAGTGTTACAAATCATCCTTCAGAAAATTATTGTATAGAATGCACTGAATTTTGCACAGGTGATTAGATAGCAAGGATTATGAGTATTAATCATAGTAGAAAACTAATATATGTGTTTTGGGTATTTCAAACATGTTTTTTTTCTATCCAGTCAAATAGTGCACACCACTAACATGGTTCAAGACTATAAACAATAAATGATATGTACAACCTCCAAAAATACAGTTTATTCATTCATTTATTAAAGAAATGTTTTTTAAACACCTGTTTATCCTAGGCATTCTTTTAGGCATTGGGGATATGGCAATGAACAAAGAATATAAAGATCCTGCCTTCACAGAATGTATAATGGTGAGAAATTACAACAGATACATAATGTAATTACAAGTAGTGAATATATATATAAATGTATGTATATGCATACATATGTTTGTAATATATGTATAGTGTTATATATATATATATATAGTGCTGGGTGTAAATGCCCTCTGGAAACTGCCATGGACCAGTACTCAAAGGGATTTGTTAGATAAATAGCATAGCTCCCTGACTCCATGAATACAAAACTCTGAGGTTTGTATTCTCCACTAGGGTCCAGAGTTTCCAACATGAACAAGCTTCATTTCCCTCTGTAGCAACCTCCTTCATAACACAATCTTTACTGACTTCCGCTCCTTAACTTTTATCCTGAGTCTTTATATTTAAAGCAGCTTTCTTGTAGACGATACATAGCCTGTTTTTTTATCCACTGTGACAGTTTTTGTCTTATAATCGATGTAATTAAAGTGATTATTGATATAATTGATGTAATAACTACCATGTTTGTCATCGTTTTCTATTTGTTAAATTTGTTCTTTGTTTCTCTCTCTCCTGGTCTTTTTCTGCCTTTTCAGGTTTTAATTGAACAATGTATATGATTTAATTTTATCTCCTCTCAGCGTATCAATTATACTTCATTTTAACACTTTTTAAGTGGTCTATCTGGAGTTTATAGCATACATATTTACTAATCTAAGTCCACCTTTACATACCACTATACCGTTTCACATGTAGTATAGGTGCCTTTTAAGAGAGTATTCCTATTCCCCTGTCCTTTCTGACATTGCTGTGATTTACTTTACTTATTTATATGCTATAACTACCCAATTCAGTTTTGGTATTATTGTTTTAAAAACAAAGTTAACTTTTAAGTAAATTTAGATATATCCATTTTACCTTAATTTATTCCTACTATAACACTTTTCCTATATACTTTTTTTCCTGAAGTACTCCCTTCAGTGTTTCTTACAGGGAAGATTTGTTGATGATGAATTTGATGAGTTTTTATTTATCTGATAAAGGCAAAATATGAAGATTTTCTCTTTGTCTTTCTGCTGTATAAATATGATATGTCTAGGTGTTTGTTGTATTGTTATTTATATCCTTTTGGTGTTTATATCCTTTTGGTGTTCTCTGAGCTTCCTAGATCTGTAATTTGGCATCTGCTGTTAATTAGGAAAAATTTCACCCATTTTTGCTTCAAATATTTCTTCTGCTCCATTCTCTCTCTCTTCTCCTTCTGGTATTTCAAATATACTTATGTTATACCTTGTGATATTATCCCATAGTTCTTGGATGTCCTTCTGTTCTGGTTTCTTCTTTCCTTCCTTCCTCTTTGCATTTCAATTTGGTAAGATTATATTGACACATCTTCAAGTTCACTTTCCTCAGCTGTACCGCGTCTACTGATGAGTCCACTGAAAGTATTCTTCATTTCAGTTAGAATGTATTTTTTTTTAATATAGCAGGTTTAGAGTGTTTTTTATTTCTAACATTTTCCTTTGATTCTTTCGCAGAATTCCCATTTCTTTGTTTACATAACCCATCTACTCTTGCATGTTGTCTACTTTTCCATTAGAGACCTTAATGCATTAATCAGAGTTCTTTTGAATTCCCCAATAATTCCAACATTTAGGTAGTATCTGAGATCCAAGGCTTGTTCTAGTGCTTGTTTTTTCCCTTCAGACTGTTTTTTCTTATCTTTTAAGATGATTTGTAATTTTTTATTGAAAGCTAGACATGTATCAAGTAATAGGTCCTGAGATAAATAGATGTTTATTGTGAATATTTCTATTAATCTGTCTAAGCATTGGACTGTGTCTGTTTTCTGTAGTTATAAGCCCAAGAGGCCTGAAGTTCCTCCACTGCCCTTGATTGTATGTGCCTGTTTAATTTTCTACTCTTCTGTATACACCTCCTCAGAGAGAGTATCCTGCCATCTTTTCAGAGCTAATCCACTATTACACTGGAGCCCTATAGCTGGGTTGGTGAAGTGTGAGAGAGAGGGAGTATTCCTAAACCTTTTGATTAGACATTAATCCTTTAAGATGTCTGTGTCTCAGAGCTGTGACCATCATATGTGGTTCTCCTGTGGTAAAGCTTTTTTCTTTTCTCTCACCCCAGGCCCCCCACTCCATCTTTCAGCTATAGAATTCTCACTCTGTTTTCTCAAAGCCATGACCTGTGTTGACAATGGTGCCCCTACAACTTATGTGAGACAGAAAGATTGTAGGGAGAGTACATTCCTTCCTTGGATGGAATAAGGTCTTTCAATTGAGATGTGGAAATACTCTGTCCTTTGGGAGTAGTCTTCAGTTATAGAGAAGGTTCTTGGCTTATTTCACAACAGTTATTCTTCCCATTCACCTTCCAGGGACACAAGGGATGCTTTCTCAAATTACCACCATGAAAACCTGGTGGAATTCATGAAAGGAAAGCCTGTTTGGTGGTCCCTATAAGACTGCAGTCACCAAGAGTTTCTTTCTCACACCAGGTTTCTGTCTCACACACTGTATAATCAGCCCATGGAAATTCATCAAAGTTAACATTTAAGAGTTCCTAGCAGCTCATAGCTCAGCAGCTTCTGAGCCAAGTAAGCAGATGCTAGTTGCTCTATCTCTGAATGTGACTGTCTCTTCAGATTTCAAAGTGGTATTTTGCCCTGTGGCTTCTGTTCTTTCACAGCTCCAAGAAAAATAATTGATTTTCATTTTCCATAGATTATTCTTATTGTGAGGACAAGAGTGATGACTTTCAAGCTCTGTACATGTCAGAGCTGAAACCAGAAATCTTTATCAACTTCTATTATTGTTTCCTGAGATCTCAAATAAACCCCTTGATCTCACCTCTTTGTCTCGGTGTCTATTTCTGGGAGAACCTAAGTTAGGAAAATCACTGGGACAATTTACTAGAGAAACTGCTCTGTCTTCCTTTAGATTACTCTCACAACTGAGACATAACGTATGCACCAGGACACCATTCCATGTCTTTCTTCTACCTCTCAGAGAAAATGGCTGTTGCCTGTCAATTCAAGAGATTTCTAAAATAAACAAAGTACTCTAAATTACTACCACTCATATTCTACACTGGGACCCTTTGTGGAATCTACTGATATAGAAGTCCCTTGTTGGAATTTTATATATATGAATGACATTATATCTATCTATCTCTATATCTATATTTGAACTAGAGTACTATGCACCTCAGCTAGCGTTCAGCTTCAGTACACCTGATATACATTTTCTGCCTCAAAATGAGTTCCCCCACGGCCTTGCTTTCTGAACAGGGAGACAGCAGATTGATGTTAACTTTCAGCCAACTATTAAAACATGCTGTCCCTCAGATTTCTCCAAATATGAATAGAAAATTCTAACTCAGTCTTCTGGTATTGTCTCAAGTTGTACTAAATACTAGCTTAAATTAACCACAGGGTCTAAAAAGTATAGCCATAGGCCAGGGCTTCCAGTAGGATCCATGGATGGAAAAGAAACAGATGCCTCCAAAGAGACATTATCTTGATGAGAAGGAGGATAGCCAAGTGAGATAGACAAGATTATACTTTGACTGAGACTTGGGAATCCCTACTTCTTTTACCTGAACAGGTTCTAAGGTTAGAAATCATACTGTTTATCCAGTGGTTGTTATCAGCTAAATAATCACAGCATGGAAGTAGATAAAACCTTATGAATGAACCCTCTTGCCTTGAAACTATTGTAATTCTGAAAGAAGTTGTGAATTTTGAAAAACAGTTTTATTTGCTCCCATTCTTATAAACGTGGACATTAAAATATACATTGTCCTTGCTGTTAGGTTGTACTTGAGTTAGCTCACCAGAGCTGTCTCTAGGGATATGCTGTTCAATACACAGCGTTTTTAGTAGTCAGTCTCTGCCTTCACCTTTGATGGTGGTATAGATGAGTTTGCATTTCTGTGGAATCCTTGGAAAAACCTTACATTTAAACACACATTTTAAACTATAATTCTGTTCATTGCACTTGTGACTTTTGATAAAATTGTGACTTTATGACTCAACCCTTAGTTGTCTTTATATTCCTTAGAATTGTCTTGTTATCCATTCCTTAGCCTTTGAGGTAATAGAGCCTAGCCCTTCAGAACAGAATGACATATATTTTTTGAGACAATAGCATAGAGTTTTATCACCCAGAAAGTGGTTGCCCTCTTGCCTAATAGGGAAAGGATTTAAACCAGATAATAATAACATCAGGGAGCTTCCCTGGTGGTGCAGTTGTTGAGAGTCCGCCTGCCGATGCAGGGGACACGGGTTCGTGCCCTGGTCCAGGAGGATCCCACATGCTGCGGAGCGGCTGGGCCCGTGAGCCATGGCCACTGAGCCTGCACGTATGGAGCCTGTACTCCACAATGGGAGAGGCCACAACAGTGAGAGGCCCACATACCGCAAAAAAAAAAAATAAATAATAATAATAACATCAGTTTTTCCACGTGCTTCATTTGTACTCTATCTCTCCCTTATTGTTAATATAGCTTTCAGACTCCAGGGTCCAAAGGTGTTCTATAACTGTTTTCTTCCTGAATAAACTTTCTCTTCTTAACATTAAAAAGAAAGATAAAAGAGGGAAAGAATACAGAATAATGTGTCTTCTAGAAGGATGTTAAGGGAAGTCATCTTTGAGGAAAGAACATTTTAGTAGAGATCTGCCAGAAGTGAATGAGTGTTTCATGCAAACATCTGGTATAAGAACATTCCAGGGAAAGTAAGTAACAAGTCCAAGGGTCAAAGTGAATGTATAATTAAGAAAGTTTCAAAAACTTTAAGGAAAAAAGGTGGCTAAAGTAAAGTGAGAGAGAGAGAAAGAATGATAGAGGATGATGACAGAGATATAGTGTGAGTAACACGTAGAGTAGGACTTGTAGGTCATTGTAAAAATATTTATTCTGATAATGATGATGTACTATTAGGGAACTTCAAACTGAAAAATGATATCATCTAAAATTATTCTAGAAAATGTATCTTGTCAGAAAGACATTCATAGAAAGTACCAGAAAAACTGGTAATCTTCTCCCAGTTCATCTTAAAAGTCAAGTCCAGGACAAATACGACTATACAAGTAGTTTATTTATTTGGGGAATGATCCCAGGGAGCAGAACTGAAGTTCCAGAAAAGTAGAACAGATAAGAAAAGCTAATATAAGGATATACTTACTGTTTGCCACTAGTGCAAGTAACAGGTGATCTTTCTCACTGGGAATCTCTGTGGAATCTTAGAAATGTGTCTCAGAAGTGTCTGCCTGGTAGACAAAAGGGGAAATAATTTATCCTTGCGTTCTTACCCTCCACAGTGGTCGAGTGTGGACCTAAATGGTATTAACTCCTCAGCATTCCTGGGTGGTACATTTATTAGTGCTGAGTGGGAATCCACAAGCTCCCATATCATGAGTCAGAGAAGTCCCTGGATGGTAAGGGAAAGATGCCTCAACACAGCTTGGGGCAAACTGCAGTCAAGTGGTACCACATGAGGCTGCTGGAGAATGTCTCAGAACCTGTCACTTCGGTAATAACTGGAACAAGAGATACAGCCCAGAAGATGTGCAGTATTTTATAGAATGTGTAGACTATGGATTTCCAGATGAAATGTATTCTATCTCTATAACCTCTTAGAAGAGAACAGTTTTGTGATCTCTTCCTTGATTAATCTTTTCATTACAATCAAATTTTAACAAAGATTTTTTTTCACTTTCTCTCTTTAGAGAAACTATAATGAAATTAATCCTGCATATAAATCACAAGGATGCTTTTATTCTTGATGGAGCAATAGGAGAGACAGAGACAGAGGCAGAAGGAGAAGAGAGATTTTCCAAAGTATTTTAAGTGTTAATTACATACAAATATTTTTTAGCATTGAAAATAATTATATACTAACAGTGCCCAATCTATTTATATCTTTGCAATTTTAGCTACTTTAAATAGAGTATTTCTAGCAGAAATATTGGATGTAATATATGATTACAACTACTATTTAGCAATGATCATTTATATGTAATTTGGTATTAGCTCTAAAGATGTCCCCTAAATGACTGGGTACCACAAGCCCAAACATGAGCTCAGCTACTTTAATAATAGTGTATCTCTAGTGCTGTTGGTTTCTGTTATATTTGTTTTTCATACACATGCAAAGCAAAAAAAGGGCAGTGCTAATATTCTTTATTTATTATTATTTGTCAAGTGTCTGGCAGTGCTGAGCTCTGTTAAAAGCTCTGGACATATCACAGTCAGCAAAGCAGGTGTGAATTGCTGCCCTCCTGGAGCTCACAGTCCTCAGGGAAGGTTACACAATGGCACCGAGTTATGGCTGACTTTTAAGAGAGGCTGATCATCATTTGACGTGATATGTTATGCTGATGCCAACATGAAATGCATCATTTTGGAAAAGAAAGTTTTCTCCCTTCAAAGTTCTACTTCGATACTATTCATTTTGTTTTTTGGTTTTTTTTGTTTTTTGTTTTTTTCAGTACGCGGGCTTCTCACTGCTGTGGCCTCTTCCGTTGCGGAGCACAGGCTCTGGACACACAGGCTCAGCGGCCATGGCTCACGGGCCCAGCCGCTCCGCGGCATGTGGGATCTTCCCGGACCGGGGCATGAACCCGTGTCCCCTGCATCGGCAGGCGGACTCTCAACCACTGCACCACCAGGGAAGCCCTATTCATTTTAAATATAGGGTAGATGGAATGGCCCTGTGACTGTGGATAAACCATCAACTTCCTTTTCAATTTGCTGTTCTGCAAAAATCATTGCACTGCACAGTTGCTAAGGTTGCATATTAAAAGATTCTTGACTTTATAACTTTGGAATTACATACTGCTTTCCTGAAAATAAAGATTCAAACTTTACTGCTTTTAGATATATGTAAAATGTGATGGGTTTGGATGACTTGACCAGCTACAAGAAGTTCACCCCTTCTTCACTCTCTGCCATCATACTCAGGGGAGCATTCGGAAGTGTGTACATAATTGAACAGAATGCGTTTGCCTGATAGAGTGGGAAAATTTGAGGTTGAGGAGGATATATGAGCAGCTGTGTTCCTCTTTCATCTTATTCAAATGTATTTCTTACCTTCTGCAGGGGGATGGCTGTGTTGAATATGCGTACATTGTGCTTTACAATACCAGTCCATGCTTCTTTCAACACCATCCACAGTGGAGAAGGAGAGGGGCCAGGGGACACTGGGCATGTCAGCCTCACGAGGGCTAATTTTGTCTACATACAAACTTAAAAAATGTTTTTCTTGGCATTGAAAGCCTTGGTTCCTAAGCCCCTTCTCCCCCTTCACACACACAACAGTTACCCTTTCCTCATCTTCCAGGATCCTCCAGTTTACAAACATTTTTTTAAGTGTATAATCAATGACAGTACATATGACTCTTTTCCTTATGACACATTCAATAACCAGATCTTCTATTCTACTAATGTTTTCTAGAACACAGCCCTTACTTCTTCCTACAGTTTATATAAAGTTGAAATTTCTAGCCTAAAAATGATTCTTACTGTGAAATTATTTGCAACCTTAACTTCAACTATGCCATGTTTCCTTTAATATCTTAGAGGAAGATACAGAGATAAAGCAAGAGGGCAAACACATGCCAAAATATTAACAATGATTTCATTAAAGTGAAGGCTTTATAAGAGTTTATTGTCATCTTCTTGTTCTGAACATTTTTCAGGATGTGAGGTATAATCAAAAAAATTCAGAAAACTAAAATACAATGAGGATTAAAACAAAGAGAGGGAAGACCTATAGCACAAAAGAGACTAAGAATCATATGAGATGACGGTAACATATGGGCCTTATTTGAACAAACTATTTTAAAATATTAGAAAATTAGAGTTATTCGAACACACTGACTGGATATTTGATGATAGTAAGGAATGATTGTGGGACTTTGTTTGTTTGTTTAGGTCTGATACTGATTTCATGATGATATTTTTTAAAAGTTCTTCTATTTTAGAGATACATACTGAAAGATGTACAGAAAGCATTGTATGAATTTAGGAATGTCTTTAAAAATTATCTGAGGCAGGGGAAAGGATATGAGGTAGGAGAGGATATAATGAAAGAAAGTTGACCCTAAGGTGATAATTGTTGAAGTTGAGTGATGGGTATGTGGGAGTTATTATACTGTACTCTCTACTTTGTTTTCTGCTTAAAAATTTAAACATAATGGAGTGCTATGGATCAGATTATTTGGGTTCAAATATGAGCTGCACATTTATTCATTATATATATTTGAGCTAGATATTGAACTTTCCTGTGATTTAGTACTCTCACCTGTAAAATGAAGAAATGTCTAGAATGCACATCTCTATCATTTTAATCATGATTGAATGAGTTAATACATACAAACTCTTAATCGGTGACTGACCCTAAACAAGCACTGAATAAATGTCAGCTATTATTTTTAGATTTGTTTTTCTCTTTCAAATCTAGGCTAAGGCTAATGCTTTTGAAGAATGCAATTTACCTAAGAATCTCAGTTTGCTTTCCTCAAAATGTTCCCACTTTTGTGGAATGAAAAATTAAGAAACAATTATTGCTTCTCTGGACAAATATCAATCTTAGGAAGACAAAATAAACCCCAAAAAAACCCCTTACACCAAAATAAGAAATAACCAAAAATTTAGAGAGAGGAAGTAGCTTAACTGTAATTATAAGTAATGGGGAGAATCAACTAGTTTGCAAAGAAATTACTATTCTAAAATATTGTTTTGAAAGCTAATTCTGCTTTGAACCAAAGACTGTTGCCATTATAATAAGCTCACATTGATTAGAATTTTATCTCTGCTTTGTACGCTTTAGCCATGAAATCATAGTACTTAATTATTGTTTCATTTAAATTGGATAATCCACAAAGTATTATTTTCAAGAGTTTGTAAAAATTCAGTAAGCAGTTTAGATCTATGAGACTCATTTTCATCTTTTTAAACTAACTTTTTAAAAACATATTGGATGCAGTCAAAAAGAATAATGGGGAATATTTCACAAATCTGCTGAGAAATGGTAAATTTTTCAAATTGACAACTCATATATGAACAATTTGAACGATTTTGCAATTTATCACCTCTTGCTGTGCAGTTGATAAAACTAATCAAAGATAATGACGAATCACTGTCTTTAAAGTGAGAAAGAAGGCCATGTATATACAGACTATGGCAAAGGCATTATGCATTACTACAAAGTATACTACAAGTTATACATATGAATGATGGTGTACATTATGATATGATGTGTACACAAATATATAGCACAATAAAGTAAGGAAAGTATTAATCACTTATTAAATTACAATTAGTAAACCACTTTCAAATTTTGTAGAAGCAATTTAAACATTCAAACTATGAGTTCTTTCTAGCCTGTATATTTAGTGAGAGGACGATTGTCATTGACATAGGGAAGACTGTGCCGTTTCATCTCCAAATCCTTGTGCCTGAACAAGTGAGTGTCTTATGGTAACACATAAGAGGCCTGAATATGTAGTTATTTTGAATTTTAAAGAAGTTGAGCATGAGACAATATGTAAATTAGAAACGTAATATATTCTAAGGTAGGGATCGAAGTTTAGGTTTTCTTTATATCAGCACTTCAGTGAAAGACTTGGACAGTGTTTCAACATGTAATATTTATTCACGTCTGGCAACATCAACATTTAAGGAAGCATGAAATAGCAAGTAAATTTAGATTTAAGAAAACCTAAGACCTACAAACATTTTGCTATTTTATGCTTTGTAAATGAAAGCTAATGATAATCACTGCATTTTTCATATTTTCAGGAGTTTGATTGTATAGTCATCTTTATTTACTATCAGCATGGTGAAAGTCATCTGTTATACAGTTTAAGTCTTTTCAGTTTAGGTAAATAACTTGCAGAAAAGAATCTCATTTTCCAAAGACTAGAGAATTTTTAAAAGTTCAACCAAAATTGATATGGGTCAAGATGAAAACGTTAGTCAAATGAAAGCTACTTGGGATGAATAAGTTGCAAACAAGCAAACAAAAAAACCAATCTTGAATATTTGCATACCAATATGGACCTCTTCATAAAGGACATATTTTAGATGCTGTTCAGGATTTTAAAATTTTATGTTAGCTAAATCATTGCCAGAAATCGACAGTTGAATCAACAGCTATATGAGTTTCATATTTTTTTCTGTGCTAACATAGCACAGGAACTTGTTTAAGCAAGGGCTTCTATTTCTTTCTGTGATTTGTTTTTCCTCTCCATATTTCTACTATTCTTTCATCATTTATTTTGACTTCTTCTGTTAATCTTTAATTTTCTTTAACTGATAATTTCTCCTAATTTGGTTTGCTGCTATTTGCTTTATTTTTCTCTTTCTCAGTTATATTATTTTTAATTTTAATTACTATACTAAAGCTGTCAACTGTCAGAAGAAAGGAAACTCAGAGGAAAACTAATTGCTTCCTTCCTTGAAATTTTATTTTTCAGGATTATGCTGAGAAGGAGAACAGCATAGCAAAAGCTCTGGAAGATCTGAAGGCCAATTTTTACTGTGAACTCTGTGACAAGCAGTACTATAAGCATCAGGAGTTTGACAATCACATTAATTCATATGACCATGCCCACAAGCAGGTAAGAAAGAGGTATCAAAAAACCTCTAATATTTCTGAACTTTTGTAATAATTTGAATTGTGTAGACTGTATAAATATAATATTTTTTCTTTGCTGTGCAGTTTTTAAAGATGTCAATCTGGGGTGATAATTTGATGACTTACAATGAAAGACATTTTTTAAAAAGCACCAAAAGTAAAGTCAGAAGTAAATAACCAATATAAAGAAATACCATTCAGTTGCCTTTTAGTAACAGTAATTTGAAAATTACATTCTTCAGGTGGTGAGCCTCTATATTTCAAATTTATTAATTTCTAAATATGTTAATCAACTAAAAATATTGACCAGATATAAATGATGTTATTCATAGTTCTTTATGGAAGGCATTTCCCATTTAAACATATGAGAAACAAGTTTTGGTATGGTAAAACCAATCTAGGGTTACTGGTTAAATAAATATGTATATGATTTAGTTTATTTTAATACTATTTCATTTACCTATTGATGGAAAATCCAAGATTGATTTTTTTCAACACTGTATGTAAAGATTAGTTTAAAATAGTGACATCAGAAGTGACATTAATAATATAGATTCTGTTTTTCTCATATGATTTACTTATATCAATGCAACTGCATACATTGTTTAGCTTACTTGACATAATTCAGTATGCTTAGTTATTGTCAACTTATAAATACTTTCCTTTTTAGCCATCACTCACAAATATCATCCAAATGTCATTTTGGTATTAATAAAAGGTACATTTTTTACCCATGAACTTACACTAACTTTCCATTAACATTTACCATAAATATGAAAGGGTAGGGGGAAATGATTACATTAATTACTTATGGACCAATGACATGTATTTTCTTTTGTTGTCAGTTTTTCCATTCTCTCATAACAACAAAACTGTGCTTGGGGAGGCTGTTGCAGGGAGAACATTACCCTCTGCTTACATATGTCACTGATTAATGCTGACTAAATTTAATGATCTACCCTTGCATTTCTTTTCCTGGTAGTAGACCCACAAGCACACCAGTTAATGAAAAGGTTTTGATGGAAATACCATTCCTTTTCTTACATAAAAACACATTCATATAAGTATATCATTGCTTGATTTGAACATTAAATCCATCAGGAAATAGTATTGATTTCATTCTATGGTAACTTTCACGTGCTTTATAAAAAGATTCTGGAATGCTGTTCCCGATGTAACTCTAAGAAAGTTGTTCCTCTGATTTTTCCTAATATCTTCCTGTATTCCTTACAAGAGTGCAAAGATGGAGTGTTATTTTATCAGCAAGGTATTAAAATGCATTTATAATTTCTTTTTGGCTTCACTCATGAATAATCATTTCCTATTAGCAACTAAAAACAAACATATGTATGTTTCATGGTGTAAACTAGGTATTTGGAAATGTGTGTGTATGTATACGTGTATTTTAAGAATATCTTACTAGCTACATCTTAATGTCTTTGCCAAAGAATGCTTTGTTCAAACATAGGTTGTCTGGAGGATCAAATTCACTTAGATTATCAGAGGACCTTTCCATTTCCATATTCCAAATGAAGTTAAGATACTATATACTGTACACAGATAAACTAAGGGAATTCAGGATAAATTTGGTTTGTTCTTTTGAAGGTCTGGTCACTTGATACTACTCAGGGGCAGCAGGCTCTGGAGATAGACTATCTAAATGGCCATGAATTCTAGTAAATAGCAGAGTCTTAACTGATTAATTTAACATTAGACTATGTTACAGTAGCTGAAAATACTTAAAATCTATATGATCATTGTATTCCCTCTCCATAGGATTGTGGCACATGTTTGAGACTGTCTTCCTAAAGAATGCACTCCCTTTTCTGAACAGAAACTTTATCCCAATGACAGTTAGCTCTGTTTTTACCACAGGATTCCCAAACCTTGGCCACTTCGAATTAAGTAGAGGGGAACAAAATTTGGAGGTGGGCAATTCAGATATTTTTCTCCTAAGAACTGGAACCAAGGTAAACAAACAAAACACAAACCAAAAAATCGTATCACACAAGACCTTCAAGATGGCAGAGGAGTAAGACGTGGAGATCACCTTCCCCCCAACAAATACATCAGAAATACATCTACCTGTGGAACAACTCCTACAGAACACCTACTGAACACTAGCAGAAGACCTCAGACTTCCCAAAAGGCAAGAAACTCCCCACGTACCTGGGTAGGGCAAAAGAAAGAAGAAAAAACAGAAACAAAAGAATAAGGATGGGACCTACACCTCTGGGAGGGAGCTGTGAAGGGGTAAAGTTTCCACACACTAAGAGACGGGGGTGGGGGTGGGGCGGGGGGGAAGCTTCGGAGCCACGGAGATCTCAGCAACAGGGGTGAAGACGGCAAAGCGGAGAGATTCCCGCACAGAGGATTGGTGCCGACCACCACTCACCAACCTGAGAGGCTTGTCTGCTCACCCGCCTGGGTGGGTGGGGGCTGGGAGCTGAGGCTCAGGCTTCTGAGGTCAGACCCCAGAGAGGGGACTGGGGTTGGCTGCGTGAACACAGCCTGAAGAGGGCTGGTGCACCACAGCTAGCCGGGAGGGAGTCCAGGAAAAAGTCTGGAACTGCCTAAGAGGCAAGAAGCCATTGTTTCAGGGTGCACGAGGAGAGGGGATTCAGAGCAACGCCTAAATGAGCTTCAGAGGCGGACGCGAGCCATGGCTATCAGCGTGGACACCAGAGACGGGCATGAAACGCTAAGGCTGCTGCTGCAGCCACCAAGAAACCTGTGTGCAAGCGCAGGTCACTATCCACACCTACCCAGCCAGGAGCCTGTGCAGCCCACCATTGCCAGGGTCCCGTGATCCAGAGAGGGCTTCCCCGGGAGAACACACAGCACTCCTCAGGCTGGTGCAATGTCACATCGGCCTCTGCCACCACAGGCTTGCCCCACATTCCATACCCCTCCCTCCGCCCAGCCTGAGTGAGCAGCTGCTATTTTAACCACGTCCTGTCTGAGCAAAGAACAGACGCCCTTAGGCGACTTACATGCAGAGGCAGGGCCAGATCCATAGCTCAACCCCAGGAGCTGTGCGAACAAAGAAGAGAAAGGGAAATTTCTCCAAGCAGCCTCAGGAGCAGCGGATTAAATCTCCACAATCACCTTGATGTACCCTGCATTTGTGGAATACCCGAATATACAATGAATCATCCCAAAATTGAGGTGGTGGACGTTGGGAGCAACTGTAGATTGGGGGTTTGTTTTCTGTACCTAATTTGTTTCTGGTTTTATGTTTATCTCAGTTTAGTATTTAGAGTTTATTATCATTGGTAGATTTGTTTATTGATTTGGTTGCTCTCTTCCTTTTTAAAAAAAATTATGTATATATACTTTCCTTTTTCTCTTTTTGTGAGTGTGTATGTGTATGCTTCTTTGTGTGATTTTGTCTGTATAGCTTTGCTTTTACCATTTGTCCTAGGGTTCTGACTGTCCCTTTTTTTTCTTTTTTTTAGTATTTTTTTTTTTTTTTTTTTTTTTTGCGGTACGCGGGCCTCTCACTGTCGTGGCCTCTCCCGTTGCGGAGCACAGGCTCCGGACGCGCAGGCTCAGCGGCCATGGCTCACGGGCCCAGCCGCTCCGCGGCATGTGGGATCTTCCCGGACCGGGGCACGAACCCGTGTCCCCTGCATCGGCAGGCGGACTCTCAACCACTGCGCCACCAGGGAAGCCCTTTAGTATTGTTTTTAATGCTTGCTATCACTGGTGAATTTGCTTTTTTGGTTTGGTAGCTTTCTTCTTTCTTTCCTTCTTCCTTTTTTTTCCTCTTTTGTCAATGACTTTTTATTTTTTTATTTTTAATAATTATTTTATTTTTTATTTTAATAACTTTATTTTATCTCTTTCTTTCCTTCTTTTTTTCTTCCTTGCTTCCTTTCTTTCTTTCTTTCTTCCTTCCTTTCATTCTTCCTTTCTTTTTTTCTTTGTTTTTTTTTTTTTTTCTCCCTTTTCTTCTGAGCTGTGTGTCTTGGTGCTCCAGCTGGGTGTCAGCCCTCTGCCTCTGAGGTGGGAGAGCCAAGTTCAGGACATTGGTCTACCAGAGACCTCCCAGCACCACATAATATCAAACAGCGAAAGCTCTCCCAGAGATCTCTATCTCAATGCTAAGACCCAGCTCCACTCAACGAACAGCAAGCTACAGTGCTGGACACCCTATGTCAAACAACTATGAAGACAGGAGCACAACTCCCCCATTAGCAGAGAGGCTGCCTAAAATCATAAGGTCACAGACACCCCAAAACACACCACTGGACACGGTCCTTCCCACCAGAAGGACAAGATCCAGCCTCATCCACCAGAACACAGGCAACAGTCCCCTGCACCAGGAGGGCTACACAACCCACTGAACAAACCTTACCCACTGGGGGCAGACACCAAAAACAACAGGAGCTATGAACCGGCAGCCTGCGAAAGAGAGACCCCAAACACAATAAGTTAAGCAAAATGAGAAGATAGAGAAACACACAGTAGATGAAGGAACAAGATAAAAACCCACCAGACAAAACAAGTGAAGAGGAAATAGGCAGTCTACCTGAAAAAGGAATTCAGAGTATTCATAGTTAAGATGATCCAAAATCTTGGAAATAGAATGGAGAAAATATATGAAATGTTTGACAAGGACGTAGAAGAACTAAACAGCAAACAAACAATCATGAACAACACAATAAATGAAATTTTAAATTCTCTACAAGGAATCAATGGCAGAATAACTGAGGCAGAAGAAGCGATAAGTGACCTGAAAGATAAAATAATAGAAATAACTATCGCAGAGCAGAATAAAGAAAAAAGAATGAAAAGAATTGAGGACAGTCTCAGAGACCCCTGGAGCATGATTAAACACACAAACATTCGAATTATAGGGGTGTCAGAAGAAGAAGAGGAAAAGAAAGAGACTGAGAAAATATTTGAAGAGATTATAGTTGAAAACTTCCCTAATATAAGAAAGGAAATAGTCAAGTCCCAGAAGAACAGAGAGCCCCATACAGGATAAATCCAAGGAGAAACATGCCAAGACACATATTAATCAAATGATCAAAAATTAAATACAAAGAAAAAATATTAAAAGCAGTAAGGGAAAAACAACAAATAACATACAAGGGAATCTTCATAAGGCTAACAGCTGATCTTTCAGCAGAAACTCTGCAAGCCAGAAGGAAGTGGCAGGACATATTTAAAGTGATGAAAAGGAAGAACCTACAACCAAGATTACTGTACCCAGCAAGGATCTCATTCAGATTTGATGGAGAAATTAAAACCATTACAGAGAAGCAACAGCTAAGAGAATACAGCACCACCAAACCAGCTTTACAAAAAGTGCTAAAGGAACTTCTCCAGGCAAGAAACACAAAAGAGGGAAAAGACCTACAATAACAAACCCAAAATGATCAAGAAAATGGTAATAGGAACATACCTATCGATAACTACGTTAAATGTAAATGGATTAAATGCTCCAAGCAAAAGACATACACTGGCTGAATGCATACAAAAACAAGACCCATATATATGCTGTCTGCAAGAGACCCACTTCAGATCTAGGGACACATATAAACTGAAAGTGAGGGGATGGAAAAAGATATTCCATGCAAATGGAAATCAAAATACAGCTGGAGGAGCAATTTACATATCAGACAAAATAGAATTTAAAATAAAGACTATTAAAAGAGACAAAGAAGGACACTACATAATGATCAAGTGATCAATCCAAGAAGAAGCTATAACAATTGCAAATATTTATGCACCCAACATAGGAGCACCTCAATACATAAGGCAAATTCTAACATCCATAAAAGAGGAAATTGACAGTAACCCAACAATAGTAGGAGACTTTAACACCCCACTTTTACCAATGGACAGATCATCCAAAATGAAAATAAATAAGGAAACACATGTTTGAAATGACACATTAAATAAGATGGACTTAATTGATATTTATAGGACATTTCATCCAAAAACAACAGAATACACTTTCTTCTCAAGTGCTCATGGAACATTCTCCAGGATAGATCATATCTTGGGTCACACATCAAGCCTTGGTAAATTTAAGAAAATTAAAGTTGTATCAAGTATCTTTTCTGGCCACAATGCTATGAGATTAGATATCAATTACAGGAAAAAATCTGTATAAAATACAGACACATGAAGGCTAAATAATACACTACTTAATAATGAAGAGATCAATGAAGGAGTCAAAGAAGAAATCAAAACATACGTAGAAACAAATGCAATGAAAACATGACAACCCAAATCCTACGGGATGCAGGAAAAGCAGTTCTAGGATGGAAGTTTATAGCAATACAATCCTACCTCAAGAAACAAGAAGCATCTCAAATAAACAACCTAACCTTACACCTAAAGCAATTAGAGAAAGAAGAACAAGAAAACCCCAAAGTTAGCAGAAGGAAAGAAATCATAAAGATCAGAGCAGAAATAAACGAAAAAGAAATGAAGGAAACAAGAGCAAAGATCAATAAAACTAAAAGCTTGTTCTTTGGGAAGATAAACAAAATTGATTAACCATTAACCAGTCTAATCAAGAAAAAAAGGGAGAAGACTCAAATCAATAGAATTAGAAATGAAAATGGAGAAGTAACAACAGACACTGCAGAAATACAAAGGATCATGAGAGATTACTACAAGCAACTATATGCCAATAAAATGGACAACCTTAAAAAAATGGACAAATTCTTAGAAAAGCACAACCTTTCGAGACAGAACCAGGAAGAAACAGAAAATATAAAGACACAAATCACAAGCACTGAAATTGAGACTGTGATTAAAAATCTTCCAACAAACAAAAGCCCAGGACCAGAAGGATTCACAGGTGAACTCTATCAAACATTTAGAGAAGAGCTAACAGCTATCCTTCTCAAACTCTTCCAAAATATAGCAGAGGGAAGAACACTCCCAAACTCATTCTGCGACACCACCATCACCTTGATACCAAAACCAGGTAACAGTGTCACAAAGAAAGAAAACTAATAGCATTGATGAGGCCAATAGCATTGATGAACATAGATGCAAAAATTCTCAACAAGTCACTAGCAAACGGAATCCGACAGTACTTTAAAAGAATCATACACCATGATCAAGTGGGATTTATCCCAAGAATGCAAGGTTTCTTCAATATACGCAAATCAATCAATATGATAAACCATATTAACAAATTGAAGGAGAAAAACCATATGATCATCTCAATAGATGTGGAAAAAGCTTTTGACAAAATTCAACACCCATTTATGATAAAAACCTTCCAGAAAGTAGGCATAGAGGGAACTTACCTCAACATAATAAAGGCCATATACAACAAATCCACACCCAATATCATTCTCAATGGTGAAAAACTGAAACCATTTCCTCTAAGATCAGGAACAAGACAAGGTTGTCCATTCTCACCACTATTATTCAACATAGTTTTGGGAGTTTTAGCCTCGGCAACCAGAGAAGAAAAAGAAATAAAAGGAATCCAAATTGGAAAAGAAGAAGTAAAGCTGTCACTGTTTGTAGATGACATGATACTATACATAGAGAATCCTAAAGATGCTACCAGAAAACTACTAAAGCTAATCAATGAATTTGGTAAAGTAGCAGGATACAAAATTAATGCACAAAAATCTCTTGCATTCCTGTACACTAATGATGAAAAATCTGAAAGTGAAATTAAGAAACTCTCCCATTTACCATTGCAACAATAACAATAAAATACCTAGGAATAAACCTACCTAAGGAGACAAAAGACCTGTATGCAGAAAAGTATAACACACTGATGAAAGAAATTAAAGATGATACAAAGAGATGGAGATATATACCATGTTCTTGGATTGGAAGAATCAACATTGTGAAAATAACTATATTACCCAAAGCAATATACAGATTCAATGCAATCCCTATCAAACTACCAATGGCATTTTTCACAGAACTAGAACAAAAAATTTCACAATTTGTATGGAAACACAAAAGACCCCATATAGCCAAAGGAATCTTGAGAAAGAAATATGGAGCTGGAGGAATCAGGTTCTGTGACTTCAGACTATACTACAAAGCTACAGTAGTAAAGACAGTATGGTACTGACATAAACACAGAAATATAGGTAAATGGAACAGGATAGAAAGCCCAGAGATTAACTCATGCACATATGGTCACCTTATTTTTGTTAAAGGAGGCAAGAATATACAGTGGAGAAAAGACAGCCGCTTCAATAAGTCGTGCTGGGAAAAGTGGACAGCTGCACGTAAAAGAATGAAATTAGAATACTCCCTAGCACCATACACAAAAATAAACTTAAAATGTATTAAAAATCTAAATGTAAGGCCAGACACTCTAATACTCTTAGAGGAAAACATAGGCAGACCACTCTATGACATAAATCATAGCAAGATCGTTTTTGACCCACCTCCTAGAGAAATGGAAATAAGAAGAAAAATAAACAAATGGGACTGAATGAAACTTAAAAGCTTTTACACAGCAAAGGAAAACTTAAACAAGATGAAAAGACAACCCTCAGAATGGGAGAAAATATTTGCAAATGAAGCAACTGACAAAGGATTAATTTCCAAAATATACAAGCAGCTCATGTAGTGCAATATCAAAAAAAAACAAAAAACCCAATCCAAAGATGGGCAGAACACCTAAACAGACAAAGAAGATATACAGATTGCCAACAAACACATGAAAGGATGTCCAACATCACTAATCATCAGAGAAATGCAAATCAAAACTACAATGCAGTATCACCTCAAACTGGTCAGAATGGCCATCATCAAAAAATCTACAAACAGTAAATGCTAGATAGGGTGTGGGGAAAAGGGAACCCTCTTGTACTGTTGGTGGGAATGTAAATTGATACAGCCACTATGGAGAATTGTATGTAGGTTCCTTAAAAATCTAAAAATAGAACTACCATATGATCCAGCAATCCCACTACTGGGCATATACCCTGAGAAAGCCATAATTCAAAAAGAGACATGTACCACAATGTTCATTGCAGCACTATTTACAATCGCCAGGACATGGAAGCAATCTAAGTGTCCATCAACAGATGAATGGATAAAGAAGATGTGGCACATATATACAATGGAATATTACTCAGCCATAAAAAAAACGAAATTGAGTTATTTGTAGTGAGGTGGGGGGACCTAGAGTCTGTCATACAGAGTGAAGTAAGTCAGAAAGTGAAAAACAAATACCGTATGCTAACACATATATATGGAATCTAAGAAAAAAAAAGAAAAATGCTTCTGAAGAGCCTAGGGGCACAACAGGAATAAAGACGCAGATGTTGAAAATGGACTTGAGTACACCGGGAGGGGGAAGGGTAAGCTGGGACAAAGTGAGAGAGTGGCATGGACATAC
This sequence comes from Phocoena phocoena, assembly GCF_963924675.1. Classification (NCBI taxonomy): domain Eukaryota; kingdom Metazoa; phylum Chordata; class Mammalia; order Artiodactyla; family Phocoenidae; genus Phocoena; species Phocoena phocoena. The sequence goes on from NC_089225.1 coordinate 66,478,010, forward strand.
ATACACTACCAAATGTAAAATTAATAACTGGTGGGAAGCAGCTACATAGCACAGGGAGATCAGCTCAGTGCTTTGTGACCACCTAGAGTGGTGGAATAGGGAGGGTGGGAGGGAGATGCAAGAGCGAGGATATATGGGGATATATGTATATGTATAGCTGATTCACTTTGTTTTAAAGCAGAAGCTAGCACAACATTGTAAAGCAATTTTACTCCATAAAGATGTTAAAAAAACAAAACAAAAACAAAAAAAGCCTGTCTACTCTCTGATTATGTCTGAACCTAACACTTTACATATGTAATCCTCTGCTGTGGCTAAATGCATTAAAAAGTTGAGAAAACTGGTTTGCTTAAATAGAGGACAAAATAAGCACACAGAAAATGAGGTCTATGTGGCCATGTGACAATTGAAGGAAACAGTATGGAAATAAGAATTTTGATTTTGAATGGCTTTCAGAAAAATAAGCAGTATTTCCATTAACTGATATGCAGATCCTTTCCTTGGATTCTGAGAGATATTTCAGCTTGGTATTAATAAATGAACTTAACAGGAAAAATAAAACCAAACCCTAGCTTAATATTTTTACTTGTGCCCTAAAAAGCAAAACAAAAATAAACTCTTAGTAAAATACTAACCTATCTCAGTAGCAAAGCAACTTTTTTGGTCTCCTATAGAAAACACCTACATAAGAAATATTTATACTCAAAGTCCATATAACTTAACTTTCAGGTAAGAAAACCTACTTGTGATTAGGACACTTCTTGCATGGAATTAGAAAAAGACAAAGAGACCACTCATCTCATACATTCTTTACCTCCAGAGATATGATTCTAAGGACCACCTGATACAGGGCAAAAGGTGGGGGGGGTGGTTACTGGTGGAATGAACCCTAGTCCTGCCACTACTTGCCTTGGGTAAAATGAGCAAAGGCTCATGTAATTCTATTACTAATTCTTAGGAGGAATAAATGAGAGAATGCACATGAACACACTTTTCAAAGTGTAAAAAAATAGTAAAAGTTCAGTATTTAATTAGTTTTTATTATACTACGTACTAAAATTTTTCTCCTAAAATGTTTGGGACACTGACAGCTTGCCTCTGAGACTTCCTTTATGTAGGCTTCCCCAAAGTATCTATTTTTACTTCAAAAAGGCTAATAGAGTCTGAAATGTAGACAGATAATCTTGACCTATGAGCTGTTTTGCCTGCCTCATGTATCTTTGCAAATTCATGTATGGCAGAGTATGTGTTGCATTTGAACTCTAAGCTTCAAAGAAAAGTCTGTTTCTCTCATCCACATGCTCCTCGGATAACTTCAGAATCTCTCTTGTGCTTTTATTGCTAAGACTTGCTAACAGAGAGTTAAAAAGAGGAGGAGGCTCAGGTGTATGGAGGTGATCACGGTAGTTCACAATTTAGACTTCATTTTTGCAATATTTTCTTTTTACCTTAAAACTTGAAAGCCTTTGGATTGTAACCTTTTAATGACAAGGATTGTTTCCTTTATGTCTTCATCCCTCACAACATCTAATGCAGCATTTTTCACAGTTTACACACCAAATCAATGCTTCCTATATAAATAAATGTAAAAAGGCCAGAGTCAAATTCCTTTTGAGGTTTTGTAATAAACTGCAGCTTCGAGGTAGGTAAGAGTTTCAAAAGAATAAAATTATTTATTTATAGATTTATACTTAGATGAAGCTAATTGTGAGGAGAATACTATTTATGAGGATGAAGTGACTAAGTTGGACGAGTATCTTGAATGCTTCCACATTCATGAGTATTTTTCCTTTATAAAGTATTGTTACTGATTATAATATAGCAACAATTTAAATAGCATATATTATGTGTATTCTTCAAAGTGTTTCGTATCTTTTTAACATCAATGTATTTTGGATTTGTATTGTGAGTGTTTTTTTCTGTGAGAAAATTATTAAAAGCAAATAGCACTTTTAGAACTACCTCAGAGGTTTCACTTTCAGTAGGGTAGCACACAAGATGCTCCAAAGGACTCTTGTGCTATAAAACAAATAGATCCTCTACAATACAAATTTTTAACTGATTTGCTGAGTTTCTAGGAAGGATGATATCTCTAAAGACCATGGGGTGAGGAATTGCTGAGGAGTGGGAAGCTACTGGCTAAAACCTGGGCATGCAGTAATAATAAACTACAAAACGTGGAACTGAATGAAGAGTAAATCACACTATGAGCTTTGTAGTTTGGAAATGAACCATGGTCAGCAGTTGGTAAACTTTGACTAAGACTTCTGGATTAAAATGAATATTGCCCCTAGTTCTTGACTGAAACATATACAAATTACTCTTGAAAAAAAAGCAACCTTGATTTAGATTTTCCATTGAATATGGTTAACAAAATCAGGGATCATAATCAAAGATCAAAAACTCTAATCAAAATCTCAATATTTTTTAATATTGAACTTTACAAACTGATTGCACAATTTATATGTAAGAATGAATACAATTCTAAAAAGGCAACTAAAAGTCGGAAGATTTGTCCTGCTGGATGCCAAGACTATTATATACAGCTCTATTGTCGCAGACTTGGACAGATTGATTAATGGAACAGAATCTAGAGCTGTGATGTAAAAATCCACTTATGTTTGAAAATTTGTTAAATAACAGAGGCAGAAAGCACCTCAGTGGTAAAAAGATACACTTTCCAGACAATAGTATGTGATGATTAGTTATCTATATTTTTTTTAAAAAGAGATTGACTCCTTCTTCACACAATAAATGAACAATCAAGCAATATCAATGTCAGATGAATTAAAGAGTTTAAAATAAAAATAAAAACTTGTAAAAATTTAGAACAGTATTGTGGGAAATATTTTTAAGACTTCAGAGTAATACACAAGTATATGTTAAATAAGGCATTGAAAGCACAAAGCATTGTAGAAAAGATTGGTAAGTTTAACTACATCAAAAATAATATTTTATCACAAGAAATTTTCAGTAAAGAAAGTAAAACCACAAGCCAGAAATTGGGAAAATATATTTGTAATATATATACCAAGAAAGACTTTGTGTTCGGATCTTATTAAAAATATGAATTCATGAGAAAAAGAAAAACAACCCAGTAGAAAACTGGACCAAAATATGGTGGAAATTTACAAAGAAGAAACACTAAAGACCCATAAATATATTACAAATTGGTCAAAAATGAGCAATAATTTTGTACCCACCAAATTGGAAAAAATAAAATTTGATGATCTCAGGTGATAATGATGTGTGTCAATGGAAAATCTTACACATCATTTGTGAAAGTATGAATTGATCTGGCAACTCAGGAAAACAATCTTACAAATTTATATATTAACATACTGAAACAAAACAAAAGCCTCTTAATAAAATAGCTATGAACAACAAAATTTGAAAATAAATTGTGATGTATTCACACAATGCAAAATTATTCTGTAGTTCAAATAAACTAACTTTAGGTAAATATAACATGAAAGAATCTTAGAAATGTAATATTGATTGAACAAAAAGTTGTGAAAGACTGCACACTTTTTATTTTGACCAGAAAAAAAATGTAATGCTATTGTTTTTAAGTTTATAAACATGTGATCTATCCCTCTTTGGGAAATGGAAAATGGTGAATATGAAACTCAAGATGGTGGTTACTTCAAGGAGTGAAGTAGGGTGATGTGATACCAAAGGATCACATGAGTATATGAAATATGTTCTAATTCTTAAACTGGAGAATGGGGTCAGGGTTATTCAGTTTAATATAATGCTTCATACAATTGCACATATAAAATACTATGGACTGAATCATTAAACAAAGAAATATCATAGTCAAACAAATATGTTCTCAAAGTCTCAAACTATTCCATCATAGTTATAGAAGCTGTCTTAATTGCAGTGAAGTAGTAATTCAATATTAAATGGAGAATTATAATTGAAGTTATTATTAGCTTTTCCATGTGCCATTCAAATATTTCACCATTTTTTTAAGAAAGCACATCTCCCCTGTTTATCAGGATCATCTTGCTTGTTAAACTTCAACGAATATGGGAAAATAAAGTTTTCCAGGAAAAGACAAAAAAGGTAGAGATACATTTCCATTGCTCTTTCTCTCATTATCATTTGACCACATGAGCCCTCAATATTAATGTAAGAAGTGCACAATATTTTATCATATTTATGTTTTTATAGCATTCTTTATTCAAAAGCCCAGAGAAGCACAGGATTTTATTAACATGCATAAAATCTAATTATATGTAGATAAGTGACAGTTTAAATGCAAATCATTATTTTAACCTACATAAACATACAAAATAATAGTTAATTTATTATTTTAAAAACAGAATTAGTTTTTCATAACAGAAAATACAGTATTTTAAGGATAACTATACATCCCAATATCCTACAACAGTCTCACTTTATATCCATCATCCTGGTTTAATTATTAATAGAGTCCTTATTTAAGTAATAAATAACATGGTTGCAATAGATATGTTTATTGAAAAACAGCAACATTTTTCGCTACATTTTAGAAAGATGAAAGTTTAAAGGAAATGGCATAGTAAGCCTGATCCTTCATTTAAGTTATATATTTACCCAAACTTAGAAATGTCAAAGGGAACTTTTTAAAAAGTCTAAAAAAATCACATACCTATATACATTTTTTGCTTGAGGAAACTATGTAAACGTACATTTCATTGTGTAGCAAATGCACTTAGGAGTCAAGAGACCAGGCAGACTCTATCACAAACTTCTTTTAAGGGCAAAGCTTTTTATCTTCGCCTTCCCAGAGCTCTATTTCCGCATCTATATACAGAGAGTTTAGACCAGATGACTTCATTGGCCTATCTGGGTCTAAATTTTAAGGATTCTATATCATCAAGTATAACACAGGTTAAAGCTTATGTGTTCGTCATAAATAGTCATACGTACTTCATTCTCAATTCCACATTTTCTAAGTGATTCTCATGTAAAAAGAGTATTAGAATATTTTCCAGTGAAGTTGTCATTCTGAATTCTAGTCACTGAGATTTTTTTTTTTAAGTGGGAAACGCACTATCAGGAAAAAGAAAAGATTTTCCTATAAACACTTTTACCTGTACATCTGCCCTGAACCAAAGCCACAACATGTCTGTCTTCTCACCTGGTAGCCTATGGGCAATTCAGAGTTATTTTCACTGTAAGAGATTTGTCATGCTGATACTATGAAAAGATAGAAAAGGGAATGATTGCCTTATTGTTGCTGCCCCTCAAACATTTTGTTTTTTACCTTAACAGTTTCAGTGTGGCTGAAATATCTCCCAAAAGGCACTGAAGTGACCTTAACCCAGCAAGTCAAGATTCTGTGCTTTATGGCATGCTGTTTTGTTCTGCTCCAGAGGAAGTCACTGTCAGGCCAGAATGTTGGAATTTGCTGTCCTGCAGGGACTTGTAGTGCTATAGAAATGGAGCAGCTTTATTCTCAAATTTGAACATTTCCTAATCATTTAAGCTTCTGTTCAGTAAAGTGATACTTGAGAAAGAAATCACTTCTTGATATTTGGGTGTAAATTTTCATCTGCAAAATAATATTTAAAGGTTAATAAGAAAATATGAGAGACAGGTAAAGCAATTAATGATTCAGTCCATTTCAAACATCTTTCCTGGGATTTTTCCTGGGCTGTTTATTCATCTAACTGTACTGTTTTGTTGTGTGTGTGTTTTTTTTTAACCATTTGGAGGATCAGAACAAGGGGAAAACTTAAAAATTTCCTCCTATAGAGCATCCCCACTGCCCCAAATGATGGCTCCAAGAGAAGCACACACATATGTCTTCATCTTCAATGAACTGTACTGCTTTGACATTTCATATTCAAACCATGATTTCAATAGAATTAAACTGAAGGTTTTGTCCATTCTTGAGTCTGAGCCAGACTGGATAAAATATTTATTTCTAGTATCTGAACTCATGTCATTGTCTTAAGCTTTCCCCAGTGGAGTTGAAGTCTCCTTCCCTCCCACGTTCCAACATCTGTTAGGTTGATGGCTGTCTATTGAGTCAATTAATATTCAGGGGAAGTGAAAAATACTACAACTTTAAGCAAAGGGTTTTATTACATGTTATCTACATATAATTATGCCAAAAAAGAATTTAAAAAATAAAATACAGTAGAGAAATGCACCTAATATGAGAGAAAGCTTTTGTATTTATGTATATTTTAGAATAGGAGGACCTTCAAGATGGCAGAGGAGTAAGACGTGGAGATCACCTTCTTACCCACAAATACATCAAAAACACATCTACATGTGGAACAACTCTTACAGAACACCTACTGACTGCTTACAGAAGATCTCCCAAAGGGCAAGAAACTCCCCACGTACCTGGCCATGTGGCTGACAGGGTCCTGGTGCTCCAGCCAGGTGTCAGGCCTGAGCCTCTGAGGTGGGAGAGCCGAGTTCAAGACAATAGACCACCAGAGACCTCCCGACCATATGTAATATCAATCGGTGAGAGCTCTCCCAGAGATCTACATCTAAATGCTAAGACCCAGCTCCACTTAATGACCAGCAAGCTCCAGTGCTGGACACCCCATGCCAAACAACTAGAAACACAGGAACACAACCTCACTGATTAGCAAAGACTCTGCCTAAAATCATAATTAGTTCATAGACACCCCAAAACACACCAGTGGATGCGGTCAGGCCCACCAGAAAGACAGCATCCAGCCTCACACACCAGAACACAGGCACCAGTCCCCTGCACCAGGAGGCCTACACAGCCCACTGAACCAACCTTACCCACTGGGGGCAGACATCAAAAACCGGCAGCCTGTGAAAAGGAGATCCTAAACACAGTAAGTTAAGCAAAATGAGAAGACAAAGAAGCACACAGCAGTTGAAAGAGCAAGGTAAAAACCCACCAGACCTAACAAATGTAGAGGAAATAGGCAGTCTACCTGAAAAAGAAATCAGAATAATTATAGTAAAGATGATCCAAAATCTTGGAAATAGAATGCAGAAAATACAAGAAATGTTTAACAAGGACCTAGAAGAACTAAAGAGTAAACAATCATGAACACAATAAATGAAATTAAAAACTCTCTAGAAGGGACCAATAGCAGAATAACTGAGGCAGAAGAATGGATAAATGACCTGAAAGATAAAATAGTGGAAATAACTACTGCAGAGCAGAATTAAGAAAAAGGAAAAGAATTGAGGACAGTCTCAGAGACCTCAGCAACTGACAAAGGATTAATCTCCAAAATATACAAGCAGCTCATGCAGTGCAATATCAAAAAAACAAGCAACCCAATCCAAAAACGGGCAGAAGACCTAAATAGACAAAGAAGATATACAGATTGCCAACAAACACATGAAAGGATGCTCAACATCACCAATCATTAGAGAAATGCAAACCAAAACTACAATGTGGTAACACCTCAAACTGGTCAGAATGGTCATCATCAAAAAATCTACAAACAATAAATGCTAGAGGGGGTGTGGAGTAAAGGGAACACTCTTGCACTGTTGGTGGGAATGTAAATTGATAACAGCCACTGGGGAGAACAGTATGTAGGTTCCTTAAAAAACTAAAAATAGAACTACCATATGACCCAGCAGTCCCCTACTTGGCATATTCCCTGAGAAAACCATAATTCAAAAAGAGTCATGTACCACAATATTCATTGCAGCTCTATTTACAATAGCCAGGACTTGGAAGCAGTGTCCACTGACAGATGAATGGTTAAAGAAGCTGTGGCACATACATACAATGGAATATTACTGAGCCATAAAAAGAAACGAAATTGAGTTATTTGTCATGTGGTGAATGGACCTAGAGTCTATCATACAGAGTGAAGTGAGTCAGAAAGAGAAAAACAAATACCATATGCTAATACATACGTATGGAATCTAAAAAAAAAAAAGAAAAAAGGTTCAGAAGAACCTAGGGGTAGGACAGGAGTAAAGACGCAGACATAGAGAATGGACTTGAGGACACTGGGAGGGGAAAGGGTAAGCTGGGACGAAGTGGGATAGTGGCATTGACATATATACACTAACGAATGTAAAATAGATAGCTAGTGGGAAGCAGCTGCATAGCACAGGGAGATCAGCTGGGTGCTTTGTGACCACCTAGAGGGGTGGGATAGGGAGGGTGGGAGGGAGATGCAAGAGGGAGGGGATATGTATATGTATATATATATATATATATATATATATATATATATATATATATATATACATATAGTTGATTCACTTTTTTATACAGCAGAAACCAGCACAACATTGTAATGCACTTATACTCCAATAAAGATGTTAAAAAAAGAATAAAATGGACTATTACATTTAGAAGTTACTAGCTAGTACCTTAAACATAAGTCAATTTCAATAATCTGGATAATTTGTATAAGAACAAATTATTTCTATAGTTGCACAAATAGACAATAATGTCTTGTGGATAACTCAAAACAGCGAATAAGATGAGAGAGGCAAAAAATGTATATATATACATATATATTTGTATATATATGATTATTATATATATATATTTCAATTCCTCTGCATTCTGCTCTTTTCCAGGAATATAAATATTTGCTGTCTTGTTTATTTGAGGTTGGTATCCCTATAAGTAATTAAATCTCCAAGAGCAGCTTTGACAAAGAATAATTCTAGCAATATTTAATTCACTGAATTTTTGTAAGATTGGTTTCTTTATTATGCTCACACCTTCTGATAGCAGAACATGGTGATGTTTGCAACCTCATCTCTAAGAAATATTGCCATTTTTGAAATAAATGGCTCTTCCTTTTAATGCATAGTTGGATCATCTCTGCTTTTTCAAGTTGCCAAAATTATGACACTTTTTTTTCAAATATGGACTTTGGAGAAGTCATAACATTTGCTAACACAAGTTATTGTGTAACCTGGTATCATCAGTTCTTCATATGCTGAAATTCTATTGTGTTACTGTGATCATTATGCTGTGGACAGACAACTTCTGAGATGTCATGCACGATTATCACAATATTGTTATGTAAACCCTACAGTGACACTGATAGAAATGTTTATTCTAAGAAAGGCAAGAAACGGGCTTAAAATAATATAGATTTTCCGTGCTTGTATCTCAGAATGCTAGCAACTTTCAAGTGACTATGACTTGCAAATAGTAGTCTCTCTTTTCATATTCTATAAAACAGGGTTCTAGGCATTTTCTCGCCATTTTATCCTAAGCATTTAAGTAGAGCTTTTCCTCTTAAAACACACGAAGCTAATCATTGGGTGTTTTAACACTTTGTATTTTCCAATATTCCTCCTTCTAATTTCAATATTATCTAATCTACTTGAAAATAGCACTTTTCCCTAATGATGATATTCTGTCCCTAGTGGGAGAGAATGAATTTTTTTAACACCTCCTTGTTCTGTGCTATGTGTGTCACTATGGCTTTGCCTTGGTTTCTCTGAGTGTAATCAGTAGTATTCAAAATCTTTTTCCTAGGATGTAAAAGATTGTCTAAGGACAATTTAAAAATAGTTGATGCTATGTAAATATAGTTCTGCATAGAATGTACCTTGGAATATATCCAGATACCATTATTTAACATTACATTATGATAATTAGTACATAAAAGTAATGCTGAAATTTGCTCTAAATAAAGCAGAATTTCAAATAAAACTATTCATGGATATCTCCCCAACCTCCCCCCTATATCTTACCTCTCATCTCCATCTCCTGCCCAATTGTTGAATAGCAGTTGCATAATTTCTTATGCAGAACCCATTTTTAAGATACGGTCTGCTATGCTCCTAGCCCCACTACAACAACCTGCTCTTTCAATTCTTTTGTTCAACTTTTCTGTTTGTTGATTCTCTGCTTTTCTGTTGGTTGATGTGTATTCTGAGCATAAGTTCAGAATTACCTATATCCAAAATGAGGTACACAAATTTTCAAGAGGTTAACTTTAACGTGTGCTGTGTTGCTTTAAAGTTTAACAGCACTGTGTCAGAATCATGGGGTCCAGAACTTCTGAAAGGTTCTAATAGCTGCCTTACAAAAAGAGATCAATACCATATATACATATATAAACATTTTGAGATATGGAAAAAATTCCCACATTTGTTTACCCTAGTAACAAAATGATTTTTTCCTAACTTTCTTCATGTGTATGCATATTTTTAGATAGATACAATTTTGTATTCTACATCATTTGTATCTTTATATTAATGGTACTGTGTATTAAAGTATATGTATTCTGATATGCATATATATTTTTACATTTAAGTACAGATATATATCAATGTATACTAAAGGTGCACACACACAAATACATATATGTTTATGTATGTTTTGTTTTTTTGTTTTGATGGGCAAACCATTGTCACTATTATTTAATATTGCTTCATATTCAGTTTCATGCCTAACTAAGTACATTGTACCCAATATGCAGTATAATGTATATAAAATACATTTAATTCAAAAATCTGTAAAAATAAATATATTAATCCAAAAATTATTTTCTTCATACAGATTTTACTCTTTAGGAAACGTTGATGTGGTATGGTACAGTACTCCCTCAACTTTACTCCTGTTCAAAATTTACCTCAGTGTATTTGTAGCAATTTGGAAGATTCTGCCTAGGTACTCAGTCAGAGACAACTTGCTTATCTTCGTAGGATAAACAGGGATACTAATGGGGAAACATTTGACACCTCTTATTGATATTCCCCAAGGCAACCAAAGGTAAAGTTCAAATCATCAGCATGATGTTTTCCAACCAGGGAAGCATGATTCATGTCACAAAATCTGTTAACAAAATCCTCTACACAATATGAAAAACTGCTTTTCTCAGCAGATCAGTGTGTTTTTTAATATAAAAATATGTCACCGTTGTCTTACATCAACAAAGATGTGTGCTAAAAGCTTAAGTGACGTGTCTGATAAAAGAAGATATGCTACATATTAACCCCAATTTTATTTTCACCCCAAATAGTTTTGTGGGCTACAGAAGCTCTTTTGCCTTTGAATCTGTAAGAAACCTTATTATTAGTGTTGCAATGCAAGTGTGATTCACATAAGGGGAAAGATAAAGAAAAAAATATGGCAGTTTGTCAAAAAGTCAGGACAAAATATTTTAAAGAAAATACCACACTGCATTTATTTAGCTTATCGTTGGTCACAATGATTTTAGAGAGTTAAGACAAAGAAATATAGCAAACAAAATTACAAAAATTTTATTTTGGAAGTGTCATACATAAATTAACATATGCATGTATATGTCTATATAGATATGGATATCTGTTACCTTCTTTTCCTCAAAAAGTAAAATCATGACCATCATAAAATATAACATGATATGTTTAAACATTTTATTCAGCTAATTAATTAAGAAAGCAATAAGAAACTAAGATTGGTTCAAAGGATAACTTAAAGAAAAACTATATCGTTTTTCTATATAGTTGAATGCTATATAGTTAGTCAGGAATGCTGATATTAATATTTTAATACATCTAAACTGGTTTATACCCTGTAGGACAATAAAATGTAATATTTTGGGTTATATTTTTTAAAGGACAAAAATCAATTGTATCTCTACTGGATAAAATATATTTTCATTTCAGTGGACAATAATAATTGACATTACTCTCCATTTTCTACAGCTTAATTTCCTGAGCTCTAAAATAGCCTTATCAATTGAAACAAAAACATAGATGACCACCCTTGTAGATACATCAGATTATCCCTGGAAGGTTTCCTAGATAATGGCCAGCACTTAACTAAAAATACTGTACACTCTTTTGACTATTTCCCAGTTTTGAAAATTATAACTTTGAGTGCAACAGTGACATTAACACCCACATTATAGGCTTTTCAAGTAATTGAAGAAAAAATTTACTATGAGTTTTTAAAATGTTCCTCACTCATGTTATGTGTCTCAGATCGGTAACATATCACAAAGCTCCAGTGTAGTGAAAACTGTGCTGTAATTCAGGAAACTTCTTTTTGAAATTGAGCTTTTATAATAATTTTACACTGTGACAACTGTTAAGGGAATTGTCTTCTCTTTTTCTTTCATGTAAGAACAATAATATTAAGACTGTCATTGGGGAAGAAGAGAGAAGGAAATATAATTTATATAGGATTTCATTTAATTTATTGCTCTAAATACAATGCATGTATCTAATAAATTTATTGTAATTATATTGATTATATGCATTTCCTGAAATTATAAAAGTAACTGGCAGGGGGAAAAAAGGAACTATGCAATGATTTAATCATAAATGGATCAGATTGTAAGTATACATACACATGAGGAACTAATCTAGGTGAATATCAATAGTGAAAAAAAAAGATTTTTCTTTCACAGAACTTAATTTTGGTGAATCAGTAAACAGACTCAAAACTCAGTAATTAAGTTTAGATATTTACATCTTGGAAGAAAAATAAAAAGAAGTTAAATGAGAAACAGCTGTTATTTTAGATAGGAAAATGAGTAAAGGCCTCTCTGAGGAGGTGACAGTTAAGCAGAAATTTAAATTGAGTGAACAGGTAATAGAGATAACTGTGGGAATACTAACCAAAATACACTGGGGCAGGATTGTGTTTGGATTCTTTCAAGAAAAAAGGAAGATATGTGACTGGCAAAAGTGTAAGCTAAGGAAATCTATAGGAGATGAATTTGGAAAAGATACTTAGGGCCAGATTAGGTAAATTTTGGTAGGCCACTTGCAGCTACATGGATGGACCTAGAGATTGCCATACTGAGTGAAGTAAGTCAGACAGAGAAAGACAAATATCATATGATATCACTTCTATGTGGAATCTAAAAAAAAATGATACAAATGAACTTACTTACAAAACAGAAATGGAGTCACAAATGTAGAAAACAAATATACGGTTACCAAGGGGGGAAAGGGGAGGATAAATTAGGAGATTGGGATTGACATATACACACTACTATATATGTAAAACAAATAACTAATAAGAACCTACTGTATAGCACGGGGAACTCTACTCAATACTCCACAAATGACCTATATGGGAAGAGTTTTAAAAAGAGTGGATATGTATAAATGATCACTTTGCTGTACAGCAGAAACTAACACAACATTGTGAATCAACTATACTCCAATAAAAAAATCAATTAAAAAAAAAGAAAAAAATTTTGGTAGGCCATAGTGCAGATTATGAGATTTATTCTAAATGCTGTAGAATGATGAAAAGTTTTCCATCTGGAAAGTCAGATCATGTGATTTGCTTTTTAAAAAAAAAATGGTAGAAAGGAAACCAGTGGGAGGCTAATGCTGCAATTCAGTGTACAGATAACAGTTGCTTGAGTTAGGGTATAATGGTACTCACGGTGAGAAGTGGTCAGAATCTGAATATTTGAATGGCATGGAAGTGCCAGGAGATATGTTGTTGGATTAGATTTTGGGTGTAAAAGAAAGAAAGAGTTCAAGAAAGGCTTAAGATTCTTGTGAGAGCATTGAAGTGAATGGTGCTAAAGAAACCTGACCAAAAAAAATGTGTGTGGGGTTAGAGTCAGGCATTCCATTGTGGACAGGTTAGGTTTGAGATGCCTACTAAGCATCTAAATCGGGATGATGATTATGTAGTTAGACATAGTAACCTGGAGTTTAAAACCATAAAACTGATGGTGATGTAGGGAGATGTGGTGAGAGGAGTGAGCCCTTAGTACAAATTTAGAAGTTGAGAAAATGAAGAGGACCTTGCTCTGGGGCTTGAACAAATGTGGCAGTGAGGCCAAAAGAAAATAAGACAGTCAAGGAGTAGGGATGAACAATTGAATCAAAGAGAGATGATTACTTGATTTTGGATTTGGAAACGTGGAAAATTTGACAAGAGACATTTTGTAGAATGGTTGAAGACAAATACCTGACTACAGTAGGTTTAAGTAGGAATATATAAAAGAAAGTAAGTTCAGTTAATGCTGTTCAGAAGGAAATGCTTCTTAGAACTGAATGACATGCAGAATATATTAGCAGTAAAGAGAGAGAATGAAAGCACAAAGAGATTTTAGAAGTTTCAGTGCAGTTTTAGACTTCACTAGCCTTGGATAGAGTAAAATAAGCCATATTTTGAGTCCTCGTATGTCTATCTGACACATAATTGCTGATGTCTATAAGTCATTCTCCTGTGTAGGAGACCTTCTATTGTTATTTTTTTTTCTTGGACTCTATTTTCAGGTAAGGGGTCCATTTTCTTTTTCTAATTTCAAGGCATTTTCCCATGTTCTTTGTATCTAGAATCTAGGGTACTGAAACTATATGGTTGGAAATTTTCTTCTTATTTATTAGTTCTATTCAGATTCTACATATACTTAACAACCTGCAAAGGTATAACTAAGATTAACAATATACATTGATATGCAGAGTAGTATCCTTTTAGTTGTCTAGAAGCTCACTAATTCAAAATTATAAATTGTATGACCTTGACAAAACACATGGCACATTGCAGTGTTTTTCTTAAAACAAAAAATGACTTGAAATCGATACATCTAGGAAAACTCCAACTGCTAACATAAAAAATTTGCTGAAATTCTGGACATAACAGAAAGAAAGAGAAAAAACAAACACAATATTTGACAGATTACTCGTGAACTCTCGGCAGGTCATCTTTCTCTGAAGGTACTTCTTTACTTCTTTTCATCAGTTTATTTCATAATCCTTAGTTTTGGACATCAAAGCAATATTTTTACACAAATTTTGTTTTTTAATAGGATTCTATTGCAAAGAATATTGACATTTGACATGTAAGGGCATTTTCTTTCAAATTTCCATCACATTACAATTAGTGGAGCCAAGCCACATGGTTGTCAGTAGCCAGAGTCAGAGAAAGACAAGGTTAATGTACAGTTCTTTGTTGATTGAAAAGCTGTATGATCTGAATGAAAGAGGATGCAAAATGATGGAAGAGGAAAGATGCCATAAGAATTTTTTTCTCCACCTTCTGCTTCTCATATTGTTTCTTTGAAAACAAACAAACCTGGAATTCTTGTCTCATATATTTGCCTGCAATTATAAGGGGACTTTGATTCTACCTGGTTATATTTCTGATTATATTTAATTCACTATAGCCTGTATTGTAATCAATAATGATGGTTTCATTGTTTCTTTTTAGAGTAAAAATGACCAACAGGAAGGCTACAGACAAACCTATTGAGTTAAAACAACTAGCATATTATTTTTCATTTTGATAGAATAAATATAATTTTTAAGACTATTTTCATTAGAGCAGTTTTAGGTTTACAATAAAACTGAGAGGAAGGTACAGAGATTTCTCAGGTATTGCTGCCCACACACATGCATAGCCTTCCCTATATCAACATTACTCACAATGGTACATTTTCTACCAAGGATTGATACATCGTAATCACCCAAAGTCCATAATTTATACATTAGGGTTTACTATTGGTGTTATGCATTCTATGGGTTTGGATAAAAGTGTAATGACACATATTCATCCTTATAATATCATATAGAATATTTTCACTGCCTTAAAATTTCTCTTTGCTCTGCCTATTCTTCTCTCACCCCATTCCTAGCAACCACTTATCTTTTTACTGTCTCAATAATTTTGCTTTTTCCAGAATGTCATATAGTTTAAATCATACATTATGAAGCCTTCTCAGATTGGCTGCTTTCACTTGGTAATGTGCATTTATGATTCCTCCATGTCTTTTCATGGCTTGATAGCTCATTTCTTTTCAGCATTGAATAATATTCCATTGTATGGATGTATTACAGCTTATTTATCCATTCACTCACTGAAAGACATCTTGGTTATTTCCAAGTTTCAGCAATTATGATAAAGCAGCTATAAACATGTGTAGGCACATTTTTGTGTGGATATAAGTTTTCATCTCCTTTGAGTAAATAATACAGAGTGTGATTGCTGGATCGTATGGTAAGAATATGTTTAGTTTTGTAGGAAACTAACAAAGTGTCTTCCAAAGTGGCTGTACCATTTTGCATTCCCACCAGCAATGAATGAGAGTTCCTGTTGCTCCACATCCTCACCACCTTTTGGAGTTGTCAGTGTTTTGGGTTTTGGCCATTCTAATAGTTATGTAGTGGTATCTCATCTTAGTTTGTATTCCCATGATGACATATGATGTAGAGCATCTTTTCATATGCTTATCTGACATCTGTATACCTTTGGTGGGGTGTCTGTTAAACTCTTCAGTTGATTGGTTGTATTCATATTGTTGAGTTTTAAGAATTCTTTGTATATGTTGGATAACAGTCCTTTATAAGATGTGACTTTTGCAAATCTTTCCTCCCAGTATGTGATTTGCTTTCTAATACTCTTGATATAGTCTTTTTGCAGAGCAAAAATTTTCATTTTAATAAAGTTCAGCTTATCAATTATTTCTTTCATAGATCGTGTCTTTGATGTTGTATCTAAAAAGGCATTACCAGGGCTTCCCTGGTGGTGCAGTGGTTGAGACTCTGCCTGTCGATGCAGGGGACACGGGTTTGTGCCCCGGTCCGGGAGGATCCCACATGCCGTGGAGTGGCTAGGCCCGTGAGCCATGGCCACTGGCCCTGTGCGTCCGGAGCCTGTGCTCTGCAATGGGAGAGGCCACAACAGTGAGAGGCCCGCGTACCGCAAAAAAAAAAAAAAAAGTCATTACCATACCCAAGGTCATTTAGGTTTTCTCTTGTTATCTTCTAGGAGTTTTATATTTTGCATTTTACATTTAGGTCTATGTTTCATTTTGGGTAAATTTTTGTAAAAGGTGTGTCTAGAGTTTTGTTTTGTTTTTTTTAAACATGTGAATGTCCAGTTGTTCCAGCATCATTTGTTGAAAAAATTATCTTTGTTCCAACATACTGCCTTTATTCTTTTTCAAGGATCAGTTGACTATGTTTAGATGGCTCTATTTCTAGGCTCTCTATTATTTTCTGTTGACCTATTTGTCTGTTCTTTCACCAATACCACACTGTCTTGATAACTGTAGCTTTACTAAATATAACTTTTCATACCTAGTTTAAAGTTCAGAAACACTTTTTTAAAATGCTCCAATAGGCAGTTGAGGATACATTTTCATTTTTTATTTGTTTTCAATTTAATATGTAAGGAACACTATCAACAATTATTATCTTAAAATAATCTACTATAATAATACATGTTGTACAATAGTAAATAAATATATTTGTCTAAGGATAATATGTGTTTGTTCCAGAATGTGTGAAAAATTTGGCAATAATGTAACATGATTTAACATTAGAAATAATGTACTCAAAGTTACTTGCTACTTATTTACATACTCAGTTCTTAGTGTTATAGTTTAAATGTTTAGATTATTTAAAAGCATTTCTTAATTTACATCCTAACTTTTCAAGCACTGAGATTATAGTTATACCATATAATTTTTTTTATTGTCTATAAATTGCTGAGATGAGTTAAATCCTAGAACTCGTGTAAAAGCATAACATGTATCATGTTAAATTTTCAAATGCACATTAATTATTTATAAGCTCATACTCTTCTAAACCTTTGTCCAACATGACTTATAAGAACCCCAAGGGAACAAGTTTTACCAATAAAAGATATTCTTGACCATCTAATAACTTCATTACAGTTTTATTTTAAGACAACTAAATGATAATGGATAAAATGCTTGAAGATTCCTTTGACATATAAGCCATTAAAAGAAGTGTTGAAAAAAAAAAGTGTTGAATTGGTAATAGTACATTGTATGAGTCTTTATAAATATTAATTTGAAATGTCATTTAATGAGAATGTACCAATTATTTAATATTATAATGATAATTTTTTGTCATTTATAAGATGTCTTCAATGTAGTTTATTTTATTCCCTGGAGTAGTGTCTAACTGATGGTGACTAATTCTATAATCCTTCATGTTTCCAAAAGGTTGAGTAATCTTTGATTATGAAACAGCAGTAGTTTCAGGGTGGTTAACTACAATCCGTAATACTGTGTCCATAGAATTCGTCCATTAGACAAAAGTTTATTCTTTAACCTTCCTTCCTTTCTTCCTTCCTCTCTCTTCCTCTTTTCCTCCCTCCTTCCTCTTATCCCCACCCTTTTTTCTTTCATTATGTTTTGCTTCATGTTATTGTTTAGTATTATCAAACATTAGCTTTGATTATTTTGCTATTAACATGTTTCTAAAGAACTTTGTGGGGTGAATTTAATTATCATGAAAAAAGGAATACATTTATTCATTTAATTTGGGAAATAATTTAATTCAAAATATTTTAGATATTAGATTTATTATTTTATCCATTTAGGAGGAAAAGTATTCAGTATTAACCATGCATACCAAAAAAAAAAGTGCTTTAGAGCAGAGAAATAAATGAAATACAGATCTAAAATAGACATTTGGAAAGCCTTTCATTATATCATGGGTTTTTTTATTATTATTATTTTTTTGTGTGTGTGGTAAGCAGGCCTCTCACTGCTGTGGCCTCTCCTACTGTGGAGCACAGGCTCCGGACGCGCAGGCCCAGCGGCCATGGCTCATGGGCCCAGCCACTCCGTGGCATGTGGGATCCTCCTGGACCGGGGTGCGAACCCACGTCCCATGAATCGGCAGGCAGACTCTCAACCATTGCGCCACCAGGGAAGTCCCATATCATGTTTTTTAGATTATGGGGTAATTAATTAATTTTAGAGTTGGCTTTATAAAGCTAATTTACAAAAGATAATATTGGTCATTTTAATCTCTTGAAATCATTGGCTCATTTCATTCACAGCTTGAACAATTAGCTAAAATGGAGACTAAGGATTAGAGACAATTTGTGTTTGGGAGAATATCTTAAAAATATTTTACAATACAAATAAAGCTATCATTTAGGCTTTATCATTTGCAACTACTTCTTAGACTAAAATATTTTATTCTTTACTTATTATCAAGTGAGTTAATGTGTTAGCTACTCATTCTCTTTATATTTGTCTGTTTAGTGGACTCAATATTGAAAAAGTACTCTGTGTAGAATTTTATTGAAAGCAATATAAATATTCCAAATATTTGAAGTTTGGACTGTTTTTTACCCACAAAGATTCATAGTTGAGATCACAGCAAAGCTTTGACACAGTAATTTTATAGCCCCTAATTAAAATTAAGCCATTTCATCACATGATATGTGTAGCAAAAGAAAATAAAAATGATTATACATCATTTATTGTTAAGTACTATGATCTGGGATGTGATTTTTCTCTCATTTCATCCATCATTTTGAGCATGAATAAATAGGATGAAGGTTTTACAAAACAAGAGCTCTCTCTTATTTATCATGCATTTCAAGAAAATTATAAATTATCTGGTAAATTACTTATCTCTGTTTCATTAGGCTTTTTTATGGAGTTTTACCTTGTTCTTTCATAATTCTCTGTTTTCTGATTTTTTTGACTTTGTTTGAATGAAATTAGCCAAAACTGTTACCTTGTGTAGGAGGGTCCCTATGCAGTCTGTGTGTGCATAGTGGTTTTCTCAGGTGGGTTGGAGCTGAAGTGAGCACAGGCCAGGGCTTTTTGCAGCATGTGCCTAGGTTGTCCCCTTATAAGAGTGCTTGGAGTGGGTGGGAATGGAACTGGAGGGGTTGGAGCCAGAGCTTGGCCCGGTGGGGACTTCTCCTGGGGCACGTTGGCAGCTGCTTCCTGGGGAGTGGTGGGGCTGGAGCCAGAGGGACTACAACTGGAGCCCAGCACTGGCCAGGGTTTCTCCCAAGGTACACTGGTAGCAGCTGCCTTGAAGGTGGGTGGGGTGGAGCCAGAGACAGGTGTGGGGTAAAGCTTTTCCTGGGGTCTGGAGGGCTGCCTCCTTGCTCAGGGGAGGTGGAGTTGGAGCTGGAGCCTGGTAAAGGCTGAGGGCAGTCTTGGCTAGAGCACCAGGGGCTTTTCAATCTGCTGTCTTTGTGCTGGGACTTGCAGGAAGTAGATTTGTGCATGTGCCCTTTAAGAGTAGAGACTCAGTTTCCTACAAGCCCTTCTGTTCTCCAGGTCCTAAGCCCTGCTGGTTTTCAAAACCAGTTAAGGGAATTCACCTTCACAGTACTGGATGGCAGGTGCCCAATGCGGGGCTCGAACTTCTCACTTCTTAGGGAGGACCTCTGAGTTTGTGATTTCCTGTCCTCTTTTGGGTTGCCTGCTGGGGTTGTGGGTCCTGACTAGATTGCTTCTCTTCCCCTCCTACCCGTCTGGGTGTGTTATTTTCTTTATACCCTCAGTTGTAGAAGAGCCATTCTGCTAATCTTTAGATCGTTCTGAGAGTTATTCTGTATGTTGTAGTTTTTGCACATTCATGGGAGCATGTGAGCTCTGGGTCTTCCTACTACACAGTCTTGATCCTGCCTCTTTATCATGACACTGAGAAGTATTCTGATGAGTCAACTAAGCTAAAAGAGAACCTTACATTTAACACATAACAATTGATTCAATTATGTGTTAACTTGCTGTTTTCTAAAGTCTTCCATTGTTTATCCTTCTTTAACCTATGAACTGATCAAAATATTTCTGCAAACCTCTGAAATCGACTCTTTCAAATTATATCCGTAATTTTTTACAATGTGGTTTTCAATTACCTCTTTTTCTTCATTAATTCACTAGACCATTAAATATCTCAAAAGTTTCTTCCAGTTATAAAACAAAGAGTCCTGGAGATGTAATGTACAGTATGGTGAATCTAGTAAAAACATTAATAATCTGGTATTAAAAATGCAGATCATTTTTTTCCTTCTGTCTCTTACCAGAGTACCTCTTACCTAACTTTTAAAATAAAAGGAATCATGTAAATACATATTGGATTTAGCTAATTTCCTATTCACACAGAATCTCTTCTACCCTGGTAATGACCCCCATTTCCTTTTGTAGAGTCTTAATGTGGATAAAATATGATTTCATTTGAATTTTTAAAATAACATCAAACTAAACAGAAACATGATTAAAATTAGAATTAAGCAATCTTTCCAGATGCTATGTTTGACACGTAGCAATAATGATGAGCTAAAAATACTACTAAATCATTTGCAGAGGTTTGTTAA
The DNA here is from genome assembly GCF_963924675.1 of Phocoena phocoena. NCBI lineage: Eukaryota > Metazoa > Chordata > Mammalia > Artiodactyla > Phocoenidae > Phocoena > Phocoena phocoena. The sequence goes on from NC_089225.1 coordinate 66,499,005, forward strand.
ATTTGAACATCCCAGTGAGATGTTCATATTGAATACTGATCATTAGCAAAAGCAGAGAGATTACTAAAAAAATTTATGCAGCTAGGTGTTCATTAAAACAGAAACAGATATAAACAACAAGACAGATTCATTCAAAGAGAATTTTGCTGACTGTTTTCTCACCCAATACTAGTCTAAAAGCAGTTTTAATTCTGCAGTTAACCTTTCCCAGAAAGCTCTCAGGCCATTTAATTAAAATGATTCTGAACTAGGAGAAGGAAATGTTCTTAAAGTTTTCAACTTTCACAAAGAAACATCATGGAACTTAACTTACACCTTCATTTTCTTCTGTCCAGTTTTAAAGTGTTCAGTAATCTCATTATGAAAAAGCAAGTAAATCTTAAATTTCATCTTCAGTTCAACTCCTTAATAAACGTCCTCTTCACAAAGTATATATGCTTTTACTATACACTTTATTCTATATGGACGTTAAATTCCTCTTCTTTTAAATCTGTAATTCTCTATTCTTTAGGAATGTAAGAAAGGTCGATTAGAAATATACATTGTGGTAATATAAAAATGCATTGAGTTATTACTACTATGAGCATATATGATTAGAATATCAAAGAACTATAGTCTATTAAAAATGAGATACTGTTCAATGCCATTTGCAATATCTTATTAATTTTCCTAAGTTTTATGCAGAATTTTGAGTGTTTGAGATAATAAAAATGACTGGATTGTCAAATCAGATTCACACAAAACAGAAGTCTTACGTAGTATACATCACTACTAATAATTTCAGGAATACAAATACTCATGTACAATAGATGAAGCAGAGGTCTGGGGCCCGAAACACAGCTTCCCAGGTCCTCTATTTACGTGTCAAAATGCATCCATGTCCCAAATTTATACAAGAGGTCTAAGTAATATGTGCGATTCACATCACTTACACATAAAGGACCATTCAGGTCATGAAACATCTTCATGTTGTACTCAGATAGTGACAGACCTTACCTGACATTTTCCAGAGAGTCATTCCTCTTAGATCAATAGATTCCTGCTTTGTTTGCCATAAGCGATACTAGACAATCAGGTATATCCTGCTAAAAGCATTCTGTAAATAAGAACTCTACTACTAATAAATACTATGAGCTTGTTTGCCAAGAGGTCTATTATTAACATGGTTTGTTTTGTTTTGGTTTTTTTTGCGGTACGCGGGCCTCTCACTGTTGTGGCCCCTCCCGTTGCGGAGCACAGGCTCTGGACGCACAGGCTCAGCGGCCATGGCTCACGGGCCTAGCCGCTCCGCGGCACTGTGAGATCTTCCCAGACCGGGGCACGAACCTGTGTCCCCTGCATCGGCAGGCGGACTCTCAACAACTGCGCCACCAGGGAAGCCCTATTAACATGTTTATAAGAAGATTTGTCTGGGTCACAAGTTCCTTTATTCTGAAAACCTACCACTTAACTATTTATTTACCGCATAGACAAAATATGATCCATCAATGACAGTTTTCATTTTTTCTTGAAAAAATGCATTTTTTTTTTCTTATCAGTCTAGTTAGTTAATAGAGTGCAGTGTGGAATAAAAGTAACCCTTACTCATAAAATACGGGAGAAACATCTAAATTCACCATTACATCTGATGTTTGCTATTAGTTTGCATTTGATACCCTTTATCAGACTAAAGAAGTACTCTTTAATTCCTTTTTGGCTAAGAGTTTTATTAAAAATGGCTGGTAAATTTTATCTGCACTTCATATTTGCTGAGATGATTATTATTTATCTCAGCTAATTTCTAAATGTACTGAGTTTTATTAATTGATTGCTTTATGTTAATTCTAACCTGAAATCCTAGAATAACTAAAATTATTCATGTGGTATTATTTTTAATATATGCTAGTAAATATTTTTTAGGATATTATCAGCTATGTTTATGCATATGATTAGCTTGTAATTTCCTTCCCCAAACTGATCTAGACAGGTTTTAGGACGGGAATGAGAAATGGTCCCTCTTTGTCTGTACTCCAGAAACATTATACAAGATTGGAATTATTTGTTTCTTTGATATTTGGACTTTAAAAATATACTGTTTGTTTATTAACTTATTTGTTTTATTTGTTTATGGTTTTTCATGTTTGTGAATGGCAGGGAGGGAATTTTAATTACCTACTCAAAATGTTGAATGGTTATAAATCTGTTCAAACATTTATTTGCCCCAAGTTAGTTTAAGTGGCATTGCCTGAAATGTGTCCATTTTGTATACATTTCACCTGTGTGAAGCTGTTTGTAACATTTTTCTTATGAATTATCACTCTCATTTTGACAAGCTTACCATGTTTGTCAGTTCATTAGGCCTTTCAAAGAACCAGTTTTGGCTTCTCTGACAACACCTCCCCACCACCCGCCACCACTGTATGATTGTATGCTGCATCTTTAATTTCTTCCTACATACTTACTATTTTCTTTCTTCTGTTTTCTTGAATTTACTTTCTTTACCTTTTACCATTTTCCTAGAAAATTCTTAGAAAGTTTTAGCCTTTCTCACTTTCTAATATAGACAATTAGGTAAAAAAACTATCTTCCTGTTTTTGCTTCATACTATAGATTTTGCTCCTTGTTACATAGCATTTTCATTTCATTTCTGAATATTTTCTAATAAAATTATTTTTATAATTTTATAAGTTATTTATAAGTTTCACAATTTCTGCACATGATATATTTTCTTCTTGTTATCTTTTCCCTCAACTGTTATTAATATATTTTATTCATAACACAGTTTTAGATTTACAAAGAAAATTGAGCAGATAGTAGAGTGTATTCCCATATACATGCATTATTCTCACAATTTCTCCTATTATTAACATCTTACATTGGTATGGTACATTTGCTACAATTAATAAACCAATGTTGGTATATTGTTATTAACTAAAAATCTGGGCACTGGATATGCTAGTTTATTCATATTTCTTTAGTTTTCACCTAATGTTATTTTTCTGTTCCAGGGTCTTGGAAATCCAAGATACCACGTTACATTTAATTGTCGTGTCTCCTAGGCATCACTTGGCTGTGACAGTTTGTTAGACTTTCCTTGTTTATGGTGATCATTATAGTTCTGCAGAGTACTGATTAGGTATTTTGTATAATGCCTCTCCACTGGGATTTGCCTTATTCTTTTTTTCATGATTACACTGGGTTATGTTTGGGAGGGGCATATAACAGAGGAAAAGTGTCGTTTTTGTTACATCATTTCAAGGGTACATACTATCATCATAAATTATCATGAGTTGATTTTGACTTGATCACCTGAGTGAGGTTTGTCGGGTTTCTCCAATGTAAATTTACTCTGCTTTTTCCCCTTCCTATATCTTAATTTTTTGGGTGGAATCACTCTGTGCAGCTCACATCTAATGAATGAGGTATTATGATCCACCTCCTTGGAGAAAGTATCTACATAAATTATTTTGGAATTTTACTAGTTGGGACACTTGAGCCTTCTTCCACATTCATTTATTCAGTCATGTATTTACATCAGTATGGATATTAGTTTTATACGTTGGGTTGTAATCTAATACTATCTTATGTTCTCGCTCAAGTTATTCCAGCTTTGGCCATTAGGAACTCTTTCAGTTGGCTCTTGTGTTCCACTCACACACCCCCATGCTCCCTTGGTTGTTGTTTATTTTTCCGTGTGTTTCTTCCTTTGTTTTTAGCACTACCTAACCTTCTAATGGTCCATGCTTTTCTTTTATATTTACTGCCCCAGACCTAGAATCAGCCATTTGCCCCAAGGGGCCCTGATTACTTTTATTGGGGAATAGTATCAGAAAGCAAGGTCTGGGCTCTTGTTCTGCTCCTTGCCAGATGAGTGTCAATGCTCCTAGCCTTCTCAGCTGACAGAGCAAGGAGATATGTATGTATATATATAGTAACCCATGTTTATTTACATAAGTATAAATCCCTATACTTTTTCATACCCTTAAAAATTTTTTTTATTAGAGTATAATTGCTTTACAATGTTGTGTTAGTTTCTGCTGTACGATGAAGCGAATCAGCTATATGTATACCTATATCCCTTTCTTCTTGGACCTCCCCCCACCCCAATCCCACCCATCTAGGTCATCACAGAGCACTAAGCTGAGCTCCCTGTGCTCTACATCAGGTTCCCACTAGCTATCTGTTTTACACATGGTAGTGTATTTATGTCAAACCTAATCTCCCAGTTCATCCCACCCTCCCCTTCCCCCCCGTGTCCACACGTCTGTTCTCTACGTCTGCGTTTCTATTCCTGCCCTGCAAATAAGTTCATCTGTACCATACTCTCTTTATATAACCATCTGTATTTATGTTAAGCTGAATATATGTTTATGCTGCTCTCCAATTATGATCTATTAAGATGTAGATTATTCTAGACTATTCCTCTTGTTTATCTGTATATTCCCACTCCACATTGAGAAACTTGGTCGCCATTATCTGTAATCTATTTATGTAATTGCTCAATTCCAAAATACAAGTATGGCAGTGTCAGAATTGCTAACTCATACTCCGTGGGGAACTCTATTGACTAGAATACAGTACTTATGCAGTTTCTTTTACCTTTAGGCTTACAGACTTCATCAATTATCAAAGTTATTTAGGTCAGCACCTTTTCCCACACCCTTCAGTGAGATTGTTTCATATATTTATAATACAATTAGATTTTCTTATCACAGTCTGTATTCTTCTATAATATCTCTAACTTCTCAAATGATTTTTTTAATTTGCATACGTTAAGTTTTACTCTTTATGTTGTAAAGTTCTATGGGTTTTAGAAAATACACAATGTCATGTATCCACCGTTATAGTATCACACAGAATAGTTCATTGCACTAAAAATCCCCTATGTGCCATCTATTCATCCCTCTCCTCCTCCCCTTGAATGCCTGGTGACCACTGATTTTTTTTACTATCTCTGTACTTTTATCTTTTACATGTCATATAATTGGAATCAAACAGTATAAAGCCTTTTCCAACTGACTTCTTTCACTTACCAATATACATTTAAGTTTCCTCCATATTTTTTAGTGACCTGATGGCTCATTTCTTTTTATTGCAAAATAATATTCTGTTGTATGGACATAACAGTTTTTCATCCATCCAGCTAGAGAAGGGCATTTTGGTTGCTTCTAGCTTTTGGCACTTATGAGTAAAGTTCCTTACAAATATCTGTGTGCAGATTTTTATGTGGGCATATATTGCAATTGAATTGTTAAATACCTAGGAGCGTGATTGCTGAATTGTAAAGTAAGACTATGTTTAACTCTCTAAGAAACTGCAAACTATATTCCAAAGTGGCTGTACAATTGTGCATTCCCATCAGCAGTGAATAAGAGTTCCAAGTCTTTTGGCTAAATACCAAGGAACACAATTGCTGGATTGTATGGTAAGAGCGTCTTTAGTGTTATAAGAAACCACTAAACTGCCTTCCAAAGTGGCTACACCATTGTAAATTCCCACCAGCAGTAAAAAAAAGAGGTTTTGTTGTTCCATATCCTAGCCAATATTTGGTATTGTCAGTTTTTAGTATTTTAGCATTTCTAAATGGTGTGTAGTGGTGTCTCACTGTTGTTTATTTTGCAAATCCCTAATGATAAATGATGTTGAGCAATTTTCACATGCTTGTTCGTCACTCGTAGTATCTTTTTGGTGAGATGTGTTTTCAGATCATTTGCCCATTTTTTAATTCATTTGTTTGTTTTCTTCACGTAGAGGTTTAACAGTTTATTGTATATTTTGGAAACAAATCATAAACTAAATGTTTTATTATTTTAATGTATTATAAAATAAGTCTGTGTTTATAGTTGAAAATGCTTAACTCTGTGTTATGCTATGGTTAATGAGCATTAGTAATACACAGATAATAAAGAAGGTTAGAGAGCATAAGGAAGTCACCGAATTTTGATATGGGGATGCTTTGCAAAGATATTTGAATATAGGTTAATTATATTCTCACACTTCACATATTCTGCAAAAAGAATATGAAGCTACACTGAGTGGATAAAGCAGTGATGAATAGTGAAAACTTTTGTATTGTTACTCTCTTCCAGTTCAATAGCTCTTTGGTTTGAAATCTGTGTTGAAAATTTGCTCTACCACCTCTTTAAGGAAGATAGATTACCAGCTCCAAAATAACATTTTTTTTAATACAAACTATCTTTCCAGGTCATACCTAAACTGGACTTGGAGAGATGATAAATGATTCATATTCAATAGAAAATTTCTCACATGGTGTAAGAAGTCTTTATAGCGTGAAGAGACTGAAGAAGCATATGAGAAAATTGTTCAATTTGTTTTTATTTCACCTTATTTCAGATTGAATTTAAGTGGCTTGTAAAGATGGAATTTGAAAATACTGATAGTTTACTTTTATATAGGGTATAAGATTCTTAAGTATAGTAAGAACATTTAATTTTTATTATTTTCTCATAGCCTAACTCTTCTTATTTCTCCCAAAGGGAGAAATACTTACAGAAAATACTTCAATGTTGAGAGTCATTTCCAGCTTTATAAATGTAAAATGTTCTCCTTTATACATTTTTTACATATATAAAAGATGGTAAAGTTCTGATTACATACCTATTTACATGTCTATTATTAGTGGTAATTTTAATGTAATTAATTGACCTAGTGTTTATAAATGTGGTTAAACAATACACTTTTTAAACTAAATATTGGTAGGTGTTTAATTTTATATTTTTTAGATAATCATTGTTTATAGTTGTGAAATTAAGGTTACTCAATATTTTTATATAAGGTAAATCATGTCAAAAGACTTTATTTAATACATTGTGAATATTAATCATTTTAAGTGGAATTCCACTTTGTATTCTAATTAGTCTATTTGCAATTTTCACTTCATAGCAATCTTTTTATGTACATTTAATTATAAAGCATGTATGTGTATGTGTGTGTGTGACTATTTGTAGGAATCAAATGTTGCCTTTTCAGTTGACATAATATACAGAGATCACTCATCGAAGTCATTATGAGTCCCACAGATGTTAAAAGCGTATAAGTGTATCTGTTATTTCTGAAATTTCTTTTTTATAGGTTAGGTAAAAATAAAAATAAAATTCCTATTTGTGTTTTTGCTAAATCCAAACAAGGAGTTAGTGAATGGATTAGTCCTATTTATTTTCCAAAAGCATGTGTTTTTCATGGGTGTGCTAATGAAGATGAACAGGTTCTGGAGGATTAAAAGTGTGTGTGTGTGTTTAAAGTAGGAAATATTTGTTGGAACACTTTAGGTGAAACTATGTTCTGCAATCAAAAAGTAGAAAGAAAAATATATTTGCATATTGAATCCTCTTACTTCAGTCTAGTTCATTCTAAAATACATTGAGAAAAATAACTTCAAAGGTAAGAGTAATATTTAAAACATAAATATTCTTTCATACATATACTTTTCATTTAAAATTTTAATATTTTTCCATTTAAAGTGAATATGAAGAAATCACATAGTACATTGTTTATGAAAGTTCAGTGAAAATATTGAATCATGGTGTTTCAGTGCATACGCTTAAGATTGTGATATTTTTACAGTATACTTAAATTGGATTTTTCTTTAAATAAGATACATTGTTATAAGCTAAATTCAACTATTTTTATTAATATTTGCTATTTGACCTGTGTCTTAAAGTAGGAAATACAACAATGTGCTTGGGTTGTTTAAGAAACTTTTGGGAAGAACTGAGAGAAAAATATACTTAAATTAAAAATAGAATGTGGGAAGAAATTTTTCCATGAGAGGAAATGTCAAATGGAGTGGGTGAACTTCAAGTTCTCTTTGATCAGACACCACCTCTGATTCTTTGCGAATCTCTGTCCTTTCACTGCGGCTAGTTAATCCTGCTAACTTTCCTCATATCCGCAGGCTGTTTTTTTATTAATATGTGGTGGAAAATACTATTTCCTCCTCTTTGGTGGGTTGAAAAAACATGTTTCACATCATTTGATGTATTTAGGTCCGATGCTCACCTTGAGCATTATGTTGTAGGAATGCTATAAGTCAATGGCTTTTTTTAATCCCGGGATTGAAAAGTTTGTAGGAGTGAGGAGGCTAGTTGGCCTACGCCATTTAGGGCACACTTCAAGTATAAGGGCTGGGGTAAATCCTATCAAAACCTTAGACCTGTCATACAATTTGGCAGGGAAAAAGTAGATGCTAGATAGATGTTCAGAAATGTGCACTCTAATAGCAACTACTGCCCCTCTACTTTTTTAATAGTTCAAACAATTACTTGCTATTTACTCAAATCGTGGGAGTATTGAGTCTCCAAAAACCAGAGGCCAAATGAAAATAAATGTTTAATTGGGGAGAATAAATATATGTTTACTGGGGTAAACACCATGAAGGATATAAAGCATGGAGCCAGAGAAGGCCAGGGAAGCCTTTCAGACTGTGATACAGGTCTAGCACCTGTGAAAGAGACAGGAACAAAAGGAAAAAAGATTGTGTTAGAAGAGTCCATCAGATCCTCTGCTCTTCAGCTCTGTCAGCTCTTCCACTGTAGGAGATAAAGGCATCTTGGCTCTTATACTTTGTCTTTAACTTTTGTTAATGTATGTCAGTTTTTCTTTATCCCTCTGTAGAACTTCAATATAACTTAGTTTAACTAGCAATGATGCTGTCTTTGTAGGGATTATTCACTCCTTATCTTCAAATGCTTGAACCATTGTACTGCTAAGGGCATTCCACTTAATCAGGAAGGAAACCTTTAGCAATTAAGCTCTCACCTTGTGCCGAGAAGTATCTATACCTCCCACACTACTTACCCACTAAGCAGTGATTGAACCAGTTAGAACACTCCATCTTACCATCTGTTTTCTCAAACTGCTCCTGGCATAACTTGTTCTTCTTTGGGTTTTCTATAAAGCTCACTATAAGACAGGATTAGACCTTCAAGATAGTTTTTGAAACAAGTGACTATAAATGATAAAGAAGAGGGAAACAGAGAAGGTAGGAGGAACCTTCAGGCCACATTGAAAATCTGAAACCTGTAAGGATGGGGGGAAAGGAAGACTAATTGGGTGGTTAGGTCTAAGACTGGAGCAGGATATAATGAAAGCTTTGGCCAGGCTTAATGTGGGAACTTTAAGTCAAATTTAGGTGTTACAGAAGTCCCAGGTCTTACAGGAATGGGCCTGCATTAGTACTGATGCCATGCTCAGTAACGGACTTAAAGAAGCTGATAGAAAAAAAAAAAGAAGAAGCTGATAGGAAGCAGAGCCTCTGCATGAACATGGTGATCATCATGGCAAGCAGGTGGGGCCGTTGATCAATTATACTCTCCTCAGCAGGACAACTGAATGGTGAATTTTCATGGCTATCACTCTGGGTACTAATCTCGAAAGGCATCAATAGGTTGTATGGTATGAAAGACTTTTGTGACTTAATAAACTATCAATGACTATTTTACTCTAAATATTATCATAAACTCTAGTAAACTGTTCATACCCATGAATAATCACAGAAGTAATGAGTTTTCTTTCTCTTATTAGTTTTTTTTCTTTTTTATGCTTTGTTCACTACAAACCTTTGTCTTGGAACTTGTTATGTTTCTAATGCCATATTTTCAAATTAGAAGTGAGAGTTGAGGTAATTTATCTGTGTGTGTGTGTGAATGCACACGCATGCAATATTGCATGACACTTTAGCTTATTTTCCATTTGTATACATATACTGATTTATTAAATATCTCCAAATTATATACACATTTGGCTACCCTTTTTCCCCCAAGTGCACTTAAAGACAGTACCAGAATGTGACTCATACAGATTTGGTCCCCTAGTCTCTGAACATACATTGTTTTGTTTTGGTGTTGTTCTTATATCTTAGTTGCCCCCATGCAGTCAGCAATACTCTCTAGAAATAAGTCAGAGGTCCTTCATTAGGTTTATTGAAGTATTATTGACAAACGAAAGTTGTGTATATTGAGGTTCTGCAACAGGGTGTCTTTAAGGTATATAACATGATGATTTAATGTAGTTATACATTGGAAATGATTACCAAATCAAGTTAATTATCACATACATCATCTCACAGTTACATTTTTTTGTGGTGAGAACATTTAAGATCTACTCTCTTAACAAACTTCAAGTATACAATATAGTATTACAGTATGATTACCTATAGTCGTGCTGTACATTAGATCCTCAGAACATATTCATCCTACATAACTGAATGTTTGTACACTTTGACCAACATCTCCACATTTCCCTCACCCATCCCACCCTAGCCCCTAGAAACCAACATTCTACTCTACTTTTGAGTTAAACTTTTTTAGATTTCACATAGAAGTAAGATCATACAGTATTTGTATTTCTGTGTTTGACTTACTTCACTTAGCATAATGTCCTCCAGGTTCATCCATACTGTTGAAAATGGCACTGTCATCAGGGAAATCCAAATCAAAACCACGATGAGATATCATCTCATACCTGTAAGGACAGCGATTATCAAAAAGACAAGAGGGCTTCCCTGGTGGCGCAGTTGTTGAGAGTCCGCCTGCCGATGCAGGGGACACGGGTCGTGCCCCGGTCAGGGAAGATCCCACATGCCGTGGAGCGGCTAGGCCCGTGAGCCATGGCCGCTGAGCCTGCGCGTCTGGAGCCTGTGCTCCGCAACGGGAAAGGCCACAACAGTGAGAGGCCTGCGTACCACAAAAAACAAAACAAAACAAAAAAAAGACAAGAGATGACAAGTGTTGGAGAGGGTGCAGAGTAAAGGGAACCCTTGTACACTGTTGGTGGAAATGTAAATTGGTACAGCCATTATGGAAAACAAAATGGAGGTCCCTCAAAAACTAAAAATAGAACTACCATATGACCAGCAATTCCACTCCTGAGTATATACACAAAGGAAATGAAATCAGTCTTTCAGAGATACCTATACTCCGTGTTCACTGCAAGCAACATTATTCACCGTAGCCAAGATAGGGAAACAACCTGAGGGTCCTTTGACAAGTGAATGGACAAAGAAAATATAGCATATATATCACTACAATAGAATATTATCCAGCCATACAAAGAAGGAATTCCTGCCATTAGGAACTATTTTCGTAGGAGTTGACTACCACTAGCTATAGTTTTTCCTGACCATTTAAGTTTGTGAGTGATTTTTTTAAATGTAAAACAGGTTTTAAAGGTTTAATAGAATATGTACAAATAGTTACAGCGTATAGAATGGTCCAGAATTATATATAAAAACCCTGTCCTTATCTCTTCATCTCATTCCCAGACCCAAGAGATAACCGAATTTAACCATTTAAAAATTATTGGCTACAGGGCACAGACGACGCGGGCGGCCATGTACTGGCTCCCCGGCGTGGGCCTGGCCCTTGGCCTCCTCCGGGCGGCGGGGCGGTGGGCCCAGGCCCGCCCTGCGCGCTTGTTGACGGGGCCTGCGGGAGGCCGGGCGCCCGCGGCTGACGTGCAGCCATGTCGAGGGGCGCCGCGCGGCCAGGACCCGGGCCTGTTGCCGCTGCTGGCAGCGGTCGACTGGTCCTCGAGGCCCGCCCCGGCGGAGCAGGAGCGGGAACGGCGGGGCGCAGGCGGGGCACAGGCGGGACAGTGGCCGGGGACGCGCGGGCCGAGGCCGAGGCCGAGGCCGAGATCATCCAGCTGCGGAAGCGAGCCAAGATGTGCATCATGAAAGATGAGCCAGCAGAGGCAGAGCTAATTTTGCGTGATGCTCGTCTTGCCTATAGGAGTGATAACAAGTAGAAAGCCTCAAAGGGCTACTTTTAACTTCTTGTGAGCTTTCTTTGATTCTTTTTGATAATACTCAACTGATGCTGATTTTTTTTGCTCTGGCATGTTTGAAAGTATTTTTCTCTCAGCATTTGCCCGAGTATATAAAATTCTGGCTTTTTTTTTTTTTTTTTTTTGGTTTTTGGTTTTTGGTTTTCTGTCATTCAGTGTCAGTGTCCGTCTCACTTCTTTATAGGTAATGTGTTACTTTTTTTCTCAGGAAGGACTAGGATGATCAGTAGAGAAAGCTGAGTGCAGATTCTGGACTTCGTGTTTATTGGCAAAGTATGCTTATAGGCATGTTTCCATCCAGGGTGATTTTATGGTGAATGTCTAACTAGAGATGGGCCCCTCTTTCACTGCAGAAGTAGGACGTCCTTATTTTGCTTGATGAAACCCACTGGTCTAGCTATTCAGAGTCCAGTTTTTAAATTAGTCTAATAATTACATCAAGGTCCACTCATCACTTTTCTATTTCTGCACCAGCTTGCAGATTCTCAGGATTTCCCTTTGGAATCGCCACAATTACCTCAGTGTTCTGAGCTGCCATGTTCCTTATCTGTATTTCCTGTCAATCCAATCTCATTGGCCTTATAGCCTAGATTTCTTCAAACATTCAGGACCACTTCTGTCTCATTTTCTTGGTTTAGAGAGCATTTATTATTTTTCTTAATTATGTTTTGTAATCTTATTTGATCACTGGAAAGAAAAGGAAAGAAAATATTTGCTGGATCAGACATTTTTCAACTTATTTGAAATCGCTGGTTTTCTTTAAAAACTTCATAAAATACTATATAGGTGGTTTGTTGCCCCCAATTTTGTATAATTATAGAATAGAATCCAAGCATTTTAACATAATATTCAAGACTTTCTGTACTTAAAAATAAGGCATTCCTTTTCAATATCATCTTTTCTTTATTCCTGTGATAGGTAGGATTCTATATGACCCTCAAGATTCCTGGCCCCTTATGCACACACATCTTCTCCCTGTTATTCAATCATGATTTAATCTCTGTTCTACTGTGAAGTAATTTTGCAGATGCGATTAGGATCCCAAATTAGTTGACTTTAAGATGATCTCATTAGGCTGAATCTAATCTCATAAGCCCTTTGAAAACAGTTTTCTTTGGCTTGTCTAAGAAGAAGTCATAGATGCAAACAATAAGGGGAATTTGGCATGTGAGAGGTTCTCAGTTACGGGCCTTGAAAGTGTAGGGAGCTCTATGGCAAGGAATGCAGCAGCCTGTAATAGCTCACAGAGGTCTCTGGGTGACAGCCAGCAAGGAAACAGGTATATCAGTCCTACAACCACAAGGAACTGAATTTTGCCAACAACAAGAATTAACTTGGAAGCAGATTTTTTCCCCAGAGCCTCTGCCTGAAAACTCAACTCTAACTGACACCCTGATTTCAGCTTTATCTACCCGGAGCAGAGAACACAGCCACTGTGTCTGACTTTTGACCAAAGGATCCATAACAGACAAATGTGTATCACTTTAATCCCTTAGTTTGTGTGATTTTTTAGGCAGAAATAGAAAACTAATATTGGTACATTCTCTCACCATTCTGCATTTGTTATGATGAACTCTAAACATTTCTTCTGTGTCTTCATGTCTTTGTTTCTGACTGAAAACTACCTGTAACGTCCTTTCTTCTATATCTTAAAGTTTTTTGTTCATTGTTTTGGGGTTTTTTTGTTTTGTTTTTGACAATTATCCAAAGCTTACTTACAATTCTTCATAAATTCTTTTTGGGAAACATGGTATCTCCCTATTCTGAAAAAATATTACTTTGTATCTCATATATGATATATTTTATTCTGCCAAATTTTATATTGCTGAGAGAAGGAGGCATTCCTTTGTCCACACTTTGCTTGCATAGCACTTTCAATAGTGTCTTATGCCTAGAAAGTAAGCAAACTATATTGTTAAGTTAAATTGTGACCCTCCAGGGACAAACACTGTAACAAGCTAAACACTCCTTCAAATAGATGAAAGACTTTAATAGAAAATATCATATTGTTGACTCTAAAATAAATGAATGATGATAGAGATTTAGGCTTTCAGATTCAAATTATCAGAGGTTTTGTCATCTAAATAATAAAACAGCAATATTATGTCATATAATTATATAACATTTTGTAGTTTGAAAAATATTATCATGTTTATTATTTTGATTTTCTAAAAAATTGTAAAAGGTAGGAAGTTCATATGTAATAGCTGAGGACACAAACTTTTTTATAATATGATTTATAAAGTTACACAGATAACTGTTAATGAATCATATACTCCCAATCTATCTTGTAACTTAAATCTAATCTTTTCCCAAAACATCCTGTACTCCCCTGTTATGGTAAGTTTCTGCTAGAAAATAATTATTTCTTAGGTACTGTATTAATTTTCTATTGCTGCTGTAACAAATTACTATAAATTTAGTGGCTTAAAACAACACAAATTTATCTTATAGTTCTGAATGTCAGGAGTCCTGAAAGCAAGGTGTCAGCAGGGCTGTGTTTCTTCTGGAGGCTATGGGAGAGAATCAATTTTCTTGCCTTTTCCAGCTTTAAGAAGCTGCCTTCATTCTTTGTCTCATAACCCCTTCCCTCATCTTCAAAGTCAGCAACAGTATAGCATCTTTAAATTTCTCCCTTTCTCTCTCTCTCTCTCCCCCTCCCTCTCTGTTACCTCTGCTTCTGTCATCACATCTCCTCTGACTCTGACTCTCCTGCTCTCTCTTTAATTTATAAGGACGCTTGTGATCACATCTGGCCCTACCTGGCTGATCCAGGAACATATCCTCCCAGCCAGGGTCCTTAGGTTAAGGACATTTGCAAAGTCCCTTTGCCATGCAAGGTAATATATTTGCAGCTTCTGGGAATTAAGACATAAACACTTTAGGGGAACCAGTTTTCTTTCTATCACATATACCTTTGCTTAGAACTCTAAGAGAGCTATATCAATAGGTTTTATCTAGTATTAAGATTAGCAGACTTTAGGAAGACAGTTCTTTACTAAAACCACTAAATTTAAACAGTTTCACGTGTTATAATTAAAGAGAAACTTAGTAGAAAACTATAGAAAATTTACTTTATTGAATGAACTTTGTTTACCTAGTATAATTCATGTTTCTAATAAACAGCTCTTCACAGTTTTTCCATCATGGCACAAAATTGGGTTACAAACAGAATGCAAATTGCCACTCTTTTGTTTGAATTTAAAGTGAATATTTTTTTTTAAAGATTTTTTTGATGTGGACCATTTTTAAAGTCTTTATTGAATTTGCTCCAATACTGCTTCTGTTTCACGTTTTGGTTTTTTTGGCCACGAGGCATGTGGGATCTTAGCTCCCCAACCAGGGATTGAACCCTCACCCCCTGCATTGGAAGGTGAGGTCTTAACCACTAGACTGCCAGGGAAGTCCCTAAAGTGAATATTTTTAAATAGATATCCAATAAAAGAGGTCAGATTAGCATCGGAGTCATAAAAATAAAGGTAAAAAACATCACTTGCCTTTGTTCTATAACTGAGCAAGTTTACAGCTAATTTTAGTTTTTGGAGGTGAAATGTCATCACCGTTTTTTTTCATACTTATAATTCTATAATTTGAAAATTTTATATGATAATTCCTTTGGAAAATGCTCAAACTGATTAAAATATAAACTGCTATCTTTTAATTAGAGATTTTTAGAACTCATCTGTGAACAATTAAATACTGTTCTATCACCACAAGTCTGTTTTCAACAGAAAACATCAGTGAAGTAATACTGGCTCAATCCCAGTTGGTTTCATTAAGAAAATGTAGCAAAACTACCAGCTAAATTAAGATGAAAAATTAAATGCCTTATAGATAGTTACTGAGAGCATTTATTTATCTATAATGATTTATATGGATAGACAACAGAAAATATTATATGCATTTTAAAAATAATTTTATTTTTAATTTCTTAGAATCTACCTGTATGGATCATTGCTGCAAAAATATATATAAGAATCAAATTGACAAATGAAATATGATGTTGATTTTCTAAAATATAAGGTATAAAGTGCATTCTAAAATGTCTTCCACACCATTGTAAAGCAATTATACCCCAATAAAGATGTTTAAAAAAAAAAAATAAAAAAAAATAAATAAATAAAATGTCTTCCAGCCCTCAGAAATTATTTAGTATCTGTATGTTACACAAGTGAAATGCATCATATTTATTAATAAAACATATTTATTTACACATTAAATTGGCTTAAATCAAAATGTTTCTGATATTTATTTCTTTACACAATTATGCCTCCTGATTAATTAGCATTTTTGAAAAAGAGGTTTTTTTGTCTAGGCCTACAAGATAAAGTAGCCTCTGAGTCAGTGAATTCACTCTCAAGTGGGATGTGTATACAATACATAAGCTTCTACCTTTTAATTTTTGGGTTAGAATAAGGAAGAGAAAGAAACTGATATTTACTGAGTAGAAGGAAGTATATGTGCTTTAAATCATTGTTTTCTTCCCCATTTTACAAATGGGGGAAGGATCACTAAGGGTCACACAGACAGCAAATGGTGGAGTCAAATTTCATCTCTTGAAGTGTTCCCAAATTCATAATTTGTCCATTATAAACACTGTCTTCCTATAGGTTTAATTTTAATGACATAAGTTTTTAGTGGAAACTAATGTCAACGTATTACCATGGAGTGTAGAATTTGGGAAATTTTCTGGATATACCTTCAATTCCAGTTTTATTCAGGATAGTAATATACAAAAATACTGAAAATCTAGCCTCCTGGAGATATCCCACATATTCCTGAGGACAAAGTGGCAGGAAAGAAAGTCCCTAAACTATGTCTGTAGCTCTTAGGAGTCTTCTGAAAACCACTAAGAAATATCTATAGTTATTAGGTTAGATACTATCATAGGCATTTTAAATTACACTGGCCATAGGCCAGTAAAAAGCAATTCTTTGGAATGCACAATACTTATTTATTAAAAAGAGAGAAAGAAAACAATGTAGTAGTTTTAATGTCAATGATTTTAAATAGATCAGATTCAACTAAATGTGTAAGCCAAAAACATTTTTATTTTATGTCTATTATTACTTTCTCACATCTTTTGCCCCTCATACTTCTACATTCTCCCAACTGGCAATTTTGCTTGAGGGTCTCAAAACTAACTCATTTTGTTTTAGCTAATTAAAGAAAATCTTGGATAAAATGCTGATTATATTAGAAAATATGAGAAAAATCAATGCATATTTTACTTTTTAAGGTGAAATTCACATAACATAAAATTCACCATAGTAAAGTGAGTCATTCAGTGGCATTTAATACATTCACAATGTTGTGAAACTACCATCTCTATCTAGCTCCACAACATTTTCGTCACCCAGAAAGAGACCCCATACCCTTTATAGAGTCACTCCCCATTTCTCCCTACATGAACCCAAAGCCACTCTGCTTTCTATATCTACTGATTTTGCTATTCTAAATATTTCATATAAATGGAATCATACAATATGTGACCTTTTATTTCTGGCTTATTTCACTTAGCATAATATTTTTGAAGTACATCTATGTTGCACATTCCTTTTCATGGCTGAATAATATTCCATTGTATGGATATACCATAATATGTCCATTTATTATTGATGGACATTTGGATTGTTTTCATCTTTGGGCTATTGCAAATAGTGCTTCTATGTTCATCTGTGTACAAGTATTTGTTTGAATATTTGTTTTCAAACACTTTTGGTATATACCTAGGAATGGAATTGCTAGGTTATATGGTAGTTATATGTTTAATTTTTGAGCATCTGCCAAACTATGTTCAGTAACAGCTGTCCATTTTACATTGCCAACAGCAATTAACATGAGTTCCAAGTTCTCCATATCCTTGCCAACATATGTTATTTTCCTTTAAAAAAATTAGCCATCCTAGTAAGTATGAAATGGCATCTCATTGTACTAAGCATACTTTCTTGTTCTTGTTTGCCATTTGTATATCTTCTTTGGAGAAATGTCTGTTCAAACATTTTGTCCATTTTAAAAATTTGGTTGTTGAAATTTTACAGTTATTACAAAACATTGGCTATATGTGTTGTACAATACATCTTTGAGCCTATCTTACACCCAATAGTTTGTGCCTTCCATTCCCCGCACCCTATATCGCCCCTCCACTGCTCCCCACTGGTAACCACTAATTTGTTCTCTATATCTATTAGTCTTCTTTTTTGTTATATTCACTAGTTTGTTGTATTTTTAGATTCCACATATAATTGGATACTTGACCCTTATAAGATATTTTATTTGCAGATATTTTATCCTATACTGTAGGTTATCTTTTCACTTACTCTGATGCACACAATTATTTAATTTTAATGAATTCCCATTTATCTATTTTTTTCTTTTGTTGCTCATGCTTTTGGTGTCATATGCAAAAACCATTGCCAAATCTGTGGTTGTGAAGATTTAGCCCTATGATTCCCTTCAGAGTTTTGTAGATTTAGCTTTTTTATTTAGTATTTGATCCATATTGAACTAATTTTTATTAGTGTTGGGTGTCTGACATCATTCTTTTGCAAACTTAGCTTTTGTTGTATTGAAAACTCTGCCCTGATATACCTTTGTGCCTTATGCTTCATGTAGTTATTGTTATAAATTACATTTTTGTACATTGTATGCACAATACATAGATTTATAATTATTGAATGATACATTTACGTTTTAAATCACATAGGAGTAAAAGAGGAGCTACAAAGCAAAATACAGTAATACTGATTTTTATATTTACCTATGGAGTTACCTTTACCAGTGTACTTTATTTCTTTGTATGGCTTCAGGTTGCTCTCAAGTGTCCTTTAATTTTAGCCTGAAGGGCTCCCTTTAGCATTTCTTATAAGACAAGTCTACTGGCAACAACTCCTTTAGCTTTTGTTTATTTGGTGATATTTTAATTTTACTCTTTGTTTCTGAAATATAGTTTTGCCAGTTGTAGTATTCTTGATTGACAGTTTGTTTTTTCCCCAGTTAGGTAGGAAAGACAAGGGTGAATTAAAGTGCCACAAAGCTCTCCTACTTTGTTTAAATCATCTTTTCCTTGATTCAGCAATTGCTTGGTTGCTATAAACGGTTGGTTATTTTCCAGAGTTTTGACAAGTTGATTCTGATAATTTTTACTTATTTTTTTGTTTCTATGGAGGGTCAGGTTCTTGGAACTCTCTACTCTGTCATTTTCACTGACATCACACAATAATAGTTTCTAAACATTTGATATCTTCATGTAGCCATGTAACTTTAGATTCCCAACATCACATTCCTGTAATGTTTCTTCTGATGATCTAATTGTGGCCAGTGCTCATTTCTGGTTTCATAGATCCCTCCCCTTCAGACTTCCCAAGCTGATTTCATCCCAAATGCTCAAATATCACATTCATGTTTGCTCTTCTGGCTCTTGGCTGCCTGTGTCAAGATCTCCATGTTCTCAAAGTGTGAAGCAGAATTCCAGCAGCCTCCAGGATGAAGATCTGCATCATCACCATGCCCAGCTCTGGTCTCAGTGCCTAGAGGACACAGCTTACCTTGACTTGGCCCTTCCTGCCACATGTGCATCTCTGAATGATTATTCAACATTAGAATTCACTTAGAAAGTTATAGGCCAGCATCACACACCAGGTTTTTTTCTCTCCAACAGGAGTTCTTACGTTCCGACAGCAGTTCGGGGGCTCTTTCCCTTGGCATTTCAAGTTACAATTTAGTTGCCAAGAGATGAGATCACATGGATGGATGTGGGAGCCACTGTGGCTTAGAAGTTTGTCTTATCTCACAAATAGGAGCAATTATATCTTGCAAAATGTTCTGTGGGTATAACTTCTATGGTCCTGGCAAGGGACAAACCTAGTTTGCACTCAGGGGAGTCACCAGTTAGGGCTTCCCACCAAGTATTAATAAATCCTTCACACTCTTCCCAACCCAAATGCAGTTTGCGAAAGAGGAGTTATTTTCAATCATAAGCAAAATTGCCTAATAACACAACTAATATTCCATCTTTATTACATGCCTAAGAAACAGCTGTAAGTTACACCAAGGTTAAATTACTCTATAGAGAAGATGTTTGCTAACCCATTACTCATTATTTCATTAAATATACATGATAAATCATTCATAATTACATATATAAAGATAATTTTGACAGAGAAAAAGAATATATCTATTTCTATATAATGTGATATTATATTTCTCATAGACTTTGACTACTATTGTCCCTATATATTATTTTCCCACTATACTTATGCCAAAAAGATGATTAAAATATTAACCAACCCACAATCATTCCATGTTGTTAAAGATCATGTGTGAAAAAATTCACCAGATTTATTTTATCCTTTTGTATTGGCTATAAGGATTTACTTATACATGTTTAGAGAGCTTGGAAGTATTTGGAACAGTCTAGTTATTTATTAGGCCATAAATATGAATGTGTGATAGGAAGAGCCATACAATGGTAATTTTTGTTTCAATTTTAAAATATATCTAATTTTTATATTTCAAATTGAAATTTAAAAATCTCTTCTCAAAGTAAAACATGCTAGTAAGAAAAAAATGGCAAAATACCATATAATGGAAAACAAAAGTATAATTCTTCCGATTTTTACCTTACGAAGAGAAATATTCATTGACATTTGTGTGTTTTCTAGCATTTTTAGTCTATTTCTATAGATGCAGTTACATTTAATTATATTATAAAGTTATTAGCATGCTATTTTTAAAACTAGCATTATAATACAACAATATTCCTAATATTTTAAACTCTTAGCATTATTGGTAGTAGCTGCATAGTATTTTCTTATAAAATTGAACCATAATTCTTAACTATTCTTCACTTTAGGCCACTCAAGTTGTTTGTATATTTTTTAAAATAAAACTGTCAATATTTCTTAGACTCAAGTTTCCATTGCTTTCCCTGTATACCAAAGATCTTAGTGAGATTTTTGTTAGCAAACTTTCAAAGCTTCCTATTGTATGAGGAAGTTAATCACTGCCATCCTGTGCCAATTCAATTTGAGAAGCATTCATGAGCACTTAAAATGCATGAGACACTTCTCATCCAGCACTTAAGAAAATGAACTGAATGGTTGGAAAATCAGTTTTAGACATAACACATACAGATTGCAAAGACTTTTATATTAGAACTAGAATGAGATTTTTGTCCACAAAGAGAAACTTGAGTTAATGGAATCTAAAGAATGAGAGGCCTTGGGGAAAGATATTGTTCAGATCTGATATGCCATTAAGAGATTAGATGCTTTTAAAGCTGCCAAGAGAAAAGTCCAAATGATACACATTCATGATAGTAATGGGAAAAGAAATTTAAAAAAGAATCTTCCACAGATTCACTCAGCATAAAGCCATTGATTAAATAATGACGAGAAGGAAATTACACATTGAAGTGTGATACCATTCACTTGAATAACAACCTTCCCTGAAGAAATATATTTGCTAACATTCTAATAGAACCCAGTGCATATTGTCTTCCAAGAGAGTTAAATTGATTCAAGAAATAGAGATGGTGATTTAGTTGTAATTCTTTGAAGGTATTGCTCTATGTAAGATAGAAAGCATACTTAGATTTTTCAAAAATCACTGAAAGCAATTCTTGATAGAAACAACTATTGGGAATTTAAAGGAAATGTTTAGCCTGTGGAAACAGTAATAGTGAGTAACATATTAACTTACTAAGATATATGAAAATAGGAACAGAAGTATTGGACCAATTCAAAGGAGTAATGGATTTACTTGTAGTAGAGAAAACATTTAAGAAGGTAATTATTATTAATGTTCTAAATACATATTTTATTTAGTAAAAACTAACTCCATCTTAAAAGATGGTATTGAAAGCATCAATCTTAGGATGCAAAAACTAGAAGGGACTTTATACATCATCAGCATCTTCATCTGAGGAAACAAAGGTCTAAGAATTTGATATTAATTATCCAGTCACACATCTAGTAAGTAGGTATATAAGCCAAGATCACATTCAGTAGCAAATAAAAGTAAACTCAGATAAAGTTGGCTTTTATTTATTTTTTTCCAAACTACATAGGTAATCAGCCCTAGAATAATGCAGTAATTCAATGATGCTATTGGGAATGGGGATCTTTTCATTTTTCGCTGTGCTATCTTTAGCATCTAGGCCTTCTCTGCCAAGCTGACAACCTTACGATTGAAAGATGGTTGCTTCCCACCTAAGACTCCCAATTACCCGTGGGTAGGAAATGAAAAACATGGTTAAAAAAACATAAAGAATTTTTCTTTAATGAGGCTTATTTTTTTGTAGGCATATCCTCCTCAGAGGCACCTGCTTACAATTCAATTAGTGAGGCCTGTGTCACATATCCACTCTTATTACAGGGAGGCTGAAATTTTTATCATTTTAATTGAATATCTTTCTGCCTGCCCCACCTCCCCCCAAACTGGAATTCTACTAATGAATTAGAAGGATGTAATTGATAATGTGAAGGCAATTTGCATTGTTCTCCACAAACATCATAACTAGATACCCATCTTCTGGTGAAAACCTGTATTAATCAGAGTTCTCCAGAGAAACAGAGATAATAGAATATTTATTTATCTATTTATCTGTCTATCAATCTGTCTATCTCTCTATCTGTTGACTTGTTTTCAAGAATTGGCTCACACATTGTGGGAGCTGACAAGTCCAAAATCTGCAGGGCAGACTGCCAGTTTGGAAACCCAAGAAAGAGTTATGTTGCAGTCTCAAGTCCAAAGGCTGTCTGGAGGTATAATTCTTTTTTCCTGGGGGACTTGTCTCATCTGCTAAGGCCTTCAACAGATTGAATGAGGCCCACCCACATTATGGAGAGTAATCTGCTTTACTAGGATTTAAGGAGTAAACCTGCTTACTCATCTGATTTAATGTTAGTCTCATCTAAAAATGATCTTAGATGAGATTAGCATCTAAAATCTACTGATTTAAATATTAGTCTCATCTAAAAAATTCCTTTACAGTGACATGTAGTCTGGTGTTTGACCAAATATCTGGGTATTGTGGCCTAGGCAAGTTGACACATACAGTTGACCATCATAAGTCTGTCTCTTATCAGTTTGCCATGCATAGATATCTCCTTAAACTATACTCGATCTCCAAAAAAAGACAACAACAGGCAATATCCTTCCTAACATGATACAACTATCCTGTATACAACTGAAAATGCACTGACTTGCTCCCCAGAAAAGGATACAAAGTTGTTGCGTGATGTTCACTCTTCTCCTTGATATCCTGTCACTTAAATACTATGATGTAAATTCAATACATCGTATATGATAAGAGAATAAGAGACGAAAGAAAAAATATATATATTTTTTCATAACTAAATGAGGAAGAAATACCCATGGCAACTACAGTTCTCACTTCTATAACTAGTCGTGGTCATAGTTGGTATTTATAACTGCTTTATTCCACTACTCATTCCCTTTGCCCTCAGCAAGCACCTTAGCTGGTCATGGTTCTTTCCATGATGGAGTGACTCAAACCTCCATTCCTGAGGGGTCTGGGACATTAGTAATACTGCTTGAATTGGGTGTAGTGTTTCCATCGACTTCAATCACAGGGCATGATAACTCTAAGAGACACCAAAGAGATCTCCTATATTCCAGACATAATCTTCTTTACCTCCACTGTGGCTACCAGTTCATTGTTTCCTTGGTAATCAGGATCAATTATCTCATCTAGCACAGTACCTCCCTTCATTGCCTGTTGGTTCAGTGGCATAAGAAGCCCAAAGCAGCAAGGTAACAGATATAACTTCCAACTCAGTGAAATACTTGATGTGTCTCCTGGTGGAGTTGTTCTGCAATTTGGAACTAAGACTTCTAGTCCAGAAAAGCATAAGGTTGTGGGTACAGAAAGCAAAAATTTTGCTAGTGGACCACTAGGGGTAATACTGAGTGGTGCCACCTCAATTTCCACCCCTGTATGTTTGAACCCTTCAATCCTGGTTATGAGAAAAATAGCATCATATACTGGACACTAATTCAGAGCATATACAGCCTCCTAGAGAACATTGCTCCAGCCCTGCTAGGTATTGCCACCTAGTTGGAGATATAACTGAGTCTTCCAAAGGTGATTCTACCATTCTATCAAACCAGTTACTTCAGGATGATGGAGAATATGGTAAGACCAGTGAATTCCATGAGAATGGGGCCATTTCCACATTTTTATTTTTTTGCTGTGAAGTGAGTTCCTTGATCAGAACAATGATCATAAATGTGGAGTATCATGATGGTAGAAATGGCATTGGGTAAGTCCATAGATTGTAGTTTTGATAGAAGTGTTGCATGAAGGGAAGTTAAGTTCACATCCAGAGTAAAGGTCTATTACAGGAAGAACAAAACACTGCCTTTTTTTTTTTCTTTTTTCAAGGAAGCTGTCCATCGTAATCAACCTGCCACCAGGCAATGGCTGATCACCCCTGGGAATGGTGTCA
Organism: Phocoena phocoena; assembly: GCF_963924675.1. NCBI lineage: Eukaryota > Metazoa > Chordata > Mammalia > Artiodactyla > Phocoenidae > Phocoena > Phocoena phocoena. The sequence continues at coordinate 66,523,262 of NC_089225.1, forward strand.
TATAGGGGGCTCAGTGTTGATTTCTGTTGCTGGCAGATTGGGCACTCAGAGAGTAGTCCTGGCTGACAATCAGTAGGAAGCTGCAGCTCTCAATCCTACAACCAGAAGGAAATAAACTCTACCAACAACCTTAGGGAGCTTGTGAAATGATTTTTTCCAAGACAAGCCTCCAGATGAGAAAACATCCTGGCTAACACCTTGACTGAGCAAAGAACAGGCATACTGACTTACAGAAACTGTGAGATAATAATGTGTGCTGTTGAAAGCTGCTAAGTTTATGGTAATTTGTTAAACAGAAATAGAAAATAAGCCTAATAGAAAAAATTACCTAATCACTCTATTTGAAATTGCTATCCCTCCCCTTACTTCCTGCACCCTCAGCTTAAATTCATTTCATCCACAGCACTTATCACTATCTACTATACTATACAACTTATTTACATATTTTAATGTCCATTTCTCTCAACTATGGTGAAAATTTCATGAAACAAACAGAGATTTTTCCTCCTTTGTCACAGATATATCAACTGTGCTTAGAATAGCAGCTGACAAGTAATGGACACTCAAGACAAATGAAAATCTGTATCACATCCCAATAAGCCTGTCCTAAAGAGTTAGAAAGCTTGAATAACATATAGGAGATAAGTCACAGGAAGTGTTCCTGGAAATCCTGATTCCAGTCCGGTTCTACCACTTGTACGCAACTCTGAACAAGTCTAAAACTTGCTTAACTTCAGTTTTGTCATCTCTGAGTATGGACGATAATGCTAGACCTGTTTGCTCACATGCTTATTTTCAGTCAAAGTAATGTATATAATATTGCTTAATAAATTTTAAGGAACAATATTAATTATAAATGAAGAAGTACAGGTGGCCAATATATATGTAAAAATATTTCTGCTTCCTAGTAAACGAATTATAGGCAAAACATTAATGATATATCACATATTGACGGCCAATTAAACAAATTTAGTAGGGATGCTACCCAATATTGTGTATATTCTCAATATACTGTTGCGAAGAGTGAAATGATGGTATAAAGCTATGAATAGCAGTTTGGAAAACATCAAAAAAGTGCATGTTTATCTTTTATTCTAGCAGTTTTCCTTGTAGGAACCTGCCTTTTGGGTGTAATTAGACTAGAGAGGTGTACAATATATACATATAAGAATGTTCATAAATGTTTTGTTTGCAATTGTAAAGCAACGTAATTTACCTAAATGTTTAAACACAAACTGATGTGTTATTTAAATGGTATCTTTCTCTCTCTCTCTCTTTTTCTCTATCTCTCTTTCTCACATTGAATAAACCTTTGTCACTGTCTTAACACCACCATTAACCTGAGGCTAGGATCATTATAACTTTCCCAACCATCCAACTCAATGGGTTTTCCTGAGACCATATCTGAGGATTAATGACCTGTGTTGCCCTTGTGACATTCTGTTTCTCTATAGACTAAGAGAAGTAAATCAGTGAGAAAGTAGAGTAGACCCTCTGAAATGGTATCATAACCAAATAATATTGATTCTTTGTTTTTTCATTCCTTATTGCATATTTTCAAAATATACATTGAATTATATGTGAGCGTACATTATAATTTGTTTTGTAATGCAGTAGCTAGGCCACACAATTTCCTTTTAACATACTTTTAATTTCCTAATTCTTGCTGACTGTCAGTCTTGACATTTATCACTAAGGATTTCTTTTGAATGATTCTCAGTAAATTGTTGAGGAAGCTTTTGAAATAGCATTGATATTTCCATAAGCCTCACAGGTATTATCTTGTATATTCATTTGTGTGGAACTTAAGTTTTCTTTCCATTTGGCATTCTCAAAAGAATTTACTTGGTTTCTATTTTTTGCCTTTCAAAATTACTCTACTTGATATAAAATATGATGTAGGACTTTATTTTTCTGCAGAAAAATGCAAGAAAGTATATAAAGACTGATAAATTTTATCCTAAAACTGACCAGAGTATTTGACCAGGCTTATAATCTCTGCAACTAAATAGTCCCTAAATGTTAGTCAAGTTTATTTACCTTGGTATCCAGAAGTCTGTCACTGAGATAAGAAAATTATGTGTACATAGAGGGAGATTGAGATCAATAGGAACACTTGAATGTAGTTTGGTGCTCCTTGACAACCTCTACAAGACTAAAACAACATTTGCATTCTTCACTTTGCTGTATACCTGAAACTAACACAACAATGTAAGTTGACTATACTCCAATGAAATTTAAAAAAAAATAAATAAATGTACACAGTTCCCTAAATCATCATTTAGGGGCCGATTCCAGCCATATCAATCACTCGGTTATATCACAGATAATACAACACTACTGGCATTTGATAATTGACAGACTCCTTGCTTTTTAACTATTATGTCAGTGGAAATGGATTAGGTCAAATCATAATGGTTAATTTGAAACAGTAAATAGTGAAATTCTTGGTGTTTCATATACTTGCTTTAGAAAAGCTTAGCTTTCTGTTATAAGCACTGTACTTTTAACTTGCATATATATGCATATTTATATAATAGAAATTAACATTTATTCTAAAAATTTTGTTAAAAATAGTCAAGTCTATCTTTCTTGATTGTTGTCTCCAGTTACCCAAAGAATCTAGTAGGAAAAAAAATTATGTCTGCTTCTTAAAATATCACTATTTATAAATAGAATTTTTAAAAAATCTTTGAATGTTTGTTCTTTTATTGGTATTGCAACTTTCTTGCTTTATTTTACTTGGCATGTTGATTCTTTTAAATGTTTATTTTAGAGAACTAATCTTCTACTTTCTTTCAAATCCTCTGTTAGCATCCTCCTCCTAACTCAAACCCTCTTTTGATTGAATATCTGTTTCTTACAGTGGCAGGTGGTATTTCTCAGTAAAGGTAATGAATATCCTTTAGGTCACTCAATTAAGCACATCCAATAAATCACTAATTTTACTTTTCCTCTCCACTGCAACTCCCTTAGAAAAGGCTTTTATTGTTTCTTACCTGATTCATTGTGATATTCTATTTATTGGTTGCTTTGTCTTTAATCTTGTTCTATGGCAAAGTTTCATGCATACTGATGTCAAAAGAATCTTAATAAAATAAAAGTCCTACTGTGGCACTACATTGTTTAACTCCTTCAATGTTTCCTACAGTCACATTTAGTCATATGATAGGGTTCCCCATGATTTGGTTGGACCCCATAATTCATCAATTCTCATTACTTCCACAAATACACTCTGCTCTAGCCATCCTTCTTTATATCATGCATTTTTCTTTTAGAGTATGCATGCTTTTATTTCTATGTTTATACAAAACTGTTTTCTTTTGCCCCAAATATCCTCTCACTTCCAATATCCAACCCTTCTTCTTCATGCTCTTTTATATCCTTTAAGACCCAGATCAGATGTGACTTTCCCCAGGTAGCCTACCTGGGGATTGTTGGGGCACCCCTGTTCTGCCCTCATATGGCACAATAAGAATACCTCAACCACTGGTTGCCATTATCTCTTCCTGTGTGTCTTTTCTCCCTATTTCTGTAAAATGCATATAAACATACACTCACACACACTTGTCCACACATACAGTCACAGACACAGAGACACACACCAGATAAAAGTAAAAACATTTTCTTTACTCTTTGAAAAATAACCCAGCCATTTAACAGAATGACCATTGCTGGTGATCAATAAATTGTTGAATGAGTCTTGATATGACTCCAAGATTTTAGGAAATACAGATGACCAAGACTATGAATATTTAAAATCTAGAATTAAAACTTTCTTGCCATAGTATCTCTAATTCTACATATTTTTAATAACAAATAATTTAATATGTATTATAAAATTGTAGCTACATTTAATTGTTATGATGCAATGATATATGCAATGATATATGTCAAAGTTTTACTCTCTATGAAATACTAGTACAATTTAGCTATTTATGACGTGGGTTATCTTTTATTTAAATTCAACTCTAAATAAACTCCTTCACAAATATGTCAATGATCTCAAAAATCTTTGTGTTATGTTAAAATAAATATTCTAGAGTAATCTCATACATATATATGCATATATATGTAGATATACCTTATATAAATCCCATTAATTAAAGTATTAGAGATTATTTGAAGTTTAAGTTATGGTTCTATGTAGGAGAAATTGAGCAGACACAATCTATGTTGACCAAGAATCTAATATTATTTCATTAGCATGACTTTTTTTTTGGCCGCACTGCACAGCGTGTGGGATCTTAGTTCCCTGACCAGATATTGAACCCGAGCCCTTGGCAGTGAAAGCATAGAGTCCTAACCACTGGACCACCAGGGAATTCCCTAGCATAATTATTTTTGAAGTAGGAAAATACTTAATTTGGAGGATCTAAGTGATTCTATGTAAATCAACAAATATTTACTGAGTAGGTCTTTTATAGATCAGGCATTGTTCTAAGACCCTGGCATACATCAGTGTATATACATAAGACATTTATTAAGATTTTGTTCAACCACTTCATAAAAATGTGATTAGTATATGTTTTATTCTCGTAAAGCCCCATTCTAAGACTCTGATGTATCACGATTGCATAACAACATGAGCTCCATGAGAAAAAAACAGTACTTTAATCATTTTTAATGACTATATACTGTCTCTGTGAAAGACTATAGTGGAAATATTTGGGGCATGGGACCACTTTGGGGTATCTTATATCATGCTACATACATGGCTATTTATCAATTCTATTCAAGTTGACATGTTCTTTTTCTGGCCTTCAGCCCCCAAACTGAGCTCCTTTAATACAGATGAAACATATGCTCAATATAAAAAGAATTTACACAAAGACACTTAATTTTCTTCCCAGATCTTGAATTACTTGGGAAATATGCCTGGTATTTGAGGGGAGGGATTATTTTAAATCACATTAGTAGAGGGTATTTGCCTTATGGATTAACATAAGACATTTACTCTTAAAAAATATGAAAAGGATCAGACACCTTTCTAATATAGAGCACATCAAAATATGATGGAATTTATCATATATAACTGAAATACACAAGATTAATTGAATTTATTTAAAAATTAGGGGTTTATAAGACTCCAACACTTCGTCTAAATTAGGCAGAGAACCTTGGCAGGAAACAATCAATAAGTAAAGAAGAAATTTTTCCTTTCCAATTTACCAGGGTATAGGTATGTCTTTGATACAGTGTAATAATATATTTTGGTATTTTTTACAAGCCAAAAGTGCAAGAATATATTTTGTTAGAAGTGGATGGTCACAAATGCTGTGTTTTCCTTAGATGAGATCAAAGATGATGTACTGGAAAATTCCAACAACAGCAATAGTAACTTTGACATTGCCATAGACCTAAATACTGTTAATTACTTTTGTATTTTTTAATAGAGACTCAAAGAACTAAAGCAAAGGGAATTTGCTCGAAATGTAGCATCTAAATCCAGGAAAGATGAAAGAAAACAGGAAAAGGCACTCCAACGCCTGCACAAGCTGGCCGAGCTAAGAAAGGAAACTGTATGGTGAGTCTACAGTAAAATGTTAAGTTTTCTTAAAACATGACAACAACAAAAAAGGAACTGAATAAAGGGCACAAATCTATCTATTTCTGTACCCAGAATAAGATGCTCACATTTTTATGGCTTTCTGTGGGCAGTAAACAGTAAATTGAATTTGAGTTTTATGCAAACACCTGTTTAATGCGCATTTCAATAAAAAGCCAAATTACTATAATTTTAGTTTGTAAAAAACTTAATTTTACATTATTCTTCTCTTTAAGCTATCTTAGTTTAATGCTATTCTATTTCTTGGTGAAATTCAAAACATTTGATTGAAGAAGAGACCAAAGCACCATCTCGTAGACTTTGTTATAAATGGAGTTTTAGGAGGAACTTATTTTTTCATTGAAAATTTGGAGAACTTTTATTTGCAATGATCTTTAGAACACATATGGAGTGAAAAAGAGAGGTTCCTTGCTCCATATGTATTCTTAATATATAAAGGTCAGGAAGGTCCTATGCATGTCAGAGGTAGGTTGAAACTAGTTTCACTGTGAATGAACTCTAACTGGACTATTAAAACTTTACAACTCTTACACTTTGACCTGCTTCTAACAGAGAGCAGCTATAAGGTTATAAATCAGAACTTAAAAATTCAGGCCAGGGCAATGTTATGAAAAGACAGCCACCCTTAGGGTACCCCCCCCCATTAAATAGGCCTCTCTGATTATTGTTTAAAACAAAGCTATTTTATGCCAAATTTATTTTATACAGAATAATGTTAGGGGATATTGACATATCAAAACATTGTTTGAGATGTCAGCTTTAGAAAAGTCAAAATAAAATTCAAATATATCTTGAATCCTATAGTGAACTGTTAATATCAAATATAACCTCTGTTGAATTATACCAACCAGATAGTTTTATTCTGTGTAGTAAAAAATGAAAAATTATACAAGTGCAAGTTTACATTTCATATTCTCGGACCTATGTAATTTAATTCATTTGCAAATGTAAAGTCTAATATATTAAGAGAAGTAGAGCTGATAATAAGATATGTACAAAAGAAGCAAAACTTCTTATCTAAATTACTTTTCTTAGCATACGTAAATATTTCACATTACACTGCTCCCCCAGACACATGATTTTCCCAGTAATTTGGTGCCTCTAATGAGGTGTAAATTAAGTAGTGTTGCTTCTTAATACCAAACAAGGTAATAAAACAGTCCACTGTGTTAGATATTGAAGAAATTATTTGATTTAAAAAATTTGCACCATTTATAACTTCTGAGAAACTAACTTTTTAGAAAAGCATGGAAAATTCTGCATAGCATAATTCTTTTGGGGTAAAGATGATACTTAGGTAGTTCTTTGTTTATGTGCTGGACAGTATCATTCTTTTAATAAGAGCTCACTATTTATGGTATACTGTAATTCCAAATAAATGGAAACCACATTGTAAGTATAGTCTTTTTCTATATTTACTCTATATAATGATATAATGGATAACTTCAGGATAATTTTTAAATATTAAGAACAGCCATTCCAAAAGACTCAGAGCTCTCATTGAGCATATCACCTGGCCTGTGGTAGATGCTCAGTGAACACTGGTTGAATTGAATTGTTGAACTGAATTCCCAGCCCTGCTTACATCATGACTGAGAGTTTTTCTTTAACTTCCTTCATATTCTCCATATAGGATCAATGATGTTGAGTATTTGTGAATTAAAAGTAATTTTATTTTAGAGAGTTCTGTATTCTAAAATGTCACTGAAGAGGCCATGGGGGTAAAAAAATTCTTGGTCTGGAAACACTGGCTGAGAGCATAGAAATGTCTTTGACCGTTGCTGTTAATAGCTATAAAAGTAACTTCAAGACATCATCTCCAAGTTATCCCAAACAATATCCAATAACTAAATTAAACTGTAGTTCTATGGAAGGTAATTGCACTACATGAAAGTAATTATCTTACAAAGATTTTAAAACTTGAAAAAAATCTTACGCTGACATTTCTAAGTTGTAAGTGTTTGAGTATTTTTCCTCAAGTGTCCTTTATGAAAACACACTTTTGTTTCTTTTTGTAGTGCTCCTGGAAGTGGTCCTATGTTCAAGTCAACAACTGTTACTGTGAGAGAAAATTGTAATGAAATTTCCCAAAGAGTTGTTGTGGATTCAGTTAATAACCAGGAAGATTTCAAATGTACTTTGATTCATAGCCAAGAGAATGCTAAAGGTGTTACCACTGTTGCTACAGATCCAGAAAGCGTGAAAAGTTATACCGCCAAAAAGAGCCAACTTGGAGATCAAGCCCAGGGGATTCACAGACATAAAATTGGCTTTTCTTTTGCATTTCCAAAGAAAGCATCCGTGAAGCTGGAGTCCTCAGCTGCAGCCTTCTCTGAATACAATGATGATGCCTCTGTGGAAAAAGGATTTAGCAGAAAAAGTAGATTTGTCCCCGGTGCTTGTCATCTTCAACTCTCTTCACCAACAGATGTGCTTTTGAGTTCTGAGGAGAAAGCTAATTCTTTTCATCCACAAGAAGGAAGGTGCACTGACAAAGAAACTGCTCAAACTCAAGAGATGAAAGAAGTTTCTAGTGAAAAAGATACATTACTATTACCTCCAATTTTCCAGTTTCAACTCCCTTCATCATCTGATGCAGATAATTGTCAAAATTCAGTCCCTTTAGCAGATCAAATTCCACTGGAAGATGTTATTATTAACGAAGACATACCTGTAAGTGGTAACACTTCTGACTTGCTAGGAAATAAATCCATAGTTCTTGATATGGCTAATGACTGCTTGTCTTTGCAAGCTACCATAGAAGAAAGTGTTAAGGACAATGATGCATCCACGACTGAAGCTGAATATAAAAATCACAGCCCTGACATGTTGGCCCCTTTAAATTCTGAAGAGGATAATATAACCCTACATAAAAAAATGGATTTATATAAAAGACCATGTGAGCCATTTGTACCCGTACTTAACAAAGATGGATCCACAGTTCTTCAGTGGCCATCAGAAATGCTGATTTACACAACTACTCAACCATCAATTTCCTATAGCTGTAATCCTCTCTGTTTTGACTTCAAGTCCACTAAATTAAACAACAATCTAGATAAAAATAAGCTGCCCTTAAATGATCTTTCTTCTCATCAGAAGGGAGAAGACATTTGCAAGAGACCAGTTTTTGATTGCAAGGACACATCTGTGACAGGACTTACTGATCATGAAATTGGAGGCAGCAGAAATGGATATACCCAAGTCACTCCTCTTTTGGCTGATGATACGCTCTCCAATAGCTGTGATTCCGGAAAAAATGAGAGTATGAGTCAGAGGTATAAAAATATTTCCTGTAGGATCAGAAAAACAAAAAAATATACTTTTACTAAAAATCAGATAAAACAGGATGTTCTTGGTGGCAAATACAACAAAATAAGATTGAAAGATACTAACGAACTCTGGTTCCATAAAAGTGGAAGAAAGAAAAAAAGAAGAAAGTTATGTCACCATAATTATGGAAAGAAAACCAAAGAATCAGAAGCGTATTTCAAAATGGAAAGAGAAAATAGTTACACTGATAAAACTAGGAAAAATCTACTGGAAACAATTTCAGAAAAACAGTATTTAGCTACAGAGCAATTATTAGACTCACAGCAATTACCTGATAAAAGGCCCAAATCAGCATCCATATACTTAAGTGAAAATGAAGAATTGTGTAAAACCCAGAACACTGAATACAATAATAATAAGAATATTATCAGTTCTAAAAACCACTGTAAAAAGAGCTCGGTTGTTTTAAATGGACAATCCAATTCAACAATGATACGTTCTGTGAAACATAATTTAACATACTCCAGAACTTACTGTAGTTGGAAAGCCAAAACGTCCAGCTGTAGTCAAGATCACAGATGCCTAGTTCTTCAAAATGAAATGAAATGCATGAGTCAGAACCAGGCAGTTAAAAGAGGTTATAATTCTCTCATTAATGAATCAGAAAGATGCCATCAAAAACGTAGACAACATTCATATTCTTATTCTTCAGATGAAAGTTTAGATCAACAGAATTATCTACCAGAAGAATTTTTGAGGCCACCCCATGTTTCTGCTCCTTGTAAACCTAAAAGGAAATGGAGGAGAAAAAGTAGATTCCACACCAGTTTTGAAGCTTTGGAACTCAAAGAGAAGACAGATTATCCCAGGAAAGGTAATTCTTTCTTACATCACCCAGATGAAATAATAAGTGAAGACAGAAAAGAGGAAATAAAACCACAAGAAACTGCAAATGTCAAAAGGATCTCAGAACAAATGGACCAAGTAGAAAATAAACTGTCTTTGCCCGCTAGCAGTCCCCTTCCTTCTGAAACCAGTGGTGAAACTGAGCAGGTCGTAATGGAGACCACTTCTGGTGAACTGTCAGAGATTTCCAATGAACCCACCACTTCAGTCTACATAGCTAGTGCCCCAACAAAAGAAGAAATGGACAGTACCTTGCTTGAACACAAAGAAAGAAGTGAGAATACAAATATTAATGAGAAGCAAATTCCTTTCAAGATGCCTAGTATTGAAAGGAACTTTAGACAGTCACAACCTAAATCATACCTTTGTCATTATGAACTGGCTGAGGCCCTTCCACAAGGAAAGATGAATGAGGCGTCAACTGAGTGGCTGTGTTTTAATTCAGGAATCCTTAATGCACAACCACCATTACCATTCAAAGAAGCACATGTCAGTGGCCATACCTTTGTAACAACGGAGCAGATCCTGGCTCCGTTAGCTTTACCAGAACAAGCATTATTGATTCCAATAGAAAACCATGACAAGTTCAAAAATCTACCATGTGAAGTCTACCAGCACATCATTCCGCCGAGCATGCTGGCCAACAAGGTCAAATTCACTTTTCCTCCAGCTGACCTCCCACCCCCTAGCACACCTCTGCAGCCTTTGCCTTTGCAGCAGCCCTTGTGTTCTACCTCTGTAACCGCTATCCACCATACTGTTTTGCAGCAGCATGCAGCAGCTGCTGCAGCCGCAGCAGCAGCTGCAGCTGCAGGAACCTTTAAAGTGCTTCAACCACACCAACAGTTTCTGTCCCAAGTCCCAGCTCTCACCAGAACATCGTTACCTCAGATCTCAGTAGGACCAGTAGGACCAAGGCTTTGTCCTGGGAATCAGCCAACTTTTGTTGCTTCTCCTCAGATGCCAATCATTCCAGCTTCAGTTCTTCATCCTAGCCATCTGGCTTTCTCACCTTTACCCCATGCACTCTTTCCTTCACTGCTGTCCCCCCACCCATCGGTCATCCCGCTGCAGCCCCTCTTCTAGTCATCACTATGAAAGGGAAAGAAAATATTCATGTGAAAACTATTGCTCTACACGTTGATGCTCATCTAAGTGGATAATTGCCTATTTAAATGGTGGAAATAAACTAGGCAAAATATGGCCTCATTGATAGGAAATCATTTACTGTAAGTGTAATGATGCAAATAAATCCTTAAGTTTCTGATATATAATATTAGTAAGGCACTGAATAGTTTGAAAATCAATATAATATATGCTGTATATTAAAATGATGTCTTAAGAGTATGTATAATGTATATAAAATATATTTATAGTACTGTAATTTATGTTGTAAAGTATGCTCTTTGTTTTTTTTTAACCTTTGTGTATTTGCACCTATTTAATGTTTAGACAAAGCTGATGGCACTATGTTTTGTACCATGTTCCTTGAAACTGTAAATTCAGTGAAAAAATCTCTCTTGCAATAAATTTTTGTTAAATATTTAAGTAAATCAAACCCTTGTTTTTAGTTGGTTTTCACTATTTTGAGACTGTATAGTAACAATAGATTTTGAATTTATATTGTTTCTTCTGTTTATTGGCATCTCTGAACCTCAGAGGATCAGCAAAATATCTTTGGCACTCTGTCAATACTTAAACTGTAATACTATCTTTCAGAATAAGTTTAAGTCCGTTTGCTTTTCTGTTTGTCATAATGTTGCTTATACTCAAAGTTTACTATATTTCATGAACACTTGGCCCTCTAGATAATAAACCATGGAAATTCTTGTTAAAGTAATGTTAGCATTTGGTGCGGTGGGGGGGCGAATAACTACAAAACGTGCAAAGTATTTAGTGTCGTTCTGGGAACTATTAAACAGTACTAGTAGGTAAGAAATAGCAAGTAACCAATATAAGTTCTTATAACATTTTTGTATGTCAACATTATCAAATGTATTGTGTTTATTTTCAATTGTTGCGGAGAATATACATATATAAGAATGTTGGCATGGATTAAGGAATAGGTTTAATTAATCACTAACCATTATATAACATCTTGGGAAGAATGGCATAAATACAATCTGGATATACTCTTAATTGAGAATCTGGAAGTGGGAAAGAGAGTGAATAAATAACTGTTCCTTCTGCAAATCTTTCTGGTAGTCATGTTTCTATCATATTTCCAAATCACGCAGGAACAATTAGAAAGTCTCCATCCATATCACCCTTCCAGATTCTGCTATATTTTTAATGACCATTGTATTCTTGTTCACTCAAGTGCTGCTTCTATGTGTACTAAAGAATATAATTATTTAATAGAAAACTAGGGAACATCACACTTCCCACAAGAGTTTCTAATGTGTACCTGCCTCAGTCCATGCCACTGGTTAAGACAAAGTCTGCATGCCTGGTGGAGAGGATTCAACTCACCATGTGCAAATGATAATGGATCATGGTAGCCTAGCAATGAATCCAGGCAAAAGAGAGGCCAACTGAGTCCTTCTAAAGGAAGAGCAACTTTTAAGTGATGCTGTATTGAAGAAATGCTTTTTCATAAGCTTACTGTAAGAACTGGGTTACCCTAAAAATATTGAGCATAAGCATATATTCCCATAGCAGAATAATATATTCAATTCTATTGTAAGAGTAATAAGGGGAAAAATCTATGTTGTATACTTTCTTGATTATGTGCCATAATAATCATTGATTTAAAGGTTTTCCTGAAAAACGGTTGTGAAAGACTGCATGATTGACAAATAAGAAGAAAAAATAATAAAAGAAGAAATTTTATTTCAAACACTAAGATAACATGTTCCAAAAATGGTAACTAGAATTGGAATGGGTGATTTTTCCCCAAGCAAAATATTTGAAACTATCTTTGAAGATAATATAGATGGGAATATCTACTGAGGAATGCTGACCCAGTTTGTTTTTAATATCAGAGCAGGATTGTTTCTGCTGTTTAAAATCAAACCAAGTGTTTCACTTTAAAATATGCAGATTTTTCCTCTTTTTTTGTCATCTTCTGGCTATCATCCCACATGTTCACCTCTTACCTCTTCTTTTTATTCTTTAATTCCTTTTTCTCCTGATCTTTTCCTTCTTAATTTCACTGTATACATCATTTGTATGTATCCTCTGCTTCTTTCTCCATGCTACCATTCCTTTTATTTTGTCTTCAATTCTGTTGCTCTGCTACATTTATTTTTGTTAAAATAATGCATTTAGGTATGCTTAACTTTTTAGTTGTAGCAGAATATACTTGCTTAGTAACTATATAATAGAAATTTCTAGAAAGTTTGAGGAGGAAAGTTCTCACTTAAGAGTAATTGAAACTCAACTTGGTAGATAAATTGATTGGGTTTTGTGGATACCAGTGGCTGGACAAGAAAAGAAAGTTAGCTGAGTATGTCGAAGCCATTTTTATTACAAACAATTTATTTAGGTACTTGATATCTTTGATAAGATATTGCTCATATAGTCTGGGCATCTGTTATAAGTTCGGGACTCAAAATCAATGTATGATGACACACTTGTTCATCTATTCTGATAACACCAACTCCATAATCAAGGGAATCAGGCCAATGGGCTGAAGATCAATAATAAGCAGAGCAATTAGACAGGTAAGTCAGGGTGGACTCACCAAGCAATGAGGCTGTCAGAGGACCACCAGTCAAGCTCATATTAGTGGCAGCAGGAGTCAGGCCAGTGTAGCAGTCATACACTGGAAGTAGGCTTGGGGATGGCCAATGGCTTGTCCATAAATCCTGGAGCTAAAATCCCAGTCCCATCCAGATGTAAATTATTATACATTCTATATAATCGGGGAATTTAAATGGTTCTAACACTATCTCTTACCCACCATATCTGGTCTGCTAGTTATAAGCATTGCTATAGATTTGTTATTGTAAATCTGAGTGGTTTGGAATATAGAATAAAACCTGAATGTAGAAAGTAACAAGTAACTACTGTAGCCAAGTAACAAAGGAACTCACATTGGATGACAGGAAGGAAACAAAGAAACTCATCTACTACTACTTCAACTTCTCTCTCTCTCTCTCTCTCCCCCCACCCCCGCCGTCTCTCTCTCATATATATGTATATCCAAGTCCTTTCATGTGTTGAAGCCCTGTATAAACTGTCCACAGGACATCTCAATCTAGATATCTGCTATGTATTTTGAACCCAAAACTCAAATCTGTGATCTTTCTTTATAGGTACCACTGAAACCTATTATTTGTCCTTTGTTTCAAAGCTCTGTGAATATCATATAATAACAAAAAAAATTTAAAAACTGTTCCAAGTCAGAAGCCAGGGTATTATGCCCACATAAAAATTAATCAATGAACCCATTTGGCTCCATTTCCTTAAGTTTTTCTCAGATATTTCTCACCAGTATACTGTATATAGTTCTAGTCCTAGTAGTTCATAATCTGAATTGCTGAGTTGCTGTTATAAATTAATGTCACTTTTCCCAATTTCCAATTCATACACTCTATCCTCCCCACTGCTGCCAGGGTTCCATTTTATAATGTAACCTTATTATGACATTCCTCTACTTTAAAGTCTATTATGGGCACTCAATTATTGTCAAGATAAACATCAAAGTTCTTAGCAAGTCATGGAAAATCTATGGTGGAGTAGATGCCAGCCTCCATAGTCAGGAACATCCATTCCAGAATTCCTCTAGGCCAATCACTCTAATCTACTTACAATCATCTTCAAGTTTGTGTGAGTATGTTCTGTTATCCTGCAATGCTTTCCTCCCTATATTTCTTCACTTGACTAACTACTAATGAGTCACAATTCAATTAATGTCAAGTTGTTTTCTTTTAGGAATTCTTACCCAAATTCCCTCCATCTCCAGATGTTAGCTTCCTGTCCTCTATTTTCACCTGGAATACTGTGCTCAAATATTGTTATGAAGTATTCTCTGTGTTGAATATATGGTCTGTTCTTCAAATTCACTAAATTAAGAGCTCCTTGAGTCAAAGTAGCATTTGATGCATAGTAAACACTCAATAAGTTTGTTAAATGAGAAGATAGAATGAGTTGGGAAAATGTAATTAAAAACTATGCAAATTGTATTACAAAGTTCCAGAACTGTTAACCATTTTTACTCCAAACTTGTTCTAAATCAGTCTGAAAAGATATATAATTTTCCATAATAATTAGGGCTTCAAAACACCATTTAGCATGAATAACTTATTTTTTAATGGAATTATGAATTATTTAAAATAGAACTCAGTGGGGGACTTCCCTAGTGGCACAGTGGTTAAGAATCCACCTGTCAATGCAGGGGACACGGGTTTGAGCCCTGGTCCGGGATGATCTCATATGCCATGGAGCAACTAAGCCCGTGCACCACAACTACTGAGCCTGCGCTCTAGAGCCTGTGAGCCACAACTACTGAGCCCATGAGCCACAACTACTGAAGCCCGTGCACCTAGAGCCCATGTTCTGCAACAAGAGAAGCCACTGCAATGAGAAGCCCACACACCACAACGAAGAGTAACCCCCGCTCACCATAACTAGAGAAAGCCCATGTGCAGCAACGAAGACCCAACGCAGCCAAAAATAAATAAATAAATTTATAAAAATTAAAATAAAATAGAGCTTAGTGAGCAATCAATAATCAAAGCATGATTTGAACCCTTTCCCCTGCCCTTGGAGAAAAGCACAAGCTGCTATCTATCATCTGTCTGTCTATCTATCTATCATCTATTTTTCATCTTTCTATTAGTACTTGTCACCAAACATTAGCATATTATGTGTCTGACATTAAATGAGATATTGGGATAAATGAATGAATAGAACACACCTACTACTCAGATATTAAAGTCCAGTAAAAGAGGCAGACATGCAAAATCTTGTGTTTAGCTATCCAAAGTTTGCTCTTTCATTATGTATTGATTTATATTCACCAATGTCTTTTTTTCCCACACTACTGTATTCTCCATTTCTCAGTCTTGTTTCTATTTTTTTTTCCCTCCATTTATTTGCCTAGCTAAGGCACTGTCCTTGGGAGTGAAAGTTGCCACCAGGGATGCTTTCCAATAAGTTGTTTACTTTCTCTCACAAATAAGATGATAAAGGCTTAAAGCTTACGTATATTATCAGTTGAGGTTCAAGTGTTGATTTAAAGCCTACAGTAAAATGCTATGCAATTTGTTCTGAGCTGCTGAGTATGATTGAAATCTAGCTCACCAACTGGCAGCCCTGTGGATTGTGTCCCCCTCCCCCCGACCCAGCATAGGCTACATTGGTACAGAGAAAGCGACTATTTTTCCTTTGCTCAAAGGCACCATTGCTCACTAAGCCAAATGCCTAGAGCAATATCCTTTTATTTATTCTCAGAGGCATCTTACAGACTAGCACCTGCCCTGAGCTTTCAATGCTTGGGAACATAGGATATGGAATCTACTTGAACCGGAAGCTCCTGGTAGAAAACTCTGAACATAACAAGGCTTTTCTTTTCTTTTAATCTCCTAAAATCTTATTTTTAAGTAACTGAATTATTTTTTTTACATTTTTGTGGTAATATTTTGAATATATTATTTACATATTTTACTAATATTTCCCTTTTTTAGGATTCTAGTTTTAACTGCTACATTTTAACTTTTTATAAATTACTTCCTAACCTTTTTATGGGGTATATTTTCTATGTATTTACTGTCTTCATACTATTTAGAATATTACATAATATATTTTAATTTTAAGAAGTAGGTCTCATAATATTCAGTGGAATTTATCATACTTTGTGGTTTAGTATTATTACCTTCCATATCTAGCTTGTATTGATTATCTCTAAGACTATTTTAATTCCCTCATTGAATATTAATTTCACTTCATTCCTCAGTATATTTATTGAAGGTACAGGCAGAAAGCATAAGTTTTTGGGAAGTGCCCACATATTAAGTAAAGGATCTTTGATGACATGCTTACATTAACCCTTCAGCCTTCTCCAAAAGGTTCTCCTATTCTTTTCACTACTTAATTCCTATAACCAGGAATTATACCCAGAACTAAATTTTCATTTTACCTACAAGAACTAGGATGTAATGCTCATCTAAATAGCCCATTTCATCTTGCTTCACAGGCTTAGTTCAACAGCTGGGCTTCTAACCGGAAAACCCTCTCAATGCATAAACTCATTGGTTACCCTACTTAGTCCACGATCTCCTTTAGGACAAAACTAGATCTCAGCTCCTTCCTAGCTCTCGTCAGCACTACACTGTGTTCTGGTGTTTCCCCTTTTCTGTTGCACCAATTAATTCAACATTTCATTGTTGCCTAAACTTGCTACCTGGACAGTGTCTTGATCCTCCTAGTTGTACTTGTTGAAGCTAACCTCTGTACTTGAGTTAATTATGTGGGTCCAAAATGCTTATTGACTTACATGACATGTTCCCTTCTTTGTGACAAATTCCTATTATATCCCTGGTCTGAGCCTGCCCAAATTGTGACATTTTAAATTCAAGGAGAGTGAGTTTTTAAAAATCCAACATTTCAGCTGCCTTACTCTTGTGGACTGTATTAAATTTCCCACACACTATTGAAAACAACTAAGTTTCAAATTAATGCTTTGAATTTCAGGTAATCTGCTTATCTTTTTCAACTATTTTTAATCTAAATGATTTTACAAGTGGCTCTTACTTTAACGTATATAAAGTTGGTAAGTCATTAATCTTCACATTAAACTAGTAAGCCTAAAACTAACTATAGATTTTATTAAATGGCTTCTACCTCCAGAACAGTTGTACTGAAACAAAAGTGATAGAAATATTAATATGTTTTACTGAGATGAGAAATCTATTTTCTGTCCTGAAGTGCAGCGGTCCTGACCATGACCTATGTGAAGCCATAACATTTGTTAGGTAGTGTGAAACGTAACGTGATATTTTAAATACATTTTAGACATTAGCAATTATCATTGCATTTTGCATATCCAAAGATTGCCAGGGTGCTTGCTTATCTGCTATTCTAATATGTAATAATAGTTCGACATGACCTTTTTCAATTGTCAAACAAAGATTTATTTGTAAAATTGAAAATCAGTGTTTCTCCAGTATTCATATAACATTATTTTTTCATATAAATAATCTTTGCCTAAACGTGCCAGCATAGAAAGGACTCTACAGAAATCCATTATACCAATAAGTCTAGCTACAATTGGAGGTAACTATTAAAACTTATTATAGTTGTACTGTCAAGTTGTTAGAGTCCCCATCTATGTTAAGAACTGGGTTATGCATTTTGACTGCAATGATACTTTACTGACAGTAAAGATTTTTTTTAAATGGCTATGAATATAGAGTTTTAGATGGAATAGAAATATAATACTGTCTCTACATGAAAAATAATACATTATGGTATTTCCATACACAAATTTAAATTGAATCCCCCTATAAACAGTGAACTCAGAGCTTAGTGAGGGAAAGTGTTTTTGTTTTTGTTTTTTCATCTCCTGCGTTGTTACTTGGAAACTTGGAAGCTATTTACAGTACTGTACTGAATGATTTTCCCTTCCCTCCCAAGATCCAGTCTCATTATACTGCATGCTAGTCACTGCCTGGAAGTCCTGGACATTGTCCCTTTGACAATGCTGCTCTCTCTTTACAGTCACAGTCAAGAGGATGAGTGGAACAGGCCACACTGCTTCTATGTCATAATGTCCCGTAATGCCTTCCAAGAAGAACACATGGAACTTTCTGAATGGAAGTATTGGGACATTTTGAGGGGGGGGTGGAGGGATTACAAAGTGAGAATGTAAATGTTAAAAATCAGGCGCTGAATACAGACTTTCCTTGGTAATAAATTCAGCCATTCACAAGAAGTGAATGTTTTAGTACCTAATCGGGCTCTTTGCACTCAGATGTGCTGCGTCCCTCTCCAACTCCCTTCAAATCTTCATCCTATTTTGAGAGATACTGTCATTCTTGCTTCAGTAAATAATACATTTTCTGAAGCCCAAATCATTCAGTTAAGATTAGCACTCGGGGAGGATACTGGCAGACCGTTTTCAGCTGGTCGTCACTCCTAATTCCACCAGAACACAGAGATTGAGACATTGGTACTCCAAATTCGAAGTCTGAAGAATGAGTTTTGTCTCTCCAGATATACTTTGTGGAACACACACACACACACACACACACACACACACACACACACACCTTCCAAGAACTGCCTAATTGTTGCTGCCTGGAATTCCTGGATGTTTTTCCCTAAACAAGATGCTACCCTCTGTCTCTGCACAGTCAGTCAGGAGGTGGAATGGGATATATTCTCAGGTACATAGAGTCACAGATGCGAAAAAATTTTCTTAACTGCTTGGAAAACTGTAAGATGCCTTCCTTTTCCATGTCATCATAAATCTCATGTTTCTTTAGGTCTTGCATGGAAAATGCCATGATAACTATTCTAGTAAATTATTGAATAACTGGCTAGTGAGGTGCTTGTCCTCAATTTTGATCAGCAGTGAGAGGACTGAATAAACAATTTATGGCTAATAATATAATTTCAGGCTATGACTACACTATTCTCATTTTGAGACACCCCTTCAATTTATTATTTAGGAAAACTTGTCTCATGATCATTTATGTCTACTATGTTCCAGGGTTCTACTAGGCTCTGGAGAGACAGAGCTAGAAATAAAACCTATCAAGAATAAGTTTAGAATTGGGAGGAAATAGATAATTAAATTGGCAATTTTAATATGATGGGCTGCATAACATAATAAATGTGATAAACAATATGTTATGAAAGAGAATATGCCACATTAAGGAAACAAAAGCGTAAAAAGGGTTCTTTTTGATAGATGAGGCTGAGAGATAAGACAAAAGCAGATCATTAGGACTTTATAGTTAGGATGATAGTCATTACAGTTTTTAAATAGTGAGACGACTGGCCTTTATCAGAGTTGCAGATTAGAAATATCACTAGGATTACATAAGGAAGAATTAACTAGTATGTGTGCATTTGTTTAAGAGTGTTGAGGATGTCAGAAAAATAAAAAAGAGTTTCAAGCAGAAGCAAGCAAATAAATATAATGTTGGTTTGATAATCTAGAAGTTAGATAATCTAGGGCTATTTAAGAGTAGACTTTATAGGAAAAGTTTTTGAAGAGAGTAAGAGAGGATTTAAAAATGAAATTTGAGTTTCAGGTCTGGTCCATTTGACCAATGTGATTATTTACCAATAATGAAAAGGCAGA
This sequence comes from Phocoena phocoena, assembly GCF_963924675.1. Taxonomy (NCBI): domain Eukaryota; kingdom Metazoa; phylum Chordata; class Mammalia; order Artiodactyla; family Phocoenidae; genus Phocoena; species Phocoena phocoena. The sequence continues at coordinate 66,543,262 of NC_089225.1, forward strand.
AGACAAGAATGGAAAAAACTTTATAAAAGTTGGAAAGTTTAGGGGAATGGAAGATAATATTTTTTTATACATTAAACTTGAGGCACCTAGAATATATACAAATAGAGTTATCTTGCAAATACATGAATATGTAGTAAAAAATTCCCTTACCTGAAACAATCAGAACTGGTTTGTTGTTAGTTATTTGAATAAAGTGAGAAAGCACACATCATGGCACGTATGCACAATGGAACAGTGTAAACATTGTATATTAACTCATTATCTTATTGTGTATTAAATTCACCAATATTGTGCTATAAGCCCAAGGCCTTTTCTTTGAATATCTGTTTACCCATTGAAGTTGTTCGTCATCTTTTCTTATATAATCCGCAGTCAAATAATCTATGACTTCCAGACATTAATTTAAAGTACACTACTGAACAAATCCAAAGAATTTTTTACTTATTTATTTTTCTCCAGTCTTACTTTGTTGCCATACCCATGCCATAGTTGACATCATTTATTAGCAACTCAGCCTAATTTAGAATTTCTAAAGCATTAAACTTCATTGTTGTAGGAATAAACTTGATCTCCTGGTACTCATATTTCATCACTTGGCTTAACACTGAATTAAATTATGTGCTTGTAGTAATAAATGCAACATGCACAAAATGATTTGAGAACAAACAAATTTGAATCTTGGCAAGCAAATTATTAACTGCAGTGAAGATAACTACAATGGCATCACACATAATAGCTCAGTAGCTTCACATTATGCCTTGGGCTTCAGTTTCATAGAAAATAAGAATTTAATCACTCTGAGATGGAAATACAGATATTTTGAAAGAGAAACTACTGCACAGGTCTAAAGTTCAAAAGAGACATATACTAAAAAAAATTATCCTGAAATCATCACCCTGATCATTTTAATTAAAGTCTTAGAAGGCTTGAGATAAGCCCCAGGGAGAACGTATAAAGAGAGAAATGGATCCTAAAAATACAAGCAATATTTAAGCTTGGAAAGAGGAGAAAGAAACTATGGAGGACACAGAGAAGTTTCCATAGAGCTAGAGTATAAACTAGAGAATTATAGTACCATGGAAATAGTGGCAAGAGATTGTTTTAAGTAAAAAGAGTATGTTAAGAGTTGTAAATATCATAAGGTAGTTAAGTAAACAAGAACTATTCATTTTTCATTTAATGACCTAAATCATTTTTGTTTATCAATTTTGACATAGTAACTTTACTAGAAATGTGAGCCAAGAAGCCACATTTCACTGAGTTTAACAGAGAGTCGTGGGCAAGAAAGTGTAAGCAAACTTTTTTAGAAAATCTATGAGGTACAAAAAAAGATGCAACTATGGTTGTAAAGACTATAAAAATAGTTTTAAACTTTATAAAAGACTAAGTCCAAGACTATGGTAAATACATGAAAATTTGACAATTAGTCAATTAATTATTTGCAATTTATATTCCCTACATACTAATTTAGAGATACGAATGTATGCTCACAGCATCCCCTGTGCTCAAAGTCTGTGTTCTTGGACACTTTACAATAGCTCATCTCTGTAGCCTTTATTCACAGAGCTACATCTATTGCAGCCTATGCAGGAAAGTTGGGAGCCTCATTAGAGGCTTTCAAATATCATAGCTTAGGTAATCTAACATTTTCTAAGGATGAGCTCTTGCACCCCCAATTGAAGTGTATCTACACTGGAAATAAGGGAAAAAGAAAAAAAGATAATGTGAATATAGAGCAAAAGAAAAAAAGAACACTATTGGAATATTAAAACTGAATTTACAAATATTTGACAGTACATCACTACGTTAGGATGAATTAATCCCTATTTTTTAAGTATTATTTGCAGTTATCTTTCACCTCCTTTGACTTTCCATAATTCAGTTCCATAATTCAATTACAGTTGCCTGAAATGTATAGCAGGCTCATTACATCATGTGGCACATATATACAATGGAATATTACTCAGCCATAAAAAGGAATGAAATTGTGTTATTTGTAGTGAGGTGGATGGACCTAGAGTCTGTCATACAGAGTGAAGTAAGTCAAAAAGAGAAAAACAAATACCACATGCTAACACATATATATGGAATCTAAAAAAAAAAAAAAAGGTCATGAAGAACCTAGGGGCAAGACAGGAATAAAGACATAGACCTACTAGAGAATAGACTTGAGGACACGGGGAGGGGGAAGGGTAAGCTGGGACAAAGTGAGAAAGTGGTAGTGTATATGGACATATATACACTACCAAATGTAAAATAGATAGCTAGTGGGAAGCAGTCGCATAGCACAGGGAGATCAGCTCGGTGCTTTGTGACGAGCTAGAAGGGTGGGACAGGGAGGGTGGGAGGGAGAGAGACACAAGAGGGAAGAGATATGGGGGTATATGTATATGTATAACTGATTCACTTCGTTATAAAGCAGAAACTAACACACCACTGTAAAGCAATTATACTCCAATAAAAACAGTTAAAAAAAAAAAAAAAAACCTCTGGATTTGATGCCAGTGGATCTGGATTTTCTATAAGCTTTCCTCAAGAATTCCTACCTCTGTGGACCTGAGAATTCTTACATTTTCATTCACCCTAACATTTGAGGAACAGTGATTACAAACTTAATTTTAGTTGGAGTATGCAACTATAGAATTGTGTGACCTCAGTAGCATCTGGGAAGCATTATCCATGTACATGGTCACTGCTTAAATATCTCCATGGGCATATTCTTGACTGTTAACATTTTAATGAAAAGGCTCATGAAAATATTCTTCAGAGCTGCTTTTTTAGTTCAAGACTTAAGTTTGGAAGAGTAAAAGTTAAACTAGATTTCCTAATCTCTGCAGTATTTAGACACGTAGTCTTTGGATGGCGATGGTGCCAGAACTGAGCTCTGCCACTTACTATCAATAAGACTTGGGCAAATCAATTAACCTCTTTGAACCTCTCTTTCTCCTAACTAAAATGGAATAACAATACCTACCTCACAGAGTTGTTATGAGGATGAAATCAAGGGCTTACACAGTGTTGGAATATAATAAGCAGGCAGTAGTGGTAGCTATCATTTCCTGCCTGTTATTACATAGTTAATGAGAAGCAGAATCTGAAACAAGAAATTTTTGTGAAAATGATTTACTAAAAAATTGCTTTCAGGGCTTGCCTGGTGGCGCAGTGGTGGAGGGTCCGCCTGCCGATGCAGGGGACACGGGTTCGTGCCCCGGTCCGGGAGGATCCCACATGCCGAGGAGCGGCTAGGCCTGTGAGCCATGGCTGCTGAGCCTGCACGTCTGGAGCCCGTGCTCTGCAGCGGGAGAGGCCACAGCAGTGAGAGGCCTGCTTACCACAAAAAAATAAAAGTGCTTTCAGGAGAACCTAGGAAGGTAATAGGGAAAACAGAAGAGGAAATAGAAGTTAAAAAGAATATTATTTCCAGAAAGTCCTATGGAGGGTACATATAGCTGATCCCTCAGGGAAACGTGGAAGTGTAAGCTTCACTTCAGTGTTTTTCTTGAATAGAAACATAGTGAGCTATCAATTCAAGCACCAATCAATCACTGGCTAAGAACTGCCATCAAGTAACAAACTCTCAGCTTCTTGCAACTCTGCAAAGTGTAGGCAAGGTGGCATCAGTATCCCAAGGGAAGTTCTCTGAAGAGAGTTGCTAGTGCAGACCTTTAGAAATGAAATTACAGAGAAGCCAGGGGACTGGTACACACAAAGATTAAAAGAAGAAATCCCAGTGTCTGCAACACTGACTTTTTTTTTGTTTCATAGCTTACTTCATTAGAATCATATAACACTCTTGTTTTCAAATGGGATTTCTTTGACTTTTCCCCTCTCCACCTCCAAAAGTTACAAAAAATTCCTCTACCTTAGAAGGAGATATTAAGAAAACATTTTTATAAGGTAGAAGGTGTTGAAAGACAATTCTCCAAGTGTCTCTCACATTTCTATATGCCGTCTAAGTGAGGCACTGACTGCTTTTGGTTCTGAATTATTTTTAATAATGTTTGAATAGTGAACAGCCTTGGAAAAGAATGATAGTTTCTCTCTCTGGAAGAAAGGGTAAGCACGCTTAATGTCCATCATTAAGAGAAAATTGGGCTCTCTAAGCTCAGCATTCCTCTTCTTTAATGCAACAGACTATGTGCAGATGCCACCTGGTTCTTTTCACATGAACCAGCCAGAATTGGGGGTAAGAGAGCTTGCACCAAAATGCTGATACTCAGGCTAATGTTACTGTCCTGAATAAGAAGCACTGTCCTTCATCTCTAACCTAAGAGTCTCATGTCTTCTACCAGAATTCATGAACCCATGGCAGGCTAACCTGTTATCTTTTAAGTAGGTTAAATCTCAGACCCATCACAGCCCTTGACTGAAAGGATTTCATATAAAATATTACATTGTTGGTTTACATTAATCTTGTTTACTTTAGTTAATTTCTCTGATCATCTTTGCTCCTTTTCCATGAATAAAGTACAATTAAAATAAAGGAAATATTAACCTAAAATATCTGATCAAAAATTAGTTCTATGTCTTAGAATACATTGCTTATTCACAAGAGGAAAAAAACATACAAAAATAACTTTGTTCATTGAACATAACATTTTTCTTTAATTGTATTTATATGTTTATATGTAACAGGAATAATAATTCCAAGGTGTTAAGGAATGTTGAGTTCACAGCAAAGGTATTGATCCATGTAGATAAATAAGACTTTGGTGTCCACTACTACATAGAGGTTTGCAGACAGGTCAGAACAGGTTGTGTATAGGTCCTTTTTTGTAACCATTGCTTCTGAAACCTATTGGGGAGCTCTCATTTTTAAAATTCCAATAAAGACAATTAGAACAGAGACAGACAGAAAGAGGAAACAGCACATAAAAATGATGAAAGAAAGGGCAAAGCAGTTGAGATGTTTGGAAAGTTCCTTTACAATAAAGTTCCTTTACTGACCACAAACTAACATGTACACAAACTAACATGTATAAGAAGATAGTAGACCACAAGAAGACAATCTTCTTGTAGGGAAACAAAAACCTAACTTGGGTGTTGGTCAGAACATAATGTTTATTTTCTAGCTATTACAGTAATTTGGAACACGATCTTTAACAAGGACATCGTCCTGTGATTTAGAGATTTCTCCCATTATAATTAGGAAGCTGAATTAAATAATCTTTAATTAAATGAATGACCATATTTGGTAAGGAATTACATTATTTGTTCTAAATTATATCTCCATCCATCACTGTATGTCCTGGTTCTGGAACAGTTAATAAGAAATTTTAAATTGTACTCAATTTAAAATAATTGATTGAAGAGAACATATGTCTGGAATAATAACTAGTACATAATATGTATTACATTCTGGTATCCTCCAGATTCAAAATATGGGGTAACTTAGATGATTTATACACTGATTACTTGTCCAGAGTAGGTATTAAGTGATTCTTTGTTGACCATTATAGTTTATAAATTATAAATATAGAATTTAACAGTGGTTCAGTTCATCTGAAATATAAATATGTTTTCCAAAATTCTAATTTATTAACTTTGACCTGAAGCCATTTGTACCTTGACAGTTAATCTGGACATAAAAATATATTATGAATGAATGGGAATAATCACTTAGAAAAATGAATGTTTATAAGAAAAGCAATATAGCCTTTATTCATTTTAGCTTCAGTCTCATGATGTTATTAGAAAAGTAGACTGGATTTAATAATAGCGTTCTTCCTTTGCCATAAATCTCTAGCATCCCCAAATGAGATATTGCAGAAATAATATGACTGAAAATCAGGTACTACTGTGTGTCAACAAAAACACTGTTCTTTCTTTGGTGGCAAAAATAGATGAGGAGATTAAAATAAAGAGCATTATAGACATTTTGACTCTACAAAGTTGTCAAGCAAGGGGCAAAATATATTCATTCTTGAGCCAGTTTTAAAACAAATTATAGCGATAAGACCATAACACCAAAATGTTGGATAAAACAAAAATTATTATAGGACACTTCCTGGATGTCTATCCAATAGCCATTTTTTTAAGGTGGCCACTTCTTATCCATGTAAACTCTGCTTTATGAGATAATAAATCTTCCTTATTGTTTGTATCTTATGAAATTGAGTTTTTTATTTATGGTAACTTTCAGTTGCATGAAATCCTCCTTGACAGAGTTAAATCTGTGTAATAAGTATATGGACATGTATGGAGTGAATTTACATTAACTGAAGCTCAGTAACTTTATATTCTATTACATTGATCTATTTAGCATTCTTACATTTTAAATTAATCCTCATATGAAATCTGTTTTAATAATCCCATTTTATTGACAAGTAAACCACAGTTAAGGGAGTATTTGTCCATGACCACATGCTAAATAAGTAGTAAAAGATGCGTGGGGTGTGTGTGTGTGTGTTTGTATGTACTTAATTAATGGACTTTTTATAAAACAGTTAAATAATTACAGAAATATTGAGCAGGTAATTCAGAGAGTTCTCATATACATCCCTTCCCTATCACACAATTTCCCTATTATTAACAACTTGCATTAGTGTGGTATATTTGTTACAACTGATGAATCAATATTGACACACTATCATTAACAAAAGTCCATAGTTTATAATAAGGTTCATTCTCTGTATTGTACAATTCGATAGATTTTGACAAATGCAAAATATCATGTAACCACCATTACAGTATACACATAATAGTTTCAGTGCTCTAAAAATCCCATTTTTATCTACTGGTCCCTTCCTCTCTCCCTCTGAACCACTGACAACAACTAATCTTTTTACTTTCAATACAGTTTTGCCTTTTCCAGAATGTCACATAATTGGAAGCATACAGTATGTGGCTTTTCAATACTGGCTTCTTCACAAACCCATGTGCATTTAAGTTTCATTAGTGTATTTCTGTGGCTTGATAGCTCATTCTTTTTAATACTTAATTACAGTCCATTATTTGAATATACCACAGTCTGTTTATATATTTAAGGGGATATTAGTTGCTTCCTGCTTTTGGTGATTATGAATAGAGCTGCTAGAAGCATCCATGTGGAGGTTTTTATATAAACATAGGTTTTCAATTCAATTGGCTCTCTATTCTGTTCTATTGATTTATTTATCTGTTCTTTCACCAGTACCACATTATCTAGACTATCATAACTTTATAGTAAGTCTTAGAGTCAAGTAGTGTCAGTCCTCCAACTCTTTTCTTCTTCAGGATTGTGCTGCCTCTCCTGGATCTTTTGCTTTCCATATAAATTTTAGAATAAGTTTGTCAATGCTCACAAAATAGCTTGCTGCGATTTTGATTACAAGGTGTTGAAACTATAGATCAAGGTGGGAAAATTAACATCTTAATAATATTTTGTCTTCCTACCCATGAACATAAAAAATCTATTTATTTAGACCACCTTTGATTTTTTTCAACTGGGCTTTGTAACTCCCATCTATAAATCCTGTATTTATTTGTTAGATGTATACATAAATATTTCAATTTTTATTGTGCTAATGTAAGTGGCTGTTATTGTCTCTCCAAAATTCATAGGTTGAAGCCCTAGCTCCCACTGTGAGTGTATTTGGAGATGGGGCCTTTAAGGAAATAACTAAGGTTAAATGAGGTTAAAAGGATTGGGTCCTAATCCAATAGAATTGATGTCCTTATAAAAAAAGGAAGAAACACCAGGAGTGTGTACACAAAGAGAAAAGGCCATGTGAAGACACAAGGAGAAGACAGCTGTTTGCTAGGCAAGGAGAGAGTTCTCAGGAGAAACCAACCCTCCCAGCACCTTGATCTTGGACTTAACAGCCTCCAAAACTGTAAGAAAATACATTTCTGTTGTTTAAGCCACTCTGTGTGTGGTATTTTGTTACAGCGGCCTGAGCAGCCTAATACAATGGTATTGTGCTCTTAATTTCAAATTCCAATTATTCATTGCTGGTATTTAGAAAAGCAATTGACTTTTATATACTAACATTGTACACCACAACCTTGCTACAGTCATTTATTAGAACCAGGAATTCTTTGTGATTGTTAAGGATTTTCTACATACACAGTCATGTCATTTGTGAATAAAAAGTTTTATTTCTTCTTCCCCAATCTTCATACCTTAACTTCCTCTCCTTGCCTTATTGCATTAACTAGAACTACTAGTACAATGTTGAATAAGAGTACTAAGAGAGGGCATCCTTGCCTTGTGCCTGATCTCAGGGCGAAAGCATCTAGTTTCTCACCTTAAGTATGATGGTACCTACTTTATTTTAAATAATTGTCCCACAGTTCTTGGATATAATCTTCATTTTTTTTTCATCTTTTATCTGTTTGCAGTTCAGGTTGGAAATTTTCTATTGACAAGTTTTCAAGCTCAGTGATACTCTCTTTGGCCACATCCAGCCTGCTAATGTGCTTATCAATGTCATTTTTCTTTTCTGCTAGTTTTTTTTTATTTTTTTAACATTTCCTTCTGATTTTTGCTTTGTGGTTCCATCCCTCTGCTTACATTACCCATCTGTTTGCATGCTGCCTACTTTTTGCATGAGTACATTTATCATATTAAATTGATTTAAATTCTCTAAATGTGATTTTAAATTCTCTAAATTCATTCTAAAATCAGTTTCATATCTCACTTTTGTTCTGATGCTTTGTCTCATGTCTTCTAGCATGTGTTATATTTTGCTTTTGCTGTTATTGTTGAAAACTGGGCATGATATATCACATAATGTGAGGTTTTATGTTAGTCTGGCTTGGTGCTGGACTGTGTATAATATTTTCTGTAGATATAGGTGCCAGAGGCTTCAGTTTCCTCATTTGTACTTTTTTCTCTCCTGTTTTCTTTGGGTTTCCTTAAGAACTTAATCGAGTCTGTGTCTTGCAGCTCTTTCAGTAATAATCTACTGTTATTATTCTGATGCCTCCTGATGTGATGTTAAGATATGGGGGAAGGGAAGCATTCAAATGTTTTACAGTTAAATCTCAGTTTTCATTGGCCTGAGTCACTGGGCTGTGATTCAGAAACATTTCATAACCTTTTTTTTAACCCCCGAGCATAAGGTATAATGGATAGGGAGTCAGGAGCTGTCTAATTGCTCTGCCCCCAGGTTAGATAATGCTCTGGTAAAGTCATTTCCCCTGAAGGGCAAACTTTTGTTATAGAGACGGCTCTGGGCCTATTTCCAGCGCTTTCTTATTTTCTAGGTGTATTTCAAAATGGGTACATTTCTCCTTCTCCTCACAATTGTTACAGTGGGCACCTGGTGGGGTTGCTGTAGGTAAAATTCATGAAAATTCAGGGTGACCCCTCTAAGATTGGGCTCCCAGGAGATTTTAGTTAAACTACTGTCAAGCTAGTACACACTCAGCCTGCAGAAATTCATCGAAATGACTCTTCAAGTATTCCTACCAGTTAATGGCCTCAGTTGCTTCAGCTCCAGGTAACCTGATCCTGACCATGGCTGTGATTGTCTTTATCTGCCTCTCTCTAGATTTCTGGAACGCCGTTTGTCCTGTGGCCTCAATTCCCTGGAGGATATAAACAAAGTCAGTGATTTGGGGTTTGCTAAATTTTCATCTTGCTCTGAGGATCAGAGTGATGATACACACACAAAAAAGTAAAAGCAACCCGAACCCAACACTAAAGATGGTCATCAAACCACAAGAATTTCCAACTTTTAAATGATGGAGCTCAAGCCAGAAGTCTGTAAAAGAGTGTTTTAATCTCAGTTCTGTTTACGAATGATGAAACTATACCCAATAACACATGAAGAAATTATATACGAGCAATGAAGTATCTAAATAATTACAATGTGAAAGATTGTGAAGAAATCTTGTACTACCTAGATGTACTTATTAAAGAAAGCATCTTTCTTTCTGTTTTGTACATTTGTTTTTGAGGGCATTTTTGTACCAATCAGGAGTTTTTCAGGTACAAATTGTAAAAAGACAACTCAGTTAGCTAGATCCAAAGGTCAATATTACTCATATGACTTGGAAGTCCCAGGGCTAAGCTTATATCGGGCTTGACTGGAGTCATTGTCTCAAAAACCATAGTCAGGGATTTCTTCCTGCTATCGCAGTAGAATGGGAAGTAAAGCATGATGTTTGGCATCCCAAAGGGACCATGTGTTTGGAACTATCAATTTATTATCTCAGCTTCAAATCCAGTGGGGTTTTTTTCCCCGTTCTGCAATAATAGAGCTGGATTCTGAGCACTTTTCCTTGGCAGAGAGTAAGATGTTTACTTTTTCAGCACAGGGTGATGTAGATATAGAACTAGAGAAAAGGGCATCTCTTCCCATTACAGTGTAGTTCCATTTTTATTTTTTCTGCTCCTCTCACGGCTGCCAGTATTGTGTGTTGGGGAACATTCAGTTACATTCTGCCCAGCTAGAAGCCTGGAGAAAGTAGCCCCTCAGTGTGCTTACAGCCTCGGCCTTAGCTCAGTGACAATGTCAATGAAGCTGTCCCTGAACCGACACCACACACCTAAACTACTCAGCCAGCACATGAGCTCCTGATGCTTCTATTTCTTTCCTGCATCTGCCCTCCAACCTTGGCTTGCCCTCCAGCCTGGAAGCGTTTTCTCCTTGCCAGTCTCAGCCATAAATTTCCTCCCCACTTGCATGCCAGCAACAATCCACCTATACCCTGAAAGTTGTTTCCTATTTTCCAATCAGTTTCTTGTCCACTAGCCTTGACCCAACTGCATCCTGGAGGGATATTTCCTGCTTTCTTGATAACTGCACACCAGCTCTTACCTGGAACAACTCAGAGAGCTTCCAGTGGGTCGCAGCCACACTTCTCCAATGGGACCTTTCTAGAGTACTCTCTGGCATTTCTAGGCTGTTCATTAGACCCCTACAGAAACTTCATTGTCAACTCTCACTATAGCTAATAATTTTTCATATTAAACTACCCCCATATGAATTTGTGATTTATGTCTCCTGATTGTATCCTCGTTGATACAATGTATCATGAGGATGAAGTAGTTTCTAAAGGATAAGTTCAGGGAAACTATAATGTAATTATTACATAATTCCTGATTTGAAAGTCACCATTATATGAAATTATTAGATTATATATAAAGGAATATTATCTTATTTCTTTCATATATTGTTTCCCCCTCCCCATTACTATATTTTAACCATAATTCTGGTTTTTCAGTGCTAAAATCAGATGTTTTTAAATAACTCTTCTCCTGTGGATAACATGTTTAACAATGTTCCTTGCTGCTGTATCCACTATAAAGAAAGAAAGAAAGAAGGGCATGCTCACAACATCTGATCAATATTTATTCATAGCTAGACATAAACATTTATGAAAGGTATGTATGGGAAGAAATAATTGAGAATCTCTAAATTTGTGAAAGTCGGCATGTTTGTATAAATCCATACCTACCTTGACAATTCTGTTGAGAATCATCTATTTATCAATTTTCACACGTTTTATTTCTTGTCACTGGCTATTCTGTTGAATAGTTTCACAAATTACTTCTCCTTAATTCCTGACAGAGTAAGCAATGGACTTTTATGCCATTGCTAAATTTTTCACTGTTGCCTTTACATTTATACCAAATTTCTATTGTATGTCTAAAAAACCAGCTGTTTCTTGGACTTTTTTGTCATCTCATTACTTTTATTACCAGTCTAGTAATTAGATATTCTCTGGTGACCATTTTAAAATAAAGAAAATTGTGTATCCCATCCCCACCCCCATGAGGGGTGGCCTGCAGAGAGGGAGAGAATGAGGGTTGTGCCACTGTCAGGGGCTTGGTGTCGAGAATGTATGAACCTGTTGTGTTGTGCCACTCTGTGGCGAAGGGGCAGACATCCTGGTTGGAGGGTGGGCGGGAGACCCGGGTGGGCATTTTTCCAGGAGGGCAGGTACGTGAGGATGGCCGGTAGGTACATGGGGGAATGCTCGGCGCTGATGATTTTTGGAAAAGTTCATATTGGGGTCCCCATGGGGTACTGCCTCGCACAGGTCAAGGTGGCTGTCATCTAGGGGTCTACAGATGATAGGTGCTGGGGAGGACGGGGATGGGGGTGGGGTCGTGTGCTGCTGGTGGAGGTGAGAACTGGTGCGGTCACTGTGGAGAGCAGTGTAGAGGTTCCTTAGAAGACTGAAGGTGAAGCTGCTATGTGGCCAGCAGTCCCACTCCTTGGTCTATATCCCAAAGGAGCAAGGACTCTACTTCAAGGGAATGCATGCGCCCTATGGCACTGTTTGCAGTGACCGAGGCATGGGCACAGTCCAGGTGCTCATCAGCAGACGATTTGCTGGGGAGGATGTGGTGTGGGTGTATAATTACTCGGCCATGGGAAGGAATGGGATATTGCTGTTTGCAGCGGCATGTATGGACCTGGAGGGTATTTGCTTGGTGAGGTAGGTCAGACAGATAGGGACTCAGGTTGTATGATGTCGCTTGTGTGTGTGTGGTCTAGGAATGATACACATGAATGTGTGTACTGGTCAAGGGTGGACTTGGAGACGTGAAGGGCAGTCTTGTGGTTGTTAAGGGGGAGGGGGAAGGAGAGAGGGACAGATTGGGAGTGTGGGATTGACAGATGTAGACTACTATACATAAGGTGGATGGGTGGCGTGGGATTTCCTGTATAGTACAGGAAATGGTATTCAATATCTTGTGATGACCTACAATGGAGTGTGATTTGAAGAAAGAATGGCTGGGTCGTTTTGCTGTGCGCTTGATGCTAGGGCAGTGCTGTGAAAATAACCTCTAAAAAAAAAGAAATTTGTGTTTTTTAATATTAAGAGCTTGCCTATGATAAGAAGTTATCACATATGTAATAATGAATTACAAACATTACAAATATGTGTAATAATGATTTATAAACGTTACTTGGGTCCCTTACAAAATCTAAAGAGGAAATTCTCTGCCTTCGCTGTCCAAAGAAAGTTTACTCTGTTTAACATAGGAGGTTTTTCTTCTCCATTTCAATATCTTGTAGATTAATAGTTTCTGGGTTATTAGTCATATAGTCTTGATAGAAATAATCAAGATTCCAAGATGCTGTTTCATAAAATATTAGCAGAAACTGGCTGTCATGATGTGTGCACAGGTGTGTGAGAGAGAAAGTGATTCCTTTTGTCTCTAACTTATAGGCATTCTCCTACTCCTACAGAATGTCCACACCAAGATGTTTTCTCACTGTAATCCAAATTCAGTAATTATCTTGCCTCATGGTACAAGAATAAATTAAAATTTCAGTGGCCATCCTGGGAAGCTTTTGGCATCTTACATATAATACATCTAACAGAAGCCCTAGAAAAGAAGGGAGGGCCAATATCCAACAATAAATATTTTTTTTATTATTATGCTGAAGCCTTAAAATGAAATTCTGATTCCAGAATATCTTCCCTCAAAGACTTTCTAGTAAAGACCAAAGAAAACACTTCCCTTTAAGTCATCTGGAACATTTCTCTCTTGTGCTCCAAGTTCTATAGCCTACTTTAACTTCACCTATTTATATAGCTTATGTCCCTTCTACTCTCCTAAATACATATGGGAACAACTCTTTTACTCAAGATTTTTTACAGAATGATCCCATTTTAGCGACTGGCTTCAAAAGACTTTCAAAAAAATATTTAAAGTGTCTCTGACAGCTGATGTAAAAATAATCACTGTCCTCTGTTTTTATAAATGGACCAAGACCAGAAATTATGTATTTAACAGAAAAATGAATTGGAATGGAAATGTTCAGACTTGAATAATCAGTCTCTCTCATAAAGCCAAATATTTTCAGAGGGGTTTAGAAAACTGACAAACTAAGAACAAAATCAAACTATGGACAACAGAAAAACAACTCTTAAATAGAAACAATATCAAAGGATCATCTTTCCAGAAACAAACATCTCCTGCTAAGGCACTTGCAAATATTGCAAGGAAAGGGCCTCAGGAAGAGCCAATACCCTATATTATAAAAACAAAACACAAAGGTATAATGGCACAAAACCTACTGTGTAGGAAAACTTCCTGCTTCTTATTTACTCACTACTCACAGAATGCTTCTGTACATTCAACACTACTTTGCCTCTCATCACCAAATGTGTGGGTTTATTCCCACACCGGCCAAGTCTCAAACACAAGCCTGGTGTCTTATAATACAATTCAGTTCTGACACTAAATGTAGTTAATGAGGACCCCTAAGACTGCCCCCCTACCACTACCACTTCAGACGCCGATTGCAAGTCCAGGTTTTTATCTGTGTTTCTGACAGCTGGTTATAAATCAGAGGTTCCCACAACCCTCTACTTGGTTTGATTAATTTGCTAGAGTGGCTCAGAAAACTCAGTAAAACAGTCTACTTATTAGATTACCATTTACGATAAAGGATATTAAAGGATATGAACGAAGAATCAGATGAAGAGACACACAGTGTGACATTCAGAAGGGTCCTGAATGCAGGAGCTTCTGTACCCGTGGAATTGGGGTGCACCAACCCTCCAACAAGTAGATGTGTTCACCAGCTCAAAAGCTCTCTGAACCCCATTCTTACGGGATTTTTATGGAGGCTTCATCATGTACCCATGATCAAGCATTAACTCAACCTCCAGCTAATCTCCCCTTCACGGAAGATGGTACATTAGTTAAAGATGGTACATTAGTTAAAGAGCACTGGCTATTCAAGATTATCCAAAACCAATAACAACTAAGGGAATTTCTAGGACTGATAGGCTACTGTAGACATTGAGTACTCAATTTTTCTGAAATCGTAAAATCCTCATGTGATTTGACTAAGTAATTGTTTTACATTTTGCCCATATAATTCTAATACACAACGTGGACTGAGAACCTCTGCATTAGAATTCAACCAAAAGAGGACAAGTAAATAGAACGGTGATGCTGCAGTTCCCAAAGACAGAATTTTGCAACTATATGGTTTGTTTGTTTTGTTTTGTTTTTTAAAAAAGGACAGTTATAAGTCAATTACCTAGCAGTAAACATCTGAATGTTTTCCTGTAAGACATGTCTTTTTGTTTGGCTCTTGGCCTCAAATTCAGCAGGTGAGTTTCTTGCGTTTGAAAGAGTTTTGAATAAGAGTATTTTGTAGAATTTACCTTGTGAATGAACTACAGATTTCTATAGCAAACATCATAATGATATTAGTCAGATCTATCACTTAGAAAAATAACAGTAGATTTTTTTTAAAATGGAGTTTCCTCTGGATACTTAAGAAATAGTGAGATGCCTATAATTTTACCATATAATTTTTTCCTAAATTATATTGTCATTGTAAAGATTTTCTAATTTGTTTTAGAGGTTTTTGCTAGTTATTCTATATGCAGTATATTAACTATAAAATAATAATAATATTAATAATAATTAGAAGTAACACCTCCAAGCATATAAAATGTAGCTAAGTAATTTAGCTATAGTTCTTAGATTTACTTTTTGTTGTTAATGTGGCTTTTTATGAATTAAAAAAGAAAAAAAGAAAAAATTAAAATAGATTTTCCATTTAAAATAGAAAATAAAATGTAATGGTCAAATCTTCTCCCTATCAAAACCTACCACGTGTCAAGTATTTAAGATTATTTTGTATTGTTTTTGTGTGTATATATCTATATCTGTACCTGCATATATACAAGACACACATATACATATATCTAATCTCCACAAAAAACTGCATTATTTAATTAATAGTACACTGATCTACAAATGTTTATCATATTTAATTTTACAGCAAATATCTTTTCATACTTTGTAACTTTTTTATAACTTATTTACATTTTTAATTCACTGACAAAATTTTCTCACCTACTTTCTTTGTAAATATTTTATTTTTACCTATATATGTAGTTTAATCCCATTCTCTAGCCTTAGGTAATTTGCTTTCTCTCTCTCTCTCTTTCTTTTCTTTCATTGGTAATGCTTTCTAAGAAGTAATATTCATTTCAATGTAATCTCTGTGAAACTGAGCAGGACCCTCTGAGGCCCTCCTGGGCACAAAAGCCTTTCTAGGTCCCCCATTTCTTATTTCCAGGATAAAGACTTCAGCCTCCTAGACCTTCCCTGAATTCCAAAGGGCAGAGTCAAACAGCTACTGATCAGGGAAATAGGGAATGCAGAAACAAAGGAGGAACAATCAAGAAATGTTAGTGCAGAGAGTAAAGCAGGATCCTTCTTCCTCTGGAAAGGATATACATAACAATATCTTTGAGTTCTTGCACCAGAAATAAGGCCCCCACCCAGATGGAGGAGGGTAATTTCAGGCTGAGCTCAAGATTCATGGCACATCGCCTGTTACCTCACCGCCAACCAATCAGAAGAGAGTCACACACCCTGCAGCCCTCACCACAAATTTTGCCTATAAAAAATTGCTCCCCAAAACCATCATGGAGTTTGGGGGTTTTTGAGCAGGAGCCACCCGCTCTTATTGCTTGACCCTGCAATAAACCTTTCTCTGTTCCAAATGCTTAAGTTTTGGTTTGTTTGGCCTCACTATGCATTGGATACACGAACTTGAGCTTGGTAACATCTATATCTTTTTATGACCAGCTTTAAGGATCTCTATCTCTGTCTTTTTTGTCAATTTTTCTATATATTGTAATTTGCTAGCTTTTCTTTTGTATTAATTAGTTTCATAAACTTTGATTTTTCTTTTTGTTTCTTTCATTTAAAATTTAATGAATTTATTTAAATGTTATTGTTTAGTAATAAAAACAGTTCTCATGAAGGCACTATAATTTCCAACTTTCTTTTTGTGTTTTTACTTTTGATTTATTCTTTCATTTATAAATTATTTTAGAACAATGATGTTCATTTTTTCATATATCTTTAAAGTGAACTTCACTTCTTATCACATTTTGATCAGAATGTTCTCTGCCACATGTTTATATGGAACTTACTAAATGTGTCTTTGTGACAGTGCATTATCTTTAAATTATAAATTAAATATCAAATTCAAGACTTTTTACATAGATAATCAATTTCTAAAGCTAAGATGTACTCAATCCTACGCCAAGTCAGGCAAAACAATGTTGCGAAGGTACAATGTACAAAAATGTGGAACTCCTAACTTATGTTACCTTTATGTTGGCCAACTAGACCTTTTCACATAAATATTGTAAACGTGAGAGATAAGAGGTGATGGTTGATAAACATTTGATCATTTTTGTGGGCTTGATATTTTCAGAAATCAGATTGTACATCTAAAGAAATAACTTGTCTCTGATTATGGCTGAAATGTTAACCTTTTCCCTCTTCTTCTCTTTGAAATATGCTTCATCAGAGAGGAACTTTCTACTAATACTAATACTGTAGATATCACTTGCCTTTTATTTTTTTGGTGGATAAAAGCAGTGATAATTAAGTTTAAGCTGTTCATCACCTCCCTTTATGTGTGCAGCTTCTCAAGCACCCCATTATTGGTTAACTGCCTAATGCTGGAGGATGGGAATTCCTGACACCAAGTGACATCTCATTAGCATGAACAGCTGGAGCCTGAAATGGAAGGCACCACAGGGACTAATTACCTGAAAAGATTTAAATAGCAAATACCTACCAGAAACTTTCTCACAGAAAGCAAGGCTCTGTTAACCCACATGTAAAGCCTCTGTATGCCTAAGACTAATATTTGTTTGAAATTTAAGTGTTTTAAAGTCTCTTCGTTGTAATGCTGCTCTGTGACAAAATCTATACAGGCCAGTTGCCTCATTCCCTCTGTCTTATCTTGTGGTATTATGAGCTTAATCTGGCTGGTATAGTTGATGTGGCAGATCTCAGGGAAGCACATGCGTTTTCTCATCGCTACTGTTGTGAGGCACAAGGAAGCCATTTGAATGTGTTTGACTAGAAGATAATTAAACATTTGTCAGCCAAGTTTGAACAAGATTTCTGGTCCCAGGGTCCCTGGGCTCCAGAGGCTCTGTGAAGCTCCTGAAATTATAGGTAATATTTTGTGTGTATGTACATACGTCCATTTTTGTTTTTCAGAAGGAGTAGATTCTCTTGAATTATACTCATCCCAAAGTATTAAGATGCCCCCAAATAAGTATTACTGTCTCATACCCTACCATCCTCCAAGTATTAAGGACCGCTCACATTGTTTCTTATTCTTTCAAATTAGAGAAAAGTTACTTGTATTTTTAAAGAAGAAAAAAGTAGATGTGACATGTATTCTTGAGGGGAATGAGTGAGCTCATCTGATGGAAAGGAGGAGAGAGCGCTTACTAGTTACTTAAGGTAGAATTCACCAATACAGGTCAATAATGTCAGTGGGGGAATTTTTTAGCATCCTGTGATAAAATAATACAGCATTCTCAATTTTAAGGATTGTCTTTTAAACTGAGATTATATTTTGCTATATTTAAAATTTAAATTCTGATTTCCTTTATTAAATGATAATGGAAATAGCTGTATAGGATTTGTTTGTTTTTGTAATCTTACATGGTAAAATTCTAAAGAAAGGCCATGCTCAATCTTTTAATCTTTTTTTCAAAAGCTATGAAATTTAAGGTTGGGTACTACAGCTCAATGTTCTCCCCACTCCTATAAACACATTTCATATTGAGAGTCACTGTCTTAATCAGTCACTGGTCCCATGGTGACAAACCCTCTTGTTTGTCCAGGACTGAGTGGTTTCCTGGGACACAGAATTTACAGTGTCAAGAGAAAACCACTCAGTGAAAACCTCAATGAAACCACTCAGCTTTTTCACTGAGTGAAAAAAACTCAGTGAAAATCACTGAAATCCATTGACATCAACAATATAACTTGATGATTTAAATAAGAACCATCTAGGCAACTATACACCATGGCAATGTATAAGAAATATATATCAAAACAGCAGTATTACATAATGATATTTTGTTTTTTTCTTGAAACTTCTAAGTCATGGTTTTACCTGAGACCATTCCTATCAATTATCTTAATGATTGTTCAATCACATTACTTCTTACACCTTCACCTAGGCTGAATCCTGATGGTTATTGAAAAAAATAAAGTAGTAACAATTTATCAAATGCCATCACAATGTAGATTCCAATGGTATACATTTCCTAAGCTTTCAATGGTATTCATTTCCTAAGCTTTCAAATAGCAGATGCTTATGTTTGGGTCATTTTCATGAGAAGAGATAGAGAAGGCAGCAGTGTAGTTCTCTACAACCTTCTACTTGTGATATTACCTATTACCTGGTCATCCAATATAGCCTGCAGTCTAACACATGTAAATGGTGCCTGGTGTCACTGTGAACAAAGCGTCTTTGTCATTTTAAGATTGTAAAGATGAACTATTTGGTTATGGCTTACAATTCACACTATTTGAATAGCTAATGTGTGTAGATACACATGATTGCCATATTTATGTAATTCTCTACACAATTCATATTTAAGGTAAAGGGTTTCAGAAGAGTGTGAGTGTGATGGTTAATTTTATATGTCAACTTACCTGGGCCATGTTGCCAAATATTTGGTCAAACATTATTCTGGATGTTGCTGTGAAAGTGTTTGCGAGTGAGATTAACATTTAAATAGGTGGACCTTGAATAAAGGTCCTTGAATAAAGTGTGGGTGGGCCTCATCCAATCAGATGAAACCCTTAATAGAATATAGACTGCTCTCTCCCAAACAAGAGGGAATTCTGCCTGCAAAATGCCTTTGGACTCAGACTGAAGCTCTTCCTTGAAGAGCTGAAGCTCACAATTATGTGAGCAGAAACTAACACACCATTGTAAAGCAATTATACCCCAATAAAGATGTTAAAAAAAAAAACATTTATGGACTGTAGTTAAAAGAAATTATATCTAATTTATTAGTAAATGTGTAATAACTGGATTATAGTTAAATACATTAAAACACAAATATTACACATGACTGTGTTTTTGTAACAGGATGTCTTACACTGATTCAAGATTATTGCTATGACAAAGTATTATTGATGTTCATATCATACACAAGCATCATATACATACTTGGGTTTCATATGTTGAATGTAAGCTTAATTAATTTGTATAGCAGTTGTGTAGAATCTCATGGCAAACAACTGAAGTTGGCAATCGACTTAAAGATGAGGAATACCTGGAATAGATGATAGAAGAGGGAGATGATAAATGTCAATTGCATCCTCAGGACCAAATCAGGAACAGCTACTGTAGTTCATTCTACTAAACCCCCTAATGTAAATCTGGTTTTTACATAATGTCATTAGCAGTCACCTTGGGAAATCAGTGATAAGAGGGAATGAATTTAACATGGACTGTGAATGTGTCTGGGCAGTCTGAGGATTCTATCAGTTCCCTGTCATTATCAACTTGACACATCCTTTCTATGCACATCAGGTCTATTTTCCATTGCCAGACACTGCATCTTGGGGCCATAGAAGTCAGGTTTCAACCAGAGAAGCAGAAGCAGAATACACACACACACACACACACACACACACACACACACATACACACACACACACATATGAAAGCATTGGCTTAGTTTACATAATTGCAGGAATTGGCTAAGCAAGTCTGAAATCCATAGGGCAGGCAGAGTCATGAAGGGAAGAACATGCTAGGCTGAAACCCATGAGCAAGGATCAAAGATCTTATACACAGGAAGAATTTCTTCTGTCTCTCAGAGAAGAAGTCTCAGGCCCATGTGTAAAGCCTTTCAATAGACTGAGTCAGGACCAGCCAGATTATCCAGGATAATCTTTACAAGTCAACTGAGAGGGACTTTAATTATGCCTGCAAAATCTCTTAATAGCAGTACTTAGATTAATGTTTGACTGAATAACCAGGCACTATGGCCTAGTTAAGTTGACATATCAAAAAAGCCTTAACAGAGGGCTTTCTCTGGTGGAAAGAGGACACCTTGTGCACTTGTGGGCCAGGCTGGCAGAGTCAGGGGATTAACAGTTCTCAACCAATGATGAATGAGTGTTGGTGGAAAGTGCCACAGCCCTCTAGTAGCCTAGGCAAACTAACTCTAAGGTCTGTGTCCTATGGTGGTTCTCAGTTCCTGAGTGGGATTAAGTTCTAGTTGTCTACAGGTATACTTGTTTGATAATCTACTCTTTACTGACACTTCCTATTCTTCTACTAGTTTCTCCTATGATCATCTTCCACACAAACTACTTTCACTGGAAACCTTGCCTCTAGGTATATTCTGAGGCAAAGCAAACAAAGACAGTAAGTAATATATTGCACTACTGTTTAAGAATATATCATATTTCAAAATATATGTTAAGAATATATCAAGAAAATATTAGGCTTAATTTTCTTTGATCATTATATTTAATTATTGGTACCCTTCATAACTGAAAAAAAAGATAGTTCATCAATATAGAAATATCAAATAGAAATTTTTGAAAATATTTTAAATCAAAATAAAAGAATTTCTAATGTAAAAAAATCATGCTTTATTCTTTCTCCTTCAATGATTAAATTAACGATGTGTGTGTCCATATGCTGAATAGCATTGATTTTCTGAGCTGCTATGCTCTGAATATGTTCTGAGCTTGAGAAGAATATATTTATGAAGACAGGAAAAGAGAGAATGTTGAAGGCTCAGCAGAACTTTTTACTGTAAATACTATATTTAAGTATTTACATGGCCAGTTCAACTTGTAAAATCCAATCATATTTATTTACATATTTTGCTGTCTGAAATAAATTAAGGATGAGAGTAGAATGAAAAGGAGTATAAAGAGATGGGTAATTTGATTTGGTTGTCTAGTAAAAGTTGGTTAATTTCCTATTAAAGATATTTAACAAAAAAATGCAATAACTGATATTATTCCTGCTCTTTCAATATGTAATTTTAATCTATAATGTGGATCAAATGTTAAGTACACCTTTACTAAAAGCATTTTTAAATTGCTGAAGATTTGATTGCATTTTCTGAAGACTTTTTTTGTTTCCTTCAACTTGAAATCCAGTCTACCTTCCCCGAAAATTACCCTCACCCCCATCTACTGCCTTTGCGAAAACATAAGTTGTTGCTCTGTATTAACTGAGAATTATAGAAAAATTCAAGACATCTTCTTAATTCCACTCTCATTATTGTATCTGCTAAAATAAAACTAAACCAGTATGACTACAGTTTAAGATATTCATGTTCATGTTCAAGATTATTAAAGTGTTTCCAGCAAAATGTAGCAATTTTCCTGCATTTACTTTAGTAAATTATGGGTTGTTTAATGGGTTGTTTCAGAGTAGAAAATGAAACTTATTTCTTGGAGCAATTTAATTTGCTCAATAGATTAGTATTCTTCATGATATTACATTTAGAAAAGTGTATATATTAAAGTTAGAGGAAAGATACCAAAAACCTTATAGATTTTTAAAAAATTTTTTAAAAGCAATAATACATTCTTTGACACCCTATGCAATTGTTCATATATCTATATATTTTTATTAGAACATCTGTTACATGAAAATAATAACCTACATTTGAAAATAATTCAGTAGAACATTGTGTCTGAGATTCTTAAGGACAAGTGTGAAATTGTTTTATCTTTATTTTTTGGAGCTCTGGACAGCTGATAGAGATGGTACAGAGAGCATCTGCTGGAGGAGTAACTCTTGGGATACTTGTCAAATTGTGTTCAGAAACAACTGAGACACTTAATAAAGAGAATTTCTAATAATACTGCATTTAGAACATTGCTCAATTCTAGAAAGTAAATAATTTAGATCTAAATAGCTTTGCTAGACATTTTAGAGATTTTAATTAACAGATTATTCTATTAGCTCATAGAATTCTCTCCAGGTGACTGAAATGTGTTTTCATCCAGGCTTTGTTTCCATATGTCAAGAAATTTTTGAATAACTAACACATTGATGTATTAATTCTGATTTCATAAGCAGACTGCCATACCAAGGGCAGAAAAATAAAAGTAATTCCACTATGTTACATTTTCCTTTTAAAAGTACATTGCCAGTGATTTTGATTTGTCTGTATATGATTACACTATTTTTCAGTGACTAAAAATTATGAATACCTTATAAGGTAATGGATTTTTCCGAGAACAATACAAATGACTTAGGCATTACAAAATTCTTTATAAATTCAAGCATATTTTACTTTTTCAAGTATATGTATATTTTGTCAGTGTATACCATTGTCATTACTTTCTTCTGTTGATTAGAAATCCTTCTTCACATAACTGTTTAGAGGTTCATACACTGTTAGAAGAAACTTGTCTAACATTTTTGCTTACTTCCTTACCATCCTAAAAGCTGTCATGTCAAGAATATCAAGTATTCTGAATTATGGTTTTAAGTCATTTTGTGACATCTGCTAAGAGTTTTCTTTTCACTCACATCACTTGCAGTGAAATGAAGTACTTAGTAAGAGTGTGTTTCCGTGGATTACTGTGGGCAACGTCCAGTGGCTGATCAAGCGAGTGATGAGAATGGGAGGCAAGGGCAATCCAATTCATGTGTGTTCTTCTCTAGGGTGAATTTCATCCCAACACAGATGTGAATGACTTGCAAGTATTTTGGAGCCTCTTGAATTTTCATTCCTATTTTATGTGTATACATACAGGGTGATATAGTCACTGTTGTAACTAGAGCTAAAGCAAATGATTTCTAAAACATTATTAGATATTCCTGAATACATTCAATATTTAAAATATTCTCCATGTATTTTAATAATGAGCATGTATTCTCTGTTAATATACTTAACCATTAACATGTGTGACATAAGAAATAGATGTTCACATTTGGCTTAATCAATCTTTCAGATTTATTGGAAAAATAATGCTTTCACATATGGCTAGCTAAACTACACTTGCCAGTCATTTTCAATGTTCATTGCCTCATCATTGATGTTACAAACTGTTAACCTAAAAAAATTGACTGCCAGATATTTCTCCAGCAAAGATGGGTTTAGTTGGGATCAGCAGAGAATGGCAATTCTGCAACCATGGTGAGCCACCTGTAAGTCCCTGCAGGGCAAGGGAAGGAGAACTCTTTTATAGAGGGAAAAAAGAAGTTGGGGAGCTGTAGTAAACAAAGGGTTTGTGGCTTTTTATTGACTTAGTCCTTGTGGGCTCTGCTATCATGCCCTGTGAGAGCTCCCCCTTCTTGTCTACTGATTCTATCTATTTGAGGTTTCTGTTTATTAATTTTTTACATACCCCAGGTTATGGTACCATGTTATATAAATGACAATTAATTCAAATTTTTCTTGCAAAGTCATGCACCATTTCTTCTGGCTAAGGAAAATGACACCAATTGCCAGTATGGTTATAGTTGCTGTACTTACTGTTTAAAGAGATCCTCTCTATTATTTTTGCATTTTCTATGTGGCCAGGTGTGAAATTAACTGGTTAGGCTACTTTGGAGGAAAATTGTTTTTTCAGTTGATAAAAACTTGATTGGAAGGAAAGGAGGACAGAGCAATGATCCTGAGTGTTTGATTTACAGCATGTGTCTATAGAAAATATTCTCAGCCATATCTGTTCAAATTCCTTATTAAAGTTGTCTTATGCTGAGAGTTTTCAGATATCACCTGAATGACCATAAATTGTCATATTTCACTTTCTTAAGTGCAGTATTCATGGCTTTAGTATTATCTAATAGGACCTGTATTCAGAAAGAACTCTGATTTGAAAGTAAACAGACACAAAGTTCAAATTTTCATACATATACCCTTAAATGTGTTAATAAATATAAAATAAGGAAAAATAATCCTCTTTTTGTGAAAATGAGTAGCAAAACTAAGATATTTGTATAACATTTCTATTTCATAGATTAGTATATCAAAATCATTGAGGAGGTCCCCTTTTGAAAATTGTTATCTCTGAGGTTAGGGAATTGAATAGGGCGGTGATTCTTAAACAGACATAAGAAATATATATATATATAGTGCTTGTTAAAGCATAGATTGCTGAATCCATTTCCAGACATTCTGATTCAGAAGGGCTGGGGTTAGGGCCCCAAAATTTGCTTTTCCAGCCAGTTCCCAAGTGATGGAGATGTTGCTGGTCTGGAAACAATTGTAAGAACTACAGGCATATGTTGGAAAAAAATTTACAGATGATTCTGATTCTATCAACATTCCCACAGTTGAAGTTAACTTAGATTTATAAAAAGCAGTAAGGAATGAGGCAAAGTTATATTCCTTATTCAATTTTTTAATATCCAGTTTGAAATAATACACCCCAGAAACCTGTGGTCATTCTTAATATGTCCTGAAGCATTTGGAAAGATAGAATATGATTAGCTTTTCGATGTAATTTCTCACACACGCACATGTACTAAGGGCTTCACACTGGTTATAAAAATATTACCAAATAATTTCATATTGGTCAGACTGGCTTTGAAATTAAATTTATGAAGTGACATATTTGAAGAGAGTCTGAAAATAAGGCCATCTGCAAAGGAAAGGTAGTGGTGTCTCCTTGATTATGATTTTACTGTAGCAATGATTATACTAATATCTCTTAATAAAGACAAGTAACCAATTACACATTCCAAAATGGTTATCTAGGGGAAAATACATTGCATGTTTAATTAATACTGACTATATAAAACTAAAAGAAGCATAATTTACAGCTTTTGAAGTTTTCCAAATATTTGAATCATAAGAAACATTGAATTTTATACAATCTGTTAGTGATTACTTAATCACACTCACTGCACCTTTACTTATCTTAATATTTGTAAATAAAACTAAAAACCATCAAGAGTAGTTATGATATCATAAGCATATGGTAATAATATAAACTGATTTTCACACTTTCTTGTTACATTTCTGGCATCATAAAATATGAATTTTGACTAGTCACCAAATATAGCTAAAAAATATATTATCAACTTTCCGATGGATATATTGGACAACAATTTTTCCTTAGAGCAACAGGACATATTACTTCAAAAACTAACACTTCGGTATAGCTTAATATGGTGGTGGTTTACCCATGGATCACTAGACTAATCAGAAAAAAATAAGCCAGAAATAGATGAATTTGAATATATAATCAAAGTGACAGAATTTTTACATGTTTTTCTCCAGTTTTATTGAGGTAAAATAGACAAATAAAATTGTACTATATTTAAAGTATACAATGTGATACTTTGATATAGGTATACATTGTGAAAAGATTTGCACAAATTGATAAATATCCATCACCTCACATAGTTAACTATTTTTTTTGTTGGTGAGAATGTTTAATATCCACTCTCAACAAATTTCAATCATACAATACAATATTGTCAACTATAGCTATACACTAGGTCTTTATAACTTATTCATCTTATAACTGAAAATGTATACTTTTTACTGCCTCTCCATTTTCTCCACTCCCTTGCCCCTGGCAACCATGATTATTCTCTATGTTTCTATGAGTTTGACTTTTTAAATTTTAATTCCACATATATATAATACCATGCAGTATTTGTCTTTCTCTGTTTGACTCTCCACATTCATCTCTGTTGTCTTTCTCTGTTTGACTCTCCACATTCATCTCTAGGTCTAGATATAGATATAGATAAAGATATAGAATCTATAGATCACTTTGGATAGTATGGACATTTTAACAATACTAATACTTTCAATCCATGAACATGGGCTATCTTTCCATTTATTTTTGTCTTCTCCAATTTCTTTCATCAATGATTTATAGTTTTCAGTGAATAGATCTTTCACTTCCTTGGCTAAATTTATCCTATTTTTTCTTTTTGATCCATTCTAAGTGGGATTGTTCTTTTAATTTCTCTTTCCATAGGTCATTGTTACTGTATAGAAACACAGCTGATGTTTGTATAATTAATTTTATTTCCCACAATTTTACTGAATTTATTTATTAGTTTTACCAGTTTTTTTTGGTGGAGTCTTTAGGGTTTTCTATATATAAGATCATGCCATCTGCAAACAGAGACAATATTTTTCCTTCCTTTTTGATTTGGATGCCTTTTCTTTTTTCTGCCTAATTGCTCTGCCTAGGTCTTTTAGTACTATGTTGAATTGAAGTGGCAAGAGTGGGCATCCTTATCGTTTTTTCTGATCTTCTAATGTTAGAAACTTTTCACTGTTGAATATGTTGCTAGCTGGTGACTTGTCATATGTGGCCTTTATTATGGCTGTGTTACATTTCACCTGTATGAAATTTATTAACAGTTTTTATCATGAAAAGTTGTTGAATTTTCTCAAGTGCCTTTTTTGCATCTATTGAAATGATCCCATGATTTGTTTCCCAATTCTGTTAATGTGATGTATCACATTTATTGATTTGTGTATGTTGAACTATCATGTTCCCCAGGATAAAATCCCACTTGATCATGGTATATGATCCTTTAAATGTGCTGTTAATTTTTTGGTTGCCATTGTTAATATTTTGTTGAGGATTTTTGCATCTATATTCATTAAGGATCTTGGCTGATAATTTTCTTTTCTTGTAGAGTCCTTGTCTGGTCTTGGTATCAGAGTAATGCTATCTTGTAAAATGAGTTTGGAATTGTTCCTCCCTCTTCAATTTTTGAGAAAAGTTTGAGAAGGATTGATAATTCCTTTTTAAAGGTTGGTGGAATCGACCAGTATAGCCATCTGGTCCTGAGCTTTTCTTTGTTGGGAGGTTTTTGATTACTGCTTAAATCTTCCTACTCATTGGTCTGTTCAATTTTCTACTTCTTCATGACTCAGTTTTTTTAGCTTATATGTTTATTGAAATTTATCAACTTCTAGTTATCAATGCTGTTGCCATGTAATTGTTCATAATAATTTTTATAATATTTTGTATTCTGTAGTAACATTTGTAATGTCTCCTCTTTAATTTCTGATTTTATTTATCTGAGTCATTCTAGCTAAAGTTTTGTCAATTTTATTTATCATTTCTTTAAAAGCTCTTAATTTTATTTATCTTTTGTATTGTCTTTCTCTATTTCATGTATTTTCACTTTTATTTTATTTATTTACTCCTACTAATTTTCAGCTTAGTTTATTTTCTCCTTCTGGTTCCTTGAGGTGTAAATTTGTCATTTATTTGAGTTCTTTTTCTTCATGTAGGCATTTATTGCTATCAACTTCCCTTGTAAAACTGATTTGCTATATCTCATAATGTTTTTAATTTTTATTTTTGGCACTCATTTATTTTTGAAAGCATTTTTCCATTAGTGTATATCTGGTTTTGACACCCTTTATGATAGAAAATTACTCCTTACATAAAACAGGAACATGACAATGTTTAGAAATTTTGAGAGTATCAAAGTGCATTCATGATGTTTTAAAAAATCTTTATAGTCACACACTCAATAGTTATAATACTTTTCCATTTTCATTGTTAACCAGTGGTAGAAACAGCTCCCCAGCAGTACATTGTCTTACATCTCCCTTGAACCATTTTCTCTGCTAGTGAACTCCACTGAGAAAGACTGAATCATCTGTCCATTTCTAAGCAGACCCTTTCAGTTTTCTGAGAATTTGGAAGTTCTACCTTAGTTCTCATGCCTTAATACTTTGTTTAGTTATAAAGATTCTTTAAGGTAAAAATCAAACACATTCATGATGTTTGATGTTTCTGGGATTTGGGCAGGAGACCTGTGCTGCAGGGGTAGTTGCCAGTCAGAGGTGGCCTCATGTTTACTGATGCATTTTGTATATTTTCAGTCTTTGCATCAGGAAGGGGGTACCCTTTCTGCACCAGCCTGGCACTTCTTTGCTCACTGACAGCCATCCTATTTTGTCTTTGAAGTTATTCTCTGTTTGGCTAGAAAGATGTACATTAATACACCCGAAGTCTAATTCTTCTGAGGTAAAAATTTCAAATTGTAGAGTGGTTTTTTAACTGAAATGGAAAATAATATTTATGGAACACCTACTAAGTGCTGAAGAGCTTTACATACATTATTTCTTTTAATCTTCATTATTTCTCATAATGTTTTGTTATTGTGTTTCCATTTATTTCAAGATTTTTTTGATTTGCCTTTTTGTTTATTCTTTGATTCTTTGCTTAATTTACACACATTTGTAAATTTTCTAGTTTTTCTCTTGTGATTAATTTCTAATT
Organism: Phocoena phocoena; assembly: GCF_963924675.1. NCBI lineage: Eukaryota > Metazoa > Chordata > Mammalia > Artiodactyla > Phocoenidae > Phocoena > Phocoena phocoena. The sequence goes on from NC_089225.1 coordinate 66,572,222, forward strand.
TTATACCACTGTGGTCAGAAAGATGCTTGATATAATTTCAATCTTCTTAAATTTGTTAAGACTTGATTTGTGGCCAAACACATGATCTATCCTGGAGAATTTTCATCTGTACTTGAGAAGAATGTGTACTCTGTTACTGTTAGGTAAGATTTTCTATATTTGTCTGTTAGGTCCATCTGGTCTAACGTGTAGTTTAAGTCAAATATTTCCAGATTGATTTTCTGTCTGGATGTTCAAACTATTGTTAAATGTGGGGTAATGAAATCTTCTACCATTATTGTATTGCTGTCTATTTCTTCCTTCAAACATACTGATATTTAATTTATATATTTAGATGCTCTGATGTGGGGTGCACAAATATTTACAAATGCTATATTTTCTTGATTAATTGACTCCTTTATCATTATATATTCTATATGATATGATATATCCTATATCATAATAACCTTCTTTGTTTCTTGTTACATTTTTTTGGCTTAAAGTCTCTTTGACTGATATAAGTAAAGCTCCCTCTGCTTTATTTTGGTTTATATTTGCACAGAATATATTTTACATCCCTTAAATTTAGGCTATGTGTTTTCCTAAAACTGAAGTGAGATTCTTGTAGGCAGTGAAGTGTTGGGTCTTGTTTTGTTTTTTATCCATGAAGCCGCTCTATTTGATTAGAGAGTTTAGTTCATTTATATTTAAAGTAATTATTGGTAAGTATGAGTCTGGAGGGGAAAGCTATGGGAAATGTTCACATACCTATTTTAAAAAACTACTTCTTTGCTTACTATAGTTCTGTGGAACTCATGGATACTGAGTTCAGCTGCCTCTCAGATTTAAGTGATCTGGGGGCCTGTTCTTTGGGTGGCAGCCTCAAAAATTCAGGTGCTAGATGTGTGATATAAATCCTTTGTTCCTCAGGGGAAAACTGGGAGACCAGAATTCCTTCCTGATTGTAAGGCACAGGATGGTGTTTATATGACTGTGTCTCATCCTTTCTTACCTGTTTTCATGTATTTTCTCAGTTGCCCAATGCGTAGAAGTATCTCAACTAGTTTCTGGGTTACTTTAAGATGGAATTGATTCATGTGTAGCTGTATATCTGGTACCTCCATGGAAGGAGGAAAAGTCAAGAGTATTCTATTCTGCCATTTTGGTGATGTCTCCCAAAGTGATGATATTTTTTAATTTATTTTTATTCTATCTGTGGCTATGTCCTCTTTTTTAAAAAAAATATTAATTAATTAATTTATTATTTTTTGGCTGTGTTGGGTCTTCATTTCTGTGCGAGGGCTTTCTCCAGTTGCAGCGAGCAGGGGCCACTCTTCATCGTGGTGCATGGGTTTCTCACTGTCGTGGCCTCTCGTTGCGGAGCACAGGCTCCAGACGCGCAGGCTCAGTAGTTGTGGCTCACAGGCCCAGTTGCTCCGCAGCATGTGGGATCCTCCCAGACCAGGGCTCGAACCCGTGTCCCCTGCATTGGCAGGCAGACTCATCCACTGCGCCACCAGGGAAGTCTGATGATATTTTTATAATGCCAAATCATCTCTGCTTCAAAATATGTGGTTCTTGTTAAAAGATTTCATTATTTTTATTTCCTTTTATCATGCATTTGGATTTATTTTATTTTTATTATTTAGTTAGAAGTCCCAATTTTAGGAAGTCACCCAAGTTACATGTTTTAAAAATTAGATTTATTATGCTCTTGTTATTTGACACTTTATGCAACTTTAACAATTTTATGCATATTTATAACCTGTTTTCTGGCAACCAAACCACATCTTTCTTTTTCTCCAACTGTAAGGCATCATTTTCTTCAGAATCTGCAGATGTCATCAAATTTAAAAAATATGACTTCAATATTATAGAACACTTAAAGCTTGTTTCAAAATGTTACTCCTGGTGCTGTGTAAATTGCCAAAATATAAATTCATTTTGTTTAATATGTTATCACTTAACAGATGGTATTCATGTACAGGCATCCAAAAGACCATAGATGAGCATCAAGTATGTATGTCTGAGAGTAGAACTTCAGGCCAAGAATGCTGAGGTTGTTATCTTTCTTGAATATCTGTACCTCAGTGTCAGAGAACTTGTCAAATCCGGAGCAGTAAAGAGGTGAGCAAAATCCTTCATAATAAACAGCATAATATAGAAAATATTAAACTAATCTCACATTCTTTATCTATACACTTTGTTTAAAAAAATAGCTTTTCATTTTTTAACATCTCAGTATAAAGACATTTTTATTAATGGAATTTGTTCACATAAGACAAATGATTGTTTTGAGAAAGAAACTGATAAAAATTTTATATGTGTCATATAAAACTTATAAGATAATTTTAAAAATGTATATAATAATGTTGATTTTTGTTGCCTGTATGTTTGTGAATTATGAGGGTTTTTAAAAAACACAACAGAAAGACCACATAGAGTACATATTTTTATGAAAATACATATAACTTTATTGAACATTTTTAAGGTGGCTTGAAAGTAGAAATTTTCAACTTGTACTTTTCATAAGTGAGAAAATCTGAGGTTCATAAATGCTAAGAAGATTTCTCAAGGCCTCTGTGAATTAGAGCAATCCTGAGGCTAACACCTGGTTTACAACTACCAAAATAATAATTTTCCCAATGTTATTTAAATAACTAAAACATACTTTGTAGACCTCTACTTTTGAGATTTCTGCAGACAGCAGCTGGAGACAATTTATTTGAATATAGAGAATGAAATTCAAGTTACAAGTTAAGAGGTAGCATTCCTCAGTGGGTTAAGAGTGATGGCCATTACAGGGCTTCCCTGGTGGCGCAGTGGTTGGGAGTCCGCCTGCCAATGCAGGAGACGTGGGTTCGTGCCCCGGTCTGGGAGGATCCCGCGTGCCGCGGAGTGGCTGGGCCCGTGGGCCATGGCCGCTGGGCCTGCGCCTCCGGAGGCTGTGCTCCGCAACGGGAGAGGCCACAGCCGTGAGAGGCCCGTGTACCGCAAAAAAAAAAAGAAAGAAAGAAAAGCATATATTACAGTGCCTGGAACAAATGAACTTTCAGTATATATTCTCCATCATTACAGTTTACCAATGAGCTAAACTTGAAACTCTTATCCCTATTTCCTATATAAGGAAACTAAAAGTTTGAGATTAAATGATTTACCCCAGGTCACACGATGAATAATTACTAGGGCCATAATTTGAACAATGAAATAATTGACTTCAAAGATTATGTTATACCTTCTGCTCCATCAACTACAAGGTCTATTTCCCTCCAACTCACTTCAAGCTATTTATGTTGTTCCAGGGAGCCTAGCCCATAAGCTATTCTAAGTGGATTTGCCTGGTTCATGTCCTAGATTGTGCCAGATGCAGAGGTTCAAGTCCAAAAATCACCAAAAATGAGGATGAACATTTCTCAAATCATGCTGTTTTTGCGTTCAGTTACATAAAATCCATTCACTTCTCTGCTCATGGTCTAGATTAGCATATAGGATAAAATGAACTTGATAATCTAGTATGCATAAAATGTAGAAATAGAACACTATGCAAAAGGCATGTGAGAATTACTAACATACTACAATTTCATAACTGCAAAACCAGGATAATTAGGGTTGTTGAAGGTTTATCTTGCCTAGATAGAAATTTCCATATTGTATAGAATATTTCATAAAAGTATTAATATAATCATTTCTGTGAAAATAAATGTATAACCATATCTTTTATAGTGCATATTACCTAACTCACATTAAAAACTACAAGAAATGTTTTGTAAAAAATTTCTATAGTAAGAAATTTATTGATTAATATGAATGTATAACCTAGAAAAATTTTATTGCAGCCTTATCTGTAGTGGCAATATTTTAGAAACAATTGTCCACACATAACAAAATAGATGGATAAAAAATCTATTTATTATAATTATGTGGGATAGTGAAAATAAATGAACTAGAGCAAAATGTATCAATATTCATAAATCATGCAAAGAGAATATTGAATAAAGATAGTGCCTTTGATACCACTCAATTAAGATGTCGAAATATGCATTTTTTAAAATAAATTTATTTATTTATGGCTGCATTGGGTCTTCATTGCTAATCGCGGGCTTCTCATTGCGATGGTTTCTCTTGCTGCGGAGCACAAGCTCTAGACACACAGGCTTCAGTATTTGTGGCATGAGGGCTCAGTAGTTGTCGCTCACGCACTCTAGAACACAGGCTCAGTAGTTCTGGCACATGGGCTTAGTTGCTCCATGAGATAGAACCCGTGTTCTCTGCATTGGCAGGCGGATCCTTAACCACTGTGCCACCAGGGAAGTCCCCAAAATATGCATTTTAATAGACATATAAATATACAAATAACATGTAATAATATGCTTTTGAATAATTATAAGAAACTTCAAAGTACTTGTTTTTGGTCACTTTGGGAGAAGGAAGTGAAGTAAGATGATAGTAGAATACCATGGGAAGTAAACTGTATTCATAATATTGTACTCCTGATATGAAGCAAATGTGACAAAATGTTAATATTAATCACATCTAGATATTTCATATTTGCACATTATTGTCTTCTTTTCTGGTTTTGTGTACTTTTCCTATAATTGGTGATACTTCAAATAAAACATTAAAAATATTACTTACAACCCAGGTAAGTTATATCTACACAGATTTTTCAGTAACTATTTAGATTTATTTTGTTTCAGTGATTTTTTTAAAATGTGCCCTGATAAACTTTTCTTATAAACTTTCCCTGATTTTCTGTCTCTGAAAAAGTAAGAGAAATTTTGTATGAATCCCCTGAAGAAATCTTAAATTTTCTTCAGTAGCCAGAATTCCTTTTAGTTCGAATTCCCCAGATAATTTCCTCTGCATTTTATTTTGTGTTTCCTGTGTACTAGTCATTTTTATAGTGGCAGTATTCATTACATTGATCCCTGACCATGTCACAGGACAGTTTTTTAAAGCAGTTTGTGTTTGAATGCAGGGAAATAACTGAAAGAAATTCCCTTGGACTCTTCTCTCTATTCCCTTATATTACAAGAAAATAAAAATTTCCCACTTTTTAATAAATACTTTTATTAGAACCATATGAAGAGGGATTTGATTTTTTTTTAACTCCAAAGGGCAGAATAAGGGCCAATGGTTATAAGTTTCACAGAAACAATTTTTGGTTCATTATGAAAAAGAACTTTTTGCAATTTTATGACTGAGATTGTAATCAGTTTTCATTTGAAGCTTTCAAGTTTATGTTATTAAGAAAGAGATGGAATGACAGCTCCTACTCACAAACCTTATCTTCCCTTATCTCCCCAAGGACACATTTCTGGGGTATTGTAGAAGTCACTTGTACATTGTGTCAGACTGGGCACAAAGGTTTCTAAGGTACTTCTAAATGTATACTCTATTTTACAAATATAAATGATGGATACCAGTGCAATAGCTCATTTCCAGAAATGTAAGAAAAGAATACTAATCAATAGGGACTTTTGATTTAATTACAGAAAACTGCATTTTACATTTCTGAAGACTACTTATTTTCAATTTTGTAGCTCTAAAAACCAATGTGTATCATTACCACCTGTGTTCTAAAAAAATAATCTTGATGCTCTCTTAAGTAATTGACAACATATTATTTAAATTATTTAATATTCTGCATGTTAATTTGCATTAACACATTATAAATCAGTTTGTAACAACATGAGATGTTTTATTCTTTTTTTGCCCTCCTACATCATTTATCCTCAATGAGTCTTCATGCTTCTCTTAGAAGGTGTTTATTTCTAGTCCACTTTTGTGTCTTGAACAATACCTGAGTGCTATTTTTATTTTTCTGGCTTTCACATGACTTCATAAGTGAGTGAATTAATTAATAAAAGGGCAATAAACCAAATGATAAGAGCACAGAGGCACAAGGCTGACTTCAAATCCCAGATCTACTATTAGTTAGTTGGGACATGGGCAAGTTACTTAAATTTTCTAATCCTCAGTGTCCTTAGCTAAACAGAACTAGTTCTTGTGCTTACCTTATAGAAATGCTTAGTGGATTAAATATGAATATACATGGATGAGAACAGAGTAGTCTAAATATAAATTTTGGGGAATAAACTTTACCTTACTCTTTCTTGGCCATCTATATGGGCTCATCAAATAAAGTGCACTGAAAATGTAGGCTGTTAGGACAAAGTTTAACATAGAGAGTGCATAGCATAAAGGAAAAAGTAAAGGCAGCGACCATACACTCCACCTAATTTACATTCCTTGGTTCTAACCTGGAATATCCTCCTGCCTGGGTATCCTGTCTCTAGATAGGTATAGATTGTGATGTATATACTACAGTGGTGCTTCTCTGTACATATGGAATATAGAAGAAAACACAGGGTTGTGCTGGGACTGAAAGTACCATCTGAACAAGCAGGATCATGCAACCATGGATCAGTCTGTATATGTTTGCTCTCCCTTATATCATGAGAAGTTGAGACCTGTTCCACATAGATTCTTTATTCCTTCTTAGTTGTTTTATTTATCATTAGAAACAGGAGAATGGACAAGAATACTTTTGTTCGTTTATTTCTATAGTTTTTCTTACATAAAACACAATCTAATATATTTAAATTAAAAAAACAAAGCTCCGGGCTTCCCTGGTGGCGCAGTGGTTAGGAATCTGCCTGCCAATGCAGGGAACGTGGGCTCGAGCCCTGGTCTGGGAAGATCCCACATGCCGCGGAGCAACTAGGCCCGTGAGCCACAACTACTAAGCCTGCGCGTCTGGAGCCTGTGCCTCGCAGCAAGAGAGGCTGCGACAGTGAAAGGCCCGCATACTGCAATGAGGAGTGACCCCCACCTGCCACGGCTAGAGAGGGCCCTCGCACAGAGACGAAGACCCAACACAGCCAAAAAAAAAAAAAAGCTCCTTTTCACATACAAACTTTTCACAACTTTCTTCTTTGAAAACACGGCATTCCAGATTCCTAAACTCTTTCAAAATCCTCAGGATTTCTTCTTCTCTCTTCATTAAATATTAATGAGTAATAGTCTCTGTATAAGAATCTAACACATAAACACTCAAAAAGAGTAGACTAGTATTGTAACCAAAACAAAAATTTCTCCTATAGAAATTATTGTACCATATATTAAATTTATAATTTTACTATGTAAACCAATAGTAAGATTTACCTTTGGGCTTGATCTGTGGTGACCCAAAATCCACATACAATGAGACCCCATAGCAATCTTTTAGACAAAAATATGACATTGCCCCTTTCTAATGCCCTTGGAATTAACCAAGGTGTCCAATGCCATCCCATCCAAATCTCATCATCTTCTCCAGTTTATCCAAGTCTTGTCTATACGTCCTTTTTTTTTGGTCTATATGTTCTAATTTAACACAGAATTTAGCAGGGACCCTGCAGGTCACTGATTCTTGGTCTTTCAGTATCCTTCAGATTCAAAAGTCACTATTAATACAATTATATAAGCACTCTTGCTAGGGCAACCTTTAAAAAATATTACCCACCTAAGAGCTTTTACTAATATATCTCTCCCAAGCCTTAATTGGGACCCTATATCTTTAAGGGCTACAAATTGCTATATAGCTATATAAAGCAAGAACATTTTGCTTCTCAGGCTAAACCTTAACACTTTAGATTCTAGTCTTTCCTGTATCCTGTAGAGTTTTTGTGATATTAAGTCCAAGTTTAAACTAGCTGATGTTTGAGCCTGCAGTCTTATCAGCACAGGTCTTGAACTAACACCATTTTGGCCTCTGATCTCTCCTTCCTTTTAACCTCAGGTTTCCTCTCCTTCCATGACTTTGTCACATATTCCCAACTTCACCTCACATGATGGGAAATACATGCCTGTGTCATGAAATAACTATGTAGAGAGTAGTGGTCTAACAGTGTTAATTCTTGCCTGTCCAATATTTTTTGCTTGGTTAGTTGCACAGAAACCATACAGTTCAATTAATCATGCTGTCAAAGTAATTCCTTAATACAGCTTATTGACATGTGACTGCTTATTATATGCAAACATTGTTACCTGTTAATTTACCACATACTGGTTGAAGAAAGATGGTAAAAGTCTTACTGTTTATTTTGTAAGCCTTCATTACTCCATTAACCTTTCACTCCTTCAGGCCACTAGAAAAAAATTTCCTTAGTTAAATTACTCTTGCCATAATGCTCTAAAAATGAAAACAGTGATAGTAATATGCCTCACCAAAAGTTTACTAACAGTAAATTATTTTCTAATGCTCGTGCTTTGCAAATGTTTGCATAAATATGTCCATAGAATGTATAAACACTGAATTTTAGCTAGAGGGTTTCTGTCCTCTGAATTGAAAATATTTAAGTAAACTTATATAAAACTTGGTCTTTGAAATATTTCAGTGCCTTATTTTATCTATAAATACAAAAAGAACAGATAAAACAAAAATGCCGAGGTCTTCAATACTTAATTTCAATTTAAAAAAAAGAAAGGAAAGAAATCTAACTTTTGATTATCATGATAGTTTTAAAAATAACATCTTTTGTAATGTATTAAATGGCTACCATGATAAGTGATCAATTTACTAATATTATGTTGATGTGAATTACAACTGTACTAGTTTGGAGAAAATGGTCCTATATTAACTGACTTGATTAAAAAAGTATGAATGTTTATGATGATGGTCGTGATGATAATTTGAGGAATAATAATCAAGGCCATGGGACTTCCCTGGTGGAGCAGTGGTTAAGAATCCGCCTGCCAATGCAGGGGACACGGTTTCAAGCCCTGGTCAGAGAAAATCCCACATGCCACGGAGCAACTAAGTCCGTGCGCCACAACTACTGAGTCCGTGTACCACAACTACTGAAGCCCATGCTCCACAACAAGAGAAGTCACTGCAATGAGAAGCCACTGCACCGCAATGAAGAGTAGCCCCCGCTCCCCACAACTAGAATATGCCCGCGGGCAGCAACAAAGACACAATGCAGGCAAAAATAAATAAATTAATTAATTTTTAAAAATAATCAAGGCCAAGAATGATTTCCCTCAGATGCTGAAGTATTCAAGTACCATTTCATAGCTATGAAAATTATAAAATATGTAGAGTGAAAATAATCTATAAGTCCTTAAATTAATTATTATGAGCCATATGAATGGAAAAGATTTATTAGAAAGTTTAATGGCCTTTTATTTCAAAACCAGTTTAACTGAAATTTTATTTACTATTCATATGTAAAATTTCAATTCATTGTATCTTGAGAAATAATATAGTTTTATTATATCTTCTACTTATTCTTGAACCAATAATTTGTTTTATGACTTATATTGGATAAGATAAAAGGACACCTACACTGGGAGCTCTAAATTATTATTTTAAAAACAGATTTTGGAAAGGAAAATTAATATATAGCCTAAATGAACTATTGAATGTAATGCAATCTTCCTGAGTTTCATACTAATTCAATTTTTAATCATTCTATTTTCCTAATTTCAAAAAATAAAAACATGTTTAATACTTAACAAGCTAGTGGAATAGAAAAGCATAAAAGACAAAAAACAAACAACTTCTATTCAGGAATGCCCTTCCTGTCTTTTTTTTTTTTATTGGAATATAGTTGACTTACAATTGTCAACTACAAATTGGCATTTTCCATTGGCACTTGCCATCCACCTCTACAAGGATTAAATCATGTGCTGCTGCAGCTGCTGACCTTCAACACCCCCTGAAAGGAGTTCAGGTGGTGAGCAGAAATGAGGCACTCTGTGCTCTGGGAAAAACTGGCAGAACAGGTCTTCAGATAGTTAAATATTTTCAGGAGCCGATTTTATGAGCCCAATTCTTGTATCTTCTCATATCTAGAAAAGCACTAAAATCCTTCATGGTGACGTCTACTCCTTGTAACTAGGAGTAACCTGCACAAGACTAGCAGAAACCTTCTGTGAAAAAATATGTGCTTGATTGCATGTGCTCCCCCCTTCACCAAAATCACATATATACTGACCTTCCCCCTCTGCCTCTTTGGAGCAGTTTGTCAGAGCTCTCTGGGATGCTGTCTCCCAGGATGCAGTCCTCATTTTGCCCCAAATAAAACTTAACTTGCAATTCTCACATTGTGCATTTTTTTAAGTCGACACAATGTTGTGTTAGTTTCAGGTGTACAGCAAAGTGAATCAGTTATATATATACATATATCCTTTCTTTTTTTTTTAAGATTCTCTTCCCAAATAGGCCATTACAGAGTATTGAGTAGAGTTCCCTGTGCTATACAGCAGGTTCTTATTAGTTATCTATTTTATATATGGTAGTGTGTATATGTCAGTTCCAATCTCCCAATTTATCCCTCCTCACTCCCTATCCCCTGGTAACCATAAGTTTGTTTTCTACATCCGTGACTCTACTTTTGTTTTGTAAATAAGTTCATTTGTACTTTTTTTTTTGGACCACTCACACTTTTTTTTTTTTTTTTTTTTGCGGTACGTGGGCCTCTCACTGTTGTGGCTTCTCCCGTTGCGGAGCACAGGCTCCGGACGCGCAGGCTCAGCGGCCATGGCTCACGGGTCCAGCCGCTCCGCGGCATGTGGGATCTTCCCGTACCGGAGCACGAACCCGCGTCCCCTGCATCGGCAGGCGGACTCCCAACCACTGCGCCACCAGGGAAGCCCTACTCACATTTTTTTAAGGCAAGTAATTTGACATTAAAAATATTATTTTATAAGTGACTTTTTAAAGCATTAACAGGATATAATGAACCGTATCACACATATTTGATGCTAACTGATACATAGTATGTCATATTTGTATTGCAGAAGCTTCACATCCCTTTTTTGGTCTTTAGATTATTTCCTATTTATCTCTATTTTAAATAATACTACAATATACATTGCTTACCTGCATGTTTGTATACCCCTACATTGATGTTTTAAAGATAAATTCCTGGATTTGGAAATACTGGATGAAATAGTTTGCACAGACTTCCTGACTCAGCTCTAACATGTAAAGAGCTTGGAAGCCATCCCTCCCAGTCTTAGAACAGGAATAAAGCAGGACACACTGAAAATTAACAACTTTTCAAGGATATCTCAGGTTGCAGAGCAGAGCACTCTGAAATCAGGAGAGACATGTAAAGCTGGAGAGTCACAGCTGATATATGCTTACCTGTAATAGAAGCTGCTAGAGCCATAAACTGGTAAAAAAAATTACATGTTAGTTGTGACAAACTGCTGGAGGCTGAGTGTGGACTGGCATGAGAGTGATAAATTTTGGGGATGTTACAGCAGGCAGGTAGCCAGATATGAGCAGAGAAATGGAGACAGGGGTCAGGTGGCAGGAAATCACGCATCTTGTAAACAGCTGGGTCCATGGGCAAAGAAAACAGGAACCTCCAGACGGACAGTAAACCACACTTTGGGTGATAAGTGTCCTGGAGGCACACAAAGAAAGGTGAGGAAAGGTGGGAATCTCCTGAGTCCTAATGCAACCCATTGCTCATTATGCTCTCATTACAATACAGGTAGCCTTGCAGATAAGAAGTGCCCAGCATGCACTGATGCCATGACATATCTGATCTAAGCTTAATAAGGACAAAAATCCCTCCTCCCCTCGGGAAGATGGAGCTGGGATAAAAATCAAGGAATACAACCCCCAAACTCCTCCTTCCTCAATGAATATTCCACCCCTTCGTTTGTATGCCCCTCATAACCGGCTTGCCAAAGAAGCCCAGGGCAGCCGCCCCTCACCTGTCAGGAATTCTTTCTCCACGGGGCAAAAACCTTAAATTCACCAGGAACAGGGTCTGCAGTCTTACGATGGGAGGGAGTGGGGAAAGGATGGGTAACGTGGCACACTTTAATGGATTTTATATCCAGGAACCACGCACGCTAGGTTCTCATGGTGAAGAGCCAACGAGATCCCCTCATGGCTGTGACAGATGAAGAGAAAATGTAGTTGAAATAGACCCAGAATGTTCTCCATAAAAAAAGGCCAATTCTCCAGGGGAAGAAAACAAAAAAGTGCCCCCGCCACCATACCAAAAAAATTCTCTTTACCAGGGCCTTATCTCACCTGAAGGAAGAGCATTTTCCTGACTCCAGTCCCCTCCAGCCTTGTTATCTCATCTAAGGGGCAAACGAAACCTGTGAAAATTTGTGATGATCACTACCCAGGGACACCACTTCATTTAAAAAATATTATTTAATCATAATATTACAGAAAGCTCTCCTCCCTTCACAGTACCCCACAAAAAGAGGATCCTATAAAACAGGTAAGTAAAGCTGAAAGTTCTATATGATTCAGATTCTAAGTAAGAGTTCTTCACAAAGGCCAAAGACAGTAGGAGAGATAAAACCTAGGACAGGAGACAAAGTTGAAGTCTTTGGCACGTAGAGTTAGAAAGAACTTTAAACAGCTAACTGCTAGTGATATGAACTTAAAACCTTACACTAAAGGCTCATTCTCTCTGGTTCCTATACCCAATACATCATGTTTGGCTTTAAAAAATGAAATGAAACAAAACAAAGGCAAAGCAAGGCATGTTAAAAGGCGAAGAAAAAACACAGCCTGAAGAGACAAACATTGATCAGAACCAGACACAGATGTGACACAGATTTTGGGACAATCAGATAGGGAGTTGAAAATAATTATGATTATGATAAGCCCTTTAATTGAAAAAGTAGAAAACATATAAAAAACATATAGATATTTTAAGCAGAGAGGTGGAAACTCTAAGAAAGAATCAAAAGAAAATGCTAGAAAAAAAAACCACTGTAACTGAAATTTAAAATGTCTTTGATGGCCTCATCAATACAATGGACATGAATGAGAAATGAATCAGTGAACTTGAAGATGTCAATAGGTACTTAGGAAAATGAAAGGCAATGAAACTATGGGAAAATTTTAAAAGGTATAACCTATATGTATTTGGAATACAGAGAGAAGAAAGAGAGAAGAAAGCAGAAGAAATAGTTGAAATACTAAAGGCCAAGAATTTTCCAAAGTTAATGATAGACACCACACCACAGATCCAGGAAACTCAGTGAACAAGGAGCATAAATAACAAAAAACTACACTAGGCATATCACATTCAGACTTTAGAGTACCAAGGACAAAAAGAATATCTGGGAAGAAGATAAAGGGAAACAACAAATCAAAAACAAAAGACCCTTACCTATAGAACAAGAATAAGAATTATATTGGACTTCATTTAAGGATATTTTCTGAGAACATGTTCAGTAAGTCAACATTTAAAATGTTTATTTAGACTGGGTTTCTTTATTATTTTTGATAATGGTAACTCTTTGAATAGCACTTTTTTAAAGTTATCATTACAAGGGCCTAATATATTGGATTTATTCTTGTTTTCTCACTTTCTCTAACACATTACATTCAATCCATCAGCAACTCTCAATGGCCCAAACTTCAGATGACTTCCAGGATCTGACTTACCTGGACTATCTTTCCTGCCAACATCCTTGTCCATGCTTTGCTTCCAAGCTCACCCTGGTTCTAAAAGTACTTTTCACCCTTATAGTCACATGCTGATGGAGCACAAAGTTCTGATATCAGTAGTGGCTCTCAGAATGAAAGGTTTTAGAATGCATGTATGTTATGATAAAACCCTGAGACAATACTCAGCATTTTCACTTAATGCTAATTTAATATATACACATACATCTTAAAGCTACATGATTATATGATCTCACACACACACGTTGGTGAGAACATGCCATTGATAATGCCACAATAATGGGTTTAACTGGTCTTCTGGTTTTCCATTTTGTGTCGCTTTTACCTTTTCCAGAATCTATCACAAACATATTCCAATAATTATAAGAAGAATGAAAAGGTGAATGTAGAGTGTTTTGGACAATTCCATTCCCTCCATTCAAAAAGTAATTTTAGTCTCCATCACGAATAGGTCAGTAGCATTAAATTTAATAACGAATGTAAAACTATCATATTAAAACTGATTGTCTTTAGTAAGCACCCCTTTCAATATCTCACTGCTCTAAAGAGAATACTTTTTGCTACAAACTTATGAAGCTTAGAAGATTTTAATAGAGGTTACCCTGTTCCTTATAAATTCTCAGCTTCGTTTAGAGCTGCTCTTCCTACTTGATCCCTCTGTTGTTTCTATGCACATGTTTTTCTGATATTTCAGCTATTTTGTGAGTGCAAATGTTCCAATGCCTGTCATTCTGATGTTAAAATTAGTGTAATCATCAACCTTTATAAAAATTCCTTTTCCTTGGCATTCTACTCAATAATTTCCAATGACTTAAATGTTTGACTGACAGTAGCTGTGTAGAACTACTTATTTATGAGTCATAAGAAACTTAATGTCAGAAATTTAGCTAAATTCTAATGATGAAAAGTTATCTTATAGGTGTATTAAAATATTTTAATATTTAATACCCAGAAAAGTTATATGCAATTATTTTTCTATTACTTCATGTCATTTATTAAAATGCATACCAATGAAGCTTAAATTATCATTTTACCAATTAGCAGTTTTAATTACACTTTTATAGCTGGTCATTGATAAATAAGAATGTACATCACCTTCATGTGTACCAAAATAGGGTTAAAAAAAAAGAGCAATAGATTTTCTAAGAATTTCTTAATTTGCATAATAACCTCTCATTCAAAATGGTCAACTTTCAAAAAGGAATTATGAAATATTGAGTCTTCCAGGACCTTGGAATTTATTCAGTTAAGCCTATCACCTAGTGCAGAACTATCCTTTATATATTTCTCACAGTCACTCACATACTTTCTTTTAAAATACCTTAATCAGTGACAAAACTACTCCTTCACACAACAGTCTAGTTTATGTGTTGACACATTCTGATTTTCAAAAAGGATATTTCTTTTTTATAATGAAGTGCCCATAATTTCCTTCTTTTATTTTTCCTTTTCTTCCCCAGCACTAACATTTTTACATTTTTCCTTCCTTCCTTTCCTCTTTCATTTCTTCCCTCCTTGCTTCATTCATCCTTCCCTCCATTTTTCCATCCTTCCCTCTTCCTTCTTTTATTCTTTCTTTTGTCTTTCTTCCATATATATATTATAAAATATACATTATAAAATATATTTTTTATTTTATATATATGTGTGTGTGTATGTGTGTATATATATATATATATATATATATATATATATATATATAAAGCTTCCTAGGTATAAGGCACCGTGATATGTACATTGTGATTGAAATAGAACCTCTCTTTCCAAGAACTTCAGCCCAGTTGAGGAGAGAGACAAATGATGGGTAAAATACAGTGCATTTTACAGATGCCCTGTGAGCACAATGGAAAAGCAGGTAACTCACTTTTGAAAAAGGGAAGAAGAGAAATCAAAGTTGTGACTGTGTTAAAGCTTGAGACTTATTCTGAAAGTGTGTAGAAATAGAAGGAAAGCTGTTCTAGGACAGGTTTCATCATGTGCAAAGCCATTGAATAAGTGGCCAAAGAGAGTCCCCAGATTTGGTTTTAAAAATTGTTATTGCATATTTCAGTTTTCAGTAGTCATATATGGCTAATGGCTAATGTATTGGGCACCACAGATATAGAGCATTTCCACCATTATAGAAAGTACTTTTTGACAGTTTGCCCTAAAATTTATCATTGTAACCTCTGTATAATCTCAATTACCAATCAGCTTTCTCAATGAGTCCTTGCTTTAGTATCTAACAGTCTTTCCATTTCATTGGGACTTACAACACATTAATCTTCTTGCTTTTATACAATCCTCCACTTCCCTTATGCCATATTTTTCTTTCTTTCCCAGGTTAAATATTTATGGTCAATTGTATTCACGTACTGAGGGTGCCCTGATTTTCTTTGTAACCATGTATTGCTTCTTTGCTTTCAGAATTAGCTTGAAAACTACAGTGTAATTATCCAACTCTGCCTTTATCTACACTTGAACTATATAGCTGACCAAGCTGGACAAAACTGTACAACCGTACTAACTGCTTACACATTATTCTGTGACCCCTAATTTCAGGTGGATCTTTCATGATGACTCACAATCTATTCTATTCCTGTAGTCCATTCACCTTGTCACTCTTTTGGATAACTTTTACATATGTTATCCAAATTCCTCAAACTTCTGTTCATCTGTTGACTTATTTCACTCTGAAAATAAAAGCAATAAGAAAAGAATTTTGAATCATTTCCTCTACCAGATCTATCCGCCCACTTGTGTGGAATTTCTGCTTTCTCTTCTATTACTATGGATGAACTCTCTGTGCTCAAAACTGATGCCAAACCTTTCATCTGGTTACTAGAAACCAGTCTTTATCATTTACTCAAGGACTTGAACAAAAATTTTATGACTTTTCTCTTTTGAATCATCAACTTTTCCCTCTCCACTAGAGCTTTCATATTATTATACAATAAACTCCTGACTTAAAATGAAAATCCACTTCACCCCACCAGCTTCTGTAACTACTACTCTATTTCTCAATTCTGTTTATAGAAAAAGACTCTTCAAAGGAATTTTCTGTATTCACGCTTTTCTATTCCTTTTCTACTTTCACTTGAACCCACTCAAAATAGCCATTCCCACTCATGCATGAAGCTGCTGAAATTGTTCTTAATGTCTTAAAAAAGTAAATCTCCATATTGCTAAACCACATAGTCAATTCTCAGTACTCTAGTCAGGAAAATTCACAACAGCATTTGACACAAGGGATCGGCTTCTCTCTCTGTATTTATTTATCTTGCAGGTGTGTGTGCTTTGAAACATTTTTTCTTCCTTTTTGCCTCCAGAGCAAAGCGATTTTTAATTTTTCTTCTTATTTAATTATTCCTCGGTATTCTTTGCTGTTTCTTCTTTATCTCTCAGGCCTTTCAGCCCCTGCACTACCCTGGGAATAAGTCATTAGACCTCTTCTCCTTTCTCCCCACAATTTATTTGCGATCTTGACCAGTTTCTTGGCTCTAAATAACATCTATATGCTGACAGCTTCCAAACTGATATCTGAAGCCAAGATAAATCCAATTGCCTACTTGATTTCTTCATTTGGGTATCTAATAGACATCCTGAACTGAGTATCAAAATCCAGAACCTGATCTTTCTCCCTAAAATCTGCTTTATTAATTACCTCTTAGATCTCTTATCCCAAGACTTTCCTCCTCATTAATTGTTTACTATCAGGTTGGTCACCTTGTTATTCTTTAAACATGCCCAGTGTGGTCTTACTTTCTGGCTGGAATACAGTTTATGTAGATTTGCACTGTCTCGCTCTCTCACCTGTTTCTAGGTCTCTACTCAAATGCCAAATTCTCTGTGACACCTTCTCTCCCCACTGTCATTTCTATATTTGTCCTGAATTATTTTTCTCCATTGTACTCATCTATACACCACATATTTTTGCTTTTTATTTTTAATTGTTCTTGGAGAAGAAACATAAACATTGTAAGGCATACATATATTTTTCTATTTTGTCATCTGTGTGTGAGAAGAGAGGTATGTATAGATAGTCTTGGCTGAAATTTGGCAGACAGTGAATGCTGCTGATTTGTCCACCAAACCATTTGTTTTTCTTCGTTCCTGGGCTCACGGTTGCTGAGTAGCCTGCATTTTTTGCTTCATTTACATGCATATTCAACTTTTTGTTACCTGGATCCTGGATACGATTGCTACCCCTTTAACTACGTTAATAGTAATGTCCTATAAGCCTAGGTGGAAAAATACTAAGATTACGAAGAGAAGGAGTGGCCAGAAAATAAGAGGAAACCCAAATGACTAATGTGCCAAGAATCTAAGGAAAAATATTGCTTAAAAATGGAGGGTAGGTGACCAGTTTCTGCAATAAATAAATTGCAAAAGAAAATTTAAAGACAAGAGAACATATAAATTAATAAAAACTTAAGGGATGGATCAACAAACTGAAAAATAGGTCCCTTTCTTGGCTTCTGATTCAAAAGAAATCTTAAAAATTTATAATGTAATAAAAGAATTTTGTAGTTATGTTTACAGAAGGAGTCTTTTTGTTCTAGAGATATATGTGAAAATATTTACTGCTAAAATTATATGTCTGAAATTTGCTTTAAAATAAGACAGTGGAGGGAGATAGCATTGAGAATGTATATGAAACAAGACTGACCATGAGTTGGTAATTGTTGAAGCTGGATAATAGAAGATTTATTATACTACCATATTTTTGCATATGTTGGAAATTTTCCATAATGAAAGCTGAAAATATGGAAGAGGGGATGATGAAAGTTGAACCGAAATATATTCAGGGACATCAAAATGTATGCACTGTATTTCATGTCATCTTATAGCAGTTATGTAATAGAGCAGTGGCTGCTTTTCAAGTTAATAAGACGCAAATGGTAAAGGAAAAAAAAGAAAGAAGAAGTAGATAAATGAGGCAACTTGGCACTTCAGGAATGTGCCTTAAATTGCTTTTATTCCTATAACCAATATCCACGCAGAGCACAAGATATATGTTCACCATGTGCGTGAGTCGGCATGTATACTTGCTAAAGACCAGAAAACAAAGATGTTAACATGTTGACTTTGAGATGATAGACAGGAAGACTGTACATCTTATATTAGCCAGAAGAATGGATTTTATTTCAATGCCTACTCCTACTTTCTGGATGGGGAAAGCAGAGCACAATTTTAGAAAAAAGATAAACAGAGGATCGATTTGATTTTTTTCACACACCTGCTTTCCAAACTTAGAATCTCTGAACTAAAAGGAATCCCTCTCCCCAGCACTGCCACTATTTTTCAGGTAGCAGTTAGAAAACAGTAACTATTATATGCATAGCACATTAATAGATGAAGGAAATACAAGAGATGTTGGCATGATGTACTTAGTCATAAGAGGGCCCTGGCGCCGGGAGAGCAATTGAGAAGTCTCCATGGGCTCAAGAGGTCTTCTAAGTTAAAAGATCATGTAACAGGGTTAGCTGACAGCGACAAGGAGTAGTATGCATATCTGTGAGATGACCTTGACCAGAAAACTACATGGGACTCGATACCCTACAGATGCCTTAGAGCTTTTTCTGTTTTTGGAAGAGGATGACATCAATAATAAATTATAGCATATAAAATGGGCCAAACACTACTCAGACACCGTGCGGCTGTCAGCAGTGTGTACATGACTTCCCTTCCCACCTAATTCCCTCGCTCTTGAATATAAAACCCAGAACCTGAGGAAGAGAATAAAAATGGAAAATTTTAACTAGACTGTGACTAATTTATACATCTCAAATTGGTTCATTAATCACTAGATTGGACTAAATTTAACTGAAAGTAGTTAAGTTATCTGTCATTAGACAGGCTGGGGACTCAGTCAGACATTAGAAGTCAGTTCTAAAAATAAAGAATAGCCCATTTTCTAAATCTGAATTAGTGAATGAACAAGTTATACCTCTCTGAGACAACTGTAGGAAAATGTTTCAAATAGAAAGCAAGAAATAAGGTGGTATCTGTAAGGTAGGTTAGGTTAGGGGTTGGATAAAGATAAATATTTTATTTAATTCAGGAGAGAATTAGTCGTGCTTAAGAGCTAATGAGAAAGATGCAATTAAGAGAGATTTTGAATATTGAAGTAGAATAAGAGATTATTTGTTAATTTAAGGTTTCTGAGAAGCCATGAAAAAAATTACAGGAAATCAATATGAAGTTATTGTCATTACAGGAGATAGCAGGGTGGGTTTAAGTATAGGCACGTTTGTAGTGTTGGTAGCCAAATTTGAAAGATTTTACACATAGAGAATATATTTGATTTTGCGGTGTCCAGGAAATACAGAAGTCACCCAAATCCATCTTATGATACTGAGGCTATTTACTAATACATTCTTTTAAAAAAATGCCATTAATTCTCATTAGAATATCTCCCAGTCTAAAAAATGAAAAAAATGTTGAGTGAATGAATAATAGAAATATTATGTAACTTAGTAGGGAAATTTTAAAAGTATATTTATTTTTCTTATTCTATTTTGCATCATACATGGGTAATACATGCACAATATGTAAATTTTGGAAAGTTCTGCAAATATAAACAACAAATATTGATCCATTCTGTTTCTTGATCTGGGTATTAATTGATTATATAGATGTATTTAGCTTGTAAACTTATCAAGCTGTGTACTTATGATAAGTGCACATTTTAAAATGTGTATTACATGTCAATAAACGTTTAAATAATCAATACTAACTTCACAGCTCAGAACAGTCACAATTGATAATTGGTGTTTTTCTATGAATTTTTTTTATAGTATAAATAATAATCATCATCAGAGGATAGCAAACTATGGACTGCAGCTAAATCCAGTCACTGACTTTTTTTCTGTTACTAAAGTTTTATTAGAATCCAGCTGTACCATGTGTTTATGTATTATTTTTGGCTAATTTTGTAATGCAACAGTAAAGTTGAGTAGTTGCAAAACATACTGCATGGCCTGCAAAGCATAAAATTTCTATTATCTGGTTCTTTACAGAAAAAGTTTGTCCACTGCTACTGTACATTCAATTCTTTCTTTTTCTTTTATTTCCTTTATTAAATGGAATTATATCAAGTGTATTTTCATAAATATGTTTAATTTGACTGCATCTTATTTTACCATCTAGAATTTATCTAGTTATTTCCCAAATTATGGAGGTTAAGTTGTTTTTAATTTTTATGTTTTACCACTTTACTCATGAGATTTGGTCTAAAGTTCATAATACTTTCCTAGGGATAGATTCTAAGAAGGATAGCATTAGAACAAATGACACACCACATAAAGTTTCTGGGGATATATTACTAAGTTAATTTCTACATGTGTTATTCCTGTGTGTTTCTCATCAGCAGTCCTATAAATATTAAGAAATCATCTACATTGTTTTCAGCAATGAGTATTATTATAATAAAAACACTCATTCAAATGGTATGGTTTTTTAGTTAATTTAAACGTAATTTAAAGTGAAAAATCATAGAAATATAATATTTATATAACTTGTCTATTTTTCCAGAAATTTAATAATCATGTATTATTCACCAATATTTTAATTTGGTTCAGGCAATGATCTATGATTATAGTTTTGTTTGCCTACCTTCCATAAAAATATCCTAAATACATTACCTACAATTTCCAGTTACATTTTCTCCCCAGTGGAGTTAACACTTGAATATACATTTGAAGCAATCTTAGTTTTAGAATAATTTGAATTTTATTGTAAAATCTTCACAATTCTTCTGACCAAATCTTGTTCAAAACCTTTAAAAAATTAATCAGAATTTTATTCAGTTTTCATAGAAACAAAGCTACAAAGCTCTCTTACCTCAGTTATAGATCACTGCTAATATAATCGTTAATCAATGTATATCATTTCCATGTGTATTTGAGATAAAATATGTTGACCACTGATAAGCATACCACTTAATGAAACATTCTAGTGCTTAACATATTAACCATGATTATTCTGCATTCAGTGCGTGCAATTACTATATTTTACAGTTGAAGTAATGGAGTAGGCTGTACGTTGACTAATCTTTTATGTTAGCTAATTCACTTTGCCAAGTTTTTAATACGAAAACAAACAAACAAATCTACCTAAGCTAAGCATCAATCTAATTGTGTTGTTTTATTACCAAAGATTATACTGAATATTTATTAGTTATTTGTATCTAGTTGTGCATGGTACCTATTCTTATTAGTGTCCTAACCTTTTATCATCAGTTTTATAATTTCCCCTTTTTCAGCCCTTATATTTACCAAAGTTTAATATTTATATTTTGCTCTTTGACAGTTTTTTAACCTTGAATTCTATTCTATCTGATGTTACAGTTACTATATTTTGTATGATATTAGAAATATTTGAATAAGTAGAATCAAATAATATCATGCCTGATATTTGAATTACTACGATTAGTTATTAGAATTAGAACTGATTTCTTTTTGTTGCATTTTCATAGTTATCTTTATTACATTACCTTTCTATTGGTTTCAGAATTTCTCTTGAAAGTAGCATATTGATTTTCTTATTTTATATAAACTAAAGCCTCTATATTTAAGTGACAAATTTAAGTCATCCATATTCACTGTATGTTACTGGTATGTTTCAGTTTAAGTTTGCTCTCACTCTTATGTTTTTATTTTTCTAGACTCTTTTCTTAAAATACTTTTCACTGGATTGACTTAGCTTTGTTTATGTACTGTTGTTTTCCTCAAGTAGTTGAAAGTAATGTATGTTATTTCTACCTTTTCGTTAGTTGTATTTAACACTTTAAGACGTTTTAACTTTTGTTTCTTTAATGATCTCTAGAATTAGTCAAGATGTGTGTGTATGTATGTGTGTGTGTGTTTCCTCACTACATATAAACACTAGTCAAGAGCACTAACAACATTTTTGGAACTGTTTTTCCCCTTTGTCCTACTTATTTTTATTTTGATATCATCTGGGATTTTATTTCCAAATTATCACTCTAAAAATATAATCAGCAATTAGTTAGGCTCAACAACTTTTAGTTTATTTTCTGTGTGTTTGTACACGTTTAAGTGTATTTTATTTTATTATTATTATTTTTTTGGCCACGCTGCATGGGGCGTGTGGGATCTTAATTCCTGGACTAGGGATTGAACCTGCACCCCCTACACTGGAAGCATGGAGTCTTAACCACTGCATAGCTAGGGAAGTCCCTTTACTTTAAAATAATACATGAACAGTGATATATGCTTAAGTATAACAGTAGAATAACATTAGCCCTCATAATATTTGTCAAATATGTTATACTGAAGTCCTTGACTAAAATACCTACAGAAATATAATAAATTGGTGTTTCCATATTGTTCAAAAACTCTCATAACATCCCTAGATAAATTTGAAGTGTTTTTTTCACCTCATGCATTTGGGTATTATCATATATACTATAGATTTATAAAACTATCTGAGTTAGAGTTTCGTTCATAAAAGATGATGTAACCTTTTGGGAATTCTGAAAACATAATCAGTATTGACAGGGAATTAATCTGAATATATATGTACATTTAATATTATCTTTAACATGAAGTCACACTAGGTAGAACATAGTACTATTAATCTTATTCAAGAAGCATGATAAAATGCCTACCTTTGAAAAACATTTGAAATATGTTCTTTTAAATTTCTGTTTTTCAGAGAAAATGTGAAACCACATTAAAAAGCAATTTAAATACAGTTTACTTTAAATTCTTTATAATTCTATTAAAAATTAATATATGAAAGTTTGACTCAAAGTCAAAAGCTGTTCTTTCACGTGATTGTAAAACTTAATAGCTCAGACAAGATGCAACTTTTCCAAACATTTTCATCTTTGTGAAAAATAAAAAGAGTAAGGGAATATCAGTTATGAGAATGGCCTAAATAAAAGATAAATCACATAGACAATAGAATCTCAATAGCACTGTTTTGGTAGCAGAATACATGCATCATTAGAAATGATTTACATTAGAACGTTAGAAATGTTCTACATACATAATGTGATAGGAGTAGGGGACATATATGAGATAGGTGTAACTTTTGCTAAGGATATCTTAGAGTGAGAGAGAAGTTTCAGTCAGTATCCATTCTGTACTGCTGAAAATATAAATGAGGTCATAGCCACAGAAGCAGAGGAAACGTGCTTATGAGCACCAGAAGTTTATACAAATGTCAACCAAAGTATAAGGTGGTATAATAAACTAATTGATGAGCATCCAAGAGTACATATAAATAGCTCAGGAATTCTTTTTACTATTGGAACCTTGGAATATATCTAACTGTGTTCACAGCTACAGGGACTTCGGTTAATTGCCCTCTTTACCATCCAGTGACATTTTTGTTAGAAGAGTTTTCAAAGTCATTAGAACAATGATAAAAGCTGGCAGATTTACTTTTCGTGATAGTGGCATTTTGCTGGTGTGGATATGAGGAAAAGGCTTATAACCCCATATTAAGGACCTAAATCACAGATGCACAGGGCTTTTGATATATTCCACAGCTATTGAGAGTTTAATTATCCAAACAATATGGAATTGGTCTGGAGATTTCAAATAAATTCTGAATCATGTTCTCAGAATTCACATTCAAACAGGAAGATGCTGATTATCCACTGGTGCTAATCAATCTTTTTTGTGTTTTTGACACAATTTTAAATACAAGAATTTGAGTGCATAACTGAAGAATTAAAAGATTCAAAGCAACACAAAGGAAGTCAGCATTAATTACAGTAAAATTAAGTGCTAAAGTATAAAAATATCTTTCCCTGCCTATCAATACATCTAAGTTAATGTACTATTATGTGCTTGGTTGTCCTTCAACATTTGTATGTCGCTGTTTGAATTAAACTATTACGTTGCCCAACTTCCTTAGTGCAAAATTGGACCTCACACTGAGAAAGTTTGCCTTTCTTGATTAAGTAGAATTTCTAAATGTGAATAAAGAGGAATTTAGCCAAAAGCTAGTTGCCATATTTCTTCCTCACATTTGACTAAGCATGCTTTTTGGGAATTAGTATAAATGACAGTACAGGAAGTAGTACAGTCCAAATACAAAGATTTGAAATAAAGTGATACATCTGCCCAGAAACGTGCCACAACCTCAGATTTCTGGATTTCATTGCTTTTTTAATATTTCTGAATTGTGAGAAAACTTTTACAAACTGTTTCAAAGGTTAGATAGACTAGAACAAAACCCCGGGAGAAAAAGACATGACCTGACGGTTTTAATTGAAGTGGGATTGAAAAATATGTCTTTAGCTCAAAACAACACAAGAAAGCATAGAGGACTGATCATATGAGGATGGGGGAGTGAAGAGGGTACAATTCATACATGAAGAGATATTGCACACTCTTTCCAATTTAGAATTATGCAGCAAGAGAATGCATACTATATACAAGAAGAGATCCCTGGTCTAAGCTTGGGATTTGAAATCTGAGAGTCCTTTAAGAATTCAACTCTGACTAATCTTGACTTTATTTCTTTTAAATGGTATGTTGTAGTATTTCACATGATAAAAGCACAGAGCAACAATGAAAATCTCAAATCTAAAAATTCAAATCTTTAAGAGATGATTAATGCTAATATTTGAACTTAGTTTATTTTTAAAATGTTTATTTGGTTTTTGACATAGTTTGGCATATTGCTTTCTCCTGTGTCTTTTTTGAAAGGGTTTAGCTATATATATATATATAATTTTTCATATTCAACATATAGGCACATGATATACGTGCTGTCCCTCAATTAACATTTATCAATTAAAATACAGCTTAAAGATATTGTTTTTATAAGTACATAAGTTTTTTTATTTAAAGAAACACATTACTGAGGTATGACTGACATCTCATTTAGCATAATGTCCCCCAGTTTCATCTATGTTGTTGCAAATGGCAGGATAACCTTCTTCTTCAAGGCTGAATAGTATTCCATTATGTGTAAGTACCACATCTTCTTTATCCATTCATCCATAAATGGACATTTAGGTTGCTTCCATGTTTTGACTATTATGAATAGTGCTACAGTGAACATGAGAGTGCAGCTATCTCTTTGATATCCTGATTTCAGTTCCTTTGGATATATACCCAGAGTTGGGCTTGCTAGATCATATGGCAGTTCTATTTTTAATATTTTGAGGACTCTCCATACTGTTTGCATAGCTGCTGCACCATTTTATATTCCCACCAACAGTGTACAAAGGTCCCATTTTCTCCACATTCTCACCAACATTTATCTTTTTTCTTTTTAAATAATAACCATCCTAACAGATGTGAGATGATGTCTCATGGGCTTGATTTGCATTTCCCCAATGATTAGTGATGATGAGCACCTTTTTACATACCTGCTGGCCATCTGCCTGTCTTCTTTGGAGAAATGTCTATTTAGAACCTTTTCCCATTTTTCACTAGATTTTTTTTCTGCTGTTGAATTGTAGGGCTTTGCTTGCTTATTTGTTTTATCAGTGGTATGATGTTTATTTCTTGGGGGTAACAAAATTGACTTAAGCTGACCCATATTTATGATTACTGTATTGGGAAAAAAATGATAAAATTTTATTTACATAATTTCACACATTTAAAACTAGAACTATTTTTGTTGTGATGCAATGTATGACTCTTGAAGAACCTGGTGTTCTACAACATTGCACACTGAAAGTAACAGCACTTATGGGAAAAACAGCTTTAAGGACAAACCACTCAAAAATGACTCAACTTCTTATCTAAAGTGCTAAGATTAAAAACAACAATCCACATATTAATACAATTTAGAAGTTTTTTAAACTCTAATTAGGAAATGGTAAATTGATAACTTTACCTATTAAGATATAGAAAAAGTTAGAAAAATGGGAAGGAGTGTAAGAAAGAATTGAGGCTGTTCAGCTACTGAGACAAAAATAAATGGGCAAAATCAGCAAAAATTGCAAATTAGACATGTACTACACAAAATGAAACAAGAGGAAGGATCCAGAATGAATGGGCATTGTGTTTAATTCTGTGTTTCTTTGGCACTTGACGTGTTCAGTCATCAGAGAATATTTGGCATTCAGCTGCTGGTTCCTGATTGCACAAAACGTTAACATGCTTGCGTGTGAACCACCATGCCTTCTGTGTTATTCTGAAATTTCCCTAATAATAATTGCGTTTAAGCAATTTATGTTATGTTGGCCTACCTTTCATTAGAAAAGACTGTAGGATTTATTTCTAGGAATTAATAAAGTGTCAAGGGGCATAACTGTTTATAATTCTGATAGATAATGCCCAATTGCTTTCTAATATGTTGGTACCAAATTTGATTCCCTCCAGCAACATAGGAGAATGCTATTATTTTAACTTTGACAAGAATATATTATCATAGCTTTGATGCCTTTATACACTAAGAACACATTAACTGGATGTAAAATACAAAATTCTCAAGTTACACTCTCTTCCCTTTATAATGCAATTTCTGGTGATAAATGATTCCAAGGATAAATCTGAGACACCAGACTGTTTCCTTTTAAGTGATTTTATATTTACATCTGCATAGCTATCCGAAATGTATTTGTTCACAACTGCTTCTTTTGTTTAACTTTGAAATCCACTAGTAGTGTGTTTTTATCTCCCAGTTTTCAATGTCTGGAGAAGTGAATTTTCACAGGAGAAGTGTCATTTTAATATGTAAATTCAAGCCTTCAATTTTAGAAAACATTCCATAAATTATGCCTTATTTGTTTTGGTTTTCTTTTACCAGAAAATAATATTAATACATAGTCAGGATTTATTTTAGGTCTTTTTCTTATCTATTAATTTTTTATGAAATGTTTTATGATTTTTTTGTTAAAACATTTTATATATTTTTCTCATTCTCTTTTTCTAACCTTTATGTTTCCCCTCATTTTTTTACACAGCTATTGTCTCCTGTTTTATTTCTAGTGTGGCTTTCATTCTGTGGCTGTTTTGATATTTTTAAAAAACCTAAAACTTAGGAGAAATCAGCTGGCCCAAACTGAATGTACTGAAATGTTAGTGACTAGGCTGTAGGAGCAAGATGAGAAATCAGAGACCTTGTCCTGTCATGCAGTGCCGCTAAAGGGACAGTAATGTCTTAGGCAGAGGGTCAAAATGGTTATGGCCTGTCCCAGTTGGGACCTCAAGGAATGGGACCCCACCGAGAGCACTGGTGAAAAAGAAGAGGAGTAGTAGAATGAAGTCATAATAGTCCCGGGCCCCTCAGGGCCCCCTGTTCACCCAGAGGGCTGACCTGGGTGAACAGCTAAATACAAATCAGACCAACCCAGACCACAGGGAATGAATGAGAATCAACTCCCACCCCTCTCCCAGTGGAAACGTTTAACTGCCATGAGGGACTCTACCTCAACAAGATTGGAAAAAGTAAGTAATAAATTTAAAAAAGAAAAAGGAAGGGAATCAGTAGCAACATGGCTGTTCCACATATGGGATATCAGAAGAAAGTGTATCATGCTCATGGGTCAAGAAATGTCTAAACTGGTCCCTATGACTGGTCACCCAGTGCTGTGGCAGCACTTATACAGGCCATTAAGAAAAAGTCATTTCTCTTCTCTCTTGTACAATGGCTGCATACGGTGCTGCCTGGCCTAGTGAAGGAGATGTACCCACCACCCCAAAGGATATGGCAGCATCCCTATCAGTGGATTAGGAGTGAAACCAAGGTCCCAGGATACCACCTGGGCAACAGTGATGTGGGTTTCCAGGGACCGGAGGCCTCATATAGAACTAACCATTCATTGATCCCCAAAGAATAAACAGGCTGTCTAGCCTTGGTAGATACCAGGCAGAATGCACCCTAATTTATGACAATGTACACCACTTCTGAGGCCTCCTTCTCTGTCATTAATGGGTACAGGGGTGGAAGGGTAAGAGTAAATAAAATATCCTTGGTGTTACAGTTTGGAAAACTACCCCCCAGGGAATATGCCATGTTCATAACTCCAATTCCAAAATACATTCTGGGAATGGATGTGGTAGCAGGCCTTGTCTTATAAACAAGGGTGGGAGAATTCGGCCTAGGAGGATACCTGGTAAAAGAAATCAAAAGAGGCCTTGCCAATTGGACAACGGTCAAGCTACCCCAGCCACAAAGAGTGGTGGCCTTAAAACAATATAGGCTTCCAAGAGGAAAGAAGGAAATCACTGGCACCATAAAAGAACTATCACAAGTAAGCCTCATAGGAGCTCTCCCAGCCCCTTTAACAGCCATGTGTGGCCAGTAGGGAAACCAGATGGCTCCTGGAGAATGACTGTAGACTACAGGGGATTAAATAAAGTAACCCTGCCCTTACATTCAGCTATGTCTAATATTGCCTCTTTACTAGCCCAGACGATGAACATTCAGGGATGTATCATTTTGTTATTCACCTTGCCAATGCCTTCTTTAGCATCCCACTGGCCCCTGAATGCCAAGACCAGTTTGCTTTCACTTGAGAGGGGAAAGAATGGACATTCATTGTGCTCCCCCAGGGCTATCTACACAGGCCACAATTTGTCATGGCCTAGTAGCTGTGGATCTGGCTAGGTGAGACCCTCCTTACAATGTTTTCCTCTTCTATTACACTGTTGATATCATGCTAAGCTCAGAGTTTCTTTTCAGCCTAAAAGAAGCCACTCCCCCAGTAGTGGCCTGATGGTGCAAGGATGGCTAAGAAATTCAGACAAGACACAAGGACCTGGCTTGTCTGTCAAATATTTAGGTGTTATTTGGTCAGGTAAGACAAAGGTGGTGCCCTGAGCAGTGATTGATAAAGTACAGGCTTATCTGAGGCCCACTATTCCCAAGCAGTTGCAAACTTTTCTTGTGTACTTAGGTTACCAGACAACATTTATCCCACATTTAGCCCAAACTTTATGAATCCCATTATAGACTAGTAAAAGGTAGCCCACTGGGATTGGACACAAGGAGAAGACACCTTCACCCAAGCGAAAGTGGTTATAAAACAAATACAGGCTTTTGGGGTCCTAAGTCAAGGACAGGCTTATGAATTGGATGTGGCCAATTACCTGGACATATTCTATGGGGCTCTGCTCCTGCATGCCACTGGCAAGTGGATTACATTGGGCCCTTGCCTCTATCTGATGGATGCAAGTTTGCCCTCACCTGTGTAGACACACATATGGGCTTGCGACAAGCCTACCCTAGTTGGTAGGCAACACAGGAAACAACTATTTGGAGGTTAGAACAACTGTGCATGTCATGTGGAACCCCCACAGACATTGACAGTGATCAGTGAACACACTTCACTGCCCATGAAGTTCAGGAATGGACAGAGGAACATGACATACACTGGCATTTCCAGCTGTCATGTAACCCTATGGCTGCCGGCCTGACTGAGAGAATGAATGGACTACTAAAACAACAACTGAGACAGGAAACCCACTCTCTCAGCCTGTGGAACCCAAGATTAACACAAGCCCTACAAGCCATTAATGAACATCCATGTAGCAGCTGTCCTAGTGCCTATACCATGTTAACAATGGCAACTGGTCAACACTCTCCATCTTCAATTGCTAACCACAGAAGGATCATTGCCCACTCTAGGTCAGGACAGCTGCCCTTTCCCTTTCCACAGGACCTGCCCCCAGAGGAACAAATCATAAGATGGCTCTGGGGCAAATAAGTGGGTCCCCAGTGGTTTAGGTTTGCCGCCCTGTGGGGAATAAGGTTAAAAAGAAGCACATAGATCTCTCCAGTTTTCTATCCTACTCTGTTTGAGACCACCAAACTAACCAACCCAGGCCCCCTACTCACAAAAAGCACCATTATATTGACATTGTGGTCTGTTGTAAAACTATCCCTACGGTACTCAGTACCTGCCATAGGTAACAAAGGCAGGCAAACATTTTGGTATTGTAGACCCAAACAAAAGCCACAGGCCGGTGTGGTATTATCTCAAAACTCAGTGACTGCATGTACTTTACTTAATGGCCATGAACTCTCTTGTTTAGTACCTGTTAAACACCTCACTTTTCATCCTTATGTTAAGCAGAGAAAACCTGTTTGTGGATTGAGCAACCAACGGTGACATCTCTGCCGAATAAATCCAACTGCTGGAGCTGCAATGAAACACCACGGTCATCTTCCTCTGGACTTCCCTGGAAGATTAACCCAGCCATGTGGTAATGACTGGTACCCTGGAGGAAGGGCTCACGCCCTTTCCCCATTCCTGCCATCCCATCCATTACTGAAGGACTTTCTCCACTGTCTGAAACAGTATAACACCTCCTCTGGCTGACCTGGGAGACTGTAAACACAACTCCACTAGGTTATGCTTTCTAGAATGGGATTGGCTGCCTCCTGATGACCCAAATTCAGCCAATAGAAACAACTGCCTATTGTTTAGAGACACATAATGGGTCTTTCTCTAATGACATCCAACATAATATAGGGTGGACACCTATGGATAATGCACCTTTTGTTGATTTTACCTGTGGTCTATTTTTTGCTCCCTAGTCTGCTGCTATAGATGTGGAATGGCAAGTGGAGGCGCTGGATAAACACACTGCTGCTGCCTTCAATACCACCACACATGCAATCACCCTCTCATCTAAAGAAACTACCCAAATGAGGCAAGTTGCTCTACAAAACCAGATTGCCCTAGACACGTTAACAGCGGCACAAGGTGGTAGTTGTGCCCTTGTCAAAGCCCAATGCTGTGTGCATATACTCTATAATTCTCACAATATTTCCTCTGCTATGAAAGCCCTAGACGGGCACATCTCTGTCATAGACTCCATCTCAATCAACCTCATTAGTGCCTAGCTACAACATTTATCCATCTCTTGGAGAATAACGCTTTTCAATATATTTGGCATCTTACTGTTAGTACTCTTTAGCTGCTGCTGTCCATATTGTGTTTGTGGCATCTGATTGCAGTATTCCTCTGCATGCCTGACCCCAGGGATATTGCAGAAGAAAGGCAGATAGATTGTGAGAGTCACGCAGCGTATGGAGGGGTGAAGTGTATGGTCAGGCCCCATAAGATGGCTGCTCCCTTGCTCTCTGGACACCCCCTGCCTGACCTGGCCTGTATGCACATGATTGCCTCCCCCTCCTAAGCTTAAAGTTTAATCAGAGCTGCCTGTATGATTGGCCTGACCCCCAGCAAATGATTGTTCTAACCCTCAGACCAGAACGGCCCCAGTATGTTCAGTCATCAACAGGAAACAGCGGCCATCTCAATGGTTGGTAACCCAAAGAGCTGTGGTGGTCGAGTTTCTGAAGTTCCCTGGCAACAAAGGAGACCTTCGGATGTCATGCCCCCTATAAATGGTAGCCTCTTCCTCCCCTATGCAGCAAAGATTGCTGCTCTGTCCTGCCTGCCTTTATCCATATAGGGTGGGGTGTTGCTCCAGGACCTTTGCCTCTGACTTGTAAGAGTCTCTGTCCAATAAATCACTGATGTCTCTGTCACTAACTCCAGGTTTTTTCTTTGGTCTGTGGCTGGGCAGTTGCAAAGACTGCAGGACTGAGGGGCGCAGCCCAACAGTCTATGGAATGCCTCACAAATGGGCATATTCTCTTTCCTCTGGAGGAAAAGAGAGGAAGGCTATGAATATACCCAGCACATTTCAGAGTGATTCTCTTTTGTTAATTAAGCTGGCTTCTCAACTCCTGACTTTTTTGGTTGTTCTCTAATGTCTTCAAATAGATTGAGTTTTTCTTTCAAATTGTCCTTTGTTTTTGTTGTTGTTTTCTATTGGATTTATTGTTATTGTTTTAGTAATTTATTAAGTTTTTTAAAAATAAATTTATTTATTTAATTTATTTATTTTTGGCTGCATTGGGTCTTCGTTGCTGTGTGTGGGCTTTCTCTAGTTGCAGCGAGTGGGGGCTACTCTTCATTGCAGCGCCTGGGCTTCTCATTGCAGTGGCTTCTCTTGTTGCAGAGCACAGGCTCTAGGTGCAAGGTCTTCAGTAGTTGTGGCATGTGGGCTCAGTAGTTGTGGCTCATGGACTCTAGAGCGCAGGTTCAGTAGTTGTGGCGCACGGGTTTAGTGCTCTGTGGCATGTAGGATCTTCCTGACCAGGGCTTGAGCCCGTGTCCCCTGCATTGACAAGCAGATTCTTAACCACTGTGCCACCGGGGAAGCCCTATCAACTTTTTTATGGCTCTTTTTGCAGTAAAGTGAATCTTGTACCTGCCAACATATATGGAAGCATAATTGATTATAATTCCATTGATTAATTCTAATTTATGAGAAATGTTTAATCATAACACTCATTTGTTAGATGGGTGTATTTCCTCTGGTAAAAGTTATTTATCTATTAGTAGTCTCTGACGCTCTTTAGCTCATTTTTTTTATTATTGAATCTGTACACGATGCTATGCTAGCTCCTTTCATCATTACCTTTAACTGAATTAGTTGGATTTTTCTGAATCAGTTATTTGCTAGAATATCCCATTTTGGGAGGGAGTGGTATCACCGGGCATTATGATAGGTTTTACAAAGCAAAGGGTTTTCAGAAGTCACAACTTTTACTACTTTCTGCAAGCATGCTCTGTCTATGTTCTTATGTAACTTTGCTGGAATAATTTGAATCCCATCAAGTCTGTGGAGAACTGGCACAGCTCTACTCACCCCACTCCCCAAATCAACTTATGCAAAGAAGGTATCTGCTTTCCTACCTTAGATAATGCACATTTTATTCAGTAAGCATATTTCTTGCTGGCTGGTAGTTTTCTGAGATTTACCATTGCATGGAATTTCATCCAGAAGATTGGTCTCTGAGGCCACTTTTTCCCACAAGCTATAGCATGGTTCCTTCTTGATCTTGAATTTTTAGGTAGGATTTTCATGCTCTTTGAAATCTTAGTTAATATGTACATCTAAATTACATAATTATACTCTGCTGTGAGATTGAAACAGTTTCCAACTAAAAAAAAAAAGAATGGTAACATGATATTATGAGGAATGAAAAGGAAGTATCAAAGATATTTTCAGAACTTTTGCTTTGGGGACTTCCCTGGTGATGCAGTGGTTGAGAGTCCCCCTGCCACTACAGGGGACAAGGGTCCGATCACCGGTCCGGGAAGATCCCACATGCCACGGAGCAGCTAAGCCCATGCACTACAACTACTGAGCCCGCGTGCCATAACTACTGAAGCTCACGTGCCTAAAGCCTGTGCTCCACAACAAGAGAAGCCACCACAATGAGAAGCCCGGCACCGCAACAAAGAGTAGCCCCGACTCACTGTAACTAGAGAAAGCCCGTGCACAGCATCGAAGACCCGATGCAGCCATAAATAAATAAATAAATTTAAAAAAAAAAGAAATTTTGCTTTTGCAAATAAGAATTTTATCATTCTCACATTAAACAGCTGTTTGTAAACTGCCAATTCTGAAAAATTATCTTTTAATATTTTCTTTTCATAAGATATTTGAATTTCCTTTCTTCTTATACCTAGGTTTTAATCAATCTGTTATTTTGCTACAACTCTTATCAAACTCTTTATATTATATCTCTTTCACTTGGGTTCTATTACATCTTCATTTTGATTTGTGCCCTGTCTCGTAAATTGTATACTGAACTTCTAAAGAATAAGATCTATGATTTATAATTTTCCTCTCACACAGGGTTCTGCACAGTGAAGATGTGGGAATATCTGTAAATCACTAACCAACTAGCCATCTATCTTTATGTTAGAGTTCTTGCTAAAGAACCCCAAGCTGGCCCATATTGGCAATTTGGCTTCTTGAAGACTGCAAACTGTGATTACTTAAAAGAAGTCACTATAACTGCTGCCTGTTAGTATGACTATTCTAAAGCTGCAAGTCTATAAATGCTGATAACCTTACCATGTGACTTCAAAATTTGCCAGGATTCAGTCCTCTTTGTTTTGTTCAACTAGTAGTGAAATTGCAAATAATTATTGTTTATATATATATATATAATAAATTATATATTTTTAAAATTTAACCCCTCTTTGTTTTCAATCAAGCTGTAAAAAGACCAAGATAGGGGCTTCCCTGGTGGCGCAGTGGTTAAGAGCCCACCTTCCGATGCAGGGGACACAGGTTCGTGCCCCGATCCGGGAAGATCCCACATGCCGTGGAGCGGCTAGGCCCGTGAGCCATGGCTGCTGAGCCTGCGCGTCCGGAGCCTGTGCTCCGCAATGGGAGAGGCCACAACAGTGAGAGGCCTGCGTACTGAAAAAAATAAATAAATAAAGAAGACCAAGAAGAAGTGACTGCTTAAACAGTACCAGATAGATGACTTTGCAAGTGAGTTTGGGATTTAAATGGGGCAATATTTAGATGGAGTAACCTTTTCTCTGCACCATAGAACAGCTATTTCCTCTAAATTCACTAGAACATTACATGACAAAAAGATTTTTTAAAGAAAACTCTATGACAAAATAAAATTTTGTGTCTAATGTTACCCATGTCATGTCAAACATCAAAACAGAGATATTTTTAGCAAAATATTTTATATCAAGCTAACATGATAGATAAGATCGGTGTCTATATGTACCATAACATAGACATTTAAGTCTATATGACTCACTATAAATACTGTTTGATAATGTCGATAGTATCAGTGTGTGATTGATATGCTTTATCTTCAGCTGAAGATTGATCAGAAAATAAGCTTAGTAGTTCTGTTGATGTTGATAAAATCATAACAAATAACTATTGAGGCTATGATGAAATTTTTATCTACAAGTCAATAAGCCTATTTATTTTGGTGGCATGACCAGATTTGGCCCAGGAGTATAAAAGTCATGGAATAGGATTATACTTTATTATTCTTTGAAGATGAAGGTGAAGAAGAAACGTTTTTTTTGTTGTTGTTTGGAACAGAAAGCTCTACTCTGAATTTCCCATTAAAATACTTCTTTTTATAATCTTTCCTGATGAAAATGAAAAAAATTTGTATTAGAACATAATGCAATAAATAGTGGATTAGTGATGACACATCTTAAGAAGAGACTGACAGTCATTTGATTTTTTGTGCCTGAAAATCCTGTCAACATCAACATTTTTGGACTATACATTGTCTCTGGGCTGCAGTCAGAGCCATCTGTCTGAGTGGCAAACTGCCTATTCATAAATTAGTTGGACCATTTCATCAGGGCAAAAATGCCAAGGAATAATAACTACAAAAGAGCAGATTATATATTTCACCAATTGCTGCTGCATCTATAGGAAACTCACATTCACTACTATATTATTGTCACAGATAATGATGCCATCTAATCTACTTGAAGTAGTGCCCTAAAGAAAGACATGATGGAGACATTTTAGCTTATCCAAGATGTTGAAATAATTTCCATATCAATCTTTTTTTTGAATTTTATTTTATTTTTCTATACAGCAGGTTCTTGTTAGTTATCTATTTTATACATATTAATGTATACATCTCAATCTCAATCTCCCAGTTCATCACATCACCACCCCCCCACCACTGTCCCCCCTTGGTGTCCATACTTTTGTTCTCTACATCTGTGTCTCTATTTCTTTCTTGCAAACGAGTTCATCTGTACCATTTTTCTAGATTCCACATATATGCATTAATATACGATATTTGTTTTTCTCTTTCTGACTTACCTCACTCTTTATGACAGCCTCTAGGTCCATCCATGTCTCTGCAAATGACCCAATTTCACTCCTTTTTATGACTGACTAATATGTACCACATCTTCTTTATCCATTCATCTGTCGATGGGCATTTAGGTTGCCTCCATGACCCGGCTATTGTAAATAGTGCTGCAATGAACATTGGGGTGCATGTGTCTTTTTGAAATATGGTTTTCTTTGGTATATGCCTAGTAGTGGGATTGCTGGGTCTACATATCAATCTTGAACTGAAAGGGATTTGTGAAGCATATGTACAGATGAACAAGTGCCAGAGAAATTAAAAGTAAATTTATACATATAAAATAACATTAAAGTCATGGTTGTAGTTGTTATACAATGATGACATCTTTCCACATGGGGCAACTCCAATAATTAAAGTAAATGTTTTAATAGTAAGAAAGGGAAAAGGAAATGTGTGCATGTGTATGTGTGTGTGTGTGTGTGCATTTCTTCAGGGAAATAGTGTGTTTGAGGGGTCATATAAATAACTTTTTGGAAGTAAACACTCCATATAACCCCAGTTAGATAAAAGATTGCATAAATTAATATACTTTATGTATAATTTATTTTGTAATTCTTTTTAAAATTCTCTTGAGAAATTCACACAAAATATTGTCTTTCATGTATCTTGAAAAGGAATTAGCTCATCTTTTATCACAATTAGTATGTATACCAATCTTTTATTAGAATCATTCATTTTATTTCCCAGGAATACATTTACTTTACATAAGAAATAAACAGAATAATATTCTATAAATTGACTACTTTAAATATTTTTGTTCTTATTTTATAATGATCTCATGTTTTAAATTTGAAAATATTCTAAGCATGGGACTTTGTCAATTCCCACAAAAGGAAACTATATTTAATATTTTTCAAACCACCATAGCATTTCAAAGCAGAGAGAATTACCTAATATAATAATGTAGACTTGTAAAATTGACTGTGAAAGAATTATAAGCAGTTTTTGCATAATCCAAAAATTCCTTTACTGTCAATTAAAAGTTAAATTTCCTATATGATGAATAATGTAATAGCATATGAATGCTAATGGAAAGGAGCTAAGAAAGTAGACATAATTTCTAATATATTATGTAGAATCCTGGCATTACGCCATAATGAAAGTGCTCAACTCTTACTATTATGGGAGTTCCAGTGCCCCTTCAATATCAATCCAGTAGCCCCACTAGATCATCTTTTTTTTTTCATTGAACAGGATGTACTTTAAAGAAATAAAATTTATTAGCATTGCAGAGTCATCAAAACTTTGTGAGGCTATACCTTTTAAAAAATTAAATCTTTATCCTACCATGAATGACCCAGAAGTTTTAATTAGTGAAATAATTAACCTGACACATGAAGCTAGCAACTTAGGAGGGAAGTCTGTGATTCTATCTTCAGACCCCTTTCGATCAAATTTTTTTGTTCTTTTTATACATGAAAATGTTCATTTTAGAATGATTATTTTAAACTATAAGCTGTTGATACTGAGCTCTATATGCATACACTCCAAACGTGCATCACACATTGGGTTATATTACAAGGTGGTTTTATTCTTTGAATATTGATAACTCACTATGTTCTACCTACTTTAGGAATTTCAAGATTTATAGGACATTGCAAAGACTTAAAGTCTCAATACCTCATAGGAGAGATAAATGTATGCATATATATCATAAAATAAAAAGTGTAAATCACCAATAAGAGGGATATATTAAGTTCTATGGGGATTTAAGAAGAAGGGAAAGTAGAAATTCATCTGAAGGAAGGAAAAAAAGATCTTCATGGGAAAAATTTTGCATTTAATTTTGACTTTGGATAATCATTTGGGCTGGGAAACAGGACCTGCCTAAAACAGAGGATGAAAGTGGACAGCACAAAATTCCAGCTATGGCTAATCAATAAATTATCAAGAACAGAGTCACAAGAAATCACACTCTACCCCAGAGAGAAGAAAGAGACAGGCAGAGACAGAAACCCACTCTGGGCCAAAGTTGTAAATGGAAGACTGAACATTCAGGGTGGAATGGAAATATTAATTAAAAAAATATTTTAGTATCTCTAGCTGCACAAGGTAATTCTAGAGGAATTTTCTGCCACTAAGGTATTAAAAGTAAGCATAGGAAAACAAAACTAAACTAAACAAAGTTAAACCCATCTCAACTCTGGACTAGATTGACTAAATCCCAGAAATATCCATCAACAAAAAAGTATGCCTTTTTCCAGTCATGAATGCTATTTACTTCAGTCTCTGCTGCTCTATATATAGAATTCAATGTCTAATACTCAAATAAAATTATAAAAAATGAAGAAAAACTGTCAATCCACTTTTAAAAGATAAAGCAAACAATAAAACCAGATTCAGATATGGGTCCAGTTGTTCAAACAACCACATAGGGAATTTAAATAACTCTTACACGGTATACAATATATAATGTGTAACACATGCATTAAAGTCTCTAGTGGGACTTATGGAAAATGTGCATAGCCTAATGGGGTATTACAGAAAGCAATGGAAATAATAAAACTCACATAGAAATGCTGGAAATTGAAGCTATTGAAACCAAGGTGAAGAATTATTTTGTAAAGCCCATGAGTGGACTCATCACAGTTGAGGAAAGAATCAGGAAACTTGAAGATAGGTCATTAGAAACTACCCATCCTGAACTACACAGAGAAGAAGGATTGTAGAAAAAAAATAGAAGAGAGCATTCAAAAATTGCAGAACCATTAAAAAATAATGTCCCCGATTGGAATCCCAGAAGAGAAGAGAGACAAAATGGGAAAGAAGAAATATTTAAAGAGGTAAGGACTGAAAATTTCCCAAGAGTAAAGAAAAAGACATCAAACTTCAGATCCAAGAATCACAGTGAAACCCAAACAAGATGAACAACACATACACATGCACGCACACACAGCACCTAGACAGTTCATATTTAAACTGCTAAAATTAAAGATTTAAAGAAAGTATTGAAGGTATCCAGACCAAAAAAGACATATTTCATGCATAAATAATAAAGAAGTCTGGCTTACATTTTGAAATTGTGGGAACATAAGACAATGGAATGACTTCTTTAAAATTTTGAAAGAAAAAATTCTCAACTCAGAACTCTATACTCTGCAAAAATATCTTGAAAAATGAAGGAAGAAAAGACCTTCAGCCATATGAAAACAGAGAATTCATTGCCAGCAGATCTGTGTTATATGGAAGATTAAAGAAAAAAAATTGATACGAAGTAGAGACTTAGAAATGAACAAAAATGAAGAGATCCAGATATGTTAAAATATAAGAAACTTGCAAAACTCATTGCTGATATAAGCCTAATCAAAATAAATACAATGTTTCAAAGAGAAACACAGGGAAGAATGGTGTGACACTTTCTACAGAGAGAAAAAAGGCCTCATAACGTTTCAATTGTCACTCATGGGTAGATTTAGCATGTATATTAGAAAGTAAGCTGTTAAAACATGAATCTTCAAATTCCTACTAAGATTAAAAGTGAGTGAGGGACTTCCCTGGCCGTCCAGCAGTTAAGACTCCACGCTTCCACTGCAGGGGGCATGGGTTTGATCCCTAGTTGGGGAACTAAGATCCTAAGAGAGAATAGGGCATGGGAGATAGAGAACACATTACAAGGAAACAAAATGGATGAGGCATAAAGAAAAGAAAACAAGATAGAGAGAAAATCGCTATTAAGTTACTTTAATTAGGATTGAGTGAAAATAAATAGAATATATAAAGTAATAACAGGTTTTAACCAGATCATGAAAATTCAGAAAAACAGGCAGAAAAGTATATAATTTATTCAGCTGGCACTTCAAAACCAGTAAGGTTTTTGAGTTTTGAATTGTATAGGTGCATGTATGCTCTATTCAGGTTTTTTTAATAGATGTTTATTGGAGTATAATTGCTTCACGATACTGTGTTAGTTTCTGTTGTACAACAAAATGAATCAGCCATATGCATACATATATCCCCACATCCCCTCCCTCTTGAGCTTCCCTCCCATCCT
Source organism: Phocoena phocoena (assembly GCF_963924675.1). NCBI lineage: Eukaryota > Metazoa > Chordata > Mammalia > Artiodactyla > Phocoenidae > Phocoena > Phocoena phocoena. The sequence goes on from NC_089225.1 coordinate 66,612,247, forward strand.
CCCTATCCCACGTCTCTATTCAGTTTTAACTAAATGTATAGTATCTGATACTGAAGATATAAAATGTGTAAGATAATGCAAGCACCTTTAATATATACTATATACTAAAAATATGTATTGTTTTAATGAATATGTAAACAGCTTCTCTCCTATCATATAGAAGGGAAAAGAAAGGGATAATGGCAAAATAATGTAATAAATAAATATTTGTGATTAATATGCATCAAAGGAATATGTTTATTCCAGTGAGGAAGAGGAAGGCAGTCAGGGCACTTGCTAGGGAAGATAAATGGTGGGGAATGAATTTGGTAATGAACTGTTTGACTTCGAGTTAAAATGTGCAAAATGCACTGGGTTGTGATTTTGATACCCAAGGAAGCAATCTGGTTAGGGATTATAAATTTTGGAGGGGTGGGCATTTAGAGGAATGCAAAAACCATTGCCATCACCCAGAAACTGTTTGGAGACTGAGAAAGGCTCTGGAACTATGATCTCAAAGTTGATTCCAGATACTGAGAAATTAGATAAACATAATCAAAATGGTTTATGTAAGTAGTAATGAAAAATTGGCCTGGAAAGATGGCAGTGGGATCGAAAAAATAGTAGAGAAATACTTCAGTAATCAAGTGTGCTTAATTTGATGATAAATCAGGTAGTGCTTTTAAAATGTATAATGTAATGAAGCAGCTTTGTAGAGTGTCTTTTTTATTGTATATTTTGAATATTAAGTTAATTAACTCAATATTAATTTATATTAAATATTCTTGAAAAAATAAACTTTATATATTACAATTTTAAATTTGTAATGATTGAGTATATTGTAAAATTTCATGCTAAAATTTCACATTTTCCCCACTCAATGTATTACACATTTATAGCTCTCTTTATAAAATAAATGGTTATAGCATCAGTTCTTATATTAACTACAAATCAAAAAGCTTTAAGTAGTTAAACACTTTCATGTTAATAAGCTTAAATAATTCTTCTCAAACTAATGTACATATGAATAGTTTGAGTAGCAAAACAACATCAAAATAAGTGGAAACAAATTCAAATTTTTAAAGCAGTGTGATTAACGAGACATTACCAAATGTGATGCAAGCAGAGGTTCCTCGCAATATGGAACCTCTACCTTGTGAGCAACCTGTAGGAAGGGCAATCTGGGCCCAGTATTCTCAGCCTGTTTTGGATAGAGCTCTTGTCCTATGAGTTCTTGAAGGTGGGTTAAGGGAACCACAGTCTTCTTAGCCATATTTACTAGGGATAGAGCTCCTGCAACTCAGAGTTGGGGATAAGAATTGGCACGCTGGCCCTCCCAGCGTAGAACTGTAGCTCTAGACTGAAACTATAGCCCTAGAATAGGAGTTCGTGGAGAAAGGGAGTCCGGTCTGTTGGTTACATTTGATCAGTGAAGAGCTGCTGAGGGGAAGGGGAGAATAGGAAATTTAAGTGGGCTGTGGCTCAAATGCCACAGACTCTCACTTATTTTAATGAGAATTAGTATATATTCTTTTTTTTGCGGTACTCGGGCCTCTCACTGTTGTGGCCTCTCCCGCTGCGGAGCACAGGCTCCGGACGCGCAGGCTCAGCAGCCATGGCTCATGCGCGTAGCCGCTCCGCGGCATGTGGGATCCTCCCAGACAGGGGCACGAACCTGTGTCCCCTGCATCGGCAGGCAGACTCTCAACCACTGCGCCACCAGGGAAGCCCTAGTATATATTCTTGAATAAATAGTTCTCCATTAACTGCTTGCCATTAGTGAAATGTCTACCTTCGATAAGATTGTTTTAATAATTTGCACCAGATAATTTGTTTCACCAGTAATTGTTTTGCTGGGGAAAGTGCCCACCAATCTCCTCTTACCACCTTTCTGGAAGTCCTCTCCACTAACTATTGAGGTTTCCAAAATCTGGTGTCCATCTAAGTTAGAGCATTGCTATAGAAAAAAATGAATATGAAGACCTTTATTGTAGGAAAATAGTCATCAATCCTAAGCTGAAATATGATTTGAGCATATAAAGAATAAATATGTTTAAATAATCTGAAAGAGATGATAAATAATTATACATTGGCAATGTTCAGTTTCAAAGTTGGTTTCAAAGGAGATGCTTTATATGTAATAATGAAAAGTAATGATAAAACTGCTGTTGTGTGTAAAATTGGGAAGGATGTATCTATAACTGTAACTATATCTATACCTATACCTGTACCTATATCTGAATGGAAGCAGGACAAAATGATTAGTAAGAAGAAAGTAATTAACAATGAATTTGTAAAGAGGGGTATGTAGGAGTGACAGGTGGGAGATGCAGAAGGAATATAGAAGTTTTGAATATAAAATGTGAATTTTTCAATGATAACTCATTACAATGTTATACATACATTTGTTAAATATATTTGTTTTGTTGGGAAAATTTATTCTAACATACATACTTGTAGGTCTATATAAGTCTATCTCCTATCTAGTAATTTGCATGTCTTGCATATACGTTTGAATATATCTATAGGATACGTTTGTAGAAGTTGAATTGCTCTGTCAAATATATGATCCTTTCAATTATGTGAGCTGTTAACAAATTGCCTTAAAAAGAAGTTTGTAGCTTATTTTTAGAAATGTGAGGATAATGGAAGTGTTTTATTTATTCTTAACTCACTAAACCTATCCATTGATTTATCCTTTAAGTGCCTTCAGTAATTTTTGAAAAGATGTAGTCATTTAGAGTGATTCAATATCAAACGTGAAATAATTGAAGAATAAGCAAATTCATGAAGAATTAGATAAATTATCCTCAAATGAGCAGTACTATCTCTGATATAGTTTTCTGCACATATTCTAAAGTTCACAATTTGGGGAATAATTCCAATCTGTTGATTTTGTTGAGTATCTTCAGCCACTGTTAAGAGAACAGATGAATCGTTTCTATGCCAGAATGAAATTCTTTAAATAAATTATAGATGAGTAGACAAAAAGTCATTGAGTGGGAAAAAATTGATATTTGCACCACTGTGTGATATGTTTTACTCTCCTACAAACTCACATAAAAAGCTAAAAGTGAAACTGATTGAGGAATATTTACTTAGGATAACTTTAATATGGCAAGCAATTTCATGGTTTTTAATGGCTTTTTTTAGAATGTAAGAAAATTAGTCAAAGGGAAGTATGGAACTCATCTATACAGTCAGTATGCTCTAATGAAATTCAGTGAAAAATAGGTAAAGAATATTGAAAAAAGAAAGTCATTTTGAAAAGACCAATTTGTGGGAGTATGTATACAAATGAAAAAAAAATACCATTTAGAAGTTTTATAAAGAGACTTTAGTTCATGCTGTTTCATTCTCTCTGTTAGTGATTTTTGTTGGTAATTTTATTCTAGTAAGATAATTTGACTTAATGGTTTAAAAATAACTTATTTCCTTGAAGTTCTGGACTTATATGGAGGCAAATTATTTGGCTGTCTGCATACACAATGGTTTGCATGATGGAAAATATATTCCCTCTGCCAACTCTCTCCCCTGCTCACCATCTGCCAAAGAACTTTGATTACAGCATAACGTTGAAAAAAAGATCCATGAAAAGATTCATAAGAATTACTTGATAATGTCATAAATTACCAACACACACAAATATATGATTAAATTGGATAATTTACGTAATATGAATTATCTAAAACCTTTTTATGTCATTCTTTTTAGCCTTAATGACTTTTTTCCTCTTGATTTTTATTAATTTTCCTATCCTGATCTAATCTCCCTATCCTGACCTAATCTCCATTTAGATCTATGCAGTGAATTCCCACATCACTTTTTTTCTGTAATTCAGTATATATTTCTCAAACTGGATTCTTTTTTCAAATTCTGCACTTAATATTTCTGCTTAGATATTTCATTGTTATTTGCAGTCTATGCCTCAGTTTGTGGTATATAAGTAGGTTCCTTAGGAAGAAAGAAGTTTCCTAAAGATTAGAATTAGTAAGAGGCAAGAGAACATGCAAATGATCTCACAACACTGTGATCATTCCTATTTTATACTATTGATCATATTTTATTTATCATACATATTTTATGTATATAAATATACCATTATATTTATCATAGCCTAATTAAAACAGATAAGTTTACTGATAAATTCAGTAGACGGCAGCCCATGCTATGGTACTGTGTAACTGTATACTCGTCACACCCTGTACTCTCTGGAGAACCTCAAGGCTTCTCTCACTCCTCCTAGGAGTAAAGCACTTGTGTGGCTCAAGGATTAAAAAAATAACAATGCTGAGTTTTAAGAATTCTGTATATATTTTATATGCAAGGTCTTGATCAGTTATATGATTAGCAAAGATTTTCTCAGTCCTATAGTTTGTCTTTTCATTCTCTTCTCAGGATCTTTCACAAAGTAAAAGTTTTTAATTGTGAAGAGGTCCAATTTACATATTTTTACTTTTATTTGATCTTTCTTTTGGTGTTAATTCTTTGCCTAGCCCCGAGTTCCCCAAATTTTCTATTTTCTTAGACGTTTTATATAAGTACAGACTTTTAGAAAATGGTTGGTAATTCCTCTTTAAACTAAAAGTGGACTTACCAAATGACCCAGCAATTGCACTCTTGAGTATATAACTCAGAGAAATGAAGATCTATTTTCATACAAAAATTGCACGTGAATACTTAAAGCAGCTTTATTTTTAATAACCAACAACTGTAAACCCCAAACATTTTTCAATGGGTAAATGGTTAAAAAAACTGGGATGCATCCATAGCATGGAATAATACTCTGCTATTAAAAGGAGTGGACTATTTATACACATAACTTCAATGAATCTTGAGGATATTATACTGAAGGCAGTCACAAAAGGACAGGTATTACATGACTTTACTTATCTAACATTTGTGAAGCAAAATAATTATAAACATGGAGAACAAATTAGTGATTGCAGGGGTTAGGGATGGAATGGAGGGTAGGATATGGTTATTAAGACAGTACAGGGAGTCTTGTGATGATGGTACAGTTAAGAATCTTGAACTACACTTGTGATAAAATGATAAACTTACATAGAGCTATACACACAGAGACACAAGTACACAAATGAGTGCATGAAAGAAAAATTTGTGAAATCTGAATAAACTCTGTGATTTATACCAATATCAATCTCTTAGTTTTGATGATAGCACTGTAGTTACACAAGAGGAAAACATGGCTGGACGAGGGTGGTGAATAAGACCTCCATGTAGATTTCTTTGCAATTTCTTGTAAATTGATAATTATTTCACAATAAAAAGTTACAAGAAAAATTCCAATTATAAGACATTACATTTTTTAAAAAGTGACAATAGGTTCCAATAGACCTGCTTTGAACTTTCTCCTCACAGACTTGCTGTGATTAGTCAGCCTAATATATCAAAAGCATGGTATTGTTTACTGGTGATTGTTGTTTTAGTGCATATTCTGAATAAGTGTAGTCCAAATATGGCAGCTTTCAGCTGGTGACAAGAAGGAGTATTTTAACAGCACTTCTCCACTTTTGCTGCGTTTTCTTTATCTAACCTACTTTAACCTGTCTGAGCAATGAAGGTTTTTCTTAATCTTTCTTTTCCAAGTCTATTATATGTTACATCAGAGTTTATTGTATATACAATTAGCTTCTCTATTCCAAAACCCCACACAGAAAAGTGGGACATAATTATTATTAAATGCTTTACTTTGATTAAAGATGCAAATTGAAACTAGTATTATCTACCATACTGTATACTGGTGTGATCAAGTATTATATGCCAGTTTAAAGGTTTGGGTTTTTAATACCTCATCCTATGTTATAATCAAAATCATCCTCAAATTAGAGAATTAAATATGTTTATTATGACTTTCCTGAAAGTGAAATAAACACAATAGTATATAGATACTTTCCATATTAAAATAAAACCTCATATTCCAAGATGAGAGGATTATCCCCCAATTATATATATATATATATATATATACACACACACAAATAAAGGTGCTAAAGAAAAGGACTACAGAAGTTCAGAACAAGTATTACAGAAGGTTCTCCTTACTCTTGCAGGAAAAGTATTGAAGAGAAAAAGTCTTGAGGCTGAAAACTTAAGGACAAAGTTTTTCGTATACTTTGATCTGGCCACAGGTGGAAGGCTTCTAATTTGGGGCATTTTATCTCAAAATGGTAGGGAATTTAGGGTGGTACAATTTTTCCCGATATTATTTTAATTGATTGTTCAAGATTTCAGTTAATAGTCTTCTTTTCTTTTTTTTTTTGTTTTTTTTTTTTTTGGCCTCTCCGGTTGTGGAGCACAGGCTCTGGACGCACAGGCTCAGCGGCCATGGCTCACGGGCCCAGCCGCTCCGCGGCATGTGGGATCTTCCCGGACCGGGGCACGAACATGTGTCTCCTGCATCGGCAGGCGGACTCTCAACCACTGCGCCACCAGGGAAGCCCAATAGTCTTCTTTTCTGTCTTGATATTATAAAATAAGTTGGTAATAAAATGAAAACAAAAGACCAGGCATGTTTTTCCCAGTGAAAGAAGAATACAAGATATTGACAATTTCTTCACTTAAATTAGATATTGACTATTAAATTTTAAAAATCACACTCTAATGAGAGCCTAAATAATATCTGTTGTAATAAATAAATGCAAACCAAAGTCCCTTAAGGAGACTTTTTAATAATTAATAATAACATAAACATCTATCATCACCTAAAGAAAATCTAAATATTAACCCTTCTCCGTATTGCCTCTCAAAGAACAAAGAGGAGAAAGGAGGCTGGGAGATAAAAGAACTCTTGAAGCTTATCAGGGTTTTACATTTGGGCCTGGGAATGCACCAAGGGCTTGGAGAATCCAGTTTAATAGCACCTACCACCAAAACAACACAATCCAAACCTGCAGTTCAGGAAAAGTACAAGTTAGGTGAGTAGAGGGAATTTAGACTGCTCAGGGTCCTTGCATTTGAGCTATGTTAAATAATAGGTTTTTATGACATCTGCTCAGATTTAATGATCCTAAAATCTTGAGAATGTATATGATTTAAATGATGACTTTCATATTTTAAAATGTAGCCTTTGGCTCGAAATTTGCATTATGAAGTATTAGGATAACTAAAATAAACATATTTCTATTATTACTACTGCAACTGCTACTACTTCTCTACTGCTACTGCTAGAGGTGCTAATGACAATAAAGGAATCCTTTCTTCAAATTAAAACAGAGGGAAAACCAATATGTAAAACTGACAAAAGCAGATCTATTCTGTTAAAATTGGGGGATGAAGGAATTATATCTGTGCCTCCTCAGGCCCTACCCCTCACCACACTCTAGGAAAACCACTATGCATAGGTGGAGTACAATTTGGAACCCCTGTGTGAAGACATACTATGATGAAAATTATGTGTTAAAACAAAAATGAAAGTATTTTAAGGGATTAAAACTAGTGCTTGTGTTTGGCTATATTATCAGAGAGAAAAATAAAGCCAAAAAATCAGTTACCTGTCTATCGAGATAAAATACTTATTGGATAAATGGACATTTAAAAAAGAGAAAATAAGTTGAAAATATGCTTTAAAGAAGGAAGAAAGAGTGAGGCTTGGCAATTGATTAGATAGTTATGACAGAGAGAAGTCATTATTAAGAAAGATGGTCTGTATCTGCATATACTAATGTGATGGTAAGACTAAGACCTTTTGAGTGAGATTTATCTAGATCATATAGAGATATATATGAACCTTAGAATCCCAGCTCTGCTACTGATTAGCTGTGTGATGGTAGACAAGTTACTGAAACCTGGTTAGCCTCAGATTCTGCACTTGTAACAAAGGAGTATAACAAGAAAAAAGTCCAGGATAGAATACCAAGTCAGAAATTCTAGGTTTTATTAAAGTGGTTGAAAATTTACATTTAAGAATGCTGCTTTGTTTTGTTGTTGTTGCAGAGAAATGATTAAAAAGAGGTAAAGATTTGATAAGGTTGATTTGCTTATAAAAGGAAGAGTAAAGTTGCTCTCTAAAGCTCATTTAAATTATCCAAATAAGACACTTTTAAGGAAGTTCTGTCTAAATGCAAGGGATTGTCAGAATCTGAGAATCAGATACTCACTGTTAGTGAGTTTTTAAAATCAATATTTGTTTTATTATATTTTCTATTCATAATGTGAAGATATCACAATCTTTTTTTTCTTAGTGGGTAATTTTGGTCATAAAATTATTCAAGTTATTTCTTTTCTTATAAATGTGTCTATTGAGGAAATAAAAGAATATATGGGAATAGAAAATATTCAAGTAACTTTTACTGTACTTTATATTATCAGTTATATCTATCATTTGTTTGGGTTTACACAGAGTTATTTTTATCAAAGCATACTGAGAAAATAGGAACCATTTTCAGATAACCGAAATTAGATAATGAAAAAGACATAAGTTTCTTAAACCAATGTAGACATTATTAAATTTGGATTCAAAATGAAACAGAATTCTCAAAGTCATATATATCCATGCTTTGATTACTTCACACTTCCAGTTCGCCATACCCCTGAGGCATCAAGAAGGTCAGGCACAAAATAAATGAATAACTAAAAACTAACTATATTCACTATAAAAAAATCAAAAATAGAAAGTTAGTATGTCTTGTATTCTTTTTTATTTCGGCTGCTCCATGCAGCTTTCAAAATCTCAGTTCCCCAGCCAGGAACTGAACCCAGCCACAGCAGTGAAAGTGTCAGATCCTAACCACTAGACCACCAGGGAACTCCAAATCTTGTATTCTATAGAGCTAATATCTCTGTTAATCATTTGAACCAAATATTTATTCCTTGATTGTGTCTTTCACACACAGAAAAATGATTTAGGGTCTCAACTCCCTAGAAGCAAAAGAGCACCATAGAGTGAAGAGTCAAGATGCAAAGTGTCTCAGAATTGTTTGGCACATCACTCAAGCTTTCTACATGTTGTCCTCATACAGTTTCTTTTCAAACATCCCATTTATTCCTTTCTCGAGTGTAGGAATCTTCTGAGTAATATGCACTGGGGCACCACATGGTTGCCCATCTGTGTGGGTCAGTTTTGAATCACTGATCAGGGTTCAAATTGAGTTGAAATTTAGCCAAATATTCAGCAACAATGACCTTCAAACCTGCCGTGGCTGGCTGATGAGCAGCTCTTGGGAATTTAATTTGCTTTAGAGCTTATATCTCACATTCATGTATGATTTTTAAAATGAATTTATTTCTGCTATTGATCATTGCTTTTCTGATATTTAAGTTTTGGAAAGATTTCTTTCATGTTTCCTGTAGCAGACTCATCTCATAATATTCTCCAAATAATCACTTGAAGAAATTAATAAATCAATCAAATAACATATTTATGCAATTGTAAGAGAAACACTTTTTTCTTTCTCAGGTAAAGAAAATTAATCTATGTCTTTCTCCCTCTAATAACAGCTGACATACTCCAATTAATAGCTAGGTACTTTTTATTATCTAGAATAGACAAAAGCAAAGAAAGAAAGTAAATTTATTTAAGAACTGGAATAGATGACCTTTTAAAAATGAATTGAATTTGGCAAAATATGTACATTTTGAAAGTAATCTAAGTGCTAACATTTTCATATCCTTTATTTGTTTTCTAATATTCCTTATTTGAGAAATAGATCTATGAAATTTCCTAATGCACAATAAAACTAATTGTCTTTTTATGTTCCTATAAAGACCATTTTTATTTTTTTATAACATTTAAAGGAACATGTCCATGTCGCTAGATATTCTATGTATACAACAAGGATATGTTTTATGTTGTCAAGTATCAGATTATCTGTATAAGAGGGGAAACTATTCTAACACTTTCTTATATAGAGGGGTCATCAGAATAATCTACAGTCTCAGCCTTCCTTAACTTACTTTTCTTTTCTTAACTTAAGAAATCTAGAATGTGCTACTCTTTTCCAAGAGAGTCAAGAACAATAGTAATAAACTCAATAGATTTTCTTCCAGGACAAGACTTTGCTTCAGCTTGTGGGTGATGCTACAGGTTTCCTCACCACGTGTTCTCATTCCACATCTCAGGCTGAAAGAGCAGTCCCCATTTCTAGAACATGGTATTATCAAGGAACAGGTAACATAAGGAGCAAAAGGAGTAACCAAATCATGCACTTTTAAATTGTGCTTGGAGATAGCATGTATAATATATAATATTTCACTCACATTCCATTGATAATGGTCCAGCCAAAAAATTAATAAGGTGGGGAAGTATACTCCTTGTACAAGGGGCATAGGAATGGATGGGGAAGCAAACCATTGGGTTCTAATACAAGACTTCTATCTTGATTACATATATTTATTTATCCATCATAAAACTCAATTTAGCACCCATTTATGATAAAGCTCTTAGTAAATTATGAAAAGAAATGTCTTAACTGATAAAGACCATCCACAAAGAACCTACAACTAACATCATATTTAACAGAGAAACTCAAAGCTTTCCCACTGAGATCAGGTACAGGGCAAGGATGTATCCTTTCACCACTCCTTTATCACACACATTGTATTGGAAGTCCTTGCTAATGCAATGAGACAAGAGAATTAAATAAAAGGTATACAGACTGAGAAGAAGGAAATAAGACTCTTTGTTCACAGATATAAAGTTAACATACAAAGTCAGTTGCTTTCCTATATACCAACAATGAACAAGTGGAATTTGAAAATAAAAATACAATGTCATTTAAATTAGAACCCATTAGAACATGGACAGATATTCTATGTTCATGGAAAGGAAGACTCAATATTGTCAAGATGTCATTTATTCACATCTTGACTATAGATTCAATGCAATTCCAATCAATATATACTACAGTCTATACACTACAAACTCTTACCCAGTACCTTATTCTGTGCATATTGACCAACTGATTATAGAGTTTATATGGAGAGGCAAAAGATACAGAATAGCCAACATAATGCTGGAGGAGAAGAACAATGTTGGAGGACTGAAAACCCCACTTCAAGTCTTACTATAAATCTACAGTAATCAAGACAGTATAGTATATATGAAGAATAGACAAATAGAGAGCTCAGAAATAAACCTCCATAAATATAATTAATTGATCTTTGACAAAGGAGCAAGGCAATAAAATAAAGAAAATTCTCTTCAACAAATGGCACTGGAACAACTGGACATGAAAAAAAACTGAATCTAGACACAGAACATACACCTTTCACAAAAATTAACCCAAAATGGAGCATAGACCTATGTGTAAGACACAAAACTCTAAAAGTCCTAGAAGGTAACATAGCATAAAACTTAGATGACCTTCAGTATGAAGATGACCTTTTAGATTCAACACCAAAGACACAATCCATGAAAGAAATAATTGATAAACTGTACTTCATTAAAGTTAAAAATTTTGCTCTTTAAAAGACCATATCAAGAGAATGAGAAAACAAGTCAAACTCTGGGAGAAAATTTGTGAAAGAGACATCTGATAAAGAACTGTTATCCAAAATATACAAAGAATTCTTAAAACTCAACGGTAGGAAACTAAACAATCCAATTAAAAAAATAGGCCATAGACCTTAAGAGACACCTCACCAATTGGAAAATAAGCATTTGAAAAGATACTCCACATTGTATGCCTTCAGGAAAATGCAAATTAAAATAACAATAAGATACCACTACACACTAATTAGAGTGGCCAAAATTCAGAACACTGACAACAACAAATCCTGGCTTGGATGTGATGCAATAGGAACTCAGACATTGCTAATGTGAATGCTACAGCTACTTTGGAAGACATTTTGGCAGTTTCTTACAAAACTAAATATACTCTTACCATACTATATAGCTCATGCTCGTGGTATTTATCCAAAGGAGCTGAAAACTTATATCCACACATAAATCTCCACAGGTATGTTTACAGCAGCTTTATTTATAATTGGCTAAACTTGGATGCAATCAAGATGTCCTTGAGGGGCTAATAGATAAATAAACTATGTTACATCCAGACAATGGAATGTTACTCTGTACTAGTAAGAAATGAACTATCGAGCCATGAAAAGGCATAAAGGAAACTTAAATGCATATTTCTAAGTAAGAAAAAGGCAATCTGAAGAGGCTACATACTGTATGATTCCAACTATATAACATTCTAGAAAAGGCAAAACTATGGAGACAGTAAAAAGATCAATGGTTGTCAAAGGTTGGGTGCAAAGGCATTAACAGGTGGAGCACAGAGAATTTTAGGTCTGTGAAAATACTCTGTAAGATATTATAATGATACTCTGTAAGATATTATAATGATATTATAATGTTAATAAATGTTAAATTTATTATTTGTTCACATGTTATATATGTATTATTGTATGAAATGATTTTAAAATAATTGCTTATCCCTTATTATATTGATGAAAACATTTTTCTATTTTAATTTTAGAAACATTGCTGCAACTAAAATATTTGTTCATGAATCTTTATATATATATGTATTTGTAAAATAAATATCTAGAAGTGGAAATGCTGAGCTTATATATATTTTGTAAGTTGATAGAGATCTTCCAAAATTCTATACTTATTTATACTTTAACATTGTAAAGAGGGTACTTATTTCTTTTTACCCATACCAACTTTGGATATTTTAAATCATTTAACTTATTGTATTCGTAATTTTTCCTCTTGTCTTACTTAGCATTACAGGTAATGCAAAGTAATTTTAATTAGATTACAAGCACAGTGAAAATCTTTGCATACGCAACTTGAACATTTTGTATTTCTTCTATGAATTGTCTGTTGATATCCTTTTTCTTCATCAGGGCCACTATAAGCCACTGGGCACTTTGTTGAAAATAGAAAGAAGTCTTCCTCCAACTCGATACAACCCCATGATGGCAGGGTTTGTTGAGCACAGTGTAGACTAGAATTCTAGTAGAATTCTTTTGCCACTCAGTAGTCATGCTTATACAAGGTTCAGCCTAACCAAACTTATGTGATGGCCCTTACTCTCTTAACGTTTGCATAATTTCCTTATATATTACTTGAAGTTAATTCACGACATGATATGTAATATATATGTACATACATATACATGTACATATATGGCAATTATTTTCCCAGTATGTTACTTTTCTTTTCATGTTGTAGTCTTATGTATGAAAATTTTAAAGTCTAAGGCAAAAATGTTTTGAAATTTTCCTCTCTGATTTCTTTATTCTATATAGATAGATATTTTTTATAAATATTTATTTTTTATACCATTAAAATCTATCCTCTATCCATTGATATAGAATAACTTCATCATACATTAAGTTACCATATGTATGTCTTTTTTGTGATACTATATTATTATTCTTTATACTCAGTTATTATTATTATTATATTATGTTTACTTATTATAGTTCCATCAGCAGATTTAGAGAGAACTGAAATCTTCACAACACTGAGCCTGTCCATTCATTAACCTGTCATCTCTGCATATTTTAGAGCTTCTCTGTATTCTTAAATAAACTGTCATCACTTTCTTCATAGAGATTTTACACATATCTTGGTAACTTTATTCATAGATGTGGTTTTGTTTTTGTTTTCTTGTTATACCTGATCAAAGTATTTACCCATGAGACCTTTTATCTTGCTATTTCTGATTAATTGGAGAAACTATGAATTTTGTATATTGATTGTATAACATGCTAACCTGCTGGGCTCCCATATTAATTCTGATAAATTTCACTGATTTTCTCTCTCACATGTTCTCTCAGTCTGAACATCCTGCTTGTTAAGATGGCATGCCACATCCCACTCAGCACTTTGGTTTCTCCCTTTGAAGAAGCAAAGGAAGAGAGCTGCCAAGTAAGGATCAATTTATGATCTACGAGAAGTCACATATTACTAACCATAATCAGGCATCTCCACCATCATGCTGAATACCCAAACCAAGAGTATGATTTGCCCTGGGATAAAATGTGGGAGTTCAGGGAAGATGGCAATGTGGTATTTTTACTTACGCCTTAGCCTGCAATGAAGTAATCCTTTAAAAAACAAGTGTCCAGGGTCTGGTATCGAGAATGCTCAATTTGATCAGCTAATATGGGCTAGATAAGGAAGCAGATTCTAAAAAACCTTTTTCTCTTACATGGGTTCCTCCTAAATCTAGTGCCAGCTGAAATTCATATGCTTGGAAAATATCCACACCATGTCTTACACTTTAATATAAAATTTTATAAATCCATTTAATTGAATAAACATACCCTAAAACAAATATATCCAACGTGAAAATGTATCAATTGCAAATGAAACCAGAACATACTTAATATATCTTTAATTTTCCCATTCTTCTCATTTGTTCTTCTACTCCTATTTACTGACAATTCTGTTTCAAAATTTCACTTTATTGGCCCAGATGTCCTGGATTTCCATTGGGTAAGTTAGTTGTCTCTGAAATATATAATGTAATGTATCCTATTTGGTGTGTTTTTCTTGTTCACTTTCCAAGATCTACCCTTTACCAAGATGATGTCCTAAGTTATTGAAGCAAATAAGAAAAATTATCTTGTATTCACCCAAGCAGAAAAACCTCTTTTCTCTGAAGTTGCCTGCCATTTTCCTTTATTCCTCATCTTCTCTACCAAACACTACCATATGAGAAAATAAATCTTTTTTCTTTGACGTTTCAGTTTAAGTTCTTTGTTTTCGTACTCTATCCCCACAGGGCATATCCATCGTGGGCTACGGCATGTACAAAATGTGAAAGCATGTATAATATGTTTTGCAAAAAGGAAAACTGTCACAGAAGACTGGTGAGACTACATGTTTAGTAAAAATATTTGTGGCATTTAGAGTTCACTTTAAATAAAAAGAGAAAAAAGAACCTAGTCATTCTCATAATTAACTATTATTCAGAAATCTATTGAATGTACTATCATGAGCTCTGGCATAAAGTGGGCATAATATGACCAGGGAGTAGCAACAAATTTCATGTACATATGGAAAAGATGTAGTCATAATTATTGTGATATTTGGAAGCATAAAAACCACACCTAGAGTTGTTCTTTTTCTCAATAATATTATACCACTTCCTTTTCATACATGTTCTTCTCTCATAAAACAGGCCTCACCTTCAAAAGCTCATTCTCAGAGCAAATTTCTCAGACCCCTCCATCTGATATAACTGCCACCTCATCCTCTATTACAGTTTCCTGTTATGCACAACTATTACAATTAAAAACATTTGTGTATTTTGTTTACTTCTTTCCTCCCTCCTCCCCCATCAAGAAAGAAAGAAAGGGAGGGATGAAAGAAGGGAAAAAAAAAGAAAAGGAAAGGAAAAAAATGCATTATGGGCAGAGAGCTTCATGTTTCCACAGCTTTTAACACAAAGACAGGCAAATATTAACACCAAGTACAATTTGGAGAGAGAAGGAATTGATTTTGCTTCTTAACTGTTTATGTCCTGATATGTTATTGAACTAGTGCCATAGATTAGAGTATATTTGTTGTACTGTTCATTGTTACCATGCTTGGATTGTTCTAAAACATGAAAACTATGCTCAGAATTATTTTTTAATCTTCTTTAGTCTTGACCAAGTATGAACAGTTTTCAAGTTTAAAATAAATGAATATGTCAAGCTCTTACACTCTTGCATAGACAGGAACATTCTTTCCACTGGCAGTTCAACTTCTAAAACCACCAGTTCTTTTTTTTTTTTTGTCTGCATCGGGTCTTAGTTGTGGCACATGGGGTCTTCACTGAGGTGTGCGGGATCTTTCCTCGGGGTTCATGGGCTCTTCATTGTGGTGCTGGGTTTCTCTCTTGTTGTGGCACATGGGGTCCAGAGCACGTGGGGTCTGTAGTTTGTGGCACGAGGGCTCTCTCACTGAGGTGCGCGAGCTCAGTAGTTGTGGCACACAGGCTTAGTTCCCCTGTAGCATGTGGGATCTTATTTCCCCACCCAGGGATTGAGCCCACGTCCCCTGCATTGGAAGGTGGATTTTTTACCAATGGAGCACCAGGGAAGTCCCACCACCAGTTATTTAAATGGACAATTTTGTGAGCATCTAAAAAAAAGAATAATATAAGAAATAGGCCCAACAAAGCTTCATTTTAAAAATATCATATGTCACTACAAACTTTTAGCTCTTCATTCCAATCCAGTTTCTTGGAGTGTAATAAAACATAAATAGAGAAGACAATCAAAAATATTAGAAAGCTGTTCAAGCATTGCATTTACTGTGTATGTGGGTAGGGTAGCAATAATCCTGGACTCTGCTCTAACAGATGGACATCAGAGGGAAGAACACCATGAGACTGAAACTAAAGACCTAGTGAAAAAGTGCCAGTGCTATTCTTCTTGGGAGTGTGTACATTTGTAAGATTTTTAAAAAATTGTTATTAAAATCTAAGGGGGTTGGTGTAACGAATAAGACTTGCTGGTAAAAAAAAAAAATACATAATATAAAAACAACCTATGTCAAGACATGCTTCAAGTTTAAAAACTATTAAGGAATAACATCTTTTAAATGTTTTGGAACACACTAAGAATAGGAAAATGTTTATATCTACTTTAGAAATATGCTTGTTTTTGATAGATGTACTTGAATTTTTTCAGAGTACACACGTTCCATTGTCAGAACACCCACCCTTGAGGCTGGGTTGGTTAGCCCTTTTCCCTCTCTTAGCTCCTTGGGCCTACCTGTAATATTTTACCAAATTAATTCCAAATTAATAACATATAAACATACCCATTAAAGTCAAAATTAAGAATATACTAACAGTGAAATATTCAAGATTTTATTAGATATTCTAGATAATACAATAAGAAAATAAATAAAATATAAATATTAGGCTAAAAATAAGAGCTAAAACTCTCATCCTTAAATAGCATGTTTGTTTACTCATCGACCAATGTTTGTAAAAATATTCCAGAGTATTTTGCAACAGAAATGTAAAGGGTGTGTGGGTATGTGTGTGTGTGTGTGTGTGTGTGTGTGTGTGTGTATTCATGGCTACTACTATCGCTACTAAAGTAAAGTGTGTGTACATTTACGAGATGACATATTTTGAACAGCACAAAGCAATTCTTTCATTATGCAATGGGAGAATAATCATTGTGTGTCTGGTCGTGTACTCTGAAAAAACGTGTGTACTCTGAAATGGCAACTGAATGATAATTAGATAAATATTAGGGAAACGTAATCCATACGTTTATAATTTAATAATTAAATACATTCCAATTTGCAGAGACACACAGCAGTATGGTATGTACCACAAAACTACATGAAGTTCCATGTTATTGAAAGATAAAGTGCAAGTAGTGTTAGTAAAGATGACGCAGAGAGGTAGGATGGGTTTAGATAAGGCAGATTATAATTTTGAAGAGGTGTTAGGGTTCCTGTCATATGTTTAAGCAAGTATTTGTGTGTCATAGTCACATTATATTTCAGTCAGATTCTGTGATGGCAGTGTAGTGGAACATTGGTTTTAAATTGGATTAATCAGGGAGATCAGTTAGGCGATATATCTTTTCTGAAATAAGGCAGAGTATGGTATGGAGTGAAATGTCCTTATTTTGGGTTCTGCGTCCAATTCCAATGTGTGGAGGGGGTTTTTCCCTACACTACCAACAAGCAAGCAATTCAATGGACACCAGCTCGGTGTCCTATAATTCAACTCAATTCTGACACTACTAACCTGGAGATAGCAACACATTCTACAGGTTAAGGGATCTACCTCACAAGACCGCCCTCTACTTCAGATGCTAGTCATAAACCCAGGCTGTTACATCTGTTTCTGACTAACCAGCTACAGTTATATTTCTTATTATAAATCACAATATTACAGTCCTAATTAAAGAATGTTATCCTTTTTTTAAGCACCCCCAGGAATGGCCTTTCTCACCTCAGGGATAAGGAATGCCCTGTACAACTAGAGGTAAGAAAAGTCTGGAAAAATACTGTAGAAAGTGAATGGGGGTAAGACTTCCAGAATGGCTGAGGGAGGGACTTGTTTAATGTTAGTCCTATCCACCCAAAGCAGTGATAAGACAAGATAAAGTTGTCAAAACAAACATTTCAAGATTTAACAAATTGAGAAGCATGATTTATTTAAGAAAACCTACTAAATCTTGCTAAGATTAGGAGTCTATGGTATTTCAGCCAGGGACTGCTTCTGTGCCCCCAACATGTAGGGCAAGCCTTAAGCACCAGCAGCCCTGTTGTACAACCAGATGGGCTAATTTTATTTGGAGTGGAGTGTGGAAACATCCATGCCCAGGGCACTGTCAAAAACAATAGAGACTTCAGTGGCAAATAGTTAGGAAAGGCTAATATGGGCTAGCTAGAGGTCATAGTACTAGCTGGGGCAAGCAACAACAAAGGCAGACTGGCCAAAAATTTAACAGGGAGATCCAGCATAAGGGATAGCCCGAGGCCTGGCTAAAATCTCACTTGTTCCTGGTAGTTTAGAAGATTGTGCACAGGCATAAGACTGAGCCTGCTCAGGAAAAATCAGAAAGATCCCTGGTGAATTGTTCATACTTGTAAATTCCCTGAACTTAAATAAAAGTAACCATTGAAGAAATAGAGGCCATTGAGAATAAGGCCTTAACTTTCTCTCAGCTTGGCTGAACATTAGACAGGCCTCCTACCTCTAGACCCCTGACCTTCTTCTCACCCTATTGTCAACCTAAATAAGAGGTAAACTGAGGCAAGCTCCAAATACCAGAAATTAAGTTTATTCGGGAACAGCAGAAAAACAGCAATTCAGGAAATACATGCTGTAGCAGGCTACAGGAAAGTCCTTTGAGGGTTTGAGGTGAACAGTGTTCATGGGCAAGGAGTGCAAAGAGGGGGAAGTCCAGCCAGAGTGCAAGCAGTAAGTTCACTGGCTTGAGGATGGGGAGAGGTTCTTGGTGAATGTGTATTGGTCTCAGTCTTCTGTAAATCAGGCATTTACTGGAAATCTGTCTCTCAGTTCTTAAGTTTCCTTCTTCTGAAGGTGCATACCTGAGATTCTCCATTTCATATCCTCTGGCTCCATTTTAGATTGACATCCTTTCACACGGTCATGAAGATTAGAGAAAGTTTACTTTTCTTTTGCATAAGGCCAGTTAGCAAACACAGATCACCTATGATCCCAACCACTCCAGCTCTTAAAAAATATCTCCCTCCCATTGTTTCAGGGGAGTCCAGTTCATACTGTATTCTGGTTTCTCTCACCTATTGCATGTTTAATTTTGGTGCAACTTTTGCTTTGATACTACCATTTTCAGAAACATACATTTCTATCTATAAATTTCCAGTGAAATGCCAGATAGCAAAATTTTCCAACTATTTCTAGATCTATCCTTTCTGCCACAGTGACTGATCTGTATGAACTATATCATCTGACTCACTGTCTCAGACTTCTGGTTGATTTCAGTCAGTAGGTAGCCCCAGAATGCAACTGAAGAGAGGGCTCAGAGTAAGATCAGGATACTTAATGCCCTAGATTCTTCCCTGTAAGTCTCATTGGTTAGCTATGTCATTTTTTTTTTTTTTTTCGGTATGCGGGCCTCTCACTGTTGTGGCCTCTCCTGTTGCGGAGCACAGGCTCCGGATGTGCAGGCTCAGCGGCCATGGCTCACGGGCCTAACCGCTGTGAGATCTTCCCGGACCGGGGCACGAACCCGGGTCCCCTGCATCGGCAGGCAGACTCTCAACCACTGCGCCACCAGGGAAGCCCGGCTATGTCATTTTTAAATGGGTGATCCTCTTTGGTTTCTGATAATCCCTCTTTCCTCTAAGGTCTTCAGTTCTCAATATGATAACAACCTGTGGTTCTCATACACCCTCCCACAATTTTCTAAATAGTTTTTTTGTTAACGTTTCTTTGAATTATTATAATTTTAGTGTCATCTGTTTCCTCTAGAGACAATGACAGATAAAAGTTCAGAAAGCAAACTCTGAAAAAAGCCTAGAGAGAAACAAGGGATATAGAGTGTGCTGTGGTACAATAAGACTGAAGAATAGTCTTATAGATTTTCAAAATTAATTTAATAAAATATAATACTATTTAATCTTAAATATCTTATTTTAATTATACCCCAAGATCTTGCATGTATTGATACTAACTCTTTGGTTTGTAGGATGAACTCTGTTAATACAATTTATTTATTTCTAAATTAAGTTTATTTAATCAGAAAACAAAACAAACAAAACTAAAAACAGTTTACCAGTTTCTCCCCCTCTCACCCCCCTGCCTCTGGTAACTACCAATCTATCCCCTGTATCTATGAGCTTGCTTTATTTTATTTCATTTTAGTTTTTAGATTCCACATAAAAGAAATATCATACAATATTCATCTTTCTCTGTATGACTTATTTCACTTAGCATAATCCATAAAGTCCACCCATGTTGTTGCAAATGGCAAGATTTCATTATTTTTTATGACTGAATAATATTCCATTGTGTATATATACCACAATTTCTTTATTTATTCATCTATCGATGGACACTTAGGTTGTTTCCATACCCTGGCTATTATGAATAATCCTGCAATGGAACTTAGGGGTGCATATACCTTTCCAAATTAGTGTTTTTGTTTTCTTCAGATAAATACCCAGAAGTGGAATTACTGGATCATATGGTAGTTTTACTTTTACTTTTTTGAGGAACCTCCATACTATTTTCCATAGTGGCTGCACCAATTTATATTCTCATCAAAAGTAGACAAGTGTTCTATTTTCTCCACATCCTCACCAACACATGCTAATTCTAATTT
Source organism: Phocoena phocoena (assembly GCF_963924675.1). NCBI lineage: Eukaryota > Metazoa > Chordata > Mammalia > Artiodactyla > Phocoenidae > Phocoena > Phocoena phocoena. The sequence continues at coordinate 66,632,983 of NC_089225.1, forward strand.
CTTTGAAAAGAGCCATTCTAACAGGTGTGAGATGATATCTGTTGTGGTTTTTGACTTGAATTTCCCTGATGATAAATGATTTAGAGCATCTTTTCATGCATCTGTTGGCCATCTGTATGTCTTCTTTAGAAACATGCCTATTCAGATCTTCTGTCCATTTTCAAATCTTTTTTTTTTGTTTATTTGTTTGTTTACTGTTGACTTGTATGGATTCTTTACATATTTTGGATATTAAGTCCTTACCAGATATATGATTTGCAAATATTTTCTCCCATTCAGTAGGTTGTCTTTTCATTTTGTGAATGGTTTCCTTTGCTGTGCAAAAGCTTTTAGTCTGAGGTAGTTCTACTTGTTTATTTTTGCTTTTACTGCTTTTGCTTTGGTGTAAAAATCATCTCTAAGATAAATGTCAAGGAGCTTACCACCTATGTTTTCTTCTAGGAGTATTATGGTTTCAGATTTACGTTCAAGTATTTAATCTATTTTAAGTTAATTTTTGTGTATGGTGTAAGATAATTTTTGTGTATGGTATAAGATAGTCCAGTTTCATTCTTTTCTATGTGGCTGTCCAGTTTTCTCAATACTGTTTGCTGAAGAGACTGTCCTTTCCCCATTGTGTATTCTTGGCTCCTTTGTTGTAAATTAATTAACCACACATGTGCGGGCTTAATTCTAAGTTGTCTATTCTGTTCCATTTATCTATGTATCTGTTTTTGTACCAATATTATAAGATTTTAATTACTATAGCTTTGTAATATAGTTTGAAACCAGGAACCATGATGCCTCCAGCTTTGTCCTTTTTTCTCAAGATTGCTTTGGCTATTTGGAGTATCTTATGGCTTCATACAAATTTTAGGATATTTTTGTTCTATTTCTGTGAAAAATGCCATTGTAATTTTGATATGAATTGCATTGAAGATAATTTAATATATTATAATAAATATATACAATAATTTATATATTAAAAAGAAAAATATTTTAATAAATATCAAAATTGATTCAATTAATTTAAGATTATTAAATAAATATAATAATTTCTTATTCAAAAAATAAGAATAGCATTAAGAGATAAGTTCAATTTTATGATAGTAATAGTTCAGGCATTTTTTATAATACTCAATTAAATGTGATGGAATATTTTTTCCACTTTTGTGTTTCTCAATGCTTTTTTCAAGTTTAATATCAAAATTAAACATTGACTAAAAGTCAGAATTGAGTCAAAGTTATAATCATGCAACTAAGAAATACACACATATATAAAGTTTTAGCTTTAGGTCACTGCTAAGTGAAAGAGGCATATACAATTCAAACAAAATTTTATTTAGTATCTACTTTAAATCCCCAATTTAATACTTTCCTTGGAATCTATTATGTAACATCAAAAATTTAATCACTGTATACACATGGTAAATCCTTGCTTGGGAGCAGGAGTGTGAGTATTTTTGTATTTGACTAATATTTATGAATGAAAAAGCCAGTAACAATTTCATGAATTTGTTTTTATATTATTGTTTATAAAACTAATTTTGTGGTTATCTGAGCATGAACCTATACTTTGAAAAATGTAATTATATAGAATTTAATTATAAATATATTCATTTAATGAAAATATAATTGAGCTAAAAACTTTTCAGTTTCAAAAAGCACAGCTCTTCTTGTAAACAGGGATTGTGTATGTGTATACATATATATTCATGTGTGTATATAAACATATACACACTTAAACACAGATACAATATTAATATAAGCTTCATGTTATTGACATGATTTATGATCTCTTAATCAATAACCTAAATATATTTTGGAAAATTCTTCCTATTTTTTCTCCTTAAAGCAATAAATTTTCAGAAAGGTTTAAAAAACAATTTATGACTTGTTAATAATTTATAATTATTATAAAAAACAATGTGTTACTTGTTGAAAGGTGACTGCTCACAGGGAAGGTGTATGTACACACTATTACAATGAAAACTTTTCTGGATTTTAAAGACAAAACTCTATTCACTAATACAGTTTATTTAAGTAGGATATATTTTGGTACATGCAAGTACTATCATACAAGCTCACTTTAACACTGAAAACAAATATTTCAAATAAATTATTATCCTGTAGATATTTCAAGGAGTTAATTCATATTTTAGAAAATTAAATGATAGATACCCTAACTAAATGATGCCGTTTTCTTTTGAACTTGGGAAAGGTGAAGCAGGAAAAAATACGGATTTCTCGTGTGAGTTTCCTCATTTTTTCCTATGTCGTGAATTTCTTTATGTAGTATCTGTTCTTCCTTATCTGCAACCAGTATCAGATAGTATCAGGGGAAAATTAGTCTCTGATAGGCTCTACAGAGAAGCAACCTCTGGCAATGTGCCTTTTGGAGAGTAAGAACTGAAAGTGATTTTATTGGAGAAAACTTTAGAAGATTATTATCCCTTTGTAATGTTTTTAAAGACCCAATTTCTTCGTCAAGTCAGAGAGAATCAGACTTATCTCTAAAAGCCACAATGTTTTTCATTTATGAAGAGAATGTTTGAGTTGACTTTTTCCTCACCCTATTTCCTAAATGCATTTCAAACCTGTGGGATATTGGGGTATTACACACACACACACACATACAGATTTAGTTTTCTATAAAAAGCAGAAAGTGGTCCAGGCAGGAAGAAAATTCACAACCTGAGATCTGGTTAAAAATTTCAGAACAAACAGAATAATAAGTAGTAACATCTCTCCTATGAAAAGAGGTTACTGCATAAGAAATAATACATACCTTCAAACAGTATCTAAAATAACAGAAACACAGAACACCAAAATCCCTGTTATTTAAAAGTAATGGCTTTTAATTTTTTATTGGGAATTATTAATCTATATTATCTAAAAGTGTTTCTTAAATCTAGGAATGTGATAAATAAGTCGATTAGAAAAGAAATTGATGTTTCAAGTACTTTGCTTGTATTTACCACTATTTCCTAGATTGTTATTCCCAAAGACAAAATTATATAGGTAAGTTTTATATTTCTCTGTTTCTTGGAGTAAAATATTGGTAAGGCTATAGGAAAATATTTGAGGAAGAACAGGTATATTTTCCTGTGACAAATTCTAGGAAAATTTATTTTGTATAGCTATATGATTTATTTCCAAAAAAGTAAGAGTAAGCATTTTAATTTGCCTATATTGTTAAAATTAATAAATTATAGCTCCCATCCTCCATTAACCCTCAACTCTTTTTAGGATAAAGGAAGTACTTATTGTCCTACTTGTCTTTTACTTAAATCCACTGGGATAAAGATCTTTTAATGAGGATTTGAATTTTGAAAAGCTAGGCTAAGCTTGACTCATTTGTAAATCTCTCTAACATATAATTTGTTTTACATGGCTTGATTAGTGTTTCTGTTAGTCATGATTAATTTGGTTATAATCAAGTAATGATACTGAAAAATTGCTTTATTATTTCTTTTAGCTTGTCTCTGTTGTTCTATAAACCACTCAGCTTAAAACCAGTCAATCCTTGGACTTCAGTGTCTCCTACTGAAAAGATATAGATAATAATTACTTCCTCTATCCTATTTTTTTTGGGGGGGATAGAAAGTGTGAATGAATGTAAAGCCTACTTTAAAATGCATTATGCATATATTTTTCATTAATATGGCTATGCAGATTGAGATAACTTCATATGTGTCTACTATATTAAGGCATTTTAAAGACTTTATAGTAACTCTAGCAGGCGGTTTGATGTACTGGACCACATTTCTTGGTTTTTTTTTTTTTTTTTTTGCTGTACGTGGGCCTCTCACTGTTGTGGCATCTCCCATTGCAAAGCACAGGCTCCGGACGCGCAGGACCAGCGGCCATGGCTCATGGGCCCAGCCGCTCTGCTGCATGTGGGATCCTCCCGGACTGGTGCACGAACCTGCGTTCCCTGCATTGGCAGGTGGACTCTCAACCACTGTGCCACCAGGGAAGCCCTGGACCACATTTCTTTAGCCTTATTGATTGAAGCACAGTTTGTGTGGTAGACAGGCTTCTAAGATGGGTCACAATAACCCTGCCTTCTAATATTCACACTCTTGTGTAACTTCTTCCATTTGAATGAGTTGGACTTAGTGACTCACTTTTAAAGAATAGAAAACAACAGTGATAGGATGTCACTTCTTTGATTAGGTTACAAAGGGTGTTGACTTCCCTCTTGCTTGTATACTCTTTCTATTGCTTTCTTCGCTTGGATGCTTTAATGAAGCAGACTGTCATACTGGAGAGGCTGAGACATAACTCTGAATTTGTTAAAGTAATCTCTTGTCTTACAGACATAATAAATATCAAAATTCCTGAAAAATGTATTTAGGGTTTAATTTTGAGGGTTATTGCATTGCAATGCCAGTAAAATTTATAACTTCCTAAAAGTCATTTGTAAAAATGAGGGTGTTAATAAGGAAATGTTTAATAATGGCCTCCTTGAAAAGGTTCCCTAATAATTTTCTTCAGATCCCATTGCTCATATCTCTAAATCTAGGCATGGCATCGTATGTCAGTAAGTCCAGCAAGCAGTTTGGTAATGAGCAGAAATCTGGGTTTGCTTTTGCCAGACATTTTGCCTTTGCAAGTATTGCCATTCATGTATTTATTGACAGTCTCATATATATGTATGATGTTACACCCAACAAAATATTGAAACATGAACCTCATTCACAGTGATGAAATGTAAGCCAATAGATTAATACGTTTGTGATTTATGTGATGGCCTTATCATGCATCTCATCCCCCAGAAGCAGAGGCTTTCATAAACACTGGATGACCCAGTGTTCTAGTAACAGTGTTAAATGGAAGACAACTCTTAGTGAGTTTCAAATGCTGTCCTGAAGAATGATTCCGTAAACCACTGAATAATATGGAGGGCAGGGTGTCCCAAATATTTCAAATACACCCGCGTTTTTCTTTTTCAAAAAACTGTCCTAGTCACTCTGAGTCAATTATAGAATTTAATGTTTATAAATGAAACATTTCTACCAGATAAAATATTATGGTATGTTCCATTGGATTAGATGACAAGGCCATCACCAGGCTATTTGGAGTGGCTATATGCCACAAGATACCTGGGTCCAAAAAATGGGTTATACTTTATATTATAGTGATTGATTATCAGAGTTATGTCTATAGAGTTGGGGGTAGAAAGGATATGGATGAATATTTAGACATCCTCCAGGTTTCACTTTATAATAAGACTCAATGAAAACAATCATCAGAAGCTTCTTCAAACCTACTCAGGTAGCACAAATTTGGGCTCAGATTCATTAAGAATGAATGTTTGGGTTACTGTACTCGACAAAATCATTTCAATCTTAGTTTCTGGACAAAGAAGATATGGAGTGGATGAAAGATATGACAAATACTGTATTGGCTATATTTAGATGGTCAGTTGCAGACATGAGAATATAGTCTTAACTCATTTACTTAATATTTACTACCTTGCTGTGCCACTTATCTAGCCATGAAATTTAACTTATTCTCTCTCTTCTCCTATGCCTCTCCACACATCCTGTTGTGTATGAATGCTGTATTGTAGCAATTAAATTTACCTCATGTTTTCCTTGCCGCTTACTAATTATGTGACTTTGAATGAGTTATTTTGAGAAGAAACTTTCTGCATCTCAGAGTCTATATCTATAAAATAGGATTCAGAATTATTACAATAAAAAATAAGTGCTATAAGGGCTTTCCTGGTGGCACAGTGGTTGAGAGTCGGCCTGCCCATGCAGGGGACACGGGTTTGTGCCCCGGTCCGGGAGGATCCCACATGCCATGGAGCAGCTGGGCCCGTGAGCCATGGCCTCTGAGCCTGTGCATCCGGAGCCTGTGCTCCGCAACGGGAGAGGCCACAACAGTGAGAGGCCCGCGTACCGAAAATAAATAAATAAGTGCTATAAAATTTCCTGGTAAATTTTTAATATTCAGTAAATAATGGTTATTTTTATTACACCTATTATTACTATTAGATGAGAAGACCTCTAGGAGGAGTCCACATTATCCTGTCAGATGATGGCCCTGGTACTAGCAACTAAAAGTTCTATCATTTTTAGGTTGTCTTCTTTTATAAAAGGGATATGTTTTTTTGTTTTACATGGCATAAGTGCCTTATATCAGATGGCAATATTGTGGAAGTATATGTGCCGGAAAAGATTGTTAATTTATGTTCAGCAGCCATAAGAATGGACGGTAGTGGAAATTTGAGTTTTGTTTATTTGCTTGTTTGTTTTGTCTGCCCTAAAGTCATTCCTCCTCCCTAAAGCCATCCTAATTTACTCTCTAGAATTAATTCATTTTGCATTATAAGTGATCTGGTTGGACCATTTTTAGCTTCATTCTTTCCTCTTATTTTGGTAGTATGTTTATAAACATCTTCCATTTCCACCTACACTCTTACTCAATCCAAGTAGAGAGACATAAAGACTGATAAACAGTAGGCTTCTTTAATCCCTCCAGGGCATCAGTGTTATGAAATGAGCTTACTTGCTATGAGGTTTTTCTGATGGCTCTTTTTTATCTACTCTTCTGATGGGCTGGCTCTTTCCTATATCCAAATTTGGTTCTCCGAGCCTCTTGATTTTGTGTGCCGACTCCTGTATTCTTCCCATAGCTCCCTTTAGCACTAACCATCTAACAGTTTCTTTTACTTATAGAACTCTATCTGATGACTTGATCGAGGTATAACATAATCAATTTACTTTTATATCAAAATTAATGAAACATTTTTTGTAAGAATAAGTAAGAATAAGTTTGCAAGAATAAGTAATCATAAAATGTCAAATAATTATTTCATGGGAAGCTTCAAACAAAATGACCCCAGATGTACTAGGACACATTGTTTATTAAACTCTACAATTAATTTTACTTCAAAGGAGGTATATTAGAGCCTCTTTTGGAGAGAGAAAAATTGTCATATTATAAGAGTTAGGTTAACATGTAGAGGAATCCAGTTGACTAAGAAAAAAGTCACAGAGAAGGTAACAACCAGCAGAACTTTGAAGAAATTGTATTCTATGTGTCAGTGGTTGTCAAAGTGTGGTCCCCAGAACAGAGGTATAAGCATCACATGAGAAATTGTCAGTACTAGGTATACCTTATAGTCAAGAGTTCACGAACGTCAAAAATCTGTTGCAAAGGAATACTGATAATAAAAGAGATCACAATATTTGTCAACTAAGATACGGAGAAAATTTAAAGGTGTGTGACTATTTGTCCAGGGAAGCAAAACATTTAATATTTACAAAAAAGGGGGGGAAAACAATGAAATATCTTTATTAACTGAAATGTTTAACCATTAGACTATATAATATTAACTTGTGTTGATTACAGAAAGACTAATATTTTCACCAAGTTCCAATAAATAACTAAAGATATCAACTCAAAATGGTTTTCTTTGAATTTCTGTTCATAATAAATAGTGTTAATTTGTATTTATTTATTATTCAATTTTTAAGATGCTCATAAAATCACATTTGTAAACAAGGAAGTATAAAGACAAACTCAAAATAAATGAGTTCCAGCATGTGCAGAGACAGCCAATTATCCACTCATTATCTATTTTCTTTGTTTTTCCTCAAGTTTTCTTCTGGGAAGATGGTAGCTTCCCTAGAAATAGCATGCCTCAGCACTGCTCATGGTTAATTTTGGCCATGTGATCAAGTTCTGGCCGCAGACTTATGACCAGAAATTATGCCAAATCTCTTCACAATCTCTAAAAGAAAACTATTAGATACCTCTTTCTTTCTCCTTTTCTAGATACTGTGAAGTGTTCTAGAGCTTACGCTTAGTATACAGAGATGACTGCCATATGCTGAAGACAGTAGGGCTAGCTCTGAATTTCTCTCCTATGGATAGTCATGCAAGAGAAAAATAAATCTCCATTTTATTTAAGTCATATTTGAGATCTTTTTGTTACAATGGCATTTCCTTCATGTAAAAAGAAATCTGATATTGGAGGTACTGAGGTACTGCTATAGCAAAATCCTAAAATATGTGTCTTACAAATAGATATTGAAGCTGGAAATCTGATGACCCTTGTTATGCTATGCAAAACATGCAATAAATTGCTTATCTTCAATAGCTTGGAAGGGAGATCAAATGCTTAAAAACCTGAAGACATAGCAAAAGAAACTAGGAAAAGTCAGAACATACGCTTGTTTCTTTATCACAAAAGAAAGAGAAAAGAAAATAGGAAAACCTCAGGAAAGAATTAATCAATGAGAGAATATAGGTAAAATGAAGTACAACTGTGCTAACAGAGGCATTCTCAAAATTGAGTAGGAGTCCAGTCATTTGGAGATTTGAGGAATAGAAAAGCCAATGCTTTCCAAACTCCAAACATCGAAAATATGAGTGTCACCCCAAGTTATTTTTCATGATCTTCTCATTAAATACATTTTATCTGGGAATCTTCAGTCTATGTTGAAGTGTTTAATTTGTGATTCAACAACTTCCTTAAAGTTGAGAGGAGGCAAACGTTTGTGTATCAAACAGAATCAATAACTACATGGCTCCCATTTTCTTAGCCTAATTTCTGAGAAAGAGAAAGGAAACTAATTGATAGATAACAAGTTATCAGCTTTATTACTTATAAAAAGTAACTTTTAGGAGAAAATTTGAATTAAATAGGTGCATTTATTTAAAGATATCCCCAGCTGAATTAGATAGACTTGACTTCTAGCTGTAGGAAAATAAATGAAAGCCCTCCTCTTCTCTTCTGGGGCTCCTTCTGGGACTGCTGATGGCAATAAAAGTTTTGCTTTCAAATGATTTTACCACCAATCAGTAAGGAGCAATAATAAACTAACTCCAAAGTTATTCTATACTCAAGTCTATTCCATTTCTCACCCCAAATTTGGTTCACCATATATGTGGAATATAGTAAATCATGGGGAGTGCCATAAGATTAAATGGCATTAGAATTTATCACGTTTTAAAATGACTGTCGCCCATTATGAACTTCCTAGGGAGATGGTAAAGGTAAAATAAAAATTTCTTTGAAATTTAAATTCCCAAGTACAGACCAAGGGAATTGATGTCAAAATTAATTATCTTGTGTGTTTAGTTGCCCATAGCACATATGGTTCAAAATTCCTTCTCCCAAATTTCTTATTCTGCTTAGCCTCAGCCAGAGAGAATGTGATACATACTCATATGTATCACACTGATGGTGATAATACGAGTTTCTTAAAGTAGGTGCATGGATGTAGTTTCCTTGGTTGTGGTTCTTTCATAACCTAAAATTTTAAGTTAGTCTTTCATGTGTGATATAGCTAAAGGAGCAATTTATATAAATTTACATTAAATTTATGTATAAATAAGGGGTTTATGTATAAAATAAAGGAGAAATTTATAATGTAACTTACATAAGATTAATACATTATTGGCTGCATACACAATAAATTTGGAAAATAATAATACTCAAACTATTTTGCACAGTGAATGAGAAATACAATAAAACAGAAATTTTTTATCGAAGTTTATTTGTTATCTGCCTGCAATGAAAATGGAAAACTAATTTTTGCTTAGAACCCAATTCTTGTCACATCCATATATGCCTAGGTAAGAATTGTACCTATATAATTTAGTAACAACTGCAGCATCCAACATACTAACAACCCACAAAGCTGTACCCTTAAACCAAAATAGTCACTCAACTTTGTACAAACCTTCTGTGATTTACAGTGACCTGAAAAATATTAGAATTCCATGTAGCATATGCTTACTAAACCTGAGTCTAAATTCATCCTCCAAGTTTTATTTCTATAATCCTATTCACTATTTTTCAATATTCACGCCTGATGCATCAGATACTATGATTGGATAGGACTAATATTAAATAATGATCCTTTTTCTTCCCTGAGTCTAGACAGGGTCAAAATATCAACTTTATTACTAAAAAAGATTGACTGGAGAATGTGTATTTTACATATAGACACATGAATTTGTGAACATTTATCACTAATATAGGAAGACTTACACATCCAAGTATAGGAACAGCTTGACAGTATAGCTGTCCAAAGTGGTCTACCCCTAACTTTCTGATATCAGTGAGGTGAGAATATGTGTTCTCTGTTGGCAGGAGAAGTGTAAAAGTAGAAAAGAGAAAGAACTGAGACATACATTTTAAGTCCTTTCTCAAAACACATCAAACATGTAAATCATTTTCTTTTCTCAGGGTGGGAGGTGTAGTGAAGAGGATATTCTGTAAGTTAGGACATGGCTGTCTTAAAGGATGGTCTTTCATTTGGAACCCTAAATCTAGGGGTAATGAATGCCCCCCCAAGTCTCACCCCAACATTTTCCATGTGCCAGGTTCTAGTTTGGACTAGCATCTATATATAGTATTGTCCTCAAGATATTTATAATATCGAATGAAATATAGACATATGTAAATAATTAGAACATTGTGAGTTAAATACTATACTAGAGATGTATAGAAGGCTGTGTTAATGAAATTTAATTTTTTTAAATAAAAATTATAATGAAAATACAACACATCAAAACATTAAATTTAAGTAAATCAGTACTTGAAGGGAATTTTATAGTTATACAGTTATATATTAAAAGACAAAAATTCTGAAAATCAGTGACCTATGCAACTATCTCAAAAATGTAAAGAGCAGGAAATTTGATCTAAAGAAAATAGAAGGGAAATATTCCAAATTTGAGTTAAATTCTTAAAAGTATGTTAAAAAATTTCACTCAATGATTTAAAGTTTTACACTAGGTTACTTAAAAGATAGATGAATTAACATACCTCTGGAGAAATTGATCAAAAAAATAAGACACAAATAACCAATATCAAAAATTTAAAATAATTATGACTATAAAACCCACAGACATTATAGAGATCATAACATTGTATTGATATAAAAGTTGGGGTTATCAAACAATGTGTAAAGGAAAGAAAAACAACATCTTACACACATTAAAAATATCTCTTGATCCTTAATAGGGTTTTCAATATGTTAAAGAAAAATGTGAATAAACAAACTCAAAGAGCTCATAAACTGTCAGCTATATAAGTAACCAAGAAATGAACAATTAATTATTGAATATTATCTTCTAATTAAATTAAATGTTAAAACAATATAGATCAACTTTAAGGCAAATAAAGTATCAATAATAGCTTGAGATAATCATTTCCCATAATTTAGCAACAATATTAAATGAACCATTCCTTTGAACCCAAACTTCTACTTCTGGGAATTTCTTTTAAGAAAACAATGCAGAATGCTGCCCTCAACATATGGTCAAAGATATTCAACCCTTTCTTACAATTGCTCAAACTAGCAATAATTTAAAAGCACAGAAAAAAGGAAATAATTGAATAAGTTAGGTAAATGCATACACTGGAATAACATGCAGCCATTATGAATGATAAAACTCTAATGGCAGAAAGATTCTTATATGTAGAAAGAATAAAAAAAGATGTAAATTATTTATACAGTATTGCCTTATGTGCACAAGTATGTCTTTCCATTTATCTGTTCATCCATTAATATATACATTAAATTTCCTGCATTAAAGAGCTGGTGTGCAAATTATAAATTAATAAAGCTGACTTTCTTTTAAAGAAGAAAAAAGGAGCAATTAGTACTTATACATGAAAAGGAATTGCAAAAAGTGGGATACTAGAATGGAATACTTTGGGATGCAAACACAGGGAACATAAAATATGTCAAGAAATTTAATATGTTACCCTAATGTATCAGAATGAAAAATTTTATGTATAATTAATAGAAAATTAATTTTACTTATAATTAATAGAAATTGGTTTGTCCCCTGACTCAGCAGAGAATGACAAAAAGAATGACTTGACAGTTTCCAAAATTTGCCACTGTCCATTTACAAGTACTAACCAACGAGATCTACTGGTGAATCTTAGAACTTTAGCATATTGTATCCTTAACATGGATTATATTTGATTTACTCAAATCTGTATTTTCAAATTATGACATTCTTAAAAACTAATGTGCCTTTATTTTAACACACAATCTATCTTTCATGCTTCTTGTAGTTAACTTTAAATTACAAATTTATATTAAAATAATGTGATTAAGGTATCTAATTAAAGATATAATTTGAAGACAGAAGAATGTATAGAATAAATTTAGTCATACATAACTATAAATACTACTATCATTAACTAGTAGAGTGCAAGGAGGGCTTGTTCTGGGTGTCAGGTCCCTAGGAGATGTGAGTTCAAGTCCTAGCTTTATGATAAATTTGCTCTCCTGATCTGGTGAACATCACGTACTCTTGCTGTTCTCCAATCTTAGGCTGTAAAATGAGGGGGATAGGCTACATGACCACTAAGGCTTTTTCCAGCTCTCAGTTCTTATTTTTTCACTACATCTCTAGTTTGGAATTTTTATTGGTACTGTGCTAACATCTCTGAATTTGGAACACACACATTCTAAAAAAATATGACATTACAAAAATGTCTCCCAGAGGACCCTTGAATAAGAAATATGATTCCTTTTGAAATTAAATAAAAACATGACTACATCCATTTAAGAAAGGAAACTAAATATTTATAACCAGGCTAATTTAAGATTTAGAGGGAAAAGTATATCAATGGATAGATTGATATAGTATATCAATATTATATAGTATATCAGTACTGATAGTATATCAACACATTCTAATATTTCTACTTTAAACACTTTTGTGTGCTACTTTAATCACTTCAAAGACAGTCTCTGTCCAACAAATGTATATTCTATTTCTTATTTAGATTTTTGTGTTGTTTCTTCATTTTAGCTTTTTTCTATGGCAAATGACTTGAGAATATTTCAGTATATTTTTAATGCTGATTACAAAAATTTATAGACCATTGCAAATAGCCAGAGCTAATTTTAGGGGAATATAATCTAGATAGTAAATAAAAGAACTACTTAAATGAAATACTATATGCATGTGGATATATTTAATAAAAATGTTCAAGATGTCATATAAAATGTAAATCTAAATTTTTCAACATTACTGTGAACAGAAGAGAATTAGATAGTTGAGTCTTGCCGAATTAGATGCTTAACACCTTTTTACACTGGAAATAAAACAGTCTTGGAAGAAAGGGAAGAGCCTAAAATGTCACTGATACTAACTATGGATCATGCAAAATATTAAAAATGTCTTCAGTGTAAACAATATAATTTTAATTCTGTATGCCAGTTATTTAGCTGACGATGAAACAATTCCCTGATTCACACTTTGCATTTCTATGGCTTTGATATTCTACTTGTTATGCCCCCTGGACAATGTTGCTGTGGCTGTGAAGACTATCTCCCATTCTTTACTTTGTTGCATTATTGGTGAAGAAAATTCACACTTGTCAAACTTTTGTTAAAATAAGATATAACCAATTTTTGACAATGAAAGTAAGCTCAAAGTATCCATAAAAATAGTTTTGGAAAAATAGCCAGCAGCAATGTAACCCATGGGATAGCATTGTTATAACACAATACAAATCAGATAATGGTGTTTCAGAATTTAATTAAGTCTGAAGGATTAAGTAATGTAAAGAATTGATTTAAAACTAATTTTATGGTTTAAAAAAAAAACAGGATTAGAAGAAGGCACTAGCCAGCAGCCAATTTCCAATGTACCATAATTAAGAGAGATTTAAAGTAATAATGATGATTGGGGCAAGGTTTGACAATGGTTAATAAAAATTTAGTTTGTTGTTGAAGTTAGATTGGTAATCTTAACAGGGACTTTGGTTTTCCCGATTTCTAAAAATCCTTTAGTTTTTCCTAAGCCTGTGCTTATATAGCACTACTCAAAATTATATTTCATGTTAAAATTCAATCTAAACATTATTTTACATATAAATCGACATTTTCAGTAGCTAATAAAAGGCATGAATCATAAGTCTCAGGGTCTGAATTGCAAGGTAATTGTTAATATGAGTACTACAGAACTACAAAGAATAAATTCAGCTAAGAAAGAAAATTTGAAATTTTTATATCTCAAATGGGATTTGATTTAAATTGAAGTATAATTCTTTTTTGCTTATTCAATCAAATGACACATGATATTTTTCTTTTTTGCATTTGTTCTTTGTTTTTAATCAACATGAAAGTATCCAACAAATTACACTGCTTAAATATACCTTTTATATTAAGTTCTCTGTATGCTAGAAGCTAAATGAACACATTTTCTACCATAATGACTGTCAACATTTATTAGTTTAGAGTTATATCTGGTAAAGAAAGCATGAGATGCAAGTAACATAGAATATTTTATTTTCTAGTATGATACATCAAAATATTATCAGTGCATTGTGATTCTTTAATCATTATATTTGTAATGATAGTTTTGCTGTAAATTGGCAATTATTATACAGTCATACATTATGGGTAGAGAAAGTCATCTTCACAGTGACTTATTAAGATCATTACAGTAATTAGGAGCAAATTAATTAAGTATATATATTTACATCTTTTCTTCTTTAAATACATACATTCTTTGACAATTTTAGCAAACTGAACAGATCTTTTACAATCCCAAATAATAAAAAAGAATATTTGGGCTTCCCTGGTGGCACAGTGGTTGAGAGTCCGCCTGTCGATGCAGGGGACACGGGTTCGTGCCCCGGTCCGGGAGGATCCCACATGCCGCAGAGCGGCTGGGTCCGTGAGCCATGGCCGTTGAGCCTGCATGTCCGGAGCCTGTGCTCCGCAACGAGAGAGGCCACAGCGTGAGAGGCCCACTTACTGCAAAAAAAAAAAAAAAAAAAGATTATTTATGATATAGAGGGATTTTGTCCACTGTTTATTCTGAGTAAAATTTTATTTATTTCCTCTTTTTTTCATGGAAATGTGGGAAAGTATGTTTAATATTTTTGAAAACATTTACAGTCAATTTTGTCTAGGTAACAAATAAGATCACTTTACTAGGGAAAGAGAGACAGAGAGAAAATAGAAGAGAGAGAGAGAAAGAATGAGAGAGAATGTGAAAAAAGGGAAAAGGGAGGGAGCAGAAGAGAGGTTTGAAGAGGTGAAGAGGATTATCTTACAGAACCTGTGATTTCTGGTTGGGGAACAGACAGACAACTGAGTCTGAACTGAGGGATACTAAGTAGTATATAATCAATCCTTAGTAAGGTGCATTCCATTGGGCAACACAGCAGAAGCCAGAAGGAAAGAAAGCTGTTGAGACAACACAAATAGATCAGGGTGGAGACTGGATCTTGAAATGCCCATGGAAGATAGCCAGAACACTAACCATAAGGAAAAATGAGTCTCAGTACCTAAGAAACTGCATCATGAACACTTTTTATTACATCAAATCAGGTGTGTCTTAACTTCTATGAGGTGATGAATGCTAATTATTAAGACAGATGACAAGTTATCTGAAATGTTATGTAAACTTTATAGACATAATTTTGTTGGATACAGACATAATTCCAGTTTGTATCAATAATGAAAAGGAGAAATTATACAGATAGTACAGGAAATACTTTTTATATTCTCTGAACATAAGCCTAGGCTTAGCATTAATAAAGACATGAAACAATCAAAACACCTTAACATTTTTACTCTACTCTGAATAAATAATAATAGTTTGTATAATAAACTATGTTAAGAATAATGCTTGTAAAGCAATTGATTGTTAAGGTGTTAAATAAGCAATAATGAAAAATATAAACATCAGTTGGTCTATACATTCAAGTAGGTTGAATTGAGTATTCATAAAGCAATTCTTGTCTATTTTGTGAAGTTACTGGTCTTTTGTCATAAATAAATGATGAATTCAGGAAAATAATTCTTATATGTACAAGAAGAATAAAAGATTCATTTTTATATTATAAATTTAAAAAGTTAATATCTGTAGTATTTTGTTTCTAGGTTTTTTCCTAGGATTCAATTTTTCTAATAAGCAGTTTTAAAAGTAATTTACCATAAGAAATTAAAAACAAGTGAATCCAAAAAGCATGCAAACTCCAGATTTGTTTTCCTTAAGATATATTAACAGCTAATGAATGCTTAAGTTTAAAAAAGATTAGAATTTGAGTTTGTTTTTTATCTTATATAAATGGAAAAATAATAATACACAAAGAATTTAAAAATTCAGCAAGACAACAAAAAATTCAATTGATAAATGGGCAAAAGAAAGCAATCCTGAGGAAAAAGAACAAAGCTGGAGGCATAACCCTCCCAGACTTCAGACAATACTATGAAGCTACAGTAATCAAAACAGCATGGTATTGGCACAAAAACAGACATATGGATCAAAGGAACAGAATAGAGATCCCAGAAATAAATCCACACCCATGCTTAATTAATCTACAACAAAGGAGGCAAGAATATGCAGTGGAGAAAAGACAGTCTCCTCAGCAAGTGGTGTTGAGAAAGTTGGACAGTCTCATGTAAACACTCCCTCACACTATACACAACAATAAACTCAAATGGTTTAAAGACCTAAATACAACACATGACACCATAAAACTCCTAGAAGAGAACATAGGCAAAATATTCTCAGACATAAACTGTAGCAATATTTTCTTAGATCAGTCTCATAAAGAAAAAGAAATAAAAGCAAAGATAAACAAATGGGACCTAATCAAACTTAAAAGCTTTGCACAGCAAAGGAAACCATAAATGAAATGAAAAGACAACCCATGGAATGGGAGAAAATATTTGCAAATGATACCACCAACAGGGGGTTAATTTCCAAAATATACAAACAGCTCATACAACTCAACAGTAAAAAATTGAACAACCCAATTGAAAAATGGGCAGAAGACCTAAATAGACATTTGTCCAAAGAAGACGTATAGATGGCCAATAGGCACATGAAAAGATGCTCAAAATAGCTAATTATTTGAGAAATGCAAATCAAAACCACAATGAGGTATCACCTCACACCAGTCAGATTGGCTATCATTAAAAAGTCTACAAATACTATATGCTTAAGAGAGTGTGGAGAAAAAGGAAACCTCCTACATTGTTGGTGGGAATGTAAATTGGTACAGCCACTATGAAAAACAGTATGGGGGTTCCTTAAAAAGCTGAAAGTAGAGCTACCATATGATTCATCAATCCCACTCTTAGGCATATATCCAGAAAAGAAGAAAACTCTAATTCATAAAGGTACATGCACTCCAATGTTCATAGCAACACTATTTGCAATAACCAAGACATGGAAACAACCCAAACGCCCATCAACAGATGATTGGTTTAAGAAGATGTGGCATATATATATATATATATATATATATATATATATATATATATATATATAATGAACTATTACTCACCCATAAAAAAAGAATGAAATGATGCCATTTTGCAGCAACATGGATGGACTTAGAAAATACGATACTAAGTGAAGTTAGACAGAGAAAGACAAATATTATATGATATTACTTATATGCAAACTTTTAAAAGTAATACAAATAAATCTATATACAAAACAGAAACAGACTCACAGACATAGAAAACATACTATGGTTATCAAAGGGGAGAGGATGAGGAGGGTAAATTAGGAGTATGGGATTAACAGATACAAACTACTATCCATAAAATAGACAAGCAACAAGGATTTACTGTATAACACAGGGTAAAGTATTCAATATCTTGCAATAACCTATAATGGAAAATAATCGGAAATATATAGAGAGACATATATATATATATATATATATATATATATATATATATATATATATATAACTGAATCACTTTGCTGTACACCTGAGACTAACACAATGTTGTAAATCAACTATACTTCAATTTTTAAAAATGGGCAAAAACATCTGAGCAGATCCCTCACCAGAGAAGGTATAAAGATGGCAAAGCATATGAAAAAATGCTCAATATTATTTGTCCTTAGAAAATTGTAAATTAAAATAATGAGATACCAGTACACACCATTTAGATTGGTTAAAATCCAAAATTTGATTAATGCCAATTGCTGACAAAGATTCAGGCAACAGGAACTTCATTCATTGCTGGTGGGGATGGAACATGCTACAGACACATGGGAAGATATTTTGATAGTTTCTTACAAGACTAAACATGCTCTTACCATATAATCCAACAATTGCACATGCTTGGTGTTTACCCAATTCGGTTGAAACATTATGTCCACACAAAAGTCTGTATATAAATATATATAGAAGTTTTATCCATAATAACCCAAAAATGGAAGTATCTACAATGTCCCTTAATAGGTTAATGGGTAAACAAACTATGGTACATTTATACAATGGAATATTATTCAACAATAAAAAGAAGTGAAGTATCAAGCCATGAAAAGACATGGAGAAACTTTAAATTCATATTGCTAGGGAAAAAAGACAGTCTGAAAAAGCTACACAGTTTATGACTTCAATAATATGACATTCTGAAAATGGTGAAACAAAAAGACAGTAAACAGATCAGGTGTTACCAAGGGCTTGGAAGTTGAGGAGGGGGTTAAATAGCTGAAATACAGGATTTTTTTAATGTCATAAAACTGTCCTGTGTGATACTCTAATTGTTTATACTTTTATCCTATGCATTTATCAAAACATGTTGAAATTTACAGTACAAAGTGTAAACCTGAATCCATGTAAATTAAAAAATACATATATTTTTTAAGAGGTCAGAGTGTCCTAGAATGACACAGGTTGTAGTAAAATGATCTAAATGTATTACAAATATATGAAATAAACTAATCTAAGGCAGTGAGGGGATAAGGTACTGACCTAAGCAACTTTGGAAACAAGTGGCAATAAAGGAAAAAGGAACTGTACATAAACACATCTGCTCTAATGGATAATGCTCTTCCCCAACCTTCCACCACCTCAGCAGAGTATGGGATAATAATTCTGAAATCAGTACACCTGAATAAGGAATTGAACTATTAACTAATTGGGTAGGGGTGGGAGTGATAGTAGATGTTTTTCTGTTGGAATGGGAGGTTACAATAAGCAGGGGAAATAGGTAAAAAGATCTACGTGGTAATGGATTAGAGCTGGAGTCATTAGCATGAACTCTAGTTTAATGTAGATACATTTGGTTACATACAGAAACATTTAACATGTATACATGAGGGTAAGTTTACAATCGTATAACTCCTTGGAAAAAATGGCGACTTCTATGACTAGAGCAGTAATACAGGATGAGACCGGACCATCTTGCAATGCCAGGAAATAAAAGTGTTTAAATAAACAAACAAACATACAAAAGGCATACAGGAACACTGAAAGTTTCCCCAGTGACCAAATAGGTAACCATTTGAACAACAGTAATGAGTAGTATTGGATTACATCCCAATGTACAAAATAAATGTCCATGAGTCTCTACTGATATCTATCAATGATAGAATAAATAAATGAGAGAGAATAAATAAATCTCCTGTGCAGAATAATTTTTCGATACTCTTCCCTTTAGGAGGTAGACCATAAGTCTTTACTTCTTAAGTTTGGGCTGTATATAGTGACTTGCTCCCAAAAGTACAGTTTGGAAGAGAGAAATAATAAAAGTAACTTTACAGTGGAGAAACCTGACAAAGTCTATCTCAAGCCACGTGATTTAGGTTAGCATCACAGTGATAAGTCATATTGATAGAATATATACTTAATAGGATGTGATGAAAATGCACTGTACATCTATACTCGTTCTCCCAAGACACCTGGGTCCAATCTTGTGAAAAACATCATACAAATCCCAATTGAGAGATATTCTATAAAACATCTGACTAGTAACACTCAACACCGTCAAGGTCATAAAAAACTGAAAGCGTCAAGGAAATTTTGAAAAAGTTTCACAATCTAAAGTAGCCTAAGGAGACATAACTACTAAATATAATGCAATCTGAATTGAATTCTAGAACAGAAAAAATAGATTAGGAAAAAACTGAGGAAATTATAATAAAGTATGGATTTTAGTTAATAATCTTATTGTGTGACAAATGCACCATATTCATATAAGATATTAATAACAGGGAAACTGAGTGTGTACCATAGAGAAAATGTCTACACTATCTTCCAATAATTCTATAAATCTTAAGCTGTTCTAAACTTGAAAGTTTATTTACAAAAATTTTTGTTTCCATGACATAACTGCTTTTCAAACCCTCTTGTGTGGTTGTTTAGTTTCTTATTGTGGATTATTTGTTTATGTTCTTATTTGCCTCAAATGTTTAGTAATCATTGTTGGTATACTATTTCTGGATAACAAATAAGGTTACATAATATGGGGATGAGGGAAAGAATTTCTTGACAAGTGTATAAATCTCATTCCATAACCCTGGCCCCTCCAAATAGTAAATTATAAATGTAGGACTCTGCATAGGAGTGATTAGGGTATTCTGATTAGCACACTTCTGTTCAGGAAGTATATGCAGATAATAGGAAAATGAGTGCCCCAAAGACTTTAATTCATAAGCCTTGTGGTTTTACTTATGCACAGAAAGCATTGCCTTTTTTATTGTACATCAATTTTAAAAATCGGAACTTACCTCAGGCCTGATTACAAATCTCTCTCACTGCCTATACAATTTCTCCTGCTTCTCACCAACACTTCCCTTCTTCCCTGTAACTTTGCTTGCTTTAATTGGAGATTTGGATTTGAAGGGTAGGCATAGGTCCCACCCTGTTTTTCAAACTGCCCATTCATCCATTATTTCTTGATGATAAACTTAAGGCTGATTGTTCACTATATTCTTGACAATGAGTTTCTTTGGGGCTCTCCTGGCAAGAAGCATTCTCCACTATGTCCTAGCCAATTTTGATTAGTTTTCTTGATCTTAATTGTTTTTTGTGTGTGTGTGCGGTATGCGGGCCCCCCACCGCTGTGGCCTCTCCCGTCGCGGAGCACAGGCTCCGGACACGCAGGCCCAGCAGCCATGGCTCATGGGCCCAGCCGCTCCGTGGCATTTGGCATCCTCCCGGACCTGGGCACGAACCCGTGTCCCCTGCATCGGCAGGCGGACCCCCAACCACTGCGCCACCAGGGAAGCCCGATCTTAATTTTTTTCAATCAAGTGTCATCTGTTTGCTATTTCCCAGAAGTTCCTTAAATATTTTCATCTATCAGTGACATACTTCGTATTTTATTTTTTGGTGCTGTAGTGCTATTAATTTTTAAATTTTCTTTCTCCATTCAAATGGGATTCTTGGAGGGAGGTCAGGTATACATGATGGTTCTGGTTGAGTTTTAAATGAGAAATCTCTATAGAATCACTTGTGAAATTGCCTGAAATATCATTTTCTTCTGTCTATCATAACATGACCTCTCTATAAAATTTCAATATATTTGATATAGAATGAGTTCTGCTAGTCTGATATAAAAGGCTGAGGAACAGAATCTGTTTCTGGAACAAATTGAGCTTGCAACAAAGCAAAATAAAAGAAAAAAATTTTTATCTTAACATGAGCATTATAGTCTGAAATTATGTGAATAGAAGAATAATGCCTTGTGATGTTTTATTTACTGAGTCAGTTCACTTACTTTTCTTCAGCTTTATGTCCTCTAGCAAAGCTCAAACATGCATAGTGCCTTTTCACAAAGGTGAGAACTTTTGGTTGGATAATGTGGAAATGGCCATTAATAACTGATTTTAGCCAATGTCGCTACATAATATTAAGGTTGAGAATGAGGTCAAAAAACACCTCTCCCCACCATTTGTTATCCTATTTTATTTATTTTTATTAAAAATGCAGAATGGAAAGATCAAACCTATTGGTCATTTGCTAAACTGTTCCATGTTGACATCTAGGTAAGCTATCTTCACTGAGTAGTATATGAAATACACTTCAAAGGGATAACTATTTTGTTACTCATCAGCATGACTTTAAATTATTTTATTATAATATTTATTAATTACATAGAAATATAAAACTATGATTAATTTACTTATTATTAACACATGAAATAATAAACCTAAAAATCAAAGTAACATAAATTTAATAGGACTGAGGGTGTTGTTCTACTGTAATTACATTTCTTTATACAGTATATATGGCACTGATGTCTGCAATGCAGTTTCTATTGAATTTTATATATCTACACTTCTTGATATTGTGTGATGATTTAATTTTCCCACTACTTTTTTCTACTTAAAGCATTGCAAAGCCAAAATGTTTGTCTAGCAAATCATGGCTTCTTTTGACCTTACTCATTTAGAATATATAATTTACATTAAAAATCACCTCTGTCCTTTTTCCATTTATGTTTTCATATATATTTTACCAGGTACACTAAGGTGGTACTAATAAGATCAATATAACTATAAATGAAAAGACAACACAGCAACAGAAATTGCTCTGTAATCCTTGATTTAAATTGCTTGTACAAATGGTTCAGGAAATGTTCATGTGAATTTTTTGTATGATTATCTAAAATAAAACTATATACTTTACACACACACATATATACATATAGTGCATGTGTACATAAATATAACCTGAGAAACTTGGGAAAACTTTCTGAGTCTTTGGAGGATTGTAGAATGAGTAATCAAATATACCTTCCCAGGGCTTCCCTGGTGGTGCAGTGGATGGGAGTCCGCCTGCCGATGCAGGGGACACGGGTTCGTGCCCAGGTCCGGGAGGATCCCACATGCCGCGGAGCTGCTGGGCCCGTGAGCCATTGGCCGCTGAGCCTGCGCGTCCGGAGCCTGTGCTCCGCAACGGGAGAGGCCACAGCAGTGAGAGGCCCGTGTACCGCAAAAAAAAAAAAACCTTCCCATCACCCTTTCCTGTATAACTGACAAAGTGTAACATTTTCTAGAAGAGCTTTTCTAAAAAATCATCTTTACTAGCAGTTGAATCTATGGCTATAGCAAAAAGATTAATGAAATAAATAATCTACAAAATATGCTTTACCAAGGATGTAGAAGTCACCATGCATAGTTACATATGTTGGTAATATTTAGAATACGGTTCACATTAAAAAGAAGCCATCAGAATTACTTCTTTTGCTTGAAGGATGTCGAGGTATTACATTAAAGTTGTCAAAGATCATTCATTCTATCTGAATGTTGTCAGTTAAGTATGCCTCAGCAGCAAAAAAGCTTGATTGGTTTGCATTTTAGATGTGTACTGGGACAGCATTAATTTTATGTCATCCAGAGCTATCTATAGTGACAGAATTAAGAGCAATTTCATTTTCTTAATGAGATTTCTCCTAAGAGAGTTGGGCAGAATGAGAGACAAGCCAGGAGATTTAACATGGACACAATTTTAAAAATACTTCTCAGGAAAATTTCATTCTTTCTCATATAAAAATAAACAACATTTAACTTAAGAAATATCTCTTCTCCGCGATTGATGCTTAAATATTGAAGGGTGGCACCTTAATATATGCCCTTTTGGCATAAGGATTATTTTGAGTTAAAGACACTTGAAAAACAGCAGACGCAAGAGGAGCACTCTGACCTCTCTCTTTTTACCTAAAAGCAGGAGATAAAACTCCCATGATAAGGATGCCTTCTCTATTCCAGGAAGAAAGAAACATTCTTATCACCAGAGATGGGGAGTAGAGGCCCTGAGAAATGTGTGCAAACAGGGCTTGTTAAAATAACTCTTACCTTCCTTTACTCTCATATATTTTAGCTTACTTTTCCACAATTGCCTGTCTTCATTTAACCTCATAAAACAAAAACCACTTAGGCAGAAGCCACTTCTTTGGGTCTTCATTTTTTTTATGGGGAATCCCATGTATCATACATGTAGACATCTGTATGCTTTTCTTTTTTTAATCTGTTTTATGTTGCTTTACTTCTTAGGCCCAGTCAGAGACCCTAAGAAGGTAAAGTTTTGCCTCTCTTACAATATTAAGGTAATTTTAATACAATAGATAAATAGAAATGATGGGGCTGATTTTCTTTTTATTAATCGGGTACTGCACATGCTTTGAGATGACCATTATACTTTATTTCATATTAACTAAAATCGTGATTGGTTTAAAGCTATATGTGTTAGCATATTGCATGTATTGCTTAAATCCATATTATTTATTAGTTATGCTTTATTCTTATTAGTCCAGCTTTGAACTCTCAAGACCATTTGAAAATTGGAATAAAATGCAGTGATAGCAACAAATCACAAGAATACTCAAAAACATAAGTAAAGTATTAAGCCTAGGCTATCAAAACACTTCTTATTTATTTGTGATCAAATGAACTTATGAAATTCGTCATGTCAATTAAAAAATAATTTAATATATTAAATTTAATTATATACAACTTACATTAGAAATGGAATGACTATAGGTAGATGACAGATAGGTGAGATAGACAATGAACAAAACCACAAGTAGTCATATGACTTTGTGTATGTATAAAAGTAGAGAAACAAAGATGGATGCTAAGAGTAATAGCAGAATATAAGTGTCAGTTGGTGCTATGACAGTAAAAGAAAAAAAATTACCCATAAGAATCTGAGCTCAAGTAAATGCAAAGACATCTGAGAATCCTTGGTAACTGGCAGATCAGAATTACTTTGCAAGCAACACTCAATCTTTAATCCGTTGTAATCTGTCTTCCCACCCATCTCCTCCCACCCTACAAAATGTTTGTAAGCAACACCATCAGTGAACTCCTTATTTAAAACCTCAAAAACATTCCCTAGGTTTCTCTCACGGCATTTGAAGTATTACCCAATCTCCTCTTAAAACAAGTCATGCTAGTTTCAAGTCAAATTAGAATGATATTTTTCTGATTCTCCTGAATCTTTTCATAATTATTTGCATTGTCATTTTCCTCTTTTCAGTCATTACAGACTTGTTCTTAACTGCTTTATTGTAAACTGTTTTCCCTTCCACTCTAGTTTACCCACTCTCCATAGATGATAAAATCTTGTCCTATGGCTTCAAATCTGTCCTCACCAGATTTCTCTCCTGAACTTTAGTCATTTCCACTGGAATCTTTTGCAGTAACCTCAAATTTAAGTGGAAAGCAACTGAGATTTTTAACTTCTTTTCCAAACAATCATTCTCCTAATGCATAATGTATAATGTATAATCTCAGTGAAATAATCTACTGCTCAAGCCAGAAACATGGGCATTGTGCATGGAGTCTTCCTTCTCCCTCGCAGCTATCCCACAAATTAAATCCCCACAGTGCTTACCTTTTAGATTACTTTTAAATTCATCTACCTCTACCCAGGGGTGATATTGTGAAGCCGCTCAGGAAAATTTTACATTGCAGCAGCCTCTAATTAGTTTGTCAGCCTCTAGTCTTTCTTTTCCAGAATTAATTTTTCTCATTTTGAATAGAGAAAGCACTTTGAAAAAATATGATCTTGTCAGAAGTTTAAAATCCTTCACTGACATCTACTTATACTTAGATTAGTGTCTAAACTCTAGAATTTAGCTTACAAGTCTCTATCCTTGCTGCCTCTTCTATTGATGGCTTTTCACTGCTTCTGAACTTTACACTACAGACACACCACAGGGGATTTCATTCTCTCTTATCCCAAGCTTTTATCCATCTATTTCCCATTCCCAGGAACATGCCTCTTCTCTTCTACTCCATATTCATCCAGCCAAATTCTACCTACTCTTCCTGCCTAAATTAGACATCATTTTATCCAGGAAGAACTCCTGAAACCTGAAACTCTAGGCTAGTGGCCCCTCCTATGACCTTGAAGCCTCACAACTCTATGCTGTGTAAACATTATTCTCATTTCAGAAATGGCAAGATTGCCTCAGAGCAGGTTAATAACATGTCCAAGCAAAAATATCAGAGATGGGTTTTAAGCCCACTGTGTTAACCTAAAGTCTCTTTCTTACTTTAAACATGCTGTCTAACTAATGCAGGAATATACAAAATAGGATCCATCCAGATGGCTAAATTATGAGTTGCATTTAATGTAGTTTTCCAGAACAATTAAGATAAGAAATTCATTGGAGTATTCAAGAAAATATAGTTGATGGCCATCCATGACTGATTAAACATGGCAATAAAAAAATTTTAATTGACCTGTTAAAATTTATTCTGTTCACAATTATATTTAGCTTTGTCTCTAGCCATCTATCTATATGTCCGTCCATCTATCTATCTATCTATCTATCCATCTATGTCATCTATTTCAGTTACTGTCTTGCAAAGCAATAACAAAATTCAAATGCCTACATCTAGTTCTTAGACAGCTCTAGATTTAGTCATCTCTACTATGGTAACACGTAACATTAAAATATCAGTAATATATATTGACAAATGTCACATATCAACTAACGGTTACCCTGGATGAGCTGCTGGTCTTCTCCATGTGTCTTTTATCTAGAATCTAGAAGCTCCTACTTTCCATGTTATATTTTCATTCCTGAAGAAAAAGAGCAAAAGATCTAGTGGAAACATGCAATAATTCTTAAATTATCTGTTCAGATGTGGTGTACATTAAATCTGCTCTCAGCCATGGCTAAATCCAATGTCACTGGGATGGACTGCAAGCCACAAGACAGTGGGGTGGAATGTATCATACTCTTACTAGAAAAGAGAGTGAAACTTGGAGAAAAAATACTGTCTCTGATAGCTATCTCTGGGAGTAGGATTATTTATTTCTTTATTTCTGCCTTCCTTCTTATAAGTTTAGTCTAATCCTTCTTATAAGTCTAGTCTAATCCTAACTAATTTGCATGGATAATTAGCTATGTAGAAGAAATATTGATGAAAATATTATAGAATATGCAGTTGCTAGTTACATGTTGTACTAAATTCCATTACAGCATGGAACTTCAAAGATTATTCTATAAGGAAATTTTACTTCATTTTCCATATGCTTATATTACTGGTACTTCCTCAACTTTCATTTTCACTAGTTTGTCTGTGAGAATTATTTTTGCCTCCAAGTTTCCCTCCATCATTTCATCCTGGATTCTTTGATAATTTATAATCAAGCTCCTCCCCACTTGATATTTTTTCTATATCCTGGAAGCAAAGGAACCAAAACTTTCATGTATCTCCTATTTTTATGCTCCTTTTCCAAATAAAAGACTCTTTTTTCATCATAGGGGGTCTTTGCTTCTGATTGGATTTTAATTCATACCAATCATTTTGGTCTGGAGGAAGGGATATACTGATGGAATAAGCCATTTGAGTCTACCCCTAAGGTTATCTCTACCTATAAATTCAAAGTGTGAGTGTGCATGGGGGTGATATTCCCCAGAGGAAATTGACAATATATTTCTAAAGAAAGGGGAGCAAATAAAAACTGAACATTACAGTCAATCATAAATCAGTAGTTTTCCCACTTTGGCAATATCATTTGTGTTAATATAATATTATATGTTATTAAAAAATGGGGATGAGAATGAGAAAAAATATAGATAGGTATACAGACAGATTATAGATAGATAGGCAAATAGACAGTAGATAGATAATTAGATAATAGAGACATGTTTGTTTATTACAGCAATTTACATAAACAAAGCTATGATTTAATCAGTGTTTTTTTTAACTATATGTGTAAGAAATTAGAGAGAAGTAATGGAAGAAATCTCAATTTAATTTTTAATCTTAAAATGTTGGTTATGTTCAAGTTTTGTTGAAATATGGTTTCAGAAAATCCCATATTGGCTTTTATATGGAATTTCTATTATAAATTCATATTGCATATCACAAATATTAATATATTAAATATTATTCATACTGTCTTTAGGTATCACCAGCACTAGAAACACCTACAATTTGTGGATGTCAGCTTAACATTGTCCATCATTGTGTTTATGATGAATAACTCATAAAAATCTTCTCAGAAGGCTCAAAGCATATACCCAATAAATAAATATCTTATGCTTCAGTGTTTTTTTCTTCAAGAACTTAATAACCTTATTGATCTTGTTTGATTTTTTTCATTTTTATACGTCCTTTTATGTAATTCCTCATCTTAGTTAAAATACTTTTTTTTCAAAAACTATTATAAGCACATGTATTATATGCCTTCCAGCTGCACTTGAGTGTTAACACCTTCACTCTAAAAACATTAATGCATTGCTAAAAGATCAATAATTATTTTTGCACAACACTAGCAAAAGTGAAGCTATTTTGGTGTATGCTCTTCCAATTACCGTTATACACATATTCATCCATTTGCCCAATAAAATATTATTTAGTACCTATCATCTGTCAAGCTCTGTTTTACCACTGGAGATATGGTAATGTAGAAAGCAGATAATGTTCTTGCCATTTTAGATCTTATATTCTAGTGAGAAGAGACAAACAAAATATGTAAACAAAGGAAAATACACCAAAACACTAACTGCAGAGAGTAAATAAGTGTTATGAAGAAACTTAATGATGTATCAGAGTGACTTGATGGGTGGAATACTATAGAATAGGTGCCCAGGGAAGGCCTATATGAACATATATGGGTGCCAAAGGATATGAGGTTTTGTGAAAGCCCAAATTTACTCAGTGGCTAAATAACTGGAATCATATAACTCTTAAAAAGTTGTCTATATTTTTCTATAATTAGCAGGATTTTTAAGACAGAAGTAAAAAAAATACATTTTTAAATGGTCATTCTTAAAATCCTGTGAAGAGCTGACTGATTGCAAAAATAGGGAAGACACAGCAGAGAATCCAGTTATATGGCTATTGCAGTAATTCATGTTACTTAGACCAAAAAGGTGGCAGTGGAGGTGGAAGGAAGATGGGTTTGAGTTATGTTTTGATAGAACTGAAAGGACTTGTGTTTGTACTGGACATGACAGTTTAGTTAAAAAGAAGAATCAAGACCTCATGAGTTTTTGCTTTGGTGTCTGTGTAGATGGTAGAGCCATCTGGTACAATAGGAAGAATGTGGGGAGAAGCGGGTCTGAGGGAAGGGCAATCACGTATTATGTATGATGTGTGCTCATATCAAAGGAAATAGCTAGAAAAAGTGTTTTGAAACATATAGTAGAAGGCTTCAAGAGACAAATAGTTTAAAAACACGTGTACATAGATGCCTTTAGGAGGAGGGCCTAGAAGTGTGTTCTGGAACATCTCAACATTGAGTTTTAATTACGAGATAGAGAATTCAGCAAAGAGGTTTAAGAAGTGGTCAGTGAAAAAAAAGAAAATACTGTCACGTCAACACATCACATCAAAAAAAAACCTGTACTGAGAGACATAAAGTTCTAAGTGAGGCAAAACGATGCTAAATTTAAGGAATATGCCAAAAGAAAAACGTTCACAGGGTTTTACATTATGGAAGCTGACACCCTGACACATCTGGCAGGATTAGTTTTATTGGGGTGGCTGACAGGGAAGTTATTCGGGGCTAGATCAATGCCAAAAAAGAGATGAGGAAATGGCAACAGAGTTCTGTCACCTCTTCAATTATAAAATCTGAGGGAAATTATTTTTATGAATGGAGAGGCGATATTTGTGACTGAGGAGTAAGGACATTATAAAAGATTTAGTCATAAAAATAACATAGTTTCAGGAGCAAAGTTCTGGAGAAAATAAAGGCAGATTGATCCAAAGCATGAGCATGGCTTTGGAGGGGTATGTTTGACCTGTTATAGAAGCAGAAAAGTTTATAAACTGCAACATTAAAGAACGAAGATTACGTTAAGTAGGAAGGGAAGTTTGCAGATTTGGCATTATGCAGTTTCTGCCTGAGTGCTTCCATTGCATTAAAGACTTAATGTATGCAAATCTCAGTGTCTGGCCCCAGGTAAGTGTAAGTGTTAGCTATTAATATTTCTTGATGAAGTATTAGGCGCAGTCATCACCTGAACATAAAGGGAAGGCAGAAAAGTGTGAAAAGGAAAAACAATGTGAAATAATCACACTTAGGAAACAACTCTTCTTTACTTCTGGAGTTCTGCCCCACTCCCATGTGTAAAGAACTTTGTTTTACTCCTTTAGCCTTTCTCTGATCCTTTACTCATTTTGTCCCTAGAGAGGTAGAAAATCATACTGTAAATTTTGAAATGATACAGTGGGAATGTATAGTTTGGTTGCACCTAAGTTTCCTCTTGGCAGTAATTTCTTTGAAGTGAGCAAGCTGTCTCCTTCATTCCTCCATGACCTGACATCAGTTTAACTGGGTTAAAGTTCTTCAAAGTTGAGATCTGCCTTAGTCCATCACTGCCCAACCCTGGAGTTTGTTATGAGTATGTCTACTTGCCTGTAAACATAAGCCATGTCCTCCAACTTAGACTTTAATCATGAACAAAGTCAATGATGTAGCATCTGTCTAGCATCCTTTTGCCTTAGTGGTCACCTGGTTTAGAAGAAAAGCAAGGAACAAAGGGGATATTTAATTTTTCTCCTTAGAGACTACTGCTATCTTCCTAAAGATTACTGGTTGTGTAGTTTGGGGCAAATTAATGAATGTATCTTTAAATCAATTTCCACATCAATCAAATATAGATAATAAGAGGACTGATCTCATGGGGTTGAACATTTCTAACATTGATTAAAAGTATGCTTTCAAGTTAGTAAGTGCTTTACAATGTAAGCTCTTTTTTAAATGCAAATTCATAATAAGGAATAGGTATAATAAAGTATAAAATGTACCAATACATGCAATGGTTTCTTACAAATTTATTTTGAGTTTTATGTGGTATATCCAGTGATAGTTGATTATATATCATTGGGACTCAGAAGAAAGTCCTGCAGCAAAGCTATAGATTTTTAAATTATTGGAGATAGATGACAATTAAAGACTTAAGTCTTTCTCTTCTATTTCTATGGGTTTTTTTCAGTAAATTTTTTATTAATTTACTTTTCTAACTTATCTTTAAGTATCCCTCATAATTTAAAATTAATTTGAATACATAATCATTGATTAATACAGTATAAATTCATATCTGTATATAGTCATATACAATTTTTTATGTATATAAAATAAGTCATATATATACACACATACACCATGTTTGCCTTGATGGAAATATATCATTTAAATTATTCTCTCTTTTTAAAAACATTTTCATCACACACTGGTTCTTAAAGTATCAAGCCATATTCTGACAATGAAACAGCAGGATCAACATTATCATGTACAACAAGAGATATGAAGAAAGAATGAAATAATTTCAAACAATCACGTTTAAACTGGATGTATCTGGATCTTTGCTCAAATGCTTTTTTAAGCTATTGTGGAGAGAAAACTTAGAACAACCACCCACCTATTATGGAATTGAGAGATTTAGTATACATTATTATTATTTTTGTGTGTGTGTGGTACGCAGGCCTCTCACTGCTGTGACCTCTCCCGTTATGGAGCACAGGCTCCGCACATGCAGGCTCAGGGGCCATGGCTCATGGGCCCAGCCACTCCGCGGCATGTGGGATCTTCCCGGACCGGGGCACGAACCCGTGTCCCCTGCATCGGCAGGCAGACTCTCAACCACTGCACCACCAGGGAAGCCCTACATTACTTTTTAAGATTTTTTTTAAAAAACTGATATTTTGTACCCAAACAATTTGGCAGGTGTTCATAGTGTAAAATCTGTTACAGTAAATGTTTTCTTCTTTTGAATCTAAATGGCAAAGAGTGCCTTGTTATAATAAACATATGTTTTTTAAAAGAAAGTGATATAGTACTGAAACGTTCAAACCCAGTTAAAATTAGGACAAATTAAGTTCAAACACAATTAGAATTAGGACAAATTAAGTTTATTATACCAGGCTGGCCAATGGGAAAAAGAAAGAATAGAATACTGTAAATGTACTAAACAAAATAACTGTTCTAGGAAAGGCACATTATAAAAGACAAAATGTAGTACCTGTCAATTTAGCAACTATTCTAAACAGTCTGTATTAATGTTAATGAAAAATTCATTTTCCAAGTACCCTGAAAAAAAGAAGAATTAATATAAACATTAGTTCAAAGTTGATACAAGAATTTGTTTGAAAATCCTTTTCAACATTGTGCAGTTTAGCAGAGCATAAACGTGCAATGCCATGGGTTCTCTACTGCCCGTAAATGATCCCTTTATTCCTCCCAAGTCTCCTTAATGCACTCGTATACCTAGGTTTCTTTCTTTACATCCATAATTTCTTTTCACTTTACATTTGTTTTTAGTTGTTGTCCTTAGACATTCTGTATAAGAACATCAATTTGAAACAAGTAAAAAGGAAGAAATGATGAAAACATCAACACAAACAGCCATATTTTTATATTAATTAAAATACATGAGCATTTTGTGTAGACTCGTAGGTAACAAGTGCCATAAACATTTACAAAACCAATTATTTTCACAGAGTAGATTTTTTATTAATATTTTTCCTGAGAGTCTGTGTTAATTATGCTGCTGTAACTGAAGTGTGTTGTTGTTGTTGTTTTTGCATTTTCCTTTTTTGTTTTTGGTGCTGTTAAAGGTTCAAGGGGAAACTAAAAAAAAAATGTTTGAGATGGCTGCAATATTCACTAGTAAGAAACTTTAAATAAAAGGATTGCTTTATAAAGCTCCATAGCAGGGTGTTTGATTAAAAAAATTCATGACTTTGTAATATGATATACCATTGTGGGAGAAAGACAGGCAGCTTAGAATGATTTCTTTCTATACTGAAATATAAGCAATATAACAAATGTTGAACATATAAATATTAAAATGTCATTGTTCAAACAAATGTAACTCGTATACACCAATGTCCATCAATTATTACAATTTATATTTAAGGAATTTTAGGGTTTTTTCTTTACCTTCTGAATCTTTATACTTTTCTAGTGACTTATATGCTATGTTATTGTTATCAGAATTCATATTACTGTGAAAATGGTAAATTTTACTTTTCTATGAATATCACTAATATTACTTTTCAGTAGTTAAAATTCAAGTTGAAACAGAATATAATTATTGAGAAGATACTGAAAATATTAAGACAAATTTGACATTGATTATGTTATAAACCAGTGATGTTCTATTATGCCCCAAGAAATAGCTGCAATATATATAACAAGATTTGAAAACTGTTTAGGAAATGATAACTACCAGTTTGGAGCATTACAACTGAGTAAATCTCTAAAGAAATATACCTAAGCATATCCTCTATTTGACATTGATATACTTTGATAATTCCCCCTTCCAAAAAACAATGTTGGAAGAGATTAAAGATTGAGTCAGTTATGTCCAATAGTAGGATTTAGGTATACCTAGGCTTGTTGCTAAACTGGTATATTGATAAAGAAAGTTGATGTGACTGCAAATGTGCTGTCTCTTAGGAAAGGACCCACCCAGGAAATAAAGACCTGAGACCTATGAGTAAATCCATAATTCAGCAAAAAACATACTGGGATACAGGGGTATATGTAAACAAAACTTTAAAAAAACACACACAAAAATAAAACTATAAACCCTTAGCCACTCATAAAAACATACTATGTTGAAACTGCCTAAGAAAAAGAAAAAGTAAAGATGCACTTTCTTATTTCTCTGAGAACTACCATACAACCTGGACACCATGATGACACTGTCATCAGTGGACAGTGACATAGCAGTAGTCAACAATGGGAGACTTAACTGTCCTTTAAGAGACTGCAGTGGATTTTCTATTCCTGATGGAAGAACGTAATGACAGGGAGGTGAGAGACAGGAAAGGGGAGGGAGAAAGGAGGGAAAAAGAGAGAGTGGGGAGAAATAATGAGTGTTGTCATCTAGAAAAGAATAACAATGGTGTTTAGAAAGAGACTGCTGCACCTGTCAAGAGGAACCATACCAGTGGCGAGAGCCACATGCTCAATGGCAGATAAGAGGAGAGCAAGTTGATTGGAGATATGCAAGAGAGTAGAAGGAAAGCTCACTAAAAAATATGTTTTTGTGTGAACCAAAGTCTAGCTGGGCATTGTTAGATTTTATTTCATTTCATTATGGCTGATGTGGTTTGTAGAGGACATTTTATAGACTATGTATATTTTTAAACATCTTTATTAGAGTATAATTGCTTTACAATGGTGTGTCAGTTTCTGCTCTATAACAAAGTGAATCAGTTATACATATATATATATATGTCCCCATATCTCTGTCCTCTTGCAACTCCCTCCCTCCCACCCTCCCTACCCCACCCCTCTAGTTGGTCACAAAGCACAGAGCTGATCTCCCTGTGCTATGCGGCTTCTTCCCACTAGCTATCTCTTTTATGTTTGGTAGTGTATATATGTCCATGCCACTCTCTCACTTTATCCCAGCTTACGCTTCCCCCTCCCCATATCCTCAAGTCCATTCTCTAATAGGTCTGCATCTTTATTCCCGTCTTGCCCCTAGGTTATTCTGACCATTTTCTTTTTTTTTCTTTAGATTCTATATATATGTGTTAACATATGATATTTGTTTTTCTCTTTCTGACTTACTTCACTGTATGACAGTCTCTAGGTTGATCTACCTCACTACAAATAACTCAGTTTCGTTCCTTTTTATGGCTAATATTCCATTGTGTATATGTGCCACATCCTCTTTATCTATTCATCTGTTGATGGACACTTAGGTTGCTTCCATGTCCTGGCTATTGTAAATAGAGCTGCAATGAACATTTTGGTATAAGACTTTTTTTGAATTATGGATTTCTCAGGGTATATGCCCAGTAGTGGGATTGCAGTGTTGTATGGTAGTTCTATTTTTAGTGTTTTAAGGAACTTCCACACTGTTCTCCATAGTAGCTGTATCAATTTACATTCCCACCAACAGTGCAAGAGGGTTCCCTTTTCTCTACACCCTCTCCAGCATTTATTGTTTGTAGAATTTTTGATGATGACCATTCTGAACACTGTGAGATGATATCTCATTGTAGTTTTGATTTGCATTTCTCTAATGATTAATGATGTTGAGCATTCTTTCATGTGTTTATTGGGAATCTGTATATCTTCTTTGGAGAAATGCCTATTAAGGTCTTCTGCCCATTTTTGGATTAGGTTTGTTTTTTTGATATTGAGCTGCATGAGTTTCTTGTATGTTTTGGAGATTAATCTTTGCCAGTTGCTTCATTTACAAATATTTTCTCCCATTCTGAGGGTTGCCTTTTCATCTTGTTTATGGTTTCCTTTGCTGTGCAAAAGCTTTTAAGTTTCATTAGCTCCCATTTGTTTATTATTTTTTTTTATTTCCATTTCTCAAGGAGGTGGGTCAAAAAGGATCTTGCTGTCATTTATGTCATAGAGTGTTCTGCCTATGTTTCTCTCTAAGAGTTTGATGGTGTCTGGCCTTACATTTAGGTCTTTAATCCATTTTGAGTTTATTTTTGTGTTAGGGAGTGTTCTAATTTCATTCTTTTCCATGCAGCCATCCAGTTTTCCCATCACCACTTCCTTAAGAGGCTGTCTTTTCTCCACTATATATTCTTGCCTCCTTTAACAAAGATAAGGTGACCATATGTGCATGGGTTTATCTCTGGGCTTTCTATCCTGTTTCATTGATCTATATTTCTGTGTTTGTGCCAGTACCGTACTGTCTTGATTACTGTAGCTTTGTAGTATAGACTGAAGACAGGGAGCCTGATTCCTCCAGCTCTGTTTTTCTTTCTTGAGATTGCTTTGGCTATTCAAGGTCTTTTGTGTTTCCACACAAATTGTGAAATTTTTTGTTCTAGTTCTGTAAAAATTGTAAGTGGTAGTTTGATAGGGATTGCACTGAATCTGTAGATTGCTTTTTCTCATTTTCACAATGTTGAGTCATTTTCACAATGTTGAGTCTTCCAATCCAAGCACATGGTATATCTCTCCATCTCTTTGTATCACCTTTAATTTCTTTCATCAGTGCCTTATAATTTTCTGCATACATGTTTTTGTCTCCTTGGATAGGTTTATTCCTAGACATTTTATCCTTTTGGTTGCAATGGTAAATGGGAGTGTTTTCTTAATTTCACTTTCAGATTTTTCATCATTAGTGTATAGGAATGCAAGAGATTTCTGTGCATTAATTTTGTATCCTGCTACTTTACCAAATTCATTGATTAGCTCTAGTAGTTTTCTGGTAGCATCTTTAGATTCTCTATGTATAGTATCATGTCATCTGCAAACAGTGACAGCTTCACTTCTTCTTTTCCAATGTGGATTCCTTTTATTTCTTTTTCTTCTCTGATTGCTGTGGCTACAACTTCCAAAACTATGTTGAATAATAGTGGTGAGAGTGGGCAACCTTGTCTTGGTCCTGATCTTAGTGGAAATGGTTTCAGTTTTTCACCATTGAGAACAATGTTGGCAGTGGGTTTGTTATATATGGCCTCTATTATGTTGAGGAAAGTTCCCTCTATGCCTACTCTTTGCAGGGTTTTTATCATAAATGGGTATTGAATTTTGTCAAAAGCTTTCTCTGCATCTATTGAGATGATCATATGGTTTTTCTCCTTCAATATGTTAATATGGTGTATCACATTGATTGATTTGTGTGTATTGAAGAATCTTTGCATTCCTGGGATAAACTCCACTTGATCATAGTTTATGATCCTTTTAATGTGCTGTTGGATTCTGTTTGCTAGTATTTTCTTGAGAATTTTTACATCTATGTTAATCAGTGATATTGGCCTGTAGTTTTCTTTCTTTGTGACATCTTTGTCTGGTTTTGGTATCAGAGTGTTGGTGGCCTCATAGAATGAGTTTGGGAGTGTTCCTTCCTCTGCTATATTTTGGAAGAGATTGAGAAGGATAGGTCTTAACTCTTCTCTAAATGTTTGATAGAATTTGCCTGTGAAGACTTCTGGTGCTGGTCTTATGTTTGTTGGAAGATTTTTAATCACAGTTTCAATTTCAGTGCTTGTGATTGGTCTGTTCATATTTTCTATTTCTTCCTGGTTCAGTCTCAGAAGGTTGTGCATTTCTAAGAATTTGTCCATTTCTTCCAGGTTGTCCAATTTACTGGCTTATAGTTGCTTGTAGTAATCTCTCATGATCCTTTGTATTTCTGCAGTGTCACTTATTACTTCTCCTTCTTCATTTCTAATTCTACTGGTTGAGTCTTCTCCCTTTTTTTCTTGATAAGTCTGGTTAATGGTTTATCAATTTTATCTTCTCAAAGAACCAGCTTTTAGTTTTATTGATCTTTGCTATCATTTCCTTCATTTCTTTTTCATTTATTTCTGATCTGATATTTATGATTTCTTTCCTTCTGCTAACTTTGGGGTTTTTTGTTCTTCTTTCTCTAATTGCTTTAGGTGTAAGGTTAGGTTGTTTATTTGAGGTGTTTCTTGTTTCTTAAGGTAGGATTGTATGCTATAAACTTCCCTCTTTGAACTGCTTTCACTGCATCCCATAGGTTTTGGGTCGTTGTGTTTTCATTGTCATTTGTTTCTAGGGTTTTTGTTTGTTTTTTTGTTGTTTGTTTTTGTGGTACACGGGCCTCTCACTGTTGTGGCCTCTCCCATTGCAGAGCACAGGCTCTGGAGGTGCAGGCCCAGCATCCATGGCTCTCAGGCCCAGCCACTCCGTGGCACGTGGAATCCTCCTGGACTGGGGCACGAACCCACATCCCCTGCATCAGCAGGCAGACTGTCAACCACTGCGCCACCAGGGAAGCCCTAGGTATTTTTTGATTTCCTCTTTGATTTCTCCATTGATCTCTTGGTTATTAAGGAGTGTGTTGTTTAGCCTCCATGCGTTTGTATTTCTTCCAGATTTTTCCTGTAATTGATGTCTAGTCTCATAGCATTGTGGTCAGAATTGATACGATTTCAATTTTCTTAAATTTACCAAGGCTTGATTTGTGATCAAGATATGATCTATCTTGGAGAATGTTCCATGAGCACGTGAGAAGAATGTGTATTCTGTGGTTTTTGGATAGAATGTCCTATAAATATCAATTAAGTCCACCTAGTTTAATGTATCATTTAAAGCTTATGTTTCCTTATTTATTTTCATTTTGGATGATCTGTCCATTGGTGAAAGTGGGGTGTTAAGGTCCCCTACTATGATTGTGTAACTGTCAATTTCCCCTTTTATGTCTGTTAGTATTTGCCTTATGTATTGAGGCAAATACTAACAGTATTTATCCTATGGATAAATATTTGATAGGATAAATCCTATCCAGTATTTATCCTATACAGTAAATATCATATTTAACAGTATCCTATGCTGGGTGCATAAATATTTACAAGTTTTCTATCTTCTTCTTGGATGAATCTCTTGATCATTATGTAGTGTCCTTCTTTGTCTCTTCTAATAGTCTTTGTTTTAAAGTCTATTTTGTCTGATATGAGAATTGCTACTCCAGCTTTCTTTTGATTTCCATTTGCATGGAATATCTTTTTCCATCCCCTCACTTTCAGTCTGTATGTTTCCCTAGGTCTGAAGTGGGTCTCTTGTAGACAGCATGTATACAGATCTTGTTTTTGTATCCATTCAGCCACTCTATCTCTTTTGGTTGGAGCATTTAATCCATTTACATTTAAGGTAATTATCAATATGTATGTTCCTATTACCATTTTCTTAATTGTTTTCGGTTTGTTGTTGTAGGCCTTTTTCTTCTCTTGTGTTTTCTACCTAGAGAAGTTCCTTTAGCATTTGTTGTAAAGTTGGTTTGGTGGTGCTGAATTCTCTTAGCTTTTGTTTGTCTGTAAAGCTTTTAATTTCACAGTCAAATCTGAATGAGATCCTTGCTGGGTAGAGTAGTCTTAGTTGTAGATTTTTCTTTCATCAATTTAAATATGTCCTGCCACTCCCTTCTGGCTTGCAGAGTTTCTGCTGAAAGATCAGCTGTTAACCTTTTGGGGATTCCCTTATGTGTTACTTGTTTTTCCCTTGCTGCTTTTAATATTTGTTCTTGGTATTTAACTTTTGATAGTTTGATTAATATGCATCTTGGTGTGTTTCTCCTTGGATTTATCCTGTATGGGACTCTCTGTGCTTCCTGGACTTGACTAACTATTTCCTTTCCCATATTAGGGAAATTTTCAGCTATAATCTCTTCAAATATTTTCTCAACCCCTTTCTTTTTCTCTTTTTCTTCTTCTGGGACCCCTAAAATTCGAATGTTGATGTGTTTAATATTGTCCCAGAGGTCTCTGAGATTGTCCTCAATTCTTTTCATTCTTTTTTCTTTATTCTGCTCTGCAGTAATTATTTCCACTATTTTATCATCCAGGTCACTTATCCATTCTTCTGCCTCTGTTATTCTGCTATTGATCCCTTCTAGAAATTTTTAATTTCACTTCTTGTGTTGTTCATCTCTGTTTGTTTGTTCTTTAGTTGTTCTAGGTTCTTGTTAAACTTTTCTTGTATTTTCTCCATTCTATTTCCAAGATTTTGGATCATCTTTACTCTCTTTATTCTGAATTCTTTTTCAGATAGACTGCCTATTTCCTCTTCATTTGTTAGGTCTGGTAGGTTTTTGCCTTGCTCCTTCATCTGCTGTGTGTTTCTCTGTCTTCTCATTTTGCTTAACTTACTATGTTTGGGGTCTCCTTTTTGCAGGCTGCAGGTTCGTAGTTTCCGTTGTTTTTGGTGTCTGTCCCCAGTTGGGTAAGTTTGGTTCAGTGGGTTGTGTAGGCTTCCTGGTGGAGGAGACTAGTGCCTGTGTTCTGGTGGATGAGGCTGGATCTTGTGTTTCTGGTGGGCATGCCCATGTCTGGTGGTGTATTTTGGGGTGTCTGTGGCCTTATGACTTTAGGCAGCCTCTGTGCTAATGGATGGGGTTGTGTTCCTGTCTTGATAGTTGTTTTTTGCATAGGGTGTCCTGTACTCTAGCTTGCTGGTCATTGAGTGAAGCTGGGTGCTGGTGTTGAGATGGAGATGTCTGGGAGATTTTCGCCCTTTGATATTACATGGAGCTGGGAGGTCTCTTGTGGACCAGTGTCCTGAACTTGGCTCTCCCACCTCAGAGGCACAGCCCTGACACCTGGCTGGAGCACCAAGAGCCTGTCTTCCACACAGCTGAGAATAAAAGGGAGAAAAGAAAGAAAGAAAGAAGATAAAATAAAATTTAAAAACTAATTAAAATAAAAAATAATTATTAGGAAAAAAAATCTTTTTAAGTAAAAAAAAAAAAAGAAACAGACAGAACCCTAGGACAAATGGTAAAAGCAAAGCTATACAGAAAAACTCTCACACAGAAGCATACATATACACAGTCACAAAAAGAGAAAAAGGGAAAAATATATATATATCATTGTTCCCAAAGTCCATCTCCTCAATTTGGGATGATTCATTGTCTATTCAGGTATTCCACAGATGCAGGGTACATCAAGTTGATTGTGGAGATTTAATCTGCTGCTCCTGAGGCTGCTGGGAGTAATTTCCCTTTCTCTTCTTTGGTCGCACAGCTCCCGGGGTTCAGCTTTGGATTTGGACCCACCTCTGCGTGTAGGTCGCCTGAGGGCATCTGTTCTTCGCTAAGACAGGACTGGGTTAAAGGAGCAGCTGATTCGGGGTATCTGGCTCACTCAGGCCAGGGGGAGGGAGGGGTACGGATGAGGGGCGAGCCTGCAGTGGCAGATGCCAGTGAGATGTTGCACCAGCCTGAGCCCCGCTGTCTGTTCTCCCGGGGAAGTTGTCCCTGGATCATGGGACCCTGGCAGTGGCGGGCTGCACAGGCTCCTGGGAGGGGAGGTGTGGACAGTGACCCGTGCTTGCACACAGGTTTCTTGGTGGCGGCAGCAGCAGCCGTAGCGTCTCATGCCCGTCTCTGGGGTCTGCGCTGTTTAGCTGCGGCTCGCGCCCGTCTCTGGAGTTCCTTTCAGCGGTGCTCTTAATCCCCTCTCCTCAGGCACCAGGAAACAAAGAGGCAATAAAAAGTCTCTTGCCTCTTCGGCAGGTCCAGACATTTCCCCGAACTCCCTCCCGGCTAGCTATGGTGCACCAGCCCCCTTCAGGCTGTGTTCACGCCGCCAACCCCAGTCCTCTCCCTGGGATCCGACCTAAGCCCGAGCCTTAGCTCCCAGTCCTGCCCACCCCGGCGGGTGAGCAGACAAGCCTCTCCGGCTGGTGAGTGCTGGTCGGCACCAATTCTCTGTGCGGTAATCTCTCCGCTTTGCCCTCCGCACCCCTGTTGCTGCGCTCTCCTCCATGGCTCTGAAGCTTCCCTGCTCTGCCATCTGCAGTCTCTGCCCACGAAGGGGCTTCCTAGTGTGTGGAAACCTTTCCTCTTCTTAGCTCCCTCCCAGTGGTGCAGGTCCCATCCCTCTTCTTTTGTCTCTGTTTATTCTTTTTTCTTTTGCCTTACGTGGGGGGGTTTCTTACCTTTTGGGAGGTCTGAGGTCCTCTGCCAGCGTTCAGTAGGTGTTCTAAAGGAGCAGTTCCACATGTAGATGTATTTCTGATGTATCTTTGGAGAGGAAGGTGATCACTGCCTCTTACTCTTCCGCCATCTTGAAGCTCCTCCCCGAGACTATGTATTTTATATCGACATGTTCGGGCTAAAAACAGTGAACTTTTATTCAAATTGTATACATAGGAAATAAAGTTCTGAGAAGTATGTATTATATTTAATTCCTAAAGAAAAACTATTGATTCTCTATCATTAAATATGGAAGTGGACTCCAGTGGAATAGGAGAATTCTTAAATAATAGATTGTCATATCCTAAGAATATTCATAAAAGCTCCAGAATGATTGTCTTAAAAAAGTAGCTATGGGACTTCCCTGGTGGTGCAGTGGTTAAGAACACACCTGCCAATGCAGGGGACACAGGTTCAAGCCCTGGTCCAGGAAGATCCCACATGCGGTGAAACAACTAAGCCCTTGCGCCACAACTAATGAGCCTGCCCTCTAGGGCATGTGAGCCACAACTACTGAGCCCACGTGCCACAGCTACTGAAGCCCATGCTCCACAACAAGAGAAGCCACCACAGTGAAAAGCCTGCACACTGCAATGAAGAGTAGCCCCCACTAACTGCAGCTGGAGAAAGCCCGCGTGCAGCAATGAAGACGCAATGCAACTAAAAATAAATTTATTTTTAAAAAAACACATGAACCTTAAAAAAAAAAGGAGCTATGATTGATGTTTTGGCCTAACTGATTGCACTAATAGTTTGCCTATAGGCAGGTGTCAGCAAACACTAAAAAAGAACATTTTTTTTCTGATAGTGCACAGAAAAAAGTACATTTATAAAAATTATGATTACTACAGTTTCTTGAACTATTTTGTTTCCTTATTAATACATATGACCCAGAAAGGCTCAATTACAAAGATTGTCATATTTTCAGCATGGAAAGCATATATAGCATTTTCACAAGATACTTTGAAATGCCTCCAAGTTGTTTCTGGCAAAACAGCATCCCAAATTATAAATTATTCTCTCATGCATTTCAAGTTAAAATTACACTAAATACATGTAAAAATAACATATGTTGGGTAAAATGACTTGCTTTCACAACCATGAGAAACTGCTTTGCTTTATTCCAAATGCAGCCATAAAATTCTAAGAGCAGTAAGCATGACTTTTTTCATTTTTGTGTTGCTCACGATGCCTAGTATGGTAACTGACATGAATTAGAGGCTCACTAAATGTGAGTTGATTTACTGCTAGTGTTGATTTTTTATAAATATAGGTATAAGTGTAGATAATATAAACATAGATATAGATAAAGATAGATGTTTATATCTATCTTTTAAAAACATTTATATACTTCTTGAAACTATAATAGTATCATGAGTTTGAGCTTCACTGGGAAGTTGAATTTTAGTGGCTGAGTGCATTTCAAAGCATTCTGTAGGAAACTCATACTATAGTAAGTATCATTATTAAATGATTCCTAAACATCATTAAATATATTTATAATATATATTTATTAAATATAATTAAATATATTGTATATTTACTAAAATTAAATTATATAAATTATTATTAAATATAATTCAGGAATAATATTTAAAGAAGGAAAAGCAAAAAAAAGCAAACAACAGAAA
Organism: Phocoena phocoena; assembly: GCF_963924675.1. Taxonomy (NCBI): domain Eukaryota; kingdom Metazoa; phylum Chordata; class Mammalia; order Artiodactyla; family Phocoenidae; genus Phocoena; species Phocoena phocoena. The sequence goes on from NC_089225.1 coordinate 66,675,710, forward strand.
TAAGACAAAGGCCAGAAAGTTTTGGCTTATGAATAACCAATCCAAATTCTTTTTAAAATAAGCCCAAATGAAAAAAGAATTCTGAAGAACTAGAGACTTAAGAGACTTGAACTGCTAATGACTACAATGCCACAGGCCTGTATTATGTGTTTTAACTGCTCTTCACAAATCATTTATCTATGATATGCTTGATAAAGCAAATGCTGCATTGTTAGAGAAAAAAAATTGTAAAAGACTCTCTGATAGTGGCTTATGCTCAAATCAGTAACTTCCAAGGACCTCTCCATTGAATACTGAAGAATCTAGACCTATTTTTATATATATATATAGGATAAAGAAAGGAAATTCATAGAGACAAATGTAGAACCCAAGAGAATAGAGATCATTTATTTCCAGTATCATAGTAAATCATACTATGTGGGCCAATTCACTCCCCACAGAGTCTGTTCTAATTGGAATCATGTTAAAAAGTGTACTTTGGGGAGATTTAACATCTTAAAGATATGTAGGACTTCTTATTCATGAACAAAATTGTGTGTCCGATTTTAGTGAATACTCTCCATTCCAACTTACAAAGTTTTATATATCCTTAATATAAAATTTTGGACTAAGTATATTTAATGTAATTTTAAATATATTATATTTCAGTAGCATACCTAGCATATTTGGTACTTGTATAAGGAATCATTTTAGCACTCCTTTTCATACAGAAATAAGGAATAGATTTTAGTAATTTACTATGTTAACATAATTTTATGTTTTTCATATTTAAATTTTTTTCAAATAAGGATAGAATTTACAATGTTAAATATGTATTCTAAAAAAGCTTCATGATATAGGGAAGATAAAGCTGAGAAATCAATTAAGAATTCTCCAAAAATCCTATGAAGACACTATGAGTATTTGAGTTACCCATTTAATTAAAAATACACGCCTAGTTTCATGAGTATTTCCTGCCTTATATCTCTTTGAATAATTATAAATTAGCTTTTTATATAGCTTTTGCTTTTATGTATGTGAATCTCATTTAAAATTACCAATCAATTTCACCACTCGGTTCCACCATCTAAGAAATATGGAACTGAAAATTAAGTTGAGGAACCAAAGCTGTCATGGGTTTATTCACCTATACAGGAATATTTGAGTTGATAGTCTGTCATTTTGAAAGGAGAGAATCTTTTTAAATAGACTCATTTTGGAAAATTCTAAGAAGGATATATATCAGGCCAGATTTTGTGAAAAGGATAGTTTAACTCACAGGTTTATCACTAGATAAGGCAATTGATGAGTATAGGGGAATAGAGAGGTGTGACTATACCCCAATCAGAAGAAGGCACAACATTGCTGGAATGTCATCTGGGAAGACTAAAATGACAGATATAGGCTGAGAAGCCTATATTTAACTAACAAAATTGAGTCTCTGGTAATAAACGAAAAGTCTTTGAATCCTCAAGTTACCAGCATTCATTTCAAAGCAGTGCATCTGGGGAAATCTGAGGTTATATTCAAAACTCTTTAGACATTTAAAAATTCTCACTTCTCAAATATATGCATATGTCCTGGGATGGTGGTGAAACCAAGAAAAAAAGACTGCTCATTTTCCTGTAATGTCTTCCATTTAGAAATGATTATGTAAGCAGAATTTAACACAATCCAACAGGCAAATTATTTAAAACATTATTTTTGTAAACTTTTTATTTCTACCTAACATAAACCGGTTGAAAAAATCTTAAGTGTAAATTTTATTTATCACCACAAAGACACAAATGTACCACCAATATAAATAAATGGAATGATATCAGAAAAATCACTTTATCTCTCTATCCAGGTCACTAAACCAATTTTCCTCCCCAAAAGTAACTGATATTACTACTACTAAAACCATTACTTAATTTTGCCTGTCTTAAATCATTCTGTAAATAGGTTGAATCACTATGTGTTATTTTGTGTCTATCATTTCACAATCAATATTTTGAGTTTTAACCCTTAGGTAGCAATAGTCATTTATTTTCTTACTATGGTACAGAATTCCATTGTATGAATAATCCACAATTTATATTCTATTGTTGTTGGACATTTAAGTCCCTTGAAAATTTCAGTTGCACAAATATCATTCTACTCTGAAATTTTTTATGTCTTTTGTTGTTTAAGATATAGATATAGACATAGACATAGATACACACCAAAGTGTGAGATTTCTGAGTTTTATATTACATATATTTTCCCCTTTGGCAGATGCCACCAAAGAGTTTTCCAAAGTTGATATACTAATTTATATTCCACCAGTAGGGAACCAGAATTGGAACTATTTCAAATCTTCGCTAACACTTTGTATTATGAATTTTTAAAGAAACAACAATTTTATGGACATAAAAGTATATCAAATTGAGGTTTTAATTTGCATCTCCTTGGTGAGCAATGAGTTTGAATGTATTTTCATATTTTCGAACATTTTGTTATACTCTTTTGCAATGTGCCTATTGAGGTCTGTTTACACATTTCTCTTTCATAATCTCTGTCTTTTTATTATTGATGCTTAGAAGTTCTTTATAAATTCTGGATATAAGTTCTTTATCAGTTCATTGTTAAATATCCTGTCCCATTTTATGATTTTGTTTTTACTCTAAATGGTATGCAATATTTCCTAATCTTAATGTAATCCAATTCAAGAATCTTTTCCTTTAAAGTTGGTGAATTTTGTGTCCTGCTTTCAAAAAAAAATATGTCCCTATCCCAAGGTTATAAAGATATATTCCCATGTTTTTCTCCTGGAACATTATTATTTTAACTTTCCAATTCACCATTATCATCCATTTTTAATTAATATTTTTGTATGTCATAGAAGTTAAGTATAATTATTTCATTATACATAATCAATAGTTTTTGAAAAGATCTTTTCCCATTGAGTTTTATTGACATCTTTGTAGCAAACTAAGTGACCATGTATGTTTAAGATTATTTCTGGACTTTCTATTCTATTGTATTTGTCTGTTTGTCTGTCTGCACTAACATACACAGGTTTATACCAAATCACTTTCAGATAGTCTTGATATCTGCTAGCTTAAGTCCTCTAACTTTATTTTATGTTTCATTGGATATTTCCTTTCCTTCCCTTCTGCATTTTGTATCAACATTTTTAGGCAGCCCGTGGTAAGCTGGAGCTTCTGCAGCTTCTAAAGAGAGTGTCTACATCAGTAGAGAATGTAGTGGCAGTTGAAATAACCTAGCTCTGGAACCATTAAAATGGTGTGAACTTCTGATGTAGTTCCAGAGGCCAGGAAGCAAGTCAAGTCACCACAGACGTGGCTGTGAAATGTGGAGTGATACAAACAAATATATTGGGAGGAGATACATGAAACAATATTGACAAAAACGTGCTTTTTTTTCCGGTGTGTGGGCCTCTCACTGTTGTGGCCTCTCCCGTTGCGGAGCACAGGCTCCGGACGCGCAGGCTCAGTGGCCATGGCTTACAGGCCCAGCCGCTCCGCAACATGTGGGATCTTCCCGGACCGGGGCACGAACCCGTGTCCCCTGCATCGGCATGTGGACTCTCAACCACTGAGCCACCAGGGAAGCCCAAGGTGCTGATTTTTTAAAGCTGGCAATAGGTATCTGGGGATTCATTATCTTATTCTATTTTGTATATTTTTGAAAATTTCCATAACTGAGTAAAAATAAATGCATATGCATATTTGAAAAAAAATTTATATTAATGAATACACACAAAAATATTAGATTTACCCCTTAATTTGAACATGTAAAAGACCTTTTAAGAGGCGTAAGAATCATCTAATTGAACTGGTGAATTTTACAGCAATAGTAAATACAGTCTGTGTTTATATGTGTAGCTGCTAACAAATTAGTACCCATTATAAAAGGAAACTCACATCTAAAATATGAAGTTACTGTATTAGCATCACGAGGCAAATAGCTTTATAGAAGATTATAAAATAATAAAATACAAAAAGCTTTATTAAAGCAAATATGTTTGAAATAGTTTTGCTCAAGTGCCTTTTTTCTGCTGTGTTCTTGCAAAACTATTTAACTCACATAATGTCATACTATATTTTAAAATATTCAGCATGCACTCTGATGTTGCTATTATAAAAAACAAAGTTTCTATCTCTTTTAATAACATTTTTATCCCTAGAATTACTTCTCATCAATTATTTATTTCATGATGAGGTACTATTCATTTTTTTTAACATCTTTATTGGAGTATAATTGCTTTACAATGGTGTGTTAGTTTCTGCTTTATAACAAAGTGAATCAGCTATACACATACATATACCCCCATATCTCCTACTCCTTGCATACCCCTCCCTCCCTCCCTATCCCACCCCTCTAGGTGGTCACAAAGCACCAAGCTGATCTCCCTGTACTATGCAGAAACTTCCCACTCGCTATCTATTTTATATTTGGTAGTATATATAAGTCCATGCCACTCTCTCACTTCGTCCCAGCTTATCCCTCCCACTCCCCACATCCTCAAGTCCAGTCTCTGTGTCTGCCTCTTTATTCCTGGCCTGCCCCAGGTTCTTTAGAACCATTTTGGTTTTGTTCTTTTTTTAGATCCCATATGTATGTGTTAGCATATGGTATTTGTTTTTCTCTTCCTGACTTACTTCACTCTATATGACAGACTCTAGGTCCATCCACCTCACTACAAATAACTCAATTTCGTTTCTTTTTATGGCTGAGTAATATTCCGTCGTATATATGTGACACATTTTCTTTACCCATTCATCTGTTGATAGACACTTAGGTTGTATCCTTGTGCTGGCCATTGTAAATGAAGATGCAATGAACATTATGGTACATGACTCTTTTTGAATTATGGTTTTCTCAGGGTATATGCCCAGTCCTGGGATTGCGGGGTCGTATGGTAGTTGTATTTTTAGTTATTTAAGGAACCTCCATACTGTTCTCCACAGTGGCTATAACAATTTATATTCCCACCAACAGAGCAAGAGGGTTCCCAAGGCTTTATTTGTGACCCACGATATGATCTATCCTGGAGAACGTTCCATGAGCACTTGAGGAGAAATTGTATTCTGTTGTTTTTGCATGGAATGTCTTATAAATATCAATTAAGTCCCTCTTCTTTAATGTATCAGTTAAAGTTTGTGTTTCCTTATTTATTTTCATTTTGGATATTCTGTCCATTGTTGAAAGTAGGGTGTTAAAGTCCCCTACTATGATTGTGTTATATTGATTGCCCCTTTTGTGGCTGTTAGCATTTGCCTATGTATTGAGGTGCTCCTATGCTGGGTGCATAAATATATACAATTGTTATATCTCCTTCTTGGATTGATCCCTTGATCATTATGTAGTGTCTTTCTTTGTCTCTTGTAATAGTCTTTGTTTTAAAGTCTATTTTGTCTGATAGGAGAATTGCTACTCCAGCTTTCTTTTGATTTCCATTTGCATGGAATATCTTTCTCCATCTCCTCACTTTCAGTCTGTATGTGTCCCTAGGTCTGAAGTGGGTCTCTTGTAGCAGCATATGTAAAGGTCTTGTTTTTGTGTCCATTCAGCCAGTATATGTCTTTTGTTTGGAGCATTTAATCTATTTATATTTAAGGTAATTATCAATATGTATGTTCCTATTACCATTTTCTTAATTGTTTTGGGTTTGTTGTTGTAGGTCTTTTTCTTCTCTTGTGTTTTCTACCTAGAGAAGTTCCTTTAGCATTTGTTGTAAAGCTGATTTGGTGGTGCTGAGTTCTTTTAGCTTTTTCTTCTGTATATAGGTTTTAATTTCTCTGTTGAATCTAAATGAGATCCTTGCTGGGTAGAGTAATCTTGGTTGTAGGTTTTTCCCTTTCATCACTTTAAATATGTCCTGCCACACACTTCTGGCTTGCAGAGTTTCTGCTGAAAGATCAGTTGTTAACCTTTTGGGGATTCCTTTGTATGCTATTTGTTGTTTTTCCCTTGCTGCTTTTAATATTTTTTCTTGGTATTTAATTTTTGAAAGTTTGATTAATATGCATCTTGGTATGTTTCTCCTTGGATTTATCCTGTATGGGACTCTCTGTGCTTCCTGGACTTGATTAACTCTTTCCTTTCCCATATTAGGGAATTTTTCAACCATAATGTCTTCAAATATTTTCTGTCCATTTCTTTTTCTCTTCTCCTTCTGGGATCCCTATAATTAGAATGTTGGTGTGTTTAATGTTGTCCCAGAGGTCTCTGAGACTGTCCTCAATTCTTTTCATTCTTTTTTCTTTATTCTGCTCTGCAGTAGTTATTTCCACTATTTTATCTTCCAGGTCACTTATCCGTTCTCCTGACTCAGTTATTCTGTTATTGATTCCTTCTAGAGAATTTTTAATTTCATTTATTGTGTTGTTCATCATTGTTTGTTTGCTCTTTAGTTCTTCTAGTTCCTTGTTAAATGTTTTTTGTATTTTCTGCATTCTATTTTCAAGATTTTGGATAATCTTTACTATCATTACTCTGAATTCTTTTTCAGGTTGACTGCCTATTTCCTCTTCATTTGTTTGGTGTGGTGGTGTTTTACTTTGCTCCTTCATCTGCTGTATGTTTCTCTGTCTTCTCATTTTACTTAACTTACTGTGTTTGTGGTCTCCTTTTCGCAGGCTGCAAGTTCGTAGTTCCTATTGTTTATGGTGTCTGCCCTCAGTGGGTGATGCTGGTTCAATGGGTTGTGTAGGCTTCCTGGTGGTGGGGACTGGTGTCTGTGTTCTAGTGGATGAGCCTGGACTTGTCTTTCTGGTGTGCAGGACCACATCTGGTGGGGTATTTTGGGGTGTCTGTGACCTTATTATGATTTTAGGCAGCCTCTGTGCTAATGGGTAGGCTTGTGTTCCTGTCTTGCTAGTTGTTTGGCCTACGGTGTCCAGCATTGTAGCTTGCTGGTTGTTGATTGGAGCTGGGTCTTACTGTTGAGATGGAGATGTGTGGGAGAGCTTTTGCCGTTTGATATTATGTGGAGCCAGGAGGTCTGTGGTGGACCAGTGTCCTGAACTCAGCTCTCCCACCTTAGAGGCACTGGCCTGACAAGCAGCCAGAGCACCAGAACCCTGTCAGCCACATGGCTCAGAACAAAAAAAGAAAGAAAGAAAGATAAATAGATAGATGAAAGAAAAGAAAAGAAAATTGTTAAAATAAAAAATAATTATTAAAATTTAAAAATTTTTGAAGTAATTTTAAAAATAAAAGAAAGAAAGAAGAGAGCAACCAAACGAAAAAGCAAATCTACCAATGATAACAAGTGCTCAAAAGTATACTAAAAAACAAAACAAAACAAAAAAAAAAGGGACAGATAGAAGAATCCTAGGATAAATGTTAAGAGCAAAGCTATACAGACAAAATCACACAAAGAACCATATACATAAACACTCACAAAATAGAAAAAATGGAAAAAAATATATATCTTTGCTTCCAAAGTCCACTACCTCTATTTGGGATGATTCGTTGTCATTCAGGTATTCCATAGATGCAGGGTACATCAAGTTGATTGTGGAGATTTAATCCGCTGCTCCTGACGCTGCTGGGAGAGATTTCCCTTTCTCTTCTTTGTTCGCACAGCTCCTTGGGTTCAGCTTTGGATTTGGCCCCACCTCTGCATGTAGATTGCCTGAGGATGTCTGTTCCCACCCAGACAGGATGGGGTTAAAGGAGCGGCTGATTAGGGGGCTCTGACTCACTCAGGCCAGGTGGAAGGAGGGGTATGGAATGTGGGGTGAGCCTGCGCTGGCAGAGGTCTTCTGCCAGCATCAGTAGGTGTTCTGTAGGGGTTGTTCCACATGTAGATGCATTTCTGATACATTTGTGGGGAGGAAGGTGATCTCCACATTGTCTTACTCTTTTGCCCATTCTTCATTATTATCATTATTGTTATGTATCCCTGGCTTAATTTGTCTATGATAAAAACATTTCATACCACCAATTTTCTTTGTTTTTCAGTGTAGAAGTGATTTTATTTTATTCTTTTTATTATTATATTATTAGTGATAATTTCTTGAGTAAAAAGGAAAAATGTTCCCTTGTAAATAATTTATAATCATAAAAGCTGGGTTTGAAAATGGGATTGGTACAGATATTTTATCAATCTCCTATCCTCACTTCTAATATTCAGAAATGAAATGGAAACACAGGGGACAAAGGACAAAGCCACTTTATTAATTTCTGGGAAATATTCTAATAGATTTTGATGGAATTCATAGCTCAGTTCAAAATGCATAACCAGGACCTCCAGTGTCTTTAACTTGAAATTAAGAATGCCAACTCTATAGAACAGGCTGACCTCAAGTAACCAGTAAGTGCCACTCAGAGATGCTAGAAGAGAGTAATAGACTGAACCTTCTTCAGAGTGGCAAATCTTGGTAGCATCTATTGCAGATGGTAGAATAACCAAGCATATTACATATACATAGGAAGTAGCATGAAAGACTAGAGGGTGGATTCTACCTTTAAGACATATTTAAACCACCCACTTATTAAAATGGCTGCCAATGAAATACCTTAGCTCCAAAAAGGCTGTCTCTTCAGTAATTTTAAATGTATAATCTATACAATACCTTAGATTGCATATTCATGCTAATGTAGTTAATTATCAACTGACTATTATTGCCTACCTCTACACAAATCACAGATGTATTCTACATGACTCTCTTGAATCCTAGATCTTATCCTGATTAATAACTCAAACTTCACCAATGTCTTTCTAAAAAAACTTTCCCTTCATGTGCACATCTATTATCAACAGCAAATCAACAATTCATTAAACGCCTGTGAGACCCAAGCACTGTTCTAAGTACTTAAAATTATCCTTTAAAAAAAGAGCAATAATAACTAAAAACAAGTAAGCATCAAATATTTTTGCCTTCATGTAGTTTATGTTCTTGTAAGGGGAGATAGAGAAAATGGTCATTTGAGCTGAGAATTGAAGGAAGCAATAGAGGTAGCCATTGTTGTAGCTGGTGAAGGGCATTCCAGGTAATTGTTCAAAGATTAGACACAACCACAGTAGTAGGGCCAACTAGCATGGCTGGAACAGAGTGAAAGAGATGGAGAATAGTTGTGGATTAGGTTAGTGAGATGAGCAAATTCTAATAAATTACCATACCCTGTTGATTCACCTTTCTAAATATTTATTATACATATTCTCTCTCTCACATCTCTATTAACACTATTCTACATAAATCCCCATCATCTTTCGGTTGAATTATTACAATTGTATACTTATGTTACTCAATATTTAATGTAATGATATCTTCCATGGGAAACCTGCTAGAGCTCTTTAAATGTGGAAATTTGAGTAAAACATTCTAACTTCCATAATTCTAATCTTAGTCCCCTAATTTGATCTGTCAAATGTAGGTAGAAAATTCCTGCAAACAAGCCAATGTGACTTATAGTAATGTCACTCCTGAGAAAGGTCTTCAAAGCTATATAAAATGGGCTTGCTCTCCCTCTTGCAGCCTTCTTCTGTTGTTCAAGCTGTTCCTCCTTTTTCTTACCACCTTCTGCCACTCTCGTCTTTCTGTGTTGTACATGCCCTCATCTCTTTCCTATCCTCAAGCATTCATTTACATCTTTCCCTCTGTTGAATGTCTTCTTTGTGCTGCATTCTATTCATCTTTTGGGGCACTGCTTAGAAGGTCACTTACTGAAGATAGTTCCTTTGATTCCTTCTTTTATTTTGTCAATCTAAATTAGGTATACCCTTGTTATTTCTTCTCAGAACACATGTTGTCTTTCTCCATATTCCATTACCAGAATTTGTAATTTTACATTTATTTTTATATCTGCAGTAACTCTACTTTAAATATGTGCATCTTGAGGACACATCTATTTTGCTTACCCTTTGCATTCCAGAGCCTAACATGGCACTCACCATGGAGTAAGTGCTCAATGAAAATTTGTTCAAATAATATCAATATATTGCTAATAACATTTATTTCCTGATTACCTAAATATGGAGTAAGCAATGAGTCAGATATATATACAGATAAAAATTTTATGAATCATATATCATAGTGCTCTTTGTAAATTGTAAAATTCAGATTAAGACCTTTAATATGACCCCCAAAATCACAAAGTTATAAAGTTTAGGTACAGGTGGAAACCAAGAATGCCAAATTCTGTGCCTTTTCCTCACATTTCTGTCATCCTCTAAAACCAGAATTCTTTTATTTTGAAGGGAATGTATGGGGTTGTATTAATGCCAAAATTAGTAGAAAATGAAGCAATCATTTTAGGAGTCGTATTTGACACTATTGTTGGTGCTTGATTTCATGCTGAAATATTAGCTTCTTAGCTCTGTTCAAGATTTAAAATGTGTGAGTTCTCTGGGTACCTGCCAAGAGATGCACGTTACAGAAACCACTAAGAAGCTCTTGTAAATAATCAAGTTACATTAAGCTTCATTGGTTTCCTTAGTAACATACCTATTGCTGACACTGACAACCTAGAGACAAGCTGCTTCTCCTAAAAATGATAAGATATTTCATGGCTTTCAAAACCTTGCTGGCTCCCTTGATGGCAAAACTTTCCAAGACTTACTGAATACCGACAGTTAATACTATTGCACCTTCCTAAAATGTACACCACCTTATTCATCTTGTTCCCTCTAAGAGATCACTGTGCTTCTCTTTATAAATGAATGTACTTCCATATATTAAGATTGGAAGGTTTTTTTTTAACATGATTATTCTTAAGAATTCTATTTATATTTTCTAAAAGCTAATAATGGAGAGTTTGTTCTTTGTAGATTGATGTCTTTATCATTGACATTATGTTATTTTTTCTATTGAAAAAAGACATTCAAAACTCCTATCTTGGGCTTCCCTGGTGGTGCGGTGGTTAAGAACCTGTCTGCCGATGTAGGGGATACAGGTTTGAGCCCTGGTCCGGGAAGATCCCACATGCTGCAGAGCGGCTGGGCCCGTGAGCCATGGCCGCTGAGCCTGCGCGTCCGGAGCCTGTGCTCCGCAACGGGAGAGGCCACAACAGTGAGAGGCCCGCGTACCGCAAAAAAAAAAAAGAAAAAAAACCTCCTATCTTACAGCCTTCTTTTAGATTTGCATTGGTATCTTTACCTCACTTTTTTTGCTCTTTATTTCATCAAGCTGTTGGATCATTTTAACCTTTATTTCATCAGTTTTAACTATAAAGTTATTGGCATTTTAAATGAAATACTTTGTTATTATTACTTTTATGTTGATTCTACTTAAATCCCACAGTTTAGTGTTTTAATATATACAAAGTCCCACAAGTCATATATATTTCTGTAAAGGTACTTTAGGCATCTTGATTAAATTGAGAGCATTCCAAAGCCTTTGTTCTCATGTGTCTCAGAGGATGCTCTTTGATGAACTTCTTTGGGGAAAGGAGTGTTCTGAAAAGTTGCCTGAGAGCATGATGATTGAGGGGTTATAAAATGTGCTGAAATTCCATACCACATGCTTCTTGTAGTTTGAAATGATTTTTAAGTCTTCAGATTTGAAAGAATATTGACTTAGCTTTCAACATTCTTTAGGTACTCAAACCCACCTTACTCATGTGTAGATGCCTTGCCCTCCTGTCAGAGTACCTGAACTGGATTCCTCCATGTATTTTTAGACCTACTTAAGTCAGAATAAGACAAAGAATGGCTAGGAATCAAAAAAATAGTGTTCTATTGTAAATTACTTAGAGGGGATGTAGGTTTTCATCTGTGACAATCACAGTCATCTCTACTTATCCTGGTTTGTGCCTTAGGCTGACTACAAGGAAAGGAGTGAGATGTGAACCTTGCCAAAAAACCAAATTTTGGTGATAAGTCCTTCTTACCTGGTTCCCCATCTTGGGCATTATAATCTTTAATGCAATAGTTAGGCAGAATCCAACTAGTCCAAATAGCTATTTGTAACAAGGCCAAGAATTTAAAGCCAAATTAAGCAATTCTCAAGAGATGCTTAATTACTCACAGGTGATGTTGCCAGGCAACAACTTCACCTTCTGATTCCGCTGCTTCATGTAAGTCTGGTACTCTGTTCTATTGTTACTGAATGTTAAAGGAGATGGAGAAGTTCAGTATAAAGAATTTATTTTAAACCAGATGAAAATAGAAAGTTAGGGAAAGAGATTTTAAAATTCAGTTCTGAATTAAAAGATCTGCAAGCATGGTTTTAAACTTTTTTTCCTGGTATGATAAATTATTTTTAGTGAATAGAAATTTAAGATGGAGTTTCAATAAGAACAGAAAAATTATTTGAAGAAAAAGTGTTATATTTGAAATCATAAATGTTTTAGAGCTGATGTGCTGGGCGACTGGATCAATGAGATGTGCCATTGGACAGACCCAGGAGTTCCCACAGTTGCAGGTCCCCACTTTTTCAATAGAATTGCCAAGGACAACAACTCCTAAAGATATTACTTAAAACTTTCTAAAACTGAATTATTGTTCCCACATTGCCTTTAATTTGCAAATGTCAGTTCTCGGCCTTTGATTTAGAACCTTGAAGTTTTCCGGATAAGAATTTGCTGTTTCTTGTTGAACTATTAATGATTTACCCATGGCCATGGCTCTGCTGTTGTTTTATAGGCTATATAAAGTTGCAATACAATTTCTAAGCTGTTTGAGCATGTCATTTCACAAACCAGCTTTCCATTTTCCCAGGTCTGCAAGCGATTTACAATTCACATGGATACTGTTCTTTGAAGTGGCCTGGATGGCACGGGCTTCCCCATATATTTGATATCAAGGGATAGCTCCATTCTCATGTGCCACTAGTTGATAACTGCACTCGAATCCATTCCTATATTCCTTCCCATAGGACAGCTAGATCAGTGAATATTAAGGTGAGCATTGCATATTATACATATGATTCAACTATGTTTTATGTCAGTAAAATTCATAAATTATCAATATTTATACAATCATTCACTTATTCAGTGACTCAACAAATACTAATTGTCTACTGAGTGCCAAACACCATTACATGAAGTTTCTCAACAGATGAGTACTCATTTGCCTTTAAGCAGTATGCCTTGGAGGGGAATGTTCCTACCCATTTCTTGTTGATCTTCAGATTCTTTGCTCCTTTGCCAAGATATAACATTATTTTTCTGTGCTAATCAAAGCAAAATGGTAAACTAATGTATAGAAGACTCTCTCTAACCTTCTAATTAATGGACTTGCCAGATTATCCAATGTCCCGTTTTTATTGTAAAATGGTCTGTGCCATGTCCATTGTACACTAAAGATTTATGGCTAGTAGTTTACTAGATGCACACCTACACACATATACACCTACCAATTGAGATGAATATTTATCAAAAATTACAACCTATTTTATTAACAACCTGCTTATACGTATTGCATTTGGTATTAAAATTATATAATAAGATAAAATACACTTAAAAATAAGAATATAAGGGCAAAAAACTGGTTATCTTTTCCTATGGAAAAATTTTATGATCTATAAAGTCATGATTTAACAAAAGTCCAAGGAAGAACTGTTTAACACCCATAAAAGACAAACAAATCATAACCTAGGGAAGATGGCGGAAGAGTAAGACGTGGAGATCACCTTCCTCCCCACGGATACATCAGAAATACATCTACACGTGGAACAACTCCTACAGAACACCTACTGAAGGCTGGCAGAAGACCTCAGACCTCCCAAAAGGCAAGAGACTCCCCACGTACCTGGGTAGGGCAAAAGAAAAACAGAAAAAACAGAGACAAAAGAATAGGTACGGCACCTGCACCAGTGGGAGGGAGCTGTGAAGGAGGAAAAGTTTCCACACACTAGGAAGCCCCTTCGCGGGCTGAGACTGCGGGAGGCGGAGGGGGGAGCTTCGGGACCGCGGAGGAGTGCACAGCAACAGGTGCGGAGGGCAAAGCAGGGAGATTCCCGCACAGAGGATCGGTGCCGACCGGCACTCACCAACCTGAGAGGCTTGTCTGCTCACCCACCGGGGCGGGCGGGGCTGCGAGCTGAGTCTCGGGATTCGGTTTCGGACGGAGCGCAGGGAGAGGACTGGGGTTGGCGGCTTGAACATAGCCTGAAGGGGTTAGTGCACCACGGCTAGACGGGAGGGAGTCCCGGGAAAAGTCTGCACCTGCCGAAGAGGCAAGAGACTTTTTCTTCCCTCTTTGTTTCCTGGTGCGCGAGGAGAGGGGTTTAAGATTGCTGCTTAAAGGAACTCCAAAGACGGGCGTGAGCCGTGGCTAAAAGCGCGAACCCCAGAGACGGGCGCGAGCCGCGGCTAAAAGCGCGAACCCCAGAGACGGGCGCGAGCCGCGGCTAAAAGCGCGGACACCAGAGACGGGCCGGAGACGCTAAGGCTGCTGCTGCCGCCACCAAGGGGCCTGTGTGCGAGCACAGGTCACTCTCCACACCCCTCTTCCGCGGAGCCTGCGCAGCCCGCCACTGCCAGGTTCCCGGGATCCAGGGACAACTTCCCCGGGAGAACGCACGGCGGGCCTCAGGCTGGAGCAACGTCATGCCGGCCTCTGCCGCCGCAGGCCCGCCCCGCACGCAGTGCCCCTCCCTCCCCCCCCACCCCGGCCTGAGTACGCCAGAGCCCCCGAATCAGCGGCTCCTTTAACCCCGTCCTGTCTGAGCAAAAAACAGACGCCCTCCAGCGACCTACAGGCAGAGGCAGGGCCAAATCCAAAGCCGAGCTCCTGTGAGCTGTGAGAACAAAGAGAAAGGGAAATCTCTCCCAGCAGCCTCAGAAGCAGCAGATTAAAGCTCCACAATCAACTTGATATACCCTGCATCTGTGGAATACCTGAATAGACAAGGAATGATCCCAAATTGAGGAGGTGGACTTTAGGAGCGAGATCTATGATTTTTTTTTCCTTTACCTCTTTTTGTGAATGTGTATGTGTATGCTTCTGTGTGAGATCTTGTCTGTATAGTCTTGCTTCCACCGTTTGTCCTAGGGTTCTATCCGTCTGTGGTCTTTTTAAAAAATTTTTTTCTTAATAATTAATTTTAATTTTAGTAACTTTATTATACTTTACCTTCGTTCTTTCTTTCTTTCTTCCTTTCTTTCTTTCCTTCCTTCCCTCCTTTAGACAACGAATCACCCCAAATTGAGGAGGTGGTCTCTGAGAGCAAGATTTATGATTTTTCCCCCTTTACCTCTTTTTGTGAGGGTGTATGTGTACGCTTCTGTGTAAGATTTTCTCTGTATAGCTTGGCTTCCAACATTTGTCCTAAGGTTATATCCGTCCCTTTTTTTTTTCTAAATAAGTATTTTTTAATTCAATAACTTTATTATATTTTATTTTTACTGTATCTTCTTTCTGTCTTTTTTCCTTCTTTCCCTCCTTCCTTCCTTCCTCCCTCCCTCCTGTCCTTCTTTCCTTCTTTCCTTCTTTGCTTCTCTCTTCCTTCCTTCCTTCCCTCCTTTCCTTCTTTCTTTCCTCATACTTCTACTAATTCTCTCTACTTTTTCTCCCTTTTATTCTGAGCCGTGTGGATAAAAGGCTCTTGGTGCTCCAGCCAGGAGTCAGGGCTCTGGCTCTGAGGTAGGAGAGCCAACTTCAGGACACTGGTCAACAAGAGACCTCCCAGCTCCACATAATATTAAATGGCGAAAATCTCCCAGAGACCTCCATCTTAACACCAGCACCCAGCTTCACTCAACGACCAGCAAGCCACAGTGCTGGACAACCTATGCCAAACAACTAGCAAAACAGGAACACAACCCCACCCATTAGCAGAGAGGCTGCCTAAAATCATAATAAGGCCACAGACACCCCAAAACACACCACCAGACGTGAACCTGCCCACTAGAGAGACAAGATCCAGCCTCATCCACCACAACACAGGCACTAGTCCCCTCCACCAAGAAGCCTATACAACCCACTGAACCAACCTTAGCCACTGGAGACAGACATCAAAAACAGCGGGTACTACGAACCTGCAGCTGGCAAAAAGGAGACCCCAAACACAATAAGATAAGCAAAATGAGAAGACAGAAAAACACACAACAGATAAAGGAGTAAGATAAAAATGCACCAGACCTAACAAATGAAGAGGAAATAGGCTTTCTACCTGAAAAAGAATTCAGAATAATGATAGTAAGGATGATCCGAAATCTTGGAAACAGAATGGGCAAAATGCAAGAAACAGTTAACAAAGACCTAGAATAAATAAAGATGAAACAAGCAACGATGAACAACACAATAAATGAAATTAAAAGTACCCTAGATGGGATCAATAGCAGAATAACTGAGGCAGAAGAACGGATAAGTGACCTGGAAGATAAAATAGTGGAAATAACTACTGCAGAGCAGAATAAAGAAAAAAGAATAAAAAGAACTGAGGACAGTCTCAGAGACCTCTGGGACAACATTAAATGCACCAACATTCCAATTATAGGGGTTGCAGAAGAAGAAGAGAAAAAGAAAGGGACTGAGAAAATATTTGAAGAGATTATAGTTGAAAACTTCCCTAATATAGGAAAGGAAATAGTTAAGCAAGTCCAGGAAGCACACAGAGTCCCATACAGGATAAATCCAAGGAGAAATACGCCAAGACACATATTAATCAAACTGTCAAAAATTAAATACAAAGAAAGCATATTAAAAGCAGCAAGGGAAAAACAACAAATAACACACAAGGGAATCCACATAAGGTTAATAGCTGATCTCTCAGCAGAAACACTACAAGCCAGAAGGGAGTGGCAGGACATACTGAAAGTGATGAAGGAGAAAAACCTGCAACCAAGACTACTCTACCCAGCAAGGATCTCATTCAGATTTGATGGAGAAATTAAAACCTTTACAGACAAGCAAAAGCTGAGAGAGTTCAGCACCACCAAACCAGCTTTACAACAAATGCTAAAGGAACTTCTCTAGACAAGAAACACAAGAGAAGGAAAAGACCTCTAATAACGAACCCAAAACAATTAAGAAAATGGGAATAGGAACATACATATCAATAATTACCTTAAATGTAAATGGATTAAATTCTCCCACCACAAGACACAGATTGGCTGAATGGATACAAAAACAAGACGCTTATATATGCTGTCTACAAAAGACCCACTTCAGACCTAGAGACACATACAGACTGAAAGTAAGGGGATGGAAAAAGATATTCCATGCAAATGGAAACCAAAAGAAAGATGGAGTAGCAATTTGCATATCAGACAAAATAGACTTTAAAATAAGTACTATTAAAAGAGACAAGAACACTACATAATGATCAAGGGATCGATCCAAGAAGAAGATATAACAATTGTAAATATTTATGCACCCAACATAGGAACACCTCAATACATAAGGCAAATACTAACAGCCATAAAAGGGGAAATTGACAGTAACACATTCATAGTAGGGGACTTTAACACCCCACTTTCACCCATGGACAGATCATCCAAAATGAAAATAAATAAAGAAACACAAGCTTTAAATGATACATTAACCAAGATGGACTTAATTGATATTTATAGGACACTTCATCCAAAAACAACAGAATACATATTTTTCTCAAGTGCCCATGGAACATTCTCCAGGATAGATCATATCTTGGGTCACAAATCAAGCCTTCGTAAATTTAAGATAATTGAAATTGTATCAAGTATCTTTTCTGACCACAACGCCATGAGACTAGATATCAATTACAGGAAAATATCTGTAAAAAATACAAACACATGGAGGCTAAACAATACACTACTTAATAATGAAGTGATCACTGAAGAAATCAAAGAGGAAATAAAAAAATACCTAGAAACAAATGACAATGGAGACACAACGACCCAAAACCTATGGGATGCAGCAAAAGCAGTTCTAAGGGGGAAGTTTATAGCAATACAAGCCCAACTTAAGAAGCAGGAAACATTGCGAATAAACAACCTAACTTTGCACCTCAAGCAATTAGAGAAAGAAGAACAAAAAACCCCAAAGCTAGCAGAAGGAAAGTAATCATAAAAATCAGATCAGAAATAAATGAAAAAGAAATGAAGGAAAAGATAGCAAAGATCAATAAAACTAAAAGCTGGTTCTTTGAGAAGATAAACAAAATAGATAAACCACTAGCCAGACTCATCAAGAAAAAAAGGGAGAAGACTCAACTCAATAGAATTAGAAATGAAAAAGGAGAAGTAACAACTGACACTGCAGAAATAAAAAAGATCATGAGAGATTACTACAAGCAACTCTATGCCAATAAAATGGACAATCTGGAAGAAATGGACAAATTCTTAGAAACGCACAACCTGCTAAGACTGAATCAGAAAGAAATAGAAAATATGAACAGACTAATCACTAGCACTGAAATTGAAACTGTGATTAAAAACCTTCCAACAAACAAAAGCCCAGGACCAGATGGCTTCACAGGCGAATTCTATCAAACATTTAGAGAAGAGCTAACATCTATCCTTCTCAAACTCTTGCAAAATATAGCAGAGGGAGGAACACTCCCAAATTCCTTCTATGAGGCCACCATCACCTTGATACCAAAACCAGACAAGGATGTAACAAAGAAAGGAAACTACAGGCCAATATCACTGATGAACATAGATGCAAAAATTCTCAACAAAATACTAGCAAACAGAATCCAACAGCACATCAAAAGGATTATACACCATGATCAAGTGGGGTTTATTCCAGGAATGCAAGGATTCTTCAATACACACAAATCAATCAATGTGATACACCATATTAACAAATTGAAGGAGAAAAACCATATGATCATCTCAATAGATGCAGAGAAACCTTTCGACAAAATTCAACACCCATTTATGATAAAAACCCTCCAGAAAGTAGGCATAGAAGGGACTTTCCTCAACATAATAAAGGCCATATATGACAAGCCCACAGCAAACATCATCCTCAATGGTGAAAAACTGAAAGCATTTCCACTAAGATCAGGAACAGGACAAGGTTGCCCACTCTCACCACTCTTATTCAACATAGTTTTGGAAGTTGTAGCCACAGCAATCAGAGAAGAAAAGGAAATAAAAGGAATCCAAATCGGAAAAGAAGAAGTAAAGCTGTCACTGTTTGCAGATGACATGATACTATACATAGAGAATCCTAAAGATGCTACCAGAAAACTACTAGAGCTAATCAATGAATTTGGTAAAGTAGCAGGATACAAAATTAATGCACAGAAATCTCTGGCATTCCTATATACTAATGATGAAAAATCTGAAAGTGAAATCAAGAAAACACTCCCATTTACCATTGCAACAAAAAGAATAAAATATCTAGGAATAAACCTACCTAAGGAGACGAAAGACCTTTATGCAGAAAATTATAAGACACTGATGAAAGAAATTAAAGATGATACAAATAGATGGAGAGATATACCATGTTCTTGGATGGGAAGAATCAACATTGTGAAAATGACTCTACTACCCAAAGCAATCTACAGATTCAATGCAATCCCTATCCAACTACCACTGGCATTTTTCACAGAACTAGAACAAAAAATTTCGCAATTTGTATGGAAACACAAAAGACCCCGAATAGCCAAAGCAATCTTGAGAACGAATAAAGGAGCTGCAGGAATCAGGCTCCCTGACTTCAGACTATACTGCAAAGCTACAGTAATCAAGACAGTATGGTACTGGCACAGAAACAGAAAGATAGATCAATGGAACAGGATAGAAAGTCCAGAGATAAACCCACGCACATATAGTCACCTTATCTTTGATAAAGATGGCAAGAATGTACAGTGGAGAAAGGACAGCCTCTTCAATAAATGGTGCTGGGAAAACTGGACAGGTACATGTAAAAGTATGAGAATAGATCACTCCCTAACACCATACACAAAAATAAGCTCAAAATGGATTAAAGACCTAAATGTAAGGCTGAAACTATCAAACTCTTAGAGGAAAACATAAGCAGAACATTCTATGACATAAATCACAACAAGATCCTTTCTGACCCACCTCCTAGAGTAATTGAAATAAAAACAACAATATACAAATGGGACCTAATGAAACTTCAAAGTTTTTGCACAGCAAAGGAAACCATAAACAAGACCAAAAGACAATCCTCAGAATGGGAGGAAATATTTGCAAATGTAGCAACTGACAAAGGATTAACCTCCATAATTTACAAGCAGCTCATGCAGCTCAATAACAAAAAAACAAACAACCCAATCCAAAAATGGGCAGAAGACCTAAATAGACATTTCTCCAAAGAAGATATACAGAATGCCAACAAACACATGAAAGAATGCTCAACATCATTAATCATTAGAGAAATGCAAATCAAAACTACAATGAGATATCATCTCACACCAGTCAGAATGGCCATCATCAAAAAATCTAGAAACAATAAATGCTGGAGAGGGTGTAGAGAAAAGGGAACCCTCTTGCACTGCTGGTGGGAATGTGAATTGGTTCAGCCATTATGGAGAACAGTATGGAGGTTTCTTAAAAAACTGCAAATAGAATTACCATATGACCCAGCAATCCCACTACTGGGCATATACCCTGAGAAAACCAAAATTCCAAAAGAGTCACGTACTAAAATGTTCATTGCAGCTCTATTTACAATAGCCCAGAGATGGAAACAACCTAAGTGCCCATCATCGGATGAATGGATAAAGAAGATGTGGCACATATATACAGTGGAATATTACTCAGCCTTAAAAAGAAACGAAATTGAGCTATTTGTAATGAGATGGATAGACCTAGAGCCTGTCATACAGAGTGAAGTAAGTCAGAAAGAAAAAGACAAATACCGTATGCTAACACATATATATGGAATTTAAGGGAAAAAATGTCATGAAAAACCTAAGGGTAAGACAGGAATAAAGACGCAGACCTACTGGAGAACGGACTTGAGGATATGGGGAGGGGGAAGGGTGAGCTTTGACAGGGCGAGAGAGAGTCATGGACATATACACACTAACAAACGTAGTAAAGTAGATAGCTAGTGGGCAGCAACCTCATGGCACAGGGATATTGGCTCGGTGCTTTGTGGCAGCCTGGAGGGGTGGGATAGGGAGGGTGGGAGGGAGGGAGACACAAGAAGGAAGACATGGGAACATATGTATATGTATAACTGATTCACTTTGTTATGGGGCAGAAACTAACACACCATTGTAAAGCAATTATACCCCAATAAAGATGTTAAAAAAAAAAAAAGACAAACAAATCATAGCCATCTAAAAAGACCCTCTACTGGAATTGTTTCTCAAATATCTCTGCATCCAAAATCTACATTTAGAAAATAGGAACTGCTAACTAAGACAATAAACTCTGTGAGATCTATGGTTTTGCTTAGAGTCTTACATTAATGTACTGCATGGTGTACTATTCATTCATAAATTCTTCTATTAGAATTTGAAGTTTAATATCAAGCAGGAAACACTCATTTTTAAACAATTTTCAATTAATCTGGACTAAAAAAATAACCATCCTGAAAGGATAAAGTTGGTAGAAGAGTACAGTTTGTAGAAAATTTTATTTAAGACAATTTTAAGTAGGCTGTTTAATCTGGTTAAAAAAAGAAAACAAATAGTGGTCAAGTAAATTTGATAGCCTTACACGGGGGCATTCTTCTCTTAGCTATGCACCATGCATATTACTTGTTATGAAGAATTCTAAAATTAAGAAATCTCTTTAATTTGTTCATAACTTAGCATTCCCCATCACCTTTGACTATTGTTCTTAGCTTTACATAGAAACTAATGATATCCCAAGAACTAGTGACTGTGAAACACAGTTTTAGAAATGCTGAGCTACAAAATGCCTTTCATATGCATCTATGGATTTTAGCGGTTTATGTGTAATTCATTCACATCATTGTGGATTACACACATACCAAGTGTAAATGAAAATCTGTTACTGAAGTAATGATTTAAAAGTGGCCATATACTATTAAGAATACTCTCTACAAAATGAAAATCTCAAAACATCCAAGATTTCTCTAAGTTCTTACACTGGGCAGATATAGCATGGAGGACATATTTTCTTAAAGCCTGATTTTAAATATTGGTCTTATTCTATTCCTGTGTTTTTGGTTTAAAGATTACTGTAAAAGTAGTGGTAAGAATAGAGAAAATACATACACTTTGTATTAGTATTACAGGATCTGAATCTGGGAAATTTTTACTGTAAACCGGTGTGAAAATGAGTTTTTTCCAATAACCCAAAATGCTTTAGATAGGATTTAGGATTTTAGAAATAAAGGTAGATGGGGCTTTCCCATGTAAAGCAATAAGAGAATTATGTAAAGCAGTGTGTTCAGACAGGGATCAATCATGTTCATCAATCTTTTCACCCTTCTCTAAATGCAAGTATAATTGATAAATGTAATGGGCATCAGAATAAAAGCATGCCTTTCACACTATAAATATTACATTATCGTTATTCAACAAAGAGAACATAAATATGCCTATTCTTATGTCAAGCAGATCCAGGTTGATGTAAAGTGTTGCCAGAATATGCATACACTTGAACATAACTATATCTGCTGCCACATAATTCATATTCTTAATGCAGAACTTGGCACAGGTGGATTTTTTGTTGGGGGGTGTCATATCTTACATTCTAGGCAATAGCTTTTTGATGAATAGTATAAAATGAACTACCTTTTGCACTCCAGTCCATCATAAAAGTCCAGGAACAGATAGGCAATATCATCTGCATATACCATGATGTAGATTTTAAAAAATTTATTTGGCAGTAAGCCCAAATAATAGAATCAGTCAGATTAATAAACAGATTTCAGATTAAAGCTAATTTTATGTATCCAAGTATACATATATATGTATGAGTATGTGCATATACACATGCACAGAGATGCACACATATTCACATTATTGATACTTTGCCTCACATTTAAGATTATAGTTTGGGTAGAAATGTTACAAATGCTATTCTTAGTGGTCTTATCATATGCTGTCAGCACTGTTAATGTAATTAAAGTTGACACAAGAAAAGCAATCTATATTGTAAAATCATGTATGTATAAGAAGCTAGGAAAGATCAAAGAACCTCAGAATTTCAGAAACAGAAGAGGGGACCTGAGTGTAAGGCATTTTAGAGATCTCAGCCAAATAAGTCTATGGATTTAAGCTTCAGTTTTTCATCACTGATATGAATTATTTACTCTATAGGTGCCCATTTCCTTTGACCTTTCCTAACAGATGATTTATTCTCTACTACTTCTTTATCTTTTCATTCCTCATAGGATTAGTTTACTCTTAGTTTCTACTTTTTCATAACTTCAGATTAAAATCATTACACCATGGTATCTTCTAGCTCATGTATGTTTTCAGTTTCAACTGCTGCTAAGGGTTGATTGAGTTTATATTTCTCATTTCATCTGCCTGAGAATGCAAAACTATGATATTCCACCTATATTTTCACAGGGTACAATTCACAATGACCAAACACCCAAATGTAGCTTGGGTTACCTGCTTTTCAGGTGTCCAATCGTCTTTAATGGTAGGATGGGGATCATGTGACTTGTACAGATGACACCATATGAAGATCAGCAGGTGGAGTGGGACCACAGAGGGCTCTTCATGGGGTGTCAGGATCCATGACTGGCACATGAATGAAAGTCTAATTATGTTCTGCTATAATTATATTTTGAAGTTAATGCTTCAGTTTATCTATATTTACTAACTGAAATGTGATGAGTTGCTATGCAAATACACATTGAATGCTCCTCTGGTGAAATATACTTGCACAGAAAAAAGAATTAAAAGTCTCTGTGCATATTTTATTATGAGAAATTCTTTTCTTATTGCATTCTATAACATTTAAAATTCTTTATATTTAATACTACTAGATGCAATAGAATGTTTAGGTAGTGTGTATGTGTAGGTTAAAGAGTTATAAAACAAATACCTGTGTATCTTTTCTTTTTTTAAAAATTTTATTTATTTATTTTTGGCTGTGTTGGGTCTTCGTTTCTGTGCATGGGCTTTCTCTAGTTGGGGCGAGCAGGGGCCACTCTTCATCGCGGTGCATGGGCCTCTCACTGTCGTGGCCTCTCTTGTTGCAGAGCCCAAGCTCCAGACGCGCAAGCTCAGTAGTTGTGGCACACGGGCCTAGTTGCTCCGCAGCATGTGGGATCTTCCCAGACCAGGGCTCGAACCCGTGTCCCCTGCATTGGCAGGCAGATTCTCAACCACTGCGCCACCAGGGAAGCCCCCTGTGTATCTTTGAGGTGTTTTTTTTAAAGTATCCCCTTCAAATCTGTCAGCTCTTGTGAGCTCTTATTTGATCTCATTTCCCTCTCTTACCTAAGAGGTGAGCAATATCTTGAGTCCTTAATATTTAATATTTTCTCTTATTTTGTCACAGTTCTATCATACACTTTATATATAGACATAATATGACTGTATATAATATATATATAATATATGTCTGTATATATAATATACATATAATATATAATATACATATAATATATATTATAGATTTTTGTTCTTTGTAAAAATTTTTACAACCATACTACATGTGTATCTTTATACCTTGCTTTTTGCATTTAACATTATGTGTCTGAGATGTATTTATATTATTGCAAGTTGTAATTTACACATTTCCACTGCTGATATTCCATGGGATGAATAAACTGAGAAATTGATTCATCTATTCTGATATTAATGGACATTTGAATAGGTTTCAGTATTTTGCTATCACGAAGAATTCTGCTATAAATTGTCTTTATATCTTTTCCTGGATATGTGCAAGTTTTTCTCTAGGGTGCAAACCCAGGAGTGGATTGCTAAGTTTTAAGTATACACATTGTAAAACTTACTATATAAAGTGAGTTTCTTTCTCAAAATGGTTGTACTAATTTACATGCATGCAAGCAGTGTATAAGGCTTCCAGTTTTCTACACAATTGTCAATACTTGATGTTATCAATTTAAAAATTTTTTGTGTATTTAGTAACTTTGAATGGGTAAAAATAGTATTTCATTTATTTTGTTTGTTTTCATTGTTATTTTTGCATTTATTTGATTATCACTGTGGCTAATAAATTTTAGTTTTTATTTGCCATTAGGGTTTCTCCCTTTTATTAAGTACTTTCTCAGGTCTTTTGCTTATTTTTTCTTCTGAATTTGTCTTTGTTCATATTTGTTTAAAAAAGATTTAATATATACTTACACCAATCCATTTTAAGTTATATATATTTATACATGTTGCCAATAACTCCTTCCCATCTGTGGTTTGTCTTTTCAATATTTTACACAGAACTTTGATGAACATTACCCAGCCAAATTTACTTCTAGCATCCTAAATCATATTTTTTATGAACTTTATATAACTGAAATCAAAGAGTATGAGTGGTTTGTGTCTGTTTTGCTAATTGTATTGATAGTGTTGTAAGTAGTAGTAGTTCACTAATTGTCATTACTCTCTAATATTATATTGCATGAATATACGATCAATTATCCATCCATTCTAATGTTGAAAGATAGTTTTAAATTTGGGGCTATTCAAAATAATGTATCCATGAACATCCATGCACGTGTATTTGGGGAAGTTTGTATGTATGTGAGTGTGTGCATTTTTTTGTTAAGTATCTACCTAGGATTATTAATGCTGGGCCACAAGGTATGCATATGCTCAGCTTTATTAGATATTCCTAAACAATTTGTCAAAACAGTTGTATTAGTTAACACTACCACCAAGAGTGGGAGTTGTTCTAATCCTTGTCAACTCACTAATCTTTCTTTTCCTTTGTGATTTTAATCTGTATTGCCCTGATGCTTGATAACGATAATTCACATTTGGATATCTTTTTTTTTTTTTTTAACTGGAGCCTGCTGAAGTCCTTTTCCATTTTTATATTGGGTTGTCTGTTTCTTATTGACTTGCCAAAGTTCTGTTTGAAGCTCTCACTCATCTCACTAATGCTATGTTCATTTTGTTTTTATTCTTTATTCTATGTGTTTTATATTGGATAGTACTTAATTTACCTTTTCAAATTCACTAATCTTTTTTTGTAATAACAAATACGCTATCAAGCCCATACAGTGAATTTTTCATTTCATATAGTACAATCTTCATCTCTAGATATTTGATTTAGATCTTTTCCATATTATCCACGTCTCCACTTAATTTTTGAACATATGGAGTAGAGTTATAATCACTTTCAATATCTTTCTCTGTAAATTTTAATATCTGTGTCAGTTTGCAGTTGGTTTAAGATTGACTGATATTTATACTCATTATAGGTAATATTCTCCTGCTTCTTAGCTTGCCTGGTAATTTTTTTTATTATATGCCAGACATTGTGAATTTTACCTTGTTTGGCTCTGGACATTTTTTATTCATGTAAGTATTCTCATCTCTTGTGGTTCTTGTCCACAGTTAAGTTACTTGGAAACAGTTTAATAATGTCAAGTAGTGCTTTTTTTATAAAAAGTGAGACCTAAGTGTGCTCACTCTAAGGCTAATATTTCTCAACTGCTTATATAAGAGCCCTCTCTATACTCTACCCAATGCTCCAGGAATTCTAAAGTTCTCCATTCTGGTTTGTGGGGACAGGAACTCTCTCTGGCCCTGGGTGAACACTGGGTACTATTACACTGAATTCTTTTATGTGGACCTTTCCCAGTTTCTGGTAGTTTCCTCTCATGTTCGTGCTTACAAGTACTCAACTGAAAACTCAGTATGTCTCCTCCAAATGGCAAGTGTTGCTCTGGTGCAGCTCTCTCTACTCTGATTCCCTGTCCTATGAACTTTACCCCTCTTGGTTCATCTATTTCATCACCTCAGTCCAGGAGTTCACTGGGTTCCATCTGAGTTACTCTCTCTTCTGCTTCCTTAGAAGTGGCCTCAAATCTGTAGGCTAAAGCAATTGTAGCACTCACATGGCATTTTTTCTTTGTTTCTGGTCTCAGAATTACTCTCCTTAGTTGCTTGTTACAGGTTGAATTTTGTATTACAAAAAGATGTTTAAGTCCTAACCCTCAGTACATGAGAATGTGATCTTATTTGGCAATAGGTAAATGATCAAGTTAAAATGAGGTCTTTAGGGTGCGCCTTAATTTGATATGAATGGTGTTCATATAAAAATGGGATTTTGGACATAGACAGACATGTACAGAGGGAAGACATGAAGACACAGGAATAATGGCCTCTATAAATCAAGGAACACTTGAGGCTACAAAAAGCTAGGAAACAAGCCTGGAATAGTTCTTTCCCTCACAGCCCTCCAAAGGAAAACAACCCTATTGACACCTTGATTTTGAATTTCTGGTCTCCAGAACTTTGAGGCAGCAAAATTCTGTTGCTGAAGCCATCCAGTTTGATGGTTTGTTACAGAAGCCCCAGAAACCTAATACATTGCCATGTATTGTCTTATGCCCAATGTCTTTAAAATCATCACACACACACACACACACACACACACACTTTTTGCTTTTTTTCAATCAGGATCATAAATCTTGTCTTTGTTAATACATACTGACCAGAAGCAGAGTACTCTATCTACAAAATTTAATTGTGTTCTCTAACTCTTTATCAATTGTTTTAAACATATTTATCATAATTACTTTAAGGTTTATGTTGGAAAACTCCAATTCCTGAGTCTGTTATTGGCTCCTCGTTTTAGGCTTTTTTGGGTTTTATGCACACCTTTTGCTTTTCACTGTTAAATTGTTTATTTTGTTATTTTTTAATTTACAATCCATTTACCTACTAAAATTACCTATCTTCTATTCACTCCCTATGCCCTTATTTTACTTTTAAATCCATATATATATGGATTTATATATATATAAAAGCTTTTAATTTGAAAAGACTTTAGATTTACAGAAAAGTTACAAGGATAAAATAGTTTCTATATACGCTTCTAGTTTCTCCTATGGTTAGCATTCTATACAGCCATGGTTTGTTTGTCAAAACTAATATATTAACATTGGTATATTACTATCAACTAAAAACTCCAGATTTTGTTTAGAGAACAAGTTTTTTAAACATCTTTATTGGAGTATAATTGCTTTACAATGTTGTGTTAGTTTCTGCTGTATAACAAAGTTTCTGCTATATGTATACATATATCCCCATATTTCCTCCCTCATCTGTCTCCCTCCCACCATCCCTACACCACCTCTCTAGGTGGTAACAAAGCACTGAACTGATCTCCCTGTGCGATGCAGCTGCTTCCCACTAGCTATCTATTTCACATTTGGTAGTGTATATATGTCAATGCTACTCTTTCATTTCGTCCCAGCTTACACTTCCCCCTCTCCGTGTCATCAAGTCCATACTCTATGTCTGCGTCTTGAACCATGTCCTGCCTCTAGGTTCATCAGAAACTGGTTTTTTTTGTTTGTTTGTTTCTATATACATGTGTTAGCATATGGTATTTGTTTTTTTCTCTCTGACTTATTTCATTCTGTATGACAGACTCTAGGTCCATCCACATCACTTAAAATAACTTTGTTTCATTTATTTTCATGGATGAATAATGTTCCATTGTATAAATATGCCACATCTTTATCCATTCATCTGTTGATGGACACTTAGGTTGCTTCCATGTTCTGGCAATTGTAAATAGTGCTGCAATGAACATTGTGGTACATGACTCTTTTTGAATTATGCTTTTCTCAGGGTATATGCCCCATACTGGGATTTCTGGGTCATATGACAGTTCTATTTTTAGTTTTTTAAGGAATCTCCACACTGTCCTCTATAATGGCTGTATCAATTTACATTCCCAACAACAGTGCAGGAGGGTTCCATTTTGTCCACAACCTCTCCAGCATTTATTGTTTGTAGATTTTGATGACGGCCTATCTGACTGGTGTGAGGTGATGCCTTACTATAGTTTTGATTTGCATTTCTCTAATGATTAGTGATGTTGAGCAACCTTTCATGTGTTTGTTGGCAATCTATATATCTACTTTGGAGAAATGTCTGTTTAGATCTTCTGCCCATTTTTGGGTTGGGTTGTTTGTTTTATTGATATTGAGCTGCATGAGCTGCTTATATATTTTGGAGATTAATCATTCATCAGTTGCTTCATTTGCAAATATTTTCTCCCATTCTGAGGGCTGTCTTTTCATCTTCTTTATGCTTTCATTTGCTGTGCAAAAGTTTCATTAAGTCCCATTTGTTTCTTTTTGTTTTTATTTCCATTTCTCTAGGAGGTGGGTCAGAAAGGATCTTGCTGTGATTTATGTCATAGAGTGTTCTGCCTATGTTTTCCTCTAAGAGTTTTATAGTGTCTGGATTTACATTTAGGTCATTAATCCATCATGAGTTTATTTTTGAGTATGGTGTTAGGAAGTGTTCTAATTTCATTCTTTTAGATGTAGCTGTCCTGTCTTCCTGGCATCATTTATTGAAGAGGCTGTCTTTCCTCCATTGTATATTTTTGTCTCCTTTATCAATGATAAGGTGACCATATGTGCATGGGTTTATCTCTGGGCTTTCTATCCTGTTCCATTGATCTATATCTCTCTTTTTATGCCAATACCATACTGTCTTGATTACTGTAGCTTTGTAGTTTAGTCTGAAGTCAGGGAGTCTGATTCCTCCAGATCCATATTTCTTTCTCAGGATTGCTTTGCCTATTCAGGGTCTTTTGTGTTTCCATATAAATTGTGAAATTTTTTGTTCTAGTTCTGTGAAAAATGCCATTGGTAGTTTGAAAGGAATTATACTGAATCTGTAGATTGCTTTGGGTAGTATAGTCGTTTTCACAAAGTTGACTCTTCTAATCCAAGAACATGGTATATCTCTCCACCTGTTTGTATCATCTTTAATTACTTTCTTCAGTGTCTTATAGCTTTCTGCGTATACGTTTTTTGTCTCCTTAGGTAAGTTTATTCCTAGGTATTTTATTCTTTTTGTTGCAATGGTAAATGGGAGTGTTTCCTTAATTTCTCTTTCATATTTTTCATCACCAATGTATAGGAATGCAAGAGATTTCTGTGCATTAATTTTGTATCCTGCTAACTTACCAAATTCATTGATTAGTACTAGTAGTTTTCTAGTAGCATCTTTAGCATTCTCTACATAGAGTATCTTGACGTCTGCAAAGAGTGACAGCTTTAATTCTTCTTTTCTGCTTTGGATTCCTTTTATTTCTATTTCCTCTCTGATTGCTGTGTCTAAAACTTCCTAAACTATGTTGAATAATAGTGGTGAGAGTGGACATCCTTGTATTGTTCCTGATTTTAGAGGAAATGGTTTCAATTTTTCACCATTGAGAATGATGTTGGCTGTGGGTTTGTCATATATGACCTTTATTATGTTGAGGTAAATTCTCTCTATGCCTACTTTCTGGAGGGTTTTTATCATAAATCGGTGTTGAATTTTGTCAAAAGCTTTCTCTGCATCTATTGAGATTATCATATGGTTTTTACCTTTCAGGTTGTTAACATGGTGTATCACATTGATTGATTTGCATATATTGAAGAATCTTTGCATTCCTGGGATAAACTCCACTTGATCATGATGTATGATCTTTTTAATGTGCTGTTTGATTCTGTTTGCTAGTATTCTGTTGAGGATTTTTGCATCTATATTCATCAGTGATATTGGTCTGTAATTTTCTTTTTTTGTAGTATCTTTGTCTCGTTTTGGTATCAGGGTGATGGTGGCCTCATAGAATGAGTTTGGGAGTGTTCCTTCATCTGCAATTTTTTGGAAGAGTTTTAGAAGGATGGGGGTTAGCTCTTCACTAAATGTTTGATAGAATTCGCCTGTGAAGCCATCTGGTCCTGGACTTTTGTTTGTTAGAAGATTTTTAATCACAGTTTCAATATCAGTGCTTGTGGCTGGTTTCTTTATATTTTCTATTTCTTCCTGGTTCAGTCTCGGAAGGCTGTGCTTTTCTAAGAATTTGTGTATTTCTTCCAGGTTGTCCATTCATTTGGCATATAGTTGCTTGTAGTAATCCCTCATGACTCTTTGTATTTCTGCAGTGTCTGTTGTTGCTTCTCCTTTTTCACTTCCAATTCTGTTGATGTGAGTCTTCTCCCTTTTTTTCTTGATGAGTCTGGCTTGGCTAGTGGTTTATCAATCTTGTTTATCTTCTCAAAGAACTTGCTTTTAGTTTTATTGATGTTTGCTATTGTTTACTTCATTTCTTTTTCATTTACTTCTGATCTTATCTTTATGATTTCTTTCCTTCTGCTAACATTCAGGGTTTTTTTCCTAATTGCTTGAGGTGTAAGGTTACATTGTTTATTTGAGATTTTTCTTATTTCTTGAGATAAGATTGTATTGCTATAAACTTCCCTCTTTGAACTGCTTTTGCTCCATCACATAGGCTTTGTATCATGGTGTTTTCATTGTCATTTGTTTCTAGGTATTTTTTGATTTCCTCTTTGATTTCTTCAGTGATGTCTTGGTTATTTAGTAGTGTACTGTTTAGCCTCCATGTGTTTGTATTTTTTACAATTTTTTTCCTGTTGTTGATATCTAGTCTCATAGCATTGTGGTGAGAAAAGAACTTGATACGATTACAATTTTCTTAAATTTACCAATGTTTGATATGTTACCCAAGATAGCTATCCTGGAGAATGTTCCATGAGCACTTGAGAAGAAAGTATATACTGTTGTTTTGGGATGGAATGTCCTATAAATATCAATTAAGTCCATCTTGTTTAATGTGTCATTTAAAGCTTGTGTTTCCTTATTTCACTTATTGTGTTGTTCATCATTTGTTTGTTTGCTTTTAGTTCTTCTAGATTCTTGTTAAATGTTTCTTGTATTTTCTCCATTCTATTTTCAAGATTTTTGATCATCTTTACTATCATTACTCTGAATTATTTTTCCGGTAGACTGCCTATTTTCTCTTCATTTGTTTGGTGTGGTGGGTTTTTACCTTGCTCCTTCAACTGCTGCATATTTCTCTGTCTTCTTATGTTGCTTAACTTACTGTGTTTGGGGTGTCCTTTTCGCAGGCTGCAGATTTGTAATTCCTGATGTTTATTGGTGTCTGCCCCAGTGGGTAAGGTTGGTTCAGTGGCTTGTGTAGGCTTCCTGGTGGAGGGGACTGGGGCCTGTGTTCTGGTGGGTGGGGCTGGATCTTGTCTTTCTTCTGGGCAGGGCTGCATCAGATGGTGTTTCTTCTGGTGCCTGTGAACTTAGTATGATTGAAGGCAGCCTCCCTGCTAATGGACGGTGTTGTGTTCCTGTCTTGCTAGTTGTTTGGCATGGTGTTTCCAGCACTGGAGCTTGCTGGCGTTGAGTGGAGCTGGGTCTTAGTGTTGAGATGGAGATCTCTGGGAGAGATCACCAATTGATATTACGTGGAGCAGGGAAGTCTCTGGTGGTCCAATATCCTGAACTTGGCTCTCTCACCTCAGAGACTCAGGCCTGACACCAGGCCAGAGCACCAAGACCCTGTCAGCCACATCCTCAGAAGAAAAGGGAGAAAAAAAAGAAAGAAAAAATAATAAATAAATAATTTTTAAAAATATTAAAATAAAAGATTATTTAAAAAAGAGCAACCAAAACAATAAACAAATCCACAAATGGCATTAAGTGCTAAAAACTATACTATGATAAACATAAAAATCTGAAACAAGTCAGTCGCATACAGCAAACCCCAAGTCTATAGTGCTCCCAAAGTTCACTGCCTCAATTTTGGGTTGATTCGTTGTCTATTCAGGTATTCCACAGATGCAGGGTACCTCAAGTTGATTGTGGTGGTTTAATTCACTGCTCCTGAGTCTGCACGGAGAAAGTTTCCTTTCTCTTCTTTGTTTGCACAGCTCCTGGGCTTCGGCTTTGGTTTTAGCCCCACTTCTGGGTGTAGGTTTCTTTCAGGCTTCTGTTCCCTCCCAGACAGGACAGGTTTAAAGTGTGGCTGATTAGGGGGCTCTGGCTCACTCATGCTAGGGGGGAGGGATAAGTATAGTAGCTATAATTGGAATGCGGGGCAAGCCTGTGATGGCAGAGCCCAGTGTGACATTGTAACAGCCTGAGATGCACCATGTGTTCTCCCAAGGAAGTTGTCCCTGGATCACAGGACCCTGGCAGTGGTGGTCTGCACAGGGCTCCTGGGAAGGGGGGGGCAGGAAGTGACCTGTGCTTGCACACAGGACTCTTGGTGGCCACAGCAGCAGCATTAGAGTTTCATGTCCGTCTCTGGGGTCCAAGCTGATAGCTGTGGCTTGTGCCTGTCTCTGGAGCTCCTTTAGGCAATGCTCTGCCTCTTGTGGGAAGACAGGGAAGGAATCCCCTCTCTTCACGCACAAGGAAACAATGGTTTCTTGCCTCTTAGGCAGGTCCAGACTTTTTCTTGGACTCCCTCCTTGCTAGCTGTGGCACACTAGCCCCCTTCAGGCTCTCTTCACCCAGCCAACCCCAGTCCTCTCCCTGGGATCTGAACTCCAAAGCCCGAGCCTCAGCTCCCAGCCATCTCCCAGACTGGTAGGTGAGCAGACAAGCCTCTCGGGCTGGTGAGTGGTGGTCGACACCCATCCTCTGTTCAGGAGTCTCTCCGCATTGCTCTCTGCACACCTGTGGCTGCACTCTCCTCCATGGCTCCGAATTTTCCCCTCCACCCACCCACCATCAACACCCATGAAGGGGCTTCCTAATGTGTGGAAACTTTTCCTCCTTCATGGCTCCCTCCCAGAGATGCAGGTCTTGTTCCTATTTTTTGTCTCTTTTTTCTTTTGGCCTACCCAGGTATGTGGGATTTTCTTGCCTTTTGGTAAGTCTGAAGTCTTCTGCCAGCATTCAGTAGGTGTTCTGTAGGGGTTGTTCCACATGTAGATGTATTTTTGATGTATTTGTGGGGAGGAATGTGATCTCTACATCTTACTCCCCCGCTGTCTTGAAAGTCCACCTTTTTTTTCCACTAATGTCCTTTTTTGTTCCAGGATCTGATCCAGGCTTCTGTTTTATATTTAACATATATAAATTTTAATAGCTATTTTAAAGTCCATCTCTGCTTATTCCTGTATCTGTGACATTCCTCAATCAATTTCTGTTGACTCATTTTTCTTATTATTAGCCACAAGATCCTACTTTTCCATAAATCTAATACATTTTAAAATCATACCATTATATTGTTGATGCCACATTGTAGACTGTAGAATGTTTCTTTCTTTAAAGATTGTTTTTTATTTTCCTCTATAAGTCATCAGCTTACTTGCCACCCAATCTTGATCTGTTCCATGCTTGGCTTTAGGCTTCTTTATTGTGGGCCTAGGGTAGCCTTTACTTTAGATATGTTCCTTATTTTTAAAGCATGGCATTTCTGGTCTCCCACATGAAGTCATATTTTTGACATCTTTCCATCCTGGCCATTTGTGACTCCAAATTCTCCTACTCTTGTACAACCAACAGCATTTCTGTTTAACATCAAGCAGCTTTCTTCTGCATGGCCTTGAAAATTCTCCCCTGCACATGCACAGTTTAATATTTGGTCACAGGTCCTACCTGACTTCTTTAATATTTCCCAGGTTTCTTCTCTACCTGTCATCTGCTTTCTGTTAACCTGTTTGAATTGAATTCATTTCAACAGCTCTTATCTATTTTCCCTCAACCAGCTACAAACATACATAGGCATATGTGTGTGTGTGTATACATATATATATACACATATATATACACAATTATGTATATTTGAATACATTATTACTATTATCTTGAACAGATTGTTATCTGTTAGATCTGTTGAGAATAAGAAAAAAAGTTTTTCTTTTACTTTCACTTATTCCTTCTCAGATGTTCTTCCTTTCTTTATGTAAGTATGAGTTTCTGAACTATATCATTCGTCTTCTCTCTAAAGAACTTATTTTAACATTTCTTGCAAGGCAGATCTCCTGGTAACAAATTCCTTCAGTTTCTGTTTGCTGAGAAAGTCTTCATTTTTCCTTCACTTTTGAAAGATAAGTTCATAGGGATTCAGAATTCTAGGTTGGTCTTTTTTCTTTTTCTTTTTGTATTTCTCTCCATATTTAAAAAAATTCCTTAGAGTCCGTGTATTCAGATACAGCACTACTGGGGATTAGGACTTCAGTTATGAATTTTGTGTGGACACAGTCTGTAACACAAAGTATCCATGAACCTAATGAGACATGATAATGCTGAAGACTTAAAAGTGTAACAGCCTCCTCAGCTTCCAGACACTTTAGTCCCTTTTCCTCTCAAAAAATTAGTAAGCTGTGTTCCTCTCTCTCTACAACTTACCAAGAAATAGCTAGTTTCATAAAAAGTCTTCTGGCATATTGTAACTAAAAGTCACTTAGATAAATCCTGGGAATTTCAAATAAAGTATTGTCCTGGAGGAGGAAAGAATTTTGGTAAGATTTATCTTTAAGCCACACCAAGTAAGGAGCTGCTTATTTCTCCTCTCTGTGGGCCTTGAAAGAGATGTGTACAATTTACTCAGATTGTTATTTTTGTCTTGCTTTGGTTATTATACAACACAACACCTAAGCCCTACAGAAAAATATGTAAAACACTAATATTATAATAATGCAATCACAAAAGAGAAAAAGATGGACCAGAATCGAGTTGAAAAGGCTATAGCCATAATGAAATTTTAAATATATTCTTTGAGACCTTTTGTTTTTATTTGTACATATTTTAAATATGTAGAATTAGTTATACACTCAACATCAAATTTTATAGATGTTGTTTCACACAACTTCACTATGATATAGTTACTGATGGAAGAGTAAAGAGTATTAACTCTAGAAGGGTAACAAAAGGAGGGCATTCACAAGGTACAAATTATTTCCAAGACTGTGTAAATTAATCATGATTTTTCACGAGCTATTTTTCATTTTTCTGTGCAATGCTGATAAAATATCTTATATTTCTGTAAATAAATGTGTTGTTTTTCTCTAGGTTTATACTAACGCGTGCTAGTGACAGATTATGAATGCCACCATTCCCTGTCTGAATTTCACTACATTTGCATTTTGATTTACAGAAACCCACATAAGTTCAGCATTGGGTAGACAATTCAAACTTACTTAAACATAATATTGCATTAATATATTTTTTATTATCAAAATTGAAAAAAATTTAATTCTTTATAGGCAGGCAAAGTGAAGAGTAATCATATAATGCATATGACTCATATCTACTATAGATACACATTTGTTATCCTTAATACCCAGTAGTTTCAGGTGATAACTGGAAACTGAAATTTTTTTTGACCTTTCTATATTTAGTTAATGTGTCAAATAGACACAGTTCTCTGGATCTCAAATAGATTGAACAAATTATAATATCTCAGTATTCATTATTTAGCAAAGTCTTTAGATATTCCAATGCACCTAAATGTGGCAATCATTTTGGCTCAATTTTTCCTATTCAAATAATTTGTAGCTTTTTGAGGAAAATTAGTCCTAGTAACTTACCATAATAAATTTAGCTTTTAAAAGATTAAAATTTAATGGTTAAAATCTTGATGTAAAAAGATTGTTTTTCTTTTCATTTAAAAAAATTTTGTTTATAGCAAAGCAAAGCTAATATATTATTGTGACCCATATTATCAAAGAACAACTCGACCATCTGGTTTTCTAACAGATGGTAAATATTTAATAAGGGAATGCCCCATACAGTCTCCAGTTATTAAATATAAGTGATTACATTTGTTCAATATCCTTCCTGCTTATTCTCAGTGTTCATGTCTCGGCAGTATGCTGTGACACAGACAAAAACTTTTAATTCTGTTATTTACACATAAAAATCAGGAAGATGTATTCCAGAGTAAGATAATTTTATTAGCTAAACAAAATGTTAAGTGCACAGTGACTTGACTTGGGAATTAGATTTTTTTTTTAATGCCAAAAACTTGTTTGAATATGATCCATTAGTAAAATGAACATGGCTAAATTCCAAATTATTTTTTCTTCTGTACTGTCATTCAGCTAATCTGGAACATGCTGACAATGGAGTGACCCATTTTAAGAATGCTCTAGCCTTCTGAACAATAATAAATTATGGTAAGACTTTTCTTAGGGAAAAAAAATGTATGTTAGCATTTAAATCTCCAGTGTAATTAAAACACCATGGATTATCTTACTTTTAAGTTTCATTCTAATAATAAGTTGATCAATACTGATGAAACAAGACGTGATCACACTCCCAACTGTGCTGCAGCACTAGAAATAAGATTTTCTCAAGCTCAAATGTCCATAGATTTCTGTCTACTCTCGAAAGATTTAGACATTACATA
Organism: Phocoena phocoena; assembly: GCF_963924675.1. Classification (NCBI taxonomy): domain Eukaryota; kingdom Metazoa; phylum Chordata; class Mammalia; order Artiodactyla; family Phocoenidae; genus Phocoena; species Phocoena phocoena. The sequence goes on from NC_089225.1 coordinate 66,712,784, forward strand.
TGCAATTTGGATGTTTTTTATAGTGCATTCAATGTTATTAAAATATTCTTAACTACCAGGAGCACAGTAGATGATAATCAATGGCAAAGAAAAAAGGTGATGGGGTGACAAGTATATTCAGCAAGGTTATTTCTAATATATTCAGTAAAGTATTATAGGAAACATGAAAAGATCAAGTTAGGACTTGGCCCTACTAATGACTGGCCTGGGCTTCTTACTGTATCACTGCATGTTTCCTCAGATGAAAAATGATGGAGAAGATTAAGATAACATTTTATGGCTTGTTTCATTTATTCAACAAGTTTTTTCATTTATTTATATTTTCATGGAAATATATTTGACTATATGTAACCTACATATGTAAGTTATGTAAATTTCAGGTTTAAAACATGTTGATCTGATACAGTTATATATTTTGATATGATTGTTGCTGTAGTGATAGCACCCATATCACCTCACAAAATTATCATATCTTTTTTCAACAAGTATTTTTTAATTGCATGTGTCAATCCAGAACTTGTATATTTCTAGCACAAATTTTTCTAGAAAAATGCTATAAAAATGTTCCATCATGGCTAAAAAAGTAGGGTATATTTTTACTTGAGAATGAATAATATGCTTTATGCTATTGTACCTTATATACATTTTACCTCGGAAAATGTGTATTTTTATACTTTAGTGCTTCTGATTCACTGTTACATTTCACGGAAACTATGGATCTTTTCAGAACATTTGCAGATTCTAATGTTCTCGAATAGGACCTAAGTAGAACTGTGTCTCATCTCATCTTGTAACCTGTCATTTCTGGAAATGCATTCACCATAATAATTTTATTCCTAAATCTAATAAATAGTACTCAAAAAACATATTCACTGAAGGTGTTTACACATATACTTCGTTTTATTGTGCTTCGCTTTATTGCATTTTAGAGATATTGTGTTTTTCACAAATTGAAAGTTTGTGGCAACCCTGTGTCCAGCGAGTCTATCAGCACTATTTATCCAATGGCGTTTACTCCTTTAGTTTCTCTGTGTCATCTTTTGGTAATTCTCTCAATATCTCAAATGTTTTCATTACTATTATATTTGCTATTATGATCGGTAATGTTTAATGTTACTACTATCACTCCTTAAAGGCTCAGAAAACAATTAGCATTTTTTAGCAATAAAGAATTTTTTAAATTTAACATCCTTATTGGAGTATAATTGCTTTACAATGTTGTGCTACTTTTTGCTGTATAACAAAGTGAATCAGCTATATGTATACATATATCCCCATCTCCCCTCCCTCCCACCGTCCCTATCCCACCCCTCTAGGTGGACACAAAGCACTGAGCTGATCTCCCTGTGCTATGCAGCTGCTTCCCACTAGCTATCTATTTTAATTTTGGTAGTGTATATATGTCCATGCCACTCTCTCACTTCGTCTCAGCTTACCCTTCCCCCTTGCCATGTCCTCAAGTCCATTTTCTATGTCTGTGTCTTTATTCCTGTCCCACCCCTAGGTTCAGAACCATTTTTCTTTTTTTTTAGATTCCACATATATGTGTTGGCATATGGTATCTGTTTTTCTCTTTCTGACTTACTTCACTCTGTATTACAGACTCTAGGTCCATCCACCTCACTACACATAACTCAATTTCGGTTTTTTTTATGACTGAGTAATATTCCATTGTATATATGTTCCACATGATCTATATCCATTCATCTGTCGACAGACATTTAGGTTGCTTCCATGTCCTGGCAATTGTAAATACTGCTGCAGTGAACATTGTGGTACATGACTCTTCTTGAATTATAGTTTTCTCAGGGTATATACCCAGTAGTGGGATTTCTGGGTTATATGGTAGTTCTATTTTTAGTCTTTTAATGAATCTCCATACTGTTCTCCATAGTGGCTGTATCAATTTACATTCCCACCAACAGTGCAAGAGGGTTTCCTTTTCTCCACACCCTTTCCAGCATTTATTGTTTGTAGACTTTTTGATGATGGCCATTCTGACTGATGTGAGGTGATACTTTATTGTAATTTTAACTTGCATTTCTCTAGTGATTAGTGATATTGAGCATCCTTTCATGTGTTTATTGCCTATCTCTATATCTTCTTTGGAGAAATGTCTATTTAGATCTTCTGCACATTTTGGGGTTGGTTTGTTTGTTTTATTGGTATTGAGCTGCATGAGCTGCTTGTATATTTTGGATATTAATCCTTCATCAGTTGCTTCATTTGCAAATATTTTCTCTCATTCTGAGGGTTGTCTTTTCTTCTTGTTTATGGTTTCGTTTGCTGTGCAAAAGTTTCATTAGGTCCCATTTGTTTCTTTTTGTTTTTATTTCCATTTCTCTAGGAGGTGGGTCAGAAAGGATCTTGCTGTGATTTATGCCAAAGAGTGTTCTTCCAATGTTCTTCTCTAAGAGTTTTATAGTATCTGGCCTTACATTTCGGTCTTTAATCCATTTTGAGTTTATTTTTGTGTATGGTGTTACAAAGTGTTCGAATTTCATTCTTTTCCATGTAGCTGTCCAGTTTTCCCAGCACCACTCATTGAAGAGGCTGTCTTTTCTCCATTGTACATTCTTGCCTCCTTTATCAAAGATAAGGTGACCATATGTGCATGGGTTTATCTCTAGGCTTTTTATCCTTTTCCATTGGTCTATATTTCTGTTTTTGTGTCAGTACCATATTATCCTGATTATGTAGCTTTGTAGTAGAGTCTGAAGTCTGGGAACCTGATTCCTCCAGCTCCGTTTTTCTTCCTCAAGTTTGCTTTGACTATTCGGGGTCTTTTGTGTTTCCATACAAATTGTGAAAATTTTTGTTCTAGTTCTGTGAAAAATGTCATTGGTAGTTTGATAGGGATTGCATTGAATCTGTAGATTGCTTTGGATAGTACAGTAATTTTCACAATGTTGATTCTTCCAACCTAAAAACATGGTATATCTCCCCATCTGTTTGTATCATCTTTAATTTCTTTCATCAATGTCTTATAGTTTTCTGCATACATGTTTTTTTCTCCTTAGGTAGGTTTATTCCTAGGTATTTTATTCTTTTTGTTGCAATGGTAAATGGGAGTGTTTCCTTAATTTCTCTTTCAGATTTGTCATCATTAGTGTATAGGAATGCAAGATTTCTGTGCATTAATTTTGTATCCTGCTACTTTACCAAATCCACTGATTAGCTCTAGTAGCTTTCTGGTAGAAACTTTAGGATTCTCTATTTATTGTATCAAGTCATCTGCAAACAGTGAGAGTTTTACTTCTTCTTTTCTGATTTGGATTCTTTTTATTTCCTTTTCTACTCTGATTGCTGTGGCTAAAACTTCCAAACAGATATTTATCTTGAATAATAGTGGTGTTAGTGGGCAACCTTGTCTTATTCCTGATCTTACTGGAAATGGTTTCAATTCTTCACCATTGAGAATGATGTTGGCTGTGGGTTTGTCATATATGGCCTTATTATGTTGAGGTAGGTTCCCTCTATGCCTATTTTCTGGAGACATTTTATCATAAATGTGTGTTGAATTTTGTCGAAAGCTTTTTCTGCATCTATTGAGGTGATCATATGGTTTTCTCCTTCAATTTGTTAATATGGTGTATCACATTGATTGATTTGTGTGTATTGAAGAATCCTTGCATTCCTGGGATAAATCCCACTTGATCATGGTGTATGATCCTTTTAATGTGCCGCTGGATTCTGTTTGCTTGTATTTTGTTGAGGATTTTTGCATCTATGTTCATCAGTGATATTGGCCTGTATATTTCTTTGTGACATCTATGTCTGGTTTTGGTATCAGGGTGGTGGTGGCCTCGTAGAATGACTTTGGGATTATTCCTGCCTCTGCTATATTATAGAAGACTCTGTGAAGGATAGGTGTTAGTTCTTCTCTAAATGTTTGAAAGAATTTGCTTGTGAAGCCATCTTGTCTGGGGCTTTTGTTTGTTGGAAGATTTTTAATCACAGTTTAAATTTCAGTGCTTGTGTTTGGTCTGTTTATATTGTCTATTTCTACCTGGTTCAGTCTCAGAGCGTTGTGCTTTTCTAAGAATTTGTCTGTTTCTTCCAGGTATGCATTTTATTGGCCTATAGTTACTTGTGGTAATCTCTCATGATTCTCTGTATTTCTACATTGTCAGTTTTTACTTCTCCTTTTTCATTTCTAATTCTGTTGATTTGAGTCTTCTATTTTTTTCTTGATAAGTTTGGCTAATGGTTTTTTAATTTTGTTTTTTTCCTCAAAGAACAAGCTTTTAGTTTTATTGATCTTTGCTATTGTTTCCTTCATTTCTTTTACATTTATTTCCAATATGATCTTTATGGTTTCTTTCTATCTGCTAACTTTGGGTTTTTGTTCTTCTTTCTCTAATTGCTTTAGGTGTAAGCTTACATTGTTTATTTGAGATTTTTCTTGCTCTTTAGGTAGCATTGTATTGTTATAAATTTCCCTCTTAGAACTGCTTTTGCTGCATCTCATAGGTTTTGGGTCATCATGTTTTCATTGTCATTTGTTTCTAGGTATTTTTTCACTTCCTCTTTGCTTTCTTCAGTGATCTCTTGATTATTTAGTAATGTATTGTTTAGCCTCCATGTGTTTGTACTTTTTACAGTTTTTTTCCTGTAATTGATACCTAGTCTCATAGTGTTTTGGGCGGAAAAGATACTTGATATGATTTCAATTTTCTTAAATTTACCAAGGCTTTATTTGTGACCCAAGATATGATCTATCCTGAAGAATGTTCCATGAGCACTTGAAGGGAAAGTGTATTCTGTTGTTTTTGGGTGGAATGTCCCATAAATATCAGTTAAGTCCATCTTGTTTAATGTGTCATTTAAAGCTTGTGTTCCCTTATTTATTTTCATTTGGGATGATCTGTCCATTGGTGAAAGTGGGTGATAAATTCCCCCACTATTATTGTGTTACTGTCAATTTCCCCTTTTATGGCTGTTAGCATTTACCTCATGTATTGAGGTGCTCATATGTTAGGTGCATAAATATTTACAATTGTTGTATCTTCTTCTTGGATTGATCCTTTGATCATTATGTAGTGTCCTTCTTTTTCTCTTGTAACAGTCTTTGTTTTAAAATCTATTTTGTCTGATAGGAGAATTGCTACTCCAGCTTTCTTTTGATTTCCATTTGCATGGAATATCTTTCTCCATCTCCTCCCTTTCAGTCTGTATGTGTCCCTAGGTCTGAAGTGGTTCTCTTGTAGACAGCATATGTACAGGTCTTGTTTTTGTGTCCATTCAGCCAGTCTATGTCTTTTGCTTGGAGCATTTAATCCATTTACATTTAAGGTATTTATCAATATGTATGTTCCTATTACCTCTTTCTTAATTGTTTTGGTTTTTTTTTTTCTAGCTCTTTTCCTTCTCTCTTTTCCTTTCCTTCCTTCCTTTAGCATTTGTTGTAACGCTGGTTTGGTGGTGCTGAATTCTCTTAGCTTTTGTTTGTCTGTAAAGTTTTTAATATCTCTGTCGAATCTTAATCAGATCCTTGCTGGGTAGAGTAATCTTGGTTGTAGGTTTTTCCCTTTCATTACTTTATATATGTCCTGCCACTCCCTTCTGTCTTGCACAGTTTCTGCTAAAAGGTTGGCTGTTAACCTTATGGGGATTTCCTTGTGTGTTATTTGTTTTTTCTCCCTCGCTGCTTTTAATATTTTTTCTTGGTATTTAATTTTTGATAGTTTGATTAATATGTCTTGGCGTGTTTCTCCTTGTATTTATCCTATATTGGAATCCCTGAGCTTCCTGGAATTGATTGACTATTTCCTTTCCCATGTTATGGAAATTTTCAGTTATAATCTCCTCAAATATTTTCCCCAACCGTTTCTTTTTCTCTTCTTCTGGGACCCTTATAATTTAAATATTGGTGTGTTTAATTTTATACAGAGATCTCTGAGACTGTCCTCAATTCTTTTCATTCACTTTTCTTTATTCTGCTCTGTGGTAGTTATTTCCACTATTTTATCTTCCAGGTCACTTATCTGTTCTTCTGCCTCAGTTATTCTGCTATTGATTCCTTCTAGAGAATTGTTAATTTCGTTTATTGTGTTGTTCATCATTGTTTGTTTTCTTTTAGTTTTTCTAGGTTCTTTTTAAATGTTTCTTGTATTTTCTCCATTCTATTTTCAAGATTTTGGATCACCTTTACTATCATTACTCTGAATTGTTTTTTAGGTAGGCTGCCTATTTCCTCTTCATTTGTTTGGTGTGGTGGGTTTTTACCTTGCTCCTTCATCTGCTGCATATTTCTCTGTTTTTCCATTTTGCTTATCTTATTGTGTTTGGGGTCTCCTTTTCACACGTTACATGTTCGTAATTCCTGTAGATTTTGGTGTCTGCCCCCAGTGGGTAATATTGGTTCAGTGGCTTTTGTAGACTTCCTGGTGGAGGGGGCTGGTGCCTGTGTTCTTGTTGATAGGGCTGGAATTTGTCTTTCTGGTGGGCAGGGCTGCATCCAGTGGTGTGTTTTGGGGTGTCTGTGAGCTTAATATGATTTTTGGTAGTCTCTCTGCTAATAGGTGGCCTTGTGTTCCTGTCTTGCTAGTTGTTTGGCATGGTGCATCTAGCACTGGAGCTTGCTGGCCATTGGGTGGAGATGGGTCTTAGTGTTGAGATGGAGATCTCTGGGAGAGCTCTCACAGATTGATATTACATGGGACCTGGAGGTCTCTGGTGGCCCAGTGTTCTGAACTTGGCTTTCCCACCTCAGAGGCTCAGGCCTGACACCAGACCGGAGCACCAAGACCCTGTCAGCCACACAGCTCAGAAGAAAAGGGAGAAAAAAAAGAAAGGAAAAATAATAAAAAATCAAAATAAAAAAATAAAATTATTAAAATAAAAAAATAAAGAAAATTATTAAAATAAAAAAGTAATAATAATAAAAAAAAGAAGGCAACCTAACTAATAAAGAAATCCACTGATCATAACAAGCCCTAAAACCTATGCTAAGATAAACAGAAAAATCAGAAACAAGTCAATCGCAGACAGCAAACCCCAAGTCTAGAGTGGCTCCCTAAGTCCACTGTCTCAATTTGAGGATGATTAATTGTCTATTCAGGTATCCCACAGATGCAGGGTACCTCAAGTTGACTGTGGGGATTTAATCTACTACTCTTGAGGCTCTAGGGAGAGATTTCCCTTTCTCTTCTTTGTTCACACAGCTCCTGGCTTCAGCTTTGGTTTTGGCCCCACCTCTGTGTGTAGATCGCCCTCAGGCATCTGTTCCCCAGTGGCTAATTAGGGGGCTCTTGCTCACTCATGTCAGGCGGAGGGAAGAGTATGGTAGTTATAATTGGAATGCGGGGCCGAGCCCGGTGTGACATTGCAACAGCCTGAGGCATGCCGTGTGTTCTCCTGGGAAGTTGTCCTTGGATCACAGGACCCTGGCTGTGGTGGGCTGTACAGTTTCCCGGGGGGGGGGGCAGGGGAGTGTGAATAGTGATCTGTGTTTGCACACAGGATTCTTGGTGGCCGCAGCAGCAGCATTAGAGTTTCATGCTTGTCTCTGGAGTCCGAGTGATAGCCATGGCTTGTGCCCATCTCTGGAGCTTGTTAGGCAGTGCTCTGCCTTTTGTGGGAAGACAGTGAAGGAATCCTCTCTCCTCACACATCCAGAAAAAATGGTCTCTTGCCTCTTAGGCAGGTCCAGACTTTTTCCTGGACTCCCTCCTTGCTAGCTGTGGCACACTAGCCCCCTTCAGGCTGTCTTCACGCAGCCAACCCCAGTCCTCTCTCTGGGATCTGACCTCTGAAGCCCAAGCCTCAGCTCCCAGCCCACTCCCAGCCTGGCAGGTATGCAGATAAGCCTCTCAGACTGGTGAGTGCTGGTTGGCACCAATCCTCTGTGTGGGAATCTCTCCACTTTGCCCTCTGCACCCCTGTTGCTGTGCTCTCCTCCGTGGCTCCAAAACATCCTCCCTGCCCACCCCCTGTCTCCACCAGTGAAGGGGCTTCCTAGTGTGTGGAAACATTTCCTCTTTCACAGCTTGCTCCCAGAGGTAGAGCTCCAGTCCCTATTCTTTTTTCTCTGCTTTTTGTTTTTTCTTTTGGCCTAGCTAGGTACGTGGGGATTTTCATGACTTTTGGGAAGTCTGAGGTTTCTGCCAGTGTTCAGTAGGTGTTCTGTAGGAGCTGTTCCACATGTAGATGTATTTTTGATGTATTTGTGGGGATGAAGGTCATCTCCATGTCTTACCCCTCCGCCATCTTGAAGGTCCCCTCAATAAAGTTTTTAATTTAAGGTATGTACATTGTTTTTTAGACATATGTTATTGCATAATTAATAGACTACAGTGTAGAATAAACATAACTTTCATATGCACTGGAAAACCAAAATATTTGTGTAACTTGCTTTATTGTGATATTTTCTTTGTTGTGGTGACTAAAACTGAACCCACAATATCTCTGAGGTATGCCTGTACTTTTCATATAATTACAGCTTATTCTAAGTAATTACATTTAATAATACAAAAATAACATTTTATGACTTTCATCAGTAGTTCAGAAATGCCATTTCAAATGAATGAAGCTCTGCTTTGAAAATGTTATACTCATTTTATACTCTGATAATGATGAGTTATTTGACATATCACAGACTGATCAACTAAATCAACTTTTTTAGGCCTTAGAAATTGACACTTACTATTTAGTCTTATCGTGTTTTCATAAGTCTTATTTACTATGAATAGAAAAGGAAGTTCAGAGTCAAAGCTCTTCTGAAATGGTAGAAATTCTATAAGAATTACCCTCAGAGAAGACCATTCTGAGAGATTTTTAAATAAGTTTTGCTTATCTCTCCATTAAGAAAGAAATCTCCAATGTTCCAACATTGTTCACATATCACAAAAGTTAAATCACAATTTTCTTCCTTTACATTCCCCTTTTATTTTTTTGTGGTATGTAAATATGACTCCGTAGTAATGTGTGAAAAATAAGTAAAATATAACCTGCAGGTTATTTGCTTTGAACAATTCAGAGACTTTGGCATCAACTCTCAATCCTAGATCCTCATTAATCAGTAAATTGAGCTATCTCATTTTGTTTAATTTTATTTTAAAAATAACAAATTGAATTGACAATTTTCAACATTTACAATATAATCTGAAAGAGATGCCTTGCAAATAAAAGTATATAAAACTGGCCTAACAATTATGATCATCCCAGTGTCACTGGAATTGAATGACTTGGGGATTACTCACAGCAAAAACAAAAGGAACATTACTAGTGGCTGGTATTTAAATTTTTTTCCCAGGAAGATCCTTGTTCTTTGTTTTTTGTGAATGGAAACAAGCAAACAATACTCAATGTGTCCTACGATTGGTCATTTACTTATGTAGCATCCATAGTTAGCTTTCCATATCCATTTTCATTGTACCCTGAGGGACCCTATGTTTGTTTCTCTCTCTGGCTTTTATATATTTAAATTAGATAAAAACAATGTTATGGCTATTCATTTTAAAATATTATTTTTTCCAAATGACATTTGTAAAGGAAAAAGTATTTAAGTTTAAAATATGTCCAAATATCTTGAATTTATGCCAAAGTTAGTGACCTCTGAGAGTGTTTATTTGGACCTAATAGATTTAACCTCTCCAAAATGATAAGACAACAGTTTGGTATTTTATATGCTCAAAGTCAAGGCATAGTTGTTATTTTACTAAGATCTATAAATAAAAATGAACAATACAACTTTCCAGAATATCATGTAAATTAGCAGTAAGTTGCAGCTATTGAAACTCTTTCTTGAGGCAGAGTGGGCCTCATTTCTGTTCATTCAAAGGTGTAAATTAGCTATTTGTAGAAAAACCCAATCATAAAATACATAGAAACAAATAAACAAAAACACCAAAAAACCAACAAAGGAAAAAAAGTGGGATAAGAGGACTTTTTTAAAAATTAGAAACTGTGTAAACTTCAAAAACTAAAAAGTTTTATGTAAAATAAAACTTTAAAACTAAACAAATATGTATAGTTTTTATGGTAATCATAGTTTCATAAAGTAGTTTTAAAATAAATATAAAATTGAAAAAAATTAAATAACACCTCATATTTCCAAAAACAAACAAGAAATTAACAAAATACTTGGAGTAATAAGGCAATCTATTGTATGCATGAAACAACAGAGGGGGATGTTCCTTTAAAAGAATCAATTTTAAATAGAACTCTAATAAATTAGATATGAAACCCCCCAAAGAACACTGATTAGTTTTAATCAGTAGAAGTAATACGAACCAAGAAAAAAAGAGAAAAAGTGTAAGAAAATTACATAATCAATCCTGGAGATACTGGAAAAGAAAATGAAAAAATGAACAAAATAAGGAAAATATTAAAGAAATAATAAAATGAAACTTCCTAGAACTGAGAGAGATTACAAATTGAAGGTGTCCACCAAGTTATCAGAATTATAACTGGACAAAACCTCTCACCAAGATACAACATTACAAAATTTTAAATCATAAGCAGAAAAAGTCCAATGCCTTTTGTTTGTGGGTGGTGGGTGGGGTGCTCTCATATAAGAGGAACAAATATCAGAGTAGCATCAGATTTCTCAAAATCAATTATGGATGCTAGAAGACAATGTTTTATAAAATTTCTGAGGACAAATTAGTTCTATAAGAATTCAATACTCAACCACATTATGAATTATTTTTGAGAATAGAATAAAAATATTTTCAGACATAAAAGAGTGATAGCTTCCTATGTCTTCTTTGGGGAATCCACACAAATATACCCTTGCAATAAGAACATCAATACCTCCATAACCAACAACAACAAGCAAAGGGCAAGGAAAAGGAACAGGTGGTCAGGAAATTGTGAAGCCATCCTAAGTTAAAATTGGATGTCATCTGTGTAGAATTCCCAATAAGCTACTAGACTTAGGGGAGATGGAACAGAAATGTTTAAGAAAAAAAATAGTTAAAAATCAGGGAGACACTTCTGGAAAAAAGTAAAGCTATGTGGTTACCAAAGTATGCAAGTAAGAAAAGTTAATAATGAGAGATCTGCTGTACAATATCATGCCCGTAGATAACAATACTGTATTGCACACTTAAAAATATAGTAATAAGGTAGATCTTACGTTAAGTTTTCTTACCACAACAAAATAAAATCTAAAAAAAGAAAAACTAAAAATGGCTGGGAAACAATAACGATATGGAAATTTTATCTTGGACAATGTTTGGTATGACGTTGACTAATAAATTCAAAGTGGTGTAAGTTCTGATTATTAATTAAAATTTTGTTATAAAACTATTAATTCAGGATATTGTGATAGATTTTCCTTCTTGTCCTTGGCTTGGTAACTGAGACTAAAACTAAGAACAGAGTGGTTTCAAACAACAAATATTTTACATCCAGGCACCAGGATTCAGTAGGAATAAATCAATCTAAACCAGTTTTAATACCAAGAAACATCCACACAGCTGTTCATCTTTGAAAACAGAAGGCTCAAAGAAACATGGATCTTTATAGTCTGGAATTACACAACAAGAAGGAAGCACAGGGCTTCCCTGGTGGCGCAGTGCTTGAGAGTCCGCCTGCCGATGCAGGGGACGTGGGTTTGTGCCCCACATGCCGCAGAGCGGCTGGGCCTGTGAGCCATGGCCGCTGAGCCTGCGCGTCCGGAGCCTGTGCTCCGCAACAGGAGAGGCCACAACAGTGAGAGGCCCGCGTATTGCAAAAAAAAAAAAAAAAGAAAGAAAAAAAGAAAGAAGCACAGCTGCTTTTTTTCTAGAATGTGGCTGCTTCTTCTCAAAGCCAAGAAACATGGTGGTGGTGGTGGTGGTGTAAGGATTCTTAAATTGTAATTTGTCACAAGAGAAAATGAATAAATAATATCTAAAATGAGAAAATATTGTTAACCATAAAATTTAATAATGGTGGGGTAACTAATCGTAGAAAGAACCTGAAAAGATGTAAGTTATTGCCTGATATTGGGGGTAAGAGGACTAAAGGTTAGGACTGGTAGGAGGCAGCATGTTTGCACTCTTGTTTTTTATTTATGTCATTCAATATTATTTACCTATATGTATGTATTACTATGATAAAATATACATGTGTGTGTATGAGTATGTTTAAAGGGGATGTATTGTTATCTATGGAGAATCTTCAAGAACAAAAAAAAAAAGAGCTATTGATTAATGAAGCAGGGTCTTACAGGAAAGCTCATCCTTGAGAAAAATTTTCTAAACTATGGTAACATAGATGAGCTTTACAAAGTACAACTTCTGTTCCCAAGCTCTGTAATTACAGAAGTAGACTTTCTTAATATATCCATAATTGATCTGACTGTAGAGGAATGTTTCTGGCTACTAAGTTCATAAAACACTGTAATCACTGTAATATATAAAGCTGAATGTCACATTTTAGTATTGGAAATTTAAGAATATAATCATTCTTATGTATTTGTATTTGTACAAGTAAAAACACACATCCACATTTAATATTTAGTTTTGAAATAATTTTATATCTACAAAGTTTAAAGATGCAGCAACAGTCATACTTGAGGAAGAGACCATAGAGAATATTCTGTAGAAATAAGAGACTTAAACATTCAATTGTCAATGTTAGTCAACTAAGAAAGAAAAAGGTGAACATAACATTCCTAAATTTTTGTCTTATCTTCCATCAATACAATAACACATGGATGAATCTTTTCCACTATACTACAATTCAGTTTCTGATCGGTACTTTGTCATTTTTTCATTCTAAACAATGCCAATTTAAATTATATGATAGTGGCAATCTAAGTACCTGATGTGTCTAAATGATGAAACACCAATCCTTGCCAAAAATGATGAAGCAGCACACACTCAGTATCAGTTGTGAAAGTTACGGGCAGTTCCTAGGTTACAAACAGTCTTTTCTTAGCTAAAAAATAGCACCAATTGAATACAAGATCATTTATAGACTTGGAACTCTTCATAATAACTTTAAAAATTATTTTGTACAGCCTGAAAATATAAAAGATATAATTCTCATTATTTTCATTTTAAAAGAGTAGTGTTTTTCTTTTATTTTAAGACTTTTATATTATTGCATAATGTCATTCATGAATACTTAAAATCACTAAAAGAACAGACAATAGTACCATCTTCAAAAATACTATAAATTATAATCATGGAAAAGCAAACAGGTGTTTTACCACTCAATATTTGATAGATATCGAACAGCAAGCCATCACCTGACAAAGTACATATATATCATATATATATCAAAACAGAGTACTTTGGTTTAATGTGTAGCACTGATAGATGCTAGATTCATATGCTTTGTGACTGCAATGAACAGGATTTGGTTTCAATTGTTACACCTTGAAGTCATACTTTTAGTTTAATTTCAATAATTCAAACTAATATGGAATTATTAAAGTTGTCTATTTTATTATGGCATAATTAGATATTAATATTTTGAAAATGGACAAAGAGAAATGGGTTACTATGTACACCAAGTGATATTGGGTCAATTAATGTGGCCTAAAAGTATAACAAAAGTATTATTTATGTAAATGTATGTGGATCCATTCTTTTGGATATTTATTTAATTTTTCATTTATATAGGCTACTTTCTATATTTATAAACCTTTTAAATCTTTATCTTAAAGACTGGCAAAAAAAGTATAATTTATCAACTATTTATATTACACAAACGTCAGTGAAAATGTAATAAAAATTGTTTTAATGTAGATAGCATTAACATATGGGGAAAATCAATGCTGCATTTTCTGCCCATATTTAATGTAAAGAAACAAAATTCTGTAAAGTTACTAAAGTACTTGCCAATTTCACATATATCTGAGCCTCCAACATTATAGTGTCAGATTTATCTGGTTTTAAAAACTGAAGCTCTTTGTGCCCATGTTTCTAGATATAAAAATGATACATTTGTTATTTGAAAAGCAATATATGAAAAAATATATAACTGGGGAGCTTCCAGTTTTGGGTAAGATGAAGTAACTGCACCTCTTTCTCTTCCACATAACGCAACTATGAAACTTTGACAGAATGCATGGCACAGCTATTTGAGGACTATGAAATGTACATCAACAGGCAGACTGAAATAGAACACATAAATCAAAGTAGCTACGAACTAGAGATGAGTTTTCCATTTTGTTTTATCTTTTAGTATCTCCTGGTCTGAACTTAACTCATTTGGGAATCTCAGACTGGGCACTGTGGGGCAAAAACAACAACAACAACAAACAAAAGAGCTTCAGGAAAAACTTTTTAGTTCTAGCTTAAAAAAGTGGGAAAGTGAATTATTAAAGTTCGTAGAGAGAGAAAGAGAAAATGGTATTTTTTCTTTCTTTTATCTTTTCTTTCAAAATATAGGGTCTAGGTAATCTGCCAAGGTGATGGTAATGGTGGCAATGACTGGCAGCCTGCAGGAGCTAAAAATCTAAGGAATGATAACCTCTATCCCTATTCTCTCTGGAGGTGTAGATTCAGATAGTGGGACCAAAGTCTGTCTATTCTATTTATATATTCTCTTACTTCTTGGCCCCAGACATGGCTCAAGAGCAGAAGTATGTGCTGTCTGCCTTAAAAAAAAATGGAACCAAAGGCATAAAGGGAATAAGAAAATTCTGAAGAGATTTTAGGAAAGGGAGCTTGGGAAATCAACCCCACAAATTCCTTTAGGGCCTACTGGACCCACCTCTGGTATGTGTATGTAAGGATCGAATTCTAATTAGCATGTAAAAGGCTTTAAGAACTGAGGTAAGAGACCTCTGTCCAAGTCCTTCACTAAACCTCTGTGGCACACAAGGCACAGAATTATACAGCACTTCAAAAGGTTTGAAAAATGAACTGACATTGGAACCACAGCTCAGAGAATGAATGTTAGACCTTGCAACATGAACATAATCAGGGGATTTTCACACTAAAACATAAACGTTGGCATTCTCTATTGGATTTAAACAAGACCCAATGTCTCAGTATGTAAAATTCAAAATGCGCAAGATTACCCAAATTTACTCAAAATGATTCCAAAACTGCTCAGTAATCAAATTACTCAAAATTCATCAAAAATTACTCAGT
This sequence comes from Phocoena phocoena, assembly GCF_963924675.1. Taxonomy (NCBI): domain Eukaryota; kingdom Metazoa; phylum Chordata; class Mammalia; order Artiodactyla; family Phocoenidae; genus Phocoena; species Phocoena phocoena. Next base: position 66,727,825 of record NC_089225.1, read on the forward strand.
GTACAATGAGCTATGTAAAATCAACTTGCTTAGAAAAAAATTCAAAATATGACAGAAGCAGCTGTTATAAAAACATCCAAACACTTTTGAAACAAATGTTAAAATATAAAGTACAGAGAGCATATACAATATAAAGAAGAACCAAATGATAACATTAGAACTGAAAAACCCACTGAACAAACTCAGTACCAGAGTAGACATGAAAGAGGAAAGAGGAAGGAGTCAGTGAACTTGAAGATAGATTGATAGCATTTATTCAACCTGAACATCTGAGAGAGAGACAACATTAAAAATAAAATAATGAATAAAGTTTCAAATACCTATGGGACAAAAACAAAAGGTCAAAACAACTTTGGAGTTCTATAAGGAGAGAAAAAAATGATGTGATGCTGAAAAATTATTTTAAGAAATAATGGATTAACGCAAATGGCAAAATTTTATTCTTTTTTATGGCCGAGGAGTACCCCATTGTGTGTGTTTGTGTGTATATATATATATATATATATATATATATATATATATATACACCACAGTTTCTTTATCCATTCACCTGTTGATGGACACTTAAGTTGCTTCCATATCTTGGCAGCTGTAAATAATGCTGCTATGAACAGTGGGGTGCATGTATCTTTCAAATTAGTGTTTTTGTTTTTTGGACATATACCCAGTAGTGGAATTGCTGCGCCATATGCAACTTAGCCATAAAAAAGAATGAAATTTTGTCATTTACAGCAACATGGACATACTTGGAAGGCATTATGCTAAATGAAATAAGTCAGATAGAGAAAGACAAACACTGTATATCACTTAAATGTGGAGCCTAAAAAAATACAACAAACTAGTGAATATAACAAAATAAGAAGAAGACATACAGAACTAGTGGTTCCCAGCAGGGAGAGGGAAAGGACAAGGGGCACTATAGGGGGAGGGTATTAAGAGGTACAAGTTATTAGGTATAAAATAAGCACAAGGATATACTACACAACATGGGGAATACAGACAATGTTTTACAATAACTATAAATGGAATACATAACATTAAAAAATGTGAATCACTATATTGTACACCTGTAACATATAATATCGCACGGCAACTATACTCAATTAAAAAAATAATAATTTAAGAAAAACAAAATAGATTGAAAGTCCCACATTTGATGAAAGACATACACCTACAGATTCATGAAGTTGAATGAATCCCAAACAGAATAAGCACAAAGAAATCTGTGTCCAGATATATGATAAACTGCTAAAAACTAAAAACAAATAAAAATCTTGAAAGAAGCCAGAGAAAAATACTTCACTACCTATAGGGGAATACTGATTTGAATGACTGCAGAACTCGTACCACAGACCATGGGGGCCAGAAGAAAGGGACATGACATTTTTTGAGTGGTAAAAGAAAGGAGGTGTCAAGCCAGAATTCTCTACTGAGTAAAAATATCCTTCAGGATGATGGTGAAATAAAGATATTCTCAGATGAAGGAAAACTAAACTAATGTGTAGCCTGCAAAAGGCTCTAAAATAATTGTTAAAATTAATTCTTCAAACAGAAGAGAAATGATACTGAAAGGAAACTTGGAAAATCAAGAATAAAGTATCCATACAATAAAATACTAGTCATCAAGACATGCAACAGTTTGAATATCTGATGATACAGGCAATGACTTGAATGAATCTCATTGTATTCTGCTGAATGAAAGAAGCTTTTTCAGAAGGTTACTTACTATGTGATTCCATATCAATAACATTCTTTAAAAAAACTGTAGTAAAGAGAAAAGATTAGTGGTTGCCAGAAGTCACAGGATGGTGTGATTATAAAGAGATAGTATGAGGAAATTGTTTTAGGTGATGGAAATATTCTCTATTAGTATTAATGTTGCTGATTACATGAAATTATATATGTGTTAAAATTTATGGAATTATATAACAAAAGACAAAATAAGTCCATTTGACTGGACCATAATTTTAAAAATTAATCAAAACAAAAAATTTCTTAAAAGTATATTTGGGATATGGGCAATTCTTGATTTTTTGTTATTGTTTGCTTACTTTTAGTTATCAAATATGCATAAGTATTTTCAATCAGCTATGTATTCTTGATGTAATTTTGAAATAAAAAGCAATCATATCAAAGGTTCTATTTTTGTTTAAAAATGATATTTTTATTTTCTTTTCACTACCAAAATAATTAAATATATAATTTCAATTCTTTTCATCATTGATCACTTGCATTTTTTCCCTCTCCCATTATCCCAAGAATAACTAGGTGTATGAATAAAATAAAAATGCCATTTCTAATATCTCTTATTCTACACTCTATGCCCATTGACCAACTTTGCTTATATGCATGTACAAAATATTTCAATTTGATCTAGTTTGTCTCTAAACAAATGAATCATATTAATGTATAATCTGATATTATTACAGGAAACTTGAATTTTAATGAACCCTGTTTGATTTGGATGAGTCAAGACAGGCATAACACAATTGAGTTAATTAGCAAGAATTTTGTAATCAATGTTGATTATAAAATGGGATGATGGTATATGCATGATTTGGAGGCATTCCCTGCCTTGAACATTAATGCAATTGGATAAAAATTGGCATTTTAAAGGTAGCACATTGCTCTGAAATGAAAAGGTAACATATTTTTGATTCATGTAAATATTAATCTATATACCTTTTATTATACATGAGTGAAAATCCATTTAAAGAGATCTAAGAGCAATAAATTGTTCTAATTTCATAGAACATAACCATTAAATCTGCTATTGCTAAACATATAATGAGTAAATCTAGGATATGGCACATAATTATCATGATTAGGATTTTGTTCTATACATCACTGATGAGTGTATATCTGCTTTGGAGTTTTCTTTTGTTTTTTTTTTAAATTCTGTCACTGCTAACATTTTTCTTATGAAGACATCAGTACTCTTAACTACCTTAGGTTTACAGATAAAATATGTACACATGTTTTCTATCTATTAGTTCTTTATACAATCAACTGTTTTAAATATATTTACTTTTACTTTACAGGTTGTGTGTGGGATAAATGTATTTTGCCTACTCTTAATGTTCTTTTGAATTATAATTTAGTAATTCATGCTATTTAACATTCTTTTAACAATAATTTTGGAACATTATATGATTTCATATGGCATCAAGTTGAATAACGTATGTGAATTTTTTTATAATAAAGCCTTCAAAGGAATAAAATCATTGCGTTTTGAATTAAAACTCATGATAGATAAAATAGACACAATTTATATTAATTCATATAAAAAGATTTAATAAAATATGTCAGGATTATGCTACTGAGAGAATGTTTTAAAAATTAAATATGTAAAACAAAAAAACAGACATGTCAGAATAATAAACTATTTTGAGGGGATAATGAATTTCTATTACATAAATTTTGTATCTTCCAAACATCAAACCTTTTTTGAGAGATTGTTCTTGACCTGATTCAGTTTTTATATGTAATTTAAAGTTCATCAACCAAAGTAACTGAAAATCATTTAACATCTTCTTTCTACTTATTATTTAAAATCATACTTGCTTTTCCAAATTTTATAAAGTGTCATGAACACAATTTTGAATATTGTTATTTGGATTCTCCACATTAACTTCCAGAGATTTACCAGTATTATCTTTGCCATATAAAACTGAAATGTTATTACATTATATAAATGTTATATATTATAACATGGAAATGTTATTATATTCCACATTACATTTAAATAATTAGTTTTGTAAAAAGATTTAATCAAGTGAGTGATCTAAATGTACCTTTAGTATACTTGTTTTTCTTTAAGCCAGAGTTATTCTCAGAAAATTCTGCCCATATTTTCAAATTTTTGTGTGAATTTTCTGTAAAATTACAATTTTTTTAAAGGCACAGAGTTTATAATAGGGTATTTGCTCAGCATTGTGAAAGGCAACAGGTTATTTTAGAGAAGAGGCAAACGTGGTTTCTGATGTAGAGTAGAACATAATCTCTAAGTAATGTGCAGCATGATAAATATTACAAAAAGTTAAGCACAGTGCTATTATGAAAATACACAACAAGGAAATTTGATGTAAGTATTCACTGAAGACCTCCCTGAAGAATATCTTTTATCTTATAGACAGCATATAGCTAGGTCTTATGTTCTTATTCTGACAATAAATCTGACAGTCTCTGTCTTTTAACTGATTTAGAACACTCATATTTAAGGTGATTGCTGATATGGCTGGATTAACATATGTCATTTTATCTCTTTTCAATTTATTTGTTCTTTCCTTCTTTTACTCTTTTTTTCTACCTTCCTTGGATATAACAGACCATGTTTTATGATTGTGTCTTATCTACACAATTATTCATACTTTTTAAAAAATTTAGTGGTTTTTCTAGTTTTATTATAATGTATACTTAAATAATCTGAGTTTACCTTCAAAGAATATTACACCATTTCATGTATAGTGTAAAGATCTTATAACAGTAATTCCCAATTCCTCCCTCCCATACTTTGTAATATACTTCACTTTTATGTATACTATAAAGACACAATAATTGTTAACATGTTTGCTTTAAGCATTCAATTATCTTTTAGAGAAACTGAGCACCATGAAAATGATTTCACCTTCATTTATCCCATCACAAATGCTCTTCAGCTTTTGGTTTTGATCTATGTTTCTTTGGCCTATATATTTCTTTTACCTGAAGAACTTCCTTTAACATTTATTATAGAGTACGTCTGCTGACAATTAACACCCTCATTCTCCTGAGTACATTTTTATTTCTATTTAATTTTTAAAGGATATTTTTCTAGAATATTCCTTAAAATTCTGATTGACTTCTTTCTTTTTCAGCATTTTAACAATTTTACTTCATTTTTCTCTTGTTTACATGGTTTCTGAAGAGAATATATATATTCTTCAGATTCTCTTTCTTTATAAGTAATTACAAAATTTTGAGTATAGTTCCCTGAGCTATACAGTAAGTCTTTGTTGGTTATCTATTTTATATATAGTAGTGTGTACATGTTAATCCAAACCTCCTTAGAATCTTTCTCTGGTTACCTTCAATGTTTTCTCTGCATCTCTGGTTTTTGGCAATTTGAATATAATAAATATGTGTTTTTCCCTTGATATTTTTCCTGCTTCTTATTCTCCAAGCTTTGTGGACATATGGTTTCATATCTGTCATTAATTTTGGAAATTTTTTTGCCATTTTCTCTAAATATTTCTTGTGCCTCATTCTCTCTTTTTCCTACCTCTGTGGTACTGATTATATAGGTATGTCACACAATTTTATATTCTCCTGTGTCTTTTGTATGCTATGTTCTATTTTTCTTTTTGACTTTTTTTCTTTGCATTTGGGTTTGGGTAATATTCATTAACCTACCTTCAAATTTATTGATTTGTTTTTTCGACTCTATCAAGTCTACTGACCAACCTGTTGAATGCTTCTTCATTTTTTTCACTGTGATTTAATTTCCAGCACTTCTGTTTTCTTATGTTTTATCATTTTCATTTCTCTGCTGAATGTATCTGATTGTTTAACTTTTGTATTAGAGCCTTTAAAATATTTACCAGAGTTATATAAAATTCTCTATCTGATTGTTCCAATATCCTCATCATATCTGATTCTAGCCATGATGTTTATTTTGTGCCGACAGACAGTGTATATTCTTACCTTTTCTTGTACCTCATAAATTTTTGAGTCATGCCAGACATATTGTAAAAGACAGGTGACAAAGAGGTGTTTAAGTTTATGCTTGAAAATGAGCTTACTTTTTCTTCTGGTAGTTCTTCAGTGTGGGGCTTTACAATCATCTGGTCAGGAATTGGGCTTGTATGACATTTTTTGTTTGTTTGCTTTGTAATGGATACTCTCAGTGTACTAGAGGACTCAAATTCTTCTAGTGATTCTTTGTGTTTAGAATGTCAGCTAATTTGCAATTTCTACTCCATGCTTGGTTTAGTTATCTTCACTCTTGACTAGATTTTCCCTTTATTTTGGTCCCCAGAGAGAGAATCTGTCTCTTGCAGCTCTCCCAGTTGTGTTCCACTCAATGCTTTTACCCGTACCCTAATCCTAACCCGTACACTAACACTAACCCATACCCTAACACATACCTTAACCCTAACCCGTAGCCATACCCTAAACTGTACCCTAACCCTATCCTGTACCCTAACCCTAACCCTAACAATAACCCTAACCTGTACCCTAAACTGTAACCTAATCCTAACCCATACCCTAACACTAACCTGTACCCTAACACGTACCCTAACCCTAAGCCATTACCGTACCCTGAGATGGTGTGTGTGTGTGTGTGTGTGTGTGTGTGTGTGTGTGTTTGCGTTGTTTACCTGTTCCCCTCCCTCAGCTCAGCTGTACTGGTTTCCTACCTTTTCCATAAAGCTACATTTTTATTTTTTTTTTTTTGCCCTTTCCTCTGTAGATAAGACTTTTATACATTAATGGAGACAGATGAGATGGATCTAGGTGGTTTTGGCAGTGGCTGCTGCTCCCCTCCACACAATGGAAGCTATTTCTTGATTCATCCTGACAGTGAATGACTGGTAAAATATCTGTGAGAAAAGCCCAAGAGTTATTGCAAACTTCCTGCAAACTCCCTATGTCTGCAGTCCCCAGCAATCTTCATACTTTCACTCTAGCTTATATGTAAGCTTTGGAAATTTGGTAAAAATGTCTGGATCTTCCTACTGGCTTCTATGGTATAAATGGCATCTATTTCAGGTAAGCTTATGGCTAGGTAGTGTTTCTACTTGCAAGCATCTGTCTTTCTCCAGATTTTGAATTAGCTGATGGAATCATAATGTCACTTCACTGAGGGTTCAAGAAACGTCATTAACTGTCAGTTTGCCCAACTTGTTTCTGTTTGTGAGAGTGAGAACATTGTTCTTTCTGGTTCTCTACATCTCTAAACTGAAACAAAAAATATATATATTGTGAGCCTTCTATTTCCTAGTGTAATCACATAAATTGGGTATTAAACTTTTTTTAAAGTTTTTGAAGTGATAAAAAAGGTCATAAAAATTGTTCAATAACCTATATAAATTACACTGGAAGTAGGGTTGTCCTTTTTCTAATCTACATATACCACTAGTGAGCCTAGTTCCCAATTTATTGCTCTCAGCAGGTCCTGTGCACAACCAATTGCAATTCTCCACTTATCAGAAAAAAATAATTCTGTTTTAGTTTATAATGAATAATGTAATATTTTGGCTAAATACATTTACTCTTGTTTCACATATTCTGTCTTAGAAAAATGTGTTGTATACAGGGAAATTATACCTACTGTAGGTTAAATTATATTGATGTATCCTGAAATCCTTTAATCAATTTACATTTCATTTTGAAAAAGTCAACAAATTGACCATAGTCTACTGCTAAATTGTTTTCATTGAAATTCATGTAATTTACTATTGTAGCAAAAATCAGATTGACATTGTTAGAAGTATAATGAAGAGAAGGAAATTTATTTAAAGCTCTTATTAGATTGAATGTGATACCATATAAGAATATGGTATAGATAGGCTCATACACCAGAGGGGAGAGAGCAGAAGCAAGAAGAACTACAATCCTGCAACCTGTGGAACAAAAGCGACATTCACAGAAAGACGAAAAGGCAGAGGGCTATGTACCAGTTGAAGGAACAAGATAAAACCCCAGAACAACAACTAAATGTAATGGAGATAAGCAATCTTCCAGAAAGAGAATTCAGAATAATGATAGTGAAGATGATCCAGGACCTTGGAAGAAGAATGGAGGCAAAGATCCAGAAGATGCAAGAATTGATTAACAAAGATCTAGAAGAATTAAAGAACAAACAGAGATGAACAATACAATAACTGAAACAAAAAATACACTAGAAGGAATCAAGAGCAGAATAACTGAGGCAGAAGAACAGATAAGTGACCTGGAAGACAGAATGGTGGAATTCACTGCTGCAGAACAGAATAAAGAAAAAAGAATGAAAAGAAATGAAGATAGATTAAGAGACCTCTGGGAAAACATTAAACACAACAACATTCGTGTTAAAGTGGTCCCAGAAGGAGAAGAGAGAGAGAAAGGACCAGAGAAAATATTTGAAGAGATTAGAGTCAAAAACTTCCCTAACATGGGAAAGAAAATAGTCACCCAAGTCCAGGAAGCACAGAGAGTCCTATACAGGATAAACCCAAGGAGAAACATGCTGAGACACATAGTAAACAAATTGGCAAAAATTAAAGACAAAGAAAAATTATTGAAAGCAGCAAGGGAAAAAAGACAACATGCAAGGGAACTCTCAAAATGTTAACAGCTGATTTCTCAGCAGAAACTCTACAAGCCAGAAGAGAGTGGCATGATATTCTTAAAGTGATGAAAGGGAAGAAACTACAACCAAGATTACTCTACCCAGCAAGGATCTCATTCAGATTCCATGGAGAGATCAAAAGCTTTACAAAAAAGCAACAGCTAAGGGAATTCAGCAGCACCAAACCAACTCTACAACAAATGCTAAAGGAACTTCTCTAACTGGGAAATACAAGGGAAGAAAAAGACATACAAAAACAAACCCAAAACAATTAAGAAAATGGTAATAGGAACATACATATCAATGATTACCTTAAACGTGAATGGATTAAGTGCTCCAACCAAAAGACACAGGCTTGCTGAATGGTTACAAAAACAAGACCCATATATATGTTGTCTACAAGAGACCCACTTCAGACCTAGGCACACATACAGACTGAAAGTGGGGGATGGAACAAGATATTCCATGCAAATGGAAATCAAAAGAAAGCTGGAGTAGCAATACTCATATCAGATATAATACACTTTGAAATAAAGAATGTTACAAGAGACAAGGAAGGACACTACATAATGATCAAGGGATCAATCCAAGAAGAAGATATAGCAATTATAAATGTATATGTACCCAACATAGGAGCACCTCAATACATAAGGCAACTGCTAACAGCTCTAAAAGAGGAAATTGACAGTAACACAATAATAGTGGGGGACTTTAACACCTCACTTATACCAATGGACAGATCATTCAAACAGAAAATTAATAAGGAAACACAAGCTTTAAATGATACAATAGACCAGAGAGATTTAATTGATATTTACAGGACATTCCATCCAAAAACAGCAGTTTCTTTCTTCTCAAGTGTGCAGAGAACATTCTCCAGGATAGATCATATCTTGGGTCACAAATCAAGCCTCAGTAAATTTAAGAAAGTTGAAATCATATCAAACATATTTTCTGACCACAACACTATGAGATTAGAAATCAATTACAGGGGAAAAAAAACATAAAAAAACCAAACACATGGAGGCTAAACAATACGTTACTAAATAACCAAGAGATCACTGAAGAAATCAAAGAGGAAATCAAAAAATACCTAGAGACAAATGACAAAGAAAACACGATGATCCAAAACCTATGGTTTGCAGCAAAAGCAGTTCTAAGATGGAAGTTTATAGCTATACAAGCCTACCTCAAGAAACAAGAAAAATCTCAAATAAACAGTCTAAGGCTACACTTAAAGGAACTAGAGAAAGAAGAGCAAACAAAACCCAAAGTTAGCAGAAGGAAGGAAATCATCAAGATCAGATCAGAAATAAATGAAATAAAAACAAAGAAAACAATAGCAAAGATCAATAAGACTAAAAGCTGGTTCTTTGAGAAGATAAACAAAATTGATAAATCATTAGCCAGACTCATCAAGAAAAAGAGGGGGAGGACTCAAATCAATCAAATTAGAAAAGAGGAGAAGTTACAACAGACACCACAGAAATAAAAATCATCCTAAGAGACTACTACAAGCAACTCTATGCCAATAAAATGCACAACCTGGAAGAAATGGACAAGTACTTAGAAAGGTATATCCTTTCAAGACTGAACCAGGAAGAAATAGAAAATATGAACAGACCAATCACCAAGTAATGAAATTGAAACTGATTAAAAATCTTCCAACAGGGCTTCCCTGGTGGCGCAGTGGTTGAGAGTCCACCTGCCGATGCAGGGGACACGGGTTCGTGCCCCAGTCCGGGAAGATCCCACATTCCACAGAGCAGCTGGGCCCGTGAGCCATGGCCGCTGAGACTGCGTGTCCGGTGCCTGTGCTCCACAACGGGAGAGGCCAAAACAGTGAGAGGCCCGCATACTGCAAAAAAAAAAAAAAAAAAAAAAAAAATCTTCCAACAAACAAAAGTCCAGGACCGGATGGCGTCACAGGTGAATTCTATCAAACATTTAGAGAAGAGCTAACACCAACCCTTCTCAAACTCTTCCAGAAAATTGCAGAGGAAGGAAAACTAGCAAACTCATTCTATGAGGCCACCATCACCCTGATACCAAAACCAGACAGAGATATTACAAAAAAAGAAAATTAAAGACCAATATCACTGATGAAAATAGATGCAAAATTCCTCAACAAAATTCTAGCAAACAGAATCCAACAACACATAAAAAGGATCATGCACCATGATCAATTGGGATTTATCCCAGATTTGCAAGGATTCTTCAATATACGCAAATCAATCAATGTGATACACCATATTAACAAATTGAAGAATAAAAACCATATGATCATCTCAATAAATGCAGAACAAGCTTTTGACAAAATTCAACACCCATTTATGATAAAAACTCTCCAGAAAGTGGGCAAAGAGGGAACCTATCTCAACATAATAAAGGTCATATATGACAAACCCACAGCAAACATCATTCTCAATGGTGAAAAATTGAAAGCATTTCCTCTAAGATCAGGAGTGAGACAAGGATGTCCACTCTCACCACTATTATTCAACATACTTTTGGAAGTCCTACCCATGGCAATCAGAGAAGAAAAAGAAATAAAAGGTATCCAAATCGGAAAAGAAGAAGTAAAACTGTCACTGTTTGCAGATGACATGATACTATACACAAAGAATCCTAAAGATGCCACCAGAAAACTACTAGAGCTAATCAGTGAATTTCATAAAGTTGCAGGATATAAAATTAATGCACAGAAATGTTTTGCATTCCTATACATTAATGATGAAAGAGAAATTAAGGAAGCATTCCCATTTACCACTGCAACAAAAAGAATAAAATACCTTGGAATAAACCTACCTAGGGTGAAAAAAGACCTGTATGCAGAAAACTATAAAACACTGATGAAAGAAATTAAAGGTGATACCAACAGATGGAGAGATATGCCATGTTCTTGGTTTGGAAGAATCAATATTGTGAAAATGACTATGCTACCCAAAGCAATCTACAGATACAATGCAATCCTTATCAAATTACCAATGGCATCTTTTACTGAACTAGAACGAAATATCTTAAAATTTCTATGGAAACAGAAAAGACCCCGAATAGCCAAAGCAGTCTTGAGGGTAAAAAAATGGAGCTGAAGGAATCAGACTCCCTGACTTCAGACTATACTACAATGCTACAGTAATCAAGACAATATGGTACTGGCACAAAAACAGAAATATAGATCAAAGGAACAGGGTAGAAATCCCAGAGATAAACCCAAGCACCTATGGTCAACTAATCTTTGACGAAGGAGGCAAGGACATACAATGGAGAAAAGAGAGTCTCTTCAATAAGTGGTGCTGGGAAAACTGGACAGCTACATGTAAAAGAACGAAATTAGAACACTCACTAACACCATACACAAAAATAAACTCAAAATGAATTAGAGACCTAAATGTAAGACCAGGCACTATAAAACTCTTAGAGGAAAACATAGGAAGAACACTCTTTGACATAAATCACAGCAAGATCTTTTTAGATCCATCTCCTAGAGTAATGGAAATAAAAACAAAAATAAATAAATGGGACTTAATGAAACTTCAAAGCTTTTGCACAGCAAAGGAAACCATAAACAAGATGAAAAGACAACCCTCAGAATGGGAGAAAATATTTACAAACAAATCAACTGAGAAAGGATTAATCTCCATAATATATAAACAGCTCATGCAGCTCAATATTAAAAATCAAACAACCCAATCCAAAAATGGGCAGAAGACCTAAATAGACATTTCTCCAAAGAAGACATACAGATGGCCAAGAAGCACATGAAAAGCTTCTCAACATCACTAATTTATAGAGAAATGCAAATCAAAACTACAATGAGGTATCACCTCACACCAGTTAGAATGGGAATCATCAGAAAATCTATAAACAAGAAATTCTGGAGAGGGTGTGGAGGAAAGGGAATCCTCTTGCACTGTTGGTGGGAATGTAAATTGATACAGCCACTATGGAGAAGAGTATGGAGGTTCCTTAAAAAACTAAAAATAGAATTACCATATGACCCAGCAATCCCACTACTGGGCATATGCCCAGAGAAAACCATAATTCAAAAAGACACAGGCACCCCAATGTTCATTGCAGCACTATTTACAATAGCCAGGTCATGGAAGCAACCTAAATGCCCATCGACAGTTGAATGGATAAAGAAGATGTGGTACATATATACGATGGAATATTACTCAGCCATAAAAAGGAATGAAATTGGGTCATTTGTTAGAGATGTGGATGGATCTAGAGACTATCATACAGAGTGAAGTAAGTAAGAAAGAGAAAAAAAATATCGTATTTTAATGCATATATGTGGAACCTAGAAAAGGGTACAGATGAACTGGTTTCCAGAGCAGAAATTGAGACACAGAAGTAGAGAAAAAATGTATTTACACCAAGGGGGGAAAGAGACGAGTCTGGGGGTGGTGGTGTGATGAATTGGGAGTTTGGGATTGACATGTGTACACTGATGTGTATAAAATGGATGACTAATAAGAACCTGCTATATAAAAAAATAAATAAAATTAAATTTAAAGAAAATATGGTTTAAACTAAAGTTTTTAAATTTTACTTAATACATTTCTAAAGTTAAAATAAATCACTAGGTATCAAAAATCAGTTTCAAAATTTTAAATATTCCTAAAGAGTTAAATGTATATATAAAATCTTTACAGAGGTTTGTTTTATACTGAGATATTTATGTATTTATAATTGTTTTTCTTAATTTAACATTGAGATGCAAAGGAATTTAGTATCAATGCAGTGATGAGAAATGTATTTAATTAAATGTTTAATGATTATTACTAGTGAAACTAATGGTCATTGTACTAGTGTTCCTTCCTTAAGAAAACACCCTTAAAAGTAAAGATGTGACAGAATAGCATAATGGTTAACAGTGTAGATTCTAAAGCCCTCAGTGACTGAGTTTAAAATTTTTTTCTAACACTCAGTAGCTGCCCAAACTTTGGCAACTTTCTTAAATACCCTGTGTCTCAGTTTAGTTACCTGACAAATGAGGATAATGATAGTATCTCCTTCATTGATTTGTGGGAAGGATTAAATGATTTAATTGATATCAAGCACTTAGACATCTTCAATAGACAACTATTGTATGATTTTATTAGTTTCATTTTCTTAACTCCTTAGTATATTTGATGGTTTATGTAAAACTTTTCAGCATCAAGAACAATGACTAGAAAACATTGTGTTCGGAATTAAGGTCTGAATTAAGTAGTAGCAATTGGATTCAATCCAATCCACGTTCTTAGGAATCCAAAGATAGTCTTTCAACATATGAAGTGGCAATGGGTGAAATGATTGGTGATGAATATCACTATCTTTTTCCTTTTCTTCCTTAAGTAACTGCCACTGGGGTTCTATCAGTCTGGACATCCTCCTGCAGGAGGTTTGACTGTTCTTCTATATGCCTTTACCCTATTACTTTCTAAGATTCAATGACTATCATCTTCCTCTTTCCCCTCTACAATGTAAATTAAGTGGGTTTTTAGTTTGTAAAAAAATTACTTCTGTGCCTATACCTATACTTCTTTATGAATAACCTAAGTGTGCATCCTCAATAAAAATATGCAAGTAGTTATTTTGGCCCTTTTACTCTAAGCAATCTTTTAACATACATTTGTTCTTTTAACAAAAATTCACTGGGCAATCACAATGCATCAGGAACTGAAGTACAGATAATTGATTATGGGGAGAAACTATTTGATGAAAGAGAAAAGGAATGGTGCAAGAAGATATGGATTTTAATTTTGTAGACTTGAATGAGTGGAGACTTTATTTTAAAATAGAGAAAAGTACATAGAAGTGTCAACATCACACACAAGAACAAAGAAAAACGTTAAATATATAATCCATTTTTTCTTTAGTGCTTTTAAATATAACAAATTAACAACACATTTGACGATTCCTAGACCCAAGGGGTTGTTATATATTTCAATATTATTTTCAAATTTAAAATTTTTATATGTCAGTAAAGCTTGTTTTACTTTTACATTTTTACTTTTACATATCAATTATCTTGATTGATATCCAGTGTTTGCAGATCTGTCAGCTTTGATATCTAAACTGATTTCTAAATCTTCTATCCTAGTTCCTTGATGTCTTACACTTAGCATTCATTACTACTTTATCCCACTTGGGGCTAATCTCTGTATTATGGATTTTATTTATTTGTTTATTTATTCATTAATTCATCTCAGCTATGGATTTAAATTTCAAAGATAATTTAACTTATTTATTTATTAGTTCAATATTTATTAGTTCAGGGACTTTCCTGGCAGTCCAGTGGTTAAGACTTTGCCTTCCAATGCAGGGGACACAGGTTCAATCCCTGGTCAGGGAACTAAGATACTGCATGCTGTGCAGTGAGGCCAAAAAACAAAAAATTTATTAGTTCAATATACTTGGATTGATTTGCATGTGGAAGGAGAGATTCCATCTGTAATTCCACCTTACTGTTTGGCATTGGGCATAATTTCCAAATATTTATTGTGGCACTTTCATGAATATTGAATACAAAATGCTTTTTTTAGCACAAGAGGTGAAAATGGTACCTATGAAAATGTAAATTGTCTATGTATACTTTCTTTTCCAAAAAAATCAATTTCATGTGTCTGAAAAAGCAATACTGTATTAACAGAAAAATCTCTATTAAGGGAAGTCAAGGTGTTCTTAGATTTAATGATAAAATTTTTAGTATTTTTTAGAAAATATATTAAAAGCAAATTGTAAAACATTGGCAATATTATATTCACATATTTTAGAAATTGCTGATTATATAAGAAAATAATGCTAATTTTGTAATTCCACAAACATTCTCTGCATTATATTATATATCATAATGTAGAAAGATGACTGCTTCTATTTTGCACTTGGAATAAGAGAAGTTGATTCCTGGGCTTCCTTATATTTTAGTTGAGCAATATATATACATATTAAATTGTTATATTGTACATGCATAATTAATTATAAAATTGAAGTATGCATTCACCATGAAATATCTGTTAATAAGTATAAGAAGGCGAAAGTGTATTATCTATTGTGCTTGACACTGAGTAATCTTTTATCTTCACAATATTAACACATTTTTATTTGAAATACATGAAAATATTTTTATCTTGCATTTTCCCTGGTACTAAAAAGTTTTCATAGATGTAATTTTCTTATGTAAGTTTTTTTCATATTCCATTTTCTTTCTTTAATTAAAATTCACAGAAATGAAATTTCTGACTTATAAATTTATCTTTATTTTTTGTGGAGGAAAGGATTAAATGACCAGGATGTTCTCCTGAAAATCTTTTAGCAAGTTATGCTTTTACCAGCAGTATAAAGAAGACAAATTTTGTTGTAGCTCAGTAATTGTAATTTTATTTCATATTTCTTTGATTATCAGGAAGTTTGAACAAACTCTTTCTTCTTCCTTACTTCCTTTTTTAAAAGCACTGTGCTTCTAATTCACGTGACTATATAGGAAAGTTATTTACTCTTGACTACTTTATATTTTTTAAATACAAGTGTTACCTGTGAGCTTGGTAAATTATCTGTGTAATAAATTGTATAATTATAAAGTTTAAATATCAATAAAATGTACTGAATAAATATCAAATTCTCATATTTTGAAAAGGTTCTCATGTGTTAAGCAGGAGTTTATTTTAGTAGATATTAGCCACAAATCCTATCCTATAGCATTGGGAAGATACCAAAATACTATGCAATTTGTATAAATATAAATATACACACAGTTGAAACAAAAGCTAATTTTATAACTAGTTACTCTTTATTGTTACTTTTAATTATTATTCCTATATCATTAGTGTATTCTTTTTTATTTCTGTATTTTCAAATAAAAATTGTATATATTTAAGGGACAACATAATGACTTGATAACATATACTTTTAAAATTAATATTATTATCATTTACTCACATTGTTACCATATTTTGTGTGCGATAAGTGCATATGAAATCTACTCTCTTGGCATATGTCTAGTGTTCAATACAGTATTATTATCATTAGTTTGTTCTATTGTCTCATACTATCAATGATATTTTAAAATAATATTGAAACAACTCTAATTTTGATAAAAAAAAGAAAAAGGCAAAACTAAAACAAAGACATGGGTCTGTACAGCAGTACAAATTGTATTATTTCACTGCTTTATAAATTCTATGGCAGTCTACTTCCTAAGAATTGCTACTAGGTGTTTACTAATTATTAGCATAAAAAATGACTATAATTTTTCAAGTTGTAATTAGTTATGGTGACTGATTCAGATCAAGCACTGGGCCATCAGCTGTCTTAGATTATGAATGCAAGACATTACTTGCTCTCTTCCAGTCAAAGCAAATTTTTAGTTATGCTGTTTGAGAGCAGCTGTACCCTTTGAGATGTGATTTATTTAGATTCCCTCAATATTACTGCAGAAGCATGGGGAGATAAATGATTTGATGAGGCTATGTATTTACTGTCAAATGCCATTATGTTTTGAATGTGCAGTAGCAGTGATAGTAAGTTTGTATTTTAAAGTCAAAAGATTAAGTCAAATGAAGAAAAGCACATGAAGTTTGAATGTACAAAGTCGTATCTTCTATAGTTGGGCATGCATTTTTTGAAGGAGCTTTAGAAATCATTAAATATTCACTTTGCCATTTCTGCTTATTAACTGTGAAGAGTAGATACACTATTTAAAGTATAAGCAGAAAAAACACAATTGTTACAAGTCTGAATTTCCAAATCTTTATCCACTGAAAATAAATATAATTGTCCTGTATTCATTGCCTTAATTTAACTTAACTTATGCCTACATATTTCTCAAAAATAATAAATAAAAAGGAATTTGATTTGAAATGAACTATGTATTCAGACAACTTGATTTTAAAATACTCTCCTGAAGTTGTGTGATGTAGGATGAATAAATCAAATGCTTACTTACAGTGTTTCTCCAATATCCACCTTTAAGGTAATTGAAAACAAATATTACAAGAAAATTTATACATAATCTACTGACTGGAAAGAAAGTATTTCACTTATATTCAAAATATTTCATCACTGTAACCCTTTTATATCAAAATAAATTTTACATATATGTACACACACACACAAAGATAGATACAAGTAGAACTTACCTAGCTTAAAAGAGTTTCTGATGTCCCATTCTGCTTACCTTCACCTGGCCTCTACCACCTATGAGGTCCTTCTGAGTTATTGCCTAATTCTCTATTGACCATGTGTTTTAAACCATTGATCTAGCCTAGTCTATATATAACAGAAATAGAAGCTAATTTCAGAGACTAAAAAGTCACATGGGACATGAAGCAGCCAGAGCTTGGACCCAAGTCTTCTGACTCCTGTGTCCAACCTAATGACATTCTACCAGGATCCTTCATGCAGGGGAAAAAAATGTTCCAATGATCATATGTCTCAAATCTTTTATTAAGGCATGCAATCTGAGGATTCAGCTATGGCTATAACTGTACAATAAAGCAGATCTCAATACAACATTTACAAAGGTATATTTGCCCTATAGTTATTAAGTTTATGCCCAAATGCTTTCCCCAGTACAGTTTAGATTTTTTTTTCTTCTTCCAATAAAATAGTCATCTGTCAGTTTCAAATGATCTGGAGAAATAAACAAATGATAGTGGCTGAAGGGCAGAAGAAGCAAAAAGGAAGAGAAATTCAAAGGAAAGCTTGGCCTGAGTTTAGAGTCTGGTAAACAAACAAAAACTACTACACAACTGAAATATAAAAATCTATAGTAAACTTCTACAAACATTAATTATAGACTCTTCTAAGTTCAAAATGCTGGGCCAATAAATATGAATGAAGCATAGTCCTCAACATATAGCTCCTGGAGGAGAAAACATACGTAATATTTACAATACAGTAAGTTAAGAACATACAAGTTGATAAGAGATACAGAAAAAGATAATTAATTCAGTCTGAGGTTCGAAAGTTGGGATATTTAAACTAGACCTTGAAGAAGGAATAAACATTCAATAAATAGAATCAGGATGAAAGGGCAGAAATGGTTCAGGCAAAAGGCCATGTTTTCATAATTAATAATATATCTTTTTAGAAGTAATAATCATAATGATAACTAACATTTGAACCCATATATAACTCAAATTTATAATCATTTTAAAAGGGTGTTAAAATGTTATATATTGACTAACTCATAAAAATTTTATTAACTTATTTAATTTCTCAACAACCTGTGAGTTTGATGTTATTATTATATACCATGTTATCGGTTAGGAAACTAACCCAAAATTAGTGATTTTCTTAGGATCCACATAGCTAAGCAAATGGTAGACTTGTACTCACATCTTGTCAAACTTACTTGAGAGCTTTTTTTTTTTTTTTTTTTTTGCGGTACACAGGCCTCTCACTGTTGTGGTCTCTCCCGTTGTGGAGCACAAGGTCTGGACGTGCAGGCTCAGCGGCCATGGCTCACGGGCCCAGCCACTCCACAGCATGTGGGATCTTCCTGGACCGGGGCACGAACCCGTATCCCCTGCATCAGCAGGCAAACTCTCAACCACTGTGCCACCAGGGAAGCCCAAGAGCTAACATTTTTAAGAGCATATTACTCTGCTTCCTATAGGACAATACATAAAACTATGACTGTTATTGAATGTACATCATCTATGCTTCTCTTCATTAAACAAGTAAAATTTAAAACACAAAATGAGGGTTCTTGAGCCATCATCAACATGCAGCTATTTACAATTAGAAGCTCAAGAATTTCAAATAAATCTTATAAAAGAATAAAGTAAAATATATTAAAATTAAATTGTCTTCAGTTGTTATCAGCTTAAAATAGACATAAATATAAGACGTATTATGAAAGCTTCATGGTAATCATAAAGCAAAAACTTATAATAGATACACAAATGATAGAGAAAAAGAATCTAAGTATACCACCATGAAAATCATCAATCCATAAAATAAAACACCAAGAGAGGAGGAAAGGAACAAAGGAACTACAAAACAATCAAAAAACAATGAAATGACAATACTATGTTCTTACTTTTTAATAGTTATTCTAAAAGTAAATGGCTTAAATTCCCCAATTAAAAGACATAGAGCGGTTGAATGGATAATAAAAAAGACCCAACTGTATGCTGTTTACAAGAGATTCATTTAATCTTTAAGTACATTCATAGGCTGAAAGTGAAATAGAAACCAAAAGAAAGCAGAGATAGTTCTACTTATATCAGACAAAATAATCTTTAAGTTAAAAGTCATGAAAAGGGACAAAAAATTTCATCAAATAATAATAAGGGATCAATTCATCAAGAAGATGTAACAATTGTAAATATATATGAACCCATTATTGGAGTTTCTAAATATATTAAATAATGATTAACCAATCTGAAGACAGGCAGAAATAGATAGCAATGCAATATTAGTAGGGGACTTCAATACCCCATTTTCAACAATGAATAGATCATTTAGACACAAAATCAATAAGGAAATAATGGATTTGAACTATACTTTACACCAAATTGATCTAACAGACATTTACAGAAACTTCCACCCAACAACAGCAGAATACATATTTTTTACAAGCATTCACAGAGGGCTGGAAAATTCACAACTATGTGAAAATTAAACAGCACACTCCTGAACAACCAGTGGGTCGAGAAAGATATCAAAAGAGAAATGAAAACTATCTTGAAACAAACAAAAATGAAAATACAACATACCAAAACTTATGGGATAAAGCAAAAGGAGTTGTAAGACAGAAGATTATAGCAATAAACACATTAAGAAAAAACAAAGGTCTCAAGTAAACAATTTAACCTTATACCTCAAGGAACTAGAAGATAACATCATTCTTAACAGTGAAAAGCTGAAATTTTTTCCTCTAAGATCAAGGATAAGACAAGAGTCTCAAAGAGATATCTGCACTCTCATATTCATTGCAGCATTATTCACAATAGACAAGATATGGAAACAACCTAAATATCCTTTGAGGGATGAAAGGATAAAGAAAATGCTTTATAACAATATATTTATATTATTCAGCCATTAAAAAAAGAAGGAAAGCATGCAATTTGCGACAACATGGACAAAACTGAGAACATTACACTAAGTGGAATAAATCAGACAGAGAAAGATGAAAGACAAATACTGTATCATATCACTTATCTGTGGAATCTTTAAAAAAAAAAGCCAACTTCATGTAAAGGGAGAATAGAATGGTGGTTACCAAGGGCTGAGGGTGGCGGGGGAGAGGAAATGGAGAGATGTAGGTCAAAGAGTGCAAACTTTCAGTTATAAGATGAATAAATTCTGAAGATCTAACGTGCAGCATGATGACTATAGTTAATAATATGGTATTGTATACTTGAAGTTGCTGAGAGTAAATCTTAAGGGTTCTCACCACACAAAAAAATAAAAACACAAAGAGTTAACTACATGAGGTGATGGATGTGTTAATTATCCTGATCTTGGTAATCATTCCACAATGCATGTGTTTATCAATCATCACATTGTATACTTTAAATTACATGATTATATTTGTCAATTATTCCTCAATAAAGTTGGGGGGAAAAATAAATTGCCCTCAATTTTAAAACTCAGTGTTTTGCATTCCCACTCACATAAAAAGTAGCTCTTTAGTCAGATAAAATTAGTAAATGTATTTAAAGTTTTCAAGGAAGCTAGTAGAAAATGCAGCCATGTAATAACATACACAATTTAACATAACACAATTTAACATGTGTAATAATATACACAATAGTACACAATTTTGTGGGGGCACATAGCTTAGGAAAATGATTCCTCCCTACTGAAAGACCTTACAAAGACCTTACAAATATATATATAAAGAAAGTAAATGTGAACATTAGCAGTAACAACTCATAGAAAGTAACTCAGTGTCTTTAGTGACAGGTGGTCAAATTTCTCCCATCTGTACATGAGATATTAACACTATGCAAGAATATTAATTATATACTATTCTATATATTCTATATTATATACTATTATATACTATATATTCTATATTATATACTATTAATTATATACTATTCAATTTCAGAATGCTAGAATTGGTAATTCTAGTTTTTTCATGATGGCTCTAATTTCTAGAAGAGAAAAATATCATAAAATAAAGTTGGAGAAATGCTTTTTCTTACAATTTGTCCACTTAACTATGGAAAGAGCAAAGAGAAGATTCTTAGGTTAATACAAAAATCATTAAAGAGTCTTTGTTGGATATATGCATAGAAGATATTTTCTCTGAAACTGTATCCAGCATCTTACCTCCCTTCATGGCACATTTTAACAGACAGAAGTTCTTAATTTCAGTTAAATTCAGGTTTATTATATGTTTCTTTTGGATTTGTGCTGTTTGTATCCTTTTTAAAAAATCTTTGCCTATCAAAATTATTGGGGCATTTCCCTAACCTTTATTCTATGCACTGTATGGCTTTGTATTCATATTTATTTTTACGACCTATTTGGAATAAATTTTTGTATAATAAGTTTAAAAAGAAAATAATTATACTTTTTCCAAAAAGGTTATCCAACCAATGCAGTATGTTTTTTAAAAAGAAATTCTTTTTTCACATAATACTTAAGTGGGATTTTTGTGATAAATCAGGAGACTGAATATGTGTGGTCTGTTACTGGACAATCTGTTTTGTTCCTTAAATCTATGTAAGGAAAATACCCTTGTGATAATCACACCCTCTTAAAATTTACATAAATTTTGAATGTTCCTAATTTGTTCTCCTCCAAACTTTGAAATTTTCTATGTTGAAGTGTTATATAACTTTTGAAAATCTACTTCTAAGTATTGGGTGTTTTATTTTTATGTTCTTATAAGCTAAGTAAAAATTTAGTATATTTATAGGTGTTACATATGAGAACAATTAAATTTATTTAATAATGACATTGGATCCAACAAATTTTTTGAATTAACTGAATTCTAATTGTTTATTTTTTTATTTTAGGCTTTTTTTTTTTAACATATACAATCTTGTCATCTGCAAACAATGACAGTTTTATTTCTTGCTTATGCTGATTTTTCCCACTGCTTTATTGTACTAGAAAGAATTATAGTAAAATGTTTAAAGTAATTGGAGATACTGAAATTCTTCTTCTGGAACTCAGAGAATGATTTTTCATCATTTCACAATTAATTGTGATGCTTTTTTTTTTTTTTTACATATCCCTATCAGAGCAAGAAGTCTTAATTCTTCTATTACTAGTTTGCTAAGTGTATTGTTTTGTTTCATTTTATATGTGTTGGTTTTATCAAATACTATTTATGTGTTAAATGCAACAATCAGATACATTTTTTAAAGACACGTTCTTTTAAAATGTAGATTTAGATTGATTCGTTTTTGAATTGTTAAACAAATTTTGCACTATTGGAATAAATCTCACTTAGTAATTATGTAGGATACTTATAATGTTCTATTCACTTTCCTTGTATTTTGTCTGGGATATCTTTTTGTCTTTGTGTGAGAGACTGGACTGAAATTTTCCTTTCTTTGATTGCTCTTGTCAGGTTTGTTATCAAGTTTATTCTAGCCATAATGATAATTTTGTAAGTGTTCCCTTCTTTTTCTATTGTCTGATAATTTATGTAAGCTTTGTAATTGATGTTCAAAAAACTAATCAATGAGGACTTCTGGGACCAGAGTTTATTCTATGTGTAGGTTTAAACACAGGTTCCGTTTTTTAAACAGATACAGCATTACTCATTACTAGCACTTTCAGTGTCTCATGGGATCATACTCTAGTTTGTTGTTTACTGTACATCCCCTTTTCTTTCTCTCTCTTTATTTCTGTCTGGGTATTTACTTCCAGTTCAGTAAGAATTAATCAACATGCATATTTTACAGTTCTAGAGTTTCTATTTGATTCTACTTTATAGTTCTCTTATGAAATGCTCCTCTTTTTTATTTCTTTTATTGAATATATATACCCCAGTAACTTTAAGTATTTTTAAGTCACTTCCAGAAACTGGAGAATTTTTGATTTGTTCCCATTTTCCCTTGCTTTCAGATTGTGTATCATTATTGATTGGTGGACATTATGTTCAAAAATATGGTGGCTCTGATTGTAGTTATAATTCTCCTAAAGAATTTAATTTCCTTCTGCAGTTAAAGAGCAGTTAAAGAGCAGAGATTGATCTCTCACTCTAATCAGAGATTGGGCATGTCCCAGGGTTTTTCCAGGCCTTGTGAAACTTTATCTGGTTTGCAATGTTTCTAGACCTCTGGGCACATCTTAGGAAACAGCTGCTTACCAGAGTGGAAAAGCAACTGAGGAAGCCCAGTGTACCTGTTTGGTTCCCTTCTCTCTGTCATCTTAGATTCTTAAAGTCATAAAGTCTGGCTGCCTTTTTTGCTCCCTGATGGCTTTAAACAGCCTGTTTGTTTGTGTGTTTGTTTTTAAAAGTCTAGCTTTTATAGACTTTCCTGGTAAAACTTGTCTTTATTAGTGACAGGTGGTATATTTTTTACTTTATGGATTCTAAATATGTAAGACAAAGGTTTATGAAAGTTTTCATAGATCTCTCAAACTGAAAACTCACATTTCACTTGCAAATTATGATAAAAATGGGAAAAACAATTAAAAGTTAAAAACAGAAACCTTAACTTTGGAAACAGAAGGACTTACTAGTTAAAGCACTGTGTTTAGAGTCAGAGGACAGAGATCATGGGCTTTGTGTAATTTGGGAGAAGTTACCAAACCATACTAACCCTTAATTTTCCTCATCTATCAAATACAAATAAAAATGGTAGTTACTTCAGATAACTAAATATAATACATTTTATAAATCACTTAACATAAATTATTTAGCATAGTTTTGGCAGCTATTACTCATTGGATAAATCATAACTATTAAAATCATGAATATTTATTTAATGAACAAAAACGTTTAAAAGTGAAATCAACTAGGAAATATACATTATTATTAAAAATATACTCATGGTTCAATATGATTAATCATATTCAAACTACATGGATCTTTTAATATAGTAATATGAATCATATTTTTAAGAAATTATATCTCTATGTCATATCTGCATCTAAGTCAAAATTTCTAACTTCTCTCTGCCAGGTCTAAAAGATAAAAATTGTATGCATTTTTTACAATTTATAGATAAGGTTAGTTCCCAAAAATATATATATAAATCTAATTTTCTTATCAAATATATTGCGCCTATTTATTTTTATGTTATTTACATATGTTTGTGAATATGTGTTTTCAGAAATGAGATTAAATTTTATTTTTAAATGATCTACTTGCTAATTAAATTTTAAGCCACTCATACAATTTTAGGATTATGAGGTCATTTGTCAGCATTTCTGCCAGAAGGCTTTTGGAAATCAATTATGTGAAGCAAATAATTTATATATAAAACCATATGAAATATTTTATGATAAGATAATGCTATACACACATTAAGTCTCAAAGTAGAGAGCATAGTGTAAATTAATTACAATGAGTAATGTATAACATTATTGCCATATACCATCTTTGCATTACTGGAATAAGACCATTATATGGTAATCATATTACTTTAAAAAAACATAAGTTTTCTTTCTAATTAACTTTGAGAGACAATATGGAGATATTTGGAGAAACTAACACAAAATCCTCCTGATCCTGAATAACTGATAGAGTTCTCTGAGTGTTTTCTATGTCCTGGGTATTGTTTTTAGGGCTCTATGTGGATTTATTAATTTACTCCTTCCAACAGTTAAGTGATGCAATTATTACATCTATTTAACAGGAGGTTCAACATAGGTACAAAGAGTGTAAGTAGCCTAGCCAAGGCCCGTGGGCTGCAAGTTGATTTCTGAATCATATTTTTAAGAAATTATATCTCTATGTCATATCCCCATCTAAATCAAAATTTCTAACTTCTCTCTGCCAGGTCTAAAAGATAAAAACTGTATGCATTTTTTACAATTTATAGATAAGGTTAGTTCCCAAAAAATTATATACAAATCTAATTTTCTTATCAAATATATTGCTTTCTGATTCAAAAAGTCAGAATCTAAACCTAGTTCTGTCATGAAATAGTCATTTAACCATTCTTTAATATTGTCTTTATCAAGGACACAAAAGAGATACATGAGAGTGGAATAAGGTGTGATCAAGAAGGTATCAACAGTGACAAAGGGAATAAGAAGGAGAGAATCACCAATGCTAAAGTCATAAATTAAATCACAAATTATGTTTAACTGAGAGCAAGCATGGAACTCCAGAGTGAGAATGTTGCATCACTTATGAACAAATTCTTTACTTGTACTTTTGAATCTCTTTATAAATTGTGTATGTTATATTGTACTCCACTTTGTAAAATTAAGATACTAATTATTTTTACAGTTAATTTAATATGGAAATAAAATGTGTGAAATGCTTTTATGAGTACCTGGTACATAGTAAGCATTCAATAAATGTTAGCTAGAATTATTTATAATTTCCTAGGTTACCTTAACAGTCTGCATCAATCTAGTGACAACACTAACAAAACTGCATTTCACTGATATCCTATGCTAGGATTTGGGAAACCTTGTTCTTCTTAAGTACCTTCTGTCACTGGCAGCTCCATGTAAAGCTCAGGAATGGTCAAGCCAGAGCTTTTAGTTGCTAGAGCCGCATTCACTCCAAACTAAGGGCCAGCGACTTGCATTTTCTGCCACCACTGCCAGGGTTATTTTCTCTCTACAAAGTTCTAATGCCTTACTCCGTCAAATATGTTGTAGATACGACACTGAATCCTATTGTTTTAAGCTGTGAGCCTAAACATTTCCTTAGGAGTCCTTCCTTCTAAAGGTTACCATCATTTTCACAATAGCTGTCACTTGTGGATTAGTTGAGGTATTCGTACAACAAAAACTTTAGGTGTCTTATTTATAATGAGACAGGGGAATAACAAAACTGAATTTATTGTAAATGTATTGGAAAAATTAGAGAATCAAAAGAAGTCTGGACAAAAAGCCCTTGCAAAACAGGTAGCAGAAAATCCAACCATTTAGACCACAGGAAAAATTTTGTTAGGATGGCCTGCTGCCGCTTCTGCACAATCATTGTGCTATTGCTGGACAATGAACTTCACCTCTTATATAGCTGGTTTTCCTGGTTTCTTTGAGTCACTCACTCTAAATTCAAAGACCAAGTCCCAGCTGGTCATGGCTATTAAAAGTGTTCATGCTTTAACTTTTAGAAAGAAAGGGGAAGAAATGTTGTAGTTTACTTCACTCCCAAAGTTGGAAAACAAGCCTTACCTCTCACAAAAACATATCCAATGAGATACTAGATCACCAAAATAGCACATCTGTGCTCTACCTTCTTATTAAATGTAGATGTATACTGCATCTGAGGCCAGATTACATCTCTTTATCTTCTGATTGGACCATGCATTTTCTCCGTCAAAGTTTTAGAGAGATGTTCAAACCATAACAATTACACCACTAGAATGGCCAACTACCAGGTATTAATAGTCACCCAATTCACATGGAAGAAGCTATCAAGGAAGAATACCTAAGAAAAAAATGCTCACCTAAAGGGCTGAATATGCCTTTAGAGGGCATATTAAGACAGCAAACATTGTGCAGAAAATCATGGGTACCACCTCATATCTAACTGTATTTTCTCTAATGTACTCAAGATACTTATTCTAAAAATACTTTTTTCTTTTATTTTTATTTAACACCTTTATTATAATTTTTCCAATAGAATCTTCATTTAAAATGTTTATGCTAATATTTATTGAATACCCAATATATGTTGGACACTGTTCTATGTGCTTTATGTACTAACTTAAGTCACAAAATAATTGAATAGCTGTTATTTTGATCTCTGATTTGCAGATTGGGAAACTGAACCATAGAGAACTTACATAATTTAGCCAAGATCCCATGAATGGTAAGAAGTAGAGCTGAATTTGATTCCAGAAACAATGCCATGAATCATTAATCTCTCACACAAACACAAACACACAAACACATGTGTAGATATGTAGAGAGAGGAAGAGAGAGACAGAGAGACCAAGAGAGATCAGTCAAGAAAGAGCCAAACACAATTATGTTTGTGACATAATCAGGTTACAAAGTGCTTTTGAACTAAAATGACAGTTTGATATTGTCAAAACTCAATTTGCTTTTTAAAATACCAAAATCAACTGTTTTAAATAACCACTATGGAAAAGTAGGCAGGACATTTCTGCATGTCCCGGTGCCTCAGTGTTCAATTGCCTCACCTAAAAATTTTTAATAAACAAAAGAAAACCAAAAATGGCAGCCTGACATCTTTTGCGATTTACAGCACTGAGGTACTTTGGCACAGAATGAATTAGATAAAGGGGACCTGGAGTTATAGGAAATCATTGATGAATTGATTTTATACTAAGATGACTGGTTTCTCTGGCTTTTCTCTCAAGATGATTCATCAGTTGGCCGTTCACATCAAGTATTTTAGAGCAGAGTGTTCTTTCATTGGGAATCATTCTTTTCGTGAAAGCAGAAATGATGGACACTTAAACAGTTTAAATGTGCTTCTGTTCTTGCAACTGAAATCGTCTTTGGTAGAAAGTTACAAAAAATGGATGCAGTTGTTCCATTGGGATATTTGTCATTTCTTTAGACAATGCATTTAATGTGTCTAGAAGACTCTGAATAGAATGACTGAACAAACTTCCGGTTACACAATGATAAGAAACTCTTACCTAATTTGTTATGTCTGTCATTCAAAAAACAGTTAAAAAACAAGTTTGCTTAAATCAGTTTGCCTTACTGCTTCAAAAAATAAGGAATCAATTTGCTAAAATTATTTTGAAATATGAGAAACATAGAGGCAAGTGGATAGATGATAGAAATCTAAACTACTATGATGTATATTTTATAAAATGTCATTTGGAAGAAATATATTAAAATGTTGATTCCTTATAAATAAAATATTTAACAATACCTGATTTCCATTAGAGATAATGATTAATATACATTTATGTGGAGAAGGTCATGAATTTCTTTTTTTTTCAGTGTAACTGGTTCTTTATTTATTTTTTAATGTCTTTATTGGAGCATTATTGCTTTACAATGTTGTGTTAGTTTCTGCTGTATAATAAAGTGAATCAGCTATATGCATACATATATCCCTCTAACCCCTCCCACTTGCATCTCTCTCCCACCCCCCCTATCCCACCACTCTAGGTAGTCACGAAGCACCAAGCTGATCTCCCTGTGCTATGCAGCTACTTCCCACTAGCTATCTATTTTACATTTGGTAGTGTATATATGTCAATGCCACTATCTCACTTTGTCCCAGTTTACCTCGCCCCTCCCCATGTCCACAAGTCCATTCTCTACGTCTGCATCTTTATTCCTGTCCTGCCCCTAAGTTCATCAGAACCATTTTTTTTTTCTTTTTTAGATTCCATGTATATGTGTTAGCATACAGTATTTGTTTTTCTCTTTCTGACTTATTTCACTCTGTATGACAGACTCTAGGTCCATCCACCTCATTACAAATAATTCAATTTCACTTATTTTTATGGCTGAGTAAT
Source organism: Phocoena phocoena (assembly GCF_963924675.1). Lineage (NCBI taxonomy): Eukaryota > Metazoa > Chordata > Mammalia > Artiodactyla > Phocoenidae > Phocoena > Phocoena phocoena. Next base: position 66,756,682 of record NC_089225.1, read on the forward strand.
ATTCCATTGTATATATGTGCCACATCTTCTTTATCCATTCATCTGTCAATGGACACTTAGGTTGCTTCCATGTCCTGGCTATTGTAAATAGAGCCGCAATGAACATTGTGGTACATGACTCTTTTTGAATTATGGTTTTCTCAGGGTATATGCCCAGTAGCAGGATTGCTGTGTTGTATGGTAGTTCTAGTTTTAGTTTTTTAAGGAACCTCTATACTGTTCTCCATAGTAGCTGCATCAATTTACATTCCCACTAACAGTACAAGAGGGTTTCCTTTTGTCCACACCCTCTCCAGCATTTATTGTTTGTAGATATTTGATGATGGCCATTTTGACTGGTGTGAGGTGATACCTCATTGTAGTTTTGATTTGCATTTATCTAATGATTAGTGATGTTGAGCATCTTTTCATGTGTTTGTTGGATATCTGTATATCTTCTTTGGAGAAATGTCTATTTAGGTCTTCTGCCCATTTTTGGATGGGGTTGTTTGTTCTTTTGCTATTGAGCTGCATGAGCTCTTTATATATTTTGGAGATTAATCCTTTGTCAGTTACTTTGTTTGCAAAAGTTTTCTCACATTCTGAGGGTTGTCTTTTCGTCTTGCTTATGGTTTCCTTTGCTGTGCAAAAGCTTTTAAGATTCATTAGGTGCTATTTGTTTATTTTTGTTTTTATTTCCATTTCTCTAGGAGGTGCATCAAAAAGGATCTTGCTGTGATTTATATCAAAGAGTGTTCTTCCTATATTTTCCTTTAAGAGTTTTAGAGTGTCTAGCCTTACATTTAGATCTTTAATCCATTTTGAGTTTATTTTTGGGTATGCTGTTAGGAAGTGTTCTAATTTCATTCTTTTATATGTGGCTGTCCAGTTTTCCCAACACCACTTACTGAAGAGTCTGTCTTTTCTCCATTGTATATTCATGCCTCCTTTATCAAAGATAAGGTGACCATATGTGTGTTGGTTTATCTTTGGGCTTTCTATCCTCTTCCATTGGTCTATATTTCTGTTTTTGTGCTGGTACCATACTGTCTTGATTACTGTAGCTTTGTAGTATAGTCTGAAGTCAGGGAGCCTGATTCCTCCAGCTCCGTTTTTCTTTCTCATGATTGCTTTGGCTATTTGGGGTCTTTTGCGTTTCCATACAAATTGTGAAAATTTTTGTTCTATTTCTGTGAAAAATGCCATGGTAGTTTGATAGGGATTGCATTGAATCTGTAGATTGCTTTGGGTAGTATAGTCATTTTCACAATGTTGATTCTTCCAATCCAAGAACATGGTATATCTCTCCATCTGTTGGTGTCAAATTTAACTTCTTTCATCAGTGTCTTACAGTTTTCTGCATACAGGTCTTTTGTCTCCCTAGGTAAGTTTATTCCTAGGTATTTTATTCTTTTTGTTGCTGTGGTAAATGGGACTGTTTCCATAATTTCTCTTTCAGATTTGTCATCATTAGTGTATAGGAATGCAAGAGATTCCTGTGCATTAATTTTCTACCCTGCTACCAAATTCATTGATTAACTCTAGTAGTTTTCTGGTACCATCTTTAGAATTCTCTATGTATAGTATCATATAATCTGCAAACAGTGACAGTTTTACTTCTTTTCTGATTTGGATTCCTTTTATTTCTTTTCCTTCTCTAATTGTTGTAGCTAAAACTTCCAAAACTATGTTGAATAAAGGTGGTGAGAGTGGGCAACCATGTCTTGTTCCTGACTTTACAGGAAATGGTTTCAGTTCCTCACCACTGAGAATGATGTTGGCTGTGGGTTTTTCATATATGTCTGGTTTTGGTCTCTGGGTAATGGTGGCCTCATAGAATGAGTTTTGGAGTATTTCTCCCTCTGCTATATTTTGGAAGAGTTTGAGAAGGATAACTGTTAACTCTTATCTAAATGTTTGGTAGAATTCGCCTGTGAAGTCTTCTGGTCCTGGGCTTTTGTTTGTTGGAAGATTTTTAATCACAGTCTAATTTCAGTGCTTCTGATTGGTCTGTTTATATTTTCTATTTCTTCCTGGTTCAGTCTCATAAGGTTGTACATTTCTAAGAATTTGTCCATTTGTTCTAGGTTGTCCATTTTATTGGCATATAGTTGCATGTAGTAATCTCTCATAATCCTTTGTATTTCTTCAATGTCAGTTGTTTCTTCACCTTTTTCATTTCTAATCCTGTTGATTTGAGTCTTCTCCATTTTTTTCTTGATGAGTCTGGCTAACTGTTTATCAGTTTTGTTTATCTTTTCCAAGAACCAGCTTTGAGTTTTATTGATCTTTGCTATTGTTTCTTTCATTTCTTTTTCATCTATTTCTGATCTGATCTTTATGATTTCTTTCTTTCTGCTAACTTTGGAGTTTTTTTCTTCTTATTTTTCTACTTGCTTTAGGTGTAAGGTTAAGTTGTTTATTTGAGATGTTTCTAGTTTCTTGAGGCAGGATTGTATTGCTATAAACTTCCCTCTTAGAACTGCTTTTGCTGAATCCCATAGGTTTTGTGTCATTGTTTTTTCATTGTCATTTTTTCTAGGTATTTTTTGATTTCCCCTTTTGATTTACTCAGTGATCTCTTGGTTATTTAGTATTGTTGTATTGTATTTAGTATTATTGTATTGTTTAGTCTCCATGTGTTTTTATATTTTACAGTTTTTTTCCAGTAAGTGATATCTAGTCTCACAGCATTGTGGTCAGAAAATATACTTGATACAATTTCAATTTTCTTAAATTTACCAAGGCTTGACTTGTGACCCTAGATATGATATATCCTGGAGAAAGTCCCATGAGCACTTGAGAAGAAAGTGTATTCTGTTGTTTTTGGATGGAATGTCCTATAAATATCAATTAAGTCCATCTTGTTTAATGTGTCATTTAAAGATTGTGTTTCCTTATTTATTTTCATTTCAGATGTCTGTCCTTTGATGAAATTGGGGTGTTAAAGTCCCCTACAACGATTGTGTCATTGTTGATTTCCCCTTTTATGGCTGTTAGCATTTGCCTTATATGGAGGTGCTCCTATGTTGGGTGCATAAACATTTACAATTGTTATTTCTTCTTCTTGGATTGATCCCTTGATCATTATGCAGTGTCCTTCTTTGTCTCTTGTAATAGTCTTTGTTTTAAAGTCATTTTGTCTGATATGAGAATTGCTACTCCAGCTTTCTTTTCATTTCCATTTGAATGGAATACTTTTTCATCCCCTCACTTTCAGTCTGTATGTGTCCCTAGGTCTGAAATGAGTCTCTTTTAGACAACATACATACAGGTCTTGTTTTTGTATCCATTCAGCCAGTCTATGTCTTTTGGTTGGAGCACTTAATCCATTTACATTTAATGTAATTATCAATATGTATGTTCTCATTACCATTTTCTTAATTGTTTTGAGTTTGTTTTTGTGGGTCTTTTCCTTCTTTTGTGTTTCCTGCTTACAGAAGCTCCTTTAGCATTTGTTGTAAAGCTGGTTTGGTGGTGCTGAATTCTCTTAGCTTTTGCTTGTCTGTAAAGGTTTTAATTTCTCTGTCAAATCTGAATGAGATCCTTGCTGGGTAGAGTAATCTTGGTTGTAGGTTTTTCCCTTTCATCCCTTTAAATATGTCCTGCCACTGCCTTCTGGCTTGCAGAGTTTCAGTTGAAAGATCAGCTGTTAACCTTATGGGGATTCCCTTGTATGGTATTCCTTGCTTTTCCCTTGCTGCTTTTAATTTTTTTAATTTGTATTTAATTTTTGATAGATTGATTAATATGTGTCTTGGCATGTTTCTCTTTGGGTTTATCCTGTATGGGACTCTCTGTGCTTCCTGGACCTGACTGACTCTTTCCTTTACCATGTTAGGGAAATTTTCGACTATAATCTCTTCAAACATTTTCTCAGAGCCTTTCTCTTTCTCTTATTCTTCTGGGACCCCTATAATTTGAATGTTGGTGCATTTAATGTTGTCCCAGACGTCTCTGAGAGTGTCTTCAATTCTTTTCATCTTTTTTCTTTATTCTCCTCCCTGGCAGTTATTTCCACCATTTTATCTTCCAGCTCACTTACCTGCTCTTCTCCCAGTTATTCTGCTTTTGATTCCTTCTAGAGTATTTTTAATTTCAGTTATTGTGTTGTTCATCACTATTTGTTTGCTCTTTAGTTCTTCTAGATCCTTGTTAAATGTTTCTTGTATTTTCTCCATTCTGTTTCCTAGATTTTGGATCACCTTTACTCTCATTACTCTGAATTCTTTTTCAGATAGGTTGCCTATTTCGTCTTCATTTATTTGGTCTTGTAGGTTTTTACCTTGCTCCTTCGTCTGTAAAATATTCTTTTGTATGTTCTTTTTTTTTTTTTTTTTTGATGGGTTGGGCTGTATTCCTGTCTTACTGGTTGTTTGTCCTGAGGCATCCAGCACTGGAGTTTGCAGACAGTTGGATAGAATCAAGACTTGGTGCTGAGATTAGGACCTCTTGGATGCCTCACTTCAATTAATATTCCCTGGGTCTGAAGTTCTCTGTTAGTCCAGCAGTTTGGACTCAGAAATCCCACCAGAGGAGCTTGGGCTCAACCTCTTTCCTGGTAACAAAGGTCCCACAAGCTACCTAGCACAGCCAAAAAAGAAAGAAAGAAAGAAAAAAAGGAGCAGTACAATATTAAAGAATAAGAAACAAAATAAAATTAGAAAGATAAAAAATACATTAGGAAAAATAAAAGAAAAGGGGGGTGGGGAGAACAAGCCAAAAGGAGAGAACAATAACAAAGTATAAAGAATAAAATAAAATAACAAAAATAAAATATTTATTAAGAAAGATAGGGGTTTCCCTGGTGGCGCAGTGGTTGAGAGTCCGCCTGCCGATGCAGGGGACACGGGTTCGTGCCCCGGTACGGGAGGATCCCACATGCCGTGGAGTGGCTGGGCCCGTGAGCCATGGCCGCTGGGCCTGCGCGTCTGGAGCCTGTGCTCCGCAACGGGCGAGGCCACAGTGGTGAGAGGCCTGTGTACCGCAAAAAAAAAAAAAAGAAAGATAAAAATATAATTGAATCAACAGCAATGAATCAACAAGATAAAACAGAATCCCAATATAAAAGAGGAAAAAAGAAAATAGCCTTGGCTATGAGGGCGGAGTTTTGGCAGGGGTGGGACTTAGGCAGGGGCAGGGTTTAGGATGGTGCAGGACCTAAGGGGGTGGGGGGTGACGTTTGAGCATGGGGTGGGGCCTAGGCTCAGGGCGCCGATAGCTGGAAAAGGCCCTGGGGGGTGGTGCCTAGGCCTGGCAATGTTCAAGCATGGGGCAGGGCCTCTGCTTAGGACATGCACAGATGGGGAAAGGCAGCAGTTCCAAAGGAGGGCCTCTGGAGTATGGAGTTCTAGAGTTTGGAGGTAAGGCCCTGGGTGAGTGTGTGTGGGTGTGGTTTAAGCCCATTGCATTGGAGGGGACCTCAGAGAGGGTCTCCGAGTGTAGAGGTAGGGCCCTGGGTGGCGGTGTAGGGGCAGGGCTCAGGCTCTGCACAGCAGAAGGGAGGCTCTGAGGGCAGAGGATTAGGTCCCGGAGCCCAATAGGCTCCCTGGTGCCTAAGTGGACAGTGAAAGTGCTGGCCGTGGTCCCTTCCATTCCTCCACACCCCCTTCCCACTGTCTCCCCCAGGGTCTCCCCCATCCTCAATGGACCCCTAACTATGGGGGTGTACAAACTCCTCCCCTCTCCCAGCTCCCCTTCAGGGATGTCAGTCCCAGAGGTCCGGCCTTTACTTTTGCTGCCCCCTTCCCTCCCTCCCACACCCTCAGGGCCTGCGTGGCTGGAGGGGGCCTCAGGGAGCAGAGGATCAGGCCCAGGATCTCAGCAGGCTCCTAGGGGCCCAAGTGGTCAGGGGAAACCTGGCCACGCTCCCTTTTGATCCTTTGCCCTGCCAGTGATCCCCCAATTTCCCCTTTCAGGAGTAGGATCCCTTCCCCTCCCCCAGCTACCCCTCAGGGGCACCAGTCCCCTCCCATATCCACTTCTTCTCCCCCTTCACTCCTCCCACACCCCACTTCCTACCCAGTTGCTGACAGTTCCTCTGTTCCCCTTAGGTGTCCCATTGGTGCCTGGTAGGTGCCCTAGTTGTGCAGAGACACGAATTCTTCATCCTCCTAGTCTGCCATCTTGATTCCACCCCTCACCATGAATTTCTTCATAAAGAAAAATTTTATAAATTACTGTATGCTAATTGAATCATTAAATAATTAATAGATCTATTTAAAGATTTTATTGTAAGCCAGGAGATGATGTTGTTAATATAGAATTAGGAAGATACTACTATATGATGTTAATTTTTAATCTAATGAGCTGTCCATGACAATTACATGACTGCTTATATACTGAATCTAAGTTTTAACATTTTTAAGAGGCTACAAATCCAAAAATTACTTAAATAACCCTTGGATAAATAATTTACCTCATGCAAGATATTCCAAAATTTTTTTAATTGGACAGATTCTGAATTTATCATTGAGGTGTTTGTTGTCATTATAACAGGTTTGGTTATAGCAGTATTAGATATGATGTATGTGAGAAGTTGTTACATGTACTAATTCAACTTTATATCTATCAACCACTAACCGAATGGTGGATTCTTATTAATGTCTGACCACCTTGTTTACTCCAGATACAAGTAACAAACAAAGGTCTGTTATCCAGATAATTACACTTTTTACTTTTACTGAAGATCTTACTCTAAATGGAAACGTGTAAACAAAATTTTGTCTACAATTGTATAACACTATAATAGAAGGAATCAAATAAATATATAAGTAATTATCCTCAATAGTTGATTTCTAGATTTGAATCATGGCATACAATTTCTTTATTAATATTTTATTGATAAAAATATAATATTAAAGTACCTATTTATCTGTCATAATTTAAAGTATATGAAAATATTTCAAAAAATATTAACACATTGACTCCACTGGAATAAAAATAATAAGTCACAGCAATTAAGTATAGATAGTCTGGTATCAAAAGGTTTTTAGTGATAGAAATTCTGTTAATTTAATTCACCACAACCACAAAAAATACTGTATATCCTCAAAAAATGACCCCAAAATACCATTCCACATCAATTCTTTATTTTTTTTTCAGAAGCGTATGTGTATTTGTCAGGGTTTAAGATCTATTTTAACAAATAATCCCCAAATATCAGTTGCTTAAGATAAAAAGGATTATTCCTTCTTTTATATGCTCAATAGGGTTGGAAATGCAATAGGACAAAATCAGATCCATAAAGTCATTTGAGAATCAGTCTTCTTCTATTCAGAGGGTTCTCCTCAGCCCTCAACTAGATCTTCTGCATCTAGATGACATTCAGGGAAAGAGAGAGAAAATGGCACAGCTGGTTTTAACCACTTTGGCTCAAGGCTAAATATTCAATTGTGCTTGTGTGACAGGTAGTTACATAGCCTTATCTAATGCAAAGGGCCTGGGAAATATAGTCTAGCAGTTCACCAAGGCAAAAGGAGTGTGGATATTGAAAAACAGTTTAGGCAGTTTCTGTCACACAGGAATTACAGGACTATTATTCAATATAGTTAGAAGTATGTGTATTACTAGCATATATCTCATACTAGAGACGTTCCCAGTAAAACAAAACAAAACAAAAAGGTTATTATCACAGTTGCTCTTCAACTTTTTTCAAAATTGATAGAAAAATTTTAAGTGAGAGGAAAAAATATTAATAAGTATATTTATAAAATTGTTACCATTTATTCATGATATGATTATTTGGAAATCTCCAGAAAAACACAAAGAAACTAATAAAAGTAATTTTAAAACAGTAAATTGATCAATTAGAAATACATGTTGAAATAGCAATAGTTCTCCTGTAAACAGGGTCCCTCAAAAATCCAACTCGAAAGAGATATAAAATAGAAAATTCACTCTTTCAATTTAATGAAAAAATATTAAATAAGTGGAAAATGTGTCATTTCTGAATTATCTCCACAAAAATCAATAGTCAATCTGAGAAAGAAATGGAAAATTTTATTTGAACCAAACTGAGGATTATAACCTGGAGACAGTCTCTCAGAGAGTTCTGAGAGCTGTTCTGAAGAGGTAAGTAGGGAGGTCAGTATATATGTGATTTTGGCCTAGGGGATACATACAATCAAGCACACATCTCAATAGAAGGTTGCTGATGGCCACAAGGAACAGATATCTTAGTTAATAGTTTTAGTGATTTTCTAAGTATAGGAAGATGCAAGAATCCAGGTTCATAAAAAATTTCTCCTGAAAATATCAAACTATCCAAGGACCAGTTCTGTCAGTTTTTCCAGAGCATAGAGTGCCTCATCCTGATCTCTACTCTTAATTCCTTTCAGTGGTTTTGTAGGTGAGTGACTGCAGTGGCTAATAATCTGATTGTTGTAGAACTGAAGGCTGGGCAACATTCTTTATTTTACAATCCCTTCTCTTTTAGGCTTGATTTTGACTAAGATTTGGGAGGCACTGTGTGACCAATGTGTCCCATGGTGCTAGGAATGTTCATTCCCAGGTCAGGTGAAGATTTCACTGATTGGCTACTCAATGTGTTGTTACTAGACTAGGCCCAGTTAACAATAACCAAAAACTTCTTGAACGCCTGCATACTAGTCTCTTATGATCCAGGAAATTGTTCTCTCGTTCCTTCTTCCCATATCTAGAGTTACACTATTATAATCATTGATCTTATAGAACTATATATTTGTTATTTCAAGCTACCTAGTCATCAATAATTTTATTGAGGCTCAGTTACATATTTGGTAATGCAAGAAACAATATTCCTGTAAAACAGGCAAAATTCAATATATAACATAGTAATGTAGCTAATAACATTAATAAGATCATAAGTAAGTATTTAAGCTAAGAACTTCCATTAGGCACTGCCCAGTATCTCCCCAGGTTGTCTGACTAGTCTGTTTTGCACCAATCGCTATCTTTAAGGGAAACTATATATAGGCATTGTAAATAAAGTTCACCAAAGATATCTGCAGGTGCAAGGTGAGTGGTGGGTCACAGTGACCCTTACAGGATTGAGAAGGAAATGTTGTTTTCTAAAGAGTTAACATGGCTGGCACCAGAAGGAGAAAAATTGATCTTTATGGTTGAGCAGATATTTCTGCCTTTGGGGAGGTCTGGTTAACACATAATGCACATGCAGAAGGACAACTGCAGGGGAAGGAGGAGGCCAAAGGGCAGAGGAAAAGTTTCATGTTTTCTTGTCTTGCTTAAAACATGAATTTTTATTTCATCAATTGGCAATGTCAATAATTCTCTGTAAGTTTTATATATATATAAAACAAAAACAATGAAAAAAATTACGTGAAGTGGTGGGAATTTAACAATATAAGTACAAAAATAATCTGGAATAATTAAGTAAATGTGAGATAGAATAGTCATTATGAAACATTTATCTTGTGGAAGAAACATTTTAACTAGTGGAAGAAAATATAATTATAAGAAAATATTTTTATATTTTCTTATAAATATAAGAAAATATTTATGTAAATTTATGGAATAGAATTTCTCAAAGTGTTAAAAGACTATAAACAGAAGGAAGGATAGTTTTGACTGTTTTTTTGCTATTTTGCTATTATATATAAAATATACACACATATAATATTTCCATTTAAAAAGAAACCAGAATAACAAAACATTTGGAATTTTATTTATAATATATTTGTATCTATAAATATATTTATACATATGTTTCACAAATCAATAAGAAAATATGAAGACAATGAAAATTAGACAACAGATAATTATGACTTTACCTGTTCATACATTTGTCACAGTAGGAAATAATTTTCATTTTTGAGGTATCATAATGTCATCTATTTCTATTGACCATTAAAGTTCTTGTATTCTCTATTCATAGAACAGTGATAGCTTTCAATATCTGAGAATGGCATTTTAGTAGAAAGTATCAAATCATATTGATTCTATAATTCTAACTTTTCATACATAAGAATTTTTGCTATTCAATATTTCTAAAAGTATTCAAAAGACACCCTCTACATGCCAAGTAATTTTTCAAAATCTTCAATGTTGGCCACAATTCCAGCAGAGTTATTTTGAGTTGCTCAAGCTCAGCATTTTCATACTCTCTCTCTCTCTTTTAGACAACACACATAATTTGGGTTTTAAATACCACAGGGAAAAAAATTATGAAGACTAGAACAAACTAATATATACAGAAATGCATTGTTAATTTTATCTACAAACAGGCCACTCCATCTGTTCAAACATAATGTTCCAAACTTAGGAATATGTTCCAAACCAAAGAGCATGATATTTGACAGATGGAGAGGTCTGTAAGCCTGTCTGGAGCACGGAATACTATAGAGTTTGTAGCAGGGTCCAATTTTCCATGCTAAATGAAATCTAATCAAAATTTCTTCCCAATAAACATCAGAATCAGCACCAATGTTACCAATTGCTATGCATCATAGACCAACTCATTTTATCTATTTTCTTTCTCATACGCAAGAAACCCATACCTACTTTCTGAGACAATTTTCTACTTTCATGGTTGTTCTCCTACATAAATAAGTACAAATGCCAAACATATTTCATGAAAATAGAAGTCACTAATGAGTCAAACACAGGATGACCTACTCTTTAGCACAAAAATATCGTGTGAGTGCTATTTTTAGAAAAATTAATCATTTAAGGATCATGTTATAATATATAAAATTTGGAGAAAGCTTTGATAGGATTTTGATAAATCTCTTCAATTTATTGAAATAAACAACAGAAAAAGAAGTATAGGATATTTGTGTTTCCCTAAAACATGTAGCCAGTGAGAGACTGTATAAGATTTATTTGCTCTTGTCCAGTGTTCCGTTATAAAATCCAGCATTCTAACTTGGGAGATTGCCTCATCATCATTAAAATTTCAGTACAATTAAACTTGAAGACAAAAATTTTACTGAAAATGTCTGTGTCATATAGGTTGCTCAGAACTGAGAACACCGCTTCTACTTATATAAATTAATTATAGGCTTATCGAATAGAGCATGAGGGCACTGTAGGGGAGGACAATTTTTCTCTTTTCTTCCCTTCTAGGTTCTTTGGATGATTTAATAAACTCACGAGACAAATTAACGGGAGAAAAATAAATTTAATTTTGCCTGCATGGGAGCTCATAAAAATATGAGACTCAAAGAAGTGACCAAAGCAGGCAGCTTTTATACTTTTAAACAAAGAAACAATTATATGCAAAGAATTGACAAAGGGTTTGGGGCTTGAGGTAGCAAATTAATGAAGAAATAACAAAGTTTGTTTATACCTTATTACCTGAATTCACTATCTCTGGTAATAAGGATGCTTTCTACCCACCAGTTTCAGGGAGGGTGCCCTTCACATGGGGAATATATTTCCTGCTTTCAGGGGGACAAGAGAGGGTTGGAATGTCCTTCCTGCACCAGCTGTTTCTGAAGTAACTTTAATTCAAAATAATCAGTATGTCAAAGTGGCATATTTTAGGGTGGCATATTTTGTTCTGCCTCAGCCTCCAGTGATAAATGTGCAGATAAAATATATTGACATTGTTACGGAATTGAACTTGAGTCCACTTGCCTGCCATGCAGCAGAGCCAATCTACTAACACAGGTTGTGGTGAAAGAATGTACAGCGTTTATTGCAGGGTACCAAATAAGGAAAATGGGCAGCTCATGCTCAAAAGCCCCAAACTCCCCAGTGGTTTTCAGGGAAGGGTTTTTAAAGGCAACATTTGGGGTGAGCGTTGCAGCTTGTAGACTTTCTTCTGGTTAATTGGTGGTGAGGTAGCAGGGTTGATGTTTCAGGAGTCTTAATCATCAACCTGGTTCCAACCAGTCTGGGGTCTACTTGCTTATGGTCAACATGTCGCCACAATCCTCCACTTGGGCAGGGGTCTTAGTTTCTGCATAACAACTCAAAAATATTCATCAGATTGTTATGTATATCCCTTGAGGAGGAACTAGGATTCTGTTTTATCCCTGAGCTCTTGTTCATGCTATCTTGCTTGGTTCTGCATTCCATCACTTCTCTAATTAGTAACTGCTTGAGTCTGCTCTTTGGAACTCAGGGAATACCTACGAGACTAAAGCATTTTTCCTACAAACAAAAAATGAGGGGCACAGAGTAGTCTTGACACTGAGAAGGCCTCACGGGGTCCTGCTCAGTCTCAATATATGTTGATGAGTGTCACATGACATCTGAGTACTTGAAACTGAAACACAGTTCAATATCTAATTTTAACATTTCAATATTCAGAGGCACTTACGACTTTGCATCTCAGGAAGCTTGGCATCATTTCAACCCTACTTCTAGCTGTGTTCAGCTCCAAACTTGTGTAGTTGTGACCATGCCCTATCACCTGTTGTGGTTCTTGGGGCAGGCAAAAACATTTTGTAACAATGGGAAGCCCTAAAGGATGCTAACTTTTATCTTCTTCAGAAGTATTATAATTACATATGAACTTGAAGGGGAGCAGAATTTGCCATCCCAAAATAGTCCACATTGGTGTAAGGATTATCTTGAGCTATTTATTTTTAAGAAATTGGAGAAAGAGGAAAAACTCTGAAAATCAGTAGAAGTTACCCTGTAGTAAGAAAAATTTATATTTGAAAGGGAAATCTCCATTTTTAAGGGTGTTTCCCTCTCTGTACCAGGAAAAAGAGGTTGATAAATTTCTAGAAATTTATCAATGGAGATGGCTTGGACTTAAATCTGCATAACAACCATACACTTGTTTACTGTGCTTTGCCTGACAACCTTCCATAACTGTCTCCCCAACCCCCAACATCTTTTGTCTTTAGCTGGAGACAGTATTTAGGGTGGTGCTAGGCCATTTCCATTTCTGGGAGCTACTCAGTTTTCCTGGATATTTTCCATATATACAAGAGGTATATATGTTATTAAACTTCTGTTTGTTTTTCTCCTGTTAATTTACCTTTTATTATGGGGGCAGGATGTCTCATCCAAGAACCTAGAAGTGTAGAGGGAAAATTATTTTTCCTCCCCTATAAAGTGCCTTTCTGAAGATATTTCCTTTTCTTAAACCTCAAATAAATTGAATATTCAAGCAACTTGACCATAAATCTAAATACTGAAGTACTTATGCTTCATTTATTGGGTATAAAAACCTTCATAATATTATGCAAAATTCAGGTAAAATCAATATTTCATAGCCATGCTTAGCTATCCCAATCTACTTTTTCTCTAGTCATGAAATAAATTATTCTAGATTTTTAAATCAGATGTTCCACCATTGAGTGGTTATATTATTATTTTGATAGTCATTTATTTGTCCACGTCATTCCCACATAAACTGCTCTGAATATTCTCTCAAATTTACAGGATTCTATTAAATGCTATTCTGTGTTAACATGAACTACTTAATGACATAATCTCAAATTTTGGTTCTGAGGTTAATTCCCAATTATATGAAGTTTTACTGAACCTGTAACTGTCTACACCAATAAAAATTAATTGAGAGGGTGTTTGCAATGCCCAAGTAGATCTTCAGATACTTCTTTGGATTTAAGTGTGAATTCATCTTCTCTTTTTAGATCCCACATATTAGTATGTCCCCACATCCTTTATTCCCATTCCCTTTGAATTTTCTTATAATTTCTAACCTAGCATATCTTGTAACACTGGTAACTGTTGTCACCAGGTTATGTATGTGTATGTTGAACTTCAACTTTTTCCACAAGTTTGAGAAAATAAATCAGATTCAGAAAGAGAAGATAAACTTTCCTGGCTGCAGGAAAAAAGTCATATTTCCATCCACCACTGGACTGCTCCCATGTGGATCTCTTTTCATAATTCCATACTCATAAATACTGGTTCCTATTCAACAACACTGACAACTCCACTAGGCATCTCAATCTTAAGGTTAGGTTTAGGTGGTGCAATATATTATCTACTGGAGAAATATGAAGGAAGCAGTAATTTCAAGAACAATGAAATAGAGTGGCTATTGCTAGATCAACAGATGATAAAACAAAAAAAAAAAGTAAAGGCTGAGATCAATTAACAGACAATTGAAAGCTAAGTGTGAAAGCCAGAGGTATCATTAGCAGCAAAAGAGGCCCTTATCTCCTGATTTGGGAGGCCCTGAGAAGACTAAATTTAGAAATCTCAGCTAAATAATAGTAATAATTACAACCACCATGCCAGATGTTTTAGTATTGCTACAATAGGTCCTTTCAGCATGAAAGAGAGAGAAATATATTCTTATAAAAATAGGCATGTACTACAGGTATGGGGTTTCTTTTCCTGCCTGCAAGGCAGCACGAGCACCACTAAATGGCTTATGTAATGTCATGGGATCCCAACATAACATTAAGTGACATTATGGGATCCCTTTTAGAGAAGAGGAAGTACAAGTTTTTTTCATGACCATTAGATCCACTGATTGTATCACATGCTCCACTAACTAGGAGCTGCTAGCAAGATAGAACAATCTGCTGAAGACACAGCTTGAGCACCAGCTTAGAGAAGGTCTTTTAAAACGATAGCAAGGATAATCCACTATACACTTATCATACATAAAGGGTATAGTTTGTATCAAAGATTTTTACATAGAACTACATCCCATAAATCTTGGAAGCAAAGTTTGGGACCAGGAATGACTACACTTACCATCACTCCCAATGACCTTCTTGGAGGATTTGTGCTACCCAACTCTGGGTTCTGTATTAGACATAAAAGGCAGAACACCTCTTCCTGGGACACAGTAAGTACCTATTGAAATACAAACTATGTCTGCTGCTAGGTCACTTTGGGCTCCTTGTATCTGTGGACCAGAAGATTAAAAAAACACACACACACTATTTTGGTAGGAGTAATTGAGCCTATCAGAAGGAGCAAGGAGTGCTTTCACAGTGGAGACAAAGAGAAATGTGTTTTGAACCCAGGTGATCTGCTTCGTTGTCTCTTGATACTTACTCCCTTGAGCAATTGTGACTATAAATGAACAGACACAGCACCCCTGACCTGAGAACATGTTGACTAGGGACTCATATCTCTCTGGGATGAGGGTTTAGATAAGGCCAGTAGGAGTGGTAGCTGAGAGTAAAGGGAATGTAGAAACAGTAGAAGAAAAAGATGATGAGTATCAGTTACACCACCAAGATGAATTGCAGTGGTGGGACCTACAGTTCTTCCCAATAATCTTCCTCTTCTAAGGTTCCCCTAGAAAAAGAGGTCCACCAGAATCCTGGAAGAATGCCAAAAGGACTGTCTACAAATGTATATAAATAAGTTGAAGAGACCTTCCAGCTCCATGTAATATCAAATGGTGAAAATCTCCCAGAGATCTCCATCTCAACACCAAGACCCAGCTCCACTCAATGAACAGCAAGATACAGTGCTGGACACCCTATGCCAAACAACTAGCAAGCCAGAAACACAACCCCACTCATTAGCAGAGAGGCTGCCTAAAATCATAAGGTCACAGACACTCCAAAACACACCACCAGACGTGGACCTGCCCACCAGAAAGACAGCATCGAGCCTCATCCACCAGAAGACAGGCACTAGTCCCCTCAACCAGGTAGCCTACACAACCCCTGAACCAACTTTAGACATGGGGGCAGACACCAAAAACAATGGGAACTACGAGCCTGCAGCTTGTGAAAAGGACGCCACAAACACAGTAAGTTAAGCAAAATGAGAAGACAAAGAAACACACAGCAGATGAAGGAGCAAGGTAAAAACCCACCAGAGCTAACAATTGAAGAGGAAATAAGCAGTCTACCTGAAAAATAATTTAGAATAATGATAATAAAGATGATCCAAAATCTTGGAAATAGAATGGAGAAAATACAACAAACATTTCACAAGGACCTAGAAGAACAAAAGAGAAAACAAACAATCATGAACAACACAATAAATGAAATTAAAAATTCTCTAGAAGGAATCAATAGCAGAATAATTGAGGCAGAAGAACGGATAAGTAACCTGGAAGATAAAATAGTGGAAATAACTACTGCAGAGCAGAATAAAGAAAAAGAATAAAAAGAATTGAAGACAGTCTCAGAGACCTCTGGTACAATATTTAACGCACCAACATTCGAATTATATGGGTTCCAGAAGAAAAAGAGAAAAAGAAAGGGACTGAGAAAATATTTGAAAAGATTATAGTAGAAAACTTCCCTAATATGGGTAAGGAAATAGTTAATCAAATCCAGGAAGCACAGAGAGTCCCATACAGGATAAATCCAAGGAGAAACATGCCAAGACTCATATTAATCAAACTATCAAAAATTAAATACAAAGAAAAAATATTAAAAGCAGTAAGGGAAAAACATACAAGGGAATCCCCATAAGGTTAACAGCTGATCTTTCAGCAGAAACTCTGCAAGCCAGAAGGGAGTGGCAGGACATATTTAAAGTGACGAAAGGGAAAAAACCTACAACCAAGATTACTCTATCCAGCAATGATATCATTCAGATTTGATAGAGAAATTAAAACCTTTAAAGACAAGCAAAAGCTAAGAGAATTCAGCACCACCAAACCAGCCTTACAACAAATGCTAAAGGAACTTCTCTAAGCAGGAAACACAAGAGAAGGAAAAGACCTACAATAACAAACACAAAACAATTAAGAAAATGGTAGTAGGAACATACATATCAATAATTACCTTAAATGTAAATGGGTTAAATGCTCCAACCAAAAGACATAGAGTAGCTGAATGGATAGAAAAACAAGACCCGTATATATTCTGTCTATAAGAGACCCACTTCAGACCTAGGAACACATACTGACTGAAAGTAAGGGGATGGAAAAAGATATTCTATGCAAATGGAAATCAAAAGAAAGCTGGAGGGCTTCCCTGGTGGCGCAGTGGCTGAGAGTCCGCCTGCCGATGCAGGGGACACGGGTTCGTGTCCCGGTCCAGGAAGATCCCACATGCCGCGGAGCGGCTGGGCCCATGAGCCGTGGCCGCTGAGCCTGCGCGTCCGGAGCCTGTGCTCCGCAACGGGAGAGGCCACAACAGCGAGAGGTCCGCACACCACAAAAAAAAAAAAAGAAAGCTGGAGTAGCAATTCTCATATCAAACAAAATAGACTTTAAAACAAAGACCATTACAAGAGACAAAGAAAGACACTACATAATCATCAAGGGATCAATCCAAGAAGAGGATATAACAATTGTAAATGTTTACGCACCCAACATCGGAGCACCTCAATACATAAGGCAAAAACTAACAGATATAAAATGGGAAATCGACAGTACCACAATCATAGTAGGGGACTTTAACACCCCACTTTCACCAATGGACAGATCATCCAAAATGAAAATTAATAAGGAAACACAAGCTTTAAATGATATATTATGATATATTAAACAAGATGGACTTAATTGATATTTATAGGATATTCCATCCAAAAACAACAGAATACACTTTCTTCTCAAGTGCTCATGGGACTTTCTCCAGGATATATCATATCTTGGGTCACAAGTCAGGCCTTGGTAAATTTAAGAAAATTGAAATTGTATCAAGTATCTTTTCTGACCACAATGCTATGAGACTAGATATCAATTACAGGAAAAAATATGTAAAAAATAAAAACACATGGAGGCTAAACAATACACTACTTAATAACCAAGAGATCACTGAAGAAATCAAAGTGGAAATCAAAAAATACCTAGAAAAAAATGACAATGAAAACACAACGACCCAAAACCTATGGGATGCAGTGAAAGCAGTTCAAAGAGGGAAGTTTATAGCATACAATCCTACCTTAAGAAACAAGAAACACCTCAAATAAACAACCTAATCTTACACCTAAAGCAATTAGAGAAAGAAGAAAAAAAACCCAAAGTTAGCAGAAGGAAAGAAATCATAAAGATCAGATCCAAAATAAATGAAGAAGAAATGAAGAAAACAATAGCAAAAATCAATAAAACTAAAGGCTGTTTCTTTGAGAGGATAAACAAAATTGATAACCCATTAGCCAGACTCATCAAGTAAAAAAGGGAGAACACACAAATCAATAGAATTAGAAATGAAAAAGGAGAAGTAACAACTGACACTGCAGAAATACAAAGGATCATGAGAGATTGCTACAAGCAACTATATTCCAATAAAATGGACAACCTGGAACAAATGGACAAATTCTTAGAAATGCACAACCTTCCAAGACTGAACCAGGAATAAATAGAAAATATGAATAGACCAATCACAAGCACTGATATTGAAACTGTGATTAAAAATCTTCCAATAAACAAATCCCAGGACCAGATGGCTTCACAGGCAAATTCTATCAAACATTTAGAGAAGAGCTAACACCTATCCTTCTCAATCTCTTCCAAAATATAGCAGAGGGGGGAACACTCCCAAATTCATTCTATGAGGCCACAACCACCCTGATACCAAAACCAGACAAAGATGGTTTGGGAGTGTGGTTTAGAAAACTCAGCTAAATAATAGCAATAATTACAACCACCATGCCAGATGTTTTAGTATTACTACAATAGGTCTTTTCAGCATGAACGAGAGAGAAATATATTCTTATAAAAATAGGCATATACTACAGGTACATGGTGCATAGTTGAGTTCTTGATTCTATTCTGAAAGTTTTTCCCTCAAAACTTTATATATTATATATATTTTAAATATGTGCTTGAAATCCTCACCAATAATGCCTTTATATCTATTTCACAAGCTTATAAAGGTTAAAAAAAAAGAAAGAAAATATTTTTGAAAATGATTTGAAACTATACATTATGCCATATAGGGTATTAATACTATTTGTTATCAAAAAACTATTAATTAGTCAATACACAAAGTTTTATACTAAATAGCTTACCAGTTCTGCACTAATTTATACTGAGATCTTTTGAAATAGATTTGCTTCTGTACAAACACATATGAATTTATGTATTTATTAGTCAGGGTTTTTCAGAGAAACAGAACCAATAGGATTTATATATTAGTAAATATATATACAATGTGTATTCTAATAAATATATATATATATACGCACACATCCTGCTGGTTTTGGACAGAGAGAGAGAGAGAGAGAGAGATTTTAAGGAATCAGCTCATATGATTGTGGAGGCGGGCAAATCCCAAATCACCAGAGACTGCTGTGGAGACTCAGGGAAGAGCTGAAATTGAAGCATTAGTCCAAAGGCAGTCTGGTAGAACTTCCTATTCCTCAGGAAAGGTTAGTCTTTTTCTTAAGGCCTCAACTGATTGGATGAGGCTCATCCACATTATGGAGAGTAATCTCTTTGTTCAAACACCACTGATTTTAATGTTAATCTCATCTAAAAATAGGCCTTCACAGCTACATCCACCCATTTGGCTAAATATCTGATCATGTAGCCTACTTAAATTGACACATAAAATTAACCATCAATAAATATACGCATATACATGGTGTCATAAAAAAATGTGCATAGGCTCACATTTTAAATTAGATAAGAAGTATAATTTTATCTATAAAATGTCAGTTTCAGTAGCACAAGGCATGTTATTCATGTTAACTTTAGAAATGTAAAGGAAAATTGATATGACATTTTTCATAGGTTGTGTAACATATTTCAGCCTAGATGTAAATATATGTCTAGTTGTAATCTACCTTTTTGTGAACTCATTGATGCAATTAACTAGAATCAAAGGAATCTAAATTTCAGGCTTTGTAATACACAATAACTATTAGTAGCAGTTATATTTTAGAACAAACCTGGTCACTCACAATACTTCAGTGACTATTAGAAATACTTATGGACATTGAAACATATACCTTCCAGAAATCTTTCTCATAAATTCTGATTTTGCAGGTCTGGAGTAGAGCCCTATATCTGCATTAATAAGAAACAATATTATTGTATTATCAGTGATAATATAATTGTCACTGTATTGCTGTGTACAGCTGAATAAGAATTACTGAAACAGCATGTTACAGGAAAAAAATAATAACTTGCCTTTAGAATTAATAATAATCTGAAAAATAAAAACACTCAAGGCTCATTTGGCAGGTTGATGAATCAGAATCTAAAGGGACATGTATCCTAGATATTATAGTAATATAGGATAGATAGGGCTTCAGGGAATGAAAAGTTGTCCAGCCAGACAAAAAGAGCATTATACCTGGAAAGCATGGCCAGAATGGCAGCAGGTTAGTGGATAAAACAGAAGGTCCATGTTCACCTAAATTAGCAAATATTTATGAAAGTATCTGACAAGCATAAGTTTTAGGCATACCATTGATTATCAAGATGATTTCCAAAGAAAGAAAGGAGTTTGAGAAAAGGGTTTCCCACATACTGATTTTTTTTCCCTCAATGTCCTACACTGTATTTCCTTGTTGGGGTTGTTATTTGGCTGTTGGTTTGTTGACGTATAACTTACAAAAAGTAAAATTTACCTTTTTAGGAGTACTGTTCTATGAATTTTAACAAATTGAAACAAACATCACCATCATCATGATTAAAATAGAGAATTTTTCTGCCCCCACTAAAAGTTCCCTTTTAACTTTGTAGCCAATTCCCTTACACCATCCTGAGCTTTTGACAACTGCTGATCTAATTTCTGTTCCTGTAATTTCCATCATTATAGTTTCAAAGAGTCATTTAAGAGGCATCCTTCAGTATATGGCCTTTCGAGACAGACTTGCTTCATTTAGCATAGGGCTTCTGAGACTCATCCTTATTGTTGGATGCATTTGTAGTTCATCCTTTCACTGAGTTATATGCCATTATATGCATCAATGACAATTTTTTAAACCATTCACCAGTTGATGAACATTTGGGTTGTTTCTAGCTTTTGGTGATTCTGAATAAATCTGCTAAAAACATTCACATACAGGGGTTATTTGGACATGTCTTCATTTCTCTTTGGTAAATATCTAAAAGTAGAAGTGTTGGGCCACATGGTAAGCCTGTTAGCTTATTATGAAATTGCCTTACTCTTTTCTAAAACAGATGTATCATTTTGCATCCACACCAGGAATATATGAAATTTTCAGTTGCTCTATATTTCTGGTAATATTTAGTATTTTCTTTTATTTGAAACAATCCAATGATGTATAGTAGCATTTTATTGTGGTTTTAATTTACATTTCCCAATTTGTGGCATTTAAAAAAATTTTCTTCACAGCATGTTTGAAAAAGTAGATTTAATTTTAATGAAGTGCAATATTTTTTTTGTTCTTATTTTTTGTGTCCTATTTAATAAATCTCTGACTTGTCCAAGGTCACAGACATTTACTTTCCTATAGTTTTTTTAGAAGTTTTATAATTGTATGTCTATGATCTGTTTTGAGCTAATTTTTGTGTATGATGCAATTAGGGGTAGAGTGCACTTTTTTAGTATATGGATATTCTATTTATTCAGCTTCATTTTCTGAAAAGACTATCTATTCTTTTTTTTTCTTTTTTTCTTTGCGGTACACGGGCCTCTCACCATTGTGGCCTCTCCCGTTGTGGAGTACAGGCTCCGGACACTCAGGCTCAGTGGCCATGGCTCACGGGCCCAGCCGCTTCGCAGCATGTGGGATCCTCCTAGACCAGGGCACGAACCCGTGTCCCCCGCATTGGCAGGTGGACTCCCAACTACTGGGTCACCAGGGAAGCCCAAGACTGTCTATTCTTAATACAATTTCCTTGACAACTATATCAATCATCAAATGACCATATCTGCATGGCTCTATTTCTGCATTTTCTATTCTGTTCTGTTGATCTATGTGTTTATACTTTTGGCAATACCACAATATCTTGATTATTGTAGCTTTATACTTATCTTTACAATCAGATAGTGTAAATTTGCTCTTCCTTTTCAAAATTATCTTTGCTATTCTATCAGCATTTTAATTTCTACACAAAAATGAGTTTGACTGAAATTGCCTTGTATCTATAGATCAGCTGGAGGAGAATAATATTTTGGCAATTTTTTTTTACCATCAAACCCATGAACACATATATCTCTCAATAAATTTTTATCTTATTGGATTTCTCTCATGTTTTAATGGTTTTTCATGTAAAAATCTTCCACATATTTTAGTAAGCTAATCAACAGATATTTCAAATTTATTGGTATTATTGTAAGTAGTTCTATTTAAAATTCCAAGTTCCAATTGTTGATTGCTACTACAAAGAAATACAAATGATTTTTATATACTGACCTTGTGTCCTGTGACCTCACTAAACATACTATATCTGGCAGCTTGTTTTGGATTCTGAGGTTTTCTGAATAGAAAATTAGGTCATCTGCAAATAGAAACAGCTTATTTCTTCCCTTCCAAAATAAATGCCTTTCATTTCATATTCTTCCATGATTTTACTGGCAAGAATCTCCAATACAACTTTGAAAAGGAGTGGTGAGAGGAGACATTCTTGCCCTATTTCTGATCTTAGGGAGACCACATTCAATCTTTGAGCATTTAATATGATGTTAGCTCTAGGTTTTTATGAGATACCCTTTATCAAGCTGAAGAAGTTATCCTTTCATTAGTTTGTGCAAATATTTTGATAACATATAGATCTTGAACTTTGCAAAATTCATTGCTGCATCTATCAAAATGAACCTATGTTGTTACCTGTGTTTGATTATTAGTTTTAGGCTACAGTACATTAGTTGATTTTTGAAAGCTGAACAAGCCTCCTAAAGTAAATTCTACTCTGAAAGAATTTATTTGAGAGAGAGAGATAAAGAGAGAGAGAGAGAGAGAATGATAATGATGATGATGGTGGTGCTTTTTTCTATGTCCCTGTGTGCTATACCTGTATTTTCTTGTAAAGTCTGCTTCTAGTTTTGGTATCCACATAATGCAGGCCTCTTAAAATGAGTAACAAAATACCTCTCCTCTCTTGTTGTCTGGAAATATTTTGGTGGAATTAGTATTATTTTTTTTGGTTGGTAGATTTATCTAGTGAAGACATTTGGGCCTGAGGTTTAGATTGTTGGAAAGTTTTAAACTGAATTCAGTATCTTTAATAGCTACAGTAATATTTACATTATCCATTGCTTCTTAAGATAGCTTTGATAGCTTTTATCTTTCAAGTAATGTATCCATTTCATATACCGATTGATTGGCATAAAGTTGTTCATAATGTCCCCTTATTATCCTGTTAATGTCTATACAATCTGTTACGATTTCCCCTTTTTGCATTCCTGTATTGGTAAATTGTGTCTTTTTTCCCTGATCCATCCCACCAGAAGTTTATAACTGTTCATTTTTTCCCCAAGAAAAACTTCTTGATTTTCTAGATTTTCTCTGTTGTTTTCCTGTTTATAGTTTCATTTATTCCTGCTTATAACATTTTCTTCTATGTTATTCTCTTTTTTTGTCTTAAACTCAGTTTAATTTGTGCTTATATTTTTTAGTTTTATAGGGTGTGACTTTTTAAAAATTTTATATATTAAGTATAATTTCAGTTGTCAAAGCTTAGATATAGGTTCCAGTAAGAATATATGAACTCTCCTCATGCTAATTAAAGGGCTTATTTGTTGGTTTTCTCTAAATTTTGCCAGACGAATTACTTCCAACTTTACCGAAAATAGGTCTGTCCAGAGCATGCCAGGGGAGATCAAATATTGCCACCCATGTATAGGAGACAGGGAGCCACACAATGCATTTTATACAAATAAACAAACATATAAGTTATTAACTTAATTTTTCTCAAATAAGGTAATTTGGGTTTAAGGGTATTTTATGTTGTAATACTCTGCATTATCTTCTATGTGTGAAACAAAAATATTTCCTTTACAGAAGTAGAAGTAAACATTTATTACTCTAGGAAGGAAAAACAGGACTTAAAAAGAATCTTGGTCAATAAAAATTCTAATAGACTCAAATGGCTTGAGAACCTAAGCCTTCACAAATGTGGTTCTTCGTCCCTCTTAATTCATAGGTGCATGCCTTCACTGAATGATGAATCATTGGATTGAACTTAATAAATAGACTGTACACTGTCAGATACTCAGAAATGGTATTGGAGCCACTATACTTTGAACCTAATAGCATATGAATTTTTCAATAAGTCAATAGAAATATATCTTTACTCTGAGGCAAGAAACAAGTGTTTCTCCACGTGAAGTTAATTGGCTCACATGGGAGAAGTGATGATTTTGCCATGGTTTATATCAAGGAAGCCAGGAGCCAATCTGCCTGCATTGTATTTCTATAATAAGTGAAAGGTAGACTGAAAAATAGTGTCTCAGTTTGCAATTGCTAATTGAGAAGAATGCAAAAAATGTCTATAAATTCTTCCTTAAAAAGAAAATTTTACATACAGTGGATTTTAACCTTGCTATAGCTGTCCATTAAGAAATAGGATTCAGGTATACAAAATAATATTTTTTAAAAGACATCAAATTTGAGAATTCATGTAGGAAATATTGATATACTTGAAATAGATACTTCTGGATAGTTAAAAAAGGAAAAAAGACATTTTATTTATTTTTGTTGAGATTAAAAGGAAGTTATAGTAACACATAGCTTGATAAAATAATGTATCATTTAATCTCCCTGAAAACCACTGCAACCAATTCATTAAGATTTTGCATTTTAATGTAAAATAAAAATGATGTCTTGACTCTGGAGATACTAAGTAATGGAAGCTTAGAAACTGAAATAGATAATTGTTCTGTCATGAAAATACATATTATATTAGTTCCAAGCACTACATTTCTCTCACTAGTATAGTAAATATGTGCTTCTACTAATTGAAGAAAGCTAAACCATATAATCAGATATTATACTTTTAATGATAGTACTAGGCTGAGTTTTCACATTATGGTAGGTATTGTGAAATAACATTTGAAGAATTATTTTATTAATAGTTAAAAGTTAAGAACATAAGGTTTCAGTAAGTCTACAGCATTACGCTTGACATTTACTGGATATCATTTGGTTCATATTTAGATATTTCTAGACATAAAACTACTCATGGTATTTATTTACTGCCCACTAATATTAGAGTGTCATGTTTTTCCATTACTTGTTTTGAAGGGTTTTTTTGCTTTTTCTTTAGGAAAAAATAAACATTTTTGTACAATATATGTTTTTCAGTTAAAGCTGAATATATGTGTGTGTACACATACATACATATGCAAACACAAATAATTTTTTCTAAAGCATCTCTTAAAAACAGGTATACATTAAAAAGACTAGTATAAATGTTTTGATGAACATTTCTGCAAAGCTTATGTCATAAAGACTTCTGATATGAGCTCAGTATTTCCCTATCACTATCAACAGGTTTTGTAAATCCTTAATTTTAACATATAACTGAATGTGTATTTACCAGGCAAAGTAGTTAAATTTCTCTTCACTTAATCTAATGCTTAATTTGCTTCATTAGAATAATAGAATACTTGGCAAGTGCAATAAAAAATAAACAAGAAAATGTGAATTAAATCCCATCTCAAAATAACAATAAAGATTATCTTTTGGTTTGTTTTTTATTAACATATATAACTATTTTATAAACCAACTCCATCTAAATTTACCTAAAATAAAATACATTATATAATCAGAGAAGTGGTATACACAAAGCGAGACTAGACGGTAACTTGGTGTTAGGTAGGGGCAACTTGGTGTTAGGTAGGTGCAACAAGGAGATAGGAAATAGATCCAGATTTATTTTCTCATTCCTGCTTCTTTCTTCTTTTGTCTCATTGCTACTGCTCTTCTCTCTTGCTCCCCTCATTATCCTTATTTCTATATAGCAGGATATGGCCACTCAGCTACCTCATAGTCCATCAAGGTATAGAAATTGGTATAGAAATTAACTGGCTCTATTACCCAGTTCAGAATTTCAAAGAAAGAAAATCAGATTGGCTCAGCCTAGATAAAGTTTCCCCAAGAGTTTGAATCAATTTTGTCACAGGGGCAGGGGCAGAGGTATTAAATTTGAATGAATTATGTCAAAGTGTTAGCAGCAGAGATATGAAATTAGGCAAGTCATTATACTTAACAGTCTTCCTTCTGATTGATAAAATGGATAGTTGTTCCTCATACAATTGTTCACAAGACCTAATGAGATTATGCTTTTAAAGAATCTAGCAAAGGAATGGAATAGGCATTTTTCCAAAGAAGACATACAAATGTCCAAGAGGTACATGAAAAGATGTTCATCACCAATCAGCAGGGAAACTCAAATCAAAATCACAATAAGATATCACTTCAGACCTGTTAGAATGGCTGTCATCAAAAAAACAAGACATAACAAGTGTTGGTGAGGATGTGGAGAAAAGAGAACCCTCAGCCACTATTGAAAACAGTATGGAGATTCCTCAAAAACTTAAAAATAGAACTACCATATGATCCAGCAATCCCACTTCTGTGTATATAGCCAAAAGAAATTAAAACAGGATGCTGAAAATATATCTGAACTCCTGTGTTTATTGCAGCATTATTCACAGTAGCCAAGATATGGAAACAACCTATGTGTCCTTCAATGAGCAAATGGATAAAGAAGATATTTTACATATGTACATATATATATTGATACAATGAAATATTCAGCCATGAGCAAGAAGGAAACCCTGTCTTTACAATAACATGGATGGAACTCAAGGGCATTACGCTCAGTGAAATAAGCCAGACACGGAGAGAAAAAAACTTCATGATATCACTTGCATGTGGAATCTAATAAAATGTTGAATACATAGAAGCAGAGAGTGGAACAGTGGTTACCAGGTTAAGGAAGTGGAGGAAAGTGGAGATATTGGTCAAAGGGTATAAAGTTGCAGTTATGTAGGATGAATAAGTCTAGAGATGTAAGGTACAGCATGATGACTGTAGTTGATAATACTGCAATGAATACTGGAAATTTGCTAAGGGAGTAGATTTCAGATGCTTTACTCACACACACAAAAAATGGTAACTATGTGAAGAGATGGTACATTGATTAGTTTGACCATAGTAATGATTCCACTATGTATATCAAATCATGTTGTACACCTTAAATGTATACAATTTTTATTTAAAAAATAAAAAAATAAATATTAGTGGTAACCTAAAACTGGAGGACATGATGGGTTTGGGGGTTGACAGCTAAAGGGTAAAGAATTTCTTTTTGGAGTGATGATTATGTTCTAAAACTGATGGTGATGGTTGCACAATTCTGTGAATATACCAAAAACTATTGAATTGTACATTTTAAATGGGTGAGTTGTATGGTATATAAATTATAGACCTCAATAAAACTTTTGCAAGAAAAAGAAAATAAAAAACAATCTAGCACAATATTTTGCACAGAGTAAGCGGTAATTAACATTTGCGGAGACGTGGATGGACCCAGAGACTATCACACAGAGTGAATTAAGTCAGAAAGAGAAAAACAAATATTGTATAATATCACTTAAATGTGGAATCTAGAAAACTGATACAGATGAACTTACTTGCAAAGCAGAAATAGAGACACAAATGTAGAGAACAAACATATGGATACCAAGGGGGGTTAGGAGGGGTGGCATGAACTGGGAGGTTGTGATTGACATATATACACTACTATGTATAAAACAGACAACTAATGAGAACTTACTGTATAGCACAGGGAACTCTACTCAGTGCTCTGTGGTGACCTAAATGGGAAGGAAATCAAAAAAGAGGGCATATATGGACACGTATAGCTGATTCACTTTGCTGTACAGCAGAAACTAACACTACATTGTAAAGCAACTATACTCCAATAAAAATTAATTAGAAAAACAATTCTGATTACTATTAATTTAACTGTGTCTATAACTGTTGTTTTTAAGACTCTACCCTCTGAAATTAGACTCAAAGAATTCATACCCAGCATTATTATTTATACCTACTAAAGATGACAGCATGATCTTGGGAATGTTATGTAATCTGCCTAATTTTTGACATTTGTATCTATTGATTAAGGGCAATAATACTGTTATTTCATGGAATAACTTTTTATTATTAGTTCTCAGATTACAGTTTTTTGACTCTCTCCTGAAGGAAATGACTGTTTTGCACCTCATCCCCTTAAATGCAGAAAACCATGTTCCTTTACAATTTGCCAGAATTTTCTGGAATTTTTCATCTCTGACTTGGATTTACAAGGGTGGCAGAGAAGACAAATGGTGAGGGTATTCATCACTGCTACTGTGGAACAAAGCAGCGTGTAAGAAATAGGGTGGGACAGTTGCTCACTGTCTGTTGATGGCAAGTTCTGATCCGTTGAGTCAGAGGGCCTTCTAGGAAGGCACAAAGAAATTAACTATATTTTTCTAGGCTTTCCTTGTCATGATGTGAAACCATAATTTGTTAACCCTGGTTAAGCTTCTCTAAGTCCAGATTTGATTGCTTTAAAACTACTGTCAGTTCCAGCATAATATTTTCTGTCAGTCTTGACTTTCAGTGTTATGAGCCTTTTATTTGTGTTTCATTTTGTTTTCCTGTGTTTTCATTTAGTGAGAAGTTGGAAGAAGAAACATTAAGACTTTCTATCCAAATTCCATTTCAAAACAAACCACTTGAAAGCTTTTTAAAGACACTATTTGTTCATTAGTGAGTTTAAAATAGACTAATATTAAGGCTTATTAAAATTTTAAAGCTCTACCTAAATATAACTCAGCATATTTTGAATATATTTTAATCTCAACTAGGTTTGTATATCTATCATCAAATACATAGCCCAAAATTCCTTGTGGAAACAATTTTTTAAATGATAACATTTAAAGGAAAAATTATCAATACTTAAAGAAAAAGTGTAATGTTTATGTGGGGAAACATGTTTTTTATTCACATATACTAAAGCGATCTAGAAAAAAGTTCCTTATGGTATATGACCAAGGCTTATTTTTATTCACAGAAAATTCCACAAATGCCTGGTAATTTTACAGTTGTGAGGAAGTATTGGATGAAGTGGGTCAAAAGTGCTGAGGAGGACTGTGTGAACCTCCTAGAGAAGAAGGTCTTATCTGATCTGTACACATGTCCCATTCTGTGTGGCTGTTGCTGAGCTCCCATCTGTCAGATCTCAACAGAAAGAACAAAGACTAGAGATACCAGTAATTCAAGAAAATCATTTTACTGACTGGCAAGAGAAATAAAATTAGGAGGGGCCACTTTCTTCCTGTTAAATGTTATTGATACATGTTCTACCTGGCCATATTACATTTTAAACAAAATGCTTTCAACCACTTCACTGTTATTTTCTTAAATTATCTCGTTTCTTTAAATTTTTTGTAACAACTAATGTATATTTCAAATATATACTATGATCTGTAATCATTTGGTAATGTGCACTTTTATTGGTTTAGCAACTATGAGTCTTCAGTGAAATTATATTCAGTCATTGAGATGGAATTATTATTTGGTAGAGATATTGGGAAGTACAGTATTGGTCTTCCATAGTGCTTCAAGTAAGTAAGTGCTTCAAGTAAGCACTATCAGAGCACTTCATCTCTGATAGTGCCATTAGAAAGAATTCAGCAAAATAGATGTCTGGGAAATTAAGCTGAAAGAATTTTCTTCAATTCCGAGAAAATTAATCATAATGAGCCACCAGTATACAAATTCTACATTTTATCTCCTAGTGTCATGTCATCTAACAATGGGCCAATAAATAATGTAAAAATCTGCCTTTAATACTTTTTATTTTACTGACAGCTAAAGTAGCATCAATTTATTCCTATATCTTAGGTGAACACTTGAAATGCTTATACAATGCATACTTTATTTTAAGATTGAATATAGAAGAGATGTTTTGACATAAATGGAACTAAAACCATAAAAACTTTTCACAAAAAAATTAATATACTTTTGAGTTATGGCCCATTGTGCTCTAAAATATGACTTGCTTGGATTGAATTACTCCTCTGCATATGGGACACCAAGAGCTTAATGTTTTATTCAGTAAGTATGAAGAATTTTGCTATGTCAGACACTTAGCCATATACTAGGACTACAAAAAAATTGATAAATAAGATAGATACAGACAAGGGGCTCAAAGGTAAAAGGAGGTAAAAGGAACAAGCATAGATAAATTTCCTATAATGGATATGTGGGGGAAAAACATATTACATGACTATGGTAATGGTACTGGAGGATAAAAAGAAGTTCCTATACAAGTCTGGAAGTTTCCAGTTTGGCATGCAGAGAGAGGTAATTCTTTACCTGTATCATGAACAATAATTATTCGTCAGGTAAAAGTTGAGGATGAGTTTGGGGCAACACAGGAATATGTGCTTAATATCTACAAGCAATTTGGTTGCATTGGAATAAAATACATGAGGTAGGGAGTGATAAGAATTGACCTGTTGCATCTTAGAGAAATTAGTGTAAGTCCTTGTATAACCCAGCAAGAGGTTCAGAATTCATCTTATATGGACTAATAAGACACTAAAGTGTTTAGTATGTTTAAATAGAAAAGTATGTGGGTATTGCAACAGACTCTGCCACAGTCTCATTCCAATGCTCTTAGCCCAAACTGGAGGTAACCTGTAGCTTCAGTTACAGTTCCCATATACATTAATCGTTTCCTACCTCAAGCACCCGATTCTCTCTGTTGGACAGCTTTCCTTGACTATAGGACTGTGTTAAGCCTTCACAAAGGGCAGGTGGAAGTGCCAGGAAGTTAACTCAACTTACAAGTGATCCTCAACCAGTGAGAGACAGGAATTGAGAAATAAACTTTATAGCTTTCTTATGCCCTAGCAGTCATTTCTGAAGTATGATATACAGGATTGAGCTTCAAGGTGATAACTCACTTATTAATACATTATTTATTGACTTTCCTCCATCTCCTGTCTCACTTCACTTCAAAATGATGCTTTCTGGGATCACCTCCCATGTAAACTACTTGCACTCAAACCCTTGTACCTGGTCTACATTTGATGGAAGTCAAACAAAGTCAGTTAAGTTTATGTTTTAGATAAATATTTCAAGCAGAAACATAGAAAAATCACTAAGCACAATGAATTAGAAATTAGAAAAGAGTTATTGGCTATTGTAGTAATTTAAATAAGAAACAGTGAATATTTGAATGAGAATAGTTGTAGTAGGAATGGATAAGTTAGAGTAGGTTTGAGAAATGTATAAGTGATAAACCCAACAGGACTTGACAATTAATTGAATGTAGCTATAGAAACTGAATGCATATAGTGGAATTAGAAAAAGAAGTTAAGGATGACCCCTTGGTTACTAAGGTAGATAACTGGATAGAGAGATTATGCTTTCAGTATTGAATAATCTTGTGTTAGCTATGAGTATAAAGTAGATATGTACAAGAGGATGCTGGATATATGAACGTGAAATCTGTCTGAAATACAGATATCAATGGTGTTCAAGACCTGTAGAGTAAATAGGACCATCAAGGGAGAATCTGTAGTATCTCTTGGACAGGAAAAGAGAAGACATGAAAAACACATTATCTAAGCAATCAGAGGAGAGTCAAAGAAAATGCAATGTTGTATTTGCAGAGGGAGTATCTATGCCTAGGTGGAAATATATCACCATAATAATGGTTAGGAGATATCCAGATAGACAGTCACTGAATATATTTGTTTTGAATACGAAGAAATCACAGGGGCCTTCACCACAGTAGCTTCAGGACCTGGAAGAGAAATAACTACACAGATTATGACAGATTGAAGACTGACATGCAACAAAGTAGACACAATGACTAACTAGGACTCTTCTTGACAAGTTTTAATGTAAACATAGGTAAGAGTATTAGTCACTAGAATGTTCCCAGGGTCAAGGACTTTTTTGTTAATAAAAAAGATATAAGTTTAAGCTAAGAAAAAGGAGGTAAAGAGAGCTAGAGAATAATGTATGATGAATGGGTAAAAGATGGAGCTGATACAAGTAGAGAGGTTAGTCCTGAGCAGGATGAATACCTCACTATCTGAGATTAGGACTTGCTAAAGGCTCAGATGATGGTCAGCATTTTTTAGCAATAAAGTATTTTTTATTCAAGATAGGTACATTGCTTTTTTAGACTCAATGTTATTGCACACTTAGTAGACTACAGTGTACTGTAAACATAAAGTTTATATGCACTGGGAAATAAAAAAAAAGTGTGACTTGTTTTTGCTTTATTGCGGTGGTCTGAAATCGAGGTTTGCCTGTATTAAATTTCGTGTTGTTGAATCACTGAACAAATGTTAAGAAAGAACAAGGTTACCAAATGTGCAGACACTGTCTGTGTTCCACTCTGATACTTCTCATATTCATTTTACCTTCCTTATACATACCTCTCTGGCTTCTGTGTGCTTTTGCTTTCAATAGCCAGTGTTTGTGATCTATTTGGGAGGGCTACAACTAGGTTACTAGAGCTGTATACTTCACACATGTGCACAAGCAGAACTGCCTGGAAGTTTAATTCTGCATCCCACCCTCACAGGGTCTTGTCTTTGTTATTTTCAGCTTACACCTAGGACCTCATATGTGGTGTCTTATAGATAATCAACTGAGAAAAGAGAGGGAAAAACACCTGGGTTTATTGGATTAATTGGTTAATTCAGTATATTTTGTGAGCCAATAATCTATTGCTTTTTTTTAAACATCTTTATTGGAATGTAATTTCTTTACAATTGTGTGTTAGTCTCTGTTGTATAACAAAGTGAATCAGCTATACTATACATATATCCCCATATCCCCTCCCTCTTGCCTCTCCCTCCCACCCTCCCTATCCCACCCCTCTAGGTGATCACAATATCTATTCCTTTTTAACTACAATCCATCACGGGCTAACTTGGAAAGACAATAGTATTCCTGGGGGAGAGGTTTGGGTTATGCATCTGGCCATCCACCTGTGTGAGAGAGAGTGGCCTCAAGTAAGAACATACACTGACCCCTGGGATGTAAAAAATGTTTTGGTCTGGGACTTGGAATGAGAGAGATTAGAAGTCCATAGACAAGGAGGTCTGAAAAAGAAGTATGTTAATGTAACTATAGGAGTGGGCACAAAATGTGAAGACATTTGTAGCACTCACTAACGCACCCAAGAGAGCATCCACTGAACAAGTAGAACACAATAACCAGGTGGTAAGCATGATATGCAGTAGATGTCAACTAGCCTCTTCCCTCCACCACTCCAGTGGTTGCACATAAATGGAGTAGCCATGGTGGCAGATACAGAGACTATGTATAAGCCAAACCACAGGTCTCTTTCTTGCTAAAGCTGATCTAGCCACCAGAGGTGCTAAATATCCAACCTGTCAGCAGTGGACACTAATGGCTCTGAGGCCCCTATATACCATGATCTGTCATCGAGGTCATCTAGCCACTTGGTGTTGATTCCTTAATACCCACGTCATCATGGAAAGGACAATAATTTATCCTTTTCAGGATTAACATGTATTCTGAATATGGACTTGCCTTTCTTGCTGACAGGACTTCCATCAGCATCATTATTTGAGGGTTCACAGTATGTTTGATTTATTAATATTGTATTCCACACAGTATTGCCTCAGACAAAGAAACTCACTTTATAATAAAGGTAGTGTGGCAACAGGTCTATAGTCATAGGCTCCACTGATCCTACCATCACTGGGAATGGGAAATAAAAGTGGTATTCACCTTGCTCTTGAAACATACACACATACATCCATATAATTGATTTTCCTTATTCAAAAAAATGTATATTTCACTTCATAATATGCCTTATATACCATCTATTAGGATTGTCATTTAGAATGCAAAATGCTCAGTTACATTTGCATTTCAGATAAACAACAAATAATTATTTAGTGTAAATATATTTTGAATATTGCTTGGGGGATATTTTAAAAATTGCTTTTTATCTGAAACCCAAATTTAACTGGATGTTCTGGTTTTTATTTCATAATTCTGGCAACCCATGTATTCTACCTACTAGAGAGACAGTATCATATAATATCATTGCATTGCATTCTGGTCTGCAGCAAATGAAGTAGTGAAGAAGATTTCACCAAGTATTAAAATCAGTAGAGGATGCGTCCATGCCCACGAAGGCAATATATAGCATATGAGGAGTGCAATAAAGTGAAAAAGTTGGGCTGTTTTTTAAAAAAATAGTCTAAGGAGAAGTAATCAGGGGGTATGTTTTTTAAATAATAAGAAGTCAGCCAACTTTATCTCCCATCTCAAAGAATATGGTAGCTGGAGAATTTAGCAGCTTCTCCTCTTCCTGTGGAGGAAATTCAGATATCATTTATTGCTAGATGTTCTTTGAATAGTTTGATATCCTAGATGACTATGAAACCAAGGAATGCAGAGACCGCAGTGGAAAAATTTTGGAGAAAGGTAGTGGGGAACTTGGCATAGATAAATAGACAGTTTCTGAGTAGCATCCACATGAGAATAGAAATCAAGGGGCTTTTATTGTGGGTTGTGGCCAAAAATGACAGGAATGTTAGGCAAGATGCAATAAATGGACTTCAAATTTTCAAACAGCATAGCACCATTGATGATAATGTAAACTGAAGTCAGAAGAGTTAGTGTCAGATATCTGGCAAAACTAGAATTTTTGGTTCTGGCTCTTGATGCAATCGATTAGCTTAGGCAGAGCATCACATGACTGCAGGGTTTGTCAAAAGGTGCCCAGGTTGGTGCATAGATAATTCCCAAGTATGCAGAGGTGGCACAGTGGTTAAGAATCCACCTGCCAATGCAGGAGACATGGGTTCGAGCCCTGGTCCGGGAAGATCCCACATGCCGCAGAGCCACTAAGCCCGTGTGCCACAACTACTGAGCCTATGTGCCACAACTACGGAAGCCCGCATGCCTAGAGTCCGTGCTCCGCAACAAGAGAAGCCACCACGGTGAGAAGCCTGTGCGCCGCAAGGAAGAGTAGCCCCTGCTCGCAGCAACTAGAGAAAGCTCCCGTGCAGCAATGAAGACCTAATGCAGCCAAAGATAAATATAAAATAATAAAAAAAAATTTTTTTTAACGCTGTAAATGCTGTAATCCAGCACTGGACCAGACTCCAGCTTCATTAATTTGATGGTAAATTCAGTGTAGCATACACTAACATGTTTACTGAATTATTTCCAGTACGCTCATTGATTAATGAGCCATTTAAAACATTATTTTGTTTGCCTCTTTAACATTTTCCTTCTCTTGTCCTTTCAATATGCTAATCTGTGTATTTTGGATACTCACTATATAAACTATTTCCTGATTGTATACTGTCCTGATGTCTTAGAATCATAAAAATGAAAGAAACGAGAGAAACTTAAAGAACATCTCATCATAGCCTTTCAATATTAAAATGAAGAAGCAGAAACTCAAAAACGAAATAACTTGTCCAGAGTCCAGCAAAACCACTTGACACACTGATCTCCTTAAATGCTACTCATTCAATCCCCAAATTATGCTTTTTCTCCACCTATTGAGTTCTCTTCCTCAGCCCCTACTTGTAATAGGTGGCAGGGAGATTACTTAAGAATTGACATTTGCTATTGTGAATAATAACACTCTCTGCTGTGAACTCTTACGTTCAAATCCCAACTACACTTAACAGATGTAGAACCTGAGATACTTTAGTCTTCTGGAGAGAAAAAAATAAAAGATTGTCACAAAAATTAAACTCAATAAATCTTTATAGTTGTACATGAATTCTAAAGAAAGTGTAGGAGAAATACTAAATCTGCTTGAGTTAGAAAACATTTTACATAAACTAGGGAAAATTTCAAATTACAAGTGGCAATTTAGCTGACACTTAGAGGATAGTTTAGATCAGGAGTTAAGAAACTACTTATTTTTCTATGGCTCACAAGCTAAACATGATTTTTACATGTTTAAATGGTTGAAAAAAACCCAAAGTATAATATTTTGTGACATGTAAATATGTATAATATTTAAATGTCATTGTCCATAAAAATGTCTTATTAGAACACAGCCAGACATATTCACTTACATATTGTCGATGGCTGCTTTTATGCTGCAGAGCATAGTTGACTATTTGCAACAAAAATTATATGGCCCACAGGTCTAGAATGTTTACTGTCTGGCCCTTTACTGAAAAAGTTTGCTGAACTCTGGTTTAGAGAGAAATACTACTGAAAGTGCCAGTCTGCAAATAAGTTCAGAGTTTGTGCCAATATGTGAATTAACACGCTACTTCCTACATGTGAAAAGTCTTGCTACAAAAAAAAAGGAAGGGCCAACTAAATCATGTGTTTAGTCGTGTGATAGATTAACTGTCTGACTCAAGTTCCTTATCTTGTCATGGATGGAGAGCTAAAAGTTTGAGGACATTTTAGTGATCCAAAGACAGTTTGAGTATCACTGTTTCAAAGTTCTCTGGATGTAAGAGGAGTGGACGTGCATTCCAGACAGAAGGGATTGCACATCTTAACATAATTTGAGGAATACTGATGATTCTGCTACTTGTATTCACATGTAAATGGTTTTGATTGTGTTTAAAATATAAGAATAAACTCTGGGAATATTGAAAAATTTAGCATATGTAAATTTTGAAAGTTTATAAGAAGCAAGCTCAAATATAGGAAAATTTAGTAATATAACAAGCAATATCACTAATTTCTCTAGATACAGTGTCCTACAGGGTGTCAATAAAAAAAAATAGTTCATTTTGAAGATAAATTCTTTGAAGAGCAAAATAGCAGACATGCTACTGATGTCAAAACTAGCATAGAGGACTTTCATAATCAATTATCTTCAGAGATTTAGTAATTACGATTAGCAGCTTCAGCCCATTCTAACATTTCCTTTAAATCATCTTTGTGAATTTTTGAAACTCAAAGACTGGCCCAGTTTGAAATAGAATACTCAACCTTTAACATTTTAAACCTTATAGCCTCAAAATTTACAGCAGCATAAGTATTATGAAGGTAACAATCCCCTTTTATTTGTTAATGGTATTTCTATTATCTTCTTATTTACTGACAGAGAAAATAGATACAGAGTCAGAAAATATTTAGTTTTAACTGGATATGTTAGTAAGAATGACTTAATGAAATTGAAAAGTAATTGCTTCAAAAAATACCATTACTATCTATAGGGACCTCTGATTCTGAAACCCAAAGACAGCCATATTAAATTCCAATTTTTATATGCTTCTTTGGGTTCTTAAATATTACTTTAAAAAATGTCTTCATTAATTTCAGTAAGCACTCAAATTATCATCTCCCTTTTCAAAATTTTTAAAGCATTTCCAGGGTTTTATTTTATTCTATCTTCTTCCTCTTGCAGATAAAAAAATACAAAATTCGTTTGTTTTCCTAGTTTTTTAAAAGTGAAGTATAGTTAATTCACAATGTTGTGTTAGTTTCAAGTGTATAGCAAAATGATTCAGTTATACATATATACGTAGCTAGCTAGCTAGCTAGATTCTTTTTCAGATTCTTTTCCATTATAGGTTATTATAAGATATTGAGTAGTTTCCTGTGCTATACAGTAGGTCCTTTATGTTTACCTATTTTATATATAGTAGTGTGTATATGTTAATCCTAATCTCCTAAAATATCTCTCCCCCCTCACCCCCACTATCCCCTTTGGTAACCAAAAGTTTCTTTTCTATGTCTGTGAGTCTATTTCCTGTTTTGTATCATTTTTTTAAGTGATATCATATATTTGTCTTTCTCTGTCTGGCTTACTTCACTTAGTATGATAATCTCTAGGTCCATCCATGTTGCTGCAAATGGCATTATTTCATTCTTTTTTATGGCTGAGTAATGTTCCTTGTGTGTATGTATGTGTATATATATATATATCTCACATTTTTATCCATTCATCAGTCAATGGACATTCAGGTTGCTTCCATGTCCTGCCTATTGTAAACAGTGCTGCAATGAACATTGCGGTGCATGTATCTTTTTGAATTATAGTTTTTTCTAGATATATGCCCAGTAGTGGGATGCAGCATCGTCGTAACTCTATTTTTAGTTTTTTAAGGAACCTATATACTGTTTTCCATTGTTTTCCTAGTTTTCAATTGTCTATCTTTTAGGATATGACTCATATATTCTTTTTTTTTTTTTTTTTTTTCTGTACGCGGGCCTCTCACTGATGTGGCCTCTCCCGTTGTGGAGCACAGGCTCTGGACGCGCAGGCTCAGCGGCCATGGCTCACGGGCCCAGCCGCTCCGCGGCATGTGGGATCCTCCCGGACCGGGGCACGAACCCGTGTCCCCTGCACCGGCAGGTGGACTCCCAACCACTGCGCCACCAGGGAAGCCCTATTCTTAAAAATAAAACATTGCCTGAAGTATATATTTTGCGATAATATTAGGTATTAGGTACATTTTATTATATCTTGACGTGACACTTCACTGAATCCATGTTATTATTGGTCTTTAAGGTAAATATTTTAATCTTCTGTAGCTATAAGATATCCTTAGAATACAAAAGGCTTGTCATTAGCAGGACAAATAGTCTGGGATCAAGTTAACAAATGTATGTGCTTAATATAGAAAAGATACCAATGATGTTAAACTTCTGATGTGCGTGCAAGACTTACAGACATAGTTCAAAGGGGAAAGACAGCAGGTAAGCCAGTAGAAGCACAGTCTGCCTCAGGGAATACTTTTATAATGTAACAAAACATGTTACAAAACATGACCTTCCACTTATTCCTTCTTGCACACATTTTGTGAATAATGCCACCTTTGGAATAGCATGTTAAATATGTCTATTGAACAAATGCTGAATGACAGAATGCAGACACAGAAGAGCACATACCATATGATTCCATTTATCTGTGGTTGTAGAACAGAGAAAGAACTAATCATGAAAAAAAATTTAAGAAATGATTGCCTTTTGGGAGAATTGACTAGGGAACATGAAGGAACTTTCTGAGGATATGAACATATATATTAATGAGAGTATGGTTAAGTGAATGTCTGCATTTGTCAAAACACATCAAATTGTATTCTTAAGATCTGTACATTTCACTGTATGCATATTTTACCTAAAAATTGAACTGTAAATCAATATTGAACTCTAGCTAATAGCTTTGATTTTTGTAGTGATATAAGGTATCAATTCTTAAACTAATATCTGCATATTCTATGTTTAAACAAATGAATACATACATTGAGGATAATGAAGGTCAGGTTTCTCACTGTTGTAAAGGCAATTACAGATACAGAAAGTGAAAAGTCTAGACAGCAACACATGGTATTGAATCAAGATTGGAGTAGAAACAATGACATAGTGTTAGTAGTAAGCACAGCTAGTCCCATTCTCCACTAAATGAATCAGGTTTTTTCTTTTTTTGTGGGGGAGGGGGGATGAGGGAGACTGACTCTAGAGCTGAGTAGGAGAGAAGATTCTTAAACTGGGTACCAAAGTAGACCTCAATTAGAAGGTGACACTTAATCTGAGAAATTAAAAATGGACAGGAATTAATGATCTAAATATCTGATAAGAGTAACAATTGCCAAGGCCACAGGCAGCGCATTCAAGGAACTTTGTTGCTGGGAACTTTCTCCCTATAATGTGAAAAACCTCTGCTCTGGGATCCAGCTCTAGGGAGCTGGAAGATGGGGGGGGCCAGGTCCTAATTCAGAATACAACTTGTGTCAGTCTAAATCTATTATGTTATAAGCAGACCACTAGTATGTCTGTTTTTTTTTTTTAATTTTCATTGGGGTATAATTGATACAATGTTGTGTTAGTTTCAGGTGTACAGCAAAGTGAATCCGTTATACAAATACATACATCCACTCTTTTTTAGATTCTTTTCCCATATAGGTCATTACAGAGTATTGAGTAGAGTTCCCTATGCTATACAGTAGGCCCTTATTAGTTATCTATTTTATATATAGTAGTGTGTATGTCAATCCCAATCTTCCAATTTATCCCTCCCTTCCTTTATCCCCCAGGTAACCGTAAGTTTATTTTCTACATATGTACCTCTATTTTGGTTTTGTAGATAAGTTCATCTGTAGCCTTTTTTTAGATTCCACATATAAGTGATATCATATGATATTTGTCTTTCTCTGTCTGACTTACTTCACTCAGTATGGCAACCTCTAGGTCCATCCATGTTGCTGCAAATGGCATTATTTCTTTCCTTTTTTATGGCTGAGTAATATTCTATTGTATATATGCACCACATCTTCTTTATCCATTCATCTGTTGATGGACATTTACGTGCTTCCATGTCCTGGCTATTGTAAATAGTGCTGCAATGAACTTGGAGTGCATGTACCTTTTTGAATTATGGTTTTCTCTGGATATATGCCTAGGAGTGGGATTGCTGGATCATATGGTAGCTTTATTTTCAGTTTTTTAAGGAACCTCCATGGCCCTGCCCACCAGAGGGACAAGACTCAGTTCCACCCACCAAAGCACAGGTACCAGTCTCTCCCACCAGGAAGCCTACATAAGCCTCTGGACCAATTTCACCCACCAGGGGGCAGACACCAGTAGGTCTGTTTAAAAAATATATTAACTGTTTGGAGGTGTGTATTTTAATGGATAATAAAAAATAATAATACACTGATATTTATACAATATTTACAACATGCTGAGCACCATTCTTAGCACATTTTATCTGTTAACTAAAATATGATTTTTACAACAGTTCCTTGAATCAGATACTATTATTATCCTCAGTTTATAAATAGGAATTGGGAGCACAGATAAGTTAATTAGCTTTCTGTAGTCACTCAGCAAATGGTTGATCTAGGATTTGAACCTAGACAGTTTAGTATAGAGTTTGTATTCCTGACCAATTTACTCTACTGCCTCTCTTCCATGTGAATTTACTTCACAGAGTTATTTTTGTTGCTGTTGACTGGCATTTACAAAAAGAAGTAGCTTGATCACTGATCCTCATTTCTACTCTTATCTGCTTTTCCCTACAGATTGTGTACCTTCCAATTAATTGGAACACCCAACCAGCACTGGCATGAACAAGCATTACTGTCATGATGCCTTCCATGAGGAAAAAAAATTTTAAGTGTGAGATTACATGGCACAGTTTCTTTTCTTGATGCATAATTCTGCTTCTGTACTACTGTGAACATCCAATCATTTTCCTTGGAAAATCAATGAACAAGAAACTCCAAAATGTAAACCTATATGAAATTTTTTTCTGGTAATAATGGAACAACTTCCTAGATTATCTTTCTTGCCCGCAGTACCTATCATAATATGTAAGACACTATAAATTTTCTTAGTGTATCTTCCTAGCACTGGTTTTTTGTATTTGTTTTTAAAAATGTGATCTTTAAAATATATGCTTATTCTAATTAAAAATTTTTTTCCTTTAAAGTATATACACTATTTATTTTGAAGAGAATGTTCTTTAGATCTCTCCATGAATATAATGTTGCAGCAACATATCAATGTTAAGAAACTAATTTTTCAGTCTATTTCCCATATGCAGTTTTTTGGGGGTAGTTAACTGATCACTTCTCAGCTGTAATTTTGAGCTCCACTGAACTGTTATGGATGTTCCATTTTAAAACAGAACATATGTGAACAGAATTGTTCCTGTTATGCTTGACTGATGCCCCTGATTGTGTTCTAAATTCACAACTCTGCCTCTAGTTATGAACTAATAACTTTGATTATTTTGGTAAGTCAGAACTTCAAATCCAATCCTGTCTGTTTAATTGAAAAGCAAGTAAAAAATGCATCTTCTTTATACAGTGTAGTTTTTTTTTTTCCCTTCAGTTTAGAGAGATCTCATAGATTAGGGTGTATGAAATTCTTGATATTACCCAAAACTGCATCATACCCAGTCCACATTTAAGTCAACGAACAATTGTTTATTGACATGAAA
Organism: Phocoena phocoena; assembly: GCF_963924675.1. Classification (NCBI taxonomy): domain Eukaryota; kingdom Metazoa; phylum Chordata; class Mammalia; order Artiodactyla; family Phocoenidae; genus Phocoena; species Phocoena phocoena. The sequence goes on from NC_089225.1 coordinate 66,798,317, forward strand.
ACACACAAGGTTGCTCTCATGAAATACTGATATAGTTTGAATAAACATGATGATATGCAGAAATAGTTTTAATGCAATTAGAGGATATCTTAAAAACATAATCCAGAACCAGATTTATCATCTATCCAGTGTCTACTGTGCATCTAAAAAACATAAAAACTTTATATAGAAAAGCATGAAACTGTGAAAAACAACCTGGTTTCTCAGGACCTGAATTCTAGCTTCAGCTCAATTACCTATTTACCGAATATATTTGGTATCTCATTTAACCTTGTTATCCTTGGTTCCCACATTTATAAAAAGGGGATAATATAATAACTGAAACCTAATACCTACATCACAGATTAAAGTATAAATAAAACCATATACGTGAAAGATATTCTATAATTTGATAATCAATATAAATGTTACCTACTGCTACTTAATTCTGACAGAAGACTACTTCCTGAGATAACTTTAAGGTATAGCAGATATTATACCTTAATTCCCTAAGATTGTCTGCTTATGGGCTGTCCCAAAAGTACCTGCATTTTGGTCACAATTCTGATCTCATGATTTAAACTCCTTTACAAAGCAGTTTCTGCTTTTTGTAGTCACATGAGGATTTTGTTACCTGTGACTGTTACTCAAAGAGTGACCATTTTTCTGCAGTTACATTTGCACTATTTTTTCTTAAGTTTTATTGTCAGCTTAATTATTCACATATTTCTACCCAGAGATGAGAATTTGAAATAATGGCCATAGCTTTTTGATTCTGTTCCTATCTTTTTTATGGATATACGGTGAAGCATAAATTTATTTCATTCTAACAACTTGTATTGTAGGCTTTTTGTTTTTAACATCGCATAAGAAATCAGTTTCACCTAAGTTTATGCATTACAGGTGAATTAATAGCTTATATTATTCTGATTTTACATATGTATAATTTATTTTTCCTCTTGTTGTGATGTGCTATGAGTAACACACTCTGTCTTGTCTTTTCCAAGTAGAGTAAGACACTCCCTTCAAGGTCCCTTTGTGAATTCTCTGTCCCTGTGTTTACTACCATTCTTCTTTCTCTTTTCTAGCAAATCTCTCTTGCTAAACTTTCCCCTATCATTACTATAGCATATATCCAAAGTAAGATGTTCTAGTTAGTAGGACATTAGAGCTTTTAGGGAAACTTTTACAGTATCAGGTCTCTATAGCTTATTTAAATTACTGTCTCTAATTTCATAAATACATTTTAAAAACTAGTCTATCAATGCAATAACTTAATATTGTATTTTAAAGTAGGCCACTATTTCAACCTAGGTCCCATCTGGAAATACATGGAATACTCAAATTAGAAAACTGAAAGGACTGTTTATTTACAATTTTTTTTGAAAGGTGTGAAAGATAAACAAAGAGTTTAATTTAGTAACCCAGAGCTAAGAGAAGCAGAGCTCTTTTCATCACAAGCCTGAAGGTATAAGTGGAGGGAGTGATTATCAGAATCAGAAAGAGTGACTTGTATACAGTAGACCTCCTTGAGATAATCACTGAACTTGAGTCAAAGTGCATGGCAAGTCCATGCTGATCTCACAGGGAAGGAACCAGAGGAATAGACTGCCTGATCTCACCCTCCTACTTTCCTTTTATTTCTCATCCAGATTTCCCATTGGCCCAACTCAATTGGAAGCCAGAAGACACATGTGATATTTGTGCAACCCTAAAAGCTATCTTGTTCAAGTAGACTACAGGGGTAAGAAAGATGAATAAAAGTTATCGGTCATAGTCCATCGATGTTGTTCCTCACCAGGTTGTCCCAACACACACATATTCCATCATGCACCATATTATTGGGGTGCAAGGTCAACTCCCTCATATACCTACTTAAACCTGAACTATTAGCCCCCACAAGTGTTCTTCATATAATTTTTTATTTATTTTTATTTTTTTGCGGTACGCGTGCCTCTCACTGTGGTGGCCTCTCCCATTGCGGAGCACAGGCTCCGGACGCGCAGGCTCAGCAGCCATGGCTCACGGGCCCAGCCGCTCTGCAGCATGTGGGATCTTCCCGGACCGGGCACGAACCCGTGTCCCCGGCATCGGCAGGCAGACTCTCAACCACTGCTCCACCAGGGAAGCCCCTTCATATAATTTATACGCAGAAAGATGAGGTAAAAACTGATTTTTAAAAAGACAAAGATAGTTAACCACCTCAGTACTATTCTTGAGGCTAAAGAGTTATTATGGCTGTCTTCTTTCATTGCCCATTCTATGTTCTTTTCACCTTCTGCCAGCCGTTCAGCTGCACAGGGCTTTTTGTCCAAGTCTTAAAAACTTCAGAATTTGTGTCTTTCAACTCAATCTGGGTTATTACAATTTGCTATTCACCAGTACATTTGAGAACGATATTACAAATAAAAGCATACTAATTAATCCACTTAGTTTTAAATATAGTACTCTGCACCAGCATTTTGAAGTAGCAATCCAATTTACCACTGGTAATTGGGATTTATCTTTCAAAGCAATTTAGTGACCACCTTCCCCCAAGCTTGCTGGTTCAATGCCATGTGAGACACAAAATGGCTCAGTGACAGATTGTGTTGCACAGTAAAATGATCTTTGTCCTTGCACAGATGCAATGTCATGTACAATGCCAAAGTGCTGAATGAGGCAATCTACAAATCTACTAATAATGGAAATGGCAGAGTATTCTGGTCCAGGAATGCAAATCCTTATCTGGAATATATGACCAATTCTATGAAGACAAAAGTTTGCCCACTCCATTATCGGAGCAGTATAAAATTTTATCTTCCACCAGGTAGCTCTCTGGCCCACCAAGAAATAGTATTATGTTAGCATTTATTGGCAGGAAGGGCCAAATTAGCCATGACCTGGGAAAACCAGGTAGTTGAACCCATGCTTAGCCAATATCACTTTCACCATGGCTACACCATATATGTTCTCACTGAGTAAACACTAAGATAACTGAGAAAAACTGATCAATATTCCTAAGATAGACCATCTTGTCTATCTAAATATTAAGAACATTTTCCCCATGGATCTTGTCTGGTGGGTATTTACAGAGAACACAAAAATCTTCATATTCTGGAAGGCTCACCCACATAATATTATGACCATTTATTCCAAATTTGCACTTCCCAAGTCCCTGAGTAGCAAGCCAACCCTATAGCTACTACCCATAATTCATTTTAGAACCATACCTCAGGCCGTATGAAGTAAACAATGAGATGTACTGCCTAAAGACCTCCCACACAGAGGATTTCAGTTTGTCAGTGTCTTCAAGGTCACTCGTCGGTAAGGTTATTGTATCGAAGCCGTTCAACTTGACTGGTTGTGGTCCATCTTACAGACCCAAACATGACTCAACCTGTACTTTTTTCCTTGTTAAATAACCACAGCAAATCACCAAAAAGCAATAGCTGGGGATTGAGGAATAAGCAGTAAAAGTATAGGATCACATTTTATTCATATTTTATTCATTCATCTCTGTCTGCAACGTGACCTAGTCTGGAATATACTACTTCCCTTTTAAAATGGAAAGACTCTGTGCAAGTCCAATATTACGGTTCAGTGGCCACAGGCTCAAGGTTGCAGTTTCCACCAGGGTCTAGCAGCAAGCCCAGAACTACTTTTCAATGACTTTCATCAGAAAATGGCATAGATTTTTCCATAATCTGAGTAGTCTCAGCTGAGATTTCCTGGGACAGTGGGGCTTTCCTGAGGATCTGTGCATCATCTCTGTCTGCCAGAGTCACTTCTGATTCTATCAGTCTGCTGGGTCACAAAGTCAAAGTTACAGGAAAGATTGCACCAGAGCCAGAGATGCAAAGCTATTTCTTGTTCTAGATAACACTTCAAACTTGCAGCCCTCTGAGCTACCAGTAAAAAGGTTAAAGCTAATATGATATATGCTACCTCTGAAATCCAAAGAGGCCACCAGGTGTTTTTAGTTCGATGTTCATGGTTAGCAGTATTTGTGCAGTAACGTGCAGTATTTTGTCTCTCACTTCAAAAAGGATATCTCTGCATGCCCAAAACCAGGCCTTACAACATTCACAAGATTTGTCTTCATTCTCTGGCATATATATGTCTTATCAAGGAATACAGGGTGCTTCTACTTTCTGCTCAATAGTGTGAATACAATGTCAATAATAAAAAAAGATCAACATTATAGATCTGAAGTATTTCAAGACAACAGAAGTTCCTAAAGAGGATATCAAGAAAAGTGCAGTAGACTTCACTTAGCTCTGGGCAAGAAAGTAAAAGTATCCTCATCATTTTGCCACATTAAAACAAACTGCTTCTAAATTTCCATACTAATCCCAACTGATTCTTGGTCTCTTGAGATAGAAAGCTTCCTTATGTTGAATTGAATAATTCCTGCAAACAGTCTGGAGAGTCTTCGAAGAAAACAGACTAACAACTGCTGCAGTATCTTTTTTTTAATTCCTGGTGAGCTTGGTTCCAATGACAACAATGCAATGATTTCAGTGGAAGTATTTTGTTATCTTAGCATCACAAATTTTTTTTGTTTATTAACTAAAAATTTAATTTTTTTTCCTTTAAGTGAGAAAAATCAGTGCTAGAAAAGACTAATGGAAGGCTATCTATGTTCTGTGGTATTTAAGTGAACTCTTATTAATATTTTTTCAATGAGATCATATAGGGAAGATGACCAATTCAGCTTTCAGATGTAAGAGGAAAATGAAATTCCCTTTGAAGCTATAGAAATGCTGTGGGAAGTTAGGAGTATAATCACAGTACAGATAACTAAAAATAAAGCTAGAAGAAAACTGTTCTCGGAGAAATAATGCTTCTCTTGTCTTGGGTGGAAGCTTTCTACTTCTTATTGTCATCGGTTGAATTAAAAGATCTTGGGTTAGCAGTCTCCCTCCTAAGATTGTCTGCTTTTGAAGGATTCTTAAGAATCCTTTCTTTCAGTTTCCAATATTGTAGAATTTCTAATATTTATTGATGGGTACCAGGCACTGTTGTTTTAGCAGGAAATAAACATTCAAAAATCAATCCCTTGAAGGTTTACTTCAATTTGATATCAACTAATATTACTGATAAGACCTTTCCCAGTGACTTTCAAGTGCAGTGCTTTTCTTAAGATTGCTTTTCTGAGGATTATTCTGCTATCAAAATACACCAGCCTACTAATTTAGGATCATTTAGTGCTTCCCTGGCAAGGGAAGACAGTCAGTACTTGTTGGCGATAGCACTAGATACTACTGGAATTTTTTTTTTATATTAACCAGTATAGAAGGTAGTAGAATCCTCTCCTGTGTTTTAGCAGACAATAAATATATTTCTTCATTGATTACTCTGACAATAGGAATATAATAGGAACAGTGAAGGCATGAACAAATCTCTAGGCCTTTGATTTATTCCATAAGTATATTATGAATATCAGAAATTTACAAAATATGAAAACCCAGAGACAAGTCTTCTTTTTTTTCTAATTACTTTGTTGCCAATGTTTATGCCCTTCTGTAAACAAACATGGGCATATTGTTTTAATCTGAAAAGTGCACTATCATTGAAGCATTTCTATATTGATATATTTTTTAAAAATAATTAATCTAGATAGACTAAATTTCCTCTTTGATTTGTCAGATTTTAGGGGGAATCTGAAGTTTTGTAAACAATAAAAGCTCTCAAAATATTTGGAAGTTAATTAAAATTTAGAGATTTACAAACAAAATTATTCTTGTTATCCTTCCCTTTAGAATGTGAAAGTTCAAATATTAATTTTGATTTAGGTAACGCAAAGATAGTTTCAATGTAAAAGTTATTTTCACAGATTTTTTATTCTGAATTTGAGTTAGGAAAGGACAAAAATCAATAAAAATTTTCAGAGAAGACAAGAACATAAGTCATAAATTTATAAAGAAAAGATTGAGACTATATATATATATATATATATATTTTTTTTTTTTTTTTTTTTTTTTTTTTTTGCGGTACGAGGGCCTCTCACTGTTGTGGCCTCTCCCGTTGCGGAGCACAGGCTCGGGATGCGCAGGCTCAGCGGCCATGGCTCACGGGCCTAGCCGCTCCGCAGCATGTGGGATCTTCCCGGACCGGGGCACGAACCCGTGTCCCCTGCATCGGCAGGCGGACTCTCAACCACTGCGTCACCAGGGAAGCCCGAGACTATATTTTTAAATTCAGCAAAAAATATCAATTATATTTCAAAAAAATTTTTTCTTGAACAATGAACTTTTATTTTATGTTTAAAATTTTTATTTGCATCTAGTTGATTTACAATGTTGTGTTAGTTTCAGGAATACAGCAAGATTACATCAAAAGTACAGTAAAACAACAGAGTATTTTTGTGATAAAAGAACAACTGGGCACAGAATATTTGGTCATTTTAAACTAAAAAATTGAAAAGTTTAGCTTTTTTTTTTTATATCATCTAAGCAAAACTTTGCAATAAAAGATCCTTATGCTTTTTCTTTTTTACAAGCACCAACATCAGTAATACAATTTAAACAATTGTATAACTTTAACATATTTCATTGTTCCCATCAAACTCACTACATGTATGCATTATATAGAAGGATAAAAGTTTTTTTTAATATATCGCTTCAAATTCACTGTTTATCCTCCCTTTTTTTAAATTTCCTGGCATGAACTGAAATTTTTCCTCTAAAGACAAAATGTTTCTTTGATAAACCAAATCATATCTATCTATGATCTGCTGTAAACATCTGCTGTATTGTTATACACATTATTTTACATATTTTTTCAAAAGAAAACATTGATGTTGATATAAATCAAAGGCATTTATGCATCCTTCTTAACCTTTTAACTGATGGCTACTCTATCATGCATTTAAAACAGCACAGTAAATTAAACTTTTGTTGTATGGAGATATAATATTGTTATCTATTATTTATATCACTTTAAAATCTTAAAGCTAATCAAAGATCTGGAAATTGCAATATAAAGTTCACATGTAAGTCTCTATGATTTGTAAGGTTGTAAGAATTTCAGAAGATTAAATTCCTGTAAAAGGCTTCCAGTATTAAAATTTCTTTAAATAGATATAATTTTATGTTTTTGCAGACTTAAACAATTTGTAGCATCAATTACAATTTTCCTGATCCTTAAAACCAATATAAAACATTATAAATGTTAAATCACAGGAAAATGAACCTTAATCTTGTACAAAATAAAATACTGTGGTCTTGTATTGTATAAAAATAAAATAAGGCTTCCCTGGTGGCGCAGTGGTTGAGAGTCCGCCTGCCGATGCAGGGGACACGGGTTCGTGCCCTGGTCTGGGAAGATCCCACATACCGCGGAGCGGCTGGGCCCATGAGCCATGGCCGCTGATCCTGCGTGTCCGGAGCCTGTGCTCCACAACAGGAGAGGCCACAACAGTGAGAGGCCCGCATACCGCAAAAAAAATTAAAAATAAAAATTAAAAATAAATAAAATAAAATAATTTATGCTTTGGTAAAATCAAGGAGGAGACATAAATCTTTTCTTAAAACCATTTAAATCATTTTAAGGTACACAAATACCCATTCTGATAAAAATATTACATAAACTTTTTCTAATATAATTTAGAAATCTTGGTATTTAAATATCAAATTTTAAAGAATATTTAGATCATATTTTAAAACTAAGTATCCTGCTTTCCCTTTTACTATATAATGTAGTTAAAAAGGTCAATAATATAGCAGCTTAATTATTTTTCTTTTGTAGAGCTGCTTCTTTAGAAACAACAAAATTGAAGAAAAGAGAGTTGTTTCTTTTTTCTATTGGAAATTCTTGAATTCTCCAATGTCAAATGTAGGTAAACCTTTAACATATCAAAATTGTTTATAAAAGCTCACATCATTACAGTGTAGGAAATGTTCTCCTATAATGTGACCACTTTTGTGTTAGATCTATTTTCTACAGCAGATATTCTTAGAATGTGTATATTTTTATGATGAATTAATTTCCTAAGTGAAGGGGAAAAACAAGGAGAGGAAGAAAAAAAATGCAAATTAGAGTGCACCAGCTATAGACAGACATGAAGAGAGTTAAAGTTCAGTGTAGAGGCTAATTGTGTTCTCTTTGCAAGATGGGAAGGTATCTATGAAGGAAAATTAATTTTGATGAGAGAGAGCTTGTCACTGTAGCTGGTTTAAACAATAATTTGGGTCCTTCATAATTCCATCACGATTTCATGATTAAAATTTGGTACTTATTAATCCTCACAGTACAGAAAGAGGGAGGTCTTCTCTATTAAACAAAGTAATCTTTCTTTTTTATAAACAAGATTTTATTTCCTTGTGAGTTTTTAGTGGGTTTTTTTTTTCCACATTTTGTTCCAAGGTGCATCTCAAAAACACAATTTTGGTTATATCTAAAGTTCTCCCAAGTTACTACCGCAATTTTCAATTGTCCTTGGCACAATCATGCCCTTTAGAAAGATAAATGCAAGAAGGATAATACAAAAGCAAGTGCCAGGAGGTAACAAATTTATCAGCAGCCAATTCATTAGCGGCTGGCCTGACAATCAATCAAAAGTAAAAGTACATCTTGTGCATATCTTTGATCCTTAACCTTAAGGTCAAGCTGCTTCTGCCTGCTGACTTGAGAAATCAGCAGTTCCCCTGGCAGGTGGAATTTGTGGAGAGAAAATATCTTTAAAAGCCAACTTTGTATACATTAACAATTCTGAGGAAAGTGTTAGTACTGTGTAGATTAATGACACAGGCAAAGTTTGCTCCAAAAAAGAAATGTCTAAAGAGAGCTTTTAGTCTTCAGGTTCAGTTGGAAAGACATTTATCAGAACTATAGGGATCTCGAACTTCCTCTAATAAACAAGGCAGTAGCAACATACAAACAAACAAAAAACAGAGGATGGTTAATGGCCAGAAAATGATTTGTCAGTCATTCATCAAGGAAAATGAGTATAAACAGACCAGATATGCAAAGAGTTTTTGAGTCCTTCATTCTGAGGAGGAAACAGAAAATCTTGTTTATTTGGATCTAGAGCATAGTTTCAGTATTAACTTCCTTTACTACTGGCAAGTTTGCCTCTAGTAGGCTTAGATGTGAATACACTGCTTCTAAGATAAAGGTATTAGTCTGTGGCAACAAGAGTCTCAACAAAATGTCAGTGGAAGCTCCAGAATTGTCAAAGCCCACCAACAAAGATTATCAAGAACATACTTTTCTCTAGATAAAGTAAAAAAAAAAAAAAAAAAAAAATTAGATTCATTTACCTTGCTGAAGTAAAGGAAAAAGGACTCAAGGGGAAATTTAAGACCAATTTAATTAGGTGAACAAGAGGCACCTTCTTAAAGGATTTAGGTTTCTATGGATGACTTTTAAGAGGAAAGTCAAGGCCAGTTCTACATTGCTATCAAGAAGGGTGAGCAATTTGGTGATTGGCTATCTCAGTAATATAATAGGATTCCCTATGCCTCAAGTACATCCCCATGTTTACCCATGTTTCATTATATCAGTATATCCCCACGTTTCATTACAGTGAACCTCCATACTAGAAGGAAACATTTTATTTTTTTTATATTCACAAAGTAAATGAGTCTAACACTGACATGAAGTCAATATAAATTTCTATTAGATCTGAAAATAAGTGGTTTAAAATAGAAATAAAAGTTCATATTATTGTTACTTCTTTACCATTTGTATTTATGCTATGGCATCCTTGGGGCAAACCTTGAGGTAGCAAGCCAAAGTTAGCCAACAACTTGTGAAGTTTTCTCTCTCCAAGGATTGGTTTGGCTGCAGGAGTGCTGCACTCCATCTACCTTCCACCTGAAGCCAAAGACCCACTGGAAACAGGCATAGAGGGGTAAAGAAAGGCCAGGAATATGATACAGTGGGGAAAATGTTTACAGGAGCGTCAGTCCAAATTATAAGGAAAGGCAAGAAGTGTGAGTTTTTTTCTGTGAGTCTCTTGGACAACATGGTTATAAATAATCACATATATATGGCTTTTATAACACTGTAGAAGAAAGTACATATACATATTAATACAATATACTCCATTTTTTAAAAATGACATTATATATGATATAGCAATGTATTTGATTTTTAACACATGGGATGTATGCTGTTGGACTGTTATGACTTAAAAAAAACCAACCCATGATATCCCTGTGTCCATGTATTTAAATATCTTATTTGAAGTTACTGTATTTAAGAATAGCTAAAATATGAAACAGAGAAGATAATCTGGTTAATTATGCCATTACAAAAGTCTAATATGCTGTCAATTTTGATTTAAAAGAAAAAATAAAATCACCCACCGCATATGTCAGCAATAAATTTTGATGTTTAAAAGTATGATCAGATTTTAGAGGCACTTTTACTTCAATATACCAACATTAAAATCTAAATACTTACAAAATTATATTTTCCACAAACCAGGTCCTATCTAGAGAATACTAAAAATCAACTAAAGCCATAATGTTTCTCTTTACTGATCTCTAAATCAGATATGTGAATTTAAATAATTTGTAAATAAAATATGCATAAAAATTTAAACCCATGAGCCAAGTTTTACTCTGAAAGAACCTGAAATAAGCAAGATTACATCCTGAAAGTTTTGTGTAAATAAAATGTGGATGAACATATTACTCACAACTCAACAATATTTCACTACTGGTCCTTAATAAGGATTTTCAAGTTGTTTAACATTAGAAGTTGACAGAATATACGCACAATACGATAGCACTGAAATGATTATTTTCCCTTTACTATCTAGGTCCAAACATTTTAAATGCATCTCATCTAGTTCAAAATAGTTATTTTTCATCACTTTGCTATGTGAAATTAAATGTAAATGTAATAGCTTGCATCTACTAACCCCAAACTCCCAGTCTATCCCTCTCTCTCCCCTCTTCCCCCCGGCAACCACAAATCTGTTCTCTATGTTTGTGAGTCTGTTTCTGTTTTGTAGATAGGCTCATTTGTACCATATTTTAGATTCCACGGATAAGTGATATCATATGGTATTTGTCTTTCTCTTTCTGACTTACTTCCCTTAGTATGATAATCTCTAGTCACATCCACGTTGCTGCAAATGGCATTATTTGGTTCATTTTTATAGCTGAGTAATATTCCATTGTATATATGTGCCACATCTTCTTTATCCATTCATCTATCGATGGACATTTAGGTTGTTTCCAAGTCTTGGCTATTGTGAGTAGTGCTGCTATGAACATAAGTGTGCCTGTATCTTTTTGAATTATAGTTTTGTCTGGCTATATGCCCAAGAGTGGGATTGCTAGATCATATGGTAATTCTATTTTCAGTTTTCTGAGGAACCTTTATACTGTTTTCCATAGTGGCTGCACCAACTTACATTCCCACCAACAGTTTAAGAGGGTTCCCTTTTCTACACACTCTCTGGCATCTGTTATTTGTAGACTTTTTAATGATGGCCATTCTGACTAGTGTACCTCATTGTAGTTTTGATTGCATTTCTCTTATAATGACATTGAGCATCTTTCCATGTGCCTACTGGCCATCTGTGTGTCATCTTCGGAGAAATGTCTATTAAGATCTTCTGCTCAGTTTTTGATTGGGTTGTTTGTTTTTTTGTTGTTGAGTTGTATGAATTGTTTTTATATTTTGGCAATTAAACCCTTGTTGGTCACATCATTTGCAAATATTTTTTCCCATTCTGTAGGTTGTCTTTTTGCTTTTTGTTTGTTTTTATGGTTTCCTTTACTGTGCAAAAGCTTGTAAGTTTGATTAGGTCCCATTTGTTTATTTTTGTTTTTATTTCTATTGCCTTGGGAGACTGACCTAAGAAAATATTGGTACGATTTATGTCAGAGAATGTTTTGCCTATGTTTTCTTCTAGGAATTTTATGGTGTCATGTCTTATGTTTAAGTCTTTAAGTCATTTTGAGTTTATTTTTGTGCATGATGTAAGGGTGTGTTATAACTTCATTGATTTACATGCAGCTGTCCAACTTTCCCAGCACCACTTGCTGAAGATGAGCTACATTTGCATGAAGAAGTATATCTTTGTGTCAGTAAAGAAAAAGAGAACCTTTAGGTTGTGAAAATTAGCTGGTCTGAAAAACTATGATGCTACTCATTTCTGCCCTCCTGTGTCGGAAATTTCCTACAAATATCATGTCCTGAAAACTCGAGTTCATTTAAAGATAAATAAAAAGAAAAAAGTGGCATGGATCAATAAATACATTTTATAAATAAGTGAGGAAATAAACAGCAGAAATCTGCTGATCAAGAAGAAAAATTTATAGAAAAATATTGCCACCAAGTAAGAAAGGGTTCAAGCATTTTGTCAAGAATTGAAATACTTTTTTTAAATAATTGCTTTATTATTAAAGCATTTATTATTATTAAAAACACACATAAATTACAAGAATTCAGGAAAGAAATGTGAAAAGTAAATATGAGAAGATGTAATAAATACAAAGCAAAATAAACCACATAAACTTAAAAATAAGGGGATTTTAATGGAGAGTTGAGGCTATGGCCAATGTAGTGAGAAACACAGATGTATATAGAAATAAGAAAAGCTAAGAAAATTAAATATAAACTAAAAATAGTAAAAAAGAGAAAAAAGATCAGAAAGGGACTTGCAGCTTTATTTATATTTTTTTATTGAAGTATAGTTGATTTATAATATTATATTAGTTTCAGGTATATAACAAAGTGATTTAATATTTATAGATTATAATCCATTTAAAGTTATTACAAAATAATGGCTATATTTCCCTGTGCTGTACAATATATCCTTGTTGCTTATTTATTTTATACATAGTAGTTTGTATCTCTTAATCCCCTACCTCTGTCTTGCCTGAACCCCTCATCCCTGTATCCACTGGTAACCACTAGTTTGTTCTCTATATCTGTGAGTGCTTCTGTTTTGTTACATACATTCTTTTTTTATTTTTTAGATTCCACATATAAGTGATAACATATAGTATTTATCTTTCTGTCTGACATATTTCACTAAGCATAATAACCTCCAGGTCCACCCATTTTGTTGCAAATGGTAAAATTTCATTCTTATGCCTGAGTAATATTCCACTGTATACATACATATCACATCTTCTTTATCTATTCATTTGTAGATGGACACTTAGGTTGCTTCCATACCTTGGCAATTTTAAATAATGCTTCTGTGGAAACTGGGGTGCATGTATCTTTTTGAATTAGTGATTTTGTTTTCTTCAGGTATATACCCAGGAGTGGGACTGCTGGATTATAAGGTAGTTCTGTTTTTAATTTTCTGAGGAACCGCCATACTGTTTTCCAGGGTGGCTGCACCAATTTACATTCCCACCAACAGTGTACTAAGGCTCCCTTTTCTCCATATCCTCACCAACAATGCTCATTTACCATTCCAAAAATCCTAAGGCACTTAAGGATTATGCTAAATCTACTCTGCCTATGCACTATAAATGGAATAAGAAAGCCTAGATGACAGCACATCTGTTTTCAACATGCTTTACTGAATATTTTAAGCCCATTGCTGAGATCTACTGTTCAGAAAAAAGATCCCTTTCAAAATATTACTGCTCATTGACAATGCACCTGGTCACCCAAGAGCTCAGATAGAGGTGTACAATGATATTGTTTTCATGCCTACTAATACAATATCCATTCTGCAGTCCATGTGTTAACCAAACTGAACTCAGGTCTACTTGCCTGACACGGCAACAAAGCCAACCTACAGACATGAGGTTGTGGTGAAGGAAATCCAGTATTTATTTGCAGGGCATCATGGAAGGAGAATGGGCAGCCAGTGCTCAAAAGACCCAAGCTCCCAGACGGCTTTCAGACAAGTATTTTTAAAGGCAACATTAGGGTGAGGGTTGCAGGATGCATGATCACCTTGTGGACATTCTTCTGATTGGTTGGTGGTGAGGTAACAGGATGATGCTTCAGGGATCTTAATTATCAACTTTTAGTTTCAATCACTTTGGGATCTAGTGCTTGTGGTCAGCCTTAGACACTATCCTCCACTGTGTGAGAGTCTTAGTTTCTGAATAAAAACTCAAAGAAATGCATCAGATTGTTATCTCTATCCCTTTGGGAGGAACTAGGAGTTCCGTGATTCCATTGTTTAAGCCATTATTGCTTTCCTTTCTGAACTGCTTTCTGCATTTCCACTTCTCTAATTATTAACTGTTTGGGTCTGCTTGGGAAACGACTAGGAAACCAAAACTTTTTCTATAAACTAGAAGCAGGGACACAGAGGGGCTTGTACACAAGAGGACCCTTCAGGGTCCTGCTTGCTTTCAGCCTCACTTTTCTTTGATACTTCTCAATCCTGAGGGGTAAGGGAGAGGGATAAGAAAGGGAATAAAGTTTTAGATAGAGAGGTTAATCATAAACTTGAGAGGGGAACAAAGTTTTAGAGGGACTTGTTTTCACATGGGTCAAGGGGTAATTTTGATCTTCAAGTCTGATTATTTCAGAAATACATTTGGTAAGGCTATAGCTGCCATAGATTATGATTTCTCTGACAGATCTGGGCACAGTAAATTGAAAACATTCTGAAAGGATTCACCATTCTAGATGTCATTAAGAACATTCGTGATTCATGGGAAGAGGTAAAAATATCAACATTCACAGGAGTTTTGGAAAAGTTGATTCCAACCCTATTGGATGACTTTGAGTGATTCAAGACTTCAGTGGAGGAAGTAACTGCAGATGTAGTAGAAATAGCAAGAGAACTAAAATTACAAGTGAAACCTGAAGATGGGAATGTATTGCTACAATTTCTTGATAAAATGTTAAAGAGGAGTTGCTTCTTATGGATAAGCAAAGAAATGGAATAGAATCTACTCACAGTGAAGATGCTGTGAAGATTGTTGAAATGACAACAAAGGATTTAGAATAAGACATAAACTTAGTTGATAATGCAGTGACTAGCAGGATTTGAAGGACTGACACCAATTTTGAAAGAAGTTCTACTGTGGGTAAAGTGCCATCAAACAGCATTACATGCTACAAAGAAATCATGAAAGGAATCGATGCAGAAAACTTCAGTGTTGTCTTATTTTAAGAAATTGCCACAGCCACTCTAACAGTCAGGAAACACCACCCTGATCAGTCAGCAACCATCAACATCAAGACACAACCTCCACTAGCAAAAAGATTACAACATGTAGAAGGCTCAGATGATTGTTAACATTTTTTAGCAATAAAGTATTATTTAATGAAGGTATGTACATTTTTTTAGACATAATGCTGTTGCATACTTAATAGATTACAGTATAGTATAAACATAATTTGAATATATGCACTGGGAAACCAAAAAATTAGTGTGACTCACTTTAATGTGATACTGGATTTATTCCAGTGGTCTGGAACCAAACCTACAATACCTCCAAGGTAAGCCTGTATCCTGAGGGAACTGGTGGAGTTCCACAATAATTAGAGACAAGAAACAGAAAAAATATTTTTAAAGTTTTAAACTCCTCCTAGTGGAGGAGTGCCAAAGATACTGTTAGGACCAGAGCTACATCTGGAAGGGGGCAGAAATAGTTGTGGAGCCCAGAACCCAGAGACCCAGGTACATAGCCTTTGCCTAACATTGAGCCTTCCTCAGAGGATGGATGAGTGCTGCCTTTCCCCACCCCACATCACAATGCTAACAAACACCAAGTAAAACTAATAGTGGGAAAGATGCATCAGGAAATGCTACAAGACAAAGATTCTCTCTGGGAAAGCGTGCAAAGAAAAGATGCAAAGACACGTAGGAAGACTTGAAGGCGAGTGGGAAGGAGATACTGAGAAAAGCTCTCTGGCAAATTAGCTCACACAATAAACAAAAACTGTCACTAGAGGAATTAGAACCCTGAGGTGTGATAAAGGTAAGTATAACAACAAGCTTCAAACTCATCCCAAACCTCACAAAAGCCCACACTAAAGATCTAGGAGAAGGAAAAGTATGCTAGTCCACAAGCATAAAAGTACTTATATTAGTATTCACTGGTCTAGACAACATACTAGGCTTTCAACAACAACAAAAAAATAAGATACATAAACAGGAAAGATAAAACACACTTTGAACAGACAAAGTAACTATCAGAACCAGACTCCTCCGCACATGAAAAAGACGCTATAATTATCTGACTCAAAATTTTAAATAATTAAATATGCTAAAGGATCTAGTAGAAAAGGTAAACAAAATGAAGAAATTCAACATACATAAGATGAATCCTGATAAATATAAAAGTTGAAACAAACCCATAATTATACTTGGAAATATAAAACTCTTTTCTCAGTAAGTGATAGAATAAGAAGACAGAAAATAAGTAAACATATAAATAACATAAACTGTACTGTCAATCAACTTGACTTAATTGATATTAGAAAACATTACAGTCAACAGCAGAATATATATTATTCTTTCATGCACATGGAACAATCACTAAGATAGAGCACATACTGGGCCATGAAACAAATATTAACACATTTAAAATAACTGAAAATAAAATAAAATAAAATAAAATAGAAATCTATAACAGAAAGATATATTGGAAAAAACCCATTGATAATTAGAAAATTAAACAACATATTTATAAGTAAACCATGGGTCACAGAGGAAGTTTCAAAGGAAATAATGTATATTTTGAACAGAAAATGAAAAGAAAATATATCAAAATTGTGAAGTACAGCCAAAGCAATGCTTAGAGGGAAATTTATAGCAAGATGTGTTTATATTAGAAAATAATAAATAGCAATAATAAGTAAGTAAAAAAACTAAAACTAAAGCACAGGTTAAAAAAAAAACAAACTAGAGAAGGAAGAGCAAATTAAACCCAAACAAAGAGTAGGAATAATAAAAATTAGAGCAGAAATCAATGATATTGAGACTAGAAAAGCAATAAAAAAAATCAAAAGCTGGTTTCAGAGCAAAGGGTATTACCAGTAATAAAACATGGTATCTGATAATAACAAAGGAATCCATTCCTCAAGGGAACATAACAATTCCAAATAGTTTTTTCCATATCATAACAATTTCAAAATAAATTTAAAAAACTGATCAAAACTAAACATGAAAATAGATAAATACACAATTATATTCAGAGATTTTAATGTTCATCCTTCAATAATTAATAGGATAAGTAGCAAAAATCAGTAATGGTATAGCATATCTGAAACATACTAACAACTAACTTGACCTAACTGAGACGTTAGAAGAGAGCAGCAAATAATAGTAGGACACATTCACTTCAAATGTACACAAAATATTTCCCAAGATAGGCCATATCTTACATAAAAATAGTCTCAATAATTGTTAAAAGAATCAAGTCATACAAATTTTCATCTCTAATCACAATAAAATTAAACTAAAATCAATAACAAAATGATGTCTGAAATAAAATCTCTCAAACATTAGCTAACTATATAATACCCTTTTAAATAACCTCTGGATCAAAGAAGAAATCAGAAAAGAATTTAGTGAATATTTTATACTGAATGAAAATTAAATCTCAACACATCATAATATTTGAGAATATGAGAGATGCCATTACATCACTTTGGGAGGAATTTATAGCATATGTAAATTAGAACAGAATAAAGGTGTGATTCAATCGATGCCCACAGCTTCCACTTTTTAAGGAAACAAAGAGCAAATAAAATCTAAAGTAAGTAGAAGTAAGAAAGGCCAGAGTGGAAATCAATGAAATATAAAAGACAGAACCTACAGAGAAAATCAATGAAATCAAAAGCTGATTTTTTGAAAACAATAAAAATTGATAAACCATTAGACACCATAATGAAAACCAAACCAAACCAAAAACAAAAAAAGGAGAAAGAGAAAACACAATTACAAATTTAAGGCAAAAAAAGAATCGAGAGGTTCGATTAGAGCTACATCTATAAAAGAAATTGTATTTGTAGTTAAAACCTTCCCACAAAAAAATAATTCTATGAATACATGGCTTTACTGATAGATTACCAAACCTTTAGGGAAGAAATAGAGCTAATAATAATCAAATTTCCACAACACTGAAAACATGAAGAAATGTTTCCCAACTTTTTCTATGAGGGCAGTAATAAAACCAAAGACCTCAAAAGAAAAATAAACTAATGACCAATGTCCCCCTTAAACAAAGACGTAAAATTTGTAAAAGTTTTGGCAAACTGAATCCAACAACATATTAAAACCAAAATACATCAAGACCAAGTGTTATTTATCCCAAGAGTCCAATTTGGTTTTACATTTGAAAATCAGTTAATGTAACTCATTACATTAACCAATAGACCAAACAAATAGACAAAGAAAAAGCTCTCAGCAAACTAGGAAAAAGGACCTTCCTCAACTTAATTGTGATCAATTGTGGAAAAACTACAGCTAATATTACCTTTAATCTTGAAAGACTGAATATTTCCCCACAAATCAGGAATAAACAAGGATTTCCACTCTCACAAATTCAACATTATATTTGAGGTTCTAACAATTTCACTGAGACAAGGGGAAAAAAAAGCATTGTGTTTAAAAAAAAAGTATTCACAGATGACCTTATTGTCTATGTAGAAAACTGGCACAATCTACTAAAAACCTCCTATAATGAATGAATTGGTTCAGAAAAAATTCAAGATACAAGATCAACGTACAAAAATCAATTGCATTACTTCTTTAAGCAACAACAAAATGTAACTTGAAATTAAAATAAATACTATATTACTATAAACACTTACTGAAAAGTTTAGAGATAAACTTGACAAAACATACACAAGGTTTATCATTGAAATCTATAAAACATTGCTGACTGCAATTAAAGAAGACCTAAATAAAGAATGCACTACACTATGCTCATTGGTTGATATACTCAGTGTTATTAAGATGTCAATTCTTCCAAATAGATCTATAATTTCAACACCATCCAATTGAAATTCCAGCAACCTTCAATTGTAGAAATTGAAAAACTGATTCTAAAATTCATATGAAAATGCAAAGGACCTAGATTAGTCAAAACAACTTTGGAAGAGAATGGAACTGGAGGAGGAACACTATTTTCTAGAGTTACTATATAGCTACAGTAATCAAGATAAAGAGGTATTCGCATAAGGATAGATAAGCTGATCAATCAACACAAAGGAGGATCAAGTAATAGGCCAACACTAAGTGGAAAATTCACGCTCAACAAAAATGCAAAGGCAATTCAAGAAGAAGTTATCACTTTTCAACAAAGGGTACTAAAACAACTGCTATCCATATGTAGAAAAAACAATTTTTAATCTATACCACATAACATTGAACAAAAATTAACTGACCCTGGATCATAGACCTAATTGTAAGTCACAACACGATAAAATTTCTAGAATAAAACATAAGAGAAAACCTCTGTGACCTTGGTTACACAATTATTTTAAATACTTTGCAGAGATATTGAGAACCAAAAGCATAATCCATAAAAGACTAAATCGATAAATTAGACCTCAGAAGAATTAAATCCTTCTGCTCTTTATTTTTTGAATATTTGAATTTTATTTTATTTATTTTAAAACCTTCTGCTCTTTAAAGACACTGTTAAGGGAATGAAAAGATAAGTCACAGATAAAGAGAAAACATTTGAAACATATATCTGATAAAGTTATTCTATCCAGAATATATTAAAATAATTTTTCAAACTCAATAATAAAAAAAAAGTTCTTTAAACTAGTAAAGGTTTTGAACACGTGCTTTACCACAGAAGATATAAAGATGACAGATAAACACGTGGACTATCATTAGGGAAACAGAAATTAAAACCACAATGTAAAACCACAACACGTCTCTTAAAAAGGCTAAAATATAAAAAACAGATTGTACCACATGCTATAAAGATATGGAGGACATAGGTCCTTCTAATTTTGCTTGTATGAATGCAACACAGTTCAACCACTTTAGAAAACAGTTTAGCAGTTTCATATGAGGTTAAACATAAACTTACCATATGGCTCAGCAATCCCATTCTCAGTGCCATGTTAATTTATGTTCACACAAAAGCTTTGACGTGAATGCTGGTAGCAGTTTTATTGATAATCACCAAAACCTATAAAAAAGCAAGGTGGATAATATTGTGATATGTATATCTAGTGGAATATTAGTCAGCAATAAAAAGTAATGAACTTTTAATGTATACAACATGGGTGAATTACTAATTGTTTAGTGAAAGAAGCCAAATAAAACCGAATATCCACTTTATGGTTTAATTTATATAAAATTCTATATATTTCAAACTAATCTATCATGCCAGATAGGAGATCAGTTGTTGTGTGGGGCAGGAAGTGGTGGGGAGAGATGGGAAGGAGAACTTAGAAAGGAGCACGAGATAACTTTTGAGGATAATTGATATGGTTATTTTATGGATTGCAATGTTGGTTTCACAGGTGGCTACATGTATCAAAATGTATCATATTGTACACTTTCAACATGTGCAGTTTGCTGCATGTAAATTATACCTCACTAAAGAATTTTTTAACTAAAAAAGGATTCATAAACTGCTATTGCTCAGGCTGCACCATTTACTCGTTTAATTCAATTACTCAAATGATTTTAGAAGTGTCTATAGTTAGGATACAAGCAGAATTGAATTTTTGGACAAAACTGCCTGATGCAGTTCCTCAATAGATCCCTTTTTAAAGACAATTATTGTTAACTTGCTACCAGGTGTTAGTTGAGACTATACTACAGACATACATCAGGTAATCCTCGGCCCAAAAATACCTATCACGTCTTCGGTAATGCTAGTAAAACATATAGACAATAAAAGGAGCTGCTTAGCAGATCTCATTCAATAAGCAAAACTGATATAATCAGGAGCATGCAATATAATGGGTTCAGAGGAGTTCAGGGAGGTCAAACCATCCATATGCAGTATGCTTCTCTGCCTGTGTGTTTAATGATAGAGCCCTCCAAAGATCTTCCCACAGTCATTGCTAGCTGGTTGAAATTCTATGATTCCCTCCAAACCAAAGGAAAACAAGGTGCTTTTTGGTTTTTGTTTTGTTTTGTTTTCATTGAGTGTAGTATTGCTATTTGAAAATGGGATGTATAATATCCTATAGACTGTAAATCTCTGGGAAAAGAAGGTAAGATGCCTAGTGGAAGAGAAGAAGGACAAATCTACACCATTGCTAAAGCTGAGAGACACTATTTAGTAATACAATTTAAGCTAGTGTCCTCAGAGGGAGGATTGGAAATTTATAGATCCTAAAGCCATAACTAAGCTGGCAGTATGGTCATGTAAATGGGTCCTAGATGATTGTGCGATAAAAGCATCCCCACATGCACACACTCAATTCTGAAAATATCTGTGGAAATTTAAAGGAAAAATTGGGGTGAATCATGAAGACTCATCAACAAAACCTGGTAGCCAGCTCAGAAGTGGATTGGAATACTTAAATTATTGACTAGGTCAGATCCTTAGAACTGGGTTCAGATCTGGGTTCTTGAAATAAATGGACTTAAGCAGCACAAAGATGGGTCAAATGATTACATATTTGCTTCCACATGTTGAAGTAACAAATGTGGGGTAACTGACTGTACTTCCTTATCAGCAGGAAAGAAATGGCCTGAAGATGGCTTTAGACAAAATTTCCAGAGGAAAAGTATCTGTGACTAGCTGGCAAGTAGACTACATTGGACCCTACTAGGAGCCCTACAGGAGATACAAATGGGCATTGACTTGAATTGAAAACTATTCTGTAACAGAACCAACCATAGTGAGCATAATTAAAGGATTGTAGCTTCAAAGTCTATCAATTTACTAACAAGCATATATTTCCTGTCATCAAAGTATGCACTTCACTGCTACTAGTGTACAAAAGCAATTAGTATACATAGGCAAGGTAACATAATATTACATAAAAATTTCACAGTCCTTATCACCTTCAGAACATTGGTTCTATTGGTCTCACTGAAAATGAAATAGACAATTAAATATTTGCAATTTAAAATAAGTGGTATAAAGGCTTGAATGGCTGCCTAAATTGACTAAATGGATGTTCTCACAAATCAAAGGCAGAGGTTCCACTGGAAATGTTTTTAGAATTTGGGAGTAAGGGGCTGGGGAATGCAACAACCATACAATACAACTTTATAACTTTTCCACCCCCAAAAACTATCATTTGGTATCACTTCATTCATTACCATTAGAGAGAGATACCAATCCAAAGGAACAGGTATCCATACTACTAAATTTAATTGTATGCATGTATTTCCAGGAGATTAAGTGTGGGTTATAACTTTTCCATGAAGTTAAATTAGAAGTAAATTTGAATACGGCCATGTTACTAAGTGGCAGGATCATACCTCTAGATACTTTCCTATCACATTCTAAATCTTCCTAAGATTAAGATAAGGAGGAAGCCCTGATGAACTTAATGCATCTGTCTACTCTCTAAGCAAGCAAATGTCACCGGGGGAGGAAGGATATGGGCTAAAACAGGTAATAAGTGGACATGGAAAGAGATTATAGTGGGTGGGAAGAAGACACAAATACTAGATTATAACCAGCTGGGAAATGGAAGAAATGCAGTAACTTTATTGCAAAAAGAGTGTCCCAGAGCAAGAAAAGAATACTCTTAGCTATTTCTCCCCACCAGTTGCTGATGGACAGCGGATCCTGACAAAAGAGAAATAGGACCTCTAAGGATTTATGGTCTCAGACTAAAGACTGAATCTGGATAATTTGGAGAAAAGATTTTACACAGAATTCCCTGATCACTCAACTGATAGGTAGCAAGTCAGACTTATTATTTGGTTTACAATTTCTGGGCTATATTTACTAATTTGTTTCTTTTTCTGATAATCTGAGAGATTACCTTTGATTTGCACAGGGTGAAAATTGCTGAACAGCTAGTCATCTATAGCTTGTGTGACTATGAATCAATATGACACGATAAGGATAGATAAGCTGTGTGACTATGTGTGACTATGAATCAATATGACACATTGCTAAGACGGCTGTCTGTGTGTGATGGGTAGCAGATTGCTACCACATACCTGAAATATTATTTGACTTGCTCTTCACCTACACTGCACATAAATTGGATGAAATGCCTTTAAAGAAAGTGGCTGTGGAACCTGGTTAGTTTGAGGGCAGTAGACACAAGGATGGTATTGCCTCATTCCACCAATGACTGTGCTTTGACACTTTAGACAAAACACTTGTCAGAGGATGAATGGCACATCCAGACTGAGCTTTGGGGTGGAATATGACCAACTGATGGTTTCATGAAGCACACAGTATTTTGGTTCATATTGCATACCTAACCTGTACCTATGCCATGAATGCCAAATGGCATCAATATATGAGGTAGCTTGAATAGTACTAGCCCTACCAAGTCAGATGTAATTTGGGCATTGTACAGTTCAGTCCAGAATTACTCATTTAAATAAATCATTATCATTTTGAAAAATACTTGCTAACATTTATTTATGATACCGTCTGGAAGACAATACCCTGTAAGTCTAATGTACTATTCTGCAAAGTATGCCCTAAGCTTTGAAGCAGTGACATGGGCCTCATTTTCCTGTAGTCAGAATACAGAGATCTGGGAATCAAGGTGCAGGAATGGCCCTTCTCACTAATATACTTAAAGATCCACTGAAATAGTTTTTTTATTCCTCTTTCTGAAACTTTAGATCTGGCTGAGAAGAATGTTTTCACGAAAGAATGTAATATTCACATTGAATTGGAAGGTGAAATTTACTAGTTGGCTATCTTGGGCATCTCATGCCAATGAAATACGATAGAGAAAAGCGTCTCTGTAACAGCTGTGGTGATTGATTCCAAGCACCAAGTGGAAATTGTCTTTCAGCCTGCCATATAATGGAGACAGGAAGTACTATGTCTGGAATCCAGAGAATTTCCTGGATATCTCCAGATGGCCAGTCACCAATTATCTCCAGTTTTGTTAGGAGTTAGGTACTTATAAGGAGAGGCTGGGAATCTTGTTAACACTTAGAGAAAAAAAAAAAGAAAAGAAAAGAAACAGTTTGCTTGTATTTCTACCCCAAGAATAATGAAGGTTAAATGGGGGAAATGGATTTCTCGTAGTAAACTTTAAATTTTGAAGCACAGTTTGTCCTTAGAACACAAGCAATAATTTCAGTATAGGATAGTGTTGAAGGGCCTAATTTTGGCATTAAACATAGGTCTTCTGAATCTTATACTGTATACATTACTGAAGACATTTCTTAACCTTTTTTCCCCTGAACTATCTAATTTGTATAATACTTTATATGCTTGCTGTAAAGATAAAATAGGATAATACAAAGTTCTTAACCCAGTGTCTGACAGTTACTTAGAAAATAATAGCTTTTATGCATATTACTACAACATATTATCAGATGACCATTAATTTGAATATGGAATCTAGAATGCTATGGATGGAAGGAGGCTTCATTCATTTCTACATTTTTAATTGAAATATAGTTGATTTACATTATTATATAAGTTGTAGAGTGTCTACAAAAAATTGGCACTTGCCAGCTACATCTACAAGGAATAAAACATGTGCTGCTGCAGCTGCTAATTTTCAACACCCCTTGAAAGGAGCAGAGCGGAGATTAAGAAATGAGGCACTCTGTGCTCTGGGAAAAACTGGCAAAACAGGTCTTCAGAGAGTTGGATATTTTCAGGCGCCGATTTTATGAGCCCAATTCTTCTCCTATATCTCCTTATATCTAGAAAAGCACTAAAATCCTCCGTGGTGATGACTGCTCCTTGTGACTAGCAGAAAACTTCTGCAGAAAAATATGTGCTTGATTGTATGTACTCTCCCTTCACCAAAATCACATATATACTGACCTTCCCTGCTGCCTCTTTGGAGCCGTTTCTCAGAACTATCTGAAATGCTGTCTCTTGGGCTATAATCCTCATTTTGCCCCAAATAAAACTCGCAGCTCTCACGTTGTGCATTTTTTTTTTAAGTTGACAGTTTTATGGCGACCATGAAGAAGGGACCCAGAGTGGACTTCTCTTCGCCTGTACTCTAGGAGGAACTGGAACCTTGGTACCAGCAGAGGCCCCTTGCGCCCATCCACCTCCTCAGAGAGTCCAGACGAACTTGGGTAAGTCACTCCTGGTTCTCGGATCTCCCGTATTGCTTGATGATCCTGAGTTTTATTTGGCAGTGTATAGCAGGTACCTGCCCCCTCCCACTTGAAAGATAATGGTGGGGGAGGGGGACTCAGTTGAAAGATGCCAGGGAATACCCACCCAGGTGAAAGATATTTGGTCGGGGGTGTACCTGGTTGAAAGATACCAGGGTTTGCTCAGTTGTAGGAGACTGAGTGGTCTGCACTGAGTGGTTAGGTAAGAGGCTGATCTGATGCTTTTCCTCAATTCGGCTGCCTTAATAAAATTTGTCGGCATCAAAGTGAAGATATTACATGAGAGCTTTGCTCCAAAGAAAAGGGACAAGACTCCTCCCGGCGGTTTACGGCTTTCTCAGGTGACTGAGAAATTTACAGGAGTGGTGGAGGCAGAGTCTTCATACCATGCAGTGGTACCATAGGGAAACCCACTCATTAATTAAAACACTTGCTTGTCCGGGGGTTGCGGTTAAGAATTGGCCGTTCAGCGATCCGAGCACCCGTGGTGGCCTTAGATTACCAAAGGGAGAAACTGAGACACATAAGGGGGCTGAAACGACTCTAGGGTGACACCTAGAGGAGCTAAGCTCACAAGCAGCACACTGGCCCATAACACAATTTCACTAGTGAATTTTATCCCTGACAAATTCAACTTTAAAATGGGAAATAGAGCTTCTCAAACACAGAAGCAAGAAGCATCAGAAAGCCAGCCTATGACTAACACTCCAGCCAGGTTTATGTGCATACGAGAAGTATCTACTTAATTGGGGAAATTATACTAAAGGAGATCTCAACCTAAAATGGCCAAATTGGGGTTCTTTTGATATTTCAAAATTGATACTTTTGTGCCCACAGTTAGAAAAAGCCAGCTGTTAGATCAAACAGACTGAATGGAATGCTTACTTTGGTATCTAGAAACTTCTAAAAAAGGAAATGATAGAGTAACTTCTTTGCAGGAAACCAATAATTAATTACTCGAAACTATATCAGACCAACTTTTCAAAACCATTAAAAAGAAAAGGGGTATCTACAAATATTATGAACCTTCAGTTGCACCAATTAAGTACACAATGCCAGTCGAAGGTTAACAGACCCCTGTTTAATTCCCAACTAGTAGAGAAAGACTGTTTGAAGAAAAATAAAGAAAAAAATGTCTTTTCAGAATTCTGACCCTGAGGGAATAAGTCCTACTAGGAAAACCTGATTTTCTCTCCCTGTGCCTTGAGACCAGAGCTCTCAGGTTCACTTATCTTATCTAGATCATCTCTAAATTTCTGATACTGAGGGAAAAAAAGGGGGGGGGGGGGACAAAAAAATTCTCTTTAAAATTTAACTTATTCCAACTGTTATTTACAACTAGTGTTTTATATTGTGATATTTGATTCATGACTAAGTTTAGAAAATGAAGCTATGAGACATCTTGTTGTGTCTGTATGTTTATGTGTGCATTATCTTTGTTTTTACTTTTGGATGGTATTATCAAAAATTAATATATAAGTGAACTCTACTATTGGATTAAAGGAAATTAAGTGCTTATATAAATTCTCAAAAAAAAATACAGAAGGTAACTGGCCAGAATTAATTTCAGGTTCACATGAACTGGGAAATAGTATTAAATTAATACCTGGTATTAATGTTTGTTGATCTAATTAATATAGACATGTCTTTAGAGTCATCAACATTAAGTATAATACTTTTATTGCACCTAGGTTTAATATAAAAAATCTTGTTATATCTGTTACTTATTTGTCAGCAAGGCAAGTAACTTGATGTGAAGAAACTTTTAAGGAAAGAAAACATAAATGAAATAAGAGCTTTCAGATAAGCTCTATTAAGAATAATTATGCTTTAGGAATGTCTATCTAAAATAGTCTCTCCAGATTCTGGTAATTTGAAATTCTAGAGTTGTGCTAAATTAAGTTAAGTTATGTAATGGAAGCTTATTGAATAGCCAGGCCATTCCCAAATAAAATAAGAGACTGAACGCTGGCTTCCTTTTACAGAGAAACAAAAGGTATTTAGGACTATTGATGAATATGTTTGGTGCTACATTCTCTAAAGAAAGCAAACGTTTTTAGAAAATATCACTGGTATTTATGTTCATCAATCTACAGAACGCTAACGTAAAGGACAGTTCATAATTGTTTACTTCTTAGTTTTCACAAGAAATTAAGGTTGTCAGAGCTGAGGATTCTAATTTAAACATATAATTAAAGGTAACAGAAATAATAAAGAAAACATTTCAGTATATAGTAGGAAAGTAGGATGTGTGTTTTCAGTAAAGAAGGTATGAGGAATGGAATCACATTTTATTAAGGAAAAGGAAGTAGGTCTGACTTATAGGCAGCTGCTTCTTAATGGGAAAATAAAGTGATGGATACAGAGAGTGAGGAAAGTTTTGTGGAAAGTGGACCCCAAGAAAAGAATTTTGTGCATGGTCATGATTGACTAAAGTTAAAATAAATTTAACTGAGTAAATGAATTTTAAAAGTAAGTGGGTACAAAACTTGAATTTCATTTTTCTCTCTCTCTAAAGGACAAGATTTCTTAAAATGTTGAATTGCCTTTGATAACAGAGTTCAATTTTCTTTACCTTTTAAGTGATCTGTTCCATAATTGCCTTTGAAATCTTTTATTGTTACTTTGGTAAGTGAATAACTACTGTTTCATAGTGACCTGTGATCCTATCTGAGTGCTCTAAACCCTTTTTGATATTTTTTTATACAAAACTTCCTAAATCAAATTCTAATGAAGTCCTTTTGACCTCTAGCTAACTGTGGGATGCTTCAAAGGGCCCCTGAAACCAAAGAGAGATATTAAACTAATTAGGTTCATCAGGTATGTTAAATTACATGGAAATATTGTCAAATGAGTAATAAATCTTCTTAGGTTATATTATATGGTAAATGTTACTAATATAGACATCCTAGAAATTATATGGAGTTCCTAAAATTCTGATATGTACTGGTAAAATGTTATCAGTCATAATTCTAGTTATTATCTTAAAGTGTTGTATGTCACAGTAGTAACCAAGGTTCTTTGTCAATTGCACTGTAATCAGTTTTTAAACGTGTCTTCATAAATCTTTTGTCATTATAGACAGTTACGGTTTTATTCTGTTGCCTTTGCAAAAATGCTTTCTCTTCAAGAAAATTTATAAAAAGGGCTTTTGGATAAATACAAGTTTCTGACTTTCAGACCACAATGCTGAACTGGGTAAGAAATTAAAGAATCCTAATGAGAAACCTGATGGCTTCATAAACTGTTAACAAAAAGAGTTAGTTACATAAGACTGAGTGAACTGGTAAATATGGTTATAATTTTTATGGTTTCTATCTGAAAAATTACTGGTTTAAATCTGTGTTTTCCAGGTATAAGAAACCTTTCCTTCAAACTAATCATGACTTACAGTAATTTGGTAAATTATACCTTTGTAAGCAGAATTGAAACGTTTATCTTTTTTCTCTATCTGCTCCTTCCAGAGATTGTAAACTCTTAGGTCTCCAGCAACTTCATCAGGTCAATTAGGAAGGCCACTCACTAACAGGTACAGAAGGCTCAAGGTATTTGGGGGACGTTAAAAAGGGAGGAATTCACCTAGATCTGTTAGGTGAAATCTGTGATAAGCCCTTGGCATGACTTTCCTAGCCTTGAGAAGCCTTTTAAAAGTTCAGTATGAGACTCCTTATAAAAGTTTCAGCAAAGCAAAAAGCCTATATGACCAATTATAGTTATATAAATTATCAGGCCAAGTTTATTGAGACCAGACTTATTTTGCAAACAAATTAGTCTTAATTTGGTTGTATCTGGTAGAAATGAGGGCAATTTTAGAAAGAAAAAGACGTTTCAATGAATGTTAAACCCCAGTCTTGTTAATAGAGGTCTGTATTTACTTAGACTTACTTCCCGGATAGTTCCTTGCTATTACGTTATATTAATGTAATGTTTAATTGAATTATTAAAAGGATACTCTAAGTTTTTTTCTGAAGCTTATCTCGGTAATCTATCTTTGGATGAAGATCTGATGCTCCATGACCTGCAACCAGGGAATTATGCATACTGGAAAACACATAATTTAAAAGACTATCTCCAACCTAGATGGAAGGATCCTTATCAGGTACTCTTTAACTCATGCACAGAGAAACTGAAGGGAATTGACTCTTGGATTAATTTCCAATTACAAGGTGCCCCTGCACCAGACTGGTCTATAGAGAGGACTGCTGACTTCAAACTCACCTTAAAACGACACTCAAACAGAGGAAACTACACTCACACCAGGACTAGAGGATGACATCAGAAGTAGACAGCTTACCCAAGATGCTGGACCTGACTCATATGATCATTTACAATGTTCTCTTGACTTCTTGGACCCTTGCATATAAATCAAATGTTTTTCTATCATGGACACGATTCTATGCTAGTTTTAAAAATTAATCCAGTTGTTGGGTTTGTGGCCAATTACCTGTGTCTAGGACTTCTGGATTACCTTGGTGGATTTCTCCACTCCAAGGCTCTAATTGCACAATTGTTTTAGAAGAAAGTTCAGTCCTGTTCAGGCTACTCTTGATATTACTAGATGGGATCCCCTCACCTAGCCAATTAATAATACCTGCTCTGACCCTGGCCATAAAAATGAATTTTCCTCTAAAGTTACTCACACTCAAACAGAGCAACAAGCAAAATTTCTGTCAAGGAATAAAGCCTCCCACAATTATGGGATGGATTTATGTGATTAACACCAGGCTATGGTCATTTAAGTTTTAAGGCACCCCTTTATCTTGTGAACAATTAAATTATATTAAGGATAACCAGCCTAGTAACATTAGGAAATTGGGCTGGGAACCTTATGGACAGTGCCAATATATCATTTCCCTGAAAGATAAGGACTGGTACAGAACAGACAAAGTCAGATGACCTGAGGATATACTGGGCTGCACCTAACTGAAGTTCTTGGCTTAATTTTTACTTATGACTTTAATAATACTGCTAGCTATGTTATTTGTATTTTGCCTGTTTTACAAGATTGTTGTTTCTTGCATTACCAAATGTGTGACTGAGCCTCCGACAAAATATATAGCTTTATATGAGATCAATGATTGTGATAGTGTAACTCTAGATATGGGAAGATACAACAAGAGGGAATTTTCCTGGACCATAACAAATTAGTAAGACAGGTGGCCCAGAGTCCTTAGTTACTGTTAAAAGACCTAGTCCAGTAATAGCACATTGAGTGGCCTATCAGGGAAATCTTTGCCAGACCTAAGAATGAGCCTTCCTAGAACCGTGGGATGAAATGGTCATGAAATGTCTCCCAACGCATGGTTGAATTTATGACCATGAGGGGCCCTGACAACAACAAATTGGCACTTGCCATTGGCACTTGCCAGCTACCTCTACAAGGAATAAAACATGTGCTGCTGCAGCTGCTGACCTTCAACACCCCCTGAAAGGAGTTCAGGTGGTGAGCAGAAATGAGGCACTCTGTGCTCTGGGAAAAACTGGCAGAACAGGTCTTCAGATAGTTAGATAATTTCAGGAGCTGATTATATGAGCCCAATTCTTGTTATCTCCTCATATCTAGAAAAGCAATAAAATCCTAGTCTGCTCCTCGTGACTAGAAGAAAACTTCTGGAAAAAAATATGTGCTTGATTGCATGTACTCCCCCTTCACAAAAATCACATATATACTGACATTCCCTACTACCTTTTTGGAGCAGTTTCTCAGAACTATCTGAAATGCGGTCTCCCAGGCTATAGTCCTCATTTTGCCCCAAATAAAAGTTAACTCACAACTCTCACACTGTGAATTTTTTTAAGTTGACAATAGCACAGGGAATTATCGTCATTGCTACTTTTAAAGTTTTCAGAAGAGGAAATTGAGTCAGAGGGAGAGATAAATAACTTTGGCTAAGGTCAGAGTACTAGAAAAGAGTGCAAAAGTTTTGAAAATCAATTATTAAGGGATAGCACCTTTATGAAATTCATAGGCAGAAATTTGTAAGAAAATAAATATGCTAAGACCACAGTAATAACATTAACTTCCAGCCACAAATTTCAAAAATTTGATAAATCTATACACTTCTTATCACAAACCAGTTTGGCATACAAAACTTGAAAATGAGATTATCTCTTGAACTTGAATCCATGAGTCTGGAAAATAGTCATTGTCTTGTGAGTTGGCATTATTACTTCAAGTTAAGGTGATTCTTAGGCAGGTGCTATGTGCACAGTAGTCATAGATACAGCAATGATTACTTACTTTTAAATTATCTTTTTCTAAACTTAAAAAAAATTAAAACTCTGTGTGGGTGCAGGTGGGGGATTGGGTGTGCTTTTATTCTTCCTGGGGATAGGATGGAAAGCTTCTTAAAGGGGTATTTTTAAAGAAGAAAATTATATAATCCCAAAATGTAAATCAGAAAAGGTATCCTATTTCTTTCTTGAAACAGACTGGATCACTGACATTTATATTGAACTCCTATATCCTACATAATTCTATGATAATCTTTAGATGATTAGAATGTTTCATCATATTTAGAAACTAATATAAGAATTTGGGGAAGAAATACAATTATAACTGAACAAGGGGAACAACCCATGACTTAAAATCCAAATGAGGAATTCCAGGTTCAGAAAAATAATAACATAATCTAATGCTCTATTAGAATAAAATAATTAAGATAAATGTAAAAATCAAGTGGCACTTATAGGCACAAGATACATTGCATATAGTTAAAATAACCCTAAATACAGTGCAAACTTCACAAAACCTTGCTCAAGCTTAAGAAATAAAACTTTAAAAGATCAAGACTCATCAGAGGTCAAGATAGATTTTGTTTGATTTTTCTTGCCTCGAGGACTGTTTTATCCAGGAAAATACTCAAGCTTTTTGGCATATGAGTATTTGCCTGTGTCATTCTTTTAAAAGGAAAATTGACTGCCTCAGCTTCTTCCCCTGGAAACATCTTCAAAATAAGCTGTGAAACCTAGATCTTAATTTAGTCTTTGTAATAGAACTGCTATTGGTGGTGGAAAAAGTCGCAGGGTGATTTAATAAAGACCACTTACTCTCTCTTGTTCTCTTACGAACTCTTTAGCTGTTCTGTTTGAGTTTGAAAGTTTAAATATAATAGAACTCCTAATCTATGATTTTTGGTATTGGACTTCTTGAAATAAACTCTACTTCTCATTACCAGTTGAGGTATTGATCTTTTAAAGGGTATGTCTACATGCCCTCTCTACTCAATTTCAAAAGCCCAGTGCTTTTGCTCCTCTCTTGAAGTCAAGCAAATCTTTGTTTAAGGGGGTCAACAAATCTTTGTTTAAGGGAGTTGATTTTAATTTATGTTGTAAATAAAATTTCCTCTGCATTTATGCTGATAACACTTAGTGCAGAAAAATAGCGTAGAACATTTACTTTTGAAAGGTCCTTTTTCCCAACTTCCAAACGTAGATTATTTTTGTTGCCCCATTACATACTGATAAAGTCCAGCTTTAGCGCTAGGTAGAAGTAAGTTTATGTGACAAAAAGCACCTAGGGGCAGGACAGGAATAAAGACTCAGACATAGAGAATGGACTTGAGGACACGTGGAGGGGGAAGGGTAAGCTGAGACGAAGTGAGAGAGTGGTATGGACATATATACACTACCAAATGTAAAATAGATAGCAAGTGGGAAGCAGCCGTATAGCATAGGAAGATCAGCTCAGTGCTTTGTGACCACCTAGAGAGGTAGGATAGGGAGGGTGGGAGGAAGACGCAAGAGGGAGGGGATATGGGGATATATGTATACATATAGCTGATTCACTTTGTTATACAGCAGCAACTAACACAACAATGTAAAGCAATTATACTCCAATAAAGATGTTAAAAAAAAGCATAGAATACTTATGTAAAGCTTAATTTTTTAAATATTAATCTCAATCTGATCTTTTCTACTGGTCTTAATGAAAAGAAACAGCCACACACATATGATTTATTGTAGAAGGCACCAGAAGGCAGAGTTTTGAGCACTAAATTCACTCACATCAAAAAATTTCAAACAGCTAAAAACAGCAGTAAAAAATCAAGAATCAAATGTCACTGCAAAATAACCCAATGACAAGAATCAATGCCTATTCATTTTAAAGATTTCATATTAGACTGTACATTTCCGGAGGCCACTGCAATGAAGCAAGGAATGAATAAATCTTAATCAAACGTCACGGTGATGGAAAAGTGGACAGAGTTGAAAAATACTTAGAAGGTGGTAAAATCAGATGGACTGAGTAAGTGTGAATAAATGTTATGTATAAAAAAGGGGAGGAATAAATGATGATGATGAAGCTTCTAAGTCATAACCATTAAAATGATGTTATGCAGAGGGGTCACAGACAAACTGTCACAGCACCAAGAAATGCAGATATAAAATTGGGGAAAACTTGCAATCACATAGTAATAGAACATATACAACTCTGAAAATGTTTGTTATCCTCCAGCTTAATCAGGCAAATTAGTCTGCATGTACCATGATCTAATTTTTTCTCTATTTCTGGGATTTCTAATATTGAGTATTGGACACCCAAAGTTTTTCTCAAATTTCATAATCCCATCTCTTTTATTTTCCATATATTTTTCTTCCTTTTTAAAGAAATGTTTTCAACTTTACCGTCCCAAAATTTTATTATTTTAAAAAAATGTTCTGCTATAGTATGTTTAATTCAAACAATTCCTGTTTTGCTCTCTGAGTACTCCTTTCCATAGCAATATCTTTCTCATCTTTCTGAGGAAATTGTCTTTGGTCATCCAAGCTAATTGTTTCCTGCAGGTTTGTTTCAATATCAGATTTTATTTTTACGGGTTTTCATCAAATATTTGGGGATCCATGGCTGTGCATTCATGTTTAAGGAGGAGGCACTAAAATGTTGAGCAGAAATTTGGCATTTTTAGGCAAGGATTATCAAGTGAAAACTTCAAATTGATAATCTGGCAGCATCTTCAGAGATTTATTTCAGGATAGTTATAATACTCAGATAAAAATCTTCCTATTCCCTGCCCAGAGGATATAAACCTGGCTGCCAATAAGAGATGAGGTCCAAAAGGGATGCACTGGAGTGCTTTCTATGTGCCATGGTGCTGATTGTTCCTCTACTGTAACATGGCATCTCCCTTATCATTTCACCAAACTCTACTCTAAGGGTAAAAAGAACTTCTCCCTTGTTAAAACCAAGTTCCCTCCCTATGTAATGGAGCTCACTGTTTCTTTTGATGATGACAATGAGTCCAACTTTATTTTTCACTTAGAGATGAGTCCTGTTCCATGGCATAAATTGTTCTACATAAATCAGAATGTACTGCCTTTAAAAAGCATTAAACTAAATAATTTCTTAAATTAAAAAAAAAGAGACAGAGCTGAAGGTGGGAAGGGGCCTGGATTTTGTCAGTTGTTGTGTGGGTTTTCAACTTATCCTTTTGTTTTCAGTACTCTCTTCCTGAAGTTAGATGGTCCTGGGTGTATTCCATACAGATGTCACTGGATCACTCTCTCCAAATACCAAATTTTCAGGTTTCTGCTAGTGTAAAGATTTTCCACGTTTTTTTTTTAGAAGTTCAAGAATTCAACAAACCCTTTTGCTTTCGAGCCAATTCTGCCCCATGTTTAGAGCTACCAATTTCTGAGGTTTTTATGGCTTCCACAGTGAAAATCATGTTACTTTTGTGCTTCTCCTGCTATAACTCAAGGATTATGTTTCTCAAATTTCCTAATTTCCACTAATCCATGCACTTTTCAGTGTCCAAAATTGTGTCCTTATAGATTTCTCTTTTATTATTTTTGCACTTAAGGAAGGATTATTTATTTATGTGAATATTTTACTGTCATTTTAGTAAAATTTTAGAAGAAAATTGGGCAAATGCATGTGCTTAATTTGCCATCTTTGAAAGAAAGTCAATCCAATTGTTTATTGGATTTTAAACCTCAATTTTTAAAAATGATGTTTAGGTGAACATCATTACTGTGTGTTTTTTTTTTTCTCTCCCCTTTGATTTACAACTAAGCTGACATCTATAATTGGAGGTGAAAAAAAGAAAGCACCTCTGCACAGCATACCAGGACATCTGAGAGGTCTATCCAGCTATGTACCCAAAAGTAGGTGGATTAGACTGTGGAGGATGTAGCAGAGTGAGGGAAGATGCAGTAAAGCCAGAGGTGGTAGAGGCAGTGATTGCAGAAAAGGCAGCAGCAAGCCAGCAGACCTTTCTAGCAGAAGAGGTAGAGGATGAAGACAGTGAGTGGCGGTCAGCTCAGCCACCTGCACTGGAGGGATCAGTTTCTCTCTCTGAAGAGAGGCAGAAGTGACATGGGAGAAGGAAGAGAAGTAGGCAGACACAGAGAACTGCAGGAAAGTGTCTCCTGCTCTCTGTCCAGGAAGCAAGAGAACTGCCCATGGACCTCTGGGACCCAGCAACTTGAGAATCTCTCTACCAGGCCAGTGGGCATGCCCCAAGCCCCAGCTGCTAAGTACACACCTTTCTCCTGCTCAGTCACCATCCTTTGCTTTTTTTATTATTATATTTTAATGTGTGTGTCCCTAATCTTGGAGGCAAGTCAGTACCCATAAGAGAAACCAAAAACCTGTGCTATAATGTCACCTTCTGGAAAACAAAAGGAAGGCTACTATCAATCTGTTGAAATGTTAAAATCGAAGTAAACAAATCCTTGCTTAAATAAGAAAGGTACTTGCTACTTCAAATGTGGAGGAAGAAGCACTTCTCATCAAACATCATGAAAAGTCATGGTAAAAATTATGGTAACAATTCTCCAGAAATCAAACCCAAACACATGGAATATTGTGATCTAACTGATATAGAATTTTAAATAGCTATTATAAAGAAATTCAAAGAACTACAAGAAAAATTCAAAAAGGCAATACAATCATCTCAGGAATATACTTAACAAACAAAAGTACTTTACCATTGTGACTGAAATTCTAAGAAAGAACCAAACAGAATTTCTGGAGCTGAACTACTTAATAAATTAGATTAAAATGCATTAGAATGCACTGGAAATAGAGCAGATCATGTGGAAGAGAGAATTAGTGAGCTCAAGCGTAGAAATATAGAAATGATTAAGGCAGAAGAGGAGAGAGAACTAAAATTTTTTAAAAGTGAAGAAACCATATAAGAACTATCTTACTCCATTAGAAAATCCAACATAAGAATAATGGGTATCCCAGAAGTAGAAGTGAGGGAGAAGGGGGAAGAGAGACTATTAAAAGAAATAATACCTGGGAACTTCCCAAACCTGAAAAAGGGACTGGTTACACAAGTTCACAAAACTCATAGCACACCTTAGTATCTCAACACAAAAAGACTTTCTTCAAGACACATTATATTAAAACTGTCAAAGTCAACAATAGAGAAAGAATTTTAAAGGCAGCCACTGGGGAAAAAATGACAGTAACCTACAAAGTTATGACCATTAAGCTATCAGCAGATTTCTGAACAGAATCTACAGGCCAGGAGAGAGTGGAAGGACATATTCAAATTATTGAAAGATAAAAACTGTAAGCCAAGATACACTACCCAGCAAAGTTATTCTTCAGAAATGAAGGAGAAAGAAAGGCTTTCTCAGATAAACAAAAGCTGAGGAAGTTTATCACCGTTAGACCAGCCTTACAAGAAATGTTGAAAAGAGCACTTCAAGTTGAAACAAAAAACAAAACTATATAAAACTCTGATTAAGGTAATAAATAGTCAGAATTAGAATACTGTAACTCATTCCTAGAATAGTATATTAAACGCTTAACTCTTAGCATAAATGTTAAAGGAAAAAAGCATTAAAAATAACTGTTGCTACTACCACTTGCTAACAAAAGTCACAGCATAAAAAACGTAATTTGTGACATCAAAAACATAAAAGGGGAAGAATAAGAAGATGGAATTTTATAGGCAAATGATAAATTGCTATCAGAAATAGGACTATTTCATTTGGTATGTTTTATGTAAACCTCATGGTAACCACAAAGTAAAAATCTAGAGCAGAGACGTGAAACACAAAGGTGAGACTGAGTAAATTACCATGGAAAATTGCCAACTTACAAAGGTATAAATGGAAGGAAAAAGAAACAACAGAGAGACAAAATAACCAGAAGGCAAAATATAAAATGGCAATAGTAAATCCTAATATAAATGGATTGAATTCACCAATCAAAAGGCACAGGAAGCTGGATGGAACATACACAGAACATCCAATCCAACAGCAGCAGAATACATATTCTTCTCAAGCGCACAGGGAATATTCTCCAGGACAGATTATATGATAGGAGACAAATAAAATTTTAGCAAATTTAAAAAGACTGAAGTCATACCAACTGTCTTCTCTGACCACATGATATGAAACTAGAAATCAACAGGAGGAAAGTGAGAAGATCTACAAATATGTGGAAACTAAACAACATACTTCTAAACCACCATTGGGTCAAAGAAGAAATCAAAAGGGAAGTAAAAAATTATTTCAAAACAAATGTAAATGAAAAAAAAAACAATGCATCAAATATTGTGGGATGCAGCAAAAGCATTTCTGAGGGGGAAGTTTTAGAAACAAATTCATATATTATGAATTAGAAATATCTCAAATAAACAACCTTACAACTCAAGAAACTAGAAAAAGAAGAGCTACCTAAGCCCAAAGTTAGCAGAAGAAAGGAAAGAATAAAAATCAGAGTGGATTGTAAATTAAACAGAGGTCAGAAAAACAATAGAAAGTATCAACAAAATTAAGAGCTGATTCTTTGAAAAGATAAACAAATTGACAACCTTTAGTTAGATTAAGAAAAAAAGAGAGAAGACTCAAATAAAATTAGAAATGAAAGAGGTGACATTACAACTGATACTACCAAAGTATATAGAATCATAAGTGACTACTATAAACAATTATATACCAACGAATCACATAACCTAGAAAAAGTGAATACATTTTTAGAAACACACACCCAACCAGTACTGAGTCAGGAAGAAACAGAAAATCTGAAGACTAATAAGGAATCTAGAGATTGAGTCAGTAATCAAAAAACTTCCAGCACAGAAAACTCCAAGGCCAGATGACTTCACTGGTGAATTCTACCAAAAATGTAAAGAATTAGCACCAATTCTCCTCAAACACTTATAAAATATTGAGAAAGGAACACTTGCAAACTCATTCTATGAAGCCAGCATTACCTTGATACCAGATAAAGATACCACAAGAGTAGAAAACTATACACTAGTATCCATGATGAATATAGATGCAAAAATTCTCAACAAAATACTAGTGAATTAAATTCAAGAACATATTGAAAGGATTATACATCATGACCAACTGGGATTTACCCCTGGGACACAAGGATGATTCAACATATACAAGTAAATAAATGTAATACATCATATTAATAAAATGAAAGGTAAATATCACATGATCATCTCAATAGATGCAGAAAAACATCTGACAAAATCATCATCCTTTCATGATAAAAACACTTAACAGATTGGGTATAGAAGGAATATACCTCAACATAATAAAGGCCATATACAACAGACCTACAGCTAACATTATACTCAGTAGAGAGAAATTGAAATTGTTTCCTCTAGATCAAGAACAAGGCAAGGATGCCCTGTTTCACTACTCTTATTTAATACAATACTAGAAGAACTAGCTAGAGCAATTAAGCAAGTCAAAGAAATAAAGTGATCTAAGTTGAAAATAAAGAGTAAAATTGTCATTCTTTGCTGATGATACCATCTTATATATAGAAAATCCCAAAGAATCAGCCAAAAAAAAAAAAAAAACGGTCAGAATTAATTTAAAATTTCAGTAAAGTGGCAGGATACAAAATTAACAAACAGAGATGAATTGCATTCCTTTAAACTAATGATGAAGCATCAGAAAAAGAAATAAAGAAAACCACCCTACTCACGATAGCATCAAAAACAAAAAAATTTTTAGAATTAAATTTAACGAAGGAAGTGAAAGATCTGTACAATGAAAACTACAAGGCATTGCTGATAGAAATCAAAGACACAAACATGAAAAGACATCCCATGTTCATGGATCAAAAGAATTAATGTTAAAATGGCCAAACTACCCAGAGCCACTTACAGATATAATGCAATCAGCATCAAAAATACCAATCCAAAATATAAAAAGGAACTCAATAAACTCAATAACAACAACAAAAATTCAATCTGATTAATAAATGGACAGAAGAACTAAATAGACATTTCTCCAAAAAGGACATCAAATGACCAACAGACACATGAAAATATGCTCAATATCACTAACCACCAAGAAAATTCAAATCAAAACCACAATGATATATCACCTCACACCTGTTAGAATGGCCACCATCAAAAAGACAAGAGGCAACAGGGTCTGGCAAGGATGTAGTGAAAGGGAACTCTTATATATTGTTGGTAGAAATGTAAATTGGTCCAACCACTATGGAAAACGATATGGAGCTTCCTCAAAAAATTAAAAATAGACCTACCATATAATCCAGCAATTCCACTTCTGGGTATATACACAAAGGAAATGAAAACAAAATTTTGACCATATATATGTACTCCTATGTTTATTGCAGCATTACTCACAATAGCTAAGACATGGAAACAATGAAATGGCTATCAACAGATAAATGACTATCTGTTGACTAAATGACTAAAATGGACTATTTTTCAGCCATGAGAAAGGAAGGTATCTTCCCTTTTGTAACAACATGGATAGAACTTGAGCACATTATGCTAAGTGAGGTAAGTTGGACAAAGACGAGTACTATATGATATCACTTGTATGTGAAATCTAAAAAAGTAAAACCTGTAAAAAACAGAGTAAAATGGCGGTTACCAGGGGTGATGTCAGGGGAAGAGGAGTGGTAAATCAGAGAAATGACGTTTATGGGTACAAACTTGTAACATGTAGTAAATAAGCCATAGAGCTCTAATGTACAGTATAAAGAATATAGACAACAATATTGTACTGAAATTATGTAATGTGATTAATATTGCTACATTAGCAATCACTCTAGAATATATAAATGTATAAAAGTAACACACTGTACACCTTAAACTTACGCAAAGTTACACATCAAATTTATCCAATAAAAAAAGTAGAATGTTAAAAAAAAATGATGTTTTTCATGCTATCTATTCTTTACCTGTCGAAATCCAGTTGATTATCTCCCAGGAGACACCATGATAAACTTCAAACATTGCACATTTGAAGTTAGGCAGAATTGAATTAAAAATTCATTAATAGTGCATGATACTTGCATAACATAGAGGGAAATGATTTCATATCTGATAGTATTGTTTTCAATATCTCTAAAATCTTAAATAAGGTCATTTTCTTAACAACCTTAAAAATGTTTAGCTACTTTTGAACTATAAAGACAGTTTCTTGGTACCAGATGAGAAGAATACAATTAATTTTTGTAAATCAAATATTTGAAGCCATTCATCAATGACAGCAAGATGCTGTAATACACGTCACAATGTTAAGTTCTTACCAATCAACAAAATATCTTGAAAGCTATTGAAAGCAATTCCCTGAATATATATCTACAATTAAAGATATCCTCATCAGAGTGGCTAAAAATAATTGAAACACCTCAAGTAAGGCTTTCTCTCTAAGAATATTTAAAGAAAAAATTTTTTACTATGTATCCATGACAGGTTGGAAGTTGCAATTCTAATATCTGATATAAGATTTGAGCACAAATTCTAAATCTAAATCTCATGTTCTTTCCAAGATGAAATGTTTTCACTTATTTCTAAGCTTATTCTAAAAAATGCAGAATCATCCTTTCTTTTTTCTTTTGGAAATAATCCATGAATATTCATCTTGCCATGTAGTTTTGTTTTATGTAATTGAGGCTACATTTAAATTAAATGTTCCAGTGAACTCCTTATGCACTGTTGTACTACCAAATCATTGTTTATTATAAGCACACTAACTAGAATACATTTGTGTAATGATGTTTAGAAAGCACAGCACTCCTCACATCTACCAATATTAGGCAGATAATTCATTCACTTAGGGTATGTCAGGCCATTTTTGAATTCCAAGTAAATAAAAATGGACTAAAAGAAATCATTACACTTAGCCCTTTATAT
Organism: Phocoena phocoena; assembly: GCF_963924675.1. NCBI lineage: Eukaryota > Metazoa > Chordata > Mammalia > Artiodactyla > Phocoenidae > Phocoena > Phocoena phocoena. The sequence goes on from NC_089225.1 coordinate 66,839,501, forward strand.
TTAGGTAACTATTATTATTTGCAAAGATCTTCTTTTACATTTTTTGATAATTGCTATCAATTTTAAATACGTAATCAGTGTACATTCCAAAATGCATATTAGAAAATGCACGTACACAAGAAAAATAAAACTAAAAATGGATACACAGAAACATAAAATGTTTTTTCTATTAAATATTATTGAAACTCCCTGCTCATGACTGCCATGTAACTAAACTCTTATTTCTTGAAATGTTTTCTTTTCCTTTTCTGAGGTCTTCTTATTCCATTTAAATTTTAAATATATGTAATCAATGGTTCCCAAGTTCCACAGGATAAAGTTTGTGCCGTTTAACAGAGCATAAAATGCACCCTGTGATCTTACCTTTGCTTGGCACTCTAGCCTTATCTCTTTTAATTCACATTAATCTCCAGCACTTAAACCATTTATTGGGTACCCTACATGCAGTTGTGTTTCACCTTTCTGGCATCACTCAAATTGTTCCCTTTCCCCAAAATGTTGTTGCTGTTATTGTTTTCCTTAGTTTTTCTCACTAACTCACCTCTGAGGTAGCTTGAACACAAAATCCTCTTTCTTCTAAAAAATTAAGCTTTAGTACCATCTTCAGCATATTCATATACCATGGCCTTACATGTTAAATCACTGTATGTATTTTATCTTTATCTTTCCTACTGGACCAAGTTTGTTGTATCCATTACTATTGTCATCAACTGAAAGTAGCAGAATACCTAAAATGCCAGAATGAAAAAAGGTACTTAATTGTCTCATGTAATATTCTGGAAGTAGGAGATTCAGAGTTGGTTTCAGAACATTAATTCAAATCACTGAAGAGGGAGCCTCATTACCTAGTCCCACTCTACCATCCTTGGCATTTTGGTATTAAATGTGTTGCTTCAGGATTCCAATATTTACTGAATAAACATAGAACATGCTGTATGAAAAAAATTAGTTTAATTTTATAGATGTGCTTCATTGCGTTACAAAAATATAGTGTATTTAATTGGTCATACTTATAGTTTAATTAATATATTGAGATCCAAAAAAACTATTTTTTAAAAATTTAAGCTAGTAAAGCCTGAAATAAGTAAGAAAGATATATATATATATATATATTTTAATCAGAATGTCTATGATGGGCTACATAGTAACGTCTAATTTAGGTCAATTCTTTGTCAATATTTCTTGCTCTATATATTAATTCTTGAAATGAGCATAGCTTTCACAGAACTACATAATTACACTAAGGATAAACAAAAAAGAAGAAAGAAAAAACATTGTTTATTTGATAGTTTGCCAAAAATAAGAATTTATGATCTGATTTCTATTGCTTAAGTATAGTAAATACCCAACTTATCAATGGCTTATGATAAGAAATTTATGTACAAACATTTTGTTTGATAAACAGAAATTATTACTTAATGGAAACATTTTTTCATGTTTACTAAGTTTTATGGTTGATGATATAATATATAGTGCATAAATATATAATATTTTACCAACACTTTAGAACATGACCAACATATTCAATAGTAAGATGCACCGGTACTAACTTATTTAAATTTGCAATCTTCCCATACCACAGTGACTAAGTCTCTCATTAATTCTAACCCTGTGGTGGCTGCCTCTTCTATTTTCCATGCTTCTCTGCCTTGTGCTCTGGAAAGCTGGTCTTTATAGCCTGCATTTCAGGCTCTCTTGCTCTGTGGCTCCATGCTGAGACTGGCTATTGTGTGGCACTCTCAGAAGATTAAAAAATAGAAGAGAGAGATCAGAATATTCATTCCAGCAGTTCCTTCCTGGCTTAAGCCCTAGTTTGTCATTGGTGTGTTTCTTTGTTTAAGGCTACAGGTTCTGTGGGGCAATCATATTCCTATGGGTACAGCACTCACCATGTACTGCTTTATGGCTCCTTTACCTTGCCAACTCAGGTCTGGATGTGGTGAAGGCTTTCCAGTATTGCTAGTCCCTGCATGCTTCCAAATCCATGTCTACTCTTTTATAATAGTCCATTTATTAATTTATTTTTAATCACATTTCTGAACATGTGAACTATTTTTCTGTTGGCACCTGGAGTAATATATTCTTTTCTAATTTTTCATTCTTATTGCACTTATTACCTTCTTAGGTACTATACAGTTTAATATTTATTGTGCATATATTGTCTGTTTCCTCCTACTACGATATAAGTAGTACATGGGCAAGAAAGTACCCCTATGTCCTAGAATAGGATCTAACATATAAATAGGCATTTAAAAATATTTGTTGAATAAATAACTGGGAAATTGGATTCAGAATTCCAATTTGATATACTAAGAACACATCTCCTTTTATTGCTAGGTTGACAAAAAGATCAGCAACTCCTGTGCCCCATTACTGTTAGACTGCTGGAGCAGATATTCTTTGTATCTGAAGCAACATTATCTATTTTTCAGTCAATAGAAGCAGCTTTGGCAGAGCAGGCTGAGTGCACTAAGATTATGAAAAGATCTGCTGGAGTTATGTTGAAAGCACAATAGAGATTCAGGCCTCTCAGCAGGGGCAGCTCCCCAAGTTGTCCTCAATGATACTTTAAAAAGAAAAAGGATCTCTTTCCCTACTGACAGCAACACCTTCAGCTTTAACCAGGTCCTTCTGTTTCACACTGCAAATACACCTCTAATTCTATCTCCATTACCAGCTACTCCAGCCACTTTAATAAAGAGGAGAAAACTGAATTAACATTTCAATAGAACCAGAATTCCACTTAGAAAAAACTGTCATTACTTGGGAAAAGTGTTTTGATTAATTGCTTGACTTAGTAATGGTGTCACTATATAACATTGAGGGTGAAAGAGGGCACAATTTTAAACCAGAATTCCACTGGGCGAAGCAAGACATATGTTGGCAGTAGTTAGAAAGGACTGAGTTGACAAATGCCGATTGGTGTCAAGAGTTCAAAGGAGTAGAGAAGTGGCTATGTAAAATTTAATATTTATGGTCATAATATGGGACAAAGAAGAGAAGAAATACAGTTGAAGGGAAAAGAGAGAGGGAAGCAAAAAAGTTGGCCTAATACTGTGAGTTTTTGTTTGTGATCTTGATCTGGCACATCTTTTATAAGTTTATTGCCAAACCCATGAGCAATGAAACTATTTTAACTGATGTGATGATATTTATTTATCCAATCTAATTTGAATATTTACGAGTTTCCATGCCTAGACTCTTTCAAATGTAATAAAATATGCAATATGTGCAACTTATTATCTCTCTAAATCACCACCTCCCCCTCATTTGAATTCCTAAACATATAGGGCCCAAGGATTCTGATTTCAGATTGCAGACATACAGTATCATATTATAGCCCCTGCTCTCCATTACTATTATGATGTTAACCTTATTTGTCAATTTACTTAGACTATGATGCCCAGTTGTTGAGTCAAACACCTGTCTGGATGTTGCTGTGGAGGTGGTTTTTTTTTTTTTTAGCTGTGATTAACATTTAAATCGGTAGACTTTGAGTAAAGAAATTATCTCCCCTAATGTGGATAGGGAACTTCGTCCAACCAGTTGAAAGGAGATAATCTGGAGGAAGAAGGAATTCTGCTTCCAGACTGCCTCAGACTTGAGACTGAAACATCAACTCTTTCCTGGATCCAGTCTACCAGCCTGCCCTGCACAGTTCAGTCTTGTCAGCCCCCACGATCCTGTTGAGTCAATTCCTTAAAATCTCTCTTTATTTATATCTATAGCTACTGATATCAATATCTATATTTGATTGTGTTTTCTCGGGAGAATCAAACCGATACACCAACTTTTTTTTTTTTTTAACATCTTTATTGGGGTATAATTGCTTTACAATGGTGTGTTAGTTTCTGCTTTATAACAAAGTGAATCAGTTATACATATACATATGTTCCCATATGTCTTCCCTCTTGCGCCTCCCTCCCTCCCACCCTCCCTATCCCACCCCTCCAGGCGGTCACAAAGCACCGAGCAGATATCCCTGTGCCATGCGGCTGCTTCCCACTAGCGATCTACCTTACGTTTGTTAGTGTATATATGTCCATGCCTCTCTCTCGCCCTGTCACAACTCACCCTTCCCCCTCCCCATATCCTCAAGTCCGTTCTCCAGTAGGATACACCAACTTTTAAAATATAAATTACAAATCCCCTTTAAACCTGGTTTCTCTTATACCTCTTGATTCCCTCTATTATATACTTCTTGTTTTATGTATTATAGCCAAGTTGTTGTTGTTTTCTTTCCATTTCCTAAATGTGTTTGTATCTAGTCCTATCAACAGGCTTTCTAACAAGCTCCTATGTCTCTGCGGAGCACACTGTATCTTCCTGAATGCCGGTTCTGCTTTGTTCAACATACATATCTTAGCCTAATGAAGACGTTCTTAGTAAGATCTCCCAATCCCCCATGATTAAGAGTGGTTAATCTGCTTGAAGCTTTCATGTATTCTTTTTCTAAACTGAATTTATTTTTTTTTATGGCTGTTTTAGGTTCACAGAAAAATTGAGCTGAATGTACAGAGATTTCCCATATACTTTCTAGCCCCACACAGACACAGTCTCCCCTATTAGCAGCATCTCCCACCAGAGGTGGTACATTTGTTATAATTGATAAACCTACATTGACACATCATCATAGTCCACAATGATGTTAAGTCCAAAGTTTACATTATGGTTCACTCTTGGTGTTGTATGTTCTGTGGTTTTGGACAAATTTATGATGTTTATTTACCATTACAGTATCATATAGAGTAATGTCACTGCCCTAAGAATCTTCTCCATGAATTCTTAACTTTCCTTCAACTTATTTATCAGTTTGTCAGTTGGAGGTTCTTACCAATTATGGAAAATTTTTATTTGAAAAAGTCTACTTAAAGTAAATCGTTTAGCATGGGGTCAAAATTTTATAGTAAATAATAAAGCAAACAAACAGAATGAAATTAAATGTGATGAGTATCATTTCTGAAATGTACATACTTAATATAACGTTTCTTCAAATTATAATTTGATACTGAGTAAATGAATGAATGAATAAATGAATAAAAATGAACTGAGTTGATTTTTTGTGGATAATTTTTCAGACAAAATTGTATCATTATAAAATAAAGCATCTTCACTTTTTAGGAGGCTATGAAAACATGATTAAATAAAAGGGTCATTTATGTCAAACTATCCAAGGCTTTATCACTTTTTGTAAGGACCACTTACATTGATATGATAATCATTTTTTTTGAAGTATATCATCATCGTTGTCCATTTTCTCTTTTTCAATTGATAACTGGTCTATCTCTGCCAGATCTCTAGGTGCCAAAGCTTTTGATATTTTTTTATGCAAAATATTTACAACTGGTATGACATGAAGACACACCATCTGAGCAGGTATTGAACCAGTACATATCAACTGATTATCAGTCATGGGTTTGCACATGGTATATTTTCAAAAACACTGTTAATTGACTTTATAAAATGAATGTTTCACCTGCTAAAAAATAAATTATTTCAGTATGTAATTGATTTGCATTTTTTTCAATTGACAGAACACTAATTTTTTTTAATTCTCTAGAGAGATAAAAAGGTAAAAATGTTAAATAATAACTGTGTTTTAATAAAAACTAGCTTTTATTGTGGCAAGTTCATTAGCAAATATTTTTTGTGTTATGATAAGTTTTGCTTCCCTACAGTAGCTTATTTTGGAAATAAAGCTGACAACGAAAACTTAGATTATGAATACCCACCACGTTAACATCCTCTTTGGTGTGTTAAAAACTACTTCTACCAAAAATAAGAAAGACAAAGATAAACAATACATATTAGTCATCCAAAACAGGCATCAGGGATACTAGCATATAAAAGTTGGATTTTTAAAAATTGGCAAATGTTGTGAAAAGTGTGTTAGAAGACTAGTAACTCGGAAAAATATATATGAAAGTGTTGATTTTCAACATATTTATTTGGAAGATAATTTTGTGGTTTGATTACTGGGATGTCTTTGCATTCAGTACACTTGTTTATAAACACAGTGATTAACAATAAAACATTTCTTAACATTTGGATGATTCACTTCAATTGCTGAATATGATGTTTAAAGAACAAAATAATTTTAATAGAAGAATTAAAAGGAAGACATAAATTATGTTTTTCCAAAACTTTGGATTCTTTGTAAAGGCTAGAATACTTGGCTTTTGTCCTTTGTTGCAGACCATGACTCAGTTTAGGAAGTACCTCATGTGGCATGACTTCTGAGATTATCAACTGAATGAATAAATTGCTCTATACAGTCTCTAACATCAGACTGATCTGCAACTCCAACATTCTTCAGACTTGCCCGACCTATGGCATTATTTTTACTTTAGGATTTTAAAAATATGAAGCAAGAATGGGGCCAAAATGAGAGCCTAATGGATACCATCATTTAACAGATAGCATGATGATAAGCACCTTACAAAGAAATTGAGCAAAATAACTTAAAAGGAAAGAATAGATATGAGTGGTTTGAGGTGTAAAGGGCAATAAATTTAGACAATTCCTTCAAGAAGTTTGGCTATAAAATATATAGAGTGGTAATATAACAGAAATACTGAAAAATGTTCTTTTAAACTTGTTTCTAAGTACTTTCACGTACTTACTTATATTCTCACAAAAATTATATGAAATAGCTGTTCTTATATTCCCTTTTCAGCAAAGTAGTCATTAATATATTAAGTGACTTGTTTGAGTTTACAGTGTTGATTTTCTGAAAAGCCCGTTTGTAGACTCTGTGTTCATTTTATATTATACATATGCTTTAGTTGTCTAATCAGTTCCAAGCTGCATGTTTATAGGCCTTTACAATTGCATATACCAATACTCATAAAATTGAAACCATTGAATTAAAAAGTTAAATAATTTTGAACTGTATTAAATTTATTTAAATACACAGAACACAAATGATGGTGATAGAAAAGTGACATTTTTATAACTAAATCAGTGAGGAGTAGCATGCTACATTGCTCTTTTACTTGGAAACATTCCAAGTTCTTTTGAAATGAGATATTTAATTCTTCATATATGTTCAAACATATAATGCTCAGCATTAGATTCTAGAGTCTTGATATGACTGAGGAAAGGGGTAAACTTAAGAATCATTTAGATTAAGCATTTCATAAATTTGGCCAGATGGTTCTCAATGGTAGATATTAAGCTGCTCCATACAAAATCATGGGTTGTTTCTTGCACAACTAATTTCAAGATTTGGTTGGATCAATAAATGGAAATTTAGAGAAGGCATATTTTGCTGACTACGAGTGCTTTGTGACATATGGATGCATTGAACAAATACTCTGTTTCATAGGAATATTATGCTTTTTTTTTTTCTGGAAGGGCTGAAAACAAATGAATTACCACTTGTTAGGAAAGTTGTGAAAAATATTCTACTGAATAAGAGAATGAAATAGTGACATCTGGGGTTCCCTTTCATTCCTAATTTCTATTATACTGATTTTATTGTAACTTGATTCTCATGGTATCTTTCCCTTCCAATTGTCTCTGAAATTTGCAAAAGTAAACCAATCAAACCAATAACAACAAAAAAGTGTTTTTGCTTTCTAATATGTGTAAAACCAAATGGAAAACCTGTGACTTTGCCAAAACATGACTCATCTAATATCTTATACGTAAATGTTATTTTGTTCTACAAGAGAATGAGAATTTAACAACTAGATCCATTGAATTCTCAGGACAATACACCAAATTTTACTTAAAAGGACAGTAAATAGTCCCTCTCTCTTAGCTGTTTGGATAAATATTTTAAAGCGGGAAAATTGGTGGCTTATCAAATATTCTACATGATCTTTTAAACTTGGTTATAATATTTTAAAACATCTCATATATGCAAATAAAGCATGAGAAGTATTTTTAAAGTGGTTATATGAATACATTCTCTAGAGAATAATGAAGCCCCTGTCGTTATATTATTTATGTACATTATATTGCCATAGATTTAAATTATTTTGCATAAGGTAAGAGGAAAATGTAATAAACCAAATGTGCATGATTTGCATTATCTCACTTTTCAAAATCAACTTTTCCAGAATCTCTTGTCAACCATTCATAGTCTGAGTTAAGACTTGGTTTTATTACTTTAACAAATTACCTAAAATAGACTATCCTTTCAAAGTTGTAAAGAACATTACTTGACAAGAAGAGTTAGTGATAGGTTAAAGTACTGAAAGTTCTTTTAAAAATTATATTTGCTATTTTTAAACTACACTATAAAACAAATGAAAACATAATGATAAAAATGTATGTATATACTGAATTTGGGATTAACAGATACACACTACTATATATAAAATAGATAAGCAACAAGGACCTACTTTATAGTATAGGGAACTATACTCAATATCTTGTAATAACCTATAATGGAAAGAATCTGAAAAAGAAAAAAAACTATATATATATATATATAACTGAATCACTTTGCTGTACACCTGAAACCCTGTAGATCAACAATACTTCAGTTTTAAAAAGTATGTATATACTACTTAGAAGTAACAAATATAATTTTACCAAAATTATATCCCATCTCTTTACTATAGAAAATAAAGATTGAGTTAAACCCTAATCTTCAAACATATTTTCCTCCTATCTTTCTTACACAGAGGCAACCATTTTATGAGTGATTACATACTGTTTATTTTTTTACTTTTTTTCTTTGAATTCCATTTCTCTGTGTGTTTTTAAAATATAAATAATACTGTGAATGCTTCTTGTTTGTTTTTTCTGACTTGGGTTTGTATCAAAACAAAGCAAAAGAACAAACAAAAAAAACAAGAATGATTTTTAAAATGGATAATAAGTAAGTTTATTGTCTTAGGAAACTGGAATAACATAAAAGCAAGATTTTTGAAGCAACCTTACTATTTCATATCAATTTCCCAGAGTTTAAAAAGAGTATATCATATAATAGGCATGACTGAATGTAGACCCAGATCAAATTAAAAATATAATGAAGTGTATTTCTGTGTAGTCTGATCCTGCTATTTCAAACAAGATATTGATTTCTTATTTTTTGCATTTACTTATAGTCTACTTGGGGCTGCTTACTGAGGTTGTTTATAAAGGAAAAAAGTTTTTTAAAGTTTAAGAAGTTTTTTATCAGAAGGGTAATTGAAAGCTAGTCTTGTCCTAAGAAGGCAGTGGTTCATTACTGAATAGAGGACAAAGTGTTTTAAAAAAAAAGTAGAAAATCAGGATTGTCATGACAGTAAACTGTTATGATTGGAGCAGCCAGAAATTGAAGAGATGAATAAAAACTGAAGGGAAGAAAAAAAAGAAAAGGAAAGGAAAAAATAATAAAAGAGTAAAGAAAAGAGTAAATAGCAAGCAGTGGCTAGGCCAAAAATTTAGTCAAATCTTGTATATTGTATGTAATCTGTCTCCCTTTAGCCATTGTAACATTTTTTTAAACTATTTTTATTTTGGATTTGCGATATCTTGTCAGAGGGTAAAACTGAATTTAGCTATGTTAAGTTTCTCTGCAATTCAGTACCATGGAAATCACAGTAGTTCTCACCAAATATTCTGTTAGCAGCTCGTGATTTCCCAGACCAACACTTGGTGAGGCAGATCCACACAACTAGTCCTGACTAGTGATCTGGGTCTAAAACCTTCCAAAGTGATGCAGAAAAAGTCCACGTGTGGTCCCTCAGCTTTCTTCTCCTGCTACCAGTATTAAGGAGACTGTATATTACAATATTCCAATATAAAAATGCAAGGTATACTGCAGCTACAAAATGGGTAAAGCTATGTCAGCTAGAGTCCTTAGTGACTGTGTGTAGCAGAACTCTGCCAACTATAAGAAGAAATTCAACCTTTGATGTAAGAAGTCATACAGAGTTTTATTATTTTTTGTATTACCTAGCCTATCATGATTAATGTCATACCTATCCTAATCATACCCTCTCTTCAGCATAATTTCATACTATTATCCTTTCATGTATCCTACTCTAATTCCATTATCCCACCATTTAATTTAAAGGTCACTGATTACTTCCTAATTATCTTTGTGCTTTGAATCACTGACTACCCTTCCAGAAGTTATTTCTCTTTTATATCCATAATGTTGTAATTTCTAGTTCTTCTTAACACAACAGAAACTTATTGAGTGCCCCAAACACTTTAAAGCCTCTTTGGGACTTTACTATACAGTGGCAGAAATAGACATGTATGGAGATACAACTGGTTTTCAACTTGAAACATCTTCTCCTTTGGATTATGCTATTGTGAAAGAGAAAAATATCAACACTGACTTGAATATGATGATAATAATCCTGATAAATGTAAATGTACATTTCTCTCCTCAACCACACACAAGCAAATGAAAAAGACTACATTCTAAATTTATATTTGCTCTTCATTCTCTACACTTTACACACTATTGTTTTTATATCGATATTCATGGCTTGATTTGGAAAATGGCAATTACCTTTAATATATCAACTTCAGCTGAAGCATTCATAATGTGAGCCTTATTTACAAATTTATAGGAAGTTTATTTTATTTTGTAAGCACTTCACAATGCAAAAGGCCTAGTAATTACACATAGCCTAAGTGTCTACACATAGATATCGGCATTCCATAGAGAACAGGCTGAGGGAATGGGCTTGGCACTCAGGACAGTTTTAAGCATGTTGTGTCTTAAGTGTCAAGTGACTTGCCTGTGGGTTTAATGCAGTATACTTAGGGCTTCCACCTTTTCTAAGTGTAATTTGTAGGGCTTTTGCATTGTTGGAAACTTGAGTTTGCTCAAGTACAAAATCCCAAGGAAAACAGAGATATAGTTTGTGATTAACACACAGGTGATAATTTTTTAAAACTGTGTAGCACTTACTCTGTATTAGGCATTGTTCTAAATGCCCCCATGGATGTTAACTCATTTAAACAAAAGATTGTGAGTAAAATTATCAATGTATGGTTCTTGGGTAAGAAATGAGGTACAACTCTTACAGAATTCAGGGAACACTAAAACTTATGGAAGAGGGAGAAAAATCAGTAAAATGGTGACTGAAAAAGATAGGACAAAGAGGTTGACATAGTACCTAAGAAAGATAATATTATGGGAGAACGTGGTTAACATAATCACTTTATTCCAAGAGGTCAAGCATAATAAGTACTGAAGTAACAAGTCCGTTGTTACTATAAGGGGCCATGGATGGATGACCTTACTAAACTGAGTGAGTAGAGCAGTGGGAGCTAAAGCCAGATTGTATGGGTTGGAAAAAAATGGGAAAGAAGGGAATGGAGACAGTGAATACATAACCTTTCAAGAAAGGTGCTTGTGAAACAATGGGTAGAGACAGGCTTATGTAAGCATGTTGGAGAGCATGTTGTAAGCATGTTCTTCTTTGTATTTAAGATGGCAGATTCCTAATAATCTTCAAATAGTGTTGGCAATGAACCGGAATACAAGGAGCAATTGAATAAATAGTCAAGAGAGATACAGATGAGAGAAAGTCCCCTGAATCACTTTATATCTTTCCATTCTTTCACCCCTTATACACTCTAATTTCAAATTTTAGTCTTCAGTCTTAACCCTCCCCGGAGAGTTCATAGAGTTTAGTGCTTAACAATCACCTCTCTGAAATTGATCCTAAAATCCACATCTCAAACTCTAATCTCTCTACTTTAAATTTCAATCCTGTATCCCTTCATTGCCTGCTGGGCATTTCCATTTAAAATTCAAACACATCTAAAAAGCTAGCTCTTCATTCTTTTAAAAAATCGTCTTTGCCTCCTGACTCCTCTTTCTGGAATTTATAGCCCGACACTTCCTCTTCTTTGACTATTCTCTCTTACTCATTCCCCTGTATTCAAATATTGTGTCTACCTTTAAATAACCATGCAGTCTTTGATTAGTCATAACCTCACAGAACTAATTCCTTATCTGTTTGGAGTACATGACCTTTAAGTTCTCTTCCAGCACTAATTTTGCCTGATTCTAGAAGCTGATATAAATATAAAGCTCAGTTGAACCATTGTAATAAAGATTGTCTAATCTTATGGATCTAGTTTGTGAATGTAAAAAAATAAAAGGTAATTAAACTGGCAACTACCCTTTCCACAAGGGAACTTAAAAGGGATTTTTTATTCCCTTTAGCTCTCATGGATTAATCATGTATGGTACATATGCATTATTTTAGATATTTGATATAACTAAAATACAAATGTAAGGATTTTTTGACTAAAAAAATTCACTGATAATTTAGCCGTGTTAGGTCAGAGAATATTCAGTAAGTCATGGACAATGTGTTCTCTCAAGGACGTGTTTCCTGCTGAATTAGTTCATTTGATAAAGTATCCTAAAGCAATTAAATAGCAATATATTGAAATTATGAAGTTAGTTGAAATTATGATGAAAAATGCCTCAAAGAAATTTTCATTTGATTAAGGAAAGACAGTGCATCTCATTAGGTTAGTAATGGGGTAAAGATGTGACCTAGAGTCTCCAATTCATTCCAAAGACCTTTTGGTCACCTGTTGGTTCTAAGACATAGGGCTTAATTGCTCAATTTCCACTGTTGTCATAAGATTATTATAAAAACTAAGTGCTCAACATATTTTGTATTAGAGGTAGGCACATTTAACACATGCATAAGAACATATGAACAAACACTAATCTAAAATCACCAAACTAGAGGAAAGATGTCAATTACATAAATAATGAAAATAGGACCAGGTCCTACCTTGTGGCATTGAGCAGTATATACTGTAAGCCAGCTTCAACAGTAATAAGTGACTGTAAACAAACTTGAGTCAACTGTGTGATTTACTTTACCATTTAGGTCACTTTACATAAAATCACATTTGCTCACCAGGTCCTTTAATAGAAAGTTGACAGCAGGGCAGAGTCTTGTTAATTTTTATATCCTCTAAAATATCTCTCATCTAAATTAGGTTGAACTGTAAATTGCCAATATTCTGCCAGGTTTTTAAAATTATAAAAACAGTAAATTCATATTGTTCAATCTAATAGCAGATGTCTTATAAATATTCATTGGTAGTATAACTGGTAGTAATATGGCATGGGTAACATGGAATAGATACTGTTGGATGACAATGCAGCTTTGTAAGGTCATACTTACCCTTACTTTATAAGAGCCTGAAAATATATTCAAGGTATGTAACTAATGAATGGTAAACTGAGATTCTCTGATTTGGGTCCAGGGCACATTCATTTATCTGCCACATTGTTACTCATTTGCTGCTTGTTATCCAACCAGTTCTTGAAAGTTAAAAAAAAAAAAAAACTTGAATTTTGAACTAAAATATAATATACATGCTTTTCATGAACTCAGAATTAATCCTTTATAAAACTGCAGTCAAAATTATTGTTTTTTATTCATTCTTATATCCATCTATTCACCTATATCCTTATCTAACCACTACAACAGATATTGTAGCATCCATAAAATATATTGACAACATATTTGATATAATAATCTATCAATATATTTTCTAAGTTTTCTTTGAGGAACAAAACAGTAAATGCAATGTTACCTTAAAAACCCTAAAAATACTGTATCATTTACATTGTTTTTGCATATATTTTATTTTTAATTAAGTTAATTATGCAAGTTTTTTATTGAACTTATTCTATGCATTCGACATTTTTCTAGGCATTAGGGATAAATTGATGGAAATCTATTTCCTTGCCCTCATTGAGCTATATTCTGATGAGAAGGGAAAAAACTTATACATGTATAAAGTCAACAAATAATTTTTATAATATATGAGTGTCTTTTAAATTATCAACATATAATATATAAAAATTGTACATAATATTCTCTCTATACACACATGATAACATTTTTTTACATTACAGAGAGCGATAAAAAGATCTAAGGAGGTAGAAAATATGGTGCCTTTCCTCTAAAAACCATAATCTATTAGGAAATATTGGAACATACAGCTAAAATAACATAAATGAAAGTTTATTTGTCTCATATAACAAGAACTATAGTTAGGTTGCTGCTTCCTTTATTTCAGAGGCTCGATGAAGTCAGGGCCAAGATTCTCAGAGTCTCTAGGTTAGCTGAGTTATAAGGAAGGTAGGGAAATTGAGTATTTAGCTTTTACAAACTCTGTTAGTAAAATCAAGAAAAGGAGAAGAAAGTAGGAATTGGATATTGCTTTAAATTATGTTCCATAGAATCAGACCTGGAAGTTTTGTGTGAAAGTGATTTATTTACAGGAAAATCTAATAGAGATAAACGGGTGAGACAAAGAAAGGAAGAAAGCCAAGCAAAGATAAAACGTCAAGTCAGATATCCCAGTGGATGATTTTGACTCGGTCTCATAAAGGAGTTTTAGAGTCAGTGGCAGGGCCATGTCATTGCCTTGTTTGAGAGAGGAGAGCAGAAATATTTATATTCCCACACCCACAGGTCATTGGTTCAGGGCAGCTTCCTGGAGAGAGTAATTGTTCAAGCAATTCCCATACTCCATATCTGAGTTCTGCCAGTTTGAGGGAAGCCCTCTGAAAAAGAGATACAAGTGCTAGCTATTGAGAATGAAAGCATACCAAGAGCCTGTGGACATGAAATGGTAAAGATGTCCAAGGGGCTACTGGCAGAGCAATGACATCATCTGTTACAGATGCCGAGTGAGCTAAGCTACATTCTCCACCAGGGAATCAAAATATTCAAGGATAAGTTAAATAGCAGCAAAGGTAACATTACTAGAGATAATATTAATGTAATTAAGAATCAATATAATAATGTCATACATGGTGAAAAATTTCTGAGGACCATATTTATTAGGTCAATTTCGATTATATTCATTTATACTTGTACCCTGTCAGTTTTGTCAAATACACGAAGTGGAATGTGGGGGAAATAAATCAGTATAATCATTGTGAGAAATGGTATTCTACCCAGGGCCCTGAGATGGAATTGTAAGAACAGAACGAAAAAATGATCCAGTCCTGGTAGACAGCTAGAATCAATACTTGGACTTAAGAAAGTGCACTGATTATTTTTAACTATGCCCAGATCTTTTGCAATGTCTTTGATTTTATTCATATTTTAGCTATTTAAGAAATCCACTTGAGAAAACATGACTTGAGAGATTAGGAAATACATTCTGACTAAAAATTATTGCTCTAAATTACATATCCTTCTGCTCATTAGTTAAATTATAAGTAAGCCTAAAAATAAATCTATAAGGAGATTATTAATAATAATATATTTTCCCAAAAATAGCTCAGATTTACTCAATTACTTCCTCTAATCTACTTTTAAAGATAATCTCCAAATAAATGCCTGATAAATCAATAGATCCCACTTAAGAGGAGTGATTCTTATGGTGGCAGAAATTAGCTACTTTATATAATCAGTTAATTTGTTCTCACTATTGACTTTTAAAGCCCTTTGAACAATGTTTAGTGTTGTTGTCTTTCATCTTGTTAATCACATTCACTTGAGTCGAAGGAAGCAGTCTAAAATAATCTATTCAAGCCAAAAGTGCTGTAACTATCCTCTGAACTGTGCTTTGGTATAACTCAGTAGACACTGTCTACCATTTTACTCCAAAGGAATGTTTGCCAATGAAGACCTCTACTTGGGGGAAAAAATCTTACTTGTAATTGAGCTTTATCTTTTGCTTTTCATTATGAACTTAATAATTAAATGTGATAACTCACAAAATAATTAAATGTGATAACTCTGTTTTTTAAAGTGAAAAAGATGTATTATGTTTTTGTGTCTTTAGAAAATTAACATTGGTTTTTAAATAAAGTAAGTATCAATCAGTCCAAACCCTCATATAATAACACTAATATTTACTTAATAGATCTTTTGCTTCACTTAAAAAAAACATTAGTCCCATTACTTTCCAAGAAGCATTAAACAATTTTATAAATCAAAGTGACATTTATATGTACACTGAGGTAAAATTTTATTTAGGAAGTTTCTTTAAAGAGTAGGACTGCTTTCTCTTTTTCCTGCTCATCATTCAACAAGTATGACAGTTTTTCTTAACTTAGCATAAGTAACTAACCTAAATCCAGTTTCCTCAATTATTTCTTTAATAATTGTAATTATGGCAACATTTATGGAACAGAATTACTTAAAAATAATCTCACAAAATAAGTTTTGAAATATTTTATAAATAAATGTGAAAAAGCAATTAAATTTCCATGATGATTGTTTTCCCAACCTTATTTATATGTTTGCATTAGCAGTATTTCACCTTGTTCCTTGAATCAATTGTTGGATATATTCAGAAATCATGACAAAATGATTGATGTTTAGAGTTCCAATCTGAGCCCGGTTTGTTTGAAATAATTTATATTTGACAATCCAGCAACAGCTCATGAAGACTGAATGCTTTATTTTGGTCACTGCAGATGTAATCACATGTCTCTTAAATATCTTTTGAGTATTTTTTTTTTGACTAATTATTGAGGTAAATGTTAGAGTCTGCTTAATTGCACTTTGAAAAAAATCTGTGTTGGAAAGTAGGGACACCTAGTGTGTTTCTGAAACATTGCAATGACATTTACCATGGGCTTGTATTCCTACTATTTATTTAGGTGTTTTATTTTCTTTAGGTCAGGTTATCTTACCAACAACTCCAAAAGAAGTCATGGAAGTTAGTGTTCATTTTCAGATGAGGGAACTGAGACTTGCAGAGATATAGTAAGTTGGCAAGTAATAGCTAGAGACTGAATACTTACACAGACCCCAGCACTTAAATTATTTTACATAAGGCCCGCGTACCGCAAAAAAAAAAAAAAAAAAAAAAATTTACATAGATTCTTTTTTTCCAGACCCCTCAAACTTTATGTCTTTAAAGAGAAATAGAAAAATATTTTAAAAATCATGAGCACGTCATAATTGCTTTTATGGCAAAAAGTAAGGACTGGTCAACTCTACTTCAGAGACTGGAACACTCCACAGAGGGAGTAATACTTGAGTTAAGCCTTGAAAGGTCCATTGGTATATAACAGTAGTAAGTAGTTGGGGTAATTCCAAAGAGATGTATTAATAGGACAGATTTCACAGATTTGAAAGAATTAGAAAATTTTAGGGAATTGTGAACAGTTCAGTATTAAAAGGAGTATGCTGTGTGACTGGAAATTAAGAATGCAAATAAGTCTATAATATCCTGGGGAAACTGACACAATCAAGCCTATCAATTATTTAGCTCATATAAATCTCCAATAAGATTTCTCTTGAAAATAAACAATATCTAAAATATTATTACTATGGCAAAAGCTGCTCTGATCTCTGGAAGATTTCTTTCGGAGTGTAAAGAACTGATCATTTTCAACTCCAGAATATTACTTCCATAGGTCTTACTCAATATGTAGTCAGCAAATGTTCTACAGGCCAACAAAACTCAGAGGAATTTTTAATATTCAAAGAAGTAGTATTAACGTAGTTGAGCTCAAGATCATAATTTTCAGAACATTAAGAAATATATTTATTAATTTTTATTTTTTTCAAAATGATCAGGAACTAGTTACCACAAATTTAACTGAAGCATTTGCTAGTACCCCTGGAAGCAACACCTATTGTACTGACAGTATAATAACATACTATCCCACAATAATGATGCCAAAAAGCAATTACTCTAGAAAAAGTTAAATCACCTAGGCAAGTTGCTTTTATTACTTATAAAGCTTTCCAGAAAGAACACATCTGAATATCATTCTATTGGTGATGACAATTGAACAATACTCACAAAACATAACTGTTCTTCTTCAGTAACTAATAATTATCAAAGATTATAATTGTCCAATATTGAGAAGTATAGAACAAAATACAATTATATTGTTGAGATAGGCAGGAGAAATACATTTGACAACATTGCTCCAATATTACTAGTAAGCCAAGCATAGTGTTATATGTACTAGACTTTTCATTGATAGAAAGAAAAATGGATCCACTCAAAGAAAGTCTAATTGCTGTCAGTAGGGCCAAATTTAGGCATTTGACCACAACAATGTACAGTATCTCTTATCAGACTAAACTCTTGTGTAAAACCATAAAACTGGATAAATTAGAGGAAGAAACTTTTTTCACATGTTGGAAAGTAAGCAGTGCATGATTTGATGCCTGAGAGAACACAATGGAACAGCATCCTTACAGTGCTGAAAGAGAAATCTGCCAGACTATAATTCATTACCAGGTGAAAATGTTTGTTAAAAATAAAGGCATCTGAAAATAAATTAAAACTCAGAGAATTTGACAGTAATAGTTATGGACTACAAGAAACATTAAAAGCTATCCTTCAAGCAAAGGTAAGATGACACCCAGTGGAAACTGAAAACCACTAGAAAGAAAAAAATATTCTGAAAATAGTAAATATGTAGATAAATATTTTTTAAATTCTTTTATTTTTTTCTTATTTCTTTAAAAGAATTGAAAGTTGAAAGCAAAGATAATCACAGGATATTTAAGAGTTTGTATATAAACAGAGTTATAAGCAGCAAAAGCACAAAAAATATAACAAGACTAAATGGATTTATATTGTGGTATTATTCTTATATTATAAACTAAATTGTATAATACTAATTCATGAGATATTGTGTAAGATTAGTATATAAATTGCAATCACTAAAGAAAAAGCCATACCTAAAAAACCAATAGATATTTTAAAACTACTCAATTCCAAAGTGGAAAGAAAAGAGAGAAAAAAGGAACTCAAATCAGATGAGGTAAAGAGAAAGTATCTATTAAAATGGCATTTGAAACTGACTGCAACTGGATTATATATAAACAGATATTGGCAATTGGATTAAAAAAAACAAGATGCAGCTATTTATTATTTTCAAAAGATACACTATAAATATTAAAGAAGAGGCAAATATTTCATAGTAGAATACAGAAAGAGAAGCCACAAAGTTTTATCAAATTCTATCTCCTCAAGAGAAAGAGATACCATTAAGAATATGAATAGGAAAAGCATAGACCATGTAGTATTCACAATACGTATATTTGATAAGCACTTGTACTTTTCATATGTAAAGAACTCCTACTTACAACTCAATAATAAAGTTAAAAGATTAATTCAATTAAAAATGGGCAAGGGGTTTACCTGGTGACGCAGTGGTTGAGAGTCCGCCTGCCGATGCAGGGGACACGGGTTCGTGCCCCGGTCTGGGAAGATCCCACATGCCGCAGAGCGGCTGGGCCTGTGAGCCATGACTGCTGAGCCTCCGCATCCGGAGCCTGTGCTCCGCAACAGGAAAGGACACAACAGTGAGAGGCCCGCGTACCGCAAAAACAAACAAAAAAAAATGGACAAGATATTCAAAGAGACAGTTTATAAAAGAAGAAATAGTCAAGACAGGAAATCATACTCAACATTATTAGTCATGAGAGAAATGCAAATTAATACACCAGTGTGATACCATTAGGTCCAGAGTCTGGCTCCTGGTTAAAAGATTTTCCAGGTCTGAGCATAGGCAGTTACAAAGGCTTTATCTGGCAGGCCTCAGGGGGAAAGCTGCCTTCCCCACATCAGACTTGGTGTACAGCCCATGCATCGCAGTCTATGAAGGGAGAAGCAGGCAAGGACTCAAACCCCTCCGGTAAGTCATGCTCTTCATATATTTGCATTCCTAGCCCTGGTACCCTCACTCCTAGATCTCTTTATCTGATGTCTTGGACAGAGGTCTTCCTCAGGTACATCTGCTGAGACCTACTTATGGCGGGGGTGGTGGGGACAGCAGGGAGACCAGGGGAAACTGAGAAGACACTTTTCTCCGCTCTGACTCAGAACCCAGTGTTTTCCACTCCTAGCCCTTCCCCTTCGTCCTCCTCACCCCTCCTCCTCAGAGTCCATAAAACTACCAGAGCCTTTTGTTCTGGCTCCCTCAATAGTGAGAAAATCTCCACATCTATGCTGAGCTATGGGACCCTCAGGTAGTGGGCAGTTTCAGGTAGGGAAATGTAACAGGGAGAGTCAGGGTGCTTTCTCTGGTTTTAGCCTCTTGCTAAAAACACCATCACATTGTTGCTTTAATGGGGTACTCCAGCACCTGAGACTCCTCTCTCTCTCTCTCTCTCTCCCTCAGCCTAGCTGAGGTCCTGAGCTCTACATACATAGTAGAAAGGCAAAAATGACATTTAACAACAACATCAAAACCTGGTGAGGATTGGTAGCAATAGGAATTTTTATATGCTGCTGGTGGATTGCAAAATGGTATCACCAGTTTAGAAAATGGTTTGCAAGTTTTTTATAAGGTTAAACATTTACCTATACTCTATCTAACCATTACATATCTAAGTATTTGCACAAGAGAAATGAAAACACAAGCTAATAAAAAGACTTGTACAAAAAGTTTCATAGAAGCCTAAAACTTGAAAAAAGAAAAGCTCAGATTTTCATTAACTGGAGGATGTATAAAAAAACTGTGGTATAATATATGTAATGGAATACTGCTTAGCATTAAAAAAATAGACCAATACATACAACTTGAAAGAATCTTTTTAAAAATTATGCTGAGAGAAAAAATCCAGAGACCAAAGAATACATGATACAACATTTCATTGATGTACAGTTCTTGATCATCTGGCAAACATAATCTTTGGTGAGTGAAAAAAGAACTTTATTTGCCTATGGTGAGTAAGGTTCAGATTGACAGGAAAGGCACAGAAAGGACTCTTTTGGATAATGGAAATATTATGTGTCTCGATAGGTTCCTGTGAATATATAATGTCTGTGCAATTTAGTCTACATAAATTGGATCTCAAAAAGTAAATGTGTCTGTCACTCACATTCCTTCATCTATGAAACTTTATAGACCCTGCATCTGAAAGATTCAAAGTAATATCTAAATATTTTATTTTCATTGTAAAGAATAACAATCCCCCCAAATTATATTCATTCACTGGGAACTTCATAACTATTTGGCAGTCTACTTTAACTTTACATATCAAATACATTCGTAAGATAAATTTATATTAAAGATACATTTCTCCACAGAAATAATTTAGGGAATGAAGATTTTATGTAACTGCCAATTATAAAGGAACACTAGAGTATAAGGATTTTTGAGGTGACCTTGACTAAGCTTTTAGGTTTCCTATTTTCAACTGCTATCTTATATTTGGAGTATGCACCCCAAATTTTGTATTCCTTCATTGGTAAAACTTTAAGAACTGGTTTTGACTAGTCAGGTCCCAATAGATATAAACTGTTATAAGCATCAATGTTAGAAATATAGTCAATTAAGAACTGGGATTAAAACTAACTAAAAAGCTGTAGTGATGCAAATTTCCCAATGACTGATTCATACTTCATTCAACAAAAGCAGAATAAAAATTTAAAGACAGGAATAAAGTAATTGTTCAGCTACCAGATCACATCAGCATTTTGATTATTCAGGAAGAACTTGTACTTGACTGCAAATTGGTCTTCTTTACTTCCAAAGTATGAACAATCATTATCACATATAATATCTACATGTTTAATCCTTGACATCTGCATTTTGTATTTCAGTTGTGTATGCCTGTGAGTGTGTGTGTGTGTAAGGATGGACTTTGGCACATTAATTTAGCTAGCTGAAAACTTTATTCATTTCTATTTCTATTGTACTAACAGACAAATTGGTTGCAGCTGGCCACAATTGCTTTCGAAAAGGATGCAATAACATACTATTTCAAATACAAATGTATGTAGTTGAGCAATGATTAAACAACTGTTCCACTCTACCCATTCATAAAGTATTTACTGTGTGCATCAAACAAAGAGGAATACACATATACTAAAATTCTGAGTTTTATCTATACTGTTTATTAGATAGGTAGGTAAATTTGTGTGGCATCTGTAAATGAATGAATGTCAATACTTTTTCAAAACTTCATGCTGATAATGTATACATAACTTTGGTAAAAAAAATAAACATAACTTTTCCTATTTTCATTGAAACTGAAACTCTCAAAAAAACCCCAAAACCCCATAGGCTTATCTGGCAGAAGTTGACAAGCTGAATCTACAATTTTTCTCAAAGGGTGAAGAAACTAGAATAGACAGAACAATTTTGAAAAAGAAGAAAGTTTAAGAACTCACACACTAGTTTATTTCAATATTACTATAAAGCTACTAATCAGGCTAGGGTAGTATTGGTGAAGCATAGATATGTAAATCAGCGGAACAAAATATAAATTTCAGGAGTACTCCCAACAATGATCAATTGACTTTTTCTAATTAATAAACTTTATTTTAGAACAGTTTAGATTTATAGAAAAAGTAACCAGATAGTACAGAGAATTCCGGTATGCTCTCCACCCTCCCCACACCACATAGTTTTCCCTATCATTAATATCTTGTAATAGTATGGTACATTTGTTATAACTGAAGAACCAATAATTATACATTAATATTAACTAAAGTTCATGTTTTGCATAAAGGCTCACTCTAAAGTCTTGCTATGAGGTCGGTGTTATCCTAATAACAAAAGCAGAGAAAAACAACAGATGTAACAAAACTACAATTACAGACCAATATCCGTTAGGATTATAGACACAAAAAAATAACAAAAATGAAATAAACAAAAACAAAAAAATTCATCAAAATACTACCAAAACAGATCAAGCAATGTATAAATGAATTGAACACCATGACCAAAAGAGCTTCAAGTATATAAAAGTTTCAAGATTGGTTCAACCTAAAAACTTGATCAATGTAACATACCATATTAATAGAATGAAGGAAAAACACAACAAATGATCATCTCAATTTGATGGAAATAAAAAGTATTTGACAAAATCCAACACATTTTCATGATAAAAACACTAAAACTAAGACAGGAATAGAAGGGAACTTTTCAACCTGACAAAAACATTTATGAAAAATCCATAGCTAACATCATATTTAATGATGAAAGACTTAAGGATTTCCTCCTAACATCAAGAACAAGACAAATATGTCCATTCTTGCCACTTCTACTCAACATTGTACTGAAGGTTCTAGACAGGGAAATTAGCCAGAAAAAAAAGAAATATGGCACCTGATAGGACAGAAGAAATTAAAACACTCTATTCAAAGATGGCGTGAGCTTGTATATAGTAAATCCTAAGTAATCCACGGGAAAACACTGTTTGATAAAAGAATTTAACAAGGCTGCAGGATACAAGATCAAGATACAAAAATCAACTGTATTTCTTACATTGGCAATAAACAATCAAAATTGAAATTAAGAAAACAGTTTCGGGCTTCCCTAGTGGTGCAGTGGTCGGGAGTCCGCCTGCCGATGCAGGGGACGCGGGTTCGTGCCCCGGTCCGGAAGGATCCTGCATGCCGCGGAGCGGCTGAGCCCGTGGGCCATGGCCACTGGGCCTGCGCGTCCGGAGCCTGTGCTTCGCAACAGGAGAGGCCGCAGCAGTGAGAGGCCCGCGTACCGCAAAAAAAGAAAAAAGAAAATAGTTCCATTTACAATAGAATCAAAAACAATAAAATCCTCAGAAATAAATTTAATAAAAGATATCCAAGGTTTATACATCAAAAACTATAAAACATTGTTCAAAGAAACTAAAGAAGACCTAAGTCAGTGGAAAGACATCCTGTATTGATGGACTTGAAGACTTAGTTTTGTTAAGATGTCAATAATCCCCAAATTTATCTACAGATTCAACACAATCCATATCAAAATCCAAGCTTCCTTTTTTTCTGAAATCGACAAACTGCTCCTAAAATTCGTATGGAATTGCTGGGAACACTGAGAAGCCAAAGCAAGTTTGAAAAAGAACAAAGTTGTAGAATTCACATTTCCTGATTTTAAAACATTACTACAAACACACAGTAATCAATAGGATGTGGTATTTTTATATAGATAGATATATAGATTAATGGAATGTAATTGAGATTTCAGATATAGACCCTTACATTTATAGTCAACTGAGTTTTAACAACAGTATAAAGACAATTCAAGGGAAATCACAGAATTTTTAATAAATGTCTCTGTGCAAACCAGATCTCCACATACAAAAAGAATGGATTTGGACCCATACCTCACAGCATTTACCAGAAATACATCAAACAGATCACAGACATAAATGTGAGATCTAAAACTATACAATTTGTAAAAAATGTAAACGCAGATCTTTGTGACCTTGAGTTAGACAATGATTTCATAGATATGAAACCAAAAGCAGAACAACAAAAGAACAAAATAGATAAACTGAACCACATCAAAAAAAGTTTTAACATGTGCTTTAGATTATACTGTCAAGAAAGTATAAAGTTAACCCACAAAAGGAAAGAAAATATATGCCAGTCATATATCTGATGAGGGATTTGTATCAAGAGTATATAAAGTACTCTTAAAACAAAACAATAAAAAGATAATATACAAAGGATTTGAACAGACATTTCTCCAAAGAAGATAAACAATGGGCACATGAAAAGTTACTCAATATCTTTAGTTATAAGGGCAATGTAAATTAAAACCACAACAAGCACCATTTTACACCTACTACTATAGCTCTAATCAAAAGGTCAGAAATAACAAATGTTTGCTAAAATATGAAGAAATCAGAACCCTCATATATGCTAGTGGGAATTTTAAATGGAACAGCCACTTTTGAACAGTTTGATAATTCCTAAAAAAATTTATGCATAGGGTTATGACCTAACAATTCCACACCTAGGTATACACCCAAGAGAATTGAAAACATAGAGCCACAAAAAATCATGTACATGAATGTTCATAACAGCTTTATTAATAATAGCCAAAAGCTGGAAGCTATCCAAATATTCATCTCTTGATGAATATATAAACACAATGTGGTACATTGATGCAATGGAATATTATCCAGTCATAAAAAGGAATGAAGTACTTATACAAACTACAATATGGATGAAATTCTTACACTAATACATACAGATAAATATATATATATATAGGTCTATATAGATATTTATATATATGGATATAAATGTACACTTGGTCATAAAGTTAAATATCGTTTTCATTGTGGAGTCAAAATAAAAAACATTTGAAAATCATTGTTATAACCTGGCTGGCACAAAAAACAAAACACAAAAAAGGAATAATATTTATGGCATGTGAAAATTATAAGAAATTCAAGTTTTAGATTCCATAAATAAAGTTTTGTTGGAACGCAATAAGGCTCCTTTATTTATGTACCATCTATGGCAGTTTTTGCATTACAGTGGCCAAGTTGCGTTATTGTAACAGAATGCACAGCCTGTAAAACTAATATTCACTATCTGTTATTTTATAGAAAAAAACAATTTTTAAACCATGGATTAGACAGTAAGTACTTGGCAGGAAAATGAAGGAAAAGGTAAAATAATACTTTGGGGAGTATCTATAAGTATATGTGGATTTTAAAAATAATCAGATAAATTTAATTTTGAGACTTGAAACAAAAGAAGACAGCAAATTTTAGAAAGAAGAATTCAGTTATAACATTATTACACAAGTTCTTGGAATGTTAATTGTTAATTTTAAAATAATAAACACAAAAGGATAAATTTACAGTTTGTGTAAATATATAGATTTCTTGAGCAACTATTGTATTCTGAAAATTGTACTGAGAGAAATGAATAGGATCTATGTCTCAAGATTTATTTAATATGGTTGAAGCAGTCAGTACTTGTCCTTCATTTTTACTCATAATTTGTAAATTTTGATAATTCCCAGGGACTGCAATCACATGTACTGGTATTTGAGGTATGGAGTTACTTCCCTCTAAAACCAATAATCCCACTGAATTTCAGATTCACTTTACTATGTTGTTCTATACAAATGACTAATTTCTAATTATATGAAATAAAAATTATGGACAGAAGCCTATGAGTAGGAGTTATACACCCATATTCACAGTAAGACTCATTCCCTGATCCAGGGGCCAAAGGAAGCTAAGTATTTTGAATAATATCGATTATGGTTCCCAATTTCTCAGTGACCCTTTCCGTCTCATGCTGTTGACTAACTGCTAGCTCTTTTGAAAGTCAGGATAGTTGTGGTCTCAGCAGGAAACATTTATTCCAAATCTTCTTCTCTGGCTCTGCCTTTCCAGGTTGGATGGAGACAGAGAAAAATAGAAAGAATCCAGGAATCCAGGCGTTCTGCAGAGAACACTGTATTCTGTACACATGCACAGGCGGTACATGGTGGCATAAGCCCTGGACTGGGAGGCAGGAAAATCTGCATTCAGCTCCCTGATCATCATCTAACTAGTTGTGTAAGTTCCTGCACATTTAATTTCTCAGGACTTTAGTTTCCTACTGTAAAATGAGATTATGGCAAATGGTCTATATTTTTTAGTTTTAAATTTATTTTTGAGTTGACCATAAAAATATAACCCCTTGGGCTTCCCTGGTGGCGCAGTGGTTGAGAGTCCGCCTGCCGATGCAGGGGACACGGGTTCGTGCCCCAGTCAGGGAAGATCCCACATGCCACGGAGCGGCTGGGCCCGTGAGCCATGGCCGCTGAGCCTGCTCGTCCGGAGCCTGTGCTCCGCAAAGGGAGAGGCCACAACAGTGAGAGGCCCGTGTACTGCAAAAAAAAAAAAAATATATATATATATATATATATATATAAAACCCTTATGTTTTAACACACTTCATAAACAGAGTCAAAGAATGTAACTTATCAACACCATAGTATACAGCATATGTGATAACGTTACATGGAGAAGTTTCTGCACATTGTCAGCTTATAATTCCAAAATAATATTAAATGAATTGTGAAGCATTGGTGGAAGTTTTATAAGTATATATAAAAGAGCTGTTATAAACAAATGAATGCATGTGACAGGCTTTAAAGATAGGTTAACATAGGTCAAAATAACTAATCTGAAATTTTAAGTTTACTATCTTTAGACAAGAATCATATTAGATGAACTTAGTCAGGGTTTTATCTATCATCATCCATAGGAATATAAACTTTACTGTAATTTCTTTGTTCTAATTAAAATGGAGTATAATCATCCAAAATCCAAAGCTACATTTAATCAACTGAGCTATTCTTATTGTTTAAGGCATTCTGAGGTTCTGAGATCCTTGATAATAAACTTCTTAGGAATAAAAGGAGAAATATTAGCTTCTACATTTTAGAAAATTTGCTTCATATTAGGCTATAGGAAAATTACTGGTATACATATATTTTCCCTCCATTGAACTGCAACCTTAGGTCATAAATGCATGTTTTATTAATAGTATTAATATTGACTAGATAAGTCTATATAATTAATTTGCATGCTTAGCTATTCCCTCCCATCTTTCTCCAAATTTTGCATTTCTCCCCCCTTATGTACTACTTTGAAATCTTCATTAATCTTCATGATTTTTTCTTTTCTATAATCTTTGGTTGAAGATTTTGGTTCTTAATCTTTAAGAACTGTACCATGATATCTAAGATTGTCCATCTATTCTACATCATCTTATCTTTTTTTCTCATGTACCTTGTTTTTAAATCCTTTTATTGCTTGCTACATATTTGACCTAGAATATAGCTTAAGTAAATACCAACCTCTCTAACTACTAAGACGTTTACTGCTTTTATTTGAAAATATATAAGAAATTTCTCTCTTCAAAACAGCACGTTCACTCAAATTTAAAACCATGGAAAATGCTAAATTTACACAAGTCCAATAAAGATGTAATGTTGTAAGTCCTATGAAAAATATGAATCTGATTTTGTAATGTCATTAAGGAAATACTATCACAAAAACAGCATCAGGTGTGGCTGCAAGGCCATTAAAAAAAATAATATTCCAGGAAACACTTTTAGTAGTTTCATTGTCTAAAGTTAAACTGAACACTTAGTCATCTTGTGCCAGTAACAGAATTGTTCAATTACTCAACTAGAAATACTTATATATATATGTATACACACACATTGCATACTTTACTGTTGTGCATTTTATTTTATGCTAATTATAGCTCAATAAAGCTGATAAGAAGCAATATTATATGAAATTACTGGAAAACTAACTAAATGAAATTAAAAATAATAATATACTAATTGTTAAAAAATCGCTGTGTAGTATAAACTTAGGAAGACTAATATCAGGTAGAAATTTTTTTTAAAAAACAAAGGAGTTTCAAAGACAAAGGAGTCCTCCACAAGACATTAAAGCAAATGAAAGATAGGATTATATCTATGTGAGGGTAGGGAGATTTACAGAGGATAATAGACCCACCTCAGACCTAGAGACACATACAGACTGAAAGTAAGGGGATGGAAAAAGATATTCCATGCAAATGGAAACCAAAAGAAAGCTGGAGTAGCAATTCTCATATCAGACAAAATAGACTTTAAAATAAGGACTATTAAAAGGGATAAAGAAGGACACTACATAATGATCAAGGGATCGATCCAAGAAGAAGATATAACAATTGTAAATATTTATGCACCCAACATAGGAGCACCTCAATACGTAAGGCAAATACTAACAGCCATAAAAGGGGAAATAGACAGTAACACATTCATAGTAGGGGACTTTAACACCCCACTTTCACCCATGGACAGATCATCCAAAATGAAAATAAATAAGGAAACACAAGCTTTAAATGATACATTAAACAAGATGGACTTAATTGATATTTATAGGACACTCCATCCAAAAACAACAGAATACACATTTTTCTCAAGTGCTCATGGAACATTCTCCAGGATAGATCATATCTTGGGTCAGAAATCAAGCCTTAGTAAATTTAAGAAAATTGAAATTGTATCAAGTATCTTTTCTGACCACAACGCCATGAGACTAGATATCAATTACAGGAAAAGATCTGTAAAATATACAAGCACATGGAGGCTAAACAATACACTACTTAATAATGAAGTGATCACTGAAGAAATTAAAGAGGAAATAAAAAAATACCTAGAAACAAATGACAATGGAGACACAACGACCCAAAACCTATGGGATGCAGCAAAAGCAGTTCTAAGGGGGAAGTTTATAGCAATACAAGCCCACCTTAAGAAGCAGGAAACATCTCGAATAAACAACCTAACCTTGCACCTCAAGCAATTAGAGAAAGAAGAACAAAAAAGCCCCAAAGCTAGCAGAAGGAAAGAAATCATAAAAATCAGATCAGAAATAAATGAAAAAGAAATGAAGGAAACGATAGCAAAGATCAATAAAACTAAAAGCTGGTTCTTTGAGAAGATAAACAAAATAGATAAACCACTAGCTAGACTCATCAAGAAAAAAAGG
Organism: Phocoena phocoena; assembly: GCF_963924675.1. NCBI lineage: Eukaryota > Metazoa > Chordata > Mammalia > Artiodactyla > Phocoenidae > Phocoena > Phocoena phocoena. The sequence goes on from NC_089225.1 coordinate 66,868,681, forward strand.
GAGAAGACTCAAATCAATAGAATTAGAAATGAGAAAGGAGAAATAACAACTGACACTGCAGAAATAAAAAAAATCATGAGAGATTACTACAAGCAACTCTATGCCAATAAAATGGACAATCTGGAAGAAATGGACAAATTCTTAGAAATGCACAACCTGCCAAGACTGAATCAGGAAGAAATAGAAAATATGAACAGACCAATCACAAGCACTGAAATTGAAAGTGTGATTAAAAATCTTCCAACAAACAAAAGCCCAGGACCAGATGGCTTCACAGGTGAATTCTATCAAACGTTTAGAGAAGAGCTAACACCTATCCTTCTCGAACTCTTCCAAAATATAGCAGAGGGAGGAACACTCCCAAATTCCTTCTACGAGGCCACCATCACCTTGATACCAAAACCAGACAAGGATGTCACAAAGAAAGAAAACTACAGGCCAATATCACTGATGAACATAGATGCAAAAATCCTCAACAAAATACTAGCAAACAGAATCCAACAGCACATTAAAAGGATCATACACCATGATCAAGTGGGGTTTATTCCAGGAATGCAAGGATTCTTCAATATACGCAAATCTATCAATGTGATAAACCATATTAACAAATTGAAGGAGAAAAACCATATGATCATCTCAATAGATGCAGAGAAAGCTTTTGACAAAATTCAACACCCATTTATGATAAAAACCCTCCAGAAAGTGGGCATAGAGGGAACTTTCCTCAACATAATAAAGGCCATATATGACAAGCCCACAGCAAACATCATCCTCAATGGTGAAAAACTGAAAGCATTTCCACTAAGATCAGGAACAAGACAAGGTTGCCCACTCTCACCACTCTTATTCAACATAGTTTTGGAAGTTTTAGCCACAGCAATCAGAGAAGAAAAGGAAATAAAAGGAATCCACATCGGAAAAGAAGAAGTAAAGCTGTCACTGTTTGCAGATGACATGATACTATACATAGAGAATCCTAAAGATGCTACCAGAAAACTACTAGAGCTAATCAATGAATTTGGTAAAGTAGCAGGATACAAAATTAATGCACAGAAATCTCTGGCATTCCTATATACTAATGATGAAAAATCTGAAAGTGAAATCAAGAAAACACTCCCATTTACCATTGCAACAAAACGAATAAAATATCTAGGAATAAACCTACCTAAGGATACGAAAGACCTGTATGCAGAAAATTATAAGACACTGATGAAAGAAATTAAAGATGATACAAATAGATGGAGAGATATACCATGTTCTTGGATGGGAAGAATCAACATTGTGAAAATGACTCTACTACCCAAAGCAATCTACAGATTCATTGCAATCCCTATTAAACTACCACTGGCATTTTTCACAGAACTAGAACAAAAAATTTCGCAATTTGTATGGAAACACAAAAGACCCCGAATAGCCAAAGCAATTTTGAGAACGAAAAAAGGAGCTGGAGGAATCAGGCTCCCTGACTTCAGACTATACTACAAAGCAACAGTAATCAAGACAGTATGGTACTGGCACAAAAACAGAAAGATAGATCAGTGGAACAGGATAGAAAGCCCAGAGATAAACCCATGCACATATGGACACCTTATCTTTGATAAAGGAGGCAGGAATGTACAGTGGAGAAAGGACAGCCTCTTCAATAAATGGTGCTGGGAAAACTGGACAGGTACATGTAAAAGTATGAGATTAGATCACTCCCTAACACCATACACAAAAATAAGCTCAAAATGGATTAAAGACCTAAATGTAAGGCCAGAAACTATCAAACTCTTAGAGGAAAACATAGGAAGAACACTCTATGACATAAATCACAGCAAGATCCTTTCTGACCCACCTCCTAGAGTAATGGAAATAAAAACAAAACTAAACAAATGGGACCTAATGAAACTTCAAAGCTTTTGCACAGCAAAGGAAACCATAATCAAGACCAAAAGACAACCCTCAGAATGGGAGAAAACATTTGCAAATGAAGCAACTGACAAAGGATTAATCTCCAAAATTTACAAGCAGCTCATGCAGCTCAATAACAAAAAAACAAACAACCCCATCCAAAAATGGGCAGAAGACCTAAACAGACATTTCTCCAAAGAAGATATACAGAATGCCAACAAACACATGAAAGAATGCTCAACCTCATTAATCATTAGAGAAATGCAAATCAAAACTACAATGAGATATCATCTCACACCAGTCAGAATGGCCATCATCAAAAAATCTAGAAACAATAAATGCTGGAGAGGGTGTGGAGAAAAGGGGACACTCTTGCACTGCTGGTGGGAATGTGAATTGGTTCAGCCACTATGGAGAACAGTATGGAGGTTCCTTAAAAAACTACAAATAGAATTACCATATGACCCAGCAATCCCACTACTGGGCATATACCCTGAGAAAACCAAAATTCAAAAGGAGTCATGTACCAAAATGTTCATTGCAGCTCTATTTACAATAGCCCGGAGATGGAAAGAACCTAAGCGCCCATCATCGGACGAATGGATAAAGAAGATGTGGTACATATACACAATGGAATATTACTCAGCCTTAAAAAGAAATGAAATTGAGATATTTGTAATGAGATGGATAGACCTAGAGTCTGTCATACAGAGTGAAGTAAGTCAGAAAGACAAAGACAGATACCGTATGCTAACACATATATATGGAATTTGAGGGGAAAAAATGTCATGAAGAACCTAGGGATAAGACAGGAATGGAGGCGCAGACCTACTGGAGAGCGGACTTGGGGATATGGGGAGGGGGAAGGGTGAGTTTTGACAGGGCGAGAGAGAGTCATGGACATATACACACTAACAAACGTAGTGGGGTGGATAGCTGGGGGGAAGCAGCCGCAAGGCACAGGGATATTAGCTCGGGGCTTTGGGACAGCCTGGAGGGGTGGGAGGGGGAGAGTGGGAGGGAGGGAGATGCAGGAGGGAAGACACATGGGAGCACATGTATATGTATAGCTGATTCACTTTGTTATAAATCAGAAACTAACACACCATTGTAAAGCAATTATACCCCAATAAAGATGTTAAAAAAAAAAAAAAAAAAAAACAAAAAAAACAAAGGAGTTTCAAAGACAAAGGAGTCCTCCACAAGACATTAAAGCAAATGAAAGATAGGATTATATCTATGTGAGGGTAGGGAGATTTACAGAGGATAATAGAAATGTTTAATTAAACTTTTATTTTACCTAAAAAGAAGTGAACCCACATATTTACTAGGTAGTCATTATTAGCAGTTGACAGAATCGAATAAAAATAGTGTTATAATTTCTGAACTCAGCATAATACAATGATTAAGAACAAGGTGTCTGAGGTCTGGTGACTTAGTTTTAAATATTTGCCCCAAATTCCCTAGCTCTGTGATTTTGGACAAATTATTTAATCTCTCTAAGCCTCAGGATTTTTATTTATAATATGGGAAAAACAGCAATACGTACTTTTGGGATTTGTGGTGAAGAGTCAAAGTCAAAAAATATATAAAGTACTTAGCACTGGGTTTGTTGAGAATAAAGGCTAACATATTTTTAATGGAAATTAGACACTGTGTTAGGTTGGGGAAATGTTTACTAGCATAGTCTGTGTAGTAATATGATGAAACTGTATTTTTAAACATATTGCTTCACAACACTTCTCTATGCTAGGAAGCGATAAATGTAGCAGTGGGGAAAAGAAAAAGTAAGTAATTTCCCCATTAAGTAAAGTTCATATCAATGAAGAGGTAAATTTCAGTAAAAACTATAATATCTCTTGACATCAACTATATGTGTTTTCAGTGGTATGATAGCTAGCCTCTTCCTTATGAATGATATCTAGGCCATGTTCCTCAAAATCCCTCTGTGCAGTAGCCCAGTCTGATAGAATGAAAAATGAATGTCAAACTGGCATGAAAAATAAGAGTAGTGAAGAAAATCTGAACACTACATGCACTAGGTTTTGCTTAAATGGCATATAGAAAATAATTTGACATAAATATTGATATGTGGAAAACATTGATATGTGGGGAACTGTATTAACACAAAGCATCAGACATAGGGCTGCTAGATTTAAACAATATTTTGCTTTAAAAATGAGACAAAAATGGAAAATTCTGAAGAGGGAAAAAAAGCCAAAGCAGAAACTGATCATTTTGGAAAAGGTAAACCAATAGTGCAAACAAGACCCATGGCAGACTCTGAAATTTCCCATATGGGAAAGCCATTCATATGTGCAGAAGTATCAACAGCTTTGAAGTTAAGTAAGAAGGATAATTATTGCTTTAACTAGATACATCTCCAAATGAAATCTAGGACGAAATAGAGCTATTCCTTGCCATAAATTATAGGGACATAGTTCTCCTAGAACTCATGGTTCCTATGACTTATTTTCAGGTTGCTTCACAGAAACAGATTGTTGAATATATTTACTCATTAGCAGAAGTCTAAACAAGTCAATTCCACAAAAAAAAAAATACACAGAGAAAAAAATAAGAGTAAATTGAGTTTCAATTTTTAATGACATGCACATCCAACTTAGAAGATAGTTAACCATGCCCTAAAAATTCTCTGATTTCTTGATATCATTAATAAAGCCATACTCAAATAACGTTGTATCCTTGAAATTGTTGTTAAACTGTCTTTTCTTTCATCATTACATATACTTCAATGCCCACCAGGAACCCTGCTATCATCCACATTTTATAGTCACGGTGAACAGATTATATGGCAGTGGAAGATGATATACCATATACCACCCTCCCTCTCCCTACCTTATTAATATATTGGAGACTAAGCTAGTTCTGACACATTAGCAGGCTCTCAAAACACGCTAGGTAGGTGAACATTAGATCTGGTGACTCTTCTGACAAGTCAAAGCTTCTCTTTAAAGGCTTATTCATCTAAGCTTTCTCTCATAATCTATTTATATATAGGACTCAAAAGAGACTTTGATCAAAAGTGGTGGGATCATATCTTTAACAGTGTGAAAGTTAGATTTAATTTTTACATCTGCTAAACTGCTTTTTCATATACACTCCCCCAGTGACTTTCACAAGCATCACTCCTGTGCATATACCAGAGACTTCATGCTGCAAATACTGCTCCTTGTGCTTGAGGCAGAGATTCTACCACTAGGAGTCCTACTCAATCACTTGGTAAGTATTAATATGTCAGCCATGAGAAGGCCTAAGACCCTTGCCATTAAATTCCAGGTTGTTTGTAAGGCACTATAGGGGAATGTATACCTTTTAAATAATATGGGCAATATGTACATCATCTGAGTTAAATGAACACCATTTATACCCATGGATATTAGACATGTAGAGCCAGGAAAATTAACAGAAGAGCTCTTATTAGATGTCAGAGTAACAATTGCCAAGTACCCCTGTAGTAGACCATTGTGCCATAGTTTCCTGAAAATATCCTCATGTCTTAGTTTCTTTCTTAGCTGTCTATTTTCCCCTTGTGAGTTATCTTCTATTTATTTGACACAGTTTATGTAATCTATCTCTACACTTGTTCTTGCTCTGTTGTCAGATATTAAATGGCCTAAGCCACTTGACATCCTAGTTCACTACACCCAACTTGTGACTATCTTATTTACTTGGACTAGCTTGGAGTATTTACTTGATTATTTGCTTGGATTATTTACTTTATCCTGACACGATCAGTTCCATTCACCTTTACTTATTGCTAAGGTCCACTTTTATTAATGTGGTTGATTTTTATCTATATTTCACAAGGAATGTTGTAGATTACAATTCATGGGGTAAAATGTGGAGTCTGAAAAGACCATGAAACATCATGGAGCATACTCAAAAGGGGAGAACAATTTTAGGTTTATGCTGCCTCTGTGAAGGAACACTCTCAACCAACATTGAATTCACCCTAGGTCTTAATTACAAAGCCAGAGTTCCATTAAGAATGTCAGGGATACTGTTCACAAAACAGGGGGCAATTTATGTGGCACAATCTGTCAATTTCACACTCTATCTCTTTGGCCTACACCTCAGGTAGTTTACATAGAGGACTTAAATATACCAACAACTTCCTGCATCTCTGCTCTGGAGATATCTCTGGCCATGGGAAGATGCTTGCTAGGCAGTCACACAAGGCAAGCTTAAAGTGCATGCAAGATAATTCACTGGAGCTCCTGGAGTCCCAGGGGTTGTAGGTAATTTCTCTAATTTTTATTTGCAGAGCAAGGGGTTATATATAAGTTCTTCAATTCCCTGCCCCTCAGTAGTCAAATTCTGTGGCATGTTTTGCACAGTCTTTTAGCAGCTTCTGGTGATATTAATCCCAATTGCCAACATGGGTAACTTGCTCATTAACTCATCTTCTATTGACTTTACTCCATTCATTTCTCACTTCCCTTCTTTCTCAAGTGGTTCCAGGGCTCAACTCACAAAGAGATTTCTTGTATCTAAATTCCTGTGTTAGTATCTATGGAAGAACCCAAATTAAGATAAAACATAAGGATTTGTTCCCCAAATTGATCATATTTATAGTTCATGTAGTCTAAATTGTTACCTAGTACTAGGTACTTTATTATTTTGACCTCTGCCTCAAGAGGTTAGAAAAGTAGTTGGAATATACTTGTTTAAATTAATAAGATACCATGTATCTCATACATGGTATCTTATTAATTTAAACAAGTATATTCTTGGTATCTTATTAATTATTTATATACATTTTGTTGAAAGACATTTAGTATTTCCTCTTAGCAGCTTAGAAATTAAATTAAGGTTGTACCAGATTATTTTTACCCCATTGGTCTATAATCAGATAACAAAAGGGATCTGATTGTCAGTCATACTCACACAATATCAGAGACTTTACCTGATGTTATGAGTTGAATTGTGTCCCCCCCCCAAAAAAATGTGTTGAAATCCTAAACTCTAGTACCTCAAAATGTAGAAACAGTGTCATTGCAAATGCAATTAATTGAGATTTGGTTATACCAGAGTAGGGAGGCCCTTAATCAAACATAATGAGTGTCCTTATAAAAGATGGCATGTAAACACACACACACAGAAAACGCCATGTAGTAATAAAGGAAGACAATAAAGCTACAAGCTAATGAATGCCAAGAACTGCCCACAAACCATAAGAAGCTAGGATGAGGCAAGGAATGATTCCCTTATGTCTCTACCAACACCTTGATTTTAGACCTCTACCTTCGGAATATGTTTCTGTTGTTTTAAACCACTCAATTTGTGGTACTTCGGCAGCCCTAGGAAACTAATATACTTAGTATCAAGCTATATTTAAGAATTCAAGGATCCTAGTAATCACAAGGCACAGGCAAATAGAGATAACTCCAGATCAGGTACTGTATAGCACTCCAGGTCTTTTCTTTCCATATCAGACACACTTTGACCAGATTAATATAGAAGTATCTAAGAAATATATGGAGCCACATTCATAATAGAGAAGGGAGCCCCTCAGTCATCTCCATTTTATACTTAAATATTTAAATAGCTAATGTGATTTTTCCAGGGATCCATGCCACCCAAATTCATGGATTCCAAGTGTATTTACTTCAGGCACACTAGACAAACTAGGTAAATCCTGCTAAAACGATTCCATAGATAACAACTTTCCTACTGGCAAGACCATTAAATAATTTGTCTGCAGATCTGTCATTAGCATGTTTACAAGGATTGATAAAGCTTTTCCCACAAGCAAAGGGATAGAAGAGATTCCTGACCTGCTGCTTAACCATTTTTCTTCCAACATAATAAAAGTATATTTATAATGTTTTAAACTTATTTTTTAGCTCTCTGTAGATTTTAGAGAGAAATTATTGGTTAATTAAAGGAAATTATAAGGAAGATAGTATCTGCTGTATTTCTGCTGTATTCAAACTTTTTTATATTATTGTTTTTTTAAATGCTTTATCTTTACTCTTAGGAAAACATGATATGTTAGAAAGACATGATTTTACCACTTGGTCATGTAGTCTTGAACAAGTTACTTAAACTCAGCTTATACTTTCTAAACCTGAAATGAGAATAACTAGTCCACAATTAAATTTTAATTATTGGGTACCATGAATCTCGCTGTAAATGCACCATATTAGTTCCTTCTTTCTCACCTTGGTCTCACCTCAATAATTTCTAGCGTCTCCACTCGTTGTTTCAAGGTATAGTTGCTGGATTGTAGACAGTATTCTCAGTGTAGATACTTCACATTTTGGTAATGTGTGTTGTTTTGTTTTTAGGAATAAAGTTTCATAGTGCTTTAGATTTAAACTGAGAGTGAATTTCAATGTCTTCTTTGCATGCTATGTTTAAAAAAGTGGGTAAAAGCATTAAAATCTTCAAATATAGCTTTAAAATATTGTTTGATTCATGTTTAAGTACATATTAGAAAGATGCAAAGCAATATAAATAGAAATTTAATCCTGGGGATAAAAAGGAAGGACTTTAATTATTATAACAGATGATATGAAATTTAGATAGGTTGATATATTTTATATATTTAAAGTGTGCCATTTATTGCTCTGGATCAGAAGAGTGGCATCATTTTTTAACAAAAGTTAACTCTTGGGTAAATGTCTAGCTGGGATATATCTATTTCATATGTTTAATATAATTTTTTAGTTTAAATTAAATTTCAAATCTGCATACCATAGCATATGTGTGAATACATAGTGTTCATATAACTGTGTGACTTACAGAATTTTCACAAACACATCAGAGCCAATTTAGTGGCTTTCTCCTGGGCTATAGTCCTCAGTTACACCCTGAATAGAATTTAAACTCTTATGCTGTGTGTCTTTCTTTAAGTCAACATACCTATCCAATAACTCTCCAGGGATAATCACTTCTGAATTCTTAGAGATTAATTACAGCACTTTTTGTACATTATAAATAAATAATTATTAATAAATACTCTTTTGTACCTGGCCTTTTAACTCAAGATTATGTTTGTGAGGCCCCATCCATATTTTTAAGTGTAGTCACTGTTCTCTCTACGTGGAATATTTTGTTTGTTTATTTTTGCCATAGTCTTTTCATGCTTGCCTCATTCTTATCATTCAGGTCTATCATGAAAAGATGTGATTTCAAAGGAGATGTTTTGATATTCATCCTGCTCCTTCCATTTGGCTACTTTACAGTACTTACTGTTATTGGAAATCATTTTGTATACTTACTTTTTATAAATAATTTATTGAGGTATAATTAATTAACAAAATAAATTTCACATATTTAAAGTATAATTTTGACATAGGTATACACCTATGAAAACGCTAAAACTCCTCCATGAAAACATCATCTTTGAGGGGAGATAGTGATAGAGAAGGAACATGCAGGGAAATTCCAAGATATGGATATTATTCTGTTTCCTCATCCAGTGTTGACTGCATATTTGCCTTTGTAGAGTTTCACTGAACTGATGATTTGTGCACTTTTTTCTAGTGTATGTTATATTTCAATTTTCAAAAATTATGCTCTGATTTGTCTTCATCCCTATGCTTTCTTTGCTCGAATCTTAATGTCTATTTTTGTGCAGTTCTTTTCTATACAAAAGTATTTTTCACATATTTATGAATAAAGACTCAAATCTTCCAGGCATTATAACAGACTCATGGAACTGTATGTTTAACTAACTCAAGGGTTAGATTTTAATATAAACAGCAATCTACTGTTAACCTAACTTAAAGCTGCATGATCTTATGTAAGAGTATCAAGAGTTAAAAGATTTTTGCCTGATTTATAATCTGAAGATTTCAAGTGATTAAAATTCCCTTAAAAATAATTTAAATTTTAGACAGTTTTTTCTTTAAAAGACATACTAATTAGATCTCTAAAAAAGAACTAAAATACTGGTTATATTTTTCTTGCAAAATTCCTTATGTCTCGTGAAGAAATACCTTATGTTTCAGCATCCACTGAGTTCATAAACACCACCTGAATGTTTTCACACTATGTAATTGTGTTATGTGAGAAAAGCAGTCCTTTTCACCCTTAATTGTCTTCTAATGTATGCTTACCATATGGCAAGCTGCTGAGTATAACAAAACAGTGATGCTAATGCTCTTTTATTTTATAGAAATCTGACAGTAAATAAGTCAATAATAATCTTAGGCATTCTTTAAGTAGAAGGGGTGTCTCCTGTCACCTCTCTAGAAAGACTACCAAAATAACCCATTGACTGAATAAAGATAGATTTATTGCTTACTGCAGAAAGACAGTGAACTATCTTGACAGTTTTAGGAATACTTGGAACAGAAAGGTCAGGACAGGATATTTATAAGATTTGGGGGATCCAATTTAAGGGGGTCCTTTCAGTGAGAGGGTATACTTGAAATTGGGTCAAATTTGTAAAATAATAATTTATTAGTAAGGGATTCAGTTGGGATTGTCGAAGTGAGCCTTGATGAGCCCATTTGAGACGTCGATGGCTGTGAGAAGAGAATTGTACTTCAGGAGAGCTAGTGAAATATTCTATGCTTTGGGTATCTGGATTTTCAAGAAGTACTTAGAACAAACGTATCTGTAACTTAACCTTCCTGGGTAAGAGTTTCCTGGAAGAGCAAAATAATGTTAATGCAGACTGTTGGACAGTAATGTTAATACAGACACTCAGCTTTCAGTTCTCAAGGATTTTAAAGAAATCTATACTGAGAAATAGCTTCACCAATTATTAAAAATGCTCAAACTTACCACTAGTAATATGGCATAGTCCTTCCTAGAAATGCCACATGTTTGAGATGCTGAGAACTATATAAAATAGTAACTTAGTCAATAATGTGAAAAAATCAAATAATTTAATAGTTAAAAGCATAAAAGCAGTACTAAGTACATGTAATGAAAAAGCACAAAATAATTTTACCAAAGTGTTCCTTGTAATGATTTTCATCATTTTCTCTTTCCAACATTTTATAAATTTTGTGATATTAATTATTTTTAAATATAGATCTTGTCTTCAGAAGGTTGTTTCCCATATTTATTTTTGTCTATGTATTTCTCCAGTTTATCATCTTTAGAGGTATCCGTTTTTTTCACATTTATTTTACTTAAAATAGCAATGCATCTTACAAGTTAAGGTATTTAAAAATTACTATCAATCTGGCAGCACATGTAAAAAACCTTCTATTTTCATTATCAGACTCAGTGGTGTTAAATTTGTTGAAATATTGGTATGTAGGTATATTTTAACATTAAATATTCAGGAATTCAGTAAGTAATATCATGGATAAACTTTGAGGTTATCAATCAGTGTTTATGGAATGAGTAATTTCAAATGCAAATTGCTAATTATAGCTCAAGTAGCACAAAATACATTTTTAAACTAAAAATTATTTTAAGAAGTTAACATCAATATTTTTATTCCAAATATTATATGGTTTCTGAATTATGAGTTTGAGTTTCTTAAGTTAATCCATCAATTCTAGAAAAAAAAATCCATTATTGGATCCTTTTTCGATTGACCTTGGCCTTAAATTAATGTGCTTAAAGAGGTTTCAGCATTTAAATGCTCATTGTAAATTAGATTACTGAAGCACAACATAGTGTCTTATTTCTGAGCAATTATTTTTTCCAAGTTTTCTACAGGGAAATTATTATTAGCACATTCTATTTTCCAAATAATTTGTCCTTCAAATTTACTGAATTTAAGTACTTTCTTTATTAGTTTGTTTAATCATTTCATTCATCCTACAATCTAAGTGGAAGATACTTTAAACCAAAGGACTTAACTGTATCTATTTGAGGAGAGATGATGGCTAGCTCAGTTCTCTTGGGTGTGAGCTCTGCATCAATCTTAGAGATTATTCCCTCTAATATTCACTTGAAATGGCTTTTACAGATAAGCAAATACCAGTAAAGAAATTCCAGGAATTCATTAGTTTGGTCTTCATGAAATAAATACATTATTTTTTAGACTTCAAATTATGCTCAAGTATAAAAATGAGTTTTTATCACCTCCTACAGATGAAGACACATTTTTCCTTTTATTAATATGAGCAGTTGAACTTTGACTCTAATATGTCTATTTTAGGATGTATACACAGCAGATAGTCTCAGCATATCTGTTCTATATTTATGTCTCTTCAAAGTTATCCACGTATTGTTACAGTGTACTTAACTCAAACACATTTAAAATAGAATTGAATAGTAATTTTATAAATATTATGTTTAAATAATTTATAAAGCCTTAACTAATACAAATTTTTTTTAAATCAAGTTTTACGTTTTAACTTGTCTAAATTCTGTTTTGTTTCTCTTCTCTGATTATGATTATAGAACATAAATTCTGTGGAGAGTATGTAAAGCATATAACTTACGTGAAAGTTTTCTAAAAGGTTATTAAAAAAAAACTCAGATAACAGAAATACAGTACTGCTGGACAAAGAGAATCAATCATACTGGTGATACAGAAATTGGCAGTTATCACAAAAATGTTAGAACTAGTGATATTTGAATTTTAAGGCATTTCATTCAAACCTATACCCTTAAGATTACTGAGCAGTTTTCAAATGGCTTTTCCCCCTACAGCCTATACTATCTTCTGAAACAGTGCTCATTATACCACTGACTATTGTAGATGCTGAGTAGTTTTCTAGTGACTGGAAACCTAAGTACAAAGAACAAGTAAGGAAAAACTATAGAGCAACAGCTTACTTTTCCAGACATATTTCTTCAATTTCCTTGAACCCAGTTCTTCTCCTCTGCATTATTCAAAGTCCACAAACATACCCATCAATTCTCAGACTTGCTGCTTTCCTTCAGCACACAGTAATTTACATAAAATCCTACATCAGCCAACTGAAATCCATTTTACCTTCACTTGCCATCTTACATGGCTTCTTTTATGCATGCATGCATTCATTTATCACACAAATGCTTACTGAGTACCAGCTATGTGTCAGGCACCATAACCATCCTAAATGGTTAGGATTTAGATGCATCAGTGAGCAAAATTGCCAAAGATACCTGGATTTGAACAGCTGATATTCAGGCTAGAGTAAACAGAGAATAAACAACAGGTATGATAAACAAGTAAATCATAATTATTAAGAAGGTAAAAAAATTCTATGGAAATTCCCTGGCAGTCCAGTGGTTAGTACTTGGCACTCTCACTGATGCGGCCCTGGGTTCAATCTCTGGTCAGGGACTTGTTGAATACCTCTGAATTAGCTGTTGCTTTTTAAAGAAAATATTACCCACAAGCCACACAACGCAGCCAAAAAAACACACACTACGGATTTATATATATATATATAATTTTATATATATAATTATATATATATATTTATATATATATAAATATATATATACATATGGGAAAAGTATAAGTAGGAGAAGGAGTTCTGAGGGAGGGAGGAAGCAGATTGAATTATTAAATCTGGATGTTCAATGCAGGTCACTGAAAATGAGACATTTGAATAAAATACAGAAGAAAATGAGGATGTTAGCCACAGGAAGAGTTGGGACCATATCCATGAGGAGGGAGCTTGCCTGGAATGCAAGAAAAGGCATATAGGCCAGTGAATCTGGGGTTGAGTTAGCTTACCAGGGTAGTAAAAGAAAAAGCCAGAGGGGTAGGAGTGCAAATCCTACAGACCAATGAGTGAAATGAGGACAAATGCACAGATTTATCAAAGGAATGAAGTTATCTGAGTTATATATTTAAGGGATCATGTAGGCTTCTATGTAATCCTTTAGGGAAAGGAAGGCAGGTAGAAGCAGTAAGGTATGAGGAGCTAGGAAGTTATTGACATAATCAAGAAGTCCCATTACCCCCACAAGAAGAGAGATATCTTGGATATAATGAGGAAGATGAAGAATAGTGTTACTGTACATATTTGGACAATATTAAGCCAAGAAGATTTCTTCTATGAAATTTTCCCAAAATCTATAGATACACATTTCTATAACACTTGTTTCATATTGCATTATAAAATATATCCCAGCTCTTATTTTTCTAAATATTTTTGTCACAAGTTTGTGTCTTACAAGGACAAGAAATATCTAATGACTTGTTGAATACCTCTGAATTCGCTTAATATTTTGAAGAAAATATTACCATAGAATATTTTTAAAGCAATTGAAATTAATACTATGTAAACATTTCTGAAACACAATGTTTTGAAAAGTATGTGTATACATATAAACATATATGCATATAAATATATACATACACATGTACATATACATGTTGGGGAAATGTATGTATATATATATATACATATACCCAGATATGTATATACAGATATATATATATATTTTTTATAAATACTTCTGTTGGGGGCATATATATATATATACACACACACACATACATATATACATGTATAAGTGTGTATATATATACATATACATATTGTTGGGACATATAATTTTTCAAAAATCTCTTCCTAACCTAGAAAACTTCTTCCATATAGGTAGAAGAGAAAGAAAACGATATTACTGTTGAATAAGAATTAAATCAGAATGTGATGTACATCATAGGCAATCCACTAAGAGATTTTAGAGACAATTTTTATATAGCCAAATGGCCAACCATCACATATATGTTCTCAAGATAAATAATAAATAGTCCTCAAGTAAAAGGATTTAACAGCACTATAGGTCACACATAATTCATCTGGTAATTGGAATGACCATCTGTATTAGGAAATTGGCTTTATCCAAAGGAAAAATAAATTTCTCATATCTTTATGACATTAATGTCATACCTAAGTAATTTTGCAACTTGGAGAGAGGCATCTACCCAAATTAGGCTCCTTCCTTCTCACAGAAACTTGGAGATAGTGGGGCTAGCTTCCTTGAAGATTACACTTCAAACAGATGGCTCCCAGGTCCTTGAGAAAGCATTCCTGGATCTTAAAACTGGCAATAAGTTTAATTAGCTTTTACAAGATTTATATATATTTCAAAGAGACAGTGAAGAGTTTACACATTTTCTAAAGTAATTGAGCTCAGAAAAAGGAGGGAAGTCTCTTATTTATAACAGAAGAATTAAGCATTTCATTTTTATTTGTATTTGCTCTTGTGGCACACACACATGCACACACAAACACATAGGCCAAAACATAACATTGTGTTACACTAGCTCCTTCAAGAAACAGACACCAAGATAAGATTAAGTGTGCAAAAATTTATTAGAAAAAATTAATGTGAGATAAAAAGGAAGGAGCGTGGAGAGCTATGATTCTGAGATGCAAGTCTGATCTCAAATGCAGGAGTGAGTGAAAGATGGAAGAAAATTTGGGTGCAAGCATCTTAGACTGATCTCAAGTGCTAAGGAATTGTCATGGAATCTTGGAGTCAAAGTCATTTATGAGGCCACAGGATTTCCTGGACAGGCCTACCATAATATTCCTACCATGCTCAGGCACTGGCTTGGAACAGCTCATCAGAAATCTAGTTTAGGCACAAACATGGTAATGGATTTCAGAATGCAATAGCTTGGAAAGTTGCTCAGTGATGTTTGCTGTGGTCAGAGATCTGAGAGGCATATTCTCATGGCCACAGCATTCATATATTCATTTTTCATACCATTTTGGAAAATCCTTTGAACATTTATATATTTTTTAGGTTTGGGAATCTGGATTCCATGATAGAGGTTATTCTCATTGCCAGATTTTTTAATCTGATTAGTCCAAAAAATGATAGTTGAAAGAATACTTGTGCCCTGAAGATATTTAGTTTATCATTTATATATGTTATATGTCTACTGAGAAGAGTTACTTGAAAGTCACGATTTATTTATTTATTTTTAAAATTTATTTATTTATTTTTGGCTGTGTTGGGTCTTCCTTGCTGCGCACGGGCTTTCTCTAGTTGCAGCGAGCAGGTGCTACTCTTCTTTGCGGTACGCGGGCTTATTGCGGTGGCTTCTCTTGTTGCGGAGCACAGCCTCTAGGCATGTGAGCTTCAGTAGTTGTGGCACACAGGCTCAGTATTTGTGGCTTCAGGCTAAGAGTGCAGACTCAGTAGTTGTGGCGTACAGGCTTAGCTGGTCCACGGCATGTGGGATCTTCCTGGACCAGGGCTCGAACCCGTGTCCCCTGCTTTGACAGGCGGATTCTTAACCACTGTGTCACCAGGGAAGTCCCATAAGTCACTATTTAGAGTCAAGGAAAGTATCTGCTTTATTGGATGCTGTTGCAGAACAACAGTTTTCTTGATTATCATTTTTTATTCATTCTTTTTTGCCCAAAACCATCACTTTAAATTTGTTCTACCTGGAAACATAAAGTAAATCTTGAATCTCTTGACAATTACAAAATCCAAAAATCTTTTAAAACTGAATGTATTTGTCAGATTAATGCAAAAATCTGTGGATGGCAAAACCTGACGTGTATTTAATGTGAACCTATTTAGTGTTTTTGTTGTCACTTGTAGATATTAATGTTTTGCTACACAAATAGTAATGTGTTTGTGCTAACTTTGCAAACTGTCAACTTGGCTTGACTGAGCTATGTTTCCCAGAATTCCCACCAGTGGTTAGGAGTCGGCCCTTTCACTGTGTGGGTCCAGGTTTGATCCTTGGTTGGGGAACTAAGATCCCTCATGCAGTGCAGCTAAATTAGAAAAAAAAAAAAAAAAAAAGAAGAAGAGCAGTTTAAAATTTAAAAAATGGATGAGCCACCAAAGGTATTTCTCCACAGGATCTGAAGGGCAGAGGTGAAGCAGCAGCCATTTTGTTTTTGTACTCAAGAGGTCAGGACAGAGACTATTTGTTGACTTTCCTCATTGGCCTGTGGCAGCTGCCTGGCCTGAAATTAAATCCAGTTTTCCCAGAATCCTCCTTTAGTTTCTCTACTTCTGGGTCATATGTGCATTTATGTATATGATAAAAGATATCAGCTTCTTCTCTAAGATACTCTCTTCATCAAGGATGAAGGCCATGAGAACTGACTTTGGTTCCAGTCTATTCTAATGGGTTCTTCTTCTGTTTGTGGGTTCCAGCTTATCCAGGCTTTCACCCACATTACATTCATTTTTAATTCCTAACTGCCTGTCTTGTGAACTTTAAGCACATATAAAATAGGAAAGTATCACACTGTTGAAACAGCTCACAGAATTGTGTGAGGTCACATCTCTCAAACAAATTCCTGCAAATATGTATGCATTTAAGTAGCAACACAAGTGATTCTATTTCTCTGATTGAACACTGACCAGTACAGAATTTTGTATCAAGAGTGGTTCCAAAGAAACATAATCTTAATTCATTCTATGTTACCTGTAACTGTGTCTCTGATCTTATTAGATTTAAATAAATTAATACCTATGTTTTCAATTTTAATTGAATTGAATTTTATTTTTTTCCCCTCTGGTTGTGTAGATTTTAAAAAAAAATTTATTGTTGTATAGTTGATTTAATGTCATGTTAGTTTCTGCTACACAGCAAAGTGAATCAGTTATACATATACATATATCCACTCTTTTTTAGATTCTTTTCTCATATAGGTCATTACAGTGTATTGAGAAGAGTTCCCTGTGCTATATAGAAGGTCCTTATTAGTTATCTATTTTATATATAGTAGTGTGTATGTGTCAGTTTTAATTTCAGAAGGGACATTTATAGTCCACAATATGCAGAGGCAAAACAGTTCTGTAAATTATCATGTGTAGATATTGTGAAAATAAATAAAAGTAAACCTCATTTAAAATGGAGTCAGGAAGCCCCTGAAGGGAGAGCTCTCATGCACATACCACTCACTGCAGCCTGCATAACCAGTAGGAAGAAGGAAAATAAGACTTTAACAAGGTCTGTTCATATAAAATTCTTTGTATAAAGTTTTCTCAGTCTCAACTTCTTATCTTTGATGATAAGAATGTTACTTTTCTTCTGGTACAAGGGAGAACATTTTTCACAAGGGAATTTAATCTCCCACTTTTAAGAAAAAGAAGGAAATGCCCCAGCAGCATTTCCTGCCCCAGCAGGAATGCACTAACCACCACTTGCAGTCAATAAGAAACTGCTGCAATCTTGAACTGTTCTTCTTCAGTGAAATTTCATTCAAAACAACCCTCCCCAATTTCCTTCCAAAACCTAATAAAAGTAGACCTTCCCTCTGTCTCTTCAGATTTACCTGATTCACCAGCTTGCCTGCCTTGAATTGCAATTCTCTGCTATTTCTGAATAAACCCATTTTGCTGGTAAAATAATGGGCTACTTTATTTCTGTGGTTGATATTATTTGGTAATCAGAAGTGAGAGCCAAAGAAGACTTCAACAACTCCTAGGCATGTGAGCAAACAAATGCTAGTAATCACAAAGCTCAGTGAGCTCAGTGCTTTCTCCCTAATGCTGGAGTTTGAGGGTCTCTCCTGGATCTGAGCCCCACTCCTCTTTGCATTTTGAGCTCTCCAGCTTTATCTGGGATCTGTTTTTATGAACCTTCTTGGTAAGTTGCTCATTCTGTTCAAAAGAGGGAAAAACGTGATTCCTGGTATTTTAGAACAGCTGTTGGAAAACAGGACCCATCATAATTAAGGTGTTTTAGGGAATCCTAAAAGCAAAATAGGATCCACCTAGTCCTTGGACCAGGCTCTTGTGCCTTTCTGAAAAAATGGATGAACTTTTGGATAATTTGGCATTATAATGGCCATTCTGGGGAATCTTTATTTTATATAAGATTTATAAGGGGCACCCTTAAAAAAGAGGATCCCAAACCCCTCAGAGACAATGGAATACATTCTTTGATTGGTACACAGAAACTTCTAAGACAAAATTACTTACAGCATGCAAATAAAAAATCTTTAGTAAAAAACTTTGGCCATCTGAGCAAGTAAACTCAACTTACTGAATCTGCCAGAAACACAATTTGGATGCAACTATTCCTTTGAATTTTCTACCTGAGACATGGCTAAAATCATTAAAAACAAAACCTGTAAGATGTATGCGTCTGTCTGTATATTATGTAAGTCTATATGTGTATAAGTATATAATATTTTTCTACCTCTAGGTGGCATTGTCAAAATTAATTTGTAAACAACACTATTTAATTGGCCTAAAGAAACATTAAGTGTTTATATAAATCAAGTATACTCTCAGAAATATAGAAACTAACCCAAATGTTTTTTTGAGTTCATATGATCTGAGTTAATCTTTGAAAAATAAAAGTTAGATTAAATTGCTGGTTTAATGAAAAAGGCATGTCTTCAGAGTTATCAATATTGAATATAATACAAATATACAACTTTTTCTACCTGGGTTTACTGATAAAGTTAGGTTGTGCTATTCCTGTCACAGAATTTGTCAACAAGAAAAACAACTTAAGATGATGGTTAACTATTTAATATCTAACCGAAGCATAGTCACTAAAAACAAGTGTTTTAAATAATTATAAATAAGATAAAAGTTTATACTAAGTTAAATCAAATAATGGATATTCATTGAAAATCTAAATCATTTCCAGATAGGATGGTATACTGAGATACTGATTGCTAAACATAAATTTATCTAGTTTTGGCTTTTTAATTTTTGCAGAGACAAGGGCTATTTGGGGCTCTTAATAAACATGTTTTATGCCACACTGAAAAGATTATTATGAGGAAGAACATACTTCTAAAAATTTTTTAATGTATTTATAATTTTTCCAATCTACTGCAGGATCCTTATATATGAGAGATAGTTCACAGTTGCCTGCTTCCTAGTTTTCACTAGAAAGCAAAAATTACAAATAATTTAAAAGGTTGAAAAAAGAGCTCAGAATACAAAATAGACCAAAGAGAAAGTGTCAAAACATATAGAGTAATAAGCATAAATTAACTCCACATAAACTGTATGTACTGATGATGAGAGAATTCAAAGAAAGCAGCTAGTGCCGCTTTGGAAGATAAACAGTGGAACTCCCATGAAAGCATTTTCCTGTGAGAGGATTTACTATAACTTCTTGTTTTTCAAACTGTGTTCACATACTACTGGTTAATTATGATACACATATTATCTGTATTTGTCTATATAGATAAATTGATAATATGCATCTTAAATTTTATCTATAATTTATAAATAGATTTGTTATAGATTTATTTATTATCTATATATAAATGAGCAATTTCATAAGGTGCAAAACAGAATACATACATGGCATACACTAAAAATAGGAAATACATGTCAATTATTAAACTTTTTTTGGTTAGTTTTTGATCTTTTTTTTTTTAACATCTTTATTGGAGTATAACTGCTTTACAATGGTGTGTTACTTTCCATTTTATAACAAAGTGAATCAGCTATACATATACATATATCCCCATATCTCCTACCTCTTGCATCTCCCTCCTACCCTCCCTATCCTACCCCTCTAGGTGGTCACAAAGCACTGAGCTGATCTCCCTGTGCTATGTGGCTGCTTCTCCCTACCTATTTTACATTTGGTAGTGTATATATGTCCATGCCACTCTCTCACTTCGTCCCAGCTTACCCTTCCCCTTCCCTGTGTCCTCAAGTCCTTTCTCTATGACTGCATCTTTATTCCTGTCCTGCCCCTAGGTTCTTCAGAACCTTTTTTTTTTTTTTTTTAAGATTCCATATATATGTGTTAGCATGCAGTATTTGTTTTTCTCTTTCTGACTTACTTCACTCTGTATGACAGACTCTAGGTCCATCCACTTCACTACAAATAACTCAGTTTTGTTTCTTTTTATGGCTGAGTAATATTCCATTGTATATATGTGCCACATCTTTTTTAACCATTCATCTGTTGATGGACACTTAGGTTGCTTCCATGTCCTGGCTATTGTAAATAGAGCTGCAATGAACATTGTTGTACATGACTCTTTTTGAATTATGGTTTTCTCTGGGTATATGCCTGGTAGTGGGATTGCTGGGTTGTATGGTAGTTCTATTTTTAGTTTTTTAAGGAACCTTCATACTGTTCTCCATAGTGGCTATATCAGTTTACATTCCCACCAACAGTGCAAGAGGGTAAACTTTTATTTTTGTTACTTAGATGGTTTTATATATGTAAGTATATATACACATATGTAAGTATATACATAATATACACTATGTTTCTTACTAAGGAATGATTCAGCATGATTGAAAGCTACTGCTCTTATACCACAATGAACTGAGCCACAAAATGGTTTGTGCAGCCAGCTGAAAAGGTCAGTTCAAAAACAACCACCCTTTCTGCCCTGTTCAAACTCAGTGATAATTCCTTAAGGTCAGACTGCAATAATTGTTTAATATGCTCATACTTGTTACCTGGTCTTTTCAGATTTGTAGCCAGTCAGCAACCTTTGTATAAAAGAAATTCTCCCATTTTTTATAATTACTTGCAAGGCTGGGAATTCTGGTAGTGGTTTCCCAGATATTTATAGATCTGCCATCAATTTAGAAGTTGTCTTCCCATTTTTCAAATCTTTATTCTGTCTACTCAATTTAGAACAACTCTTTTCAGCAGTAATGTGGGGATCCTGTTGCCTCTGTCTGTTCATTCATTCACACTCTATCAGAGCAATGTCAGGATGAAACTGTAGACACAGGTAAGACAGTGAATCTCATACTGTAATTTCCAAAAGTATATGCTTTATTTTAACTATATTATGTAGAAGGAATTTACATTCACTTAATATAGTGAGTAGACAGTTATTCTCTCCTATAAGAGTAAATCTGTAATTATTCTATAACAACTACCTCACATCATTTCTTTCCTAGATAAGCTTTGTTAAGTTTTTGAAATTGAGAAGATAACATTTGAACTAATGAAATTGAAATCGTCAGCAAAAAAAAAGGAAGGAGAAAATTTTAAATACAAACCTGATTTGTTAAGAGCTAAAAGGATTTTGTTTTGTTTGTTTGCTTTTACAAAACTACTAGAAATAATAAGGATGCAAGAAAAAGACTGTATATGAAAAGTAGGATATGAGCTTTCAGTGAAAGAAGGTATAAATAATGGAGATGAGGGAAAAAAAATTTTGATATGGGAAAAAAAATTTGTCCTAAAATAAAATGATTGCTCCAGAATAAGAAAAGAAAAAAAGATAGGACAAAAGCTAAATGGATATAGAAAGTTGTAGAAGGTTTGTGGAAAAAGAGTCCTGGGAAGGGAATTTTATGTATGATCAAGCTGAATAAGATTGAATAAATTGGTTATAAGGGTTTTTTAATTAAGCTTTAATATCAATAGTGTACTTAGATAAAACTGGAACTTAATTTTCTTTCATCTTCTAAAAGAACAAAGTTTCATTGGACTATTATTGATCTGCTCCTGATATAAGAAAATCTTATGAAAGATTTTTCCCTACCTTTATAAGTAATCTGCTTAAAAGCAAAGATTTTATGTTTTACCAACTGTGCTTCACACTGTTTACACAGGTCTTTGATTACTTAAGGAAACTAGTCATCTTGATAATAAAAGAGCTAAGTTTTGTTCTATATTTCTGTGAAGCAACCTTCTATGTTTTCCTGTGAAGTCTTTAATTGTTGCTTTGGTCACCTAGATAACTAAGGATAGTTTCACAATGACCTATGATCCAACTTGACCAGGTGTTTTGAAACCTTTCGGTATTTGACAAATACCTCCCCCCCAAAAAAATCAAGTTCTAAATGAAGTCTTTTTGACCTCAAACTAACTTTGGGATGTTCCAGAGGGCCTCTGGAACATCCCAAAAGATGTGTTCTCTCTCCTTATAAAAGGAGAGATGTTACACTAATTAGGCTTGATTGATTTGTTAAGTTATGTGGGAAACATTGTCAAATAAGTGATGCTAAACCTTTATTAGATTATATTTGTGTGGACATGTTATTAATATATGTATTCCAGAATTGTATGAAATTCCTAGAAATCTCTGTCCCATTATCACTTGTAATTCTAGTTATTATCTTAAAGTGTTATGTGCCACAGAAATAACCAAATTTCTTCATAAATTGCAATTCTCATCAGATCTTTAACTGTGGCTATTTTTAAGTTATTGTTCCTTACAGTTATTGTTTTACTCTGGTGCTTTTACAAAAGTGTCTTTGCACAAGTGCTTCATCTACAGAGAAATTCATGGAAAGGGCTCTGACAGGTATTCTGGAATAGAGGTTTCTGATAACTTTTCTGATCATACCACTGAACTAGGTAAAAATTTTTGGAACTCTCATGGAGAAACTGATGGCTTCATAAAACTTCCAACAAAAGATCGAAATCAATAAGAATTAGTTACATGGGACTAAATAAACTGAGGAAGATGGTTATAATTCTTTGTATGACTTTTTATTTGAAACTGCTGATTTTTTTAATGTTTTGATTTATCAGATTTAAGAAAGCTTTTTCTCTTAAGCTATCTATGACTTTCAGCAATTTGATAAAATGTACCTTTGTAAACAAAATAAAGCATTTACTTTTTCTCTCTGCCTGATCCCTTCAAAATTCAGAAACTGTCAATGAGTATTTTTCTTTTAATGTCAATATAGTTGTTTGCATGAGTTTAATAAGAATCTGTTCTCCTTGAAACAATTGGAAATATTGGCTATATTATCAAGGCTTTGACTGGGATGTCATATTTGAGAAAGATATACATACACTCAGATACGACCAATTTTAAGAAACTGCCTGGAAAAATCATTCTAGTACCTTGCTTACAAGATTCCAGGAAAGTATTCTTTAAAAGAGCTATGTGGTCACTCACTATTCTTGCTGCATTTGGGTAAATAATCAGGCCAAAATTAATTCAAACAAATTAGTTTTACTATGATTATCTTTGACAAAAGGAGGAATAATTATGGAGAGAAAAATTGTTTGCACACTTGTAAATATTAGATTCTTGTCCTGTTTATTGTCTTTAAGGTTTTGTTATACACCTGTACTCTGAACTAGACCCTGTAAGCTGAACTAGACCCTAAACTTTTCAGTTTCCACAAGTATCTGACTACAGATTCCCAAACTAAACAGTTCCCATTTTCTCACACCTTTCTGTTTTGGAATCAATAAGAAAAAATGCTTCCCTATATCTCCTTGGAAGGGACTATACAAGGTCCTCCTCACTACCCAAATGGCACCCAAACATCAGACACTCAAGCCTTAGGTACACAGCATATAGCTAAAGAAGGCTCCATCTGATACCCAGTCCTATGTGCACTGGGGACCTTCAAATCAAATTTACCAGGAATCGAAGCACATGACGGCTGAATGAGATAGCTTTCTCAAGATGACCTTACCAGGCCTGTTTATCTTTTCCCATGGTTACTTCCTACCCTAGTCTCTCTCCCTCCTTCTCTCACACAGACAATGCTCTCATTTGCATTTCTCAATCCGTTACAAAAGGAGGATACTTATCTAATTGTTGGGTTTGCCACCAGAAACTCCCATCCATTAACAAGAGTGGTGACCCTTCAGTCCACCCTGTAATACATTTTTTCACTGGTCTCAAGTGCTTCCTAATTTCACCCGGCATCCCCTTGATATCAGCTACAAAGTAAAGCTTTTGAAACCTCCCATCGATCCACCCCATTAAGCCTCCACAGCCCCTTAAATGGGAACTACCCAGGGAATATATGACTCTGAGTTTGCCTCCACAGGGAGAGCCTTTCTCCTTTGGGTCAGAATAAGTGCCAATGAACATATGGCCAGAAATCTCTTTTTGACACTAGGAGAGCTGGACAATTTCAGAGCCAAAGCAGTAGCAGCCCAACAGCAATCACTTAATTCATTGGCTAAAGTAGTTTTGAACAATTGTGTAGCCCTTGATTACCTACTTGCTGAACAAGGAGGCATTTATACAATAGCAAATACCATAAGTTGCACATGAATAAATACCTCTGGAGAGGTAAAAATTTAATTACGCATGATAAAGAAACAAGCACAATACAAATTGGCCTAGTCATGCTAATTTTAACTCTGCTTTGCATAATTATTTTTCAGTTCTGTACCTGTTGCCTGTCTATCCTTTGTAGAAATGACATACTCATTAGATTGATGCTAGCTTCACACTTTGAGATGATCTCCAATGTTCATGACCTTGAAAGGATATAGACTTTAAATGGGAAACAGCTGAAAGTTCTCCCTCTTGTCCCTCCTTGTTACTAAAATGGTTTCAAATCACAATGCACTTTCCCTCAGATGGGAGACATGACAACCAAGAAAGGTCATTCCTGGCACCAAAGGATAATACCCACTAAATATGTACAACCTGACTCTTGACAAGCAATGCTTTCCAGGAAAATGCTTGATAAAAAAGGGAAAATGTGAAAATAAATAAAGGAAAACCTCATTTAAAATGGAGTCAGGAAACCCCTGAAGGGAGAGCTCTCATGCACATACCATTCATTGCAGGCTGCATAACCGGCAGGAAGAAGGAAGATAAGAAGAGTTAACACTTATCCTTCTGAAACTACTCCAAAAAATTGCAGAGGAAGGAACACTTCTGAATATATTCTATGAGGCCACCATCACCCTGATGCCAAAACCAGACACAGATATCTCAAAAAAAAATTACAGGCCAATATCACTGATGAACATAGATGCGCAAATCCTCAACAAAATACTGGCAAACTGAATGCAACAAGACATTAAAAGGATCATACACTACGATCAAGTGGGATTTATCCCAGGGATGCAAGGATTTTTCAATATCCACAAATCAATCAGTGTGATATACCACATTAACAAACTGAAGAATAAAAACTATATGATGATCTCAATAGAGGCAGAAAAAGCTTTTGATAAAAATTCAACATCCATTTATGATAAAAAAATCTTCAGAGAGTGGGCATAGAGGAAAAATATCCCAACATAATAAAGATCATATATGACAAACCCACAGCTAACATCATACTCAATGGTGAAAAGCTGAAAACATTTCCTCTAAGATCAGGAACAAGACAAAGTTGCTCAGTCTCACCACTTTTATTCAACATAGTTTTGGAAGACCTAATCACAGCAATCAGAGGAAAAGAAGAAATAAAAGGAATCTGAATTGGAAAAGAAGTAAAACTGTCACTGTTTGCAGATGCCATGATGCTGTACATAGAAAATTCTAAAGATGTCACCAGAAAACTATTAGAGCTCATCAAGGAATTCAGTAAAGTTTCTGGATACAAAATTAATATACAGATATCTGTTGCATTTCTACACAATAACAACAAAATATCAGAAAGAGAAATTAAGGAAACAATCCCGTTTACCATAACATCAAAAAGAATAAAATATCTAAGAATAAACCTACCTAGGGAGGCAAAAGATCTGTACTCTGAAAACTAAAAGACAATGATGAAAGAAATTGAAGATGACACAAACAGATGGAAAGATATGTCATGTTCTTGGACTGGAAGAGTCAATATTTTTAAAATGACCAAAGTACCCAAGGCAACCTACAGTGCAATCTACAAGGCAATCTACAATGCAATCCCTATTGAATTACCAGTGGTATTTTTCACAGAGCTAAAACAAAATTTTGAGAATTTATATGGAAACACAAAAGACCCCGAATAGTCAAAAACATCTTGAGAAAGAAGAACGAAGTTGGAAGAATCAGGCTCCCTGACTTCCAATTATACTACAAAGCTACAGTCATCAAAACAGTGTGGTACTGGCACAAAAACAGACATATAGATCAATGGAACAGGAGAGAAAGCCCAGAAATAAACCCATGCACTTACCGTCAATTAATCTATGACAGAGGAGGCAAGAAGATACAATGGAGAAAAGACAGTCTCTTCAATAAGTGGTGCTGGGAAAACTGGACAGCTACATGTAAGACAATGAAATTAGAACCTTCTCTAATACCATATACAAAAATAAACTCAAAGTGGATTAAAGACCTAATGTAAGACTGGATACTATAAAAAGTCCTAGAGGAAAACATAGGCTGAACACTTTTTGAATAAATTGCCGCTATGTTTTTTTGGATCCATCTCCTAAAGTAATGGAAATAAAAACAAAAATAAACAAATGAAACCTAATTAACTTAAAAGATTTTGCACAGAAATGAAATCCATAAACAAAACAAAGACAACCTACAGACTGGGAGAAAATATTTACAAACAATGCTACCAACAAAGGATAAATTTCCAAAATATACAAACAGCTCATAAAGCTTAATATCAAAAAAAAGAACCCAATCAAAAAATGGGCAGAAGAACTAAATAGACATTTCTCTAAAGAAGGCATACAGGTGGCCAATAGGCACATGAAAAGATGCTCAACATGGCTAATTATTAGAGAAATGCTAATCAAAGCTACAGTGATGTATCACCTCACACCAGTCAGAATGGCCATCATCAAAAAGTCTATAAATAACAAATGCTAGAGAGGGTGTGGAGAAAAGGGAACCCTCCTACTCTGTTGGGAATGTAAATTGGTGCAGCTACAATGGAGAACAGCATGGATGTTCCTTAAAAAACTAAAAATAGAGTAACTGTATGATCCTGCAATCCCAGTTCTGGGCATATATGCAGAGAAAACTCTAATTCGAAAAGATACATGTACCGCTATGTTCATAGCAGCACTATTTACAATAGCACTATTTACAATAGACATGGAAGCAATCTAAGTGTACATCAACAGATGAATGGCTAAAGAAGATGTGGTATACATACACAATGGACTATTTCTCAGCCATAAAAAAGAATGAAATAATGCCATGTGCAGCAACATGGATGGACATAGAGATTATCATATTAAGTGAAGTAAGTCAGACAGAGAAAGACAAATATCATATGATATCACGTACATGAAATCTTAAAAAAATGATGTAAGTGAACTTATTCACAAAACAGATATAGACTCACAGACATAGAAAACAAACTTATGGTTACCAGAGGGGATAGTGGGAGCAGGGGGTTGGATAAATTAGGAGGTTGGGATTAGTATATACAAACTACTATATATAAAATAGATAAACAACAAGGACCTACTCTATAGCATAGGGAACTATACTCAATATCTTGTAGTAACCTATAATGGAAAAGAATCTGAAAAAGAGTGTATATATATATATATATATATATATATATATATATATATATATAAAACACTGAATTACTTTGCTGTACACCTGAAGCTAACACAACATTGTAAATTAACTATACTTCAATTTAAAAAATGGTTTAAAAAAGTAAAAAAAAAAAAAGGTTATTGATTGATAAGAAATGGAATCCTGAAAATTAGATTGGGCATAAGGCAGATTCTAATGAAACTGGGGACAATTAATCGCTAACTTCCTTCTCTACCTTTAGAAGAGGCTCTTTTACCCCTGCCTGAGGAGTTTAGTCTCCTTTTCAAGACTTTAATGGCCTCTCTTGAGGTATCTGGCTTACATACGATTGCTGATCTTCCTTAGAATATATTTCCACCTCCTCTCTGTTCTTCTTGACCTATAACTAGAGTGTAGACCAAACATGTTCCAGAAGGTGAAGTACAAAGTATAACCCATGAGGGGATGTGATACCTATGAAAATTCTCTCTTTCAATGTTGTGAGATATAAAGTACCTAAGTACCCATGTGGCACATAACGTTCTTCTAAAGAAAATTACATTCTTCTTTATAATTTATCAAGGAAATCAAACTGTATTAGATATTCTCACTCATTTGCAAACTATTTATTTGTGTATATAGGGGGAAGATTATATTTTTCTTGAGCTTGACCTCTGAAATATTATGTCTGTAGCTGGAAATTTCTGTTGGTTAGCAAGAACTATACCAATACAACCACAAATGTGTTTTCATTCTCTGTCTTTAAATTTATTCTGAGCACTGTTAACAGTGCAATTAGCATTAACCAATTAACCATCAACAGCAACCAATAATGTGTCAAAAGCTAAAAACTTTGAGATGGGCATGGGAGATCTGGATATGATCTTGATGTGAGCACAAGCTATAGATATATATCTATATATTATAAAAAATGACAAAATCATGCAATCCTTCTAGAATATCCTTGAATATTCTAGATAACTTCTCTACCTCTGTTGCCAGTGGTACTGGATTAAAGGAAGGCATCAAGGGCTGAAAAGTCCCTTCTACAAAAACAACAGCATCATTGGTAAGTTGATGAGAATGAACCTTAAAAAAATACCATAATTTGGAGTGACAAGGCCTAACAGAGTACAACTTTGCCAACAATTTCTTAGTGGTGAATTAACAACATATTAAAGTAGTAAGCTATTCATGGTTTCCTGTGGGTAAGCATGAAATCTATGTATAACTGAGGATTGTTCCCAAGAAATAGGACAATGGCCCAAGAAGGAGTCTAGAAACCCTTGCAGCTTGTGACTACACTGAATGTTATAAAAAAATAAAATCAGTTCACTGAAAAGTACCCCAGGTAAAGCTTATCTCTCTTCTGTAGGTTTTCTACATGCAATTCATTCTGTACCTACAAGAACCTTTCAGGCTCTTGACTGACTGAACTGTTAATGTTAATAATATGACCACCCCCCCTCTTTATAATCTGAGAGAAGGATTCCAGTAGCAATATGATTGACAATTAGGGTTACATCAAACCACAATGGTCCAAACTTAATTTATTTTCTAATATAAGAGTTGTTAACTTTGAATATAACGTGTGGGACATCAAAAGTTCTTCCCAATCCAGTTCCTTTTCATAGATTATTCTGAATGAAAAGTCATGCATTAACCTCTTTCCTACACTTTTTATGGTCTCGGTTCCAAATTTCCTGTGAACAGATGTTTGAAAAATAATACATATGCATACCCACACACCTTACTCTTCTACATAGCATATACTAACACACGGAAAGTTTGGCTCCCAGCCTGAAATATTTTCATGCATACTACTTTACAATTTCAATTATGAATTGTGCTTCAAGTGATAATTTACTTTTTGAATTATCAGTCACAATATGAGGCAAAATTAGGACATCCCACTACAAACATGACTTTTGATGACTTACATAAAAGAGTTTTTAGGAGGATCTGGACCCTTGTCACTCAGAGCATCCTTCATGCTGCAAGATGTATACAGTTGTATTGAAAACTACTCATCCAAAATCCAATTTTAGAATTCTATTCTTAAGCAGATAGCCTTGATTTCAAATGCTAATTCCAAAACTATGTCTTCCTCAAAGTTATCACAGTATTGTATAATAAAAGTAAATCATAAAAAGTCTGATTAACTTTCCTTCGTGGTTGACAAAATATGTTTTACAACTTTGGAACTCTTTCTTAAGTGAAGAAAAGTCTCCCTTGAAAAGTCTCCCTTGCCTGTTTAACTTTGACCAATGTAATTTTTACTTTGACAAATTCAAGAATATTTTCCTGAAATCAAATGAGATAAGTTACACATGAAAAGAACAATAGTCCTCCAGGGAAAGTTGACCCAGATGGTACACGTTTTAGTATAATCTTGGATTTTAAAGACAAAGGAATAATTCTTTGGGCAGCCAAATATGAGATCAAGTTATTTCATTGAGAAAATAAAATCAGGCTTATGTATTGCATTGAGGTAGATTTCAGTATTGGTCCAAGAATATCTAATTTGCAATTTCTAAAAACAAAATACTGATATATATTTCCCCAACACTTCAATTTGGGTAAGCCACATGTCTTACTTTTGCCAAAGGAATGTGTCTGGTATGATGTGACTAAAGGCTTCAAAAGTGTTCCTATGATTATGTTACCAACAAAGCCCATTAATAATTCCTAGGAAACAAAAATAGAATCTGGGTAATAAAAGTCTAACCTTTTTTTCCCCTTTCCTTTGCGCTTAGTCTAGTTTCACTTGCTCATAGAGTGCAGCATGCAGAGGCCTTGCACCTGGCTCTCCAGACCAGCGTTCCTAGTGCAAAATGGTTGCACCTGACACTTCAGCTTGGCCAGCCATTTGCAGAGATACTGTGCCTGGGACTTGCACCTGGAGGTCCCTGAGCAACAAAGTTGTAACTGACCTGCAAGAACTCTGTCCCCCTCCTCCCAGAGAAGAACCCTATAAAGCAGCCCTGTTGACTGCCTTTCAGGGAGAGCTGTGGGGAGAGCGAGTGCCCTAGAACATTAGCGTGAGCTCGCACCTCTCCATCCTTTGATTAAAGGATAAAGCTTTCCTTTGCTTCTGAACAAAACTCAGTCTTGTTCTATTGGCTTGAAAGACACCAGGCAGGAGGACCCTTGTGGTGGCCCAACTCCAAAGGGTTGGTAACAAATTTTGGCACCCTGGGTGGGATGAACCATGGCCTTTTTGCCTGCACCTATCCACTAGGCTCCGGGCTCACCTGGGCTCCAGTGGTAGGATGGCAGAGGCTTTGGGAGGTTTTCGGGTAAGGATGATTGACTGATCTTTGAGTATACTCTGAAGGGGTAGAATGGTGGGAGCCTTTGGCCAAATTCAGAGCAACTCTGGCCAGCAACCCAAAACCCAGGTGTGGTGCTCACACATTCCCAGAGGAATCTGGGCCGTGCCCCCTTAAGGCATTGTTGGGGATCAGAGTCTGAAACTCACATGTGTCTGCCTACTGCCTCTGGCTGGCCTTCTCATGGTACTGGGCACCTGGGGATGGTGAGAACCTGTGGACAAGAAGAAGCCATGGTATTCTTGCCTGCTGTCTTGCCAGTAGTGCTGTCCTCTTGATCCCTGTACAAGGCAGTAGTGGCCACACTAGGGCTTTTCGCCCTTCTTGCCAACCTCCACATGTCAACAGTAGCATCTCCATAGTCATTTTTAGTTTGGTATAGTCCCATTTACTACCTCTGATTTGTATTACTGGAAAAGTCATAGTAAGGGTTAGAGGGAAGAGCCAGAGGGGTTCCTGAATCTGATTAGGATAATCTTTCAGACCCATGACCCTACCTGGGTTGACAGAGACTCAATGCACTCCTAAAGTGGGGAAGAAAAGGCCATATTCTTTTCAAAAGTCCAAGAGGAAGCAGACAAAGGGAAGAGAAATGATGCAAGTTATGCTATTTTCAGACCAGAGAGTCAAGCAGTCCCAGATCACTAACCCAGTTGGGACCACCAAGACAATGGAGAAATGAGTGGAAGACAAAGGTTGACTCATTATAAAAATACAATCCTAAAGGGAATCCAGGCAGCAGGAAAGAAACCTACCAATTGGAATAAGATAAAGGAAATCAATCGTGAGCCAATGGAAAACCCAAATCTATACTACCACTGATCCTGAGTCAGTGGAAGGGAATGCAATCCTGAGGGTGCATTTCATTTCCCAAAGTGCCCCCAATATTAGGCATAAACTTCAGAAGCTGGAAATAGAACCAGATACCCCTATCTCTCGCCTGGTCAAGGCTGCTTACTGGGTGTTTAATAATCTAAATATAGAGGAGGAAAAGTCAGAGAATTAAAGGCCCAGAGGCAAGCCCAGCTCTGGTTGTTGCCCTCCAGTGTCAATTGGTCAGCACAGGAAACTGGACTAACCACCCATGGAGACTCTCGACTCTGGTGAGTGATGCCTGGTCTCCACTGAGGGACAGCAAGCATGGAAACTAGGACCCAATCGGTGCACTATATGTAAACAAGAGGGACAATGGAAGAGAGAATGCCCTTTCTGTCCCTGAAATGGGGTAGAAATGGCCACTACCCTGGAAGGCAGATGGTCCAAATAGATGAAGAATGATGGGGCAAGAGGGCTCCTAAGCTGGCACTCCAATTGACTCCGGCTGACACTGGACATAATGGAAAAGCCTGTCAAATTTCTAGTCAACACCAGTGCCACATACTTGGTTCTGAACATCAGATCAGGCAAACTCAGTCACAAGAGTTGTAAAATAATGGGGGTATCAGGGAAGTCCCAAGTACAGGCATTCATAGAGCCATTGGAATGTAAATTGGATAAACACATGCTCGTCCATCCCTTCCTGAAACTCCCCGAATGCCCTATACCCCTGCTAGGAAGATGCATCTTATATAAACTGGGGGCTACTATCCACCTAATGGGAGACAAACTGGAGATTGGTCTCCTCTCAGACAAAGGGCACAAGATGGCAATGTTAATGGCTGAGGCCAAACCTCCCTAGAGAGCAAGTTGACCTCCCTGGAGTAAATCCCAAAGTCTGGGCACAGGGATGGGTGGGACAAGCTGTAGGAGTCAATCCTGTGATCATCCATCTAAAACCCAGACTTACATGGCCCCCAAAAACCCAGTACCCTTTCTCTGTTGGGAGGCCTCATTGGGCACTGACCCTGTTATACAGAGCCTAATTGACCAAGGCCTTATTAGAGCATGCCAGTCAGCCTATAATACTCCCATTCTTTCCATAAAGAAACCCAATGAAGCAGTCCAATGAAGCCACTAAGGATATACATCCACTAGTCCCTAATCCCTACACACTGTGGGCCACTTTACCATCCACGAGGATCTGGTATTCTGTATTAAATATAAAATACATCTTCTTCTTACAGACTTAACTGTAAAACATGACACCATTAAACTCCTAGAAGAACATAGGGACACCATAAAACTCCTAGAAGAGAACATAGGCAAAACATTCTCTGACATAAATCATACCAATGCTTTCTTAGGTCAGTCTCCCAAGGCAATAGAAATAAAAGCAAAAATAAACAAATGGGACCTAATCGAACTTATAAGCTTTTGCACAGCAAAGGAATCCATAAACAAAATGAAAAAACAACCTATGGACTGGGATAATTGATTTGCAAATGATGCGACCAACAAGGGCTTAATTTCCAAAATATACAAACAGCTCATACAACTCAATAACAAAAAAATAAACAACCCAATCAAAAAATGGGCAGAAAACCTAAATAGACATTTCTCTAAAGAAGACATACAGATGGCCAGTAGGCGCATGAAACAATGCTCAATATCACTAATCATTAGAGAAATGCAAGTCAAAACTATAATGACATATCAACTCACTCCAGTCAGAATGGCCATCATCAAAAGTCTACAAATAACAAATGCTGGAGGGGGTGTGGAGAAAAGGGAACCTTCTTCCTACACTGTTGGTGTGAATGTAAATTGGTGCAGTCACTATTGAAAATAGTATGGAGGTTCCTCAAAAAACTAAAAATAGAGTTGCCATATGATCCAGCAATATCAGTTCTGGGCATATATCCAGACAAAACCATAATTCAAAAAGATACATATATACCCCTAT
This sequence comes from Phocoena phocoena, assembly GCF_963924675.1. Classification (NCBI taxonomy): domain Eukaryota; kingdom Metazoa; phylum Chordata; class Mammalia; order Artiodactyla; family Phocoenidae; genus Phocoena; species Phocoena phocoena. The sequence continues at coordinate 66,902,643 of NC_089225.1, forward strand.
GTTCATAGCAGCACTATTTACAATAGCCAAGACATGGAAACAACTTAAATGTCCATCGACAGATGAATGGATAAAAAAGATGTGGTATACGTATATACAATGGAATATTACTCAGCCATAAAAAAGAATGAAATAATGCCATTTGCAGCAACATGAATGGACCTAGAGATGATCATACTAAGTGAAGTAAGTCAGAAAGAGAAAGACAAATACCATATGATATCACTTATATGTGGAATCTAAAATATGACACAAATGGACATATCCACAAAACAGGAACAAACTCATAGACATAGAGAACAGACTTGTGATTACCAAGGGGGAGAGGGGTGGGGGAGGGAAGGATTGGGAGTTTGGGATTAGCAGACGCAAACTATTATATATAGGATGGATAAACAACAAGGTCCTACTGTATAGCACAGGAAACTATATCCAATATCCTGTGATAAACTATAATGGAAAAGAATATGAAAAAGAATATACATATGTATAACTGAATCACTTTGCTGTACATCAGAAGCTCACACATTGTAAATCAAATATACTTCAATAAAATTTAAAAAATAAAAATAAAAGATGCCTTCTTCTGTATTTCATTAGCCCTAGAGTCAAAAGAGATTTTTGCTTTTGAGTGGCAGAACCCTGCACGCAATAAAAACAACAATACTGCTGGACAGTCCTGCCCCAAGGTTTCAACAATTCCCCTACCATCTTTGGGGAAACTTTAGCTAAAGACCTAAAAGAGGTACATCTGGAAGAGGGAACCCTCCATCAGTATGTAGATGGCATCCTGATCGTCAGCCTTACTAAGGAGGTCCTTGACAAAAATGCTATAACTGCTCTGAACCACCTAACCCATAAAGGATCTAAGTTGTCCAAGAAAAAGGCTCAAATATCACAGACTTGGGTGACCTACCTAGGCTTCATTATCACAGAAGGTCAGAGAAGCCTACCCCAGAAAAGAGAAGAAGCCAGTTGCAGCCTCACCCCTCCTAAAACTAGAAGACAGCTTAGAGGTTTCTTGGGGATGGCCAGGTTTTGCCATATCTGGATCCCTAACTATGGTATAATAGTTAGGCCTCTATATGAAAAGTTGAAAAGGAAGGATGATGATCCTTTTGAATGGAACTCAGAAGCAAAGGGGCCTTTCAAGAATTAAAAAAGCAATTATTTCAGGCCCCTGCCCTGGCCCTCCCAGATTTAGCTAAACCCTTTGACCTATACTTTCGTGAGAGAAGGGGAATCGCCCATGGAATATTAGCTCAAAAACTGGGACTTCTTAACTTGGGTGGTGTTTATTTTTCTAAACAGTTAGCTTGAACCACTAAGGGATGGCCTCCTTGCCTATGAGAAGTAGCTGTTACTACAACCCTCCTAAAGGAGGCTGAAAAGTTAATGTTTGGTCAGCCAGTCACTATATGGACTCCCCACCAGGTTCGAGTAAGTTCTAAGGGAGCAGAAAGCCATCCCCTGGAAGGTCTATTCAAGTTCAGACTATGCTTATAGACAGCCCAGTGGCTACAATAAAAATATGTCACATGATAAATCCTGCCACCCTGCTACCCATGGAAACAGAGCCCCTGGAGCTCTGACTGTATAGAAACCACAGACATGATCTATTCCAGTTGCCCAAACTAGGAAGTGAGCCTCTCCTGAATGCCGAAGAACAATGGTTCACAGATGGGAGCAGTTTTATGAGAGAGGAAATAAGGTTGGTGGGATACATAGTGACCTCCCAGACCAAGTCACAGAGGCAAAAGCCTAACCCAAGGGACTTCTGCCCAAAAGGCAGAGCTGATAGCCCTCATCTATGAGAGGTCTCATCTCTCGACCAAGAAAATCTTAAATGTTTACACAGGTTCTCAGTATGCCTATGCCACCTTACACATATACTGGGTTATTTGGAAGAAAAGAGGTATGCTTACTGCAGAGAATAAATGGGTATAACATGGCTTAAGCTTAAGTTTAAGTTCTTAGACGCAGCACAGCAAAAAAAGGTGGCAGTGATTCATTGTAGGAGTCTCAAAAGGGGGATGCAGAGTTATTAAAGGGAAAAAACAAGGCAGAAGCAACTGCCAAAAAAGTGGCCCTAGAACCAGTCAGTAACTTGTCAACTACCCTCATACCTCGAAGGCCTGATCCATTCAATTATTCCCTAATCTACACAAAGGAAGAATCAGACAAAGCCCCCAAAGGCCATGGATGGCTAGTTAAGAACATGGGCCATGATTCTTTCCCCAAAGTGAAGCTTGTCAAACCATGAGGGAAGCTCATCAAGGAACTCAGTATAGGAGGCAAGCCCTTGCCCTTAACAACTCGTTAGCTGAGGTCATGGTAACTCCTGTCAAGAAAAGTATAATTAGTTGCATCAGTTGAGACATGCTTCATCTGCATAATGACCAACTCCAACACCAGACCCCCACCCCCGCCCCCTCAGAAGCTCTTAGATAAGGCCCATTCAAACCAGAGGGACATATCCTGGAGAAGGCTGGCAGACAAATTTCACCATCATGCTGAGAGTACTAGTCAATTTCAGGTACCTCTTGGTGCTAGTAGACACATTTTCTGGGTGGATAGAAGCATTCCCTGCTAGAACTGAAATGGCAGCTGAAGTGGCTAAGGCATTACTAAAAGAAATAATCTCCAGGTTTGAGTTCCTAGACTCCCTACAAAATGATAATGGTCCAGCTTTCTGTCTCAAGTGACGAAAGAGATAATGAGTGTCCTGGGAATAAAATGGAACTTTCACTCAGCCTGAAGACCCCAATCATCAGGGAACGTAGAGCGATGCAATGAGATCTTCAAATGGGCCTTAGCCAAGCTATGTTAGGATCTTCAAGAAAATTGGATTAAGTTGCTTCCAATTGCCCTAATCTGCATGCAGTTAGCCCCAAGAGATAAGTTAAATCTAAGTGAATTTGAACTCATGTATGGTAGACCCATTCCCCAAGCCTAAGGGACACCTTAACCCTCTTGAGCCCCCTATACCTCAAGTTTGCCTACCAGGTAGGTGAAACCATGAAAGCTCTCATAGAATATGGTAACTTAGTGCTGCCTCCACCCACTGACCTGGCCCAACACCCCTTCTGGCCAGGAGACTGGGTGCACCATAAAACCTAGAAAACCGGCAGCCCATAATCAGCTCACTCCTAAGTGGAACAGACCACACTTAGCGATCCTAACCACGCATTCTGCCCTGAAGTTGCAGGGGATTATTCCACGGGCACATCACACTCAAATGAAGGGGGCCCCTGAGCCCCAAACTCCAGAGTAACAACCTGGGGCAATGGACTCCCTTGACTACTCATGTGAACCTCTCTTTGGCCTGAAGCTTCTTTTCCAAAAAACAACAAAAGTGTCACCAAAGATATTCAGTCCTTGGCAGTGAGCCTCAACATCAGGGCATACTTTTGCCTACAGGCAAAAGATCTAGATACCCTCATTTTTAGGAAAAAATTGACATATGACCATTATTCTCTTGCTAGTATTTGGGCCATGTGTTTTAAATTGTCTGGTGTCCTTTGTCTCCAGAAGGTTAGACAAATGGTAGTCCTTCGGGGTAAGAACAGTTAGGGCTGAGGCCTGGTGACAATCAAACATATCTAAAAGTAGCTGGAGGGAAGTTCTGCTTCTCTACCCGAGGTTATGAGGACGCCCCAGATCAGCAAGAAGCAGATACAGAAGACAGATTTCGCTCCCTCAGAGCTCCTCAAGAATGAGGAGCAGGACAAAAGACACAGGAGAGACTTTTCACCAACAAAGCCCATTAAAAATTCCTGGGAAATAAAAATAGAATCTGGGTAATAAAATCTAACCTTTTTTTTTTCCTTTTCCTTTGTGTTTCATCCAGTTTTACTTGCTCATAGGGGGCCACATGCAGAGGCCTCACACCTGGCACTTCAGACAGGGTTCCTAGTGTGAAACGACTATGCTGACACGTCAGCTCAGGCTGGGACCTTGTACAAAAGTGCTGAGCACAGCACAGCAATTCAAGATGGCGGTGGCAGGCCACGTCAGAGATGCTGTGCTGGCACTGCCAGGTGGAATGTGAGCAGTGCAGCTGTGCCCATCAGGAGAGAACTCCACTCCCTCCTCTCCCCTCTGACAAGAACCCTGTAAAGCAGCCTGCTCACAGCCTTTCGGGGAGAGTGTGTCCTCTAGAGCTCAGGCTTGCACCTCTCCATTCTTTGATCAAAGAATAAAGCTTTCCTTCTGAACCAAACTCTTTCTCATTCTATCAGTTCTGAAGACACCAAGCAGGAGGACACTTTTTGGGGCCTGACTCGAAAGGGTTGGTAACAATCGCACTTATTTGCTCTTGCACTTATACCATCACCATGAGAAGAACATGGCTGGGCTAGCAGCCTGATCTCCCCCGGTATGGATGGATCCTCCTTGGAATAAAGACATGTGGAATGAGACATGTGGATGAAAGAGACATCCAGGATCACCCTAGATCAGGTGACCTAAGCCAGCTGTGGGTATGAAAATTATCTTAACCAAAATCATCAGAGCTGTCCAGCTGAGTTCAGACTAGATCAGTAGACTCTCCACGTACCAGCAGAGGCATGAAAAATGACTATTTAATCTTGTATGCCACTGAGATTTTCAGGTGATTTGTTATAAAGCAAAAGCTAATGAATTCAGCAACATTTAATGACCAAAATTAGTGGAGTGACATCTACAACATTCTCATGGGAGTAAAGAAATTAATATCCAAGCTATTTGTCTTTTACATAAAATCACTACAAACTACTTGAACATGCAATATCAAAGAGAATATTGTTAATATGAGACTTCTAAGAAAAGACAAAAGGAGTATTTCTTGTCATTCAAGTAAAACTTTGGAAATTTTCGCAAAATAAATGCCACAGGTTATTTAATATATTTAATTAAAGATCCTAGGTTCTTTATTAGTTTTTTAAGGAACCTCCATACTGTTTTCCATAGTAGTTGTATCAATTTATATTCCCACCAACAGTGCAGGAGGGTTCCTTTTTTACCACACCCTTTCCAGCATTTATTGTTTCTAGACTTTTTGATAATAGCTATTCTGATGGTGTGAGGTGATACTTCATTGTAGTTTTGATTTACATTTCTCTAATAATTAGTGATGTTGAGCATCTTTTCATGTGCCTTTTGTCCATCTGTATGTATTCCTTGGTGAAATGTTTATTTAGGTCTTCCTCCCACTTTTTAACTGGATTGTTTGTTTTTTTGATACTGAGTACCATGAACTGTTTGTATATTTTGGAGATTAATCCTTTATCTGTTGTTTCATTTGCAAATATTTTCTCCCATTCTGAGGGTTGTCTTTTTATCTTGTTTATGGCTTCCTTTGCTGTGCAAAAGCTTTTAAGTTCAAGTCCCATTCCAAATGTAAAATAGTTGGCTGGTGGGAAGCAGCAGCATAGCACAGGGAGATCTCCTCAGTGCTTTGCAATGACCTAGAGTGGTGGGATAGGGAGGGTGGGAGGGAGGTTCAAGAGGGAGGGGATATGGGGACATGTGTATGCATATGGCTGATTTGCTTTGTTGTGCAACAGAAACTAACACAGTATTGTGAAGCAATTATACTCCAATAAAGATCTATTAAAAAAAAAAGATCCTAGGTTCTAAAACCAAAATGGGATAGGAGAAAGAATGAAATGCATACATTACACACACTGACAATGTGGAAATGATACATCTAAAAGAAAGAGGGAGAAAAATAAGAAAAATATATAGGAAAAAAAAATAAAAATGCTTAATGCATGTCTCATTTATAATAACTGAGAGTCAAAGCTGACAAAACAAGTAGTAGAAATCTAAACTTATTCAAGAATACAGAAGTAAATTCTAAGAAAGATAATACTAGCAACAACAATTAGGAGATGAAGCTAATTTTATTTTTCTTGTAGCAAGGATCTGATAGCTACTGTAAATAAAAAGGAAGAAAGTAGCTATATAAAATCCTAAGTCCAAAGTTATGGAAGACATCTCTCTTGCCCTGTCTCACACTTTCTGAGTCTATATTTTACTCTAATTATTGCTATGACAACTAGTTTAATGCCGTTGTAACCAGATAGGGCCTTTCTCTCAGTTTTACAGCTATTTGTTTCTTTCTGTTCCAGCACTGTCTCTGAAATCTACAGTTGTGTTGTGATTTTTTGTTAAACTAACATTTATTCAGTAGAACCCTGAGGTGGTGGATGGTGATCCAAGTTTCAACACAAGGGAAAGTAAAATAGAAAAGTTTATTACTCACAGGTCCTGGAGGAGGTCCATGGCCTCAAAGGACCACACAGAAGGTAAAGGCAGGGTGCAGACAGAGAGCTAGCAGCTATACCTAAGGCACACACCTTTATTAGGATCCCTAGGTGGAGTGATTTGGAGTTTCCTGACTAAGAGTGAATTGGTTAATTCAAGCCCCAAAGAGTGGTAAGTTTTGGTAAGCAGTGGGGGTCTTCTTTTTTTTTTTTTAAGTATCTGTTGGGTGTTTTCAAGAATGTTCAGAAAGGAACATTGACAGTTACTTGTGTTCTAATTCACATTCATGTTTTAAACTTAAACTAGATATTCTTGTAGATCTTTTTATCTCAAATCTATTTTGTGAGTGGGGGTCTTCTTTAAGGGGTGCACAACAGGAAGGAGTCAGATGGCAGGAGAGACTGTTTATCACCAAGTGTGCTGGGGAACTCACATCAGGAATTTACATTTACCTGTGGCTCTGCCAACTGTTATCTAGGAATGTGGGAGGGTTCCACATTCCCATTCAAGGCCCCTGCATGCCTCTTGGCCACACAGAGTGGATGCCAAGGCAACAATATTATAGAGTAGTTTAACTAAACTCTCAACAGGCTGGGACTCCTGAGAAGTCACAGGACGCTCACTCATTGAAAATCTGGAAGTGTTCAGAGGTTAACAGTTAACACACCCGGAAGCAACTGCTTGACCAGTAGGGCTTGAGTGCTACTAGATGTATCTTCAGAACACCCTGGAGGAATTGAGCATCACTGCCCATAGCTGTGTGTATTCTTCCCGTCACTCCTTGTTTCACTCTTCCCAAACCCCCACTCTTGTTCCCTAGGATCAATTTCCAAAACAAACCTGCATGGGAAGACCTTGTCTTATATGCCACTTTCTGATGGGAATCTAGGCTTAAAGAAACCAAAAGATAAGCACTAAAACAAATAGGAAAATTTTGTGATTATATAGGGAAAAATGTGACAGTTGCTGTTCATGTGACTGTGGTTTGTTTCCTACTTTTGTAATTGAAGGAAATGCTAAATTTAAGATCAAGGTCAAGAAAAACTAAAAATATTTTACTCCCATCCAATTTCATGGACTCACTGAATTCCATCTGTGGAACTCTAAGTTAAAAACTCCTGGTATAATAACTATTTGATTTTCGTAACAAACCAACTCATGAGTTGATATAAACTTTAATACTATTAAAGAACTTAACATTGCTCACTCTAAGGCAATTTTTATTATGTAAGTAATTTTTAAAGGACTCTGGTTCATCTTTTTAATAACATTAATCATACATACAAAGTGCAGCTACATATTTTCTTAAGTATATACGACTTTGAAATTTACATAGGACAGGTTTTGCTGTTCATTATTTACAGAGGGAGGAAAAGGTAGCAAATGAATTCAACACTTGTCTAAAATGACTTGTCTAATAAGTGCAGGAAGCTGGGATGGACCCAGGTTAGCAGAATAATTCCTTGCCATAGGTGGGTACAGCATGCTATGGAGTTTTCATATCTGGTATAATATCCTAGATAACCCACTTAACTATATATACTCTTTGAACCTTATTTACAAATTGAAGATGATATAATCCTTTTACAAAATCATGTTGTGTAGATTAAATGAAAAAAATCATTTATCAGAGTGTTTTTATTTATGAAAGATTTCTGAGAGTATAGAGGTGGTCAGTGTTTTAAAGAAAGTATTTTATTCGTGAGATGAGAAACCTTTACATGAAGCAAATGGAGGACTGGAATTTGTATAGACATTGAATGTGAAAAATGTGAATAGCTCATGAAATAGCTAGTCATAGTCAAGTCTAGGCAAAGGAAACTATCTCCACCTTCTCCCCAAAGAACTAAAGTAGCCTAGAGAATGTCCTTACTGGAGAAAGTTAGATAATCCCTGCTCCAAATAAAGAGAGGAATGGGAAAAATGGGCTGACAATGTAGGCTGAGTTCTCCCACATTCACCAGTCAGAAAAGTTGTTCCTTCTCCTCTAAAAAAGATGCCCTGAATGGAATACTCTTCAAGTTAGGAAAATGCAGAATTGGGGAATAAGCACGCCATCTATTAAAAGATGGGAATTTTCAAGTCACTTCACATCTGTAAGAATCAGATCAGCATTACAAACTGAAGTAAAACATACTAATATATATTAAATAGCCGAGTGAAACAGGAAATGAGACACAAGAGAAAGAATTGGTAGAACATTAGTATCATAAACCAAGATCAAAGCAAAACTCAAGTTCATTATTTCAATCCAGTCATGGGTTAAACAGGAAGATAGGGAGGACTTAAAGAAAGAAGTAAACTTGACATACAGAGGACATATGAACTATTAGTGTGATGGTGAACTCCTAAATGATGATAAAATAAATGTCCTGATGGAATAGTAATTTCATTGTAGTCTGAGCAGGGTGGTGATTTTAGCATGCAAGAGAAATTAGAAAACATAGAATCTGGACAATGCAGTTAATGAACTAGGAATTTATACATGAGATTACAAATGTCACAAACCCAACCTCTGATAGTTTACAACACAAGAGCCAGATCAGATAAACAGCAAAGTTGAGTTGATTCAGAGTCAGTGAAGTATAAAGAAAGGCTCCTTTCCAAGAGCCAGACCATATTTTTATGGAGCTAGGGTTTTGTTTAAGAGTTAAATTGGTATCCTTTGTAAGATAGGGCAAGGAGAAGAAAACAAGCATCTTTGACACTAAATAACACATTTATATTTTTAAATCAAAGAACTTCAGGTTTGGAAATGTCTTTAAAGGGCATATTCAATTCTTGCATTATGCAGGACTGACTCCAAGTTAAAAGAAAATCATTGTGAATTGAAGTCTAGAGAAGGCAAGAAATGATTTCTTAAAAATAAAAACCTTTGGCTACATTAAAATAGCTTTTGAGTTATTTTTATACCCTGACTTAGCCAAAGAACTTCCAACATCAATAAATATAAGGGACTCAGGTTGCCATCTAACATTTTTACCAATTGAATATGCGATGATAAATTTCCTTTTGATAAAAAGTTAAGATACTTTCTTAGATATGCTCCATTCTTCATAAGGTATAACTTACTAATCATTTAAATAGAACAACATTCCCATCAATCCATGCCATTTTAAAAAGTGAATTGTCAGCTGCTCTCAGTAAAAGGGACATTTTACTCAAATTTGTGTTTTTATATATAGGCAAAGTAAAATGAAAAAGCCTCAATTATATCTATGCAATCCATTTTCCTTAAAGTGGAGGATTATGAAGGAAATGAATGCCTAGTCATATAATATCTTTTATGTTCTGTATTCAGAACAGTAGAACAAAGACTTAATAACATTATAATGGTTGATTAATTGCAATTATTTGATATTTTCATACAAGCACTATTCAAAAGCAGAGTATAAAGAAAAGCTGGAATTTCTTGGGTTATTATGTTATTCATTGTGATACAATAAATATTGATAATATGTGTTCTTTGTCCCTAGTTCCTGACACAGAGCTTCAAAATCCCTTGGAATTTCCTAAGTGATAGGAGTTCTTTTGTTTTTCATAATGAGCCCCTTTAGATCATACTTGAACTTATGCTAAGAGATGGCTCATGGTGAAACTTAGATAGTTTCAATAGTTTTGAGGGAAAGGTTGGCCATGCCAGAAAAGACCAAGCACTTCATTAGAGGGTTGAAACTTTCACTTTTATTCCTCAAGCTGTAAATAGGGGAGTGGGACTAGAGATTAAGTTTAATCACATGGTCAATGATTTCATCAATCATTTCTAATTAATGAAACCCAAATAAAATCTCTGAATACTGAAGGTCAGTAGGTTCTGGGTTGCTGAACACATTGATGTGCTGTGAGGGTGGCATACCTGGATGCTACAAGCAGAGGGGATGGAAGTTCTGCACCACCTTCCTCCCTTGAGACCTTGCCTTACTGATTTCTTCCATTTGGGTGTTCCTGAGTGTATCCTTTATAATAAAACTATAGTCATAAGCGTAACACTTTTAGTGAATTTTTCTAGTAAATTTTATCACCTGAAGCAGGGTCATGGGAACCCAAGAATTTGTAGTCTAACCTGACACTAACTCCAAGGTATTTAGTGTCAGAACTGAATTGACTTGCAGGACACTCAATTGATGCAAAGAATTGGTGGCAGTATGTATTCATTAATGTTAGATAATATACCAATATTTTATCGTTGGCAAACAAATATATCTTTGTAGGCATGCCAGCACTTAACAATTAATTTTATGAAAATGAAATTGCAGGTGAAGAAATTAACTCTATACTTGGCATATCATAAGAACACAGAAATAATGACATTTTTATGGGTCGGAGGAAAGTCCAAAGACCTCACATGAAAGAACATAAAGTGGTCTCAACAGATTGCATAAGAAAAAAAAAAAAACACACACACAGCTAGTGTAAGAGGGAGACACAATGTTAATGGCTTCCATGCATCGTTTTACATGCATAGCTTTATATCAGAATCACCTAGGGAATTTTAGAAATACTGCTTCAAAGGATGCACTGAAAATCAAATACATTGATTCCATGAGAATGAGGACTAAACATATTTTAAATGTCCCCTAGTGATGATTCTAAAGATTCAAACTTGAAAATAACTGTTCTAGAGGCAAAATGTATATCCTATAAAAATCAAGAATTATATATACTTCATCAATCATCTATCTAAAATACTGGATGAAAGATTATTATATAAACCAAATGTTGAAGAAAAACAACTTTGAACATAAGTTTCTATAATAAATCTTATGTTAAACTGGATACATACTTTCTTTAAAGTGCACAAGACTCAAATACATTATCAAATAGAAACATGCTCTGAAAAAAATTGCAAAAAGTACTTCAGCTGAAGTAAAATTAATCTAGGAGGAAGCCATTATATGTGAAGCAAGATTAACAAAGATTTTATTTAGATTTCCTTTTATCTAAATTGACAGAACACATTTAAGTTTAAGATAATTCTCAGATTGGATTTCAAAAAGTATTCAACAATGTGTTGTCTGGAAGTGACACAGGCAATAGAAAAAAATTAAGCTTGAAAAGATATATACAGAGATATAAGGCAAATGTGGAGCAGATACCCCAAGTGGGCAATTTCATATCAGATAAAATATAACTCAAGATTAAGAATAACACAGAAGATTAAAAACAAATAGCTAAAAGAATAATTTAGTAAGAATATATTACATTTATAACATAGTCTTGATATCTGTAAGACAAAACTTGTTAGAAATACAGAAAGAAATTAGTAATCCTAAAATAGTGGTTTCATCATAATTATCTTGAGAACTGATAGATGTAACTGATCAGAATAATAAAGGTGTTAAAAATGTGACTAAAAGAATAAAAATAAAAAAACTGTTTTTTTAATAAGGTATGTACTGCCTTGGACACATAGATTATTAACACTGACATTAAAAATAAAAACATTGTATAAGAAACACAGAGGGTTTCCCTGGTGACGCAGTGGTTGAGAGTCCGCCTGCCAATGCAGAGGACACGGGTTCGGGCCCTGGTCCGGGAAGATCCCACATGCTGCGGAGCAGCTGGGCCCGTGAGCCATGGCCGCTGAGCCTGTGCGTCCGGGGCCTGTGCTCCACAATGGGAGAGGCCACAGCAGTGAGAAGCCCGTGTATCGCAAAAAAAAAAAAAAAGAAAGAAACACAGAAAGTCTCAGTAAATCCCACAAAATCATTATAATCAATGATTACAAAGAAATTGAACTCATAAGCAGAAACATAATAGCTTGCAATATATGTTAATGTATAAATATGCTAGCGTCATGTTTTTACATAACTCATAGCTTATACAGGAAAGCAAGAGAAATTATAAAATATTTAAAACAAAAAATATTAAAAGTAATAAATTCCAAATTTCCAGACTGAATCCAAAGGTGTCACTGAAGAATACTGAGAGAGAGAAAGGGAGGGAGAGAGAGAGAGAGAGAGAAATTGATTTTAATACTTTCAGGAGGAAAGGAAGAATGAAAATAAAGGCAGTAATAGTGCACATTAAAAAAAACTTAAAAAGATTAGTATATCATATTCAAATAAGATGAAATGAAATAGAATAATTTAAAAAATAATTATGTGATAAAACATTTTTTCTTTAAAATCTAATAAATCTTTGGCAAGACTGATAATGAAAAAAAGAGGAAATAATCATGTGTCAGAGTTGCCTTTTTTGTTTGTTTTTGCAAGGACCAGAAATTAACAATGAATGAATTAAATATAAAATATACATTGAAAAATATGGGAGAGTTCAGAGAATTTACTTAAAACACAAAAGAACAAGACCTGGAAATGAATGGGATAGAAGAGTCTAGATAGCAGGCAGGCCCACAGATTCGATTCTGCTGTTGTCAACACTAAACCCAAACATCTACAGTTCGTACCACTGGTGCCAGTCCAAGATACTGGCACAACTGCTAAAGCCCATAAAATTAATCATTTTTGCCCCTAAAATTAATCATTTGGAGAATGAATCCTTTGCTTAATTTACTTCCTTGGCTTTCTGGCTCCTTATTCATAACCTACAATTAATGCTATTGATTGGGTGAGGCTTCACTAGGTTCACATGAAGGAGAGGCAAGCAAGACTGAAAATGAAGTACCTGGAATTTTCAATATCAATAGTAAATGAAAGAGGTTCTGCTTCCCACCTTATCAAAAAATAGTTTTCCCCTAAACCTCACATCTACGCTTCATTATCTAACAGAAAACATGTTTCCCAACAAAATATATTCAAACTTTCCTTAGTTTCAGTATCTAGAAACAAATCTCAGATTTTTAGATAAAGGAAAGTCCTTTTCCCATTCTGTCGTGATTTCAACTGGATTATCTGTAAACTGTAGCCATGCGATATTGTGATTTATAATAAGAAATACATATTTGGTCTTTGTTCCCTTTTCTGGCACCAAGCTCCTAGATCCCTTATAATTTCCTGAGCACTGAGAGACAAAGGTACCTTTTGTTATGTTAATGAGGTGACTAAATGTTGGAGGCTGGTTGCCAGGAGAACCAAGCACATGATTAGAAACTTGGATTTTTCAGTCCCCCCCTCACCGCGTACCCCCACCCCCGACCTCTGGGGAGGAGAGGGAAGAAGACAGGGAGATTGAATCAATCTCCAATGGTCGATGATTTAATCTATCATGCAAATATAATGAAGCTCTCATAAAACCCCAAAGAGAGTTTGAAAAACTTCCAGATTTGGGGATTTGGTGAAAACATGGAGATTTGGGGACAGTGGTGCCCCTGACAGGGCATGAAAGCTCTGAGTCCTTTCCCCATGCCTTGCCCTGTGCATCTCTTCCATCTGGCTATTCCTGAGTTATATCCTTTTATAATAAACTGGTAATCTAGTAAGTAAATATTTCTCTGAGCTCTGTGAGCTGCTCTAGCAAACTAATAGAACCCAAGGTGGATTGGTCAGAAGCACAGGTGACAACTTGCTCTTGCAACTGGCACCTGAAGGGAGGAGTAGTGGCAGTCCTGTATAATTGAGCCCTTAACTTGTGGAATCTGATGCCATCTCTTGGCAGATGACATCAGAACTGGGGTGAACTGTAGGATAACCAGCTGGTGTTAGAGAATTGCTTGTTGGATGTGCTGGAACCTCCCCCCCACTTTCCTCTCTACCCCTGCCCACACCCATTGGCATTGGGTGCAGAATAGGAAGCCAAAATTGGTAATTTATACACCATGAACATATTTTATATAAAACTGTGTATAAAAATGGGAGGAAAGAAAAGTGAAATTTATTTTAAATATATAAATATATTTTTATTACACACTTTGGAAGGAAATATATTCAGATAATGCTGTCCTTGTTTTTATGTATTTGTCAGGAGACGGTAGGTAGTAGTAGTAATTTTCCTCTTCAATTGTCCCTCAAGGCCACTCTTGAGGTTAGCCATAACACCACCACACTAACATACCTCTCCACATCTGAGTACACCAGCATATTTACAGAATACTCTGTAAAGCAGGCTTGAATTTTTTTTCTTCTCTAACAGATATTCATAGAGTGAATATCCCATGTGACTATAGATAAATGCTGAAAACACAGTAGCAGTATAGCAGATGTAAGCATACCAATAGTTAAGCCCAATGTCTGTGCACCTTCTTTTGCATGGCCCTTTGTGATAATGGAATCTGCTTGTGTGCCTTACTTTGTGGCTTGATGATAAAAAAGCACTAGTTTATAATAGAAACTTGGATTATACGGTCACCTGAATTTCCCTAATCAGATCTTTGTTGTTTAACTGGAAACAGAGGAAGAACATTCCTCAGAGGTGAAGCAATAAATTGTCAAAGAGGGTATCATTTTGCTCAGAACCAAAATCCAAACTGGATTTTAACTAGGGATGCTCTAAGGATCCTCACCCTTGAAGATCTGGAATCTTTAATGCTGGCACTAGTATTTGTGATTTCCAATCTGCTTCTCTCCATCCCCACTCCCAGAATATAATAAATTTTTAGTTTAAATTTTGGTAGAGATGTAGCTTCATATTCTTGGCTCTTCATATAATAATACTCCTTAGTCTAAGGGCTGGAGTTGTTCAACATATTTATTTTTACTTTCTTAATCCCACCACCCTTCAAATATAGCTCCCTTTTTCTGCTCCCCTTTATAAAAATATTTTTTGAAATAGTTGTCTGCATTCACTGTTCCTGATACATCTTCTTCTATTTTCTCCTGAACTCAGTTTAACTGAAAACAAAAAGAGTAAATTTAAGGATTGGGAATTAATTACACCACTCATCTGAAAAACTTTATATTGTTCAGGTATTAAAATACTTCAATGACTCCCATTAATTTTAAGATTAAAACCAAACTTTTAAAAATGACACTTCAATGCTTTTAAACTTTGCTTGCCCAAAATATATATCAAAATCAATTTCTTCCCATTCTTTCAATTGTTCCATGAACTTGCTATAAACAACCACCTGCCATACATTTCAAATGCTAACCTTATTACATTCTCTGCCATCATGCTTAATTTCTATAATTCTTACTTGTCTCTAAAGTTACAATTTATATATTGCAATTTATAATAAGAAATATATCTTTGATCTTCATCCCCATTTTTTGCAGAGCTCCTAAATCCCTTGTATTTCCTAAGTGATAACAGCTAGAAGGTATCTTGATATTTACAACTAACCCCTTTCAACCACACCTGAGTTTATGTTAATGAGGTGACTTTTGGTGTGCATCTAAGGATAGGGGTTGGTTACAGTGATTGGAGGATTGGAATTTTCAGTTCCACTTTCTGATTTCTGAGGAGAGGAGAGAGACTGAAGGTTGAATCAATCACTAGTGGCCAATGACTTAGTAAATCATGTCTGTGTAATGAATCCTCCATAAAAACCAAAAAAAATGGGGTTCTGAGAGCGTTTGGGTTGGTGAACAAGTGGAGATTTGGGGAGAGTGGCATATTCTGAGAGCATGGAAGCTCTGCGTCCCTTCCTATATAATTTGTCCTGTGCATCTTTTCCATCTCTCTATTGGTTTGTATATTTTAATATCATTTGTAATAAACCAGTAATTTAGTGAGTAATTTGCTTTCCTGAGTTCTGTGAGATGCTCTAGCAGATTAATCAAACCTAAAGAGGTGGTCATGAAACCAAGCAGGACCCTGTGGGGCTCCTGGACATGGAAGCCTTTCTGTGTTCTCTGTTTCTTGTTTGTAGGGAATAGACTCCAGCCTCCATGACCTTCCCTGAGTTCTGAAGGGCAGATTTGAACAGTTGCTAATCAGGGAAGGGAGGGATGCAGAGACAAGGGAGGAGCAGCCAAGAAACAACAGTGCAGCCTTGGGGCAGGGTCCTGGTTCCACCTCAAGTGATACCCATAACAATATCTTTAAGCTCTTCTGCAGAACTAAAACCCCTATCAAATGGAAGATGTTAGCTTCTTCATTCCAGAGAAAAGGTCACAATTTGATAGTCTCAAGAACCAAAGAAGCTCATTAAGAGACCACCTGAGGACAGATTAAAGGAACCAGAAAAGCTCATCAGGAGACTACTTGAGACCAGATTAAAGGAGTGCAGGTCCTGCATGCACCCTGATCCTTATAAGCAACCCCACCCTTGAACCATTGCTATAAAACTCTTCATCACATCCTCCTGGGTTGGGACACACAGTTTTGAGAGGCATGAGCTTGCTGTGTCCCTCTTTGCCTGGCAAAGAAATAAAGATTATTTTTTCCACTTTACCCAAAACTCTGTCTCTGAGATTTGATTAGGCACCATTGCACAGAGGCTGAGATTTCAGCCTCAGTCATGGGAACCTCTGGTTTATAGCCAGTAAGTCAGAAACACAGGTAACAACCTGGACTTGAGATTGGTATTGTAAGCAGATAGGGTAGGGTAGGGGGTCCCCAGAGAAGGAGAACCAGGCATGGCTTTCTTGACAGAAGAGAAGCCATTTTTTGCCTAAGCCATTTTGTGATCTAAGCCTGCCTACAATGCTTGTCCTTGGACAGGTCTCAGTAATTAATGATCTTAAGAGAACAAAAGAATGCAGAAACAACTGTGGTCAGGCAAGAGAAGTAACAATAGCAAAGATAATATATCAGTTGTAAAGACTCTCAGTTCTGTTTCAGTGGTAAAGATTAGCCTGAAGCACTCAACCACCAAATGAACTGGAACTTAAGGGATGATGATGTTGACCTTTTCTGACTCTCCTGACTTCAATCAACTAAAGCTTCAACTCTGTCGACAGCCCAAGTCCCTCCATGAATATGCATGTACGCTTCGCTTAAAACTTCCCCAATTTTGCTGTTCAGGGAGACACTGCTTTAGGAAAGATTCCCAGTATTCTCCTTACTTACTTCAAGTAATAAATCCTTCCTTATCCTGATCTTTGGCTTGGTTATGTCTTTTGGCTCAACACCCACCAAGAGGTAAACCCAGTTTTGGGGTAACAGTATCTGAAGTGGAGGACAGTCCTGTGGTACTGAGCTCTTAACTTCTGAAATCTGATGCTATTTCCAGGTAGATAGTGTCCAAATTGAGTTGAATTTTTGGGTACCCAGCTGGTGTTGGAGAATTGCTTGGTGGTGTGGGGATAAAACCCCATACATTGGAATTGGAATCAACATTGTTATATATCTAACTTAAAGCATATGTTTCCATAGAAGCCTGGAGTAGCCCTAACCCTGCATTAATTATAATTTTTTGTTTCCATTTTTATTTCTCTCCATAACAACAACAGCAACTATAATTATAAATAAAATCTTTAGTTGGGGCTAAATGTCAATCAATTTTCATTGCATGGACTAAGGAACACATTTGAGAGGAATTTGATTCTTTGATTCATCTTTTTAATTACACATTTGTTCATACTGGTTTCAGGTACTAAGATATATACTACATATAAGAAAACCAATACTGTAAAAATTAAATCTGTGTGTATTTTGAAATGCCACCTTCTACCTTGATGTGTGTGTTTGTGTGTGTGTGTGTGTGTGTGTGTGTGTGTATGCACATGATTATATAGAATGTGGTGATCCTCAAGGCAGCAGAAAGCATTTTAAATCTAGAGGAGGGGTAGGTATCTTCTTTTTGATTCTACTGTATCTTTGTATCTTGTCTTGGAGAATCTGTTATCAAAACTGATTTGGAATCCAGTTAACATGAAAATCTAATATTCAAAATATGGTTTTTCAATTGCAAAGTTCCATGGGACATGCAAGTAAATACACATACATATCTCCTGCACACCTCCCATAAAGAAGTTTAACAGTTTTGTTGTGGTCAGCTTTGCTTTTAGTAAGGAAATCAATAAAATCTACAAAAACAAAACTTACTCACTAAACAAAAATGACAACAGTTAACAAGCACCTTAACTAGTAGCTAGGCTCTGTGCTAAACACTTGACATTTATGTTATTGTAAGAATAATTGAGATAGTAAATGTATTATTTATATTTAGGTTTTAATTTAAGGAAATTGAAGCTTTCAGGTTGAGAAATTTTCCACAGATCACTCTTTTAGAAGGTAGTGGAGTCAAGTTTCTAATTCAGGCAATTTACCTTCAGAGCCTGCAAAACTGGTAACCTTATTGTGTTCTCTCCTATTAGACAAGACAGAGCATAGTTTCAGATACTAGGAACAAACCTGGGAAACCTTTATGAACAGTGAGTACTGAACAAGTGAAAGGGGAGGCATTTCCAACGGTGTTTCCAATTGAATGAGTGCCATACAACAATTTTTATGGTTCATTAGACAATACATCTTAACTGATTCAATTATCTCCTCCTAGATCATTTATTTTTTCCATCATGTTTTCACCAGAAGAGAATATATTTGATCTTGTATGAATAAACCATTTTATCAATAGGATGTACTACAGACAAAAGGTTTAGTTGATCTAGAAGTAGTGCATTTATTGGAATGTTAACTTTTATCCAAACTTGTCTTCAGTTAAGTACATGTAAAACTGGATCTGCAGATACTCTTTGTAAGCATTTCATTTGTGAGTCAGTGAATATATAGAAAACATTTATGAATTCAATGTTCAGTGTTTATGCCTTCACTTAATTTTATATTTTACCTGATTTATCATGATATACTAAAGGAAAAAGAAGAGTAGTAGCTTCTATTCTAGAAGAATTCGAAATGCTAATATATAATTATAATGCAGTGTGATGAGAACCATAAAAGAATAAACACAAATAGATGAGTAGCTAACAACATCTGCTGGAGAACAGAAAGTTAAGTCTAATTTTTTAACAAATAAATTGGCATCAATTTTCAATGAAATGCTACACACGTACAAGTTCCCCCACTACCTCTCATTCCACCTAGAATTCAACTGATAAATAAAATATCTGATAAATATAGGAAATGTTTAAGAACTATTGGACAAATATTGAGTTTATAAAGACAGCATTTCTTATTAATCCTGACTCATTTTCTCTAACTCTCTTATAAATCCTAGTTAGCAAGATAAGTTACACTTAATTCTCTATCTGTTCCTGAAATCTAGGTGGAAACGTGGACTGAAAAGGAAGTATTTATTTTGAGTATTTGGATGACTTCATTAGAATAAGAATCTGTTTTT
This sequence comes from Phocoena phocoena, assembly GCF_963924675.1. NCBI lineage: Eukaryota > Metazoa > Chordata > Mammalia > Artiodactyla > Phocoenidae > Phocoena > Phocoena phocoena. Next base: position 66,921,976 of record NC_089225.1, read on the forward strand.
TCGATGCACAACTTAGAAAAATAGGTGAATTTTTAAGTCCAAAGAGAAAGGACTTTTTTTTTTAACTTTTTATTTTATATTAGAGTATAGTTGATTAACAATGTTGTGTTAGCTTCAGGTGTATAGTAAAGTGCTTCAGGTTTTTTAAAGTGGCTGGTAATTTTGGTATCTTTATAGAATGACACAATCAAGATACTGTGTTTTGTTAAAGCTAAAAAGTCATTTGGCAGAAGCCAAGAGAGGTAATTAGTGTAAGTTCTCTTTAAACTAACACATTTATAGGGTAATGGTCTTTTTGTGAAAGAAGTTCCTTGAATGATATCTGAAAGCATTTGACTGAAAATATGTACTATGCAATTTATCAATTTATGTTAATTTATTCAGCATATATCAAATATAGAGGTTGTTTCTGATTAGTTTGCATTATAATTACAACTTTTGATTTGTATAGACTTTAGAAGCCTTAAAAATAACTTTCTCATTAAACATTCTGATATACATGAAAAGAAATTGCAGTTTAAATTATTTTAATGCAGTTTGAAAAAATATAATAATATTTATATGAATATTACTAAATAGTGATTTAATACTACTTATTTGAAGGTATGTATACTACACTCTTACCATGAAATATTATCTTATTAAATTATGATAGACTAATAGTTTAAAGAATAAATCAATATTGCTTTTATTTTAAAAGTTTGATCAGTTAGCAATGATGAAATATTTTTTTCCTTTTCATTGGTTATTTATTGTTCTTTCAAGAATTGTATTTATATATTTTTAAAATTATTTTGTTATGGTAACTGAGGGTATTTAATTGATTTATCATGTCTCTTGTAATACTAAGATCATTAATGATACTTTTCTTGTATTTGTTATAAATATTTCTATGTACCTTTCCATTTGCCACTTTACTATTTATCATTTACTGTTTTAATCATTTATATGGTGCTTAATCTAGAGATGTTTTCACTTTACATAGTTAACCCATCATTTTTTAGTTTGGAGTATTTTTTAATCCTTATAATTTCTTATTCTATATTTAGTTAAATTTTCACTAAAAGTGTCCTCTACCTTCAAATGTAATTTAGTTTTATATATTTTTATTAAATATTTAATCTATTGGAATGTTTTTAGTGTCTGGCATAAGCAGGGACATCAATGTTTGGGTTTTCAAACTTTATTTTCTATAATTTTGATACCTTACAAATATTTCCTCTATTGCTTCTGTTTTCTTCAATCCACTATTCCTACATGAGATCTTCTTCTTATCATTTCCCGTTGCTAATATGCCAACTGTTCTCTTGCTGCAAATCTGTTTATACACATGTTGACTTTTCATACTGTTAGGAGGGTTAACTTCTAGAAAATCAAATCAGATCATTTAACTCCTCTGGTGAAAATGTTTAATCACCATTGGCTCTTCATTAGCCAAAGAATAAATATCCAAAGTGCTTATCTCTTAACATGGGATGTAAGGTCCTTCACAATATGATCATTCAATTACCTCTCTGGAGAATATTATTTAATTTTTGTACCCTATATAGCAATCATGATACATATAATATCATTCCAAAATGTGCAAATGCTACTCCATGTTTTTGAACATTGTCTTCCCTCTGCTTAAAATGTCTACTACTCCCCATTTATAGCTTTCTTTTCTGCTTGCAAAAGGCTAGTCATCTTTCAAACCCGAATAAAATATCACCCCTTTTGTTAAAACCAATAGCGACCCCTTTTTATCCTTAACTAGTGCCTATTCCCTTTAAGATATCAACTAACTAATATTTGTTTAGCACACCATGCTATATGTGCAGCATTTTGCTAAAAGATATAAAAAACTGAAGGTAATTATAGTATATTGGCAATGGCATACATGGAGCATGACAATTTCCAAAATCAGTTGACCCTTACTTTCCTTATGAGGTATTCTTTTCAAAGTATAAGTGAACTTAATATATATCTGGCCTCCATTAAGTTATTCACTTCTTTCATGAATGTAAATGTAGATACTGGCTAAGTTCACCAACTCTATAGGAAAAAGTTAGGTTGATATTAGCCTATGTTTAAAATCTAAGTTTCTCAGAAACAATGACTGCAATTTCTCATGAAAATTCTATACCTCAAGAATGTACTTAAGCCCAAGTTCCCACACAATCTCTCTTTATATGCTGATAGGCAGACCACATACTTATATGCTTATTTCTTCATAATGTCTTATTTGCTGAATATTCTTGAGATACTTCAAATTCAACATACCCCAAATTGAATCTAGTCATTTTAAATCTCCAACTACTTCTTTTCTCTTTTGTGTTTGACATCATGAATAACAACATCATTTACCCTTAGACACCAAATCTTGAAACCTTGAAAGTTACTTATATTTGACCCATTTTCCCTCCCTCTCATCTTATACAACACAAATAATCACCAAATCTTTACATTTTCTCCAGTAGTATCCTTCTAATTGTTTTCTCTGCTTTGAACCCTGCACCCTTACATAAATTTCCTCTGAGTAACCAGAACTGCTTTCCTAAATGACTTGCCCTACCAGTTCTTCTTAATCCTGTGGTGGCTTGTCAGGACTAGGTCTTTCCCATCTGGATACTCTCTATACTCAGAAGAACACCTGTAATATAGGAATAGTTTACAAGGGGCATTGGAGGTATACTTAGTATCAGAAAAGTACACTTTAGGAGTGTAATTGCATAAGACAAACATTTTATGAATATTAAGAACCAGTGTGGACTGTGGGGAAGCTCTGAAAAATCTTGGTTATTAAAAAAAATACAACTCACACTAAGCAATTATCCAAAAATCTTCTCTCAGTGTTATGTTTGGTGAGGATTTCAAATCACATTCCCAGAGGTGGGACAAAGATGGTGGAGTAGGAAGATCCTGACTGCACCTCCTCCTCAAGACACACCAAAACTACAACTACATACACAACAATTCTCTGAGAACAATCTGAAGGCTAGCAGAACAACTTTTCTACAATTAAGAATATAAAGAGAAAAGCATATTGAGATGGGTAGGAGGGGCAGAAACACAATCTAGTAAAGACCCACACCTCCAGCAGATAACCCATAAGCAGAGGGGATATCACACATTTGGAGGTCCTACCTAAGGAGTGAGGGGATCGAGCACACATTGAGTACCCCAGACTTTGGGACTGGCACTGGAAAGATAAGCCCCCTTAACAGGTTTTGAAAACTAGTGGGGTTTATGACTGGGAGAGTTGGAGAGCTATGGGACCAGAGACGACTCTCTGAAAGGGCTTGCACACAAACGTACTCTCCCGAGTTCCAGCACAGAGGAAGCAGATTGAAAAACTCTTCATAATCTAGCTAGCCAGCAAAGACCACCCTAATATACCCACCAGTCCATACCAAGCTCTGGCTCCAGTCCCCACCCTAAGGTGATGGCCCCCAGCATACCCTGGAAGAGGCCCTGACCCACCCTGCTCCAGGTCCAGCCCTCCCACCAAAACCATTGAGTACACGCGGTGCACAGGTACAGTCCTACATAAGAATTCACCTTCAAGACTGAAGCTGTTTTGCCTAATTCATAGAAAAAAAACACAGAAAGTTAAACAAAATGAGAAAACAGAGGAACTTGTTCCAAAGGAAAGAACAAGATAAAACTCCATAAATAAAACCTTAAGGAAATGGAGGTAAAGATAGAGAGTTCAAACCAATAGTCATAAAAATGCTTACTGAACTCAGGAGAAGAATGAAGGAACAGAATGAGAAAATCAACAACAAATTAGAAAATATAAGAAAGAACCAATCAGAGCTGAAGAATACAATAACTGAAATGAAAAATACACCAGAGTGAATCAATAGCAGATTAGATGATACAGAAGATTGTATAAGCAACTTGGAATACAGAATAGTGGAAATCACCCAGTCAGAAGAGCCAAAAGAAAAAAGAATTTTAAAAAATTGAGAATAGTTTAAGGAACCTATGGGAAAACATCAAATGTATTAATATTCACATTCTAGGGTCCCAAGAGGACAAGAGAGAGAGAAAGTAGAAAGCATATTTGATGAAATAATAGTTGAAAACTTTCCTAATCTGTGGAAGAAAACAGATCCCCAGTCCAGAAAGCACAGAGAGTCCTATACAAGATAAAACCAAAGAGACAAACACAAAGACACATCACATTTAAAGTGGTAGAAGTTAGGGATAAAGAGAGTATTTTAAAATGGCAAGAGAAAAACAAAAAGTCACATACAAGGGAACTCCCATAAGGCTATCAGCTGATTTTTCAGCAGAAACTCTGGCCTGAAGGAAATGGCAAAATATATTTGAAGTCCTGAAGGAAAAACCAAGGACACATGGAACATTGTCCATGTAGATCACATGCTAGGCCACAGAACAAGTCTCAAGGATACTCAGCAAGTTTATCATTCAGAATTGAAGGAGCTATAAAGGTTCCCAGACAAGCAAAAACTAAAAACTAAACCAGCCTTACAAGAAATGTTAAAGAGACTTCTCCAAGAGGAAATGAAAGACCACAACTAGAAATATGAAAATACATAAAAGGAAAAAAATCTCACTGCTAAAAGCAAATATATCGTAAAGGCATTGGATCAATCACTTAAAAAGATAATATGAAGGTAAAAATACAAAAGTGATAAATTCAATTATAACTACATTAGTTAAGGAATCCACAAAAAGATGCACAATATGACATCAAAAACAAAATGTTGAGGGTAGGGTAAAAAATGTAGAGCTTTAGAACAGGTTTAAGTGTAAATGACTATCAACTTAAAGCAAATCTATCATCTATCTATCTATCTTTCTCATGGTAACCACAATCACAAATCAAAAACCTACCACACATAAACAGAAAAACAAGGGAAAGGAACTCAAAAATAATGCTAAAGAAAATCATCAAACCACAAGGGAAGAGACTAAAAAAAGAAGAAAAAAGACCAAAGAACTACAGAAACGACCAGATAAAAAGTAACAAAATGGCATTGAGTACATACATATCAACAATAACTTTAAATGTAAATGGGCTGAATGCCTCAATCAAAAGACATGGGGTGGATGAATGGGGAAAAAAAAAAAGACCCAACTTTATGCTGCCTACTTCAGAGCTAAAGACACACACAGACTGAAAGTGAAGGTACGCAAAACGATGTTCCATGCAAATGGAAACAAAAAGAAAGATGAGATAGCAATACTTGTATCAGACAAAATAGACTTTAAAATGGACACTATAACAAAAGACAAAGAAGGGCATTACATAACAATAAAAGTCAAACCAGGAAGAGGATAGAACATTCTTAAGCATATATGCACTTAACATAGGAGCATATAAATATATAAAGGAAATATTAATAAAGAGAGAAATTGACAGTAATACAATAATAGTAGGGGACTTAATGCCCCACTTACATTAATGGATAGATCATCCAGCAGAAAATCAATAAAGTAACATTGGCCTTAAATACCATATTAGACCAAATGAACTTAACAGATATCTACAAAACATTTCATCCAAAAAGAGCAGAATATACATTCTTTTCAAGTGTACATGGAACATTCTCCACAACAAATTACACACTAAGCCCCAAAACAAGTCTCAGTAAATTTAAGAAGATTGAAATCATATCAAAGCACCTTTTCTGAGCACAATGGTATGAAACTAGACATCAACTACAAGTAGAAAACTAGAAACAATACATTTGGAGACTAAACAATATACTACCCAAAAAATGGGTTAATGAAGAAATCAAAGAGGAAATAAAAAAACATACTAAGTAAATGAAAATAGAAACACAACTTTCTAAAATCTATGGGATGCAGCAAATGCAGTTCTAAGATGGAAGGTTATAGAGATACAGGCATACTTCAAGAAACAAAAAAATAAGTCAAATAAACAGCCTAACTTTATAACTAAAGGAATTAGAAAAAGAACAAACAAAGACCAAAGTTAGTAGAAGGAAAGAATTAATAAAGATCAGAGAGGGAATAAATGAAATAGAGACCCAAAAACAACAGAAAAGATCAATGGCACTAAGAGCTGGTTTTTTGAAAAGATAAACAAAATTAACAAACATTTAGCCAGACTCATCAAGAAAAAAAGAGAGAGCACCCAAATATATAAAATTAGAAATTAGAGAGGAGAAGTTACAACTGATATCACAGAATACAAACAATCATAAGAGAATACTATCATGCTCCCTGACTTTAAACTATGCTATCCATACAAAGCTAAGGTAATCAAAACGGTATGATACTGGAACATAAAAATAGACACATAAATCAATGGAACAGAATAGAGAGCCCAGAAATAAACCCACTCATATATGGTAAATTAATCAATGACAAAGTAGGCAAGAACATACAGTGGGGAAAAGACCATCGCTTCAATAAGTGGTGTTGGGAAAACTGGACAGCTACTTGTAAAAGAATGAAACTGGATCATTTTCTCACACAATATAGAAAAACAAACCTGAAGTGGATAAATACATCAATGTAAGACCTGAAGCCATAAAACTTTCAGAAATAAACAAAAAACACAGGTTTTACACTCTTTGACATTGATGATAGCAAAATTTTTTTGGATCCCTCTTCTTGGGCAAAGATAACAAAAGCAAAAATAAACAAATGGGACCACATCAAATGAAAAAGATTTGGAACGGCAAAGGAAACCATCAACAAAATGAAAGGCATTCTACTGAAGAGGAGAAGATATTTGCAAATGATATTTTTGATAAGAGGTTAATACTCAAAATATATAAAGAACTCATATAACTCAATATGAAAACAACCCACGAATAATCTGATTTAAAAATGGGCTGAGAACCTGAATAGGCATTTGCCAAAGAAGATATACAGATGGCCAACAAACACATGAAAAGATCTTCAACATCACTAATCATCAGGGAAATGCAAATCATATATTACCTTACACCTGCCAGAATTATCATCATCAAGACAACAACTAAAAAGTGTTTGTGAGGATGTGGAGAAAGGGGAAACTTCCTGTTGTTGGGAATGTAAATGGATGCAGCTCCTGGAAAACACTATGGGGGTTCCTTAAAAAGTACAAAATAGAACTACCATATGATCCAGCAATTCCACTTCTGGGTATTTATCCAAAGAAAATGAAAACACAAATGTGAAAAGATATATTCACCCTTATGTTCATTGAAGGATTATTTACAATAGCCAAGATATGGAAACCACCTAAGTATCCATTGATAAATAAATGGATAAAGAAGAAGTGGCGTGTGTGTGTGTGTGTGTGTGTGTGTGTGTGTGTGTACTCAGCCATAAAAAAGCATGAAACGTTGCCATTTGCAACAATGGATGGACCTACAGGGTATTGTGCTAAGTGAAATAAAGACAAATACATACAAAAAAAGACATATACTATGTTTTCACTTATATATGTGTAACCTAAAAATACAACCAATGAACAAATATAACAAAACAGAAATAGACTTACAGATACTAAGAACAAACTAGTGTTTGCCAAAGGAGAGTGGTTTGTGGGGATGGTCAAAATAGGTTAAGGGGATTAAGAGATACAAACTACTAGTTATAAAATAAGTCACAGGTAAGTCATGTTCAGCCCAGGGAATATAGTCAATAATATTGTAATAACTCTGTATAATGCATAACATATTAAAATATTGAATCACTATATTGTGCAATTAAAACTAATATTATATTGCAAGTGAACTATACTTCAAGAAAAGTAGAATTATTTTCCCACCCAGTTGCCAAGGCTATAATAATTGCATATTTGTCATCAAAGAAATGTTTTCTCTTTTTAATTCTAAATTCAAATTAGTTTTTGTTTAGTAATGTTATAATCTTTTGTTAAATATGGCATGATTTAACATACCTTCATCCCACTAACTTTAAATTGGTTGCTAAAACAATACAATAGTTTGTATGGTGGGTTTTTAAATTTATAGCTCATTAATATATTCTATTTATATAGCTATTGTTAGAAAGAATACATTTTAAATTTTTGATAGCTTTTTCATTTTTTTCTTTTATTTTCTTATATTTTATTTTATTTGTGCCATTTAGCCATATTCATAGGCAAATCTCAGAAAATATTAAGTTAAATTTGAAGTCTCAATGGGAAAAGCATTTTAAAATGTTACTTGAGGAATTAATTCAGATACCCTTTGTTTCTCTCTCTAGTTCTTTTATGTTTAAAAATATGAGACTAATGAATGAATAAAAACTGTAGTTTAGTTTATGATTCCCAGACACTCATTGTGACTTCCTTCATCTTTCTTTGATCCTTAAGAATGGCAAATTTATTTAAATTGCTCTTTTTTAAACTCATTTTATCCATTTGACACATCTCTTCTTCTTTGATATACTGACCTTGTTTATATCCTTAAATATCTTCTAAAATGAACAAGATCAAGCTTGCAGTATTGTGTCTAGATTGTAATTATGAATACATGCAATTTTAGAATCTGTGTTATAAACATAATTAGATTACTTGAAAACTTCTCTCTAGCTTCATGTTATGACTTGCATTTGCTTTCCTTTTCAGATTTAATGGATTATTGGACAGAAAACCACAAGCCTAGGAAAAAAAAATAAACAAAACCAAAGTTCAGGGCTTATGATGAACTGATTTTTTTCTTTTTCCAAACTACCCTATTTTGCTATGATGATATATCCTTAAGAAGCAAAGCTGCCTTGTCAATAAGAAAATTCTTAATAGGCTGACCTTTAGTTTGTGGAGGGCCAGAACTGAAATTCAACAGGTTACTTTTCATTAGTTAAGACGTCATTTAAAAAAAATTGTGAAACAAAGTCATGATTCTGGGAGAGGTTTTGTTCAATCGAATTTAGGAAAACCTGACAGGAGGCAATGCTGTCAAATTTTAATGGCTTCTTGAGCCTGAGTGACAACACAACGTTTCATTATAACTAGGTCAAAGTTAGGTTGTCACTCAGTGGCAACACAAATAGACACCACAATCCCTAGCACATATATCAGAATGAAATCAGCAAAGCTAAGAAAAAAGAATTAATGTTATAGATTTATTTCTGCTTCCTGTCAAAAATTTATAAAATTGTCAGAAGTAGAGTGCTGTAAACTAAAAAAAGTATAAAGCAAAATATAAAGATATTCATAATTTACGTATTTCTGTAAATGCTATTTAAACAAATGATTAAATTGACAAACTCAGAAAATGTAGAGATTATTTTGTTTCTTAACTGTGGGAGAGATCTTAATAAGTTTACAGTTAGAAGTCAATTTTATTATATTATTAATATATATTTTTAAAATTCCATCTTCTCCAGTTATTCAGTCAGAGTCAGAAAAACGAATATATTTATTAACATTTTATGAAGAAAGAAAGTCTACAACTTTGGAATTGTTGATGAACAAAGGCTAGTTTTTTACTGCTACAGTAGTTTTTATTGTTATAGTAGTTTGTATTGCTATAGCAGCTATGTTTTTCTCCTGAACACCCACTTTTCTGCCACCTCCTCTCCAAACTTCTCTTTGACTTAAGACCAAGAAGGAATAATTAAATTTGTCTTTATCTTACTGTTACTCAAAATTATCCCTCAAGCTCATTCTTATTCAGCTTTGTTTTCTCCTAAGCAATATTTTTAGTAATGACAATAAAATGATATCAAGTAACAAAAATAGACAACTGTAAGCAAATATATGTATACATACATGAATATATACACATAAATTATATATAACTATATGTAATAGTCCAAGAAAGCCAAAATAAAATCAACATAGATTCCATTCAGTTTTTAATTTTGCACCTGTAGTTACATTGCTTTATTTTCAGCTTCTTCTTGTGTTTTTTTTTAATTAAAAAAAAAGTAATTGTATTTTATATTCTCTGAGGAAAATAGAGAGATTGAGAAAAAGTAATCATCCACAATCAAACCACTGTAAAGATTTTGCTGCCTTTCTGTCCAATATTTATCATACCCTTTCATTGCAATCTTTGAAAATTCCTTTGGTGTCAATTTGCTCACAACTGAGTGGCAACGTCATGGGTAAATTCAGCTTTCCGTAACAATTCATAGAGTTGAATTTGCTTTGTTTGGGTTTGAGGTGTCCTACAGACGAAACAATATTGAGAAATGAAATATTCTAATTGCATTGGTTTTGGATGTGTGTGAACGATGTATCTCCGTTGATTTTACTTCTGCTTCAGGTTGACACCAGCTGTACTTAATTGATAGACACCTAGTGCATTATTTGGGTACACTATAAAAGAGATGCTTACCCCAAATAAAATGTTTAGGTGTTTCCTAAGAGTAATCCTAACATCTGGTCATTCCTAAGCCAGAAGGAGGTGTATTTCCAATTCTAATTACAGAAGCTCAATGACTTCTATTGTTTCACCACCATAAACATAGCTAGATCCAATTTATCTTCCCCCCCTTTTTTTTGCTACTCTATGTCAACACAGATTTGTGACCTAGAGTTGGTGGCAGTAGAATGTAACATACTCTTTTATTGAAAAATGATCTCATGTGTTTATGTTATATCCAACTAAATGGAATAATTCCTAATTATTTCTTAATGTCAATAAATGAGTAAAAGAGCCCAGTGGTTCAGTTAGGAACATACATATCTTCAAAGAGGAAAACAGACTCTACCTCATAGATGGTTAGAACAGCATGTCTGTACAAAGAGGGAAGGGATTGCTGGCTGCCCTCTTTAAAGACAACCTGCCTTTTGTTCTTTTAAAACACCAATGTGCCATGAATAGTTGTAAGTGCTTTATAAATATTGATTAGTTTAATCTTTCTGAATTCACTGTGGTAATTATTATTATCATGAATCAAGAATATATACATATACAATAAAATGGAAATAATGTTTTATTATATTTATCAGCTACTTTTTCAGTTTCCTCCCTTTTGGAATTGATTGTCTATATAACCCCAGGACCACCAAAACATCAGTATTGGCTATTAGAGAGAAAGAGAGGGAACAATAGGTGTTTTTTTCTCTTAGGCTTAATAGCAAAGAGTAATGAAAGGAAAAATACATGGAGTCACTGGCTTTTGAGATTTTATCTAAAACACTCCACCAGATTTTATTTATAAGTCACAATATTGACAATTAGACTTTGGCTTTATTTTGTTGTCCTCTAACTGAGCCTTTTTAAGTCATTTCAGGTCAAGTCAGAGAGAGTATAACATCATTCCAACATCACAGCTATATGATGTGGCTGTGTGTATGAGGATGTGTGTGCATACGTGTGTGTGTGTAAATGTGCTTTCAGCCTCTGGTGCTATAGCCTCTGGAAGCAGTAATAATGCATAGGCAAAGGTAATCTAGAAATGTACTATATTTCCACAACTTCTTATATTGAAAAAATGGGAATTTTTGAATTTTGTAGTGTATTGTAGACTAATTCACATAGTTTCGGGATTGATGGACAATACCCCAACACGCACACATACATACATATACACACACATGCAAACACACACATACCTGCTGGGTTATTTCCTAGGAAGGGTAATTAAACATATATTCTCACATTTAAAACATACTAGACCTATACTGAAGTCAGCAAAGAAAATGTTTGCAAACTGACATACAAAGTTTTACCAACTATCCACCAGAATTTTATTAGAATTTTGGACACCTAATTTAATGCATAACATGTATTTGGAGAATAACCACAATGGTTTAGAAGAAGATTAAAAAAAATAAATTTAATAGAAATGATTTCTTTTAGCCTCAAGAATATAGGGCTTTGAAGTTTAATAATAGTTTTATATTATAAAAACCCAAGTGTTTCTTGAAACATAATAGCAATAGGTATTAATTGCCATAGGCACTTCAAAAACTTTGCTCACATGCTGTCTATTGTTCTTTTTTGCATCATCCAATATAGTTCAGTTTATTAAGTAACTTTTTTTAATTGTATAGAATAAAAATTTCTTAGATTCAGACAACTCTCATCATAAAAACCTGATGCAAGAGGGAAGAGATATGGGAACATATGTATATGTATAACTGATTCACTTTGTTATAAAGCAGAAACTAACACAAAATTGTAAAGCAATTAAACCCCAATAAAGATGTTAAAAATAAAACAGACCTGATGATAACACCCAAAGTGGGTTAGTCTCTGACTGCAAAGAAGGTCCTATGTATATTTAGACTTGAGGAGCTATCTTCTTTACTAAGTAAATCAATTTAATAATACAATATGCTACAGTGGTAATCAGGACCTTCTCCTGCCTAGGGAAGTGGATTTGCCTTTGTGATGGTTAATTTTATGTGTCAACTTGTCTAGGCTACGATGCCCGTATTTTTGATCAAACACCAGCCTAGATTATGCTGTGAAAGCATTTTTAAAAACATGATTAAATTGGTAGACTTTGAGTATAGCAGATTTCCTTACATAATGTTGGTGGGTCTCATCCGATCAGTTGAGTGGCTTAAGAGAAAAGACTAAGGTCCCTGGAGGAAGAAGGAATTCCGCCTCCAGGCTGTTTTTTAGACTCAAGACTACATCATCAACTTATCCTTGGGTCTACAGCCTAGCAGCTTGTTCTGAGGATTTTGAAGCTGCCAGCCCATGCAATCATGTAAGCCAATTCCATAAGATAAATCTTTCTCCATTTAAATGTATATCACATTTGTTCTGTTCTTCATGAGAACCCTGGCTAATATGATCTTTATATTGCTAAAACACATATATGGATGCTCAGACTCAGGGAATAGGGGTTGATACTTCTGATAGGACCTTCAGGAAATATTTTTACATAGTTACCTAAATTGTAGGTGAGCACATTATTAGTGCTGCCATGCTGCATTCTGGGGGAAAAAAATAATTATATAAAGTTCTCTGAACTCCAATTTTATCAAGTGCAAAATAACTGAGTTAAAAGGCTCAAAAATGAAATAAGGGGCAAAGACTCTAAAACTTCTGTTTTTCCACTAAAGACTCAGTAAAATAAAATTATTTCAAGTTATATTTTACATAGAAAATATAATTTAAAATTACTAGATATAAATAATTTATAAAGTTTTACCATATATTAATATACAAAACAAACTACCTTCATAACTCTCTTTTAGTTTGGTCAGTATGGGATCATAAAATTTATGGTAGCAGGGCTTCCCTGGTGGCGCAGTGGTTGAGGGTCCGCCTGCCGATGCAGGGGACACGGGTTCGTGCCCCGATCCGGGAAGATCCCACATGCCGCGGAGCAGCTGGGCCCGTGAGCCATGGCCGCTGAGCATGTGCGTCCGGAGCCTGTGCTCCACAACGGGAGAGGCCACAACAGTGAGAGGCCTGCGTACCGCCAAAAAAAAAAAATTATGGTAGCAGGAGTCTGATAGAATAAAAAGTAATTGTTTAGATATTGAAATATGAAAAGAAAGAAAAATACAATGACAGTACATAAATGTTTTTCACGAAAACTAGCAGTGATGGAAACAGCTAAAATGTACATTTCTGATTTCAATGAAACATGTATTTTTTTTTAAGGTTTGGGTACTGTTTTGCATGTCATTTCGCTAGTAGATTAGTCCTTACTATAACTATAATTCAGAGGTATTATAGTGTAATAGTCTTCAAAAAAATGGATAAATCCTGGTTTGTATCATTCTTTAGTTTTCAAGTCAAATGTGTTGCAATTTTTGACAAAAATATGAAGGCTGGGATTTTCCATTCTAGAAAACACATACTCCTCTCTTCCCCTTTGATCTTGCTGCTTAAAAGGTATAGTTATGCAATCATTTCAAGAAGGATACAAATCTTCCATAAATTGTAACTGAATTTTTCTTTTACAGAGTGCTAAGAAACAAACAAATTTTAATATAATGTTAAAATTAAATCCTCAAATATTTCTCTGGAACATTTAATTTTCTCATCTTAATGCTGTGTAGACTTTTATTTTGAGCTGTGAATGACAATGAGAGATGGCTTGTCACAATCAGTTCTCTATTGCACCTGAAATATAAAATAAAATTACCTACAAAAATTACATTTAATGAACTTTTCAGGAAAAGCAAGATAGGTTTTATTAGTTGTTTCTCAGTTGATGTTCCTTTATGAAATACACCAATTCATAGATTTTTGTAGTTGTGGAATAAACAAAATGAAAATATAACAAGAAATGGACTTTCTAATTCCTTTCAATGTCAAAGTAAGTTAACTTCTATATCTGTACCTGTGCTTTTATATTATTAAAATTTTCTTTTGTTTAATTTTTACTGTGTTAGATGTATTAGATTTCAAACTTGGCCCACTGTTAGTTCAAATTCTCTTTATCAAAAATATTTATATATTTTATATGCAGTATGGATAGATTCAGCTCATCATTTCTATCTCTGGATATCATATGAATTATTGTGTTTGTATCCCTTCTAGAATCTTGTCATCGCAAAATGTGATAACCATTACCTCTAAGGTTTCTCCAACATACTGATAATACAAATAATGTGCTCTGTGATATATTTTTAAAGACATGCCTTCACACAAGTCGTCATCAACTATTAAAACTTTAGAATTTGCATGACTGTTTTCATTGAGCCCATATATTGCAATTTCTTCATGGATAGTGTTGGAAAATTAAACGTCATGTTTTTAACATTCCCTGCTCACCAGGCATAATAATTTGTTCTCAAAGAAACTATTATTACATTTTTTCCTTCATAATGCTTCCAAGGGTTCCACATTATTATTTTTATCAAGACCACATGCTAGAGTTTGAAACATCTAATTTTTTACGTCTCTATAAATTTTGGATGCATTTGGCCACTGTGATCTTCAAGCCTTCTTTTTTTTCCCCCCAAATTATACCATATTAAGCGTCACACACATTTCTTGTAAATAACAACCTTGGCAAGGAAGTTAGGGTTATTTTGAGAACTCAAGGGCTCCTGCTTCTATCCCCTTGCATATCCACAGACCAATGAGAAATAACAAGATCAACTATGCCATTGGAATAGGAATTAAAAGTGAATTTCTTCTAGCCTACATATGTGGTTCCCACAGTACAGGCTCCTCACCTGTCCCTAGCAGGTCATCATTCAAAAATTGACAACATCAAAAAACTGCATAGGCACAACACTAATATTTAACTTTGGAAACTTGATTCCCATTATTTCTAGACATAAGCAAACAAAGATCTCCTCATTTCTATCATACTCTTTAGAGTAATCAATGTTGTGTTAATTTTTTACACGTTTACTTCCTGCGGTAAGTCAAAAGCCCTTTGAGGGCTGAAATAATGACTCATTCATCTTTATTCTGAACACAGTAGTAGAAAAAAAAATAGTTGCTCTCACTTTATTGTTAACATATTTTTTGTCTCTAACTTCCAAATAAGCTGAATTATTTCCAAGTTAATAGCTGTCTTCTTAACAAAAAGCCTAATATCATATGTCACAAATTCTTGAATTCACAAACTCTCTAACATTAACATTAAGTTACCTGCTGGAATCAGCAGCCTAATAACTTTATTTTTCTTAAAGTAATTTTATGGTTGACACTTTTTGAAAGTCGATGACCATTGTTTTTTATATAGTTTATGTGGTTACCTACTTTATCTTATAATTTCATAAACGTATTTTTTAAATTCCAGAACATCTGAGAGCATCCACATAGACACATAAATTGACCTAAATATTTCCTTCCTTACTATATTATTGTAATTATTTGCAGTTGCATACTGAGCATTTATTATTTTAGAGATCCTGACTGTTTAAAAGAAGGCAGCACATTTTAAGTGGTTTAACAATATTAATATCTGTCTTTATGATATATTTAACTTTTGTATATTTGAGACTCCTATGATTCATTTATTCACAGTTTATAATAAGAAATGTATTGGGTTACTTGAACATGTATGATGGTAAAATATCTTAAAGAATTAATCAGTGATACCTACCACCTTTTTATTGATCTTGATATTAAGTGCTTACTAGTAGGAGGCACCTATTGTTATAAGGTTGTTTAGGATTATTATTGAGGAAATGTATAGAGAAAATAATTCAGTGTTTAGTTTTTATTTTATTATTTGCTTTTGCAATATACTTTATTAAGAAGGTAAATTAGATGCATTATATTAAATATTTTAGAAACTTCATAATAATCATATATATATGAAGTATATATACACATACACACACACACACACATACTTTTGGAGGAAATAGTGTTTAAACTGAGACACTAGGGTAAAAAGGAACTAGTCATATCAAGAACTGGCCCAAGACTGTTCTAACAGAGGAATTAATAAGTACAAGGTTCCTGTGGTGAGAAATAACTGTCTGAGGGATACCCTACAAGGCCCTGAACAAGAAAGGACTATAGTAGACAAGAAAGGCTAGCTTCTGAACTCACAGAGTTGAAATCTACTGGTTGTGACAGACATTAGACAATTCATTATACAATTAGTATTTTAATTACACTTATAAGATAATTAGGTGCTGTGACAGATCATATTGTTTGGTAGTACCTGACAGTCTGAGGAAGGAACAAGTGATGAGGAACATCAGATGCAACTTCAGAAGCTGAAGGGCTCTAGATAAGAGTGTTCATGAATTCCAAAGATTTTAAGCAAATCATTTGGCAGCAAAATTTTATCTGAAATGATATAAACTATTCATAGCCTTTATTCGTCCCACTTAGTATGAATATTTACACATATTACTGGAAAAAGTTACCATTTTGAGTGTGTATGTTGATTCAGACTCTGCTGGGAGTGTTACATAAAGTCTAGAGGCTCCTAAATTCAAAAGAAACACATATAGCTTTGAGGTCTTCAGATAATAAGATGTAAACTTCTATTTTCAGGTTTTCCTTAAAAAGCCATTTAATGATATGCTAAGACTGAACCAGGAAGAAAAATGTTGCATATATGAAACAATGAAAGAATAGTCAAAACAATCATGAAAAAGAACAATAAAGTTGAAGAACTCACCCTTCCCCATTTCAAAATCACTACAAAGATGCAATCAGCAAGATAATGTGGTACTGGCATAGGCCAGAAATAAAGATCAATGAAAAAGGACTGAGAGTCCAGAAACATACCATTACATTTATAGTCAATTGCTTTTGACAAGGATTCTATGACAAATGAGGGGAAAATCACTATTTCCTGACAAATAATGTTAGGACAAAGGGATGTCAATATGCAAAGGAATAGAGTTGACCCTTCCATTATACCATATATGAAAACTAAGCTACAATGGATGATAGAGCAAAATATAAGAGCAAGAGCTATAAAACTCTTAGAAGAAAACATAGGAGTAAATATCTGTGACATTTATTAGGCAAGCCTTCTTAGATATGACATCAAAGGCAAAAACAACAAAAGAAATAAAAAGATAAATTAAACTTCATCAAACTGAAAATTTTTGTGCTTCAAAGGGCACCATCAAGAAAGCAAAAAGATAGCCTAAAAACAGTACTATTTGCAAAACATATCTGATGAGGAACTTGTATCTAGAATATACGAAGAACTCTTACAACTTAATAATAAAAATGTAAGCAGCCTAATTTTTTAAAAAGTGGGCAAACTAGGCATTTCTCCATAGAAGGTATATAACCAGTAAGCACCTGAAAATGTGTTCAACCTAATTATCTACTAGGGGAATGCCAGTCAAAACCATAATTAGATAACAATTCACACCGGTTCGAATGACCATAATCAAAAAGACTAAAATGACAACAAATATTGGCAAAAACATGGAGAGATTGGAAACCCCATTCATTGCTTGTGGGAATGTAAAATGACACAGTCACTTTGGGAAAATGTTTGGTGGTACCTCAAAAAGTTAAACATATAATTATCATATGACCTAGAAATTTCACTCCTAAATAAATAACAAAAGAATTGAAAATATTATTCCAACTATACTAATTATCATTTTAAATGTGAACTGAGTGAACACATCAGTTAAAAGACAAAAATTGTCAGAGTAGATAAAAAACCAAGACCCAACTATATGTGTCCACAAACTCAGTTTCAATATAAAACTCAACATAAGTTAAAAGATGGGAGAAGAATAATACATGATAACACTAATCAAAATAAGGCTGGAGTAGTTATGTTGATTTCAGACAAAGCAGAAGGGGACAGTTATGAGGGAGAACAAAGGCTGTTAAAGTAAACACAAATGAGTTAATTTTCCAACAAGACATAACAATCATAACTGTGTAGGCATCTAACCGAGTGTAGAAATACATGAAGAAAAACTGATGAACAGAAAGGAGAAACAGATAAATCTAATAACTGGAGACTTTAATGCCTTTCTCAGTACTTATCAAAATCATCAAAAACAAGACAAGTCAGAGAAATATTCACAATCAAAAGTTGCCTAAGTATGACTAACTCTAATGTGGTAGACTGGATGGGATCCAGGAACACAAAAAAGACATTAGAAAGGCCCTGTGAGGCACTGGGCATCCTGACCGCAAAGGAGAAGGTGAGAAATGAGCTGTTGACTGGAGCAGTGAGCAGCCTTGCTGAGCGTCAGAAAAGTGACCTAATAGAGCCAATCTGCAAGGAATGTAAAGGAAGGGCGAGATACAGCAACTTATTTATGGCTATAAAAGGGAGAGCTTGACAGGACCATACCACTGGACCGCTAGAAACTTTCCTGAGTGAATTACAACAGGAGAAAAATCAGACTTCTATGCAGTGGATGCTTGATGCATTTTTAGAAGCCTAAGCCATGCAGCTGACAGGGTCTTGGTGCTCTGGTTGGGTGTCAGGCCTGAGCCTCTGAGGTGGGAGGGCTGAGTTCAGGACATTGGTCCACCAAAGACCTCCTGGCCCAGCATAGTATCAATGGGTGAGGGCTCTCCCAGAGATCTCCATCTCAACACTAAGACCCAGCTCCACTCAATGATGAGCAACCTCCAGTGTTGGACACCCCATGCCAAACAGCTGCTAGCAAGACAGGAACACAACACTACCCATTAGCAGAGAGGCTGCCTAAAATCATATTAAGTTCACAAACATGCCAAAAACACCACTGGAAGTGGTCCTGCCAACCAGAAAGAAGATTCAGCCTCATCCACCAGAAAACAAACACCAGTCCCCTCCAACAGGAAGCCTACACAACCCAATGAACCAACCTTACTCATGGAGGCAGACACCAAAAACAACAACTACAAACCTGCAGCCTGAGAAAAGTAGACCTCAAACACAGTAAGAGAAGCAAAATGAGAAGACAGAGAAATAGCAGATGAAGGAGGAAGGTAAAAACTCACCACACCAAACAAATGAGGAGGAAATAGGCAGTCCACCTGAAAAAGAATTCAGAATAATGATAGTAAAGATGATCCTAAATCTTGGAAATAGAATGGAGAAAATACAAGAAATATTAAAGTAGGAACTAGAAGAACTAAAGAGCCAACAAACAATGATGAACAAAACAATAAATGAAATTTAAAATTCTCTAGAAAGAATCAATAGCAGAATAACTGAGGCAGAAGAATAGATAAGTGACCTGGAAGATAAAATACTGGAAAAAACTAGCACAGAGCAGAATAAAGAAAAATGAATGGAAAGAATTGAGGACAGTCTCAGAGACCTCTGGAACAACATTAAATATACCAACATTTGAATTATAGTGGGGAAGAAGAGGAGAAAAAAAAGGGACTGAGAAAATATTTGAAGAGATTATAGCTGAAAACTTCCCTAATATGGGAAAGGAAATAGTCAGTCAAGTCCAGGAAGCACAGAGAGTCCCATACAGGATAAATCCAAGGAGAAACACACCAAGACACATATTAATCAAACAATCAAAAATTAAATACAAAGAAAAACTATTAAAAGCAGCAAGGGAAAAACAACAAATAACATACAAGGGAATCCCCATAAGGTTACAGCTGATCTTTCAGCAGAAACTCTGCAAGCCAGAAGGGAATGGCAGGACATATTTAAAGTGAAGAAAGGGAAAAACCTACAACCAGGATTACTCTATCCAGCAAGGATCACATTAAGATTCGAAAGAGAAATTAAAACATTTACAGACAAGAAAAGTTAAGAGAATTCAGCACCACCTAACCAGCTTTACAACAAATGCTAAAGAAACTTCTCTGGGGAGGAAACACAAGAGAAGGAAAAGACTTAGAAAAACAAACACAAAACAAGAAAATGGTATTAGGAACATACATATCAATAATTACCTTAAATATAAATGGATTAAAAGCTCCAACCAAAAGACATAGACTAGCTGAATGGATACAAAAACAAGACCCATATATATGTTGTCTACAAGAGACCCACTTCAGCCCTAGGGACACATACAGACTGAAACTGAGGGGATGGGAAAAGATTCCATGCAAATGTAAATCAAAAGAAATCTGGAGTAGCAATTCTCATATCAGACAAAATAGACTTTCAAATAAAGACTTTTACAAGAGACAAAGAAAGACACTACATAATGATCAAGGAATCAATCCAAGAAGAGGATATAACAATTGTATATATTTATGCACCCAACACAGGAGCACCTCAATACATGAGGCAAATGCTAATAGCCATAAAAGGGGAAATCGACAGTAACACAATAATAGTAGGGGACTTTAACACTCCACTTTCACCAATGGACAGATCATCCAAAATGAAAATAAATAAGGAAACACAAGCTTTAAATGACACCTTAAATAACATGGGCTTAATTGATATTTATAGGACATTCCATCCAGAAACAATAGAATACACTTTCTTCTCAAGTGCTCATGGAATATTCTGCAGGATAGATTATATCTTGCATCAAAAAATCAAGCCTTGGTAAACTCAAGAAAATTGAAATCATATCAAGTATCTTTTCCAACCTCGATGCTATAAGACCAGATATCAATTACAGGAAAAAACTGTAAAAAATACAAACATAGGGAGGCTAAACAATACACTACAAATAACCAAGAGATCACTGCAGAAATCAAAGAGGAAATCAAAGAATACCTAGAAACAAATGACAATGAAAACATGGCAGCCCAAAACCTTTGGGATGCAGCAAAAGCAGTTAAAAGATGGAGGTTTATAGCAATACAACCCTACCTCAGGAAACAAGAAACAACTCAAACAAACAACCTAACCTTACACCTAAAGCAATCAGAGAAAGAAGAAGAAGAAGAAAAAAAACCCCAAAGTTAGCAAAAGGAAAGAAAACGTAAAGACCCAATCAGAAATAAATGAAAAAGAAATGAAGGAAATGATAGCAATATCAATAAAACTAAAAGATGGTTGTTTGAAGAGATTAGCAAAATTGATAAACCCTTAGCCAGATTCCTCAAGAAAAGAAGGGAGAAGATTCAAATCCATAGCATTAGAAATGGAAAAGGAGAAGCAACAACTGACACTGAAGAAATACAAAGGATAATGAGAGATTACTAGAAGCAACTCTATGCTAATAAAATGGACAACCTGGAAAAAATGGACAAATTCTTAGAAATGCATAACCTGCCAAGACGGAATCAGGAAGAATTAGAAAATATGAACAGACCAATCACAAGCACTGAAATTGAGACTGTGATTAAAAATCTTCCAACAAACAAAAGCCCAGGACCAGATGGCTTCACAGGTTAATTCTATCAAACATTTAGAGAAAAGCTAACACCTGTCCTTCTCAAACTCTTTCAAAATATAGCAGAGGGAGGAAAACTCCCAAACTCATTCTACGAGGCCACGATCACCCTGATACCAAAACCAAAGATGTCAGAAAAAAAGAAAACTACAGGTCAACATCACTAATGAACATAGATGCAAAAATCCTCAACAAAATACTAGCAAACAGAATTCAGCAGCACATTAAAAGGATCATACACCACAATCAACTGGGGCTTATCCCAGGAATGCAAGGATTCTTCAATATACACAGATCAATCAATGTGATACACCACATTAACACATTGAAGGAGAAAAACCATATGATCATCTCAATAGATGCAGAGAAAGCTTTTGACAAAATTCAACACCCATTTATGATAAAAACCCTGCAGAATGTAGGCATAGAGGGAACTTTTCTCAACATAATAAAGGCCATATATGACAAGCCCACAGCCAATATCATTCTCAACTGTAAAAAACTGAAGCCATTTCCACTAAGATCAGGAGCAAGACAAGGTTGCCCACTCTCACCAGTATTATTCAACATAGTTTTGGACGTTTTAGACACAGAAATTAGAGAAGAAAAGGAAATAAAAGGAATACAAATCGGAAACGAAGTAGTAGAACTGTCACTGTTTGCAGATGACATGGTACTATACATAGAGAATCCTAAAGATGCTACCAGAAATCTACTAGAGCTAATCAATGAATTTGGTAAAGCAGAAGGATACAAAATTAATGCACAGAAATCTCTTGCATTCCTATACACTAATGATGAAAAATCTGAAAGAGAAATTAAGGAAACACTCCCATTTACCACTGCAACAAAAAGAATAAAACACCTAGGAATAAACCTACCTAAGGAGACAAAAGACCTGTATGCAGAAAACTATAAGACACAGAAGGAAGAAATTAAAGGTGATACAAACAGATGGAGAGATATACCATGTTCTTGGATTGGAAGAATCAACATTGTGAAAACAACTATACTACTGAAAGCAATCTACAGATTCAACATAATCCCTATCAAACTACCACTGGTATTTTTCACAGAACTAGAACAAAAAATTTCACAATTTGTATGGAAACACAAAAGACCCTGAATAGCCAAAGCAAACTTGGGGAAGAAAAAAAGAGCTGGAGGAATCAGGCTCCCTGACTTCAGACTATACTACAAAGCTATAGTAATGAAGACAGTATGGTACTGGCACAAAAACAGAAATAGAGATCAATGGAACAGGATACAAAGTCCAGAGATAAACCCAGGCACGTGGTCATCTTATCTTTGATAAAAGATGCAAGAATATACAATGGAGAAAAGACAGCCTCTTCAATAAGTGGTGCTGGGAAAACTGGCCAGCTACATGCAAAAGAATGAAATTAGAATTCTCCCTAACACCATACACAAACATAAAGTGAAAATAGGTTAAGGACCTAAATGTAAGGCCAGACACTATAAATCTCTTAGAGGAAAACACTGGAAGAACACTCTATGACATAAATCACAGTAAGATCCTTTTTGACCTACCTCCTAGAGAAAAGGGAAAAAAACAAAAATAAACAAAGGGGACCTAATGAAACATAAAAGCTTTTGCACAGCAAAGGAAACCATAAACAAGATGAGAAGACAACTCTCAGAGTGGGAGAAAATATTTGCAAATGAAGCAACTGACAAAGGGTTAATCTCCAAAATATACAAACAGCTCATGCAGCTCAACATCAAGAAAACAAACAATCCAATCCAAATACGGGAAGAAGACCTAAATAGACATTTCTCCAAAGAAGATATACAGATTGCCAACAAACACATGAAAGGATGCTCAACATGACTAATCATTAGCGAAATTGAAATCAAAACTACAATGAGGTATCACCTCACACAGGACAGAATGGCCATCATCAAAAAGTCTAAAAACAATAAATGCTGGAGAAGGTGTGGAGAAAAGGGAGCCATCTTGCATTGTTGTTGGGAATGTAAATTGATACAGCCACTACGGAGAACGGTATGGAGTTTCCTTATAAAACTAAAAATAGAACTACCATATGACCCAGCAATCCCACTACTGGGTATATACTGTGAGAAAACCATAGTTCAAAAAGAGTCATGTACCACAATGTTCATTGTAGCACTATTTACAATCGCCAGGACATGGAAGCAACATAAGTATCCATCGACAGATGAATGGATAAATAAGATGTGGCACATATATACAATGGAATATTACTCAACCATGAAAAAAAACAAAATTGAGTTATGTGTAGTGAGGTGGATGGACCTAGAGGCTCTCATACAGAGTGAAGTAAGTCAGAAAGAGAAAAACACATACTGTATGCTAACACAAATATATGGAATCTAAAAAAAAAAACCTGAAATGTTTCTGAAGACCCTAGGGGCAGGACAGGAATAAAGATGCAGTCGTAGAGATTGCACTTGAGGACATGGGGAGGGGGAAGGGTAAGCTGGGATGAAGTGTGAGAGTGGCATGGACATATATACACTATCAAATGTAAAATAGATAGCTATTGGGAAACAGATGCATAGCACAGGGAGATCAGCTTGGTGCTTTGTGACTACCCAGAGGGGTGGGATAGGTAGGGTGGGAGGGAGACGCAAGAGGGAGGGGATATGGGGATATATGTATACATATAGCTGATTCACTCTGTTATACAGCAGAAACTAAGACAGAATTGTAAAGCAATTTTATTCCAATAAGGATGTTAAAAAAAAAAATAAAAAGAACCAGACCATGCTGGCACCCTAAAACAAAAAAAAGACGTAAGATAAAAATTAAAGAGTGTGTCCTTTATTTAATAACAATTTATTGATATTGGTTCAATAGTGGAGACACATGTACCAGTCTAACATAAGATATAAACACTAGGGGAAACTGTGTGTAGGAAGTTTATACAATTGTTTCTGCTTTTCTGCAAATCTAAAACTCTCCTAAAATAGTAAGTTTACTAAAAAATAAACAGGGTATAAATAAAAATTTAGACATCTCTAACTTTGAAAATGGAGAAAAAGGAGATCAGATTTAAAGAGTTCAAACATTCTTACATTATTAAGAAGGAACCTAGAAGAAGAAATGATAAATGTGCTTTGTTAAATTAGGTATGATACATTAACCTTCTTAATAGCCTGTTTTCCTACAAAAATGGGAGGAGATATATCGCTAAAGAAAGCAATCTCAGCAGTTGTCTTATGAACCCAACCAACTGTAACTGTTTTTGGTTTCTCCCACGCATCTCTAGTGATCTGAGAGAGCACTGCCCTTTACTGCCAATCTAATCTCTTTTTTAATGGGAAGACATCAATTCCCATTGTTACTTCCAATAATATAGGAGCAGTGGTGAATATTTGAGAATGAATTGCCTAGAAACTACTATTGCAATACCAAAGCTCTCAATCTTTTGGTTTTCTCCAGACCCCTCCTTCCCCTGTAATCACTTTGTGATACAGAACACACTTCATAGTGCTTCTACCTTCTATGGCAGTCCTCTTTCATTCCCATGCTGATGTAACTGCTTCTTCAATTACATCTCATCTGCTTGTCACTGTTCAACTGTATTCCATATATTATGTTATTAACACTTCTCCTGTGATTTTTGGGTATTTTCTATGGGAAGGAACGGCTGGTGGGGGCGGGGAAGGGGGCTGGTGTTGCATCTATCATTTTTAAACAGTAATCCTTTCCACACAAATATCCATGTTTGAGTCATTCTCTGCGTAGTACCTCTGGAGCTCCTGCTCAATGGGGCATTTAGCTTAAATCAATATTTTTATAAGATGCTTTTGCAACTCAAGTTGCATGAGCTTTAAAAGACAGGAAAATAGGAACTGGAAATTGGGCAATGTTACATAGTAATGAGCATTAGCAGCGCTAAGTGACCCTGATCACATCACAATTTTGTTTCAGGGCTTTGACTGTAAATGACTCTAATAATAGATTTGGTTGGTCATAAGCACAAAAAGTATCATTATTAAACTATTTATAGAAATAATATACAAATTTTATGTAAAAGCAAGATGCAATATTTAAAAAGGTTTTTAAATGACATTTATTTTTATACATCAGTAATGTTAAAAAGTATATATATGCTTAATATACTACCAATAAAAATTGAGTTATAATTTTAAAAAATCTATCTCTATAAAATATAGTTTTAAATTAGTGTTTATTTTATTCAACATATTATACTATGACACAATGATCAAATGTAGTACTGAAACTGTATGCCACTAAGTTTAACTTTCCAAATACTGTCTCTTTGAAATTAAGGAATTAGATAAGGAGATTAACCTTCTTTAGTAAATATCTATATTCTCTAGTGGTACTAAAATGCTGTGGAATAATCAGTAGGATGGCTTACTTCAAAATAGGTGCACTTTTCCCTTTTGTTTTTATTAAACAAGTGAATTCATATTATTCTTTATGAGGCTGCATTAATAGTTGGGAATGCAAATATTTATTTCTCAAAGTGTCTCTTTTTTTCTTCCATATATATCAGGAGAAGCTCACTATATAAAAGACTGTAAATGAAACCATAATAAAATGATACAACTATTTCTTACTTGCCATGATACTTCTTTCCTTAAAATAATCCACAGCCTTTATATATGTGCCTATTTTTATAAGATTATGATCCAAATAAGATCAAATTGCCTGGCTACTGTATTATTAATCTCCAAGATATATAAATTTCTCAATGATTACAAATGAATAAAAAAATATTAATTTTTAATATCATCCTCCTTCAGGTTGAATATTACTGTCATTTCTGTTTTCATACCCGAAGACATGCCAAAATAAATGATTAAATAAAAACATAAATATTTAATATTACATTACAATGCGTAAAAAGACTAAGACTATGTGTGAAAATTAACATCAGATCATATACCTTTTTCATCTAAAATGACCCAGTGTTAATAATGATACTGCTTGAATCAATGAGATGATAAGGTCAAGGAAAAATTTGATTACTAGATTAAATTTGTAAGCTTTGTTTTTATGTAAAGCCACATACAATCTTAACAAACCACAAATACAGACTAAAGTCAATGTGATTATATATCCACATCTATTTCAATAGCAGTCCATTCTCAGAAAAAGTTGTGTCAACATGTCAGTGATGATAGGAAGCATTGGCTATCAACACAAAAGCATCACCTCTACAGCAAGAACAAAGCATAATGTCCTCTAAATATTGAGTTGGTAAACTTACATCTTCACTTTTAAACTTTCATCCAAACTTTTCTATTCCTACTATCCTAATTCAAGAGAAAGTATCTCTTACCTGGACCATCATAATTTCTTTTTTTTTTTTGAATTTTATTTTATTTATATTTTTATATAGCAGGTTCTTATTAGTTATCTACTTTATACATATTAGTGTATATATGTCAGCCCTAATCTCCCAATTCATCACTCCACCACCACTTTCCCCCCTTGGTGTCCATATGTTTGTTCTCTACATCTGTGTCTCTATTTCTGCCCTGCACAATTTATTTCTTAAACTTCAACCTCTTACTCTATAATGTTTCTTTTACCTCTCTGAGAAGTCAGTATCTGAAAAATAGACATTACAATCAAAAATACCTTTCCAATTATGTTAGATTCTTCATCAGAAGCTTGTAATGGTGGCTCACTGCTGAAACTAACGGTTTGCCAATCTCGTTGCATTTTATTAAAGTCACCATGGGAACTTAAAAAGAAACAAAAAACAAACAGTAAGCCATAGCCCAATCTCAGAAATTCTGGTTTATTTGGCCTGAGGTAAAGCCCATGTAAAGTATTTTCTAAAATCTCCCTAATGAGGGGGCAGGGTGGAGAATGACTGGATTTGAGTTTGAAGTCCCCAATCCATAGAAATATAATGTTCTTCCTCATTATTTTTAGTTTAGTTGCATATTATAAACTATCAACACTCTCAACCACAACATGCTGCTCAAGGTCCCTGAGTCTAGTCTTATGTTTTCTCTGGACTAATTATTCTTTCCAATTCCTTCACTAACAACCCAAATCCTTCTAATTGTTAAAGGACCAGTTTAAGACATAGCATGATGAAACGTGATTTAATCACTTTTATCTACAAAAGGACACATGTACCCCAATGTTCACTGCAGCACTATTTACAATAGCCAGGACATAGAAACAACCTAAATGTCCAATGACAGATGAATGGACAAAGAAGATGTGGTACATGTATACAATGAAATATTACTCAGCCATAAAAAGGAACGAAATTGGGTCATTTGTAGAGATGTGGATGGACCTAGAGTCTGTCATACAGAGTGAAGTAAGCCAGAAAGAGAAAAACAAATAGCGTGTATTAATGCATATATGTGGAATCTAGAAAAGTGGTACAGATGAACCTACTTGCAGGGCAGGCATAGAGAAGCAGACATAGAGAACAGACATGTGGATGTGGATGGGGGAGGGAAAGCTGGGATGAATTGGGAGATTAGGATTGACATATATACACTACTATGCATAAAATAGATAGCTAGTGGGAACATGCTATAAAGTACAGGAGGCTCAGCTTGGTGCTGTGATGACCTAGATGCATGGGATGGGGGGGTGGGGGGTGGGGGGTAGGAGGGAGGTCCAAGAGGGAGGGAATATAGGTATACATACAGCTGATTCACTTCATTGTATAGCAGAAACTAACACAACATTGTAAAGCAGTGTTGTAAAGCAATACTCCAATAAAAAATAAAATAAAAATCATCTATTATTAATTTTATCTAGATCTTTGTGTTTACATATTGATATTTCCCAATTGATTGCAAACTCTGTTGTGGCTAGCATAACAGCTTCAGTTGTTCAGTAAAGTTCTCTCAGTACTTTATTTTATTTTATAATGTTACCGAGTCCAAGCTCACTCTGCTTGCTGCACAACAGGCCAATAAATCGGGAGACGAGGTTTTGAAGCAAGGAGTATGGCTTTATTCGGAACTCCAGCAGACAGAGAAGATGGCAGACTAATGTGTCCAAAAAACCATCTTATGGGAGTTTGGATGCCAGTTTCTTTTAGAGAACAGAGAGTGGGAGGAGGTGGGGAAGTAAAGTAAAAAGGCCCTAAGTCTAGCAAATATCTCCTGGAATTGCCCAGAGGAGAGGGGATGTGGATGTGTTAATTTCTTCAGGCAGAGGGGCAGAGTTCCCCGAGGCAGGCCATTATGTATAGACAGTATCCTTTTAGTGAACAAAGCAATGGGAAGCAAAGGTTAAAGTATAAGAAACAGATCAAACATGGAGTCAGGATTGGCTCTTCCCTGTTACAATAATATTGATTGGACTTGGCACAAACCTTTCAGTATTACAGAAGTCAGGTTACATCTGGGTTTTCTTAATTTCTGTCACACACATATATTGCCTTCTTCATATACACATTATATATAACAAGTATAGTATGATCTATTTAATATCTGATTTATATTGATTCATGTTTTTACTTAAGTATATTTATCTTAAAAGAAACTTTGTAATCTTGCTGTAAATACAAAACTAATATTTCTGGCTATAAAAAAAAGTATAACAAGAAATGTTATTCACCTGGATCTGACCCAATATCATAGTTTTCATCTTTTTGTAAGGAAAATATCAAGTTTTATAAAGTTGCTTTTGAGTCTGGTCATTTGTCCTTGACTTATCAGAAAAACTGAAAGATTAAAAAGGTCATTATTTGTAACTCTTTAAAATGTGATTTATATTTAACGTTATTTAATGCTTTATCAGTGTGCTATCTAAAAGCATTTGATGTATCAAGAGGACTATTACATGATTTTATATATATATATTTTTATGAATTTATTTATTTTTGGTCACATTGGGTCTTCGATGCTGTGCATGGGCTTTCTTTAGTTGTGGCGAGTGGGACTACTCTTCCTTGCAGTGCATGGGCTTCTCACTGCAGTGGGTTCTCTTGTTGTGGAGTATGGGCTCTAGGTATGCGGGCTTCAGTAGCTGTGGCTCGCGGGCTCTAGAGCGCAGGCTCAGTAGTTGTGGTGCGTGGGCTTAGCTGTTCTGCGGCATGTGCGGTCTTCCTGGATCAGGGCTTGAACCCGTGTCCCCTGCACTGACAGGCAGATTCTTAACCACTGCACCACCAGGGAAGTCTCACGATTTTACATATGAACTTTAAAAATGTTCAACTGACAGTAACTCAAATACACCACACAGTATAAATTTTTCACCTGAAGTCATTCCAGACATGACTATATTTTTAATATCCATGTTTCTATAGAACTGCCTTTTATAAAGGAAAATTCAAGACTCCCTTTAGTGATTCTGGAGTATATGTTCAGTTTTTCACCTATCTATATCCCCCCAAGTCTGTAACTCAAGTTTCCAGAGCGGAAAAAAAGGGAGTAAAATTTTAGAAAGGTGTTAGACTGCAATATATTTTACATTTGTTAAAGTGTTCTTTGGGCACCCAGAGATTTAAAGAAAATCTTTTTCAACAGAGCCATTTGTCTACAATTGTTGAGTAACAGCATTTTATAGGGTCTAATCACCTTAGCTTTTGAATAGCCAACATGCTAAGTGATATATTAACTTCAGCTTGAGGAGTTAATTGGAAGCAGTTGAGACAGTTTTAAAAATCCCCAATTTTTAATGTAAAAGGTGTTGAAAACAGATATTTGTGAAGATAGTTCAAAAGATAATTTAAAATACATTATAACTTGTTAAAAGAAAGGTTGGTCAATGCAATAGCTATACTCTCTCAGATATAAATATATATTTTTTCACATTTATTTTTAACAGTGGACCAATTATGCAAAAAGCTCCTTTCTGGTTTTCTCCCTTGGTATAACTAGCATTTTCTAGTGGCTTCTTAGGAAAATGTATCATATAAACCAGGCATCTAGACACATTTTTTTTTTTTGCGGTACGCGGGCCTCTCACTGTTGTGGCCTCTCCCTTTGCGGAGCACAGGCTCCGGACGCGCAGGCTCAGTGGCCATGGCTCATGGGCCCAGCCGCTCCGCGGCATGTGGGATCTTCCCAGACCAGGGCACGAACCTGTGTCCCCTGCATCGGCAGGCGGACTCTCAACCACTGTGTCACCAGGGAAGCCCTCTAGATACATTTTAAAAGCCCATTGAGTCCTCCCACAAATAGGGAAATACCCTTATATTATTACTGTCTGCTTCAAGAAATTGGAAATTTAAAATGGAAGTATTCCTTTCTGAGTATAAAACTATAAAATCAGTACTTAATGGGTCAAAACAATGTTACATAAGACTTTAAAAGAAATGTAAAGAATCTTTGGTTGTATGACTTGAATGCAAGTTGTTTCAAGTCATTATTATGCATAAATAAAGAATTTGACATTAAAATGAGGTGTTTGAATGCCACGGGAAAAAGTCCAAAAGATTGTGAAAGGAATCTAAGAAACAAATGTTGATGGTATTTTCTAGCCTTCACTGGATACTGGAAAGGGCTCCAACTCCAGAATAGGAGTTTAATGTGGCAAGCATGTCCCTAACATAAAGATAACTGTTACGGACAATTTTAACTTCTTCAATTTAGCTATAAAGATTATTCATTCAATTACATTCCCTGATTTTTTTCCCCACGTTTGCAAACTAAACTGTAATTAAAGCTAATTGGCTTGTTATTGTCTGTATTTCTACAGGAAGGTAGTATGAGTTCTTATTTTACATCCTGCCATATATGTGCAATTTTAAGGCAATGAGCATTGAAGTGGCTTCAAATTCAGCATAACATCTTTTTATTAACTGCTATTTTTTATCAGTTTAAAAATAATAGTCAAGGGCTTAACCAAGACCATGCTACACTCTCTCTCTGTATCTAGAACACTTGAATAGGGCAAGATTATAAGGCTCTGAGTGAATGCTAATGTTAATAGTGGGAAATTGGATTAGTAAATACTATTGAGGATAAAAATAAAATGAGAAATTGAGTGATAAAATTCAGGAAGTGAAAACAAATTCTGCATGGGAATACTTATTGCAATAATATGACAGAGTCAAATAATTGAAAAGGCAAGATTGCACAGGGTATACTCATGCAAGGCTTTAGTAAAGGTAATGGATATGGAGAAGTAGGGGAAAAAAGGCACAAGCAATAGTAGAGAAGTCCAAAGATTTCCAAACACAGTTCTCCAAAGTCCTTTATCCATCACAGAGGTCATACTTTGGTTGTGGATTAGGAACCACCAAAGTATGTGTAGTATTTCTCAGTTCCACAGGAGCCCATACAGGAGTTTACTAAGGGATCTTTTTTTAAATTGTTTTTTAATTGAAGTATAGTTGACTTACAACATTATGCTAGTTTCACACATACAGCATAGTAATTCCATGTTTATAGAATATATTCCATACAAAGTTATTATAAAATATTGACTATATTACATGTGCTGTACATTATATCCTTGTGACTTAGTTATTTTACACCTAGTAGTTTCTGCCTCTTAATCCCCTTTACCTAGTTTTTGCCCCTCCACTGCCTCTCTCCCCTCTGATAACAACTTGTTTGTTCTCTGTGTCTGTGAGTTTATTTCTGTTTTGTAATATTTGTTCATTTGTTTTATTTTTGAGATTCCACATATAAGTGAGAATATACAGTATTTATCTTTCTATGTCTGATTTATTTCAGTAAGTATAACACCTTCCAGATCCATCTGTGTCATCACAAATGGCAAAATTTCATTCATTTTTATGGCTGAGTAATGTTCCATTGTGTGTGTGTGTGTGTGTGTACCACATCTCCTTTCTCTATTTATCTGTTGATGGACCCACAGTGTGTCTATAATCTTGGCTATTGTAAATAATGCTGCTATGAACATAGGGGTACATATTTCTTTTCAAACTGATGTTTTTGTTTTCTTTGGGAAAATACAAAGAAGTAGAATTGCTGGATCTTATGGTAGTTCTATTTTAAATTTTTTGAGGAATCTCCATACTGTTTTCCATAGTGGCTGCACCAATTTACGTTCCAACCAACAGTGCATGAGGTTCCCTCTTCTACTGAGGGGTCTTTTATACCCCATTGGTCACTTGGCTAAGGCTGGGCTCAGTATCTGTTAAACCAGGAATAGACTATCAATGTCTACTTCTGTAAACAATGGAGACAAGTTAGTACCATGTGCTCCCAGGAGAGTTTTGAATTTTAAACAGCACATTATAAATCATTAGCTAGTATAGCTCATTCTTTTCTTGGCCAAATGATAAATATCAGACTTCCCCCGAGATAAGCATGAAGCTGCCCCAGTCCAGCGATAAGATAACTCTGTCCTTGCAATCTCATAAAAGACTGAATGATGTGAATCTGGAAGAATAACTTAAGCATCAGCCCTCAGTGTGCAAATTATTTTATAGGCCTTTTGGCCCCTATCATGATCATTCTGAAAGAACCTAAAGAAATCAAAGCTAAACCTTATATTGAGGTATAATACAACACAGCCACATAGTACTTAGCTCAAAATTCAAAGGAGACTTAGTATAAATAAATCTATAAAATATTGACTGGTTACCACAGTAAATTATCAATAAATAATACCTACAACCTAACACAAACCACTCCAAAATTTCAGACCCATAATTACAAACCAACACTATAAAACAGTGTGTTTCATACCTTGACTACAGGTAAATGTTGTGGCAGTATTTTAACAAAACAGTTCAGGCCAATTCCAGGTCTACTGAAATTAACCTTTACAGTGCACAGTCCATGAGATAAAGGGCTTAACAATCAAGTAAAATAAAGGATAAGTAAATTAAGTAAAAATAATGACTACATGTATCAAACATCTACAATTTTTGAGGTCCTGTGATCTACTAGGGTAGATGAGCCAACATACCTAAAAAATAAAATAAGTTTAAAATGAAAACAGATTTTTTTCCCAATGTGCAACAACTATGTCAACTAATATATTGTTTCTTGCCTTATTTCATCATATATTTACTATTTCCTTATGATAGCCTTCTTTTTGCAGCATTTAGAGTATATTTTGCAAAATTGGTACATTTTTTAATCTCTTTCACCTGTTTCACCCCTCCAACCCCCTTCCCCTCTGGCAACCACCCATTTGTTCTCTGTATCTATGAATCTGTTTTCACTGTGTTTTGTTTGTTTTGCTTTTTAGACTTCACATATAAGTGAGATCATATAGTATTTGTCTTTCTCCATCGGTCTGACTTATTTCACTTAGCATAAAACTGCCTAGATCCATCAATGTGATCACAATAGCATTTTGTTATGAAGTTAAATTTATAACTACCATATGACCCAACAATTCTACTCCTAAGTATTTACCCCAAAGAAATGAAAACATGCCCATGTAAACACTTTTACAAAAATTGTTTATACATCATAGCCTGAAGCTGAAAATGACCCAAATGCCCATCAACTGGTGAGCAGATAAATTTATTACATATAAAATTTATTACATCTACTACTACTCAGCAATAAAACAATGAGCAATTTAAAGCCTAGTTATTCTGAAGCTGGTTAGGGCCTAAATCCATTCAGTTTTTGGCAGAAACTTGCTGAGGTAGAATCCAGGGCCTAAGCATTTTAAAGCCTAGTTATTCAGAAGCCAGGTAGGGGCTAAATCCACTTCAGTTTTAGTCAGAAACTGGGTGAGGTAGAATCCAGGGCCTAAGCATTTTAAAGCCTAGTTATTCAGAAGACGGGGGCTTCCGGGAAGATGGCGGAAGAGTAAGACGCGGAGATCAACTTCCTCCCCACAGATACACCAGAAATACATCTACACGAGGAACAACCCCTACAGAACACCTACTGAACGCTGGCAGAAGACCTCAGACCTCCCAAAAGGCAAGAAACCCCCCACGTACCTGGGTAGGGCAAAAGAGAAAAGAATAAACAGAGACAAAAGGATTGGGACAGGACCTGCACCAGTGGAAGGGAGCTGTGAAGGAGGAAAGGTTTTCACACACTAGGAAGCCCCTTCACGGGCGGAGACTGTGGGTGGCGGGGTGGGAGCTTCGGAGACGCGGAGGAGAGTACAGCAACAGGGGTGCAGAGGGCAAAGCAGAGAGATTCCCGCACAGAGGATCAGGGCCGACCGGCACTCACCAGCTCGAGAGGCTTGTCTGCTCACCCGCGGGGTGGGCAGGGCTGGGAGTTGAGGCTCGGGCTTCGGTCGGAGCACGGGGAGAGGACTGGGGTTGGCAGCGGGAACACAGCCTGCTGGGGGTTAGTGCGCCACGGCTAGCCGGGAGGGAGTCCAGGGAAATGTCTGGACCTGCCGAAGAGGCAAGAGACTTTTTCTTCCCTCTTTGTTTCCTGGTGCGCAAGGAGACGGGATTAAGAACGCTGCTTAAAGGAGCTCCAGAGATGGGCGCGAGCCGCGGCTAAAAGCGTGGACCCCAGAGATGGGCATGAGATGCTAAGGCTGCTGCTGCCGCCACCAAGAAGCCTGTGTGTGAGCACAGGTCCCCTTCCGGGGAGCCTGTGCAGCCTGCCACTGCCAGGGTCCCAGGATCCAGGGACAACTCCCCGAGAGAACGCACGGCGCGCCTCAGGCTACTGCAATGTCACGCCGGCCTCTGCCGCAGCAGGCTCACCCCGCACTCTGTGCCCCTCCCTCCCTGCGGCCTGAGTGAGCCACAGCCCCAGAATCAGTGGCTCCTTTAACCCCGTCCTGTCTGAGCGAAGCACAGACGCCCTCCGGCGGCCTACACGCAGAGGTGGGGCCAAATCCAAAGCTGAGCCCCTGGGAGCTGTGAGAAAAGAGAGAAAAGGAAATGTCTCCCAGCAGCCTCAGAAGCAGCGGATTAAAGCTGCACAATCAACTTGATGTACCCTGCATCTGTGGAATACATGAATAGACGACAAATCATCCCATATTGAGGAGGTGGACTTTGAGATTAAGGTTTATGCTTTTTCCCCTTTTCCTCTTTTTGTGAGTGTGTATGTGTATGCTTCTGTGTGAGATTATGTCTGTATAGCTTTGCTTCCACCATTTGTCCTAGGGTTCTATCCATCCTTTTTTTTCTTAATAATTATTTTTTTATTTTAATAACATTTTTATATTTTATCTTACTTTATTTCATTTTACTTTAACTTCTTTCTTTCTTTCTTTTTTGCCTTCCTTCCCTCCTTCCTTCCTTCCTCCCTCCCTCCCTCCTTTCTTTCTTTCATTCTTTCTACTTCTACTAATTCTTTCTTTCTACTTTTTCTCCCTTTTATTCTGAGCCGTATGGATGAAAGGCTGCAGTCAGGAGTCAGTGCTGTGCCTCTGAGGTGGGAGAGCCAACTTCAGGACACTGGTCCACAAAAGACCTCCCAGCTCCACATAATATCAAACGGCGAAAATCTCCCAGAGATCTCCATCTCAACACCAGCACCCAGCTTCACTCAACGACCAGCAAGCTACAGTGCTGGACATCCTATGCCAAACAACTAGCAAGACAGGAACACAACACCACCCATTAGCAGAGAGGCTGCCTAAAATCATAATAAGTCCACAGACACCCTGAAACACACCAGCAGACGTGGACCTGCCCACCAGAAAGACAAGATCCAGCCTCATCCACCAGGACACAGGCGCTAGTCCCCTCTACCAGGAAGCCTACACAACCCACTGAACCAAGCTTAACCACTGGGGACAGACACCAGAAACAACGGGAACTACGAACCTGCAGCCTGCAAAAAGGAGACCCCAAACACAGTAAGAGAAGAAAAATGAGAAGACAGAAAACACAGCAGATTAAGGAGCAAGATAAAAACCCACCAGACCTAACAAATGAAGAGGAAATAGGCAGTCTACCTGAAGAAGAATTCAGAATAATGATAGTAAAGATAATCCAAAATCTTGGAAATAGAATGGACAAAATGCAAGAAACATTTAACAAGGACCGAGAAGAACTAAAGATGAAACAAACAGTGATGAACAACACAATAAATGGAATTAAAAATACTCTAGATGGGATCAATAGCAGAATAACTGAGGCAGAAGAATGGATAAGTGACCTGGAAGATAAAATAGTGGAAATAACTACTGCAGAGCAGAATAAAGAAAAAAGAATGAAAAGAACAGAGGACAGTCTCATAGACTTCTGGGACAACATTAAACACACCAACATTTGAATTATAGGGGTTGCAGAAGAAGAAGAGAAAAAGAAAGGGGCTGAGAAAATATTTGAAGAGATTATAGTTGAAAACATCCCTAATATGGGAAAGGAAATAGTTAATCAAGTCCAGGAAGCACAGAGAGTCCCATACAGGATAAATACAAGGAGAAATACACCAAGACACATATTAATCAAACTGTCAAAAATTAAATACAAAGAAAACATATTAAAAGCATCAAGGGAAAAACAACAAATAACACACAAGGGAATCCCCATAAGGTTAACAGCTGATCTTTCAGCAGAAACTCTGCAAGCCAGAAGGGACTGGCAGGACATATTCAAGTGATGAAGGAAAAAACCTGCAACCAAGATTACTCTACCCAGCAAGGATCTCATTCAGATTTGATGGAGAAATTAAAACCTTTACAGACAAGCAAAAGCTGAGAGAGTTCAGCACCACCAAACCAGTTTTACAACTGCTAAAGGAACTTCTCTAGGCAAGAAACACAAGAGAAGGAAAAGACCTACAATAACGAACCCAAAACAATTAAGAAAATGGGAATAGGAACATACATATCAAGAATTACCTTAAATGTAAATGGATTAAATGCTCCCACCAAAAGACACAGATTGGCTGAATGGATACAAAGACAAGACCCATAGATGTGCTGTCTACAAGAGACCCACTTCAGACCTAGAGACACATACAGACTGAAAGTAAGGGGATGGAAAAAGATATTTCATGCAAATGGAAACCAAAAGAAAGCTGAAGTAGCAATTCTCATATCAGACAAAATAGACTTTAAAGACTATTAGAAGAGGGGGGTCACAGAAGATGGCGGAAGAGTAAGACGTGGAGATCGCCTTCCTCCCCACGGATACACCAGAAATACATCAACACGTGGAACAACTCCTACAGAACACCTACTGAAGGCTGGCAGAAGACCTCAGACCTCCCAAAAGGCAAGAAACTCCCCACGTACCTGGGTAGCGCAAAAGAAAAAAAGAAAAAACAGAGACAAAAGAATAAGGACGGCACCTGCACCAGTGGGAGGGAGCTGTGAAGGAGGAAAAGTTTCCACACACTAGGAAGCCCCTCCGCGGGCGGGGCTGCGAGCTGAGGCTTGGGTTCCGGTTTCAGAAGGAGCGCAGGGAGAGGACTGGGGTTGGCGGCTTGAACATAGCCTGAAGGGGTTAGTGCACCACGACTAGCCGGGAGGGAGTTCGGGGAAAAGGCTGCACCTGCCAGAGAGGCAAGAGACTTTTTCTTCCCTCTGTTTCCTGGTGTGCGAGGAGAGGGGTTTAAGAGCGCTGCTTAAAGGAACTCCAGAGATGGGCGCGAGCCGCGGCTAAAAGCGCGAACCCCAGAGACGGGCGCGAGCCACGGCTAAAAGCGCAAACCCCAGAGACGGGCGGGAGACGCTAAGGCTGCTGCTGCCGCCACCAAGGGGCCTGTGTGCGAGCATAGGTCACTCTCCGCGCCCCTCTTCCGTGGAGCCTGTGCAGCCGCCCACTGCCAGGTTCCCGGGATCCAGGGACAACTTCCCCGGGAGAACGCACGGTGGGCCTCAGGCTGGTGCAACGTCACACAGGCCTCTGCCGCAACGTCACGCCGCCTC
Source organism: Phocoena phocoena (assembly GCF_963924675.1). Classification (NCBI taxonomy): domain Eukaryota; kingdom Metazoa; phylum Chordata; class Mammalia; order Artiodactyla; family Phocoenidae; genus Phocoena; species Phocoena phocoena. The sequence goes on from NC_089225.1 coordinate 66,960,246, forward strand.
TGACGCCGCAGGCCCGCCCCGCACGCAGTGCCCCTCCTTCTCCCCCCCCCCCGCCCCCGCCGGCCTGAGTGAGCCGGAGCCCCCGAATCAGCGGCGCCTTTAACCCCGTCCTGTCTGAGCAAAAAACAGACGCCCTGCAGCGACCTAAACGCAGAGGCAGGGCCAAATCCAAAGCTGAGCTCCTGTGAGCTGTGAGAACAAAGAAGAGAAAGGGAAATCTCTCCCAGCAGCCACAGAAGTAGCGGATTAAAGCTCCACAATCAACTTGATATACCCTGCATCTGTGGAATACCTGAATAGACAAGGAATGATCCCAAATTGAAGAGGTGGAATTTAGGAGCGAGATCTATGATTTTTTTCCCTTTTCCTCATTTTATGAATGTGTACGTATATGCTTCTGTGTGAGATCTTGTCTGTATACTTTTGCTTCCACCATTTGTCCTAGGGCTCTATCCGTCCATGGTTTTTTAAAAAAATTTTTTTCTTAATAATTAATTTTAATTGTAATAACTTTATTATACTTTACCTTCATTCTTTCTTTCTTTCCTTCCTTCCTTCCTTCCCTCCTTTAGACAACGAATCAACCCAAATTGAGGAGGTGGTCTCTGAGAGCAAGATTTATGATTTTTCCCCCTTTACCTCTTTTTGGGAACGTGTATGTGTATGCTTCTGTGTAAGATTTTCTCTGTATAGCTTTGCTTCCAACATTTGTCCTAAGGTTCTATCCGTCCCTTTTTTTTTTTCTAAATATTTTTAATTCAATAACTATATTATACTTTATTTTATTTTTACTGTATCTTCTTTCTTTCTGACTTTTTTCCTTCTTTCCCTCATTCCTTCCTTCCTTCCTCCCTCACTCCCTCCTTTCTTTCCTTCTTTGCTTCTTTCTTCCTTCCTTCCTTTCCTCCTTTCCTTCTTTCTTTACTCATACTTCTACTAATTCTCTCTACTTTCTCTCCCTTTTATTCTGAGCCGTGTGGATGAAAGGCTCTTGGTCCTCCAGCCAGGAGTCAGGGCTCTGCCTCTGAGGTAGGAGAGCCAACTTCAGGACACTGGTCAACAAGAGACCTCCCAGCTCCACATAATATTAAATGGCGGAAATCTCCCAGAGACCTCCATCTTAACACCAGCACCCAGCTTCACTCAACGACACAGCAAGCCAAACAACTAGCAAAACAGGAACACAACCCCACCCATTAGCAGAGAGGCTGCCTAAAATCATAATAAGGCCACAGACACCCCAAAACACACCACCAGACGTGAACCTGCCCACTAGAGAGACAAGATCCAGCCCATCCAGCACAACACAGGCACTAGTCCCCTCCACCAGGAAGCCTACACAACCCACTGAAATAACCTTAGCCACTGGAGACAGACATCAAAAACAACGGGAACTACGAACATGCAGCCTGCAAAAAGGAGACCCCAAACACAGTAAGATAAGCAAAATGAGAAGACAGAAAAAGATGAAGGAGCAAGATAAAAAAGCACCAGACCTAACAAATGAAGAGGAAATAGGCAGGCTACCTGAAAAATAATTCAGAATAATGATAGTAAAGATGATCCAAAATCTTGGAAGTAGAATGGACAAAATGCAAGAAACAGTTAACAAGCACCTAGAAGAAATAAAGATGAAACAAGCAACGATGAACAATGCAATAAATGAAATTAAAAGTACTCTAGATAGGATCAATAGCAGAATAACTGAGGCAGAAGAATGGATAAGTGACCTGGAAGATAAAGTAGTGGAAATAACTACTGCAGAGCAGAATAAAGAAAAAAGAATGAAAAGAACTGACGACAGTCTCAGAGACCTCTGGGACAACATTAAACGCACCAACATTCGAATTATAGGCATTCCAGAAGAAGAAGAGAAAAAGAAAGGGGCTGAGAAAATATTTGAAGAGATTATAGTTGAAAACTTCCCTAATATGGGAAAGGAAATAGTTAACCAAGTCCAGGAATCACAGAGAGTCCCATACAGGATAAATACAAGGAGAAATACGCCAAGACACATATTAATCAAACTGTCAAAAATTAAATACAAAGAAAGCATATTAAAAGCAGCAAGGGAAAAACAAATAACACACAAGGGAATCCCCATAAGGTTAAAGCTGATCTCTCAGCAGAAACCCTACAAGCCAGAAAGGAGTGGCAGGACATACTGACAGTGATGAAGGAGAAAAACCTGCAACCAAGACTACTCTACCCAGCAAGGATCTCATTCAGATTCGATGGAGAAATTAAAACCTTTACAGACAAGCAAAAGCTGAGAGAGTTCAGCACCACCAAACCAGCTTTACAACAAATGCTAAAGGAACTTCTCTAGACAAGAAACACAAGAGAAGGAAAAGACCTATAATAATGAACCCAAAACAATATAGAAAATGGGAATAGGAACATACATATCGATAATTACCTTAAAGGTAAATGGACTAAATGCTCCCACCAAAAGACACAGATTGGCTGAATGGATACAAAAACAAGACGCTTATATATGCTGTCTACAAGAGACCCACTTCAGACCTAGAGACACATACAGACTGAAAGTAAGGGGATGGAAAAAGATATTCCATGCAAATGGAAACCAAAAGAAAGCTGGAGTAGCAATTCTCATATCAGACAAAATAGAGTTTAAAATAAGGACGATTAGAAGAGACAAAGAAGGACACTACATAATGATCAAGGGATCAATCCAAGAAGAAGATATAACAATTGTAAATATTTATGCACCCAACATAGGAGCACCTCAATACATAAGGCAAATACTAACAGCCATAAAAGGGGAGATCGACAGTAACACATTCATAGTAGGGGACTTTAACACCCCACTTTCACCCATGGACAGATCATCCAAAATGAAAATAAATAAGGAAACACAAGCTTTAAAGGATACATTAAACAAGATGGACTTAATTGATATTTATAGGACACTCCATCCAAAAACAACAGAATACACATTTTTCTCAAGTGCTCATGGAACATTCTCCAGGATACATCATATCATGGGTCACAAATCAAGCCTTGGTAAATTTAGGAAAATTGAAATTGTATCAAGTACCTTTTCTGACCACAACGCCATGAGACTAGATATCAATTACAGGAAAAGATCTTTAAAATATACAAACACATGGAGGCTAAACAATACATTACTTAATAATGAAGTGATCACTGAAGAAATCAAAGAGGAAATAAAAAAATACCTAGAAACAAATGACAATGGAAACACAACGACCCAAAACCCATGGGATGCAGCAAAAGCAGTTCTAAGGGGGAAGTTTATAGCAATACAAGCCCATCTTAAGAAGCAGGAAACATCTCGAATAAACAACCTAACCTTGCACCTCAAGCAATTAGAGAAAGAAGAACAAAAACAGCCCAAATCTAGCAGAAGGAAAGAAATCATAAAAATCAGATCAGAAATAAATGAAAAAGAAATGAAGGAAACGATAGCAAAGATCAATAAAACTAAAAGCTGCTTCTTTGAGAAGATAAACAAAATAGATAAACCACTAGCCAGACTCATCAAGAAAAAAAGGGAAAAGACTCAAATCAATAGAATTAGAAATGAGGAAGGAGAAGTAAAAACTGACACTGCAGAAATAAAAAAAATCATGAGAGATTACTACAAGCAACTCTATGCCAATAAAATGGACAATCTGGAAGAAATGGACAAATTCGTAGAAATGCACAACCTGCCAAGACTGAATCAGGAAGAAATAGAAAATATGAACAGACCAATCACAAGCACTGAAATTGAGACTCTGATTAAAAATCTTCCAACAAACAAAAGCCCAGGACCAGATGGCTTCACAGGTGAATTCTATCAAACGTTTAGAGAAGAGCTAGCACCTATCCTTCTTGAACTCTTCCAAAATATAGCAGACGGAGGAACAATCCCAAATTCCTTCTACGAGGCCACCATCACCTTGATACCAAAACCAGACAAGGATGTCACAAAGAAAGAAAACTACAGGCCAATATCACTGATGAACATAGATGCAAAAATCCTCAACAAAATACTAGCAAACAGAATCCAACAGCACGTTAAAAGGGTCATGCACCATGATCAAGTAGGGTTTATTCCAGGAATGCAAGGATTCTTCAATATACGCAAATCTATCAATGTGATAAACCATATTAACAAATTGAAGGAGAAAAACCATATGATCATCTCAATAGATGCAGAGAAAGCTTTCGACAAAATTCAACACCCATTTATGATAAAAACCCTCCAGAAAGTAGGCATAGAGGGAACTTTCCTCAACATAATAAAGGCCATATATGACAAGCCCACAGCAAACATCATCCTCAATGGTGAAAAACTGAAAGCATTTCCACTAAGATCAGGAACAAGACAAGGCTGCCCACTCTCACCACTCTTATTCTACATAGTTTTGGAAGTTTTAGCCACAGCAATCAGAGAAGAAAAGGAAATAAAAGGAATCCAAATCGGAAAAGAAGAAGTAAAGCTGTCACTGTTTGCAGATGACATGATACTATACATAGAGAATCCTAAAGATGCTACCAGAAAACTACTAGAGCTGATCAATGAATTTGGTAAAATAGCAGGATACAAAATTAATGCACAGAAATCTCTGGCATTCCTATATACTAATGATGAAAAATCTGAAAGTGAAATCAAGAAAACACTCCCATTTACCATTGCAACAAAAAGAATAAAATATCTAGGAATAAACCTACCTAAGGATACGAAAGACCTGTATGCAGAAAATTATAAGACACTGATGAAAGAAATTAAAGATGATACAAATAGATGGAGAGATATACCATGTTCTTGGATGGGAAGAATCAACATTGTGAAAATGACTCTACTACCCAAAGCAATCTACAGATTCAATGCAATCCCTATCAAACTACCACTGGTATTTTTCACAGAACTAGAACAAAAAATTTCGCAATTTGTATGGAAACATAAAAGCTTTTTATTTTATATTGGAGAGAGCCAATTAACAATGTTGTGGTAGTTTCAGGTGCACAGCAAAGGGACTCCGCCATACATATACATGCATCCATTCTCCCCCAAATTCCCCTCCCATCCAGGCTGCCATATACCATTGAGCAGAATTCCCTGTGCTATACAGTAGGTCCTTGTTGGTTATCCTGTCTAAATATAGCCATGTGTACAAACTCCCTATCTCCCCCTCCATCCTTCCCCCTCTCCAGGAAACCATAAGCTCATTCTCTAAATGTCCATTGACAGAGGAATGGATAAAGATATAGTACATATATACAATGGAACATTACTCAGCCATTAAAAAGAATGAAATTGGGCTTCCCTGGTGGCACAGTGGTTGAGAGTCCACCTGCCAATGCAGGGGACATGGGTTCGTGCCCCGGTCCGGGAAGATGCCACATGCCGCGGAGCGGTTGGGCCTGTGAGCCATGGCCGTTGAGCCTGCGCGTCCGGAGCCTGTTGCTCCGCAACGGGAGAGGCCACAACAGTGAGAGGCCCGCGTACCGCAAAAAAAAAAGAATGAAATAATGCCATTTGCAGCAACATAGATGGACCTAGAGATTGTCATACTGATTGAAGTAAGTCAGACAGTGAAAGAGAAATATTTTATGATATCCCTTATATGCAGAATCAAAAAAGAAATAATGCAAATGAACTTATTTACAAAACAGAAACAGAGTCAGAGATTTAGAGAAAGAGAATATATTTAGACTATATTTCACATTGATATTATAACACTGAGCCAATTTTTAATTTTATTATTCCTACAAATGATCTGGACTAAAATGTATAAAATTACCTGTACTAATTAAGGTTCTCAAATTAAGTAATGAAAGTGAAGTTTTAATTTAAATCTTGGACTTTGAAACAACCTACAAAAATAGTAAATTTGATATGAATGAGTTAAAGTTCCTCAGGATCTCCTTTGTGTGTGTTTCTTTGTGTGTGTTTGTGCTTTGTGCGTGTGTGAGAGAGAGGGTAGATAACCCTGTCGTTGTTTTAGATGTGCACAACGTCTTCCCCACTCTCTCATGTTGTGGTCTCATTTTCAAATGCCTTAACTTCACATAGATCTACAGTGAAACATATTGTCAATCTCTCAGTTCTTTGGTGTGGAGAAATGGGTACAAAGTATACCATATGCCCTCTTACTCAACAAGCTACCTTAATGAACTATAAGCAGACAATCTGTACTGAGTATAAATCAGTTTGTACAAAGTATTGAATCAGTTTCTATGAAAATTCTTAATATGAAATATATTGAACTTAAAATTATTTCTAAATAATTTCAATCTTATATTATCACTGATCATCTCCTTTATTTAGCACCTTGCAACCCACAAAATTTTTATTCTTCACAGCTCTACATGGTAGATATTTTTATTATCTCCATTTCAAATATATGGAAGCATAGGTACAAGGATAAGTAACTAGATGAAAGCAGTACAGCTAGAAAATAATTGGGTCAGGATTTGAACACAAGCAGTTGCCCCCAGAGTTGGTACACTTAACCTGAAAATATACTAATTCGATTCTTAAATATTTATAAACCATCTTAAAATCTGTACTCTTATTGCCAATAGAGACTACCCCAAATAAACAAATACTTTGAAAAAGAAAAAATATATATACATAGGAATTTAGATTGCATTTTATAAATAGCACTTCTTCTAATCGCTCTGCCATAGTCTTAATTTTACATTAGAGTTTAGTAAAAAAGCAATTACTTTCAATACTTGTATAATTTTTATAGTCTTTTGTTTGTTTTTTCTTTGATTTGAATATGCCAGATTATAGGAAAAAGATGAAACTCTATTAGATGGTAATATGGTCTAGGAATCCAGATATATGAGAATACTGACCAAGACCATCCTCTACTTTTTCCAAAGGTTCTTAATGGATTAGAGACCTCTGAAAGAATGGCAAGGGAAGAAAAGCCACTTTATTGGTTGTTGAACTTTGAGTCTAAGGTTCCAATCTAGAAATCTGGTAAAAATAGACAAGCATAACAATAATGGGATGCATGCCTGCTTCCCATGCTCAATTCTGAATCATAGAATTTTACAATCCTTTGGAGATCCACAGAAGGTGGAAGCATCTGATCATGTGAAAGGAGGAAGCAGAAGAACGTCAAACCCAGCTATTTTCTGGGAATGCCTGCAAAAATTTCATATTCTGTGTCTTGGAATATGATTGATTAGATTAGTTACCCTAAATGCCTGCAGAAAAGAAAAGAAAAGAAAACAAAACAAAACACACTTCTCTCCAGGTCTTTGCACCTTCGAACTAAATTAGGTACCTCCACTGCCTAAACCAGGCCACCTACAACTCTGCATCAACTTTTATTACCTGTGAGCTCAGAGCCTAGAGATTCACATTCGTTGCTGTTAAGTTTGGGGTTAATTTTCAGAGTTCTGAAAAAGTTAATTCTGCCAGTCATTGCTAGTTTATGTTTGTTTCAGTGCAGGAACCAATTTTTTGAGCTCCCTCCTTGCCATTTTCTGTGATATCAGCGTCTGTGGCCTATATATACATTTTTATAGCTGCCTTTAGTGCCTGGTACAAATGAGGTTTGATTTATCTCTTTTTTTTTTCTCCAAAAAAGGATATATTTATCCATTTATATAGCTGTTGAATGAGCAATCAAAAGAAAATATTATACATGCACATACACCTCCGAAATGAAAATAGTGTATATATTTATGTTTGTTATTTTCATTAAGATTCAAAAAAATATTTTCAAACCTTCACTGAGTACACTGTGTTTGAAATACATTTGAACTAATTATGTTCAATATACCACCTTGATTTACAATTCAATATATTATTTTCAGTTTGTTTATAAAGTTCTTTTAAAATTTTGATTTAATTTCCATTTGATAAATTAATTTTTGTTCTAGTCAATGAAAGTCTTTGGAAGAGATTTGTTTGTCTTTCCCAACTTTTAGAGGTCTTCTGCATTCCTTGGCTCTGGGCCCCTTCTTTGCATCACTTCAAATACTTGCTTGGGTTGTCCCATCTCCTGTTGTCTCCTTTGACCTTCTTGCTTCCCTTTTATAATAAGCCTTGTGATTACATCATTTAGTGCACATCCAGATAATCCAGGCTAACCTCCCTATCTCAAAATTCTTAACATGATAACATCTGCAAAGTCCTTTTTTACCATGTAAAGTAACATTCACAGGTTCTGGGGATTAGGATATGGATACTTTTGGGAGCCATTATTCAGCCTACCACAGAAATGATTTTAAAGAAAACAAAACCAAGAAAACAAGAAGCATCAATAACAATATAAAATTAATTTTATAAAAGTAATTATAAACCTCACTAAAAGTTTCTAATGTTAAAACTTTGCATTTAAGTTTAGATTCTTTCACTTTCTACACTAAAATATTTCATTATTACAATGTACTTTCATAAACCCTCTAGATCAAAGCAGATGCCTGCATTTCTTTTCTACGTTTTAATATTATGTGATTATATAGTGACAGAATTATAAACATCAGAAAAATTGAATGGCCCTAATTCAGCGGAATCATCCAGTTACTCATGGTAAAATAATTTATGGGCATTCCAGGCTAATTTATCACAGGAAAACATGTTAAAAGGCTTCAGGCAGATCCATTTAGTAAATGCAGCCTGTGGCTAGGAAAAGTGGAGTCCAACGCTGGTTAAAAAGAGCCATTGAGTTTTCTGCTGAGATGAACTTGTAGATGAAATTGTTATTCCCCATAAGCTTACCATCTTAAATTACTTTCAAGTGCATGTTGCTGAGTTGTTGTTTTTTCCTTTCCCTTTCCTCTTTATCTCCCAGCTAGAATGTAAGGTCTATTAGAGCAGAACACTTGTCTGTCTTCTTCACTACTCTATCAGTGCCTGGCTGACATTAGGTTTCAATAAGTAGTAAATAATCAATAATTAATGCTTTCATTTGATTTTTGTCAAATGTCAATCAGTTTGTTTTGTGTTGTCACAAATCTGTATATGAAAAGCTCAGAAAAGCACCTAACATCAAAACATCAAATTACATGAGGCAAAAACTGGTGGAACTGCAAGGAGAAATAAATAAACCCACTATCATAGTTGGAGACTTCATAACCCCTCTCTATGAAATGGACAGGTCCAGCAGGCAAAAAATCAGTAAGGATGAACTCAACAACACCATCAATCAGCTGGATATAATTGACGTCTATAGATTACTTCTCCAACAACAACACAATATACATTTTTATCAAGCTCACAGGGAACATTCACCAAGGTAAACCACATTGTGGGCCACAAAACACATATTAAGGAATTTAAAAGAATAGAAGTCATACAATGGCTGCTTTCAAACTATAATGGAATTAAACTAGAAATCAATAACAGAAAGATAACTAGAAAATCCCCAAATATGTGGAGTTTAGAAAACACACTTTAAAATAACCCATGGGACAAAGATTAAATCTCAAAAAAAATTAAAAGTATTTTGAATTAAATGAAAATGAAAACACAACATATCAAAATTTGTAGGATGCAGTGAAAGTGGTGTTTAGAGGGAAATTTATAGCACTGAATGCATATTTTATATAAAAAAGAAAGATGTAAATTCAGTAATCTGAGTCTCCACCTTGGGAAACTAGAAAAACAAGAGCAAATTAAGTCCAAAGTAACCAGAAAAAAAGAAATAATAATTAGAGCAGAAATCAGTGAAATTGAAAATAGGATATCAATATTGAAAATCAACAAAACTGAAACTGGTTCTTTGAAAAGAACAATAAAATTTATAAGCCTCTAGCCAGACTGACTAAGAAAAAATGAAAAAGGAAACAAATAACTAATATCAGAAATGAAAGAGGAGATGTCACTATAGATCCCATGGAAATTAAAAAATAATAATAAAGGAATACTATCAAAAACTCTATGCCCACAAATTTGATAACCTCGATAAAATTGATCAAATTCCTTGAAAAACTCTGCTAAAATGCACATAGGGAGAAACAGACAGTCTGAATAGGTCTATTTCTATTAAAGAAATTGAATCCATAATTAATTACCTTTCAAAATAGAAAACATCAGGTCCAGATGGGTTCACTGGTGAATTCTCCCTAACATTTAAGAAAGAAATTATACAAATACCCTATAATCCCTTTCAGAGGCTAAAAGCAGAAGAAATACTTTCAGACTCGTTCTATGAGGCCAGCATTACACTATTACCAAAACCAGAGATATTACAAGGAAAAAAAAAGTCCCTAAGATAAATATCTCTCATGAACATAGATGTAAAAATTCTCAATAAAATATTAGCAAAATGAATCCAAAGAAGTATAAAAAGAATTACACATCACAGCCAAGAGATTTATCCCAGGTATACCAGGCTGGTTCAACATTTGACCATCAATTCATGTAGTCCATCACATCAACAGACTAAAACATGAAAAATTACATGATCATACCAATAGATGCATAAAAAGCACTTTATAAAACCTAACATCTATTTATGATAAAAATTTCCATCACACTAGGGGCAGAGGGGAACTTCCTCAGTTTGATAAAGACTATCTACTAAAACCCTACAGCTAACATCATACTTAATGGTGAGAAACTCAAAGCTTTCCCATTAAGATCAGGTACAAGGCAAGGATGTCTCCTCTCACCACTCCTTTTTAACATTGTACTGGAAGTCCTTGATAATGTAATAAGGCAAAAAAAAAAAAAAGGAAATAAAAGGTAAACAGATGGGGAAGGAAGACAAAACTGTCTTTGTTCACAGATGAAATAATTGTCTATTGAGAAAATTTGAAAGAACTGACAAACTCCTGGAACTAATAAGTAATTATAGCAAGATTGCAAGATACAAGGTTAATATACAAAAGTCAGTTGCTTTCCTATATACCAATAATAAACAAGTAGAATTTAAAATTAAAAGCATAATATCTTTTATATTAGCACCCCAGGAATGAAATACATAAGTGTAAATCTAACAAAATATGTGCATGATTTATATGAGGAAAACTACAAAATGCTGATGAATGGAATCAAGTAGGAACTAATAAAATGGAAAGATAGCCTGTGTTCATAGAAAGGAAGACACAGTATTGTCAAGATGTCAGATCTTCCCAACTTGATCTATAGATTCAATACAATTCCAATCAAAAATCCAGAAAATTATTTCATGGATATTGACAAACCAATCTTAAACTTTATATGGAGAGGCAAAAGACCCACAATAGCCAACACATATTCAAGGAGAAGAACAAAGTTGTAGGACTCTGACAGTCCCCAACTTTAAGAGTTACTATAAAGCTACGGTAATCAAAACAGTGCTGTATTGGAGTTCCCTGGTGGTGCAGTGGTTAAGAATCCACCTGCCAATGCAGAGGACTCGGGTTCGAGCCCTGGTCTGGGAAGATCCTACATGCCGTGGAGCAACTAAATCCGTGTGCTACAACTACTGAGCCTGCGCTCTAGAGCCCATGAGGCACAACTACTGAGCCCATGCGCCACAACTACTGAAGCCCATGCACATAGAGCCCGTGCTCCACAAGAGAAGCCACCGCAATAAGAAGCGTGTGCACCGCAAGGAAGAGTAGGCCCTGCTTGCTTCAACTAGAGAAAGCCCGTGCACAGCAACGAAGACCCAATACAGCCAAAAATAAATAAATAAAATATTTTTTTTTAAAAAACAGTGCTGGGGCTTCCCTGGTGGCGCAGTGGTTGAGAATCTGCCTGCTAATGCAGGGGACACGGGTTCGAGCCCTGGTCTGGGAGGATCCCACATGCCATAGAGCAACTAAGTCTCTGAGCCACAACTACTGAGCCTGCGCGTCTGGAGCCTATGCTCCACAACAGGAGAGGCCGTGATAGTGAGAGGCCCGCGCACCGCGATGAAGAGTGGCCCCCGCTTGCCACAACTAGAGAAAGCCCTCACACAGAAACGAAGACCCAACACAGCAAAAATAAATTAATTAATAAACTCCTACCCCCAACATCTTAAAAAAAAAACAGTGCTGTATTGATGAACAGAATAGAGAGCCCAGAAATAGACCTGCATAAATATAGTCAACTGACTTTTGACAAAGGTGCAAAGGCAATGCAATGGAGCAAAGAGAGACTCTTCAACAAATGGAGCTGGAACAACTGGACATCCACATGCAAAAAACTAAATCCAGATGCATAACTTACACTTTTCATAAAAATTAACTCAAAATGGACATAGATCTAAAGGTAAAACCTTAGAAGATAATGTAAGAAAAAACCTAGATGGTGATGCCTTTTTAGGTACAACACCAAAGACAATCCATGAAAGAAATAACTGATGATCTGTACTTCATTAAAAATAAAAGTTTCTGTTCTGTGAGAGACAATATCAGGAGAATGAGAGGACAAGCCACAGATTGGGAAAAAATATTTGCAAAAGACACATCTGATAAAGGAATGGTATCCCAAAATATACAAAGAACTCTTAAAACTCAACAAGAAGAAAACAACCTGATTAAAAAATGGGCCAAAGAGCTTAACAGACACCTCATCAAAGAAGATATATATTGATGACAAATAATCATGAAAAAATGCTCCACATTTCAATCATCATGGAAATGCAAATTAAAATAATGATGAAATACTACTACACACCAAGTAGAATGGCCAAAATCCAGAACACTGACAACACTAAATGTTGGTGAGGATGTGAAGCAACAGGAACTTTCATACATCGCTGGTGATAATGCAAAATGTTACAGCCACTTTGGAAGACAGCTTGGCAGTTTCTTACAAAACTAAACATAATCTTGCCATACGATCCAGAAATAGTGCTCCTTGGTATTTACCTAAAGGAGTTGCAAACTTATGTCCACACAAAAACCTGCACAAAGATATTTATAGTAGCTTTATTCACAACTACTAAAGCTTGGAAGCACCCAAATGTAACAAATGTACCAGTGTGATTGGGGATGTTGATAATGGAGGCTGTGCATATGTAGGGGTAGGGTCTGTATAAGAAATCTCTGTACCTTTTTCTCAATTTTTTTGTTAACTTAAAACTGCTCCAAAAATCTTTTTAAAAACTCATAAAAGCAAAGAAAATTGTCAGAACACCAGTATTAATTGGTTTCTCTCATTCTAGAAATTTCTTCAAGAATTGTAGATTGTGGGGAGTATGACATGACCAAGATGGCCAAATAGGTCGTTCCTGACTTCACTCACGCTCACAAGAAAAACAACTAACAACTATTCAAGAACAAGACACAACTGAGAGAATCCTAGAACATGGGGTGAGGCTGAAGCACCCCCACCCCCACCCCATCCTGTATCACAGAGATCAAGACAGACTGCAGTAGAAGGATAACAGAAATGTCTACATGTCTACACTGAACCTCCTCTATGCCAGCCAAGTACATAAAGAGAGATCTGCCTGGTTTGATCCATTTATTCACATCCATATGTCTTCTTATCTATCGACACAGAACCCAGAATTTCTACAAAGTTCTACGGGAAACGGTATATATTTATTAAAAGTTTTTCTTTATTAATTTTTTTCAATTACTAGAGTGACAATGCACCGTGATTTGTTCAGTAAAGTTCCACTTTATGCCTATTGTTCTCTGTACTTATTAATAGTAGATTGGCAGGGATTGGACAATAAGTGACACATTCACCTTGTGAATAACCTCACTTGAGTATGATTATGCCATCTCTTTCCTGTTGTGACCTTGACAGACATAGATCATTATAAAATATGAATTATACTTAATAATTATTCAGTAAATGGTATGTGAATATGATTACTTTAGCTCTTAATAACAGATTATTAATTATATATACATCCAGAAGTGATTGATAAATTAAATGTGAAAAAGTTTTATGTCCAATTTGGTGTTAAAATGATGACTGCACAAACTTGATTTGTTATTTAGTTCAGATTTAACTGCAGAATAGGAAATGTTGTAAAAATTACTTCATTCAGCTCATGAAGTGACCTTGTCATTGCAGAGGATGCTTGATTAATGAGAGTTTTTGATATTCTTTTGTAGGTAGATTTTCCAGTAGTATTCTGATATTATTAAAATTTTCTATGTGGTTTAATCTTATGTTTCCATCATGAACTATAGAATAGTCTGAATAACCCATGACGGTATGAGTTTTAAGGTTTTATGGTAAGAGATTCGAAGGTATTTATTGAAATCCTCACAAAAGTAGACTCAATAGGCTCAACAATGTTCCCACATTATTAATCCAATTGTGAAAAAAATTGCCTAGGAAGAGCTAATAATATAGCTTGTTTGTTTGTTCTAGCTGTTAGGAGAATCTAAAAGGCTGATCTCAGCTTTTTACCAATAGCTCTGTTGCTTTAGGCTGCTTACTGTAAACTGAAGTTCCCAGAAGTTAATCTTTTCACATACTAGAAATCCATAAACTATTATTTTGTAAATACAACTATTTTTAAATGAATTAATGCATATGTATGTGTATTTTCATTTATACTGCATTTACTTTTTGTTATTGGTTGAAGTTGTCCCCTCCAAATGGTTTGTTGGAGTCCTAATCCCCAAAACCTAAGAATGCTACCTTATTTGGAGATACTGGTCTTTTGGGCAGTAATCAAGTTAAAATGAAGTCATTAGGGTGGGCCGTAATCCAACATGATTTGTACCCTTATAATAAAAGGGGAAATTTGGACACAGAGATAGACACATACTGGGGAGATGATGTGAAGAGATAAAGTAAGAAGAAAGCCAACTACAAGCCAAGGAGACAGGCCTGGAATAGATTTTTTCTTCACAGTCATCAGAGGAAACCAATACTGCTGACACCTTGGTTATGAACTTCTAGCTTCCAGAACTGTGAGACAATAAATTTCTATTGTTTAAGCATTCTAGTTTGTCATTCTCTGTTACAGCAGCCCTAGGAAACTAATACACTTCCAAAAAGTGCTAAAACATTTCCACTAAGCCAGTCTCTGACCTTTCAAGTAGTCAAGGCAAAAAAAAAAAAAAATCTCATCTCTTGTTAGAAGAAAAATAAGAATACTGTTGATATTTTTCCAGTCACTGTATTCTAGATATTTTCATAGATCATACTAAAAATAAAGGACAGCTAATAATGTTTTGAAAAAACCTTCATAATGGGAATTGCAAGAATGTTCTCATATAAACACTTTATTAATACCAAAGGTCATTTTTCTGTATCTGCTAATGGAAAAATAGCATGTTGCTATTCCTGCTATTCTCACCAAGATCACCTTAAAAAATCTGGAGTGTATTCCAAATAAAAATTTGTTTGAAGACATTATAAAGTTACCACAGAACTGAAGACTTCAGAAACAATGTCCTGGGATAAAGGAAAATACAAGTCTGATTCCTACAGCACTTTTCTGTAAATGGCACAGAATAGAGAGTCTTAGAATTCAAGCAGAAAGAGGCAGAAGGCAGTGTTTGAAAAATGAGGGAAAAAAAGAAAGAGGGACTTTGTAAACATTCCAAACTTGCAGTTAGAATTCCAGAAGAGCTACACCCTTGAGTGAGGTAAAGAAACAATCCTTAGGAAATATTAAATCCAGTCTCAAGTCAACACAATCCTAGACTGAATAAAAGTGACCTATTAACATTGCACACCAGATAGTCAGAATTCATCCTCACTAGATGAACTCCTAAAACAAGGCAGCATGCCTCAACGCTTTCACAAGGGAGTTCAACCAAACTTTGAAAGCCCAGATAATCTTTTTTTTAATATATTCATAACAGTGTTTTAGAATGTAGATCATTAAAAAGACAAGATCATCTAGCACACTACTGTTTACCATGCTCATAAATAAACTTAAAAATCTTTTCATAATAATGAAGATGAGTATCTTTTCTTAACAAATTATAACATATCCTTGAAAAGGTCACATTGCTTCTTCAAGAAACATTTCTTTCACCAATAAATAAATGCTACAAACTTTTGTCCAGTAAATTATAATTAGGACTGATGTCAAAAGAATAATATTTTTGAGCTGTTAGAGAACTTTGAGGGCTTCGAATTCAACTCCCTCATTTTACAGATGAAAAGGAGCCAACAAAGTATAATGGAGAAAGCACTAAGTTGAAAGTCAGAAAACTGAATCTTGGTCCCAACTCTCCTACAGTAAAAGCCTGGTCAAATTATCTAAGTTTCCTCATCTGTAAAATGAAAGGTTTGGACCCAATTGCTTCCAAGGTCCCTTTCAGCTCTGTAATTCTCATTTTATGGAATTGAAGCAGAGAGATAAGCAACTTGCCCAAAGTCACCCAGCTAGTTAATGGCAAAATTGGAACTACACTTGAATTCTAATTATCAATGCACTTTTTCTTCTGTACCATACTTCTTCTCCTACTTCATAACACCACTCCTCTAAATTATTCTAAGATTTCTAGAAATTATTAAAGAGCATGAAGTTTATTAAACTAAATGACTTATTCCTATGGCTCTTCTATAGAAAATGAGTTTTAAGTCTAAAGGCAACAAATACATTAAGTCTCAAGCTGTGTCACTTACTACACTTAAGTTGACCTCAAGAAAGTTACAGGAGTTTATCCTTAACTTCCCAGAACCTAAAATCTAACCTATCAATACATCTCACAGAAGAGATTATGTTCCATATTAAATTAAAATATGAATTGTTATAGGTAATGACAGCTATTACATGCATAATTCTCTTAATAAGGTGAGGATTAAAATTCTTCATTTTATGTTCTGGTTTTATTTAATATACATTTTGAAATTCAAGAGAGATCAATTTAAACACTTTTCCTTCAGGCATCCTTTTTTCAGTCGCTCTAGCTTTAAAACCATTAGATTAAGCACATTACTTCTGAAATCACATAAACAATTACAAATAAAAGACTATACAGACTGCTGACAGTTTCTCTTTCTGAACTGAAAATCAGCCCCCCACAGCATTCTAAAATTCTGTGCCCAAATATGACAACTCTACTAAACTGTATCATAAGCAGCATCTGATTCCCTAAAATGTCTTCAAAGCTTATTATATTTCACAGGGAATTTATCAGGATTTCAGGAAGACTGACAGTGTTGATTCCAGAAAATACAGAGAAATCTTCAGAGGAAAAGTACGATAAAAATGGAAAATAGTAATGAAGTCAACGATAGTTTCATACTACTGACTTAAGAGAATATTCAAAAACATTCATGGATATGTAAGTACAGTTTAACTATATTTACGAATTTTCAAAGAATCACAGAATGTTTGCACTTTTTAATTGGATGGGACCTTAAGTCACTTAATCTAATAGTACACAAAATAAGATTCTACAGAATTTATCTCTAGTTCCCCCAAAAAAGTCTGTAGTTTGGAAAGCCCAGATAATCTTATGCCACATATTTTTTCCAAAGCATGTTAAATTAGAAAATATTTCAATTCTTTAATGCAGCAAGTATAATATTAATAATTAAAAATGATTAAAATGTATAAATAAAATAACAAAAAAGATTTAATAATAACAATAAAGGTAAGATTCAATAATAATAATAAAGGTATGTGCAAAGTCTATATGAGGAAAACACTATTAAGTATACTAAAATTCAACTGAACAAAATAGAAAGATGTCTCTTATCAGGTAAAACAACTGAACATTACACAGGTCAATTCTTTCTAAGTTTCTAAGTTATTATTTATCAATTTTACATAGTCCAAATAAAAAATATCTTGGGTTAGGGTTTTTACTTATTCAATGGCGCTACACATATCAATACTAAAGTTCATGATGAAAAATAAATATGAAAATTCGCTAGGAAATCACTGAAGGCTATCAAGATGGGTAATTCCCTAACAGGTATTAAAACACACATAAGCATAATTAAACCATATTTAAATGTGGTCCAAGCACAGAAAATAGGCAAACAGACCAATGTTTAGCATAAAAAGTCAATGGGTAGATCCAAGTCCACAAGAGTTTCTAGTATATGACCCAAACTGGCATTTCAAATCACTAGGAAATAGAATAACTTTCTTTTTTTTTTTTAACATCTTTTTGGAGTATAATTTCTTTACAATGATGTGTTAGTTTCTGCTTTATAACAAAGTGAATCAGCTATACATATACATATACCCCCATATCTCCTCCCTCTTGCGTCTCCCTCCCACGCTCCCTATCCCACCTCCTAGGTGGACACAAAGTACCAAGCTACCCTGTGCTATGAGGCTGCTTCCCCCTAGCTATCTATGTTACATTCGGTAGTGTATGTATGTCCATGCCACTCTCTCACTTCGTCCCAGCTTACCCTTCCCCCTCCCCGTGTCCTCAAGTCCATTCTCTACAACTGCATCTTTATCCTGTCCTGCTCCGAGGTTCTTCAGAACACTTTTTTTTTTTTTTTAGAGTCAATATATATGTGTTAGCATATGGTATTTGTTTTTCTCTTTCTGACTTACTTGACTCTGTATGGCAGTCTCTAGGTCCATCCACCTCACTACAAATAACTCAATTTCGTTTCTTTTTATGGCTGAGTAATACTCCATTGTATATATGTGCCACATCTTCTTTATCCATTCATCTGATGATGGACACTTAGGTTGCTTCATGTCCTGGGTATTACAAATAGAACTGCAATGAGCATTGGTACATGACTCTTTTTGAATTATGATTTTCTCAGGGTATATGCCAGTAATGGGATTGCTGTGCCATATGGTAGTTCTATTTTTAGTTTTCTAAGGAACCTCCATACTGTTCTCCATAGTGGCTGTATCAATTTACATTCCCACCAATAGTGCAAGAGGGTTCCCTTTTCTCCACACTCTCTCCAGCATTTATTGTTTGTAGATTTTTTGATGTTGACCCACTTCCTAGAGAAATGGAAATAAAACCAAAAATAAACAAATGGGACCTAATGAAACTTAAAAGCTTTTGCACAGCAAAGGAAACCATAAACAAAACGAAAAGACAACTCTCAGAATGGGAGAAAATATTTGCAAATGAAGCAACTGGCAAAGGATTAATCTCCAAAATTTATAAGCAGCTCATGCAGCTCAATATCAAAAAAACAAACAATCCAATCCAAAAGTGGGCAGAAGACCTAAATAGACATTTCTTCAAAGGAGATATACAGATTGCCAACAAACACATGAGAGGATGGTGAACATCACTAATCATTAGAGAAATGCAAATCAAAACTAAAATGAGGTATCAACTCACACTGGTCCGAATAACTTTCTTTCAAAATAAAGGGTGAAGAGGTAACTGTATACCCAAAAACTAAAAATAAACAAAGTGGATCCATACCATCATCACATGCAAGAATGAGCTTCAACCACATTGGAGATCTAAATGTAAAAAATGAAACCATACAAACACTAGAAGATAACATGGGTGTGTTTCTCTACATCATCAGAAGCAAAATGAAAGACAGGTGAAAACTGGAAAAAACTGTGATATAAATCATGGGTAAAGAGCAAACATTCCTAATATATTAGCAACTCAAATTTGGGAAACATGAGACAAAAATCTGATAGAAAAACTTCATAAAGATTTAAAAAGTAACCTGTAAGCATATTTTAAAAAGTGTTCATTTTCACTTAGTATAAGAGAAATGCAAATAAAGCTAGACAGAGATACAATATCTCAACTATTAGTTTGGTAAAATTTTAAAAGCTTGATAATATACTCTTTTCACAGGGCTATCATATCATATCATTGATGTTGAGATTGTACAACTTTTAAGAAGGGTAGTCAGTCAATACCTTAAGAAATTACAAAATTTACCTTTTGGCCCAGGAAATTCATTTTCTAAGAATATATCTTGAAGGTACATTTCTAACAATGTGAAAATACATCTACACAGTATTATTCATTGCAGCATTATTTCTGATCAGTACAGTTTGAAAATGATTTAAATGCTTTTGCACAGATTGAATAAAATGTAGTTAATCCTCACAACTGTGTAATAAGTAGCTATATAAAAAAGTAGATATTAAAAATTGATATGTTATAATTTCTTGGATAGTTTGTCACATGAAAAAAACAAGGAACAAATAGTATCCATACTATGTTATATTCTGTGTAAAAAAAGGGGGGACATAAGAAAATATCCAGGTGTCTTCTAATTTTTGTAAAATAAAACCACAGAAAGGGTGAATTAGAAACTTATGAATTTGTTATGAATGGGAAAGGGATAGAGGGGAGAATAACTAATCTGAGTTGCCTCCTTGAGCTGCAGGTCTTACTAGGTCCAGCAAGACCAGATAATGTTATGCCACATAATTTTTCCAGAGCATAGTAAATTTATAAAACATTTCAATTTTTTAATACAGCAAGTATTAATAACTAAAAATTATTAAAATGTATAAAATATAAATCAGAGTTAACAGCAACTTCCTTCAGGTCCTCCTTCTCCTTCAGGTCTAGGTGTTTAGTGGTTATTACTAAACCCAGATGCTTCATTTTTCCTGTTTGTATTTTTGCAAATGGATCCTTCATTAAACTTTCCTCAATCAACCCTTTTGAGTAGGCCATCTGTTTAGTGACAAAACCAAATTGATATGTCTCATCTCTCAAAACATTTGATTAACTTATCCCTCCTATATTTTTCCATCTATGAATGTCTATATTTGTGATCTTCCTACCATTCTATTTGCAGATTTGGTGGTACATTGAGGCTAATACCTAACTTCTTCCTTAATTCTAGGATATTCAATGCCTATTTTTTACTTTGATTAGGGTTTTTTGTCCAAGTTATTCAAGACTAAGTTAATGATATGGCAATGACATTCTATTTTGCACATGGAGTTACTGGTTTTTTTTTAATTTAAATTTTAGAAACCTAGAAATGCTAGAAGACAAGTGAAACACTCATGGGAAGAAAATACTCTTAAAAACATTATCAGTTCTTTAGGATCAAAACATGTTGAAAGACAGCAAGAAACAACACTATCAAAAAAAGAAAAAAACTGTGTCTTCAAATTTTCCTATACTTTCTGGTTCCTGACCATAGAGTATTTACACTTGTACATTTAATGCTCTGTAATATTCACTACAGTAAATTCACCAAATATTTCCCTTTTAGTTCATGTATAGTTTACTTCCAATTTTTTTCTAAACCATTACTTCTGTTTTGTTTTTAGAGGAAATATCTTCAATTTAGTTGTATTTGTGCATTTGTACAAAGTACCTAATTTCCACACACAATCAATATGGTATAAACAACTACATTAATCAGAAAACAGTATTCAAATTTACTTGGATGCAATCCAGTGTGGTAAAAAATATACACTTTCTTAACTCCTATTCATATTCTAATTTTAAATATATAAATGGTATGAAAAATTCTACATTGTATCAGAATTGATAACAGATATTAGCTCAAATCTGATTATACAATATTATAAAAAACAGGTTCATAACTTCAATTTTAGTCTTCCAATAAGAATCCCAGGTTTCAAAGCTTGTTCTGGAGCAGGAGTTTGACATATTGGCATGATAATATTATTACAGCAGTCTCTGCAAACTGCCAGTACCCTCTAGTGTACATTATCAATAAAACCATCAAATAAAATGAACAATATCACCTGTCTCTTTAATGATTACCATTTCTCTATACTCTCTTTGTTTGTTTTAATATTTCCAAGCATGCAATCAAGCAACGATTACCTGGGTGAAATGATGAAACATGCTGATTATAAATATTTCTTAGCCATGGTGCAATCCATAGCAATCTATTCCTTGTTTCAGGGCTGTAATTACTATTCATGTTCATGTCAGTTAAAACTTTGTATATTGATGGAAGAATCAGACTTTAAAGTGGTTCTTATTCCAAAATTCTGCCATGGTTATTGATTTAACTGACATTTAAACTATCATAGCATGTTGCAAACATACACAAATCCTTGCATATCTTTGCCAAAGTCATTGAAAATGCAGGTACAGAAAGAAAAAAATTTAAGTGAAGTATAATATCTCACTAAGTAAGTTGCTGCCAGGAATCATCTGGATTAAGTAGAATTCCTATTATTTCTGGCATGAAGCCTGAAATTCTAATTGTGCACATTGGGACATCCTCAACACCACCTAGATGCTACAGCTAATACATAATAAAATATTTTTCTACTTCAATATTAAGCTATTGCTCTTGAGTTCACACTGATTCTCCTATATATACTAGCACAAGGAAAATAAAATAATATACAAGATATGCACATTTGGGACCAGAAAACAGACAAACACATTCCAACAAAAAACCTCATTTTCTTAATTTATTGTGAGAGTCAAAGAACATTGGTCTTGAGATCCTTATTTTGGAAAACAAAAATCCTAACAGCGTCAAAGTAGTTTACCAGTTAATATGCTCAGCTAATTGTAGTTTACTATAACAATTGCATTTTGCTGCTATTATGTAGGGTAATATTTCAAAAGCAAACCAGTTGTCAGAGGAAATTAAGCATTCCTAAGAATATGGAGGACTTCTCTGTTGGAGCAGTGGTTAAGAATCCACCTGTCAATGCAGGGGGACATGGGTTCAAGCCCTGGTCCGGGAAGATCCCACAGGCTGTGGAGCAACTAAGCCTGTGTGCCACAACTACTGAGCCTGCACTCTAGAGCCCATGAGCCACAACTACTGAGCCCGTGTGCTACAACTACTGAAGCCCACGTGCCTAGAACCCATGCTCCACAACAAGAGAAGCCACCACAATGAGAAGCCCACACACTGCAACGAAGCGTAGCTCCCGCTCGCCGCAACTAGAGAAAGCCCATGCACAGCAATGAAGACCCAATGCAGTCAAAAACAAATAAATAAATAAATTTATTTTTAAAAAAAGAATGTAGATTTATTACCTGAAGGAAATGGCTATTCATTTCTTGCATATAAACAGATAACCATGCAGTGGAGTGCTTTCATACCAAAAAGCCTATAGCTACTTTTCATTTTTAGATCAATAAGTGCATTTTTAAAGAAAAACCATGATAATTTAGAAGGTATTGTTTAAAGGATCTGAGAATAAAGATTGAGTAAAGGAATATATAAAAATACTTTGATCATAAAAGTACACTAGAGCAGATGCTGGAATTTTTAAACAAGAAAAAAGATAAAATGAAATATTAAGATTATATTGTGGCACTTAGTTAAGCAATTATACAGCATGAAGATTTGGGGAAAAAATAATATTAAATTTTAACAATTGTCATGATGTGTGCTCAAAACTGAACACACACACACAGCACATGTACATATACATCCACCACTCAAACTCTCAATCCTCATACTAGCCAGGTAATAATGACCAAAGAAGAATCAGAAAAAGGGACATTTGGAAAATGGAAAATCTCTAAACAGGTTTCTCTGTAATCATGCCCCAGTGGACGCTGGGAAGATGAGGGAAAAGAAAATCAAAATTAAATTAATTTTCATGATTAAATACTTTTTTAGAGCTTACTAAGTAATTCTTTTGGAACAAAAGTGATACTTTCAAGTAGCTAAATCTCAATATTGGAGAGAAGATTTGAATTAATAACTGTTTTATGATACATAACAATTATTCTTATAATTTGTTGTTTCAGTTATTTAGCTCAATATGGAAAATAGGTTAGGGCAAGATTTTTCTTTAAAAACATTTTCCTTAAAGAAATCCTAAGGGCTCTGATTTCAATTTATAAAGGAATACATAAAGGTTAATTTCACTTATGCTGATTTGAACCATATGAAGTCATTAATGTTCAACAGTTTTTACCCTGAAAAATAACAATATTATATGGATTAATCTAATGATTAATATATCATGTAAACATATAAAATGACTATAATGCTGTTTTGTCTAGTGTTCTGATAATATATTTATCACCTAAACTCAAATTATAGTCATTTACTGTAGGAATGTGAATTTGTTGCTAAAACATTCGTGTATGGGGCAAATCAGTCTTAGACCTTGTCTGCTGAAAGATAAAAACTATTTGGACTCTTGTGGCTGCTTCAGCAGGGATCATAATCTTTGTACCTTCCCAGACACAGGTCTTCAAAACCACAGCTTAGTCTGAACTGAACAGGCCTTTGGGAGCAAAGAGGTGAAGCAGTATTTGTTTAGGAGAGTTCTTCCTTCCCAGTGTTAGGCAGGATGACAGTTCAAGAGCAAAAATACATTATTTTCAAAAAAGTTAAGATATGTATTATTTATAGTTGTGCCCTTTATTTTCTTTCATTTTATAGCTCAACTAAAATGGCTTTCAAAATCCTAAACAAAGACTAATTGTAAATATTAAATAAGTAAATATTTCTTCTTATCATTTTAACTTATACTTTACTAAACATTCAAAATGTTTATCCTGAGGGAAGTTTATGAAATCTGTTAGAACCCTATATGTTGCTTTTGACAGACTTTAAATATTTTATAATTCATTTCTTCAAAAACATGGTAAGAATCATCATTCTAGAATATCATTGAACAAAAAGAATGAAAATGTAGAGTGAAATTTTTTAATAATAAAGTAAATATTAAAAATAAAATTTGAATGATTTTATTTTTAAAGATTTTCTTTGATGTGGACCATTTTTAAAGTCTCTATTGAATTTTTTACAATATTGTTTCTGTTTTATGCTTTGGTTCTTTGGCTGTGAGGCATGTGGGATCTTAGCTCCCTGACCAGGCCAGGGATCGAACCCTCACCCCCTGCATTGGAAGGCAAAGTCTTAACCACTGGACCACCAAGGAAGTTCCTGAATGACATCTTAAAATCTTAATATTAAAATCTTAAAATTTGTATGGAGACACAAAAGACCTCAAATAGCCAAAGCAGTCTTGAGGGAAAAAAACAGCTGGAGAAATCAGACTCTCTGACTTCAGACTACTACAAAGCTACAGTAATCAAGACAGTATGGTACTGGCACAAAAACAGAAATATAGAACAATGGAACAGGATAGAAAGCTCAGAGATAAACCCGCACACCTATGGTCAACTAATCTATGATAAAGGAGGCAAGGATATACAATGGAGAAAAGACAGTCTCTTCAATAAGTGGTATTGAGAAAACTGGACAGTTAAATGTAAAAGAATGAAATTAAAACACTCCCTAACACCATACACAAAAATAAACTCAAAATGGATTAGAGACCTAAATGTAAGTCTGGACACTCTAAAGCTCTTAGAGGAAAACATAGGAAGAACACTATTTGACATAAATCACAGCAAGATCTTTTTTGATCCACCTCCTAGAGTAATGGAAATAAAAACAAAAATAAACAAATGGGACTTAATGAAACTTAAAAGCTTTTGCAAAGCAAAGGAAACTACAAATAAGACCAAAAGACAACCCTCAGAATGGGAGAAAATATTTGCAAACAAATCAATGGACAAAGGATTAATCTCCAAAATATATAAACAACTTATACAGCTCAATATTAAAAAAACAAACAAGCCAATCAAAAAATGGGCAGAAGACTTAAATAGACATTTCTCCAAAGACGACATACAGATGGCCAAGAAGCACATGAAAAGCTGCTCAACATCACTAATTATTAGAGAAATGCAAATCAAAACTACAATGAGGTATCATCACCTCACAGCAGTTAGAATGTGCATCATCAGAAAATCTACAAACAACAAATGCTGGAGAGGGTGTGGAGAAAAGGGAACCCTCTTGCACTTTTGGTGGGAATGTAAATTAATACAGCCACTATGGAGAAGAGTATGGAGGTTCCTTAAAAAACTAAAAATAGAATTACCATATGACCCAGCAATCCCACTCCTGGGCATATACCCAGAGAAAACCATAATTCAAAAAGACACATGCACCCCAATGTTCACTGCAGCACTATTTACAATAACCAGGTCATGGAAGCAACCTAAATGCCCATCAACAGACAAATGGATAAAGAAGACGTGGTACATATATACGATGGAATATTACTCAGCCATAAAAAGGAATGAAATTGGGTCATTTGTAGAGATGTGAATGGATCTAGAGACTGTCATACAGAGACATTAATGCATCTAGAGACTGTCATACAGAGTGAAGTAAGTCAGAAAGAAAAAAACAAATATATTAACAAATATATTAACAAATATATTAACGGATATATGTGGAAAAATGGTACAGATGAACTGGTTTGCAGGGCAGAAATCGAGACACAGATGCAGAGAACAAAGGTATGAACACCATGGGGGGAAACTGTTGTGGGGGGGAGTGGTGGTGGTGTGATGAATTGGGAGATTGGGATTGACATATATACACTAATATGTACAAAATGGATAAATAATAAGAACGTGCTATATAAAAAAATAAATAACATGAAATTCAAAAAAAGAATATAAATGTGATACAGTGATATTTACTATACCAAAAGATATTAAAAACTATCATTAATTAAAGATAAAATTTTGGAGTTATTACATTACTGCTAATAAAAATACTTACTCCATGAGTTACAAAACAAAAAATCAAAGGTGGTTTATTTTTACAAGAATATATTTCATCATATAATTTCTCTTAAATTTGTATCTCTTAACAAAGATCTGCATAACATCTTACTGTAAATTAAACAACGATTTTATCCAGGACTCACAATCAGGATATGCAGTATATTTTGTTATGATCATCAGTTTATTGAGAAGAAAAGATTTTCAAATTTGATATGTTATGTGTAACTTCATAGGCTAAAAATTAATTTATGGAAATCTACACTTTAAACCAGGTTAAATGATAAGAGACAAACTTTTCAAAACATTAACACCATATAAAATAAAAAGTTAAGTTGGGTTTAGGAAAAAGAAAGGAAACTGCAGCAATTAACCATTTTAGAGAAATATTCAATAGATACACAAAAGATATAAACAAGGGCGTTTGCTGACTTATTTTATAATAGCAAAAAAACAATTAAAATGATTGTCCATTAACAGAGAAATATACATTAAATATAATTTCATTGATACAATGTAATATTATGCAGCCATTATAATGAATGGAGCAACTCTATAAGTGCTTTTGGGAAAAAATCTTTACAAATTAATGTCCAGTGAAAGAGGTGGTAGCAAATAGCAGACATTTGTCCAACAGGTATCTATTGCACCTATACTATGTGCCGGATGCTGTTCTAGGCTCCAGTGTCATATTTATTTTGGAACAGAAATTTTAAAAATTAATTTTTAAAATCTATTTATGTTCACATGTTTTAAATTGAAAGGATCTGGAAGGAAGCAAAGAAAAATGACTTTTGAGAAGCAGAAAAAGTGGGATCGTAGTGAGAGACCAAATAAAATTGTGTATCTCTATTGTATAATTTTTTTAACTGTCAATTTTACATTTCAAAGATCAGTTACCATGTTTTAGTAAAATAATAGCAGTGTTCCAACAACACAGTTCAAATTTTAGTTACCATGTTTTATTAAGTGTGAGTAGTTGCATAAAGTATGAACTTCACTGCTAGCTTTTCAGTCGACAAATCGGTATGTAAGTAATAGATGCACATCATGATCAGTGACTAATCATGCCACTTCTTTCAAAGTCTGTCAACTGGTGGTCACTATAAATCTGTTATTTAGACAGCAAAGCCTATAGTTGTGCTGACTCCCTGTCTTACAGTGACAAGCCCATGAAGAATTTAGAAAAATCGATAATAGAATGAGGTAATTGGCTAACAAAAATGAAAATGCCACAGAGAAATGCAAAGTGCTAATACTGAAAAAAGGGGAAATATGAATTGAATGGAAATGGAAATATAGAAGAAATATAGAAGAAATATGGGGATGTTGATGCTGCCACCATTCTAAAGACTCTGTATATGCAGCCAGAAGATCTTAGTAAAGGCAAATTTAGAGACATAATGAGAAAAGTAGTTGCAATAAAAAAGATTATAATATCCCAGTACAGACAACATCAACAAAAATCTTCACATTAAAGGAACACTTGGAGATATTTCACAATATTGAAAGGGCAAAATTTGGTCTTTGGTCTATTTTTGTATGACTTCTGAGCTAAGAATTTTTTTTTCTTTTTTCTTTCTCACATCTTTAAAGGAATTTCAAGGAGGAGGGAGAGAAGGAGGAAGAGGGTGCTTGTGGCCTGCAAATCCTAAAAATTTTACTATCTGTCCCTTTACAGAAAAAGTTTACAGGCCCCTGCTCCAGAATATTGGATCTAATAGTAATACAATAGGAGAAAGCCTGGTTAATATATTTTGAGAATCATATTACAAAAGGACTTGAATGACAGTGTAAATAATTTGCACACTTCTTAATCAGCAAAGGACTGTTGAACAGTGCCTTGAAGAAAAAGTTATGGAGGGGATACATGATGGGTCTGCTGGATTTGCATTCTTACTGTGACCACTGAGAACTCATATGTGTATGCCTATACTGTCTATACAGCAGTATGTTCCATGTGGTGGTCAGAAACATTAATCAAAAGTTGAGGTTCTCATATCTCTCTGCCTAAAGCTACGAGCCTGTCTCAATTTGAAAATCCTTGATTTTATGAGGTGAGTATATTGTTGAGGTGATATATTAGTTTTAAGGATATTAACACTATATTTGGCAGGGGCACTGCCAAGGGTCCAGGTACATAAAATGTGAAATGGTAAATTGTCAGTTCTCCAGGAGTATTTGTAAGTTTTAAAGATAACCAAGACAAAAATCTTATGTGGACTACTGAATATGCCACACACAAATGTATTATGTTCATACTTTTTAAGATTACTTTATTTTGAGAACTGGATTATATAAATAGCAGGAGAAGCCCTGAAGCTTAGCTGTCAGAACTAATATTGTAGAGGCTGGGATATAGATTTTCACAGTTCAGCCACTTATTGTAAAAGAAAACACAATATTACTGGCATATTCTAACTTATTACCATCAGCATTTTAGCCTTAAGATAATTTTCATGTTTTATATGGATAGCCGACTCATACAGATATATTTAACCTCTTTTTATAAAAGATGAAGAACTTAAAATTGTGACGAGTGTCTGATGTGTACAACAGAATAATTTAAATTCTGTCCTGAGGGGTATGTTTTAAACACTGACCAACTACTGGTCTGCTTAACCTCTGAAGTATTAAGCCCTTCTCACAGGACTTATATGTGTAATTTCATGTCTTTAAAGTGCCAACTTTTAAATTTTTCTGAAATAAACAAAGAAATAAAACTTTGACTTATTTACAGTCTCTGCATAAGCCTTACATGTAATGAGTGAGGTTGCAACTTAAAATTTTAAATTGAGATGAGATTAGAGGATGGAAAAGAAGATGTATGCAGATGAACAAAACAGTAAATAATTTTCCTTCATTTATGCTTAGTCCTACACTTCCATTCAATAGATGCAAACAAACGAGGCTAGCCATTTTATGATTAATTCATCATTTCTGTGTTTCCTTGGTTATTTTTAGATTTACTAGATCAATTCAAGGTTTAAACTTCATCTACTGAAGATTCAGTTCCTTTACCCTCTATTTCCTTGGAATAACATCTATGTTCACTGGGGAGGGATGTTTGCGTATGGCATAGGGGTATCCAATGCTCAGTTGTAATTTGTGCATGATTTCTTTCACTGTGGTGTGTAATCCTCATTGGCCCTCAGTTGGCATCAATCCTTGGGAGCCAAGATACTGGTTCAGCTATTGCACCTTCTCAGTACATCTTTAAACCTTGCGTTCTTCCTGTCAGAAGTTCAAGGACCGTTTTGGTACAACTACCTTTAGTTAAGCCTTTTAAAACTTAGAACACTGGAAATGTTGGCTGACCTCCCCACACAACCCAGTGGAACACAGGCATGTGAGTCTTCTCAGATCCCTTCTTCCCATATACCCCAATAGCCATTGCTTCTCTATTGCCTTGGTGCCATGCTGGATGTCACTTTCTCCACCAGGATTATGGTCTCCATCAAGTAATTCTAGGGAGTGCTTAGATTTTAACCCATTCCAAGAATCTTCTCACTACATGATAGAGCATTCTGACAAAAATCTAATCAAAGCAAAAACAGAGACAGGGTTTATTAAGGTGCTTTTCGGCTATTGTGCTTTCTAGATTTAGCCACATCTTTCCCCCATTAATCTTTTCCTAACTGTACCATTATGTGATATAATTTAATTAACTTAGCTCATGTGAACTGTGATTAAGTTGTGATAAGTTGTTACAAGTTCTACAAACTCTAAGAGTATTTGGACCACAAAACATATATTTGGCAATTTGTATTCTTTCTTGAATAGCTTCAGTAAATATTGAACCCCACTGAAATAGTACAAAAAGAAGAAAGCAATATAATAATTTTGCATCTGCAATTTAAAGCACCCTTTTTATATATCAAGCTTAAGTGGGAGAAGTGTTACATTTTAAGATTAGATATTTACCACATATAACAGATGTTCCTAGTCTAACTAGCCTTACAGAAGTCAGAACATTATCAGAAAATCTGCATCCTCCTGCTTATTGGAACTTGAGACCACTTTAAATTTCTTCTAAATCATTTTGTTGTTCACCAGGGATTTCTGTCTCAATAACACATACCAGTTTTCTCTTTTCCTGCTCCAGTTCACTTTGGTTAACTCTAGGTGCTTCAGAGGCTTGCAATTTAAAGTTTGATCTATGGACTAACAGTGTCAATATTATGTAGACACAAACATTTTTCAAATTCAGAATCTCAAACCCTACCTCAGACCTACTGAGTTAGAATCTTCAATTTCGATAAGATCCCCAGATGATTCATAGGTATGTTAAAGTTTGCAAAGAACTGGATTAGATGACAAGAGTGGGATGTATGAAGCCAGTGACTAATCTACTGCCACAGGGCTAGTGCATGTTATTAGTACATAGGCTGATTCAATAATGCTGGTGTTTGCTCCTAGGGCACTGCCACTGCTAAAGCAACCATAGTACCATCTCCTATCACACTTTAGACACTACTTAATCAATGATGCTGATGTTGTGTGTTAAAGTATTGTTTGTATATTTGCTTATTCTCTATCTCTTACGAAAGCTACTCTACCCTAGAACTGAAAATCATGAATCCAAAATGGGTAGTCAGAGCATAATATGAGTGACAGAAATTGCATTTTATTTAGAATTATTTCCCCCTCAGATATAGGCCAATTGCCTCTAATCAAACTTAAATGTACTTTCTCTATTCTATGGATGATTTCTAACTCTAGAAGTTTCCCTGGTGTTAAAAACAAATTCTAGTTCTACTGATGTATCCAGTCACACGTAAATTCTAAATTGAGACAATTTACTCAGAATCTAAGATCTTTTAATATCTTAGATATCTGAACTTTTTTGAAATAGGACTGGAGATATCAAGAGTCACCAAATTGCTTGTTTACTCTTTATTTTGTTTTAAGGAGAGAGGTTATTTTGACAGATTGATGGAGCACTTTAAGTTTCAGGACGACGGTGTATAATTTTCTACAATTGGGGTATATGGTCTTTTCTTTAAGAAAATAATCTGCCACTGTTATAAAAGGTAAATTTAAATAGAAATCTTAAAATTGTTATGTTGGCAATTATATCAAAATAAAGTAACAGCTATTTTATATCTCAGGGCAAAAAAAAAGCAGCTTATTACATACTTTCAGTCTTTCAGGAGCAGAGATTGAAGCAAGATACATATTTAAATTTTGAAAACAATGATATGCCTTAAGACAGATGTTGTGCCTTATAGTGACAGAAATTCTGAACAAGAAAGGAGGAAGTGATATAAATTATAAAAGAAACATTGGTCAGTTTTTGAAAGGTGGTTTCAGTGTCATTATAGAAAAATGTAACTACATTTTGAGTGCAAAGGAGCTTTACATTTTTCCGTTGGTGCTAATCTTTAAAACCTTGGTTTATGCAAGGATGTTTCTTCTCCATTGTCTTAACCTGTTTATATCTTCTCTAAATTATTGGTGACACACAAGCCACATCAGCAACTAATGGTAGTTATTAAAATATGTCCAAACTCTAGAATATCTGTACAGTAATATAATTCTAACGAATTTTTAATAATTAAAGAGACACCAACTTTCTCAGGTCTTCAAGACAGTCTGGCTAAATTTCAAATGGAAAATTACATTCTGTCTATCTATATTTCCTACTGTTTTTCACTTGTTTGGCAAGTGCTTTAAAAATGAAATAAAAACAAATAAAATACAAATAAAGCACAAACTACAAATTTGTCATGTAATGGAAATGCACAGAATACTTTTTTATGCTATTGTCTTTGGCCCCACAACAGATGTGTAAGCCTCTGCTGAATATGTGCGTCTTAATGAAAGGTGTGTGAGGAGGTTATTCCAATAGTCTTAAAACATTTCTGATTTTTTTCAAATAGGGAAATTGGGGTTCAATGAGTAAATTTATAAACAGCTATCTTTGTACATTCTTCTACTAAGACTTGAAGAAAAACACACACATACACACAGAATGAATTAGGCATTATGTAAAATCATCACTTCTCTATACCCAAAGACTTTGTCATTTGGATCCTGGAAGCATAAGCCCTGCTACCAATATCATTCTCTCACCTCCCAACTTGCTCAGCTCATGTTGTATATTTTAGAAGCAGCTCTATGAACAGAAAGAAGTAAAGGTTGCTTTTACTGAAAAAACACTGAGGTAGAATTTTTTCCCTGACATTTAATCTCATATCTGTTTCTTTTTATTTTTTCATTTTAAGTAGGCACTTCAGCGTAAAACTAGGATCACAGGCAAATCTAAGGTTTTAATAGGAAGTAAAAAGGACATTTATTCTATGTCTATATCAACATGCTATAGAATTCAAATGCACTATTCCCCTGAATTCACCCTAGTAAGAAATAATCTTCAAATATTAAGGACAGTTAGAGTCTATATATAACCATAAATATCAAGAGAATTAAATTATACATAGCCTATGTATAAATGCGTACATGATTTGGTAGTGGTTGAAACATCAGAAAAATTATAAAGGGTTATTTAAGAAACCTCAAGTCATGGTGAGGAAATATTTCTCTATTAGAAAATATTGGCTCTAATGGTTAACACATAATGTGGAAAAAGTAGGAAGGATCTGTTTTTACTTTATGACAATACAGTAGAGCATATTTTCCACCATATTTGAGAAACTATTTAAGAGATATTTCACCAAGCTGTGGGAAGTAAGCTATATTATCTCCCTGTTGAAAAGATGAGGGATAGTGAAATTGGAAGGTTAAATGGTTTGCTCACCATCTCATGCAAAGTTATTGGCAGAGGAAATATAGAATAGCCTCTGGACTTTAAATCTGTTGCTTAGCTACTGATCCACAATAGCTCCCAAATGACTTGAACTACAGAGTACTAGACTAGAGAACCTGAAGATTCAGAAAAGATCATGCCTCCACTGAAATGAAAAGTGGAAAATTCTACCAACAGATTGTTTGATCACTCTCATTCAATAGATTCTTGTATTTTTAATTTACTTTTGAATTTTCATATTGTCACAAATAAATTCCTAGATGACACTGTGTTGTGAATAATCATTAGAAAATAACTACCTTAGTTCATCTCAAATATTGTCTTTGAAATATATGTAGGTAGAGGAAATTTCTTAAAGTAACCTGCATATTTACTTAACCTCAGTTGTAATAAGGAAAGCTATTACATCTGTTGGATGACATATGTTGTCATGCACACCACTCCACTATAAAGGATAATTGAAATAGAATTAATACTTGTTTTTTCAAGATTCAGACAGTAAGTATATATATATATATATATATATATATATATACATATATTATTATTTATTTTTTTTTTTTTGCAGTACACGGGTCTCTCACTGTTGTGGCCTCTCCCATTGTGGAGCACAGGCTCCGGACATGCAGGCTCAGTGGCCATGGCTCACGGGCCTAGCTGCTCCACGGCATATGGTATCTTCCTGGACCAGGGCATGAACCCGCGTCCCCTGCATTGGCAGGCGGACTCTCAACCACTGAGCCACCAGGGAAGCCCGACAGTAAGTATATTTTGATTTAAAACACACAACAGGTCAGGGAAATTTTGGTTTTGGTCAGAAGAATCCAAAGAAAAATGTTTTGGTTCTTAGTATCCTCGTACCAAAAAATAAAGATGGTCTTAACTGATTAATTGATATTTGATTTTTTATCTCACTTTCCATATCTTAAAAGAAATGTCCTTATCCCTTCCCATCCTGTATTGATGAGTAGGAGTTGTTGACAGGAGAGTAATTTCTTCCATTTCCATGTGTACATCTTGCATTTACAGATGATATTTTGTTCTCCACTAGGACTTCTTTGATCCCCTCTGCTCACCTTATTCTACTTCTCCATGTGCAAATGCACAAACCCACAAACCTGGGTGAAGAGCCATTTAAACTGCAGCCCTAAGGCTGAGTTAAATAGGGAACCAAGAGAGGGAGCTATAATTTTCTGAGAATCTGGTTTCTTTCAGTTAGAGATAGAAGCTAGCAGAACATACAAAATAACATGAATATTCAACTATAAGATTTATTACCAGAGGAGTGGCCAAGATGGCAGAGTAGGAAGATCCTGAGCTTACCTCTTCTTATGGTCACACAATGATTACAACTATTTACAGAGCACATATTGATGAGAATGAATTGAAGACTAGCAGAAAGTATTTTCTGCAACTAAACACATACAGGAAGAACACAGTCAGATGCGGGGGAGAGGTGGAGACACAGTATAGTCAAGATCTACACCCCTGGGTAGGTAGCCCACTAAAGGGAGGATAGTCACAGTTGCAGAGGTTCTCCTCAAGGGGCGAGGGGTTTTAGCTCCACGTCAGGCTCCCCAACTTGGGAGTCCTGCACCAGGAATATGAGCCAACAAATGTGTAGCTCTGAGGCCAGTGGATATTGTGTATGAGACAGCCAGAGGGGTGTTAGATAGAGAGACTCCACTCTTAAAGGACTCACACAAAATCTCACATGCTCCACATCCCAGGACAGAGGCAGTAATTTGAAAGGGGTCTGGGTCAGACCCTCTTGCTGATGTAGGAGAGCCTTCCAGAGAGGCAGGAGGCAATGGAAACTCCCCATGGGGACATAGACATTAGAGGCAGCCATATTCAATAGCTCATCTACCATGAGGACACTGGCGCTGGCAAACATCATTCTGGAGTTCTCCTTTTAGCATCATAGAGCCAGGGGGCTTACCTGCCCCCAATCAGTTGGTACCAGTCCTACAACCCCCGCATGCCAAGCAACCAAGCACTTGGAGACCCAGCCCCAGGACTCCCTGGGCCACACAGCAAGCCATACCAGGAGCCAGTTTCACCCGTCAGTGGCCAACAACCTTCCCATGCAGCAGGGACTGGTAGCTAACCAAGCTGGGGACCAGTTCTGCCTACAAGCATGCCCACATAGTTGACCCTGCCACAACAGAAGGGTCCATGCAGCCCATGTAGGGGGTACCCCTAGAACATGTAGCTCTGGTGACCAGTGGGGAGTGTGCTGCTGGGCCCCCCCAAATTCTCCTGTATAAGGCCACTTCTCCAAAACTGGGAAATGTAACCCATCTATCTAATACATAGAAAATAAAAAAGAGAATTAGGTAAAATGAGGAGACAGAGGAATATGTTCCAAATGAAGAACCAAGATAAAACCCCAGAAGAAGAACTAAGGGAAGTGGAGATAGCAATCTACCCAATAATGTGTTCAAGATAATGATCATAAACATGCTTAATGAATTCAGGAGAAGAATGGATGAACACAATGAGAAGTTTAATAAAGAGTTAGTTAGAAAATATAAAGAAGAATCAAACAGCTGAAGAATATAACAGCAAGTTATATGATAGGGAGGAATGGATCAGTGAACTGGAAGACAGAGTAGTAGAAATCACCTAAGCTGAACACAAAAAAAAAAAAGAAAAAGGAATTTAAAAAGATGAGGACAGTTTAAGAGAGCTCTCAGATAATAGCAAGTGTACTAAGATTCATATAATAAGGGTTCCAGAAGGAGAGGAGAGAAAGGGGCAGAGAACTTATTTGAAAAAATAATAGCTGAAAACTTCCCTAACCTGGGAAATGGAACAGACATCCAGGTCCAGGAAGCACAGAGTGTCCAAATGAAATCAATCCCAAAGGATCCACGTTAAGACTCATTATAATTAAAATGGCAAAAATTAAAAACAGAGAAAATCTTAAAAGCATCAAGGGAAAAGCAACTAGTTATGTAAAAGGGAGCTCCCATAAGATAATCAGCTGACTTTTCAGCAAAAACTTTGCAGACCAGAATGGAGTGGCATGATATATTCAACTTGATGAAAGAAAAACACCTACAACCAAGAATACTCTACCCAGCAAGGCTAACGTTCAGAACTGAAGGAGAGATAAAGAGTTTTACAGATGATCAAAAGCTAAAAGAGTTCAGCATCACCAAATAAGTTTTACAAAAAAATGTTAAAGTAATTTCTTTAAGTGGAAAAGAAAAGACCATAACTAGAAATATGGAAATTATGAAAGGAAAAATCTCACTGGTAAATATACAGTATATGTAGTAGATCAATCACTTACAAAACTTTTGCTAAAAGACAAAAGTAGTAAAAACATCCCCACAATATATAGTTAAGGGAT
Organism: Phocoena phocoena; assembly: GCF_963924675.1. Taxonomy (NCBI): domain Eukaryota; kingdom Metazoa; phylum Chordata; class Mammalia; order Artiodactyla; family Phocoenidae; genus Phocoena; species Phocoena phocoena. Next base: position 66,996,707 of record NC_089225.1, read on the forward strand.
ACACAAAATAAAAAGATGTAAAATATAATGAAAAAAACTTTGAACGTGGTTGGGGTAGTAAAAATGCAGGGTTGTTAGAATGCATTTGAATTTAAGAGCTCATCAACTTAAAATAATCACCTATATATATATGAGTTGCTATATATAAACTTCATGGTTAACCACAAACCAAAGATCTATAATAGATACACACATGAAAAGAGAAATGAATCTAAACATAACACTAAGGATAGTCATCAAATCTCAAAGGAAGAGCCCAAAAGAAAAATAAACAGAAAAGAACAATAAAAACAACTCCAGAACAATTAACAAAATGACAATGAGTGCATACATATTAATAATTTTTAAAAATGTAAATGGACTAAATGCTCCAATCAAAAGACATAGAGTGGCTGAATGCATAGAAAAACAAGGTCCATATATATGCTGCCTACAAATGGTTCACTTCATATCTAAGACATACACACCCTGAGACTTAGGGGATAGAAAAAGTTATTCCATGGAAATGGAAACAAAAGCTGGAGTAGCAATACCTATGTCACACAAAATAGACTTTAAAACAAAGACTTTAATAAGAGACAAAGAAGGACATTACATAATGATAAAGGGATCAATCCAACAAGAAGGGATAACGACTGTAAATATACATGCACCCAACAAAGGAGCATCTAAATACATAAATATTAACAGACACAAAGGGAAAAATTGACTGTAACACAATAATAGTAGGGGATTCTAACATCCACTTACATCAATGGACAGATCATCCAGACAGAAAATCAATAAAGAAACACTGATCTTAAGCAACACATTAGACCAGATGACTTAGATATCTACAGTACTTTTCATCCACAAACAGCAGAAGATACAATCAACACCAACATCACAGAAATACAAAGAATTATGACATTACTAAGAAAAATTATACACCAATAAAATGGACAACCTAGGACAAATGGACAAATTCCTAGAAATGTATAATCTCCCAGGACTGAATCTGAAAGAAATAGAAAATATGAACAGAAAAATTACCAGCAACAAAATTGAATCAGTAATCCAAAAACTCCCAACCGACAAAAGCCCTGGACAAGATGGCTTAACAGGTAACTCTACTAAATATCTTTAAATTCTTTAACACCTGTCCTTCTCAAACTATTCGAGAAAATTGCAGAGTAAAGGATGCTCCTGAACTCCTTCTATGAGGCCTGCAACACCCTGATATAGAAACCAGACAAAGCCACCACAAAAAAGAAAATTACAGGCCAATATCATGGATGAACAGATGCAAAAATCCTCAACAGGATATCAGCAGACCAAATTCAATAATACATTAAAAGAGTGGAAAACTATGATCAAGTGGGATTTATCCCAGAGATGCAAAAATGGTTCAATGTCCACTAATCAATCAATGTGATAGACCATATTAACAAACTGAAGAATAAAACTCATATTATCATCTCAATAGATACAAAAATAAGCATTTGACAAAATTCAACATCCATTTATGATAGAAAAATCTCAACAAAGTGAGCATAGAGTGAATATACCTTAACATAATAAAGGCCATATATGACAAACCTATAGGCAACAAGATGCTCGATGGTAAAAAAAAACATTTCCTCTAAGATCAGGAACAAGAAGAGGATGCCCACTCTCACCACATTATTCAACATAGTATTGGAAGTCCTTGCCACAGCAATCAGACAAGGAAAATAAATTCAAAAGTTAAAGGAAGGGCTTCTCTGGTGGCGCAGTGGTTGAGAGTCTGCCTGCCAATGCAGGGGACACAGGTTCGTGCCCCAGTCCGGGAAGATCCCACATGCCGCAGAGTGGCTGGGACCGTGAGCCATAGCCATGGAGCCTGCGCATCTGGAGCCTGTGCTCTGCAATGGGAGAGCCCACAACAGTGAGAGGCCCACATACCACACACACAAAAAAAATTTAAAGGAAGAAGTAAAACTGTCACTGTTTGCAGGTGACATAATACTGCATATAGAAAGCCCTAAACACTCCATCAAAAGTTATTAGAACTAATAAATGAATTCAGCAAAGTTGCAGGATACAAAATCAATACACAAAAATCTGTTGTTTCTATAAACTAATAATAAACTAGCGGAAAGAACAATTGAGGAAACAATCCCATCTATAATCACAACAAAAGAATAAAATAGCTAGGAATAAATCTAACCAAGGAGGTAGAAGATGTGTGCTCTGAAAACTATAAGATATTGGTGAAAGAAATTGAAGACAACCCAAACAAATGGAAATATATACCACACTCATGGATTGTAAGAATTAATATTGTTAAAATGACCATAATACCAAAGGTAATCTACAGATTCAATGTAATCCCTATCAAAATACCAATGGCATTTTTCACAGAACTAGGACAAATAATTCTAAACTTTGTATGGAAACACAATAAACCTTGAATAGCCAAAATAATCTTAAGAAAGAACAAAGCTAGAGATCACACTCCCTGATTTCAAACTATAATAAAAACTATACTACAGTAATCATAACAGTACGGGGCTGGCACAAAAACAGACACATAGATCAGTGGCACAGAATAGAGAATCTAGAAATGAACCCACATTTATATAGTCAATGAAACTACAACAAAGGAGGCAAGATTATATAATGGGGAAAAGACAGCCTCTTCAATAAACGGTGTTGGGAAAACTGAATAGCTATATGCAAAAAATCAAACTTTCTCACTCTATACAGATATAAACTCAAAATTGATTGGAGGCTTAAATTTCAGGCCTGAAACAATAAAACTCCTAGCAGAGAACATAGGCAGTATGCTCTTTGACATTGGTCTTTAGCAATGCTTTTTTTAAAGCTATGTCTCCTCAGGCAAGGGAAACAAAGGAAAAACAAACAAATGATACTATATCAAGCCTTACACAGCAAAAGTCACCATCGACAGATGAAAAGGTCGACTACTGAATGGGAGAATTTTGCAAATGATCTATCTTATAAAGGGTTGATATACAAAATATACAAAGACCTCATACAACTCAACATCAAAAAAACCACATAATTTGATTTAAAAATGGGCCAAGTACCTGAATAGACATTTTTCAAAGAAGAAAGGATGGTCAACAGACACATGAAAAGATGCTCAACATCACTAATCATCAGAGAATCACAAATCAAAACTACAGTGAGCTATTACCTTACAACTGTCAGAATGGCTATCATCCAAAAGTCTACAAATAACAAATGTTGGCAAGGATATGGAGAAAAGGGAATCCTAGTACACTGTTAGTGGGAATACAAATTGGTGCAACCACTATGGAAAACAATATGTAGGTTCCTCAAAAAACTAAAAATGTAACTACCATATGATCCAGAAATTCCAGTTGTGGGTATATAACTGGAAAAAAAACAAAAACACTAATTCAAAAATACACGTTCACCCCAATGTTCACAACAGGATTATTTATAATTGCCAAGACATGGAAACAACCTACGTGTCCATCAACAGATGAATGGATAAAGATGTGGTGTACATGCAATGGACTATTCTTCAGCCATAACAAAGTATAAAATTTTGCCATTTTCAACAACATGGATAGGTTTAGAGGGTGTTATGCTAAGTGAAATAAATCAGACAGAGAAAGACAAATACTGTATGATTTCACGTATAAGTGGAATCTAAAAAAAACAAACAACAAACAAAACAAAGCAGACATAAACTCACAGATACAGAGAACAGGTATTTGTCAGAGGAGAGAGGGGTAGGAGGATGAATGAAATAGGTGAGGGAGATTAAGTGGTACAAACTTCCAGTTACTTAATAAATGAGTCATGGGGATGAAATTTACAGCATAGAGAATATAATCAATAACAAATACTTTTGTAGGGTGACGGATGAGGTAGATAGACTTATTGTGGTGATCATTCTGTAATGTATAGAAACACTGAATGAGTATGTTATGCACCTTAAACTAACATAGTGTTTTTCATCAATTATACATCAATAAGTTTAAAAATTATATTACTGACAGTGAATTGGGAATAGTCAGTGCCTGAAGAAATTGTCAGTACTCAGTAATTTTTTTATACCTAAATCAAATGCTCTTTCTCATTCACTAAATCTTATTCTACATTAGGGAAACCCCTCCCAGTTTCGTTCCTAGTAGTATTTCTGGGATCACAATTGGCAATATTTTTATTTCATTTACAAGTATGTTTTTCAGTATAATGTCAGTAGCATAATATGAAAGCCCCACTTCCCTCCTTAAAAATAACCTCCACTTTGGACAAACTCCTCCTTTGTTTCTCTCATCTCATAGTAGTGTTGGCAAATATGTACATATTTTGTAATTTCTCCTTTATTTATGTCAGTTTCTCACCAGGTCTTGATATACTCTCCAAATTTCATGAATTCATTGATTTTTTTTTTTTTTTTTTGGTACACAGGCCTCTCGCTGTTGTGGTCTCTCCCATTGCAGAGCACAGGCTCCGGACGCGCAGGCTCAGCGGCCATGGCTCACGGGCCATGAATGTTGCCCTGTCAACACACTCCCTGACAATGAAAAGCAACTAGAAATAGGGCCTAGTATCATACTCATATGCAATTAATACAATCATAAGGAGAAAAATCTATGGTAAGCATCTTGTACTTTGGGGACAGGAGTTTAAAATTAAATGGAATTGGTGACATTCTTATAGTTTCTTATTTGACTACAATAAATTTGTACTCTTTTTCTTTTTTAATCATCTATGTTTATTGTTTCATTCACTGGAAACATAATCATGGGTTAGGTAGAATTATAATTTAACTTACCTGTAGAAGCCATTCTATAATAATGGAGACAAACATCCCTATTTCTAAGTATAGAATCTTAGTGCTTTGGTAAAATAATACATTGTTGAATTTTAAGAATGCAGTAAACAAAAATAAGATTTGGTAAGATACCTACATATACTTTTTTGATGTTTAGCAAAATGACACACTGCAAATTAACACAGTGTTAAACTGTAAGAATATGCTCAAAATTCTAATAATACAGGATAATGTAATTACAAATTAGATTCATTTATGCAATCTCCATGCACATTTACACTTCTTATATTTAACATTCTTATAATTAGATGAAAGCAGATTTTCTTTATTTCAATATGTTTTTATACATTTATTCAAAAAGCATAAATACTAGAAATAAATGGGTCAAGGCAGGTTGCCAAGATTATGACAGCATACATAGGCAGCTAAATACTCATTAAAATATGTCATTAGCTTGATGTTTTGACAATCAAAAGGTGAAATAGGCAAAAGGGAAATAAAATATATGTGTCATCTTTATGAAATTTTCATTCATTTGCATCAACAATGAGAGAAAAATTATCATTCTGTACCTCTGTATCCTGTCTTTTTTATAAAATTATGGTTGGTGGGTCTTTGCATAAATTGGAGAAACTGTTCTTTTGTGTTTGATTGATTTTAGTTCTGAGGAAATGGCATTTCTCAATCTCTCTCCATTAATATTTTTTCTCCCTTGTGACCTACATGTTTGTGTTTCAGAGCTTAGTCACTGTCTAATACACTGTAACTCCTGAGAATGAAATAGCCTAATGAAAAAGAGAAACAGTTTATTTCTGATAGAAATAGGAGTCTTGGTGTGCAGAATTAAAGATTCTAGAGAAATAAAGGTACAGTATAGATTTAACTTATATTATAAATGTTAAGTTATCAAAACATGTATCTTAGTTTATAAAATGTTAATAAAATTATGATTTTACTTTAAAAATTCATAGGCTTAGAGTATTTCTAAAATGATATTTAAAAAAGCTAAAACAATACTTAGTGGATTTAAATATCTCATATACAAAATCACCAATAATTTTGTTTCTTTTTTTTTAAGCACTAACAGTTTATTTCAGAGAATGTACTGATAATACTAGAATGTGAACATACTCCTGAAGGATTCAATTTTCTTCCTTTATATTCTTGAATGACTAATTTCTAATACCCTAGTTAAGTTAATTTAGTCACATGTTATCAGATTGTGTAGAAGTTTAAAATACTGACACGTAATAGGATATTTTCAATTAAAGGTTTGCAGTTATCAATCCTGGTTTTTAATTCATGGGTAACTAGAGGTTTTTGAGATAAAATGTTAACAGTTAAAGAAGGGGAAAGAAGCCCCACATATAAAATTTCCAGTGAAAAATTTATTTCAGTTTTAATTAGCCAACCAGCTCTGTCAGTGATATTTTATTATAACCAACAGACAACAAATTATCATATGTATAAATATGATTATTGTGTTAAGACTGTTGGAGATACAGAGCCACGTTAAAAAAAAAAACAGACTCACATTAGTTTGCAGGCTGATTAGAGAAATATAACTGGCATTAGTTCATTAAAACATATTAGTTGAGTGTCTACTGCATGCCAGGCCCTTAATTAAATATATGATATCATTAGAGAATGATTTATGTGTGTTAATATGCTAGCTGTTCCAAAATGTGTATATATGTGTATGCAAAGAATGGGCTGTGGAGGCTGGCTAAGGGAATATAAAATCATAGGGCAAGGAGTCAGGAAGAGATGATCATGAGTAGGCTGTAATCTGACTCTTTGGCACAGGAACTGCCTAAGCCCTCTTCAACAGACTTCACCTGATTAGGTCAGGCCATCCAGGATAAGGGAGTTTAATCACATTTGCAAAATCCCTTCACAGCAGCACCTAGATTACTGTTTGCTTGAATAATTGTGGACCATAGTGAAGCTTAACCATGTTGTCATGCCACAAAGCTATCGCAGTATCATAGATTTCCCTTGTCAGTTTAGGAACTTGGGAATATTCCAGGAAAATGTGGTTATGCTAAAGTAGAATGGGCATCTTAGGAAGTATGCTATTTCTTTTAAAGTTTCAATGGTAATTTTAAAAGTGAATATTTATAGAATACTTAATATATGTTAGGCAATTTCTAAAGTATTTTACATATATAAATTATTTAACACAAAAACAAGTTTATGAGGTAGATATTATTATTCCTATTTGGGGAAATCGAGACTCAGATTAAAGAAATTGCCTATTTTTAAGCATCATAAGCATGTTTCATAATCAGTATCCTGTATAGTGACAAATAGAATAGATAGAAGTGGGGAGAAAAAAAGATCCAGTCAGCAAGTATAAGATGACAAAGGTCTTAAATAGCATTTAGGCAGTGACATAAACAGAACTAAATAGAGGCATGAATGTGAGAAAATTATACTTGGATGCATACAGTGGATAAATGAGAGAAATTCATCAAAAGTCACTTCAAGATAGAGAAAATGGGAAGCTATGAATACTGCGCTAGTATTGATATAAGCAAGATATTTTCAAATGGAGACTGTTAGGGTATGATACTACTTTACACTTAGTTGAGACTTGAATCTTTCCAAAAAATAAATTATAAAAAAATAACTGGGAGTGTTGGTGGATTGTCTACAGTCAAAGGACAGAGGAGTAATGCAAAATGACAAATAAACAAGACAAATAAGTTAGGAAATTAAGAAGAAAAATACATAGTTTAATGAAGGAGGGATAATTAATCTTTTAAATAAATTTGAAAGCTTGAGAAGAATTTCTTTTGAACTTAGCTAGTAGAAAACCAGTAGTGATATTTAAGAGGAGTATCTTAATGGTAGAGGTTAGAATGCCAGCTACAGAAAACAAAAAAGGGGCTAAGGATGAGAATATTAATTATTCATGTGAGGATTATTGCTGTAAGAAGGGAGACATGATTGAGTTACATCCAGGGGATTGCTGGGTTAATTGAATGCTCTTTCTGAAGTGTGGTTTTAAAACGGCAGAAGAGAGGATTGATATATAGAATGTGTGATAGAGAGATGTATGAGAGCAAACTACATATAACATTAAATATATTCATGGATTATATCTCTAAACACTAGTCTGATGTCAGACCCACGGCAAGGTATTAAATATTAACTCAGATATCATCAGATTTTAATCTGGTATATTTAAATTAAAAAAAAAAACTAAGAATCAAGAACATCTTATGAAAATGATTTTCAGATCAGAGGGATTTAAAGAAAGGATTTTAAAAAAACAAGTCATTTGGAGAAAGTCCCAGGGAAATTTTTTTTTTAATGCCAAACAGTGCTAAAAGTGCTCAAAGTTGAAGAAAGGACACAAGCAATTTTATGAATGCAGAGAACAAAGAAAATAAATTTTCCAAATATGAACCTAGTCTGACCCTTCCCCCTTCCAAGTGTTGTTGGGTCATTGGAGTTTGCATCCAATTCTGAAATGGTAGGTTTATGCTGTTAAAAATCATGATTGATTTTCTTTTCTTAATCAATTACTAATTTTCAGCATTGACTGCATTGTTATACCTTTTTATTTTCTTTCAGTCCCTTGCAGTTCAGAGCCTAGTCCCTCTTAAAAACAAAAAGACTGCAAATATGATAATACACATTTTATATATTAAAGTCCTCGGACATTTAAATGGGTATAGCTCCAATTTCCATTAAGAAAATAATGTTCCAGGCTTCCCTAGTGGCGCAGTGGTTGAGAGTCTGCCTGCCGATGCAGGGGACATGGGTTCGTGCCCTGGTCTGGGAAGATCCCACATGGCGCGGGAGTGGCTGCGCCCATAAGCCATGGCTACTGAGCCTGTGCTCCACAACGGGAGAGGCCACAACAGTGAGAGGCCCGCATACCGCAAAAAAAAAGAAAAAAAAGAAAGAAAATAGTGTTCCCATACAAATGCAAGGTTAGTTCATGATGGAAAAGCCTCAAAAAACGCACTTTTCTAGAGACAGACAAATATTTTCAGGACAGTACTTTACTCTTTTCTCTAGCCTTGTACTCAGTGACATTTCTTCTGATTTAGTAACAGGTTATTTGGTAGACAGCTGTATCTTTTAACTCAAGTTAACTTAACATGGAATCCTCCTATATCAACAGACATCACTGAGCATGCACCAGGATCAGAGACAAGGCCGGAAGAAAATAAAATATAAGATAAAATAGGAAGGACTTCCCTGGTGGCCCAGTGGTTGGGACTTTGCCTTCCAGTGCAGGGGGTGTGGTTTTGATCCCTGGTCAGGGAGCTAAGATCCCACATGCCTCACAGCCAAAAAACCAAACCATAAAACAGAAGCAATCATTTTTTTGATCCAAACCTTCCTGTAAAAGGCCCATTAAGCCAAGGGTTTTAGAGGGTGTGCTTCGCTGGCCCTGGAGACCACGAGACCTGGGAGGTCATGGCTACTGCCACTGAGGGCCACGCACAGCTGCCCCAACCAAGGGGGATCTTGCCTGGCGCCCAGCTCGGCGGTCTGGGGTTCCCAGGCCCAGGAGTGGGTGAAGCCTTGCCTGCTGGGCCGTGAGGAGGCAGGTGGCCCCTGTGCCCACACCCACACGCACGCCATGCCAGAGGCCGCCACACCGCTAGGAAGATGAACTGTTTGTGCCACCCCCGAACAGAACTGGGCCATTTCAGAAGAGCTTTGTCCTGGGTGGCAACTTCCTCCTCCAACACTGGAATGCATGTACCACTTTATGTGCTGTGGTTTTGATTCCTGGATACTTTTTCCATCTATCTGGATTACACAGCAAAAAAAAGCTATTTTCTGTTGTTGTTCTGTTCTTACCAACATGGTCAAATTAAAGCTGAGATTTGAAACAATCTTTGAATGATTGCAAAACATCATGAAAAGCAATGGCTTAATGCCCCTTGTTAGGAGAAAACAAAGGAAAGGCTGCTCATCTCCACAGGGATCATGCATGACAAATGTTATTTGAAAAGTGAGAAGCTGTTATGGACATAAGAGTCAGAGACATTGCCTGAGCAGTGAAACCATAGATGTTGTTTTATACATCATCCACTGCCCACTTTAGGAGTATCCATGAAGAAGCGTTTTTCAGAATAATTTTCTTTCTGCCATGATGGTTTATTTCATCCTTGTCATATTTGGAATCTCATTTTGATTTACACGTATGTCCATTTTATTTTGGCTTTCCCAAGAAACACCTTCTGAGACAAGGATTAGAGTAAAAATGGCAAATAAGTGGTGAGGTAATATAGAAAATGGAAGGAGATGAAAAATCTACCATAGTGAGCTACTGAAACATAATCTCACAGAGAGATACTGGGAAATGATAAAAACACATGCCTTAAGCCCAAAGAGAGCCATGTGGCTGACAGGGTCTTCGTGCTGCAGCTGGGGGTCAGGCCTGTGACTCTGAGGTGGGAGAGCCGAGTTCAGAACATTAGTCCACCAGAGACTCCTGGCTCCAGATGATATCAAATGGCAAAAGTATTCCCAGAGATCTCCAGCTCAAGGCTAAGACCAATCTCCACTCAACAATGAGCAAACTACAGTGCTGGACACCCTACATCAAACAACCAGCAAGACAGGAACACAAACCCACCCATTAGCTGAGAGGCTGCCTAAAATGATAATAAGGTCACAGACACCCCAAACACACCACCGGACATGGTCCTGCCCACCAGAAAGAGAAGATCAAGCCACATCCACCAGAACACAGGCACCAGTCCCCTCCACCAGGAAGCCTAGACAATGCACTAAACCAGCCTTAGCCACTGGGGGCAGACACCAAAAACACTGGGAACTACGAACCTGCAGCTTGCGAAAAGGAGACCCCAAACACAGTAAGTTAGACAAAATGAGAAGACAGAGAAACACACAGCAGATGAAAGGGCAAGGTAAAAACACACCAGACCAAAGTAATAAAGAGGAAATAGGCAGTCTACCTGAAAAAGAATTCAGAGTAATGATAATAAAGTTGATCCAAAATCTTGGAAATAGAATGGAGAAAATACAAGAAAAGTTTAACAAGGACGTGGAAGAACTAAAGAGCAAACAAACAATGATGAACAACACAACAAATGAAATTAAAAATGCTCCAGAAGGAATCAATAGCAGAATAAACGAGGCAGAAGAACAGATAAGTGACCGGGAAGATAAAACAGTGGAAATAACTACGCAGAGCAAAATAAAGAAAAAAGTATGAAAAGAATGGAGGACACTCTCAGAGACTTCTGGGACAACATTAAATGCACCAACATTCAAATAATAGGGGTCCCAGAAGAAGAAGAGAAGAAGAAAGGAACTGAGAAAATGTTTGAAGGTATTATAGTTGAAAACTTCCCTAATATGGGTAAGGAAATAGTTAATCAAGTCCAGGAAGTGCAGAGAGTCCCATAGAGGATAAATCCAAGGAGAAACATGCCAAGACTCATATTAATCAAACTATCAAAAATTAAATACCAGGAAAAAATATTAAAAGCAGCAAGGGAGGGCTTCTCTGGTGGCGCAGTGGTTGACAGTCCACCTGCCGATGCAGGGGACACAGGTTCATGCCCTGGTCCAGGAAGATCCCGCATGCTGTGGAGTGGCTAGGTCTGTGAGCCATGGCCACTGAGCCTATGCGTCCGGAGCCTGTGCTCCGCAACGGGATGGGCCACAACAGTGAGAGGCCCACATACCGCAAAAAAAAAAAAAAAAAAAAAAAAAAACAAAAACTCAGAGAAAAACATAGGCAATACACTCTATGACATAAATCACAGCAAGATCCTTTTTGACCCACCTCGTAGAGAAATGGAAATAAAAATAAACAAATGGGACCTAATGGAACTTAAAAGCTTTTGCACAGCCAAGGAAACTTAAACAAGACAAAAGGCAACCTCAGAATGGGAGAAAATATTTGCAAATGAAGAAACTGACAAAAGATTAATCTCCAAAATTTACAAACAGCTCATGCAGCTCAATATCAAAAAACAAACAACCCAATCCAAAAATGGGTAGAAGACCTAAACAGACATTTCTCCAAAGCAGATATACAGATTGCCAACAAACACATGAAAGGATGCTCAACATCACTAATCATTAGAGAAATGCAAATCAAAACTACAATGAGGTATCACCTCACCCCAGTCAGAATGGCGATCATCAAAACATCTACAAACAATAAATTGTGGACAGGGTGTGGAGAAAAGGGAACCCCCTTGCACGATTGCTGGTAATGTAAATTGATACAGCCACTATGGAGAACAGTATAGAGGTTCCTTAAAAAACTAAAAATAGAAATACCATATGACCCAGAAATCCTACTACTGGACATATACCCTGAGAAAACCATAATTCAAAAAGAGTCATGTACCACAATGTTCATTGCAGCTCTATTTATAATAACCAGGACGTGGAACCAACCTAAATGTCCATCGAGAGATGAATGGATAAAGAAGATGTGGCACATATATACCATGGAATATTACTCAGCCATAAAAAGAAACAAAATTGAGTTATTTGTAGTGAGGTGGATGGACCTAGAGTCTGTCATACAGAGTGAAGTAAGTCAGAATGAGAAAAACATACTGTATGCTAACACATATATATGGAATCTAAAAAAAAGAAAATAAATGGTTCTGAAGGACCTAGGGGCAGGACAGGAATAAAGACACAGATGTAGAGAATGGAGTTGAGGTCATGGGGAGGGGGAGGGGTAAGCTGGGACAAAGTGAGAGAGTGGCCTGGACATACATACACTACCAAATGTAAAATAGATAGTGGGAAGCAGCTGCATAGCACAGGGAGATCAGCTCGGTTCTTTGTGACCACCTAGAGGGGTGCATTAGGGAGGGTGGGAGGGAGACACAAGAGGCAGGAGATATGGGGATATATGTATATGTAAAGTTGATTCACTTTGTTATAAAGCAGAAACTAACACACAATTGTAAAGCAATTATACTCCAACAAAGATGTTAAAAAAAAAAAACAGAAGCAATATTTTAATAAATTCAATAAAGACTTTAAAAAAATGGTCCACAGAAAAAAAAGATAAAATAGGAAACATGAAGTTATAATATGTGAGTCCATGTGAAGTTGTGGGTCTTAATCTTATAGCGAAAAATGGAAAATAAATAATGATACAAATAGTCTATTCGTTAGTAACTTGTTTTGTCAATTTTAACAATGTGTTTGTTTTTGTAAAGTAAGGAATGTGTAAAAGATATACTTTAAAAATGAATCAGCATTACTAATTCCAATTGAACAGTGCCAATTCTTATAAACTTGATTCCTTGCATTATTTAAATAGCAGAAGGCTAATTAATCCTTTTTTAACATGATCTAGTCATTAAAGTGCTTAACATCATGATCCACTTTTCAGATCTTTCATCCTGAGACTTCATTATGAATCATTTCACAATTTATGTTTGTATATAAATTTTTAATAAATTTAAATAGTAAATATGTCACCATGTTTAGAATATTCAAAATAATTTATGTGTAATGTAGCAAACCCTGTGATTTAGATAAATTTTTTATTATAGTTCTAGGCCAAAATAGGATATGTTTAGGAAGCAGAGATCTGGTGATACCTTACTAATCAAATCACATAGAATTCCATCTGTACACATACAAGTCCACCTGCCAACTGCTTTTATCATATTGGATGTGAGCTCTACTGACATGACAGAAATTACCTCTAGGTTCTTCTTTTTTATGTTAATAATTATTTGTAGTTAGTTTCCTATTCTTCCACATTTCTTATGTCCCTCTACAAAGTTATGTTAATTATTTCTATGCTATTAAAGATAAAGTTGCTTATACAAAAAATTTATACATATATGATCTGAGACTAAATCTTGCCTTCCTATATGTTATTTATCACCAGAGTCCAACTGACGATAGAATACAACGCATTCAATACCTGTCTGAGTATAACTGGCTACTGGTAACTAAATCTTGTACTGGAGTAAAACTTTTAGAGGCATCAATCATGTGAAAAGTTATAAAAAGGACTGAGAGCCATTCAATCCAGTCCTAAATGAATATTACAGTGGAGTTAATCTCACTTGTTCCCTGATAATGTTCTCTCCTCTGGTTGCAGTTTAATTTTAATCCCTCATTAACCTCTCTATATTGCTCCAGTGTGTTATAGAAAAATTATGTTTCCCTGGCTACATTATATAATTGGTCTGAAACAAATTCATATCTGTCACACTAGAAAATAAATGACACTCCCAAACCACAAGCAACCAATACAAACTTTAACAGTCTACTCTACTATAAATATACTCTCCCTCTCAACCTCACAAGAGCAACACCGCAGTAAACCCCTTCTTTCCTGCTTCACCTTTATACAGTCATTACATATATGTTCATATACTAGTGGTCTTACACTAATACACTCTCTATAAAATTTGATTTTATTTTTGATATTTAGGAAAACTGAGATACTTTGGGAAATACCCTTTTTGTGTTTTTGTTTTTGTGTGTGTGACAATTAATTCATTGTTTGACAGTTATGGAAACTCTCTCATTATGTCACTTTACTCACTTAGAAAACACCGGTAAAGGCATTAAACCCACAGTCTCTTTTTTTTTTTTACATCTTTATTGGAGTATAATTGCTTTACAATGGTGTGTTAGTTTCTGCTTTATAACAAAGTAAATCAGTTATACATATACATATGTTCCCATATCTCCTCCCTCTTGCGTCTCCCTCCCTCCCACCCTCCCTATCCCACCCATCCAGGTGGTCATAAAGCACTGAGCTGATCTCCCTGTCTTTATAATAAGATCCTTTGAATAAAATTCCCTGCCTTTAATTTACGTTAATGCTTCACTTGCTGGTTTGTTTATAAATTGCACAATACTTTTGTACTTTAATTTTTATTAGTTATTATTTATTTATTATAGGGGAAACTAAAGGAGCATAGAAATGGAAGTGGTAGTAAACTTTAAAGTAGCTAATTTTGCTATTTAGAGTTGAAATTAATTTTTTTAATTTGAAGATTGGGATTTTTCTAATTGAACACAATTTAAATGTCCAATAATAGAAAAGTTTTAACATAAAATGTTCTATATTCATAATATATGATACTATGCAGAAATTAACAAAAGTGATATAAATCACATTTATCGACATTAAATTTTATTGAAATTAAAACTATAAGATGTTACATAAAAATACATATGTGCATGTGTATATGCAGGTATGTGTATTTTTAAACAGTACTTTACTAAAGTTTTGGTTTAAGGAATATTTTATCTCTTATTTATTTCCTAAATTTATAATATGATTACCACTTATTAATGTAAAAGTATAATACAAAATTAATTGAATTATTGAAAATATTTCTGTTTACTGTAATGTATATTTATTTTGGCTTTCATTATTATTAATCTATGAGTGCTCAGTAACAATTGATGTGACATCCTATGACAATATATATCTATTATTCAGGATTATAAAATAAGTTTATTATTATTTCTAATAATACATTTATTTTAATTAGGCATCCCCATTTTTCAGGACCCAGCGAGGCGTGTTCTTATTACATTGCAATAAGAATAGAGAGACTGAGCAAGCTTCAGGCTAGGATGGAGACACTAGTAGAAGGGAACGAGGCCCAAACACAGTCATAGGTCTTGGAAGGAAGCACAGTCTGTCAGTGACAATGTATTATCCCCAAAATGTGCTATTGGGTAATATTTATATTAGACCATACAAAGGGACAATTCTGCTGAGTGGGAAAAATGTATAAAAATGATAGCAATAGCAGGTGATAGAGAAGACTGATGTGTATAAGAAGAAAAAGATAATTAGTCATTTAAGAGATGTAAATATACAGAAATATAATTGCCAATTGGGGGCATTTCAGATGTCTGTGAAAATAAAGGAATCTTGCAAATAAAATTTGATACAAAGAACCACACTCTACTTTTTGAATGGAATACTTTATAAGAGTGAAACAGATATCAGGAAAGTTATCTAGAAAAATTTCTAGATGCAGAGACTGGATAGATGTTAGAAAAATGATCTGAAACATTTTACAGAAGTGAGGTGACCGGAAGCAATTGTGACAGAGAGAATACAATATAATTAATATTATATATAGAAATTAAAAAAAGGTATAACAGATGTTAAATGAATTAATATATTTTTGAAATATAGATAAAATTTATGCCTATATAATATTCTGTTACAACAATAAAAAGTTAAAATCTGATACTTAATTTCTGCAATTAAAACATTTTAAACACAAATAGAAACTAAAAGTGATCACAAAGAAGGACAAAGTTGAAGTAACATAGTGCTATTATTGTTAAATTCAAATTTACTGTTTAATTGCAGGAATATGTAGTACCATAGGTGTAGAAGAAACAAATTTAACCCAAAATATTGCTTGAATTATTCTAAACTTTTATAAATTTTTTGTTTAAGTGAACACATGTAACTGTGTATAACTGGGGGTTCCCCATATTAACTTCCATATAAACTATAATGTCTACTACATAATAAGTAATGGTATTGCCTTAATTTAACATTTGTGGGTATAATAAAGCCAGTCCTCACTTTGCATAATAGTGGAGACAAAAAAAAAAAGACCTTGCAAGCTGAAATTGTGAAAAGTGATGTTAATACTCAATGGGAAAAATTTACAATTATTCCATGACCTTTAAAATCTTTGTCAAAACATTAAAAGCTCTCTTACTGTTGGTGATAAATGTATAAGGCAGAGAAAAAGAAGAAAATTGTTTAACTATAATTTAAAACACTGAGATCAAAGTATTTTATTTCTTAGTAAAATTACTTGCCTTATCATATAGTTTATGATATGAAGTGAACATGTTTTCTATAGATTGAGGAATTATCATCGTCCATTCTAGTTTTGGATCACTTTCAAATATTTTCGTATTTTTGTTTTCAATATTGTTAAATATCTTCAAGATTTCCTTTAAATGAAGTTTTCTGCCAGAGTTTCTTCCTGTGGGAACTCTTTATCTTTTTGGTTGCAATCACTTTTTTCCTTATGTCTCTAAATGTGCCTTTACTGAGATCTTCTGGCTGTATATATAGTCTCAAGAATGATGGCAGTATCAACATTCTTATGGTCAGTTATTTTTTCAAAATATGCATTTAAATTTGATTCAGATTTCACTTTTTTTCAGCATTATCTCTTTTCATTTCTTGCTGAACTTTCATCTTTGTTGGCCAGTGGCTTCATTTTAATATCCAATTTTGCAAATGCCACTTGGCCTGTCCCTGTGAGACAAGGAGTCAGCACAGCTACAGGCCTTGCTGTCTGTGCATAAACTGAATGACAGTGGCACAATGACCAATCACTGACAGACTTTGAAAGAAGTAACATAATTGTCACTGATCATGATGTGCATCTGTTATTTACATAATGATTTGTGGACTGAAGAGCTACCAGTGAAGTTATACTTTATGCAACTACTCAGACTTAATGTAGTGTGGTAACTAAACTTTGAATCACATTGTTGGGACACTGGTATCATTTTACTAGAACATGGTAACTGAAATTTGTGTGTATTAGAAACATACAAAATGAGGACTGCTTGTATTAGAACAGTAACTGCAGCAACTGTTTAGAACTTAGGTCATCAATTATTTTTCAGGGGAGAATGGTTTATCATCGCTTTATTTAGAATTGCCAAAGCAGGCATTTTATTTGGATTTTTAAATTGTTTTTAAATTCTTTGCAGAAAATGCGTTCCTTTATTGGCTGCATCAGGAACTGACTGTTCTCACCTCCCCACCATTGGTAAGCCACTTAGGCATATCATCACGACTGGAAGTCCATGGGAAATTTGAGCATTCACTCCTACCATTTGGCCACAGGGGGGAAATAAAAGGCTGGAGGTGAGCTTAAGGAGCAAGTTGTAAGTAAAGCCCCTTGAAGGTTCTCTTAGACCAACTACAGAAAAGAGCACAAAAGAATTACTGGAGTTTTGGGAACAACTGGACAGAAGTAACATATGTCTCAGTGTTAACCTTGTCTTTTTCACACAGCTGAATATCTCACCAAAAACTCTGGGCAAAATTCTCAGTCTTTTGTTTTCTTTACATTTATTAGAGAGCAATCTCAGCTAAATTAAATTTCTTAATATAGCTTTTTCCTTACTAAGACACACAGAATTTTAAACTATACTTTCTCTGACCAGAGTGAATTCTGTTGTTAAAACTTTATTTAATATAAATTTATTTAATTTTTCAAGTATTTTATTAAATCTGTAATTGGTACACTTATTATTGGATTGATTTTGCTCCAATGTCCAAGTATTTTCCTTAATGTATACTTAACAAGTGTTTTCCCCTCACTCTGAGGGTGGAAGTGGGGAGCTCAATTTAAAATCTCCAGTGTTCAAATGTTCTTCCTTTTTTTCCCCCCAGAAAATTCTTTCTTTATACAGTGATTCTTCCTCCGCCGCCAATGTCTTTTCTTTCTCCTCATGCATAAGCTATCCGTTTCCTCTTCTTTCTGCTCATCTCTGAAACATGGTCCATTCTTTCACCCTGTCCATATCTATATTTTAACATTTCCCTCCTTAAATTTCAAACACTTCACAAGTCTAAGTATCTACTTTCCCTACCCATAATAAAACTGCTGAATGTTTCGGATAAAATCACCCAGAAGTCTGTAGTGACACTACATGAAATTACTGTCAGAAATCTCATCTGGTGACTAAAATATGCCCAGAAATCTTTTACTATTGTCCCATTCAAGCATTTTCCAATTTTCATAATAATCGTTTTAAAATATTTTCCCTTTCTGAAAACTTCTGCAAAGCCCCAATACTCCCAATGGTTTTTAGCAAAAGACCTTGCCTTTCACTTCACAGAAAAAATGCCATCAGATGTTTACTGAAACAACTTCCTTACATCAAATCTAAAAAGATTATATCTGCACCTAGACACACAAACTCATTACACACATATGTTTTATTTATATATGAATACTATATATATATGTTTTATACACGCTGCTTTTTCCCTCATTTTATAAGGAAAATTCTATCATAGTCTACATGCTGATATTCTAACTGTACACTCTATCTCAACCTCTGTTTCTTCCCAAAGGAAATTTCATTATCAATTATTCTCCTACTCATTTATATCTTCACCTCCTCCCTCTCATATTGTTAATTTTATTTCATATTTCAAGACATTTTGTTCTACTCATCTTCCCCATCATTTACTGCCTTTTTTCCCTCTTCTTCACAGCCAAAGGTCATGCTTGAATTGTTTACACACATTTCCTATATCTCCCTACCTTCTAGTTACCTCTCAACCAACTGTAATGTGGGATTTGCCCAAATCTGCTAACTAATTTAATGACAAAGGGCCAACATATTACATCATCCTATAAGGTCTTTTCCAAACCAAGATTATATTTGAAACTATTGGCAGCTATCTCTTCAAAGCACACACTTGCCTTAAAATCTTTTGTTATCACGGAATATCAAAGCCAACTCCTGAGAAATAATAATATACAGAAAAATAAATACAGAAATTTCATTATATATTTTGGATATAAGTCCTTTATCAGATAAAAGTTCTTTATTAGGTATTATCTCCCAGTCATTCTCTTAGTAGTGTCTTTCAAAGAGAAGTTCTTAAACCAGCCTTCCACCTATTTTCAGAAACAAGGCTTTGCTTTATTAGAATAAAGCCACACTCATGTTACATATTATCCATGACTGTTTTTGTGCTACAATGGAAGGCTTACTTATTGCAACAGAGACCATATGACTAAAATATTTACTATCTGGTCTGTTAGAAATAAAGTTTATAATCCCCTGCCTAAATATACAGTACATTATTATTAATTTTGCTGTAAACAGTTACCTTTTAGAGTTATTAAAAATTTAGAAGTTCATTTATTTTCATTTATTCCATTTTAAATGTTCTTCATTATACTTTAAAGATCCAAGATTTTTATTATCATATCCCTTTTGCCTCAAGAACTTCTTTAACATTGTTTGTAGATTAGTTCTGCAGGCAATGGATTACTCAGTTTTTGTCTGCTTCTTAGAGTCTTTAATTCTCATTTACTGTTGAGGATGATTTCTACTATTATTTATATATGAGTTGACAATATTTTTCTCTCAGTTGTTTAAAAATATCATCCATTTTGTTCTTACTTGCATTTTTTCCTGAGAAAAATCTACTGTAATTCTTATCCTTTTTGCTCTGTAGGTAACAAGCAATTTTCTCTGGCTTAAGATTTTCCTTTGTCTTTGGTGTCAGCAATTTGAATATAATATATCTAAGGAGTGTGTGAGTATGTGTCTGTGCGCTGACACACTCTGTTTTGGTATGAATTATGAATGATGTTTTCAGAGGTACTTGGATCTATGGACAATCATTTGATTTATTATCATTCTTTTTTCTTATGTAAATAATTAATGACATTTTTCTTAAATTTTCACTTGTACTACATTCCACATATTTTGATATGTGATATTTTTAATACCCAGTTGCATTATTAAAATACCATTATTATTGATTTGACTCATAAGTGTGAAAAGTAATAGTTTTCTTAAAATTTCAAAATGAATGAATATCTATTTTTATTATCAGCATTTAAATTAACATTGTATAGGACTTATGATATCAAGTATTTAAATTTTGTTATAAAATTTGCAGTGAAAAAATAAATGTGAATATATTTTTGACATACATGGAGGAAATAATTTCTTAAACTAGACCCAGAAGTACCACCTCTAAAAACTTTTGTTAATTTTGGATAAAAAATTTAAATTTAAAATTAAAATTTCTGTTAATATATTTACAACACACATAACAGACAAAAGGTATAATATGAAGAATAGCATCTATACACACATACACATATGTACACACACACACACACACACACACACACACACGCACATTTTGAAATCAATTTACAAAGACAACCCAATAGAAATATGGACAAATTCAAACCAAAATTAAACCATACTTTTCAGGCATTTGATTAAAACACATTAGAGTTCTGATGATACCAAATGTTGCAGATGTATATCAATAGCTGTTCTCATAATTCACTGGTTGGGATATAAATTAGTACAACCAAATTTGAAAAATACCTTAGTATAATTTTTTATTGATGATAATCTCAATCTCAACCTCTCTTTCTCTCTCTTCCCCTCTTTCTTATTTGTCCTTCTATATGGAGAGGAGCACTGGGATCAGGGGTGCATATAGGTAAATTATTTTCAGTATTCTACTTATATTGGCAGTTGTATTCACAGATATTTATGGATTTTTAAACGTAGTGTGTAATGAATCAAAATTCTATTTAATCCATTTCTACTATTTTTCTGTTCTTTACATTGAACCAAGGAGAAATTTCTAATGTTTTCTAAACTCCATTTTAACAAAGGAAAAATAGGTCTTAAGTTCAAAACTTTGGCAGACAGCAATATCTAAGGAGAATTTAATAACATAATTTTTCCACTATGCTTTTTTAGAATTAGCTTTTATACACTGTAAGTGACATTGTATTTTTAACCATAGTGATAACTGTTACCTTTTAAGCTAAAATGGTACATAGAATAGTGAGTTGATATAAGAAAATAAATTAAAGCAAAGCTGGTATGATGTGTGAACAATTGTGGAAGTGCTAGGCATATGACTCATAGTTGGGAACAAAGAAATCAACAGTAGGTTTAAAGCAGATTCCCATACCAAAACATAGACAGTACTAAATGTACCAGATTTCAGAAGAATATGAGTGCTTTACTAACCACAAAGGTAGGAAAAAAAGAATTTTTAATGAGGATATTTGGGTGGAATATTCATTAATTTTGCTTAGATACTTAGATCAGTAATATAAATTTTTGCAGTATTTCTACCTATTAGCCATATTTATTCTCTTACAGGTATGTATTCATTTCACATCATCATGTTCTTAACTATGTGTGTACTATTTTTATTAACTAATCTAGAAATTTGTTTTACAATAATTCTGGTGTGGGATTTATATCTATAAATACAGAATTAAACTTTTCAGTATTAATAATACAGCATGCATTTTCAGACTTATAATAGTTGTACTTTTTGTTTTTTTGTGGTACGCGGGCCTCTCACTGTTGTGGCCTCTCCCTTTGCGGAGCACAGGCTCCGGACACGCAGGCTCAGCAGCCATGGCTCAAGGGCTTAGCCACTCCACGGTATGTAGGATCTTCCTGGACCGGGGCATGAACCTGTGTCCCCTGCATCGGCAGGCGGACTCTCAACCACTGCACCACCAGGGAAGCCCTAGTTGTACTTTTCTTGACACAAGTCTTTAATTTGATAAGGGGATATGTAGTCCAATGCTACAAGCTACATGGTTCACTATCTTGCCCATTAGTGAAATTCAAATTTTCACTCTTTAGGGCAGACTCCTGTTGCATGCTGAATGCAACTTGAATTAAAGGTTCCTTTGCCACAGCTGGGATTTATATAACTTAAGTTGTATCTTAATTTTAAAATTCAATCTTTAGAAAATCCCAACCAAGTAAATTTGGATCTCCAGTGACAGAAGACTTTGGCATCTGTGAGTAGCAGAATTAGACTCATTTAGTTGTCTTATCTGTAATCATCAGTTTGAATTAAAAGCTAATACTACTGGTGGGGAGTTCATGAACAGAAGAAATTCATATATTACATAGACTCATCCTGAATAGAATCTGGAGTGGATTTGTTTTGTTTCCTTTTTCTCACCATTTTGATTTTTAGGGACCCCTAAATAGTTAGAGATAAATGATACTGTGAGGAAGAGAATTTATTAGTTTTTACATATACTTAATTACTGTGATAATGACCTATGACTTCTATTTATCCTCCTTATTGTGTTCACTAAATCACAGATGTTTATAGTACGTGAAGTAATATATTTAAGCAGCATAAACAATATTTATTTATCAAACTTTTGTTTGAGATTCATATACAGGATATATCAAATATAGGATATATCAAGTACATTATTTCATTAAGCAACTATAGTAAGAAAATCATTCCAAATTGGTACACATGTATCTTTAAGTTAATCAAAATAAATGTTATACTTGTAATCCAGGTGGACCAGTCAGTACAGTTCTATGTGGCATCTTTGCAAGTCTCCCCGTTTCACTTGTGACTAAGCTCCTTACCTGAGTCTCCTGTCAGTCCTTCCAACACAGCAGACCATTTTTCATCTCACAACCTTCATGTTTTCTCTTCTACAATTGAAACAAAGGTTTCTCAAATATTTGATTATCTAAATCATTCTGTAATCTAAATGGTCTTTTAACTTTTATTGTTTTACACAGCATTAAGGTATTGAGTTTATTTTTGTTCTCCATAATAACAGCCTCTATTGTTTTTAGTTATTTGTTATATTTTATGTTTATTTATCCTCAATAATAATATATGGTTCATGAAGACAGGAACTTGCCTGTTTTGTTCTCTGTTCTTGCTCTCTTGTTCAGGTCAGAGAGCCAAACCCAGAACAGAGTTAATTTTCAGTGATATTTGTTGAATGAATGAATATATTACTATAACTTTTAATAGTATTTATATTTCTAATCACATTAAACCTCATGAGTCCTCACTGTTTTTTGAGAAAAAGTAAACTGACTTGATCTGATGTTGAATTTTATATCAGTCTACAGACCTTTGAAAATTTCCAAGTTTAACATTCTACTCTTATTCTCTCTTCTCCATTACATTTTGAATATTGTTTCTTAGGTCAAAAATTACTATTTCCCAAATCCTGGGTATTTTTGGAAATTGGTTTTATTTATATCTTCAAATGATAATCAATGGGGTATTGCTTGACCCTAAATTGTCTGACATATTATTTTAAATATACAAAGGTAAATTATATCCTATTCAAAGACAAATTAAATTCACAACTTTTAAATATCTCACCTTATCCTGGATCTAAATGTCTAAATGTAGTCATGACACAAAGAGTGTATAATTTTCTGCCAGGTCCAATTATTTACCATGCTTTTGAGGTACTTTTTTGTTGTTTATTAGTTTTTCACTATCAGAAAATGTTTTTATAAGCTTCTGTTCTCTTCTTGAGGAACTGAGTAATTGAGGTTGAAATTAGAAACATGTGGGTTCTTACTATGACATGTAATATGAAGGTTTTAAAAATCCATTTTAGGCCAAATTTCTGTCACAACTAAAGCATATGGTGTTTTTCATTTTTGCACTAATAAATTAAATCTAAAGAAATGTTTTTATATGTAATAAAACTTAATACTGAGGAATACCCAAGATACATGCTATTTACATAATTGATTACACATCAAAATCTTAAAAGCCTAAATATTTTAAGAGCTTCAGTATGATTCATTAGGGCGTTGGGCTACTTGTTTGGATTATTTTTGAAAAACAATTAGATTGCTCTGTGAGGATTATAATATTAATAAAATACTGTTTAATGAAGAATAATTTTAGCAGAAAGTATTAACTTTAGTAGTAGAAAGACTCACTGTATAGCTATTAGAGAAGACCAATAATTGTCCTGAGAAATTTCTTCTTACTGAATGATACACCTCAATAGAAATAAGCCCTAAATAAATTTCCATTCAAGTAATAGCTTAATTGAAAACACAGCACTGAATTTTGCCATTTGTGACAACAGGCATGGACACAGAGGGTATTATGTTAAGTGAAATAAGTCAGAAAGAGAAAGACAAACACTGTATCATTTCACTTAGATGTGGAATCTAAAAAACAAAACAAATGAACTAAAACAGACTCACTGATACAGAGCACAAACAGGTGGTTGCCAGGGGTAATGGGGTGGGTTTGGGAATGGAATGAATGAAATATGTGAGAGAAATTACGAGGTACAAACTTCCAGTTAAAAAATAAATGAATCATGGGAATGAAGTGTACAGCATGGGGAATATAGTCAACAATACTGTAATACCTTTGTATGGTGACAGATGGTAACTAGACTTATGCTGGTAATCATTTTGTAATGTATAAAAATACTGAATCACTATGTTGTGCACCTGAAACTAACATAGTGGTGTGAGTCAATTATATTTTAAAAAGGAAGAAAATGTGTAGGAAAAAGAAATTACTTTTCATTTCTATTTTTTAATCTGATAAATTTAAATTTTAGCATAATTTTAGTGTATGTTTTAAAATTTAAAATATATTAAAAGAGATGTAAAATGCAAAAATATTCAAAAATCAATAACTACATTGACCACATCAACAGGGTAAAGTGGGAAAGTCATATAATCATATCAATAGACACAGAGAAAGCATTTTACAAAACCCAACACCAATTCATGTTTAAAAAAAAAACAACTCTACAAATTGGAAATAAAGAATAACTTCCTCAACTTGATAGGGAACATCTACAAAATCCTACTTACTGGCTAATGTCATACTTAGTGGTGAGAAACAAATCATTCCCCCTTAGAATGGGAAGTAGGCAAGGATGTCCCCTCCACCACCCTTATTGAACATCATACTGGAAGTATAAAGTAATAAGAAAATAAAACATATTAATTGACATGGAATAAATGAAACTGTCTTTGTTTCCAGATTGCATGATTATACATGTAGAAAATTCCAAAGAAAAATTAAAAAATTCCTGGAACTAATAAGGAAGTTTAGCAAGATCACAGGATGCAAAGTTAATGTACAAAATTTAATTGATTTCCTATATGCCAGCAATGAACAACTGACATTTTAAATTAAAGCCATATACATTAACACCTCCAAAATTAAATACTTAGGTATAACTTTAACATAAAATGTATTAGAACTGTATGAGAAAACCTAGAAACTTCTGATAAAAGAAATAAAAGATCTAAATGGAAAGATATTCCACATTCGTGGATAGGGACTCTCAATATTAAAAGGTCAATTTTTCTTGTTAGAAAGATCCAATGCAATTCCAATCAAAATCCCAACAAGTTACTTTCTGGTTATTGAATAACTGATTTTGAAGTTTAAACGGAAAAGCAAAAATCTCAGAAAAGTCAAAACAAAATTGAAAAAGAACAAAGAGGACTGACAACTTCAAAACTTACTATAAAGCCATAGTAATCAAAACAGCATGGTACCGACAAAAGAACAGACAGACACATCCTTGTAACAGGATTGAGTGCCTAGAAATAGACACACACAATATAGACCCACATGATAAATGACTTTAACAAAAGAACAAAAGGCATTTTGATATAGAAAGAATATTCTTATTGATCCAAGAAGAAGATATAACAATTGTAAATATTTATGCACCCAACATAGGAGCACCTCAATACATAAGGCAAATACTAACAGCCATAAAAGGGGAAATTGACAGTAACACATTCATAGTAGGGGACTTTAACACCCCACTTTCACCCATGGACAGATCATCCAAAATGAAAATAAATAAGGAAACACAAGCTTTAAAGGATACATTAAACAAGATGGACTTAATTGATATTTATAGGACACTCCATCCAAAAACAACAGAATACACATTTTTCTCAAGTGCTCATGGAACATTCTCCAGGATAGATCATATCATGGGTCACAAATCAAGCCTTGGTAAATTTAAGAAAATTAAAATTGTATCAAGTATCTTTTCTGACCACAACGCCATGAGACTAGATATCAATTACAGGAAAATATCTGTAAAATATACAAACACATGGAGGCTAAACAATACACTACTTAATAATGAAGTGATCACTGAAGAAATCAAAGAGGAAATAAAAAAATACCTAGAAACAAATGACAATGGAGACACAACGACCCAAAACCTATGGGATGCAGCAAAAGCAGTTCTAAGGGGGAAGTTTATAGCAATACAAGCCCACCTTAAGAAGCAGGAAACATCTCGAATAAACAACCTAACCTTGCACCTCAAGCAATTAGAGAAAGAAGAACAAAAAAGCCCCAAAGCTAGCAGAAGGAAAGAAATCATAAAAATCAGATCAGAAATAAATGAAAAAGAAATGAAGGAAACGATAGCAAAGATCAATAAAACTAAAAGCTGCTTCTTTGAGAAGATAAACAAAATAGATAAACCACTAGCCAGACTCATCAAGAAAAAAAGGGAGAAGACTCAAATCAATAGAATTAGAAATGAGACAGGAGAAGTAACAACTGACACTGCAGAAATAAAAAAATCATGAGAGATTACTACAAGCAACTCTATGCCAATAAAATGGACAATCTGGAAGAAATGGACAAATTCGTAGAAATGCACAACCTGCCAAGACTGAATCAGGAAGAAATAGAAAATATGAACAGACCAATCACAAGCACTGAAATTGAAACTGTGATTAAAAATCTTCCAACAAACAAAAGCCCAGGACCAGATGGCTTCACAGGTGAATTCTATCAAACGTTTAGAGAAGAGCTAGCACCTATCCTTCTCGAACTCTTCCAAAATATAGGAGAGGAAGGAACACTCCCAAATTCCTTCTACGAGGCCACCATCACCTTGATACCAAAACCAGACAAGGATGTCACAAAGAAAGAAAACTACAGGCCAATATCACTGATGAACATAGATGCAAAAATCCTCAACAAAATACTAGCAAACAGAATCCAACAGCACATTAAAAGGATCATACACCATGATCAAGTGGGGTTTATTCCAGGAATGCAAGGATTCTTCAATATACGCAAATCTATCAATGTGATAAACCATATTAACAAATTGAAGGAGAAAAACCATATGATCATCTCAATAGATGCAGAGAAAGCTTTCGACAAAATTCAACACCCATTTATGATAAAAACCCTCCAGAAAGTAGGCATAAAGGGAACTTTCCTCAACATAATAAAGGCCATATATGACAAGCCCACAGCAAACATCATCCTCAATGGTGAAAAACTGAAAGCATTTCCACTAAGATCAGGAACAAGAGAAGGTTGCCCACTCTCACCACTCTTATTCAACATAGTTTTGGAAGTTTTAGCCACAGCAATCAGAGAAGAAAAGGAAATAAAAGGAATCCAAATCGGAAAAGAAGAAGTAAAGCTGTCACTGTTTGCAGATGACATGATACTATACATAGAGAATCTTAAAGATGCTACCAGAAAACTACTAGAGCTAATCAATGAATTTGGTAAAGTAGCAGGATACAAAATTAATGCACAGAAATCTCTAGCATTCCTATATACTAATGATGAAAAATCTGAAAGTGAAATCAAGAAAACACTCCCATTTACCATTGCAACAAAAAGAATAAAATATCTAGGAATAAACCTACCTAAGGATACGAAAGACCTGTATGCAGAAAATTATAAGACACTGATGAAAGAAATTAAAGATGATACAAATAGATGGAGAGATATACCATGTTCTTGGATGGGAAGAATCAACATTGTGAAAATGACTCTACTACCCAAAGCAATCTACAGATTCAATGCAATCCCTATCAAACTACCACTGGCATTTTTCACAGAACTAGAACAAAAAATTTCGCAATTTGTGTGGAAACACAAAAGACCCCGAATAGCCAAAGCAATCTTGAGAACGAAAAAAGGAGCTGGAGGAATCAGGCTCCCTGACCTCAGACTATACTACAAAGCAACAGTAATCAAGACAGTATGGTACTGGCACAAAAACAGAAAGATAGATCAGTGGAACAGGATAGAAAGCCCAGAGATAAACCCACGCACATATGGACACCTTATCTTTGATAAAGGAGGCAGGAATGTACAGTGGAGAAAGGACAGCCTCTTCAATAAATGGTGCTGGGAAAACTAGACAGGTACATGTAAAAGTATGAGATTAGATCACTCCCTAACACCATACACAAAAATAAGCTCAAACTGAATTAAAGACCTAAATGTAAGGCCAGAAACTATCAAACTCTTAGAGGAAAACATAGGAAGAACACTCTATGACATAAATCACAGCAAGATCCTTTCTGACCCACCTCCTAGAGTAATGGAAATAAAAACAAAAATAAACAAATGGGACCTAATGAAACTTCAAAGCTTTTGCACAGCAAAGGAAACCATAATCAAGACCAAAAGACAACCCTCAGAATGGGAGAAAACATTTGCAAGTGAAGCAACTGACAAACGATTAATCTCCAAAATTTACAAGCAGCTCATGCAGCTCAATAACAAAAAGACAAACAACCCCATCCAAAAATGGGCAGAAGACCTAAACAGACATTTCTCCAAAGAAGATATAAAGAATGCCAACAAACACATGAAAGAATGCTCAACATCATTAATCATTAGAGAAATGCAAATCAAAACTACAATGAGATATCATCTCACACCAGTCAGAATGGCCATCGTCAAAAAATCTATAAACAATAAATGCTGGAGAGGGTGTGGAGAAAAGGGGACACTCTTGCACTGCTGGTGGGAATGTGGATTGGTTCAGCCACTATGGAGAAGAGTATGGAGGTTCCTTAAAAAACTACAAATAGAATTACCATATGACCCAGCAAACCCACTACTGGGCATATACCCTGAGAAAACCAAAATTCAAAAAGAGTCATGTACCAAAATGTTCATTGCAGCTCTATTTACAATAGCCCAGAGATGGAAAGAACCTAAGTGCCCATCATCGGACGAATGGATAAAGAAGATGTGGCACATATACACAATGGAATATTACTCAGCCTTAAAAAGAAATGAAATTGAGTTATTTGTAATGAGATGGATAGACCTAGAGTCTGTCATACAGAGTGAAGTAAGTCAGAAAGAAAAAGACAAATACCGCATGCTAACACATATATATGGAATTTAAGGGAAAAAAATGTCATGAAGAACCTAGGGATAAGACAGGAATAGAGGCGCAGACCTACTGGAGAACGGACTTGAGGATATGGGGAGGGGGAAGGGTGAGTTTTGACAGGGCGAGAGAGAGTCATGGACATATACACACTAACAAAAGTAGTAAGGTAGATAGCTAGGGGGAAGCAGCTGCAAGGCACAGGGATATTAGCTCGGGGCTTTGGGACAGCCTGGAGGGGTGGGATGGGGAGAGTGGGAGGGAGGGAGACGCAAGAGGGAAGACACATGGGAGCATATGTATATGTATAGCTGATTCACTTTGTTATAAAGCAGAAACTAACACACCATTGTAAAGCAATTATACCCCAATAAAGATGTTAAAAAAAAAAAAAAAGAAAGAAAGAATATTCTTTTCAACAAATGGTAATAGGACACCTGGCTATCCACATGCCAAAAAAAAGAAAAAAGGGTATCTCGACACAGACTTCACATCTTTCACTCAATAGAGATCATACACCTAAAAGTAAAACACAAAACTATAAAATTTCTAGAAGATAACATAAGAGAAAACCTAGGCGGTCTAGGGTTTTGTAATGACTTCTTTTTTCCCAAATAGGCTTATTTTTGGTAAAGTTGTAGATTCACAGTAAAATTGGATGTAAAATATAGAGAGATCCTACATAACCTCTGATTCCACACATGAACAGCCTCCACCACTGTCAACATCCTGTATCAAACCGGTACATTTGTTACAATTAATGAACCTATATACACATCATCACTCAACGTCCAAAGTTTACATTAAGGTTAACTCTTGGTATTATACATTCTATGGATTTGGACAAATATATAATAATATGTATCCACTTTATAATAAGTATCATACAGAATAGTTTCATTGCCCTAAACGTCTCTGTGCTCTGTCCATTCAACTCTCCCTTCACCCAACCCCCTGTAACCACTGATCTTTTTACTGGTCTTTTTTTTTTTTTTTCAGAATGTCATAGAGTTGGAATCATACACTATGTAGTCTTTTAAGATTGACATCTTTCACTTAGTAATATGCATTTAAGGTTCTTCCATGTCTTTTCATGATTTAATAGCTCATTTCCATGTTAGCACTGAATAATATTCTATTTTATAGATGTACTACAGTTTATTTATACATTAACCTACTGAAAGGTATCTTGGTTGCTTCCACATTTTTGCAATTATGAATAAAGCCACTTAAACATTCAAGTGCAGGTTTTAAAAGCTCATTTGGTTAAATACCAAGGGGTGTGACAGCTGGCTCATTATAGTAAGAGTATGTTTAGTTTTGTAAGAAACAGCCAAACAGTCTTCCAAAGTGGCTGTACCATTTTGCACTCCCCCAGCAATGAATGAGAGTTCCTGTTGCTCCACATCTTCACCAGCATTTGCTGTTGTCAGTGTTTTTGATTTTTACCAATCTAATAGTTGTGCAATGATATCTCATTATTGTTTTAATTTGGATTCCCTAATGATGGTGGTGAATTTTTAGATACAACAACAAAAGCATGATCCATGAAAGAAAAAAGTTGATAAGTAGAACCTCTGTAAAAAACAAAACTTCTGCTCTGAGAAAGTCACTATTGAAAGAATGAGAAAACTGGGGAAAATATTTGCAAAATATATAACTCAGAAAGAACTTGTATCCAAAATATACAAAGAACTCTTAAAATTCAATAATAATAATATTAAAAATTTAAAAGTGGGCAAAAGATTAGAACAGACACCTCACCATATAAGATGTATAGATGGTATATAAGCATATGAAAAAATGCTCAACGCCATATGTATTGGAGAATTGCAAATTAAAACGAGATAATACTACACACTGAATAGTCAGTTTCTTACACATACAGTCTTATATGTCACTCAGCAATCACGCTACTAGGTATTTATACAAATTAGTTGAAAACTCATGCCCACACAAAATGTGCAGGTGATTGTTTATATCACACTAATGCACAACTTTTATTTTATGATAGATATTAAGGCAGAATTCCTTCACCTGTGGGAAAATTCAGTTTTTACTATTAAGGCCATCAACTGATTGGATAAGTCCCACACACGTTATAGAGGGTAATCTACTTTACTCAGAGTAAAGTCAACTGACTGTACATGTTAATCACATCTACCTAATGCCTTCACAGCAACATCTAGACTAATGTTTGACCAAACAACTAGACACCACGGACTAGTCAGATTGACACATAAAATTAACCATTACAATAGGTGAGGAATGTACAGAAACTGTCTATAGTGTCTGGAATCTTTCTGTAAGTCTAAATCATTCCAGAATGTAAAGTGTTGTTTTTTCTTTTTTTCAAGGATAAACATAACACGTATCTCAGTATAAAAAAGCAAATTAAAACAGCTTATTATTGAATATCTGAATAACAAAAATTAATACATGGAATAATTATTTTGGGTATATTCGGAGGTAATTAATTCAGTTTGTTTATTAGCCATCTTTCTCTGATACAAAGCTGTTTTTTTCTTAGAAGAAGGTACTTTTAAAAATACAGTCTTTTATTTTTATTATTTTAAAAAATTGCTTGCAATTCTTCAAAGGTACATTTAATAACTAATTAATTTGAAATTGTAGGCATTTTCAGTTGACTCTTCTCTGTTAACCATGTTATCACATTTTAAACCTATAGGACACTACTACATGCAAATTATTTTAAGTTTCTTTTTCTTCCATTTCTTGAGATAGAAATATTCATGGGGATATGATATAAAATTTCTTTTTTTGGTGGCTTTATTTCCACTTTACAAAGATTTCTCTCATATTCCCTCCTTCATTTCCATATGTCTTCTTTTATTTTCACCTTAGTTCCCTGCCCTTCACTTTCCACCCACCAAAGAAGCAAAGGATAAAAGGAGATTAAATTCAACAAAAAGATATTCTGTTATTTTATTTTTCTAACCCTCAAACTGTACTTAAAAAATCTTTTACTCGTGTTATATCCTTGTTTCCTCACCTAACAGGTGACACCTGTTAGGTGTCACCTCCAACTGACACCTAACAGATCAAATACAAAAAGGAAAGCTAACTGAATGGCCTATTTTTGGACACAACTTTTTATTGTTAATATTAAGAACAATGAACAAAGATTTGTTTTAATAGCTTAGAATTAAGATTTTCCAAAGACTTTGCAAAAAATAATAAAAATATGAGTTAAATGTAATCTCTGAATTAGAATGTATAGTGAATTCTAGCAGCAGTGTTTTTTGACAAATTCTTTTTACT
Organism: Phocoena phocoena; assembly: GCF_963924675.1. Lineage (NCBI taxonomy): Eukaryota > Metazoa > Chordata > Mammalia > Artiodactyla > Phocoenidae > Phocoena > Phocoena phocoena. The sequence continues at coordinate 67,029,506 of NC_089225.1, forward strand.
TGAAAATGAAACAATTAAGAAAAAATGTTCACATAAGTCGATTATATTTCAGTCTTGGTCTATTGATCTACATTGAGCAACCCAGTCTTTATACAAATTACAGTGTCTTAAATAAAATCTTACATAAGATTTAAAATCATTATAATGCTAATCTCATAGTTATGGGATTGAAAATGTAAATATTCTTAAAATTCAAATCAATTTATTAGAGAGGTAATATTTTTTCAGAGACTTAAGCAGATTTCCAGTGTTTTTGTCTCTAAAAGTGAGGTGATTTGGATGAGTCTTAGAATAATTACCAGATATTTCAGAATATACAAAACTCACTCTTCATGTTATAAGATGAAGTACAATGTGAAAAGGTAAAACTAAAAGGGCAAACCTAGGTGAATAAGTATAAAACTTACAGTTTACACATACATAATAGCACTTATTACTTTGTTATATGTTACTAATTACTGGAATTTTCATTAAGTACATGTAATGTGAATGATACTACTAGGTGCTGAAATTAATTTATTCTAGAATTTAAAAATTTTAAACTAACACTTATGGCTAATCTCAATAAAGAAAAGGCATTTATATTCACCCCCTTAGGGAAGATGTTAGGAAAGCAACTCCAGAGGGGTATAATATGGAAATTTATGCAGATGCATTGAATATGTGAAGAGCACACTACTAATTTTAGGCAATGAAAAGACAGGTAAAAGTTACAATTCTCAATGATTTGTGCACTGGGAATTGTACACCTTCCTGATTACATTAATTGAAGACTAGATGAGGTAGCAATTGTGAAGATGTCACTATGAATGCTGCACAGATATACACAGCTGTCAGCAGCAGGTATGCCACTTTTGTGTTCAATTTCTATATTATATGCATGTGACAGCTTCAGTAATGTGGTACTAGTGTGAGGTGGACAAGTAATAGAAACTACTCTTGTCCTAGAGAACTTAAATGGGTTCCAATACCTAGAAGAAGCCCATAGAAAATAATTTTACTTGTGCAACATGGAATTACAGTAAAGAAGAATTTGCCAGATTAGAAAAGCAAGAGATTAATTCTCATATTTAAAAAGAAATGCTAAACCAGGTGGTTGGTATTTAAAAGTCATATCATACTTACACTTCATTATATTGATAAGAATAATGGGTAATATGGTCGTTTGGGACATTTAAAACAGCTGAGAATTTTGTGAGAAACTTTAATTTAAAAACTAGTAGTACTTACTCGTAGTAAAAACTAGCACCCTTTTGAGGGCTTGAAATAATTCAATGACACGTATTCTCTTTGTGCTTCTGTTATTCCCTAATATCTCTTAGAAGATAAGTAGGGAAAAGTTATTTTTAATGTTACAATTTGATACTATTCTGATCTTTAGATCTAATTCTTGAGTGACTTTTAAATATCAATTTTCAATGATTATAGCAAAACTTGACATTTAAATGTTAGCATTTTGTTACCAAGAAATAACATTAAATGACAAAGAAATCTTGGGAACACAGTTCTGAAATATTTCTGACCTTGTTACAAAATTTTTATTATTTGAACTTATGACTTTTATCAAGTTTTAATGATAACATGAGAATTCTATGACTATATAAGGACTATAAAGTAATTTTCTTGTAAGAAAAAATTATAGCATTTTTATTCACTCAATAAAGTATATACTTTAATATATTTTTTCCAAAGAGTACAGTGGACTTCTATTAATTAATTTGTATTATCTTTTCCAGTTTTTATTGTGCAGGCTATTTCACATTTGTAAGATATTGTGGAGTTTTAGTGATGTCATCTGTGGATAAGGATGAAAAGGAAATTCCCTGGCCAATATTACCCTCAAATCTCAAGTTTACTATTTATTGTTTATATCAGTTATTTAAAAAATATCACGAGTTCTAAGCAAGGAAACATACTGAACATAGAACAAATAATTCTATACAAATCCAATATAGGATTTACGACCTGCATTACAGCAGGATTGCATAGAGTATTTAGATAGTCTTATGAAAACTATCCATATGATGACAACAAATACTTTTTGATCTCTACTCTTTTAAACTTTAAAAGACTGACTAGACAGTGAAACAAAAATATTACATCATTGGTTTGTCTGATTCAGCTGTTCATGCTATTTGAATGTGATAGGTAGATAATTATACATAGATATCAACAGATAGATAGATAGATTGACAAACTTTCAATGAATAAATATCAATATATAAGTTGTAAGAATAAATGGATTTATATATGGTTTCATTCAAGGAGATCAAACATATACACTCACATTATAATTTCTTTAGAAAGTATTCATATTTCAGATCTTTTTACATTATTAATATATGATGTTAACTTACACTATTGTAAATATAAGCTAACTGTTAGTTTGAATACTTATGGAATTTGGGGATTGATATCTCAATTTAGTGTGTTTTGAAGAGGAAATAGTTGTTAGACAATTTTTTTCCTAAATCACAGACACTTGACAAACTTTTTTTAGGAAACATTTTAAGGTGTTGTCCAAAGACAAGACAAGTTAAAACCACCAGCTCAAGAGAGATAAAAATTGTGAGTTCATAAAAGCACAAAAGAAAATGATGAGTCATCGAATGGTCCTATATCAAGGTTCTCTGTTTACTTTTTCTTTTTTGTATTTTTCATTGATTTGCTTTGTTTTATGGAAGCTCTAATATTGTTATCTAGATAAGAATGATAAAAAAGAGTTCAACATCCCAAAATATAGCATCTAGAGGAAATCCTTATTGGAAAATTAACTTTCAGTGGTTTGTAAAATCTTGAACTAAATATTCCAGTATTTTTCTACAAAATTTAAAGAAAAAAAATTTTAAAATAAAGCTCTCTTAAAATGAGGATCACTTAGGGAGGCTGTTTGTCAGGAGATCTCAAAAACTGAAATTCACTGTTTTATTGAATTACCATAACTTTGTTGTTCCAGCTTGCATACTCAGAAGCCTGACATTGTTAAGAATTGTTGGCATAGATTAACATAACTAAAATTCATGAAGTTGCTTAATTACTAGACTTATTATTATAAATGTAACCAAAATCGATCAGTATATTCTTCTCACCATAGGCAGTTCAATCACTTCCCATAGCTGATTACATGAAAAGACAGTTCCTACTCCTAAAGTTTTAAGTGGGCATAGAATAAAAGTAAATAAAACTAAGTAGATCAATATATGTCTGATGGTATCCATACAATGATACTCTTTGGTTTTGGAATATTGGACTAGCATAATTGAAAACTATTGGCAAAGACCTCATATCCCCTGATTAAGGCTTGGATGGATACTGTTTCTGTGGGTGAAGCTACTTTTGAAATTACCTTTTATATCTGATTAGAACACTATGTCTCTAGCTATGCAAATACATTCAATCAGCCTATCATCAAATACAGCAAATTGCACCTTTATGGTGGCCTTCCAGTTCTCCTTACTCGAAACTTTTGGAAAGTTTTCATTGCAACATCCAAGTACTGATAATGCTCACATATTTATGCAAATGTATTCATGTATCCCATATAGTTCCTTGAACGTAGATATACCACTTTCCTTAATCTTGCTATGCAAAAAACAAAGGTAATAGGGATATTGGAACACTTAATGAAGAATTTCTCCCTCAAATAGAAATTTTCAGGCTGATAAATTCTTGATAACTATTTACAAAGTAGAATATTAGGTCTGCACTATAGTTTTGCTACTTTAAAGGCAGAAAAACTGCATTTTCACAAGATAATCTTATTTATTTACAGTTCATCAGTACTAATCTTTTGGTTAGTGACTTCTACTATATATTCATAAGTAATGACATATTTCAAAAATACATATTCCAAAAATACATATTTAAAGAATTCTGATATTTCCTCAGTAAATAATAAAGACAATTTAATTTATACCCCCAAACAATACTTCTGCTTCCTCTTCTACAATTCTCTAGCAGTTATTTTCTGCTTCAGGATCTTTTTAAAAATCTTAACCCCCCACAACAGAACACACTTCTTCCTTACCCACTTTTTTCACTGGCATTTATCACCATAAAATTAGAACCATCCAACAAGGAAAAATTCTATTCCCCTACATCACTTTCTCCAACCTGTTCATTTCTAAGAGATACAGTTAACCAAGAGGTGGCACATCTCCCCACTAGGGTGCCTGCTGGACACTGGTGGGGGACCCCAATGACCAAGGAGATGGGAAGAACCCCCAAGCAAATCAGTAGGACGTGGGGGTACTGAGGGGATGTGGGTCCAGCATTTCCACTGCCCAATTGGCCAAGGAAGACTACCCGGCTCTCAGACTGGGTCCTACACCTTCAGAGGTCGCCTCCATGCTGGATTGGTCCTGGGGACGTAGGAGGGAAGCTGGGAGAGAACAGGAGAGGCAGGTGAGAGGGCACCTCAAGGACTGGAGAAGCAGGAGAGGAGTGGAGGGCATTTGCTCCACCCACTTCAACCCAGGAAGCCTGCTGGGTTCCGAGGTGGGGTCCCCCACCCCCTCAGACCAGAGGCACACCTGGGCCCCTTCTGTTCTGTTGAGCCTAAGCCCCACCCCCCCACACCCTCCACGGTATTTTCCAGCCCTGTGGGTCCTAAGCATAGGCCCTGCCCACCGCCAAACTTCGCCCCTGCTTAGGCCCTGCCCTCCACAGGCAAGGCTTTTTCCACTTTTTTATTCTCCTCTTTATTTTACTATTGTGGTCTTGTTTATGTTTCAGTTGTTGTTTCATCTATATTTTATGTTATATTTTTTCTAACATATCTGTTAGTTTGCTAGTCTAAATTTATTTTTTACTTTCTTATTGTTCTCCTTTTTTCTTTTCTTTTTCCTCATCATCTTTTTTATTACTGTGGTTCTGTTTTACCTTCTGATTTTTGTTTCATCTATATTTTTATTTTTATATTTTTTCTAACATAGCTGCTAGTTTCCAAGTCTAATTTTATTTTTTACTTTGTTATTGTACTCCTTTCTTCTTTTTTTTTTTTCTTGATGCTCTACATGGCTTGTGGGATCTTGATTCATGAGCTGGGGGTCAGGCCGAGGCTCCTGTAGTGGGAGCTCCAAGTCCAAACCACTGGACTAACAGAGAACCTCAGACCCCAGGGAATATTCATCAGAATGAGTTCTCATGGAGTTCCTCATCTCACCACCAAGACCCAGCTCAAGCCAACAGCCTACAAACTCCAGTGTTGGAAGGCTCAGGCCAAACAACCAGTAAAACAATCCCACTCATAAAAAAAAAGGGATGGCAACAAAATGTCACAGATGAAGGAGCAAGGTAAACACCTACAAGACCAAATAAATGAAGAGGAAATAGGCAATCTACGTAAAAAAGAATTCAGAGTAATGATAATAAAGATGATCCAGAATCTCAGAAATAGAATGGACACACAGATTGAGAAAATACAAGAAATGTTTAACAAAGATCTAGAAGAAATAAAGAACAAACAAACAGAAATTAACAACATAATAACTGAAATGAAAAATACACTGGAAGGAATCAATAACAGAATGACTGAGGCAAAAGAACGAATAAGTGATCTGGAAGACAAAATAGTGGAAATAACTGCTGAGGAGCAGGATAAAGAAAAAAGAATGAAAAGAACTGAAGAGAATCTCAGAGACCTCTTCTGACAACACTAAACATACCAATATTTGAATTATAGGGGTCCCAGAAGAAGAGAAAAAGAAAGGGTCTGAGAAAATATTTGAAGAGATTATAGTGGAAAACTTCCCTAACATGGGAAGGAAATAGTCACCAAAGTCCAGGAAGCACAGAGTGTCCCATACAGAATAAACCCTAGGAAAAACACACCAAGACACGTATTAATCAAACTAACAAAAATTAAATTCAAAGAAAATATATTAAAAGCAGCAAGGGAAAAACAAAAAATAGCATATAAAGGAAGCCCCATAAGATTATCAGCTGATTTTTCAGGGGAAACTCTGCAGGCCAGAAGGGAGTGGCAGGATATACTTAAAGAGATGAAAGAGTAAAACCTACAACCAAGATTACTTTACCCAGCAAGGATCTCATTGAGATTGGATGGAGAAGTCAAAAGCTTTTCAGACAAGCAAAAGCTAAGAGAATTCAGCACCACCAAACCAGCTTTACAACAAATGGTAAAGAAACTTCTCTAGGTGAGAAACACAAGAGAAGAAAAAGACCCACAAAACCAAACCCAGAAGAATTAAGAAAATGGTAATGGAACATACATGTTGATAATAACCTTGAATGTAAATGAATTAAATGCCCCAACCAAGAGACACAGACTGGCTGAATGGATACAGAAACAAGACCCATATACATGCTGTCTACAAGAGACCCATTTCACACCTAGGGACACATAGAGACTGAAAGTGAAGAGATGGAAAAAGATATTCCACGCAAATGGAAACCAAAAGAAAGCTGGAGTAGCAATACTCATATCAGATAAAATAGACTTTAAAATAAAGACTGTTACAAGAGATAAGGAAGGACACTACATAATGATCAAGGGATCAATCCAAGAAGAAGATATAACAATTATAAATATTTATGCACCCAACATAGGAGCACCTCAATACATAAGGCAAATTCTAACAAGCATGAAAGGGGACATCGACAGTAACAAAATAATAGTGGGGACTTTAACACCCCACATACATAAATGGACAGGGCATCTAAACGAAATAAATACGGAAACACAAGCTTTAAATGACATAATAGACCACAGAGATTTAATTGATATTTATAGAACATTCCACCCGAAAGTGGAGGAATACACTTTCTTCTTAAGTGCACATGGAACATTCTCCAGTACAGATCACATCTTGGGTCATAAATAAAGCCTTGGAAAATTTAAGAATATTGTAATCATATCAAGCATCTTTTCTGACCACAACGCAATGAGATTGGAAATCAGTTACAGGAAAAAAAATGTAAGAATCACAAATACATGGAGTCTAAACAGTGTGCTACTAAATAACCAAGAGATCACTGAAGAAATCAAAGAAGAAATAAAAAAATTCATAGAAACAAGTGACAATGAAAACACATTTACCCAAAACCCAAAACACGTTTGCCCAAAACAGCAAAAGCAGTTCTAAGAGGGAAGTTTATAGCCATTTAATTTCGCCTCAAGAAACAAGAAAAATCTCAAATAAACAATCTAATCCTACACCTAAAGCAACTGGAGAAAGAAAAACAAAGAAAACCTAAAGTCAGTTGAAAGAAAGAAACCATAAAAATCAGAGCTGAAATAAATGAAATAGAAATGAAGAAAATAGCAAAGATCAATAAATCTAAAAGCTGGTTCTTTTAGAAGATAAACAGAAGTGATAAAACCTTAGTCAGACTCACCAAGAAAAAAAGAGAGGATGCAAATCAATAAAATTAGAAATGAAAACAGAGAAATTGCAACTGACACCACAGAAACACAAAGGATTAAGAGAGACTACTACAAACAACTATATGCCAATAAAATGGACTACCACAAAGAAATGGGCAAGGGCTTCCCTGGTGGCGCAGTGGTTGAGAGTCCGCCTTCCAATTCAGGGGACACGGGTTCGTGCCCCGGTCCGGGAAGATCCCACATGCCGCGGAGCGGCTGGGCCCGTGAGCCATGGCCGCTGAGCCTGCGCGTCCGGAGCCTGTGCCCCGCAATGGGAGAGGCCACAACAGTGAGAGGCCCGCGTACTACAAAAAAAAAAAAAAAAAAAAGAAATGGGCAAATTCTTGGAAACGTCCAATTTTCCAAGACTGAACCAGGAAGAATTAGAATATATAAACAGACCTATCACAAGTAATGAAATTGAAACCGTAATTAAAAATATTCCAACAAACAAAAGTCCAAGAACAGATGGCTTCACAGGCAAATTGTATCAAACATTTAGAGAAGAGCTAACACTGATCCTTTTCAAATTCTTCCAAAAAAATGCAGAGGGAGGAACACTCCCAAATTCATTCTATGAAGCCACCTGATACCAAACCAGAAAAAGATATCACAAGAAAAGAAAATTGTAGATCAATATCACTGATGAACATAGATGCAAAAATCCTGAACAAAATACTAGCAAACAGAATCCAACAGCACATTAAAAGGATCATACACCATGATCAAGTGGGTTTTATCCCAGGGATGTAAGAATTCTTCAATATACACAAATCAATCAATATTAAACACCATATTAACAAATTAAGGAATAAAAACTATAAAATCATCTCAATAGATGCAGAAAAAGCTTTTGACAAAATTCAACACCCATTTATGATAACTCTCCAGAAAATGGGCACAGAGGGAACCTACCTCAACATAATAAAGGCTATATATGACAAACCCACAACAAACATCATACTCAATGGTGCAAAACTGAAAGCATTTCCACTAAGATCAGGAACAAGAAAAGGATGTCCACTCTTGCCGCTCTTACTCAACATAGTTTTGGAAGCCCTAGCCACAGCAGTCAGAGAAGAAAAAGAAACAAAAGGAAACCAAATCAGAAAGGAAGATGTAAACCTGTCACTGTTTGCAGATGGCATGATACTACACATAGAAAATCCTAAAGATGCCACCAGAAAACTACTAGAACTAATCAATGAATTTGGTAAGGTTGCAGGATACAAAATTAATGCACAGAAATCTCTGGCATTCCTATACATTAAAAACGAAAAATCAGAAAGAAAATTTAAGGAAACAATCCCATTTACCATCACAACAAAAAGAATAAAATACCTTGGGATAAACTTATCTAAGGAGGTGAAGGACTTAGAAAACTATAAAACATGGATGAAAGAAATTAAAGATGATACAAACAGATGGAGAGATATACCATGTTCTTGGATTGGAAGAATCAATATTGTGAAAATGACTATGATACCCAAAGCAATCTACAGATTCAATGCAATCCCTATCAAACTACCAATGGCAGTCTTTACAGAATTAGGACAAAAAATTTTACAATTCGTATGGAAATACATAAGACCCTGAATAGTCAAAGCAATCTTTAGAAAGAAAAATGGAGCTGGAGGCATTAGGCTCCTCAACTTCAAACTATACTACAAAGCTACAGTAATCAATACAGTATGGTACTGGCACAAAAAGAGAAATATAGTTCAATGGTAATGGATAGGAAGCTCAGAGATGCACTTGAATGAATATATGGGAAACTAATTTATGACAAATGAGGCAAGAACATACAATGGAGAAAAGACAGCCTCTTCAATAAGTGGTGCTGGGAAAATTGGTCAGCTACATGTAAAAGAATGAAGTTAGAACACTCCCTAACACCATACACAAAAATAAACTCCAAATGGATTAAAGACCTAAGTGTAAGGCAAGACACTGTAAAATTCTTAGAGGACAACATAGGCAAACCACTTTTTGACATAAACTACTGCAAGATCTTTTTTGACCCACTTCCTACAGTAATGGAAATAAAAACAAAATAAACAAACGGACCTAATTAAACTTAAAAGCTTTTGCACAGCGAAGGAAACCATAATCAAGACGAAAAGACAACCCTCAGAATGGGAGAAAATATTTGCAAATGAAACAACTGACAATGGATTAATCTTCAAAATCTGCAAACAGCTCATGGAGCTCAATATCAAAAAAACAAACAATTCAATTAAAAAATGGGCAGAAGACCTAAATAGATATTTCACCAAAGAAGACATACTGATGGCCAGAAGGCACATGAAAAGATGTTCAACACTACTAATTTTAGAGAAATGCAAATCAAAACAATGAGGTATCACCTCACACTGGTCAGAATGGCCATTATCAAAAAATCTAGAAACAGTAAATGCTGGAAAGGGTGTGGTGAAAAAGGTACCCTCCTGCACTGTTGGTGGGAATGTAAATTGATACAACCACTATGGAGAACAGTATGGAGTATTTACTCCTAAAAAATTAAAAATAGAACTACCAAATGACTCAGCAATCCCACTACTGGGCGTATACTCTGAGAAAACCATAATTCAAAAAGAGACATGTACCACAATGTTCATTGCAGCATTATTTACAATAACCAGGATATGGAACCAACCTAAATGCCCATCAACAGATGAATGGCTAAAGAAGACATGGCACATATATACAATGGAATATTACTCAGCCATAAGAAGAAACGAAATTGTGTTATTTGTAGTCAGGTGGATGGACCTAGAGTCTGCTATACAGAGTCACGTAAGTCAGAAAGAGAAAATCAAATACTGTATCCTAACACACATATATGGAATCTAAAAAAAAAAAAAAAAGTACTGATTAACCTAGTGGCAGGGCAGGAATGAAGACGTAGACATAGAGAATGGACGTGAGGACACGGGGGGAGGGGAAGGGGAAGCTGGGGCAAAGTGAGAGTAGCATTGACATACATACACTACTGAATGTAAAATAGTTAGCTAGTAGGTAGCAGCAGCACAGCACGGGGAAATTAGCTTGGTACTTTGTGATGACCTAGAGATGAGGGATAGTGAGGTTGGGAGGAAGGCTCAAAAGGGAGGGGATATGGGGACATGTGTATGCATATGGCTGATTCGCTTTGTTGTGCCACAGAAACTAACACAGTATTGTGAAGCAATTATACTCCAATAAGGATCTATTAAATAATTAATTAATTTACTAAAAAGTTAACCAAGAGGCAGTTGGTTCTCAAGAGTTACTGGAAATTATAAATATTAAAAATTCTTTTGCCAAATTGCTTTGAGTAACCAGAGTAATCTTTTTTCTCTTGTTCTTCCAGAATTGGAAATCCTTATTCTGCCAAGTAAATATTTACCCCTAAGTAACCAAATATGTATTTCCAAATCTAAACACTTCTGTAAAAATACCATAAAATAAAATTTTAATTGCAAAGTAAATTTTTGACTTAGAGGATATGGCTGAAAAGTAGACATGACCATAGAGTAAAGCATTGGAGTTTGAATATTGCTTCCCAAATTATGCAAAGATTACTGAAAAAAATAGAACAGTTTCCAGGATAATCAACTTTATATCTAAGATACTAAATGATGCTATGCTCTTTTGCCACTTGGATTTATCAAAATAAGAGTTTTAATTTAACATTTTAGTCTGTAAACACAGATTAATGCTGTTGTTTTTTTTGTGTGTGTGCACTATAGTGATTCACAATTTTTAAAGGTTATACTCCATTTATAGTTACTATAAAATATTAGCTATATTCTCCATGTTGTACAATATATCCTTTTAGCTTATTTTATACCTGATAGTGTGCACCTCTTGATCCCCTACCCTTATCTTGCTCCTCTCCCCTTTCCTCTCCCCACTGGCAACCACAAGTTTTTCTTTTTTAAATTTCATTTATTTATTTATACAGCAGGTTCTTATTAGTTTTAACTTATACTGCAGGTACTGAAATTCATTTAGTCATCATCTATTATGAAAAGCAGGGTAATGTTTTGGGGTCAAAGTAAAAGATAGGGAAAATTGACACTTTATAGAAAAAAAAAATACTAGGACCGAAGAAAGCTATACAAAACAGATCAGTAAACAGTTTTTATTCAGCATTAATTTTATGTGACTGTCAATTAAATTGAATGATTTTTAAAAAACAATAAAACATGGAATTTAAAAAAGGATTTTAAGTCTAGTACTGAGTCAAGCTTGCTAATCTTAAAAGAATTGAGAGCAAAGAACAGTATTTAAGATATAAATGACACTATATAGACCAGTTTTAAAATACATAGCTTTTGTTGTAGCATTTTTTCATATTTGGATTGGGAAGTAAAAATAAAATCACTTTTCACTGCAATATAGAGTATTTTACATGATTTCAAAATTATATACATGATACATGGTTACTTTAGGATATATCAGAATTTTAAAATAGCAATTATATGCCATCTAATTCTACTTGCTAGACTGTTTTTATTAATACTTTTATATAAATCCTTCCTAATAGCAACTTTAAAATGCCAAATGTTTATTATCAAGTTTCTTTGGTCAGTTTTGACATTATTATTTCATTCTTTATTCTCTTACTATAGCATAATTTTATATATTTTATATTTTGGACATATGGATCGGCAAAACTATATTTTGATGAGGCAGAGGAAGAGCACTACTTCTTTATCATCCATGAGAGCTCACGTTTCCTTTATGTAATTATCTTTCCCCATACTGCACCTCCAAAATGCGCTTTATCTACTCTTCAAGTGACTCCTATGGGTTTTGAAATGGTGAGTGTAAAAGATCCTTATCAGTAGGATCAGTACTAAAAGTCATGTCTTAATAGCTGCTAGGTAGATAGAATAAGAAATTTAGAATATCAAATAACTTTGGTTTCTACTATCTTGGGAGTTATAAGAAGCAAGAGTTATGAGTCATGCAACGTGTAAGATTATATACATATCTGAGATAAGAAAAGCAAATGAAAAAGATTTGGAAAGGAGCATGGAAGATGATTGATTCTTTTTTTTACATTGATTTTGAGCAATTGTTGCAACTTCAAATGTGGATATCTAGTACTAGGTTACTGGATATATAAATTTGGTGATATCACTTTGGGAGTGAGAAGCCCATAGATACCACTTCAAACAAAGGTTTGAATTAAGTTAATTAAAATATCTGTTTAGAATGAAAATAGCATGATGCCAAGGAGATAGGGTGAAAACCAATGTAACTGGATGATTGAAAGAAGATAATTTGAGAAGTGAAAGGTAAAAAGAGAAAAGTAGAAGATAGAGGAGAAAAAATTTCAAAAAAGGAGGATCAATAATAACAAATATCAAAGAAAGGTTAAAGTGAGAAGAAAAATAAAAATTTACATTAATTTTGTTCTTTTTTAATGGCTGACTATTCAGAGTAGTTTTGGTGAAACTGTGAGGGTACAAACTAAATGGCAATGAAATGAGGGATAAGAAGGGACTTTCAAGAAGCTCAACTGTTAAGAATGACAGAGATGATAGGACAGTGACTAGTGAATAATTAGAGGTTAACAAGCCCCCCAAAATAATAATAACCAAGAAAATATTAAAACGTATGAAGTTTGCCAAGGGAAATTTGCAGATTAAAAAAAAGCAGAGTTGAGTGACGAAATCAAGGTCACTGTAAAGATGGCTTTCAGTAAGAGTAGGGACAACTGATCATGTACTAGGAAAAGAGAAAAAAATCATATTTTAGGGAACAGATGATAGGGTTAAATCATTTATTCCTTTATATTTTCTAATCCTCAGTACCTTGGAATATGACCTTATTTGGAACAGGGTCTTTACAGAGGAAATCAAGTTAAAGTGAGCTCATTAGGGTGGTCTTTAATCCAATATGACTGGTGTCCTTATAAAAGGAGGAAATCTGGACACAGAGACATATGCATAGAGGGAAGATGATGTAAAGAGACAAAGGGAGAAGATGGCCATCTACAAGCCAAGGAGAGAGCCCTGAAATGATGCTGCCCTCAATCCTCAGGAGGAACCAACCCTGTCGATTTTGGACTTCTCTCCTCCAGAACTGTGAGAAAAGGATTTTCTACTGTTGAAGTTTGTGGTACTTTGTTAAGGCAGTACTAGCAAACTAATACAGAGAAATAATAATACATAGGTAAAAAGCAATAAATTAAAAGATTCTGTTTAAGTAACTTATGAAAATATCCAACATTTTTCCTTCCCCCCCCCCAAAAAAGAGGCTATATTTTTTCCTAGGTATGTGGACAATTGCTTCAAATATTTCATTTTATTTATTTTTTATCCATTTTATGAATATGCAACATAATGAATATGTTTTCACTTGAATTTTTACAATGGCAGAGAGCTTAATATGATGTAATCTGAGCTAGACAGAAAAGATTCTGGGTAATAGTCCTAGTTCTACCACTCAACATCTTAACAATAATAGTGAACGACAAAAAATAAATAAAATTATTTTTCCTCAATAATTAATTGGATATAATTATACCCACCTATCCACTTCATCTGATTGTCATAACAATAATACAAAAATTTTTCAAAACTGTAAAATACAAAGCTGTAACAAATATTAACAATTAGCATTTTAAAAAGCATTTTACTAATATAAAACAGAAAAATATAATTTGGCATATTAACAAAAATATAGACTATTAGTGATGTCTGCAATCATTTAAAGTACAATCTAAAAAGGGATCTTTTAATTGGCAAAGTTTTATTTTCATATTAATTTAATTGAAATGGCTATAAACAGAAAGTAAAAGTTATTTAAATTCTATACACTCTTAAAGCAGGGAGCATCTGTCAGCATAATAGACGCCTTAGCCTCCTGCTGGGCAAACCCAGCTAGTAGACATTTTAAAATTGACTGAGTTTGAGAAGAAGCAATTTTTCATACAAAGACTGGCAGCTAAGGTTTTATCCTAATTGGATTGGATTTGGCCACTGGGATCTTTTCTACTCAGCACAATGAATTCAGAAACCTTTTGTAAATTTATACCACTCAGGATTTTCCTAGTTACCTGATAAGTTGCCTAACTCAGCTATTGGTGCTGAGTCTGCTCTTTAATCGTTTTCTGCACTCTTTCCTTTGTGGGTTCCTGAAGAATACAAGAAAGAATCTGGGTTTTAGCTGGTTATCTCCTGCTAATGGCTGATGAATGGGCTCCCCTAGAAGATACTATTTGCTTTGCTTCTCTCTTAACTCATCCTGCTTATTTGAGGGTGTGTTTTGAACCTGCCAGGAAAATAGCACATGTTTCAAGAGTTACAATTATAATGTTATGCCAATTGTTTATTCTTGGTTTACATTTTTTAAAGCAACTGGAATAATGCATTGCAAACATTGATTGTGTTTTAGTAATCAAATATTATAGTTGATTAAATTAGTACTAGTCACTAAGCTGCATTCGCTTTTAGGCATGCAATGAAAATGATGATACTTGGATATATACTTGGTTTAATAGTTATTATTAATGATTTTCCCTTAAAGTACAAAAACACTAATGCACACACACACAGTCACATACACAATCACATAATTACTTTCATTGGTTTAATTTTCTAACTAAAATAATTCATATAGAATCTAGTTTAATACATTTAATGCTTTTTATTTGTTACTGATAATATGCTATATTTTCAACTTCTTATGGTTCCTCAAAATAATCCTCAAAAATAATGTTAAGTTATTTGAAAAATCCATAATCTAATAACTAGTATATTTCCATATAATTTTGAATAGTATTTTTTCATTAATTTGGATTGAAAACTAGTGCCTGAATCAGGGCAAAAAACCACTATATACACCAAAAAGAGGATTAAAAAACTAGAAGCCAGGCTTCCTAAATGGGGCTAAATGAAAAGCAGTTATATTAGCTCTGTTACCCAGAAATTTTATCCCCATCTCCACAAAGACCCCTGAAGTTGTATATGCAAACTTCTAGAAAAGAAAGTAGAGGTGAACTTTTAGAATTCTCCAAAGAATGACATAAAAACAGAAACAAAACAAGAGACAAAAACAACAAAAAACTACTAATAAGAATCGGAGAGAGTGACACAAAGGAAAGGGGAGTATGTTATTCTTGAGTTAGATGTCTGCCTACTTAGGAAGCAAAATTACTGACTGGCTAGGTGCCTATTTGATAAAGGAAATGGCAATTTAGGGAAAGAAGACAGGGTGAGAAAAAGGGCCTCAATGAATCTGAGTCCATTCACAGCATCTACTTTGGTACCATTGTGTGCTTCCTGCAAATCAAGTAGGCAGAGGGCCTAGTAGCAAGGCATCAGCAAATTTGCTGATATTTGGATGATTGTACAATTTATTGTCCTACAAGGGACAGTTCTGAGAGCAAAATGGGTCACTATTAAAAATTCACACAAAAGGCATAAGCTGGGAGAGAACTAAGCAAACTATTATGTGTGATGCCCCAACTGCTATGCTACCTGATCAAGTGTTCACAGTTGCCTATTTAGTAACTTCTGCTTTCTCTCGACCAAACTTTAGTCAGGCTTCTCTCCTCCCCAAAGGCCCCTGAATTCTGCTTACCTCAAAGCCTAACCTAACACTCAAAGCTGAGCATGTTTCCTTATTACCTATCCTGAGAACTGGCTGATAGTGCCAGACACAATTTTTCAGACTCTGTTGGTCATTTCCCCTCGTTTTCCCAACTTAGCATTACTTTATGCTTACTCTTTTCTATAAAAGAAAAGATTTTTCTGTTGGATTTTGAGATACTTCCTGAATTCTGAGGATTGTCTCTATTGCAATAGTCTTTCCAACTAAACTATGCCTGGACCTGATTTTATTTGACATATCCAGCAATTGCTGTTGGAAAATCTTCTTCCGCTTGCAATGAAGTGAAGCCTCTCAGGGCACTCTGAAGTGAAAAGGACTTTGTCTCTGTAACAAAGCTGGTTGTCCAGGCCTCACCTCTAGAGTTGTTGGAAGGAGAGGAGGAGTGAAAGACAAATCCCCACTGCCCAACTCCCCAGACTAGTACTGATTCTCAAAGTCTGGTCTGTGTTTGGGGTGGTAGGTGAGGGAGATGAGGGTAGAATGGGGAAAAATTAGGGTTAAAATAAATAGAAAATTGACATTTTAAATTGGACTAAATTGAACTGGACTTTGTAAATATCTAACTGACAATAGAATGGGTTAACCCAAGATATTCCTGAGTGATATGAAATGGAGATTAAACACAGTTATGTTTAAATGTAGTATTAACAAACCATTTCAATTATCTTTTGCTTATACTCCACTAAGTTAAGACTGTTGGTAGTTACATTTACTTTCTGTATTAACTAGAATGCTTTCAGTAAGAAATGAAAGAACGTCTGGCTCACAGTGGCTTAAACACGAATGACATTTAGTTTTCCTATGTAGCAAGAAGTCTGCAGGAAGATAGTTGCAAGGTTGGGTGTGAGGCTCAATGTTATTATTAAGGACAGTGTTCTTTTCGCTTTGCCATCTACAGCATGGTGTCCAAATTCATGGTCTTAACGTGGCTACAAAACCTACAAAGAATGCCCCTACATAATAATATACAAAGGAATGAAAGAACAAGGACAGCCTAACTGGTGAGACAGCACTTCTCAGGTATCTTTCAATTTTATCTGGAAGGAAAATTTTTACCCGGAGTCCCCCTACCCTGCTCAAAAAATTTTTGCTTCTCATTGCTCCAAATCTCATGAGTATCTTGGGAGCAAGGGATGACTGGGGAGTGAAAATCTAGAAATTTTAGCTTCAGATTTTGAAGGCAGTCTTTGCCAGCCTAGAAAATATAGGTAGGTTGTATCATAGCAACCCCTGTATGCCAACCCCAACAATATGGGTTCTTGACTCACTTCATACTACATACTATCTTGCAGGAACAAACTACTGTGCCTTTAATAATTTTGCCTAAGATACAGAAAAACCTGAACAAATCTTTTGGCCAACTCAATATTTTTTTTCCATTTGGAATGTATGAATTCCACTATTCTCTTCACTCATTCAATTTCTTCCAGAAGTTTGCTTTACATTACCTTAACTGACCTTTACATCCTGCTATCATTGCATTTACTACATTTTATTGTAAGTATGTGTTAATGAATTTTTAGTTCCTATACAGATGTAAGCCTGTTAAATTGAGTGGCCCTACTGCCTGTACTTAATAAAGGGTCAACACATGGTTTAACAAATACTCTCCCAATGAATGAATGACCAAAATTCTGCAGAAATGACTTTGTATTTATACCTAGTTGTAGAGATAACTCATTTAACTAATTTGCAGTTAATAGCTACAAAATGTTTTAATGGGCAAAGGACCTGAAGAGACATTTTCTCAAAGACTGCATACAAATATATTTTATTATAAAAGAAAATAATTAACTGTTAATATAAATATATTATGGATACTTAGGTAAGAAGGTAAGCAGTTGGATATAAATGATTTTCTGAGCACAGAGAAAGTTGTGGGGGAAACAAAATGTTATATTCAGTCAGTTGATATTCGTTACCTCATCAGTGTTTCATTGGAAAAGGGACAAGGAAAGAGTACAATGGTGATTACTGGGGGTGAGGGGGTGGGGGTAATGGGGAAATGTTGGTCAAATGGTACACACTTTCACTTGTAAGATAAATAAGTTATGGGAACTTATGTACTAAAGTACAGCATAGTAAATATATTGTATTGTATGCTAGAAATATACTAAGAGGGTAGACCTTAAGTGTGCCTACCACACACACAAGAAAAGTAACTATGTGAGGTGATGGATATATTAATTAGCTCGACTGTGGTAATCGTTTAACAATGTATACATATATCAAATTATCATATTGTACACCTTAAATATATACATTATTTGTCAACTGTACCTCAATAAAGCTGAAAGAATATAAAAAATATATTTACTATATGAAAAATCATAGAATAAAATATAATAAAAACCTTTGGGCTTATCACCCATCTTTATTAACTATATATATATATATGTATGTATATATGTGTATCACATACATTTTTTTTCAATGACTATAACACAATTTATTTATTCATTCACCTGTTGAGAAACATTGGGGTTGTTTCCAGTTTTTGGCTATTACAAATAAAGTTGTACTGAACATTCATGTACAAGACTTTGTACAGACATATGCTTTAATTTTCTTCAATAAATACCTAGAAGTGGAATAGCTGAATTTTATGGTAGGTGTAGTTTAACTTTTTAAGAAATTGTCACTGTTTTCTAGTGGTTGAATATTGTATTAAGTCCATTCAGGCTGCTATAACAAAATGTCATAAACTAGGCAGCTTATAAACAACAGAAACTTATTTCTCACAGTTTTGGAGGCTGGCAAGTCCAAGATTAAGGAGCCAACAGATTCGGCATCTGGTGGGGGCAAAATTCGTGGTTCATAGATGGTTGTCTTTCTGCTGTGTTCTCACATAATAGAAGGGTGGAGGAAGCTCTCTGGGACCTCATTTTTTTTTTTTTTTTTAGGTTTTAATTTATTTTTGAGATATAATTGACATAATATTATATTAGTTTTTTTGGTAATAGGTCCTTATTGGAGTATAATTGCTTCACAATACTGTGTTAGTTTCTGTTGCACACAAAGCAAATCAGCCATATGTATACACATGTCCCCATAACCCCTTCTTCTTGAAACTCCCTTCCATCCTCCCTATCCCACCCATCTAGGTCACTGCAAAGCACCAAGCTGATTTCCCTGTGCCAGCCTGCTGCTTCCCACCAGCCAACTATTTTACATTCTGTATGTATATATGTTGATGCTTCTATCACTTTGCTCCAGCTTCGCCCTCCCACCGCATGTCTTCAAGTCCATTTTCTATGTCTACCTCTTTATTCCTGCCCTGCAACTAGGTTCATCAGTACCATTTTTTTTTTTTTAGATTCCATATATATGTGTTAGTATACGGTATTTGTTTTTCTCTTTCTGACTTACTTCACTCTGAATGACAGTCTCTAGGTCCAACCACCTCACTATAAATAACTCAGTTTCGCTTCTTTTTATGGCTGAGTAATATTCCATTGTATATATGTGCCATATCTTCTTTAGCCATTCATCTGTCTATGGACATTTAGGTTGATTCCATGTCCTGGCTATTGTAAATACTGCTGCAATGAACATTGTGGTATGGTTTTCTCAGGTTATATGCCCAGTAGTGGGATTACTGGGTCATATGGTAGTTCTATTTTCAGTTTTTTAAGGAGCCTCCATACTGTTTTCCATAGTGGTTGTATCAATTTAAATTCCAACCAACAGTGCAAGAGGATTCCCTTTTCACCACACCCTTTCCAGCATTTATTGTTTCTAGATTTTTTGATAATGGCCATTCTGACCAGCATGAGGTGATACCTCATTGTAGTTTTGATTTGTATTTCTCTAATAATTAGTGATGTTGAGCATCTTCTCATGTGCCTCTTGGCCATCTGTATGTCTTACTTGGTGAAATGTCTATTTAGGTCTTCACACATTTTTAACTGGATTGTTTGTTTTTTTGATATTGAGCTCCATGAGCTGTTTGTAAATTTTGGAGATTAATCCTTTGTCTGTTGTTTCATTTGCAAATATTTTCTCCCATTCTGAGGGCTGTCTTTTCGTCTTGTTTATGGTTTCCTTGTGCAAAGGCTTTTAAGTTTAATTAAGTCCCATTTGTTTATTTTTGTTTTTATTTCTCTTACTCTAGGAGATGGGTCAAAAAAGATCTTGCTGTGGTTTATGTCAAAGAGTGTTTTCCCTATGTTTTCCTCTAAGAGTTGTATAGTGTCTGGTCTTATATCTAAGTCTTTAATCCATTTGGAGTTTATTTTTGTGTATGGTGTTAGGTAGTGTTCTAATTTCATTCTTTTACATGTAGCTGTCCAGTTTTCTCAGCACCACTTATTGAAGAGGCTGTCCTTTCTCCACTGTATGTTCTTGCCTCCTTTGTTGTAAATTAGGTGTCCATATGTGCATGGGTATATCTCTGGGCATTCTATCTTGTACCACTGATCTATATTTCTTTTTTTATGCCAGTACCATACTCTCTTGATTACTGTAGCTTTGTGGTATAGTTTGAAGTCAGGGAGCCTGATACATCCAACTCCGTTTTTCTTTCTCAAATCTGCTTTGGCTATTTGGGGTCTTTTGTGTTTCCATATGAATTGTAAAATTTTTTGTTCTAATTCTGTGACAAATGCCATTGGTAGTTTGATAGAGATTGCATTGAATCTGTAGATTGCTTTAGGTGGTATAGTCATTTTCAAAACATTGATTTTTCCAAACCAAGAACATGGTATATTTCTCCATCTGTTTATGTCATCTTTGATTTCTTTCATAAGTGTTTTATAGTTTTCTGAGTACAAGTCTTTCTCCTCCTTAGGCAGGTTTATTCCTAGGTATTTTATTCTTTTTGTTGCAGGGGTAAATGGTATTGTTTCCTTAATTTCTCTTTCTGATTTTTCGTTGTTGGTGTATTGGGATGCCAGAGATTTCTGTGCATTAATTTTGTATCCTGCAACCTTACCAAATTCACTGATTAGTTCTAGCAGTTTTCTGGTGGCATCATTAGGGTTTTCTATATATAGTATCATATATAAGCAAACAGTGACAGTTTTACTTCTTCTTTTCCAATTTGTATTCCTTTTGTTTCTTTTTTTTCTCTGATTGCTGTGGACTTCCAAAATTATGTTGAATACAAGTGGTGAGGGTGGACATCCTTGTCTTCTTCCTGATCTTAGTGGAAATGCTTTTAATTTTTCACCATTGAATACGATGCTTGCTGTGGGTTTGTCACATATGGCCTTTAGTATGTTGAGGTAGGTTCCCTCTACGCCCATTTTCTGGAGAGTTTTTATGATAAATTGGTGTTGAATTTTGTCAAAAGCTTTTTCTTCATCTATTGAGATGATCATGTGGTCTTTATTCCTTAATTTGTTCATGTGGTGCATCACATTGATTGATTTTTGTACACTGAAGAATCCTTGCATCCTTGGGATAAATCCCACTTGCTCATGGTATGATCCTTTTAATGTGTTGTTAGATTCTGTTTGCTAGTATTTTGTTCAGGATTTTTGAATCTATGTTCATCAGTGATACTGGTCTGTAGTTTTGTTTTTCTGTGACATCTTTGCCTGGTTTTGGTATCATGGTGATGGTGGCCTGTAGAATGAGTTTGGGAGTGCTCCTCGCCCTGCTATGTTCTGGAAGAGTTTGAGAAGGATAGGTGTTAACTCTTCTCTAAATGTTTGATACAATTCACCTGTGAAGCCATCTGGTCCCGGATTTTTGTTAGTTGGAAGATTTTTAATTACGGTTTTAATTGCATTACTTATGATAGGTCTTTTTATATATTCTAATTCTTCCTGGTTCAGTCTTGGAAAGTTGTACCTTTCCAAGAATTTGTCCATTTCTTCGTGGTTGTCCATTTTATTGGCATATAGTTGCTTGTAGAAGTCTCTTACAATCCTTTGTATTTCTCTGGTGTCAGTTGTTATTTCTCCTTTTTCATTTCTAATTTTATTGATTTGCATCCTCTCCTTTTTTTCTTCATAAGTCTGGCTAAGGGTTTATCACTTTTGTTTATCTTTTCAAAGAACCAGCTTTTAGTTTTATTGATTTTTGCTATTGTTTTCTTTGTTTCTATTTCATTTATTTCTGCTCTGATTTTTATGATTTCTTTACTTCTACTGACTTTGGGTTTTTCTTTGTTCCTCTTTCTCTAGTTGCTTTAAGTGTAGGGTTAGATTGCTTATTTGAGGTTTGTCTTGTTTCTTGAGTTGAGATTTTATTGCTATAAACTTCCCTCTTAGAACTGCTTTTGCTGTGCCCCATAGGTTTTGGGTCATCGTGTTTTCATTGTCAGTTGTTTCTATGTATTTTTTAAATTTCTTCTTTAATCTTTTCAGTGATCTCTTGGTTATTTAGTAGCACACTGTTTAGCCTCCACGTATTTGGGTTTTTTACAGTTTTTTTCCTCTAATTGATTTCCAATCTCATAGTGTTGTGGTCAGAAAAGATACTTGATACAATTTCAATTTTCTTAAATTTACTGAGGCTTGATTTGTGAACTAAGATGTGATCTATCCTGGAGAATGTTCCATGTGCACTTGAGAAGAAAATGTATTCTACCACTTTTGAGTGGACTGCTCTATAAATATCAATTACATCTCTCTGGTTTATGTCATTGTGTCATTTAAAGCTTCTGCTTCCTTATTTATTTCATGTTTGAATGATCTGTCCACTGGTGTATGTGGGGTGTTAAATTCCTATACTATTATTGTGTTACTGTCGATTTCTCCTTTCATGGTTGTTAGAATTTGCCTTATGTATTGAGGTGCTCCTATGTTGGGTGCATAAACATTTATAGTTGTTATATCTTCTTCTTGGATTGATCCCTTGATCATTATGTAGTGTCCTTCCTTGTCTCTTGTAACAGTCTTTATTTTAAAGTCTATTTTATCTGATATGAGTATTGCTACTCCAGCTTTCTTTTGATTTTCATTTGCATGGAATATATTTTTCCACCTCTTCACTTTCAATCTGTATGTGTCCCTAGGTCTGAAGTGGGTCTCTTGCAGACAGCATTTATATGGGCTTGTTTTGGTATCCATTCAGCCAGTCTGTTTCTTTTGGTTGGGACATTTAATCCATTTACATTCAAGGTTATTATCAATATGTATGTTCCTATTACCATTTTCTTAATTTTTGGGGGTTTGTTTTTATGGGTCTTTTTCTTCTCTTGCAATTTCCACCTAGAGAAGTTTCTTTACCATTTGTTGTAAAGCTGGTTTGGTGGTGCTGAATTTTCTTAGCTTTTGCTTGTCTGAAAAGCTTTTGACTTCTCCATCCAATCTCAATGAGATCCTTACTGGGTAGAGTAATCTTGGCTGTAGGTTTTTCTCTTTCATCACTTTAAATATATACTGCCACTCCCTTCTGGCCTGCAGAGTTTCCCCTGAAAAATCAGCTGAAAACCTTATGGGGCTTCCTTTATATGCTATTTTTTGTTTTTCCCTTGCTGCTTTTAATATATTTTCTTTGAATTTAATTTTTGTTAGTTTGATTAATATGTGTCTTGGTGTGTTTTTCCTAGGGTTTATCCTGTATGGGACTCTCTGTGCTTCCTGGACTTGGGTGACTATTTCCTTTCCCATGTTAGGGAAGTTTTTCACTATAATCTCTTCAAATATTTTCTCAGACCCTTTCTTTTTCTCTTCTTCTGGGACCTCTATAATTTGAATGTTGGTATTTTTAGTGTTGTCCCAGAGGTCTCTGAGATTGTCTTCTTTTCATTCTTTTTTCTTTATCCTGCTCCTCAGCAGTTATTTCCACTATTTTGTCTTCCAGCTCACTTATTCATTCTTTTGCCTCAGTCATTCTTTTATTGATTCCTTCCAGTGTATTTTTCATTTCAGTTATTGTGATGTTCATCTCTGTTTGTTTGTTCTTTATTTCTTCTAGATCTTTGTTAAACATTTCTTGTATTTTCTCAATCTGTGTGTCCATTCTATTTCTGAGATTCTGGATCATCTTTATTATCATTACTCTGAATTCTTTTTTAGGTAGATTGCCTATTTCCTCTTCATTTATTTGATCTTGTAGGTGTTTACTTTGTTCCTTCATCTGTGACATATTTTTTTGCCATCTCTTTTTAACTTTTTTTTTTTTTATGAGTGCTATCGTGTTCCTGTCTTACTGGTTGTTTGGCCTGAGGCTTCTAACACTGGGGTTTGTTGGCTATTGGGTAGAGCTGGGTCTTGGTCCTGAGATGAGGAACTCTGGAGACCTCACTGATGAATATTCCTTTGGGTCTGAGGTTCTCTGTTAGCCCAGTGGTTCAGACCCAGAGCTCCCAAAGCAGGAGCTTCGGTGGGACCCTGGCTTGTGAACCATGATCCTGCAAGCTGCCTGAGGTGGCACAAAAAAAAAACACCCCAAAACAAAGTAAAATATAAAATTAGAATAGGAAAGTAACAGATATATTAGGCAGAATACAAAAATAAAAATATAGATGAATCAACAACTGGAAGGTACATCAGTGCCACAATAGTAAAAAACAGGAGGCGGGAATAAAAAAAGAAAAAGTGCGGGGGAAAGGCCTTGGCTGTGCTGGGCAGGGGCTGAAGTTTGGGCAGTGGGTGGGGCCAATGCTCAGGATCCACAGGGCTGGAAAATGCCCTTGGGGCTGTGAGGTGTGGAGCTTAGGCTCAAGGAACAGAAGGGGCCCAGGTGTGCCCCCCACCCCTGGTCTTAGAGGGCAGGGGACCTCACCTGGGAGCTCAGCAGGTTTCCTGGGCTTGAATGAGTGGAGTTAACACCCTGCTCTCCTCTCCTGCTCCTCCAGTCTGGGAGGGCCCCTCTCGCCTGCCTCTCCTGATCTCCTTGGCCTCCCTCCTATGCCCCCTGGACCCACACGGCCTGGATGGGTCTTTGGAGGGGGGTAGAGGCCTGGGAGCTCAGTGGGCTCCCCAGCCCAAGTGGGCCAGGTGATCGCCCTCCTCTTCTCTCCCACTCTTCTCGGAGAATCTCCCCCACCTGCCTCTCCTGATCTCCCTGGCCTCAGAGGTGCCAACCCTGTCTGGCCATCTCTTTGGGCGTCAGAGTCCCCCACCAGTGGCCAGCAGGTGCCCTAGTTGTTGGGAGATGCAAACTCCATGTCTCCCACACCACCATCTTGACTCTGCCTCCACATACATTCTTATTTAACTGTTAATTTTCTATAGTACTTGTTAATTCCACATATACCTCCTGGTGAGAAGAAAGGAAGAAACTGTTTAAAAGTAACATTTTTATAATGAAGTTTTGTTCCTCTGGAACTTACTATTCAATTCTACTGAAATTTTGGTAATATTAGAGAGAGAAAAAAACAACTCAAATTGAAAAAAAGGAGGTGCATAAAATATGATTTTATATAAACTTTTTCACTTTTACAAGTTGTAAATTCTATTTTGGAATCTTCCAGCACAAACGACCTGAAGGACAGATAAACAAACTGTAGTCAAAATCACTCTGTTTAAATACTTATCAGTATAGTCTTTCCCTTAAATCCTCTGAGGCTTATTGTCTTTACAGTCAGTGAAAATTTGCCTGCTCATCTGTTTCATCTGCCTGCAGTACTAACCTCATGCCAAAATTGTTATTGTTGCATAAATTAATGAGTGTAAGTTATTGTACAAAGTTCTCAAAACCCTATAATTGCACACACTGGGGAAAATTATCACAAAATGTGTTTTAGATTGGTTGCTTTTCAAACACAACCTGAACACTGCTGAATATATTTCTGAAAAAAGCTAAATCTCATACTAAACTTTATTTTGTTACTTTTTTTTATCATGAACAAAATAGCTGTCTCAGTATGGTTAGAAGAATTATTAATCAACTATATATATCTGTACTACTGATACATAGATTAATATATAAAATATCAACTATTGGTCTCTGCATTTTAACAATATGAGAAAGAAAAGAAAACAAACATCATGTACATTATCATAATATATATTAATATATTAGATAAATTTGATATAAATCTAACTTCTAAAACCAAGGAGGATATTTTCAGGATACAAACTGAGATTAATATTAAAAATTACAAAATGATGATAAATTCATTAGCATAAACATACCCTCAGAAGAAATCAAGAGCTACCCATACCTTCAGTACTCTGACTCCTCCCCACCCCCGCCCAGGTTTACTGAGATATAATTAATACATAACACTGTGTAAGTTTAAGGTGTACTGTGTGTTAATTTGATACATTTATAAATTACAAAATGATTATAACATTTAAGATGTACTCTCTTAGCAACATTCAATTATATGATATAGTATTATTAGCTATAATCACCTTGTTAATCATCATGTATACCATGCTGTACATTAGATCCCCAAATTGTTACTATTTTAGCTGGAAGTTTGTACCTTTGGACCAATATCTCCCCCATTTTCCCCAACACCCTGAACCCCTAGTAATCACCACTCTACTCTCTGTTTCTCTGAGTTTGATTTTTTTAGATTCCACATATAAGTGATAGAGTGTCTTTCTCTGACTTATTTCATTAAGCATAATGCCCTCAAGGCAGGACCCACTGACTTCCATTCCATTAACTTTCCTATTCAAGATCATACAATAACTATTCAGTCAGCTCAAGTTAAAAGTATTTTAGCTCTCTCATTTACCATATTAAATAAATGTATTCCTTAAAAAAATTATCTCTTTCCATTCCAGGCCATGGTAGATATTCTTAACTTTAAAACTGGGCAATTAAAATTATTTTACAAGTAGTCCCTTGAGTATACTTTGCTATCACTGTAAGTGCTGCCAACTCAGGAGTGAACATTGTCTTGTCTCTTTCTCTTTCTCCTTTCTCTTTACAGAATTTTGATTAGTTTGAAGATAGAATTTTTCACTCTGTGCTTTCTCTTTACATTTTTCTATACTCTATCAATCACTTTGTGCTGCATTTGGTGAAGTTTCTTAACATCTACTCTCAGTTCACCAATTCCCAATTTAATGTGCTCTTAACTCCATAATTTTTAATATCTATTCTTATGTTTTCCTATTGTGGGGTCTGTTTACTTATTATACACATATTATATATATTTTTTATATTACATAGAAATATGATATTTAAATAGATTATATAGTTATAAATATAGCTATTTTTCAGGATCCTGGTTAATTCATTATATCATCTTATTTCTTATTAACTGTACAACCATTTCTTTCAGTTTATTTATTTTTTAAAATATTGAATGCATTAGTTTCTATATCTTAAAATTCTAGCATATAAAATATTTGTAGAGCTATAGTTAAGAATGTTTTTGATGGTTCTTGTTCATATGCCTTATTATTTTTTTGTGTTGTCTTTAATTTATACACTTGTACTCCTTACATACCTTGTAGAATTATTTGAAGAAATTCTTTTAGTCTATCATTATGCTTATTACAATCTTCCTCCAGAAAACATTTGGTTTACTTCTGCCAGAGACTTGAGGAATCTACCACTCCCTACCACCTTTAAACAAAATTCATAGTTTGAGATTTTGGATGAAAGAGGGGGGTCACTCAGGGGATTTGAATTTAGGGTGCATCTCTGTGTTAAGGCTGGCTTCTGATTAAAAATTCTCAGGGGTGAGTTAATTTCCCCCTTCTTCTGCTCAGTGAGAAGGTAACTGTCACTGCTTTCTTCTGGGTGGAAAAGGGGCTATTTCTGTTTAAATTTTTCCCTGACTGTTCATTGTCTTCTCAGCTTTATGAATCGTGGGCTTCTATATTACTTTTCCAAGTTGGCCTTAGGCTTGCTTGCAGTTAAAATAAACAAACATCCTTAGGGCAAAATAAATTTATATTTATTACATATATATATTTTTATATTTTAAATGTTTTATTTAATCAGTAGTGTAGAATTATAAATGGTAAAGATGTCATTGCTTAAACTGTTTAAGTTAACTCCAGGGGTGTCAGTGTTGCCTGAAATTCACCCAGGAAGCTCACTCTGGGTACCTGGACAATAAGCTAACTGGTACAAGAGGCTTCTGACTTCTCCTTGTGAAGGAATTTCATTTGAACTCAGCTTTTCACAAACATCAAATCCTCCACATGGTTAGAGGATGGACAAAATATCAGTAGTTGTCTGATATTTTTCAGACAACTACTATAAACAGTTGCTATCTAACCCACATTGTCTGATACCCATGAGGGCACCTCTCTCCACTGGTAATATGGTTCTTATGAATGACCTATAGAAATATATGAATGCCCTATAAGAAAGAGAGGAAGAGAGCACAGAATCTGCCACTGGAACCCGTCCTCTCACTGCACACCCTCAGCACACTTCTCTGTGAGATGCTGGGAGGATTGAGGGACCTCTACCTTTGTACGAAGTATGAGTGCTTAGACCATTATATCTGATTCATGACTAATATTTATCTATTATGTGTATCTATCATTTTGTGCCACATTCTAGGTATCTGCTCTGACCATATTGTATCATAATTGATTAAAATAGCAAAAGTAAAGAAAGATCAATTAAAGTACTATTAAATACTTATATCAGAGAGAGGCTAATTTTTTCTCCCTAAACTTTGTCTCTCACATCTTAGATAATGTCTACTTAATGGTAGACAACTATTTGTAAAAAGATAAATTCTATCTAGGTACCCAGTTATTTTGTCTACAAAGATGCCAAGAATTCTATTCTGTCTTATTTTAGTTTTCCCTTTTCTATTCATCAGCAAGTTCTTTTGACATTGTATAGATATAATTTCAGTTATCATATATACAGAGGTAGTGTATCTATGTTATAGATGGTAAATATGATAGAAAATATGAAAAATGGTTTAAATTGCTCCAAAACACACATCTATTTTCTATATTCTAGTCCTTTTTCCCCCAGAAATATACATATACAATCACTCTTATTTCCCAAAATGTTAACCATGGTTTTATTCTGGCATTGTAACAGCAAAACATTCCACTATTTTCAAGAACTATTATTTATCAAGAATGGAAGTACTACAGTTAAAAATGGAAAACCAGAGAGAGGAAGTCTACTTAAAGATGTAATATATGTATAAAAGCTACAGATTTTTTTTCTCTTGTGACATTCTACTGTAGTCTATTTCTTTTTTTAAGCAGCTGACACAACTTTCAGGTGAATTCACAGTGGTTAAGGATCTGAGAGTACATATTAATTAGTTGGGCTCATACTATTTATAGCTATTTGAGGTGTGCATTATCCTTTTGCCTCCACAGGAATCATTATTGCTTTAAGGGCTGGAGCCTACACGAGGCAGCCAAGAGTGTGACAGAGACAGCAGGGGCCCACTCTATAGCTGCTGAGTCCATCTGTCATAGCAAGGGTTTTAGCATTTACTTTAAAATCAAATTTCCATTCCAAAATGTAATTTTTCCAACCACTAATTCTTGCAACATTATATATATCTACTCGGTTGCTATTTCTGGAGCAACTAGTCATGACTAGCTCCATACTAAATTCGACTAAAGAAGTGTGTAGTATGTATGCATTTAAACTATGGGCACATTAAACTTTGTTATTTAAATAGATTGGAGAATACTGTGTTTCAGGGAACTAAGTTAAATATGTAACTGTCACACACATTCCAAATAGTGTGAGTGACACATTTCTGCCAAGAAATTTATAAATTTATACAGGTAGTTTTCAATGTTCAGAAAGAATATCAGTTATGGATTTAAAAATGTTTAAAATCATCCTTAATAAAAATAACATTGTTTATATTTAAATGACAGTTAATAGCAATTTTTAATTGATTAAAAAATAAAAATCTAGTTATTAGTATTTCTGAAAGTGTGTGTGTATAATGTGTGTATAGAGTATGTATGTACATATACAGACGTTAATATGAACCATATCTATAAACACACTGATATGCACTATGTATATTTACACACATGTATATGGTGCACATATATATATTGTGTACACTATATGTATGTGTGTGTAAATACAGTGATGTGGACTACAGATGTGGATTATATCCATATCTATATGTACATACATGTTCCTATATAAAAATGCATTTGTATAAATTCCTATATGCATTCGTATTTTTGGATATATTTTAAAACCTGTAATGCTTACTATGTGTCAGTCACTGTGCTGTTAGCTATGCAAATGATTTCAACCGATTATTTTCCTCTCTCAAATATTCATTATTCTTTAACTCATTCCAAAAACAGGACATGGGATAAAGAACTTAAAATGCTGGTTTGAATGAAATTGTAGTTTTATATATGATTGAGAGGATAAAGCAGGTAATGGAGTTATATATTCAATCACTCTTAGTTGAAGACAGTTGTTTTTTAGAATATTTTCCCACCTTATCGCTCGACAATGTATTATTTCTACTAAGAGTGAAATGAAAAGTGATGCAATCATTTGATGGAATGTTTGTTCACTCTGACAGGTAAATAGTCTATGAAGAGAAAAGTAGTGTTGATTTCATCAAAGAAAAACAGTGTTGAAAATCAATCTGCTCTCATACACAGCTAAGAAAAGTCACTGCTTTTCAAGTCATCAAATGCTTTCAGTAAATGTATAAAACTGCAAGATAATTAAAATTTCTCTTATTAAGCATTTTTTGTGGATTTAAAAAGAGAAATAAGTCACAGCATATTTTCCCTTTTAGATGTATGTACTTGCATTCAAAATCAGGCGTGAGCAAGACATCTCAGAGCTGCATTTCTGCATAGCCAGAAATACCTATATGAGAGCTGACTCAGGTCCTTGCTTCCCTGACACCTCTCAGACCACTGCTCAATATTAACAAGTGGCTTTGCTAAACCAGCAACAAAATGGTCAGAACCAGAATTTGATATGTTCTATCAAAGCATAGGCAAAATTACAATTCTCAAACTGCAAAGGATGTGATTCCAAACTTTAGTTTTACATAACGGAACTAAAAAATGCTGACAGGTCTGTGTAAAGTCACATCTTTCTTCATGCAGTCCAGAGTTCCTCACATCCAGCACATGTTGCATATTGTATTTTAGGGTACAAAAATCTGGCCTAGACATAGCTATCTGTTCTTAATTATTTTTATATTGAGGCATAGTTAACATAAAGTAAAATTCACCAGGGTTCTTTTCAATTAAATCTGACAATTGATTATACCTGTGTACCCACCGCTCGTGTCTTGCTTAAAAATTTAAATGGTTCTGTCAGGTGGCCCTATAGAAAATGCCGAACTGAGCAAAATTCCTGAAAAAGCTTATATAATTTGTAATTCGTATTATTTGTAATTGTTTTGTCTGATAGCATCAATTAATTCATGCTACCTGTATTTTTTGGAACTCCAAACGTTAAAAGAAACATAGCTAAATGAGAAATAGGTATCTTGAGGATTTAAGTAAAGGTGGCAGATATGCCCACACTTGTCTTTTTTATTTGCTACAAAAATACTAAGAAGGAAGACCTGAGATATGATAGCTAGCCAGAGGTTATTTCTATTTATTCTCAAGGGTTAATCAGCCTTTTACTTGGTGAAGTTTCTTGAAAGTCCCGTGTTTTCACAGGCTTCTATGAATCTGCATGTATTCCCCCCCCACCCCCACTCCACCTTGATTTGGTCCAGTGATTTGATATTGGTTAAGGTTTTCTATATTTAATATCATGTCATCTGCAAATAGTGACAGTTTATTTCTTCCTTTCCTGAACATGAGATAGTTTGCTTTTAAACACTACTGGGTTCAACTGGCTAATTTTTATATTTATATTCACAAGATGTGTCTACAATATCCTTTGTGCTTTCCTTGTGAAGAAAATCTTATAATCAACTTTATAATAATTCTATAATATAATGATATTTTATCTTGTCTACTTTCTGAGACAGTTTTAAATGGAGTGATCATCTATTCTGTGAAAGTCTGGTAAAACTTAGCTTGGGTCTAGCGACTTTAATTATCCATTTATTGCAAATTCATCTTCATGCATTTGCTGTAAATCTTTACAAAGAAATTTTGAAAATCTCTACTGTTTTCCAGTATTTTGTTTATAATATTAATTACATTTTTTCTATTCTTTTAAAATTATCAAACTCTAATGTTTATTACTTTCTATTAGCTTTTCAATGAGTCAACTCTTGGTTTTCTGGATTGCTTATACTGCTTTATTGTGTCTTTGCTCCTTTTAATTAGTGTCTTTACTTACCTTTATTTATTTCCTTCAATATATTCAGATTTACCTGGTTGTTTTTCCTAGATTCTGATGCTGAAAATGTAACTCACTCATTTATTTTTTGGACCTCAAGCACACCGAATTGCAACAATCATATTTTTTTGATGCATGGCACATTCTTGTCAATGGTCCCTACATGGACTATGTAAAATAAAGCCTTGAGCTTCCACTTTAAATCCATCAAATTGCTAAAGGTAGGAAAAGACCCTCATGTTACAGATTGCTGTTAAAATGTAGGAAAAAATCTCATTCTCTATGGTGATGTAAATTTGGTGTGTACATATTAAAGAGCAGTTTAGAAGCATACTATAAATTTTGGAAAAAGTATATAATTACAACACACTGATTTTATTTCTAAATATAAATCCTTGAGAAATTCTCGCACAATTAAACAGCAAGATATGCATACAAATGTTCACATCAGCATTGTTGTTACTGCAAAAGAATGAAGACAACACAAATCATTGGAGTCTCAAAAAAATTCTATTAACTGCTCATTCATTATTTCTTTACCCCATAACTACAAGGAATTATAAGTGAAAGTCTCAGTTCTAATTCTTTCCAAGCTATACTTCATTCCATATATTGCATTTTTAATTTCAGGAACCACTGTTTTCTAAGTCTTACAATTAGCTTCTTTTAATGCTTCAAATATTTTCCACATTTAATTTTTAAAATCTTTTGATCCAGCAATCCCACTTCTGAATATATATCCAAAGGAAATGAAATCAGGACCTCAAAGAGATATCTGCACTCCCATGTTTATTGCAGCATTATTCAGGATAGCCAAGATATGGAAACACCTAAGTATCTGTCGATGGATAAATGGATAAAGACCATCTATTTATATTAAATGGATATAAATAAAGAATATGTGGTGTATTATTCAGCCTTGAGACTGAAGGAAATTCTTCAATTTGTGACAACATGGATGAACCTTGAGGGCATTATGGTAAGTGAAATAAGTCAGATAAAGAAAGACAAACACTGTATGTTATCACTTACATGTGGAAACTAAAAAAGCCTAACTCATAGACACAGAGAGTTAAATGATGCTTACCAGGGGCTGTGGGGTAGGGGAAATGGGGAGACGTCGGTCAAAACATACAAACTTTCAGTTGTAAGATGAATATGTTTTGGGGATCTAGTGTTCAAAATGGTGATTATAGTCACCAATAGTGTATTATATACTCGAAAATTGCTAAGAGTAGATCTTAAATGTTCTCACCACAAAAAAGAAATGGTAATTATGTGAAATGATGGAGGTGTTAACTAACACTGTAGCAGTAATAATTTTGCAATATATAAGTGCATCAAATCGACACAAGGTACACTTAAACTTACACAATGTTATATATCAATTACACCATAAAAATAAAATAAAATCTTTTCAAATGTTATGCAAAGTGTAGTCTCTGTAAGAGAAGTTACTGTTCTAATTGTTGATTTTACTGGCTCAGTATTTATTAGATACATTCCTATATTTTGTATATTTGATTTGCTTATTTGAGTCAAAAGTTCTCTCAACTTTTCGCTCTCACTCCATCCTCCTTTCCCTCATTCTTCATTTTTTACTCATTTTGCCATTGCTACAACCTGTCCTTCTGGACTCTGGATCCAAAATTATGCCTTTATAACAGTTAAGAATTACTCTCCCCTTGTTAAGGGCATGGAGAAACATTCAGGGAGGAAGTGATAATAAGTGGTTTTATTTAATTTCTAGTAATGAAGCTGATTATTCCCCCTGCCTTCTGAAGGCAACAATTTTGAATTAAAATGAAATCTCAGTTAGAAAATAACAATAATACTAAAAGGTAATAAATAAACACTTCAATGAATGGAAGAACCTCATCTATACCCCTAGAATCATCATTGAAGCTTGCTCAGGTTTGCTGTCTAAAAAAAATGTTTGTAGTTCTCTTTATCCAGAAGAAGCCTTACTTCTGGCCATGAATAACAGTTTCCTATACATCTAGCTAGTTTATTGCATCAACTCTGGTTTAACATTTTATAATTCTTTCATGCTTCAAATCTACAGGTAAGTAGTTATGCTTTTCAAACCCAGACATATATATTTAGTTACCTATCACTTTTTATATGTAAACTGACATGGTGTGTACCATTTCTGGTCATACCACAAAAAATGTTCAAAAAATGATTCTTCATGCTCTTTCTACTTCCATGATGTAGATGAGAACAATCACCATGAAAGCCAGATGTAAATTGTGGAGAGAAAAAAATGTAAGGAACTTGGAAGTTCAAATTAGAACCTGGAGAAAAAATGTGTTAATCCAAAACAACTATTTTAATTTTTTTATCTAGGAAAGAAGTTTTATTATATTTCACATTATTATACATTTTGGACTTTTTCTTAATAAAACACAGTTAAAGGACAAATAAAGTGGTAGTTACTACAGTAAAACTAATGATATTAAAGCAATATAAAAGCTTAAAACATGGACTTCCTTGGAGGTCCAGTGGTTAAGCCTTCCCCTTCTAATGCAGGGGGTGTGGCTTCAATCGTTGGTGCGGGAGCTAAGATCCCACCTGCCTCGTGGCCAAAGAACCAAAACATAAAACAGAAGCAATATTGTAACAAATTCAGTAAGGAGTTTAAAAATGGTCCACATCAAAAAAAAATTTATTTTTAAGCTAAAAACAGAAAATTTTGATTGAATAAAGTGACATATGTCAGTAGAGTCTAGAACAGCAGTTGACCCTTGAACAACACGGGTTTGAAGTGTACAGGGCTACTTATACAAAGACAATTTTCGATAGTAAATACTTCAGTACTACAGGGTCTGTGGTTGGTTGAAACTGAGGATTTGGAAGAACTGCAGATATGGATGGCCAACTATAAATTCATGTGGATTAACCCATTAACATTGTTCAAGGGTCAAATGTATTCTGAAATCTGATTTGAGCAATTAGTATTAAAGGACAAAGTACAGTATTAGGGGCATATAGACCATCAGAACTCTTGTAGGATTAAATGATAAGATTTTTTTTAATAAATAAGTTTTGAATACCCAGTTATATAATTAGATATATTAACATGAAACTCGAGGCTAGAGAAATAAAATTTGGATCCATCAATACAATACAGAGTTTTTAAAGTTACCATAAGTCTGGGATGATCAAATAGTCTGTGGAGAGAATTCTTAACTATTAAACATTACAAAAATTAAAAGTGTAATAGAAAAACAAAGTATGAGAATTAGAGTGAATAAAGACCAAATTAGAAACAACTAAGGTAGGCGTCTCAACAAATGGTACAAACAAGTAAGAGTAGAATGGGAGACAATTGTGTACCAGAGCCCAGTGTTCTAAACACAGATTTACAGTGAAAATTATATAGGTTAGATATCTAAGTAAGATTTCCCATTTTATTCCTAGTTTCAATTTCAGGATCTTTTATATTTCTGATACTCTAAGTGAGCAAACAAATATATATATATACACACACACACACATTCTGTGAGCTTCCATAAGTAAATACGAAGGATATGACTTTGTTAAATAAATAGTAAAATACAAGACACATGCCAGAAGGTAAAGGACTAGGGAAATTATAATGTATACTATTTATTATAATTAAATAAATAGTAAAATACAAGACACATGCCAGAAGGTAAAGGACTAGGGAAATTATATATATAATTATAATATATTCCAAGATTTTGCACACAAGCCAATTGAGCAACTTGACTGTCTTATATTTTACATCTTTTTTCTGATTATATGTCTTTGACAAGCCAAGTCAACTTCTGGGTCATTTTCACTGGAGAATTTGATGGTCCCAGTGACTGCCGTTGAAAGCTGTCCAGCACTGTGATATTTGTCCAGAGCTGAATAAATGGGTACCAGAAAATAAAATTCCAGCAAATCCACTCTTGCATCAAAAAAAACCTACAAGTTTCTGGATTCCCATACATAAGAAAACTCTGTTCATAAAAGGAATAAAACAAAATTGACACTGATCCTAATAAATGGACTTCTGATTGTGAACTTCAATTTCAAGAAGGCTTAATTTGGCCAGAATTATGCACATTACATGTAGACCTCAGTATAGACTCTGAAATTTTTTTTTTCTTTTTTTTTTTTTGCGGTACGCGGGCCTCTCACTACTGTGGCCTCTCCCGCCGCGGAGCACAGGCTCCGGACGCGCAGGCCCAGCGGCCACGGCCCACGGGCCCAGCCACTCCGTGGCACGCGGGATCCTCCCAGACCGGGGCACGAACCCGCGCCCCCTGCATCGGCAGGCAGACTCCCAACCACTGCGCCACCAGGGAAGCCCAGACTCTGAAATTTTAACCAAGTTTTATCATCAGCTTTACCCCGTCTTTCACCATAGCCTTTCCAATGTGTTATATGATCAATGAAGTCTCTCGCCAATGTCTCTCCAAACACTGCCTATCCCATTTTCTCTCCACACCCATCCAGACATATTTCCCTGCCCTTGAAGAGAGTTTACCTAAATTACGCCACAGTATTGTTGCCTCAGCATTCATTTTGTTTGGTCAACCGGCCTGCAGTGACTTTAAACTGACACTAGCTGCTTATGAATGCCCTAGATAGCAACACAGTCACAAGGAAATTTAAGTTCCTGATATGACTTCCCCAACAGTCTTGTGATGAGTAGTCTCCCTGGCCATCAATGCCTTCCCCTCCCCTCGTGAGCTCCTTTGATTAAGACACCCATGGGGCTTACCAAAACCTTTGGGTTTGAGTTGACCAAACTGTCCTTAGCCCAGGAACCCCCAAGAACTCCACCCATGGAACCTAATAAAGGCATGTACCTGAGGTCCTGTCTGTCTGCACTCTGCCTTGACCTCCCTGTGTGAGCCCTCAAGGCATGCCAGGTACTTCCTCCAGGATCTGTAATAAACTTCTCTATTTCAGCTTCTCTTGTGGTCTGTTGTTTAACCGCTGCTCACCATCCAGTGCCTTGTGCTCCACTTAATGAGTGTTAATTTGACAAATTCATAACATTCTCTTTATCACCTTTTCCTTAGTTCAGACTATTACCATCTCACCCTGAACAGCATCAACAGATTTCAAATCTCTCCCTACTTCTAATCTCTCCTTTCATTTTATCCTTTATATTACAATGAGAGAAAGTGTTTTTTTTTTAATTTTGAATACTTTATCCTGCCCTTCCTTTTCTCAAAAACATACAGTAGCTCCCATCATGTGCAGATTCAAACACAACCCCTTAAGCCCTTTTAATTACTCATTTGGACTATTCAGCTATTACAACCCCTAATTCTGTACATTTCAGCAGCACACTGTGTGTGAGGAAATCAGCTTTGAGTCTGTTAGAGAGTGGAGGCTGAGGTATGGTTCAGGAGTCCTGGTCACTAACTATGTCCATATGTCTTCCTATCCTCTCAATCATGAAGATGTTGCTTTGATAAGCCAGCAGAGGTTCATATTGGTAGAGCAAGTCCAAGGAGGAATTTTGTGAAGTGTTCCAATAGTGTATAAATTACCCAGAGTCTAAAAGGTCAGGGCAAGGCAAAAAATTAGCTTCCTTCTTAACTCCAGCAGGAAGTGTAATCTGCAGCACAGTAACTTAGATGGAAACAGGTCAAGGGAGTCTCACAAATATAATCTGCAGCAGCCTCTGCTCTGTATAACAACCCAGAGTCTGTACATTCTGTATCTTTGCCATAATTAACCTGAAACTTTATAGCTGGTGTGTGTTGTGAGGGTGGGGGGGAGGGTTGTAGAGTAAGATCTACAATGCCTTAACACATTTTTGTAATTTTATGTATTATTTATCATAGTTATAATTCCTCTCTGAAATTACTGTATAACGTCAAGTCCAAGTGATCTTTCCCCTCTATAAATATCCCTGACCAATTTCTCCACATAAATACCTATGCATACACATATATATCACACACATGTACACATATATATACTTATTGCACTCCTCCCCACTTCTGCAGATTTGTGTGTTCCTTACCCTAACCTCCCACTGCACCTCATAAAGTGCCTATTTTATAGTACTGATGATAGTAGTAATGAGATAATATTTATTGGTACTAAATACTAAGAAGTACTGTCATATAAGGAAAAAGTGAACAGTAAATGACACAATATTTATAGAATTATTTTGCTATAATTTCTGAACAGGTTTGAAAAATTTGGAGATACTGACTTGTCACAAAAGTAAATAAGAATATAAATGACAGAAATCTAAAAATATTGTTTTATGACATTGGAAATATTTGCTGTATGAAGTAGACAACCACTTTTTTTTTTCATGAAAAGTAATTCATCATCTGGGTGTACAGATTTACATTTAATTTCCCAAATTATTTTAGACTCTTCAAAATTTCCCATTCCCTTCACTTTTATTGTCCGTAGCCAATTTTTATAGATGCTTACATATTATCACTTACAATCATGATATTTTACTAATGTTTAAATTGCCTTAACACAAATTTAAAATAGTGAGTATTGTGTGCTTTTCGAACTCCTTAAGATGATAGTAACCAGTCTTTCTGAAAAATTTTCTTCCCTTTGTATGAAATATTTTCCTCTATGATATTTAAAAAATAACTATATAAGGCAAGTATTTTAATTGTCCTACTGCCTTTTATAAATTTTGTGATGATTCATGAATTGTAAAATAAGATTAGATAATTATTAAAATGTGGATTATTCCATAAAACACTATTGAATATAATATACATTTACATAGGTGTATATCTACATATGAATGCATATTTATGTATGTCCAAATATATGTACGCACATATATCTTTATTTTCAAGCAGGATTCCTCAGATAAAATACACTTGTTTATACTCAAAAGGCTAACTCTAATTTAGAGCAAGACACAACATACCTTGAAGTGTAATTTCTGCGCTACACCTGAGATATTACTCTCTGGATAGAATTATTTTAATTGTTGTCATTAATAACTTTCCTACATATGCAGAGTCTCAAATCCCCTTGCCATATTTTATTTAGTAATCTCTGAAGCCAAACTTACTCAAGTCCATATTTAGAAGGTAAATTTTGCAGGAAGAACTAAAATATCTCACTTCAGAATGTGTTCTTTTCTAGAAACATGTATGCTTTTAACTAGCTACAGTGCTCTTGGCTGACACCCCTGTTGATTCCGCTAACAGCAAAGAAGCTAGTGTTGCTCTGAAGTCATCCTAGTTATCTTTTATACTTGGAAAATATGGCACTTTGTACTTATTTTATTCTTGGTATGGAAAATGGTGTCTGTTAATGCCCAGAATAGAACAGTGGTATTTTGGTATTTTGTTAGTGAAGGGCATTTCTTTCCTATCACTTCCTTATTTAGACTAAAATCTTGCAGACAACTATATTTCAATACTTTACTACAATATGCAATCTAGCTCAGCCCATATGTATGTGTGTATACATACACATATATATACATATAAATATTTCTTCTCATCATCAATCTTGAATATTTCTTGTAATAGGGAGTTTAACAACTCAAGAAAAGGTATATTTGTTAATTTGAGATCTTTTTTGTACAAAAACCCAGTTTCCTTAGACATCTTACCCTAATAAACAACAAATCATATTTATTAAATGTTCAAGAATGCAACGAAGTAATTACAGTTAAAGGATTGAATAATTTTAGTCTTCTTGCAGGTATGTTTCATTCCTTGTTTTATTTGAGATAATAAAAAATCAATATCTGACTAGTTTGAACATTGAAAAAAGCTGGAACAATTATAAGACATAAAGTTTTTTCAAAAAAATAAGATATAATTCATTAAATAAAGTAGTCCTGGAGGCAAATGTCTGACTATTCCAAGGAGTACATATATTGAAGGATTTTCTATCTTGTTTGTAAAACATCCTAACTCCCTTTTATTCCATATTTAACTTCCTTGTATCTTTCATGATGTGTAGTAAACTCTCCTTTCTATTTTCCTGTATCTTTCAACTTTTCACTTTTAATTCTTTTCTATAATGCATTGTTATTCTGCCTATGTTTTTTCTCTCATACATGACCTGGGTTTTTTTCCCCCTCATACTATTCTCTGTCTCTCTGTCTCTCTCTCTCTGAATCTGTTTGTTTCTCTCTCTGTAGATAGATAGATAGATAGACTGACAGATGATAGGTATTGTACATATATGGATATATATATATATATATTTCTTCCCAGAAAGTCAGAATAAATTGGAATGCATTTAATAGTAGAAACCTAATCAAATATATTAAAACACTGAAAGAAAGACATTAACTGCTATGAAAATTATACATAAGACTGATCTTGACAATTTTTTTTTAAACATCTTTATTAGAGTATAATTGTTTTACAATGGTGTGTCAGTTTCTGCTTTAAAACAAAGTGAATCAGTTATACATATACATATGTCCCAATAACTCTTCTCTCTTGCATCTCCCTCCCTCCCATCCTCCCTATCCTACCCCTCTAGGTGGTCACAAAGCACCAAGCTGATCTCTCTGTGCCATGCGGCTGCTTCCCACTAGCTAACTACTTTACGTTTGGTAGTGTATATGTGTCCATGCCACTCTATCACTTTGTCCCAGCTAACCCTTCCCCCTCCCCAAATCCTCAAGTCCATTCTCTAGTAGGTCTGCATCTTTATTCCCGTCTGGCCCCTAGGTTCTTCTGACCATTTTCTTTTTTTGTTGCTGTTTTTTAGATTCCACATATATGTATTAACATATGGTATTTGTTTTTCTCTTTCTGACTTACTTCACTCTGTATGACAGTCTCTAGGTCCATCCACCTAACTACAAATAACTCAGTTTCATTCCTTTTTATGGCTGAGCAATATTCCATTGTATATATGTGCCACATACTCTTTATCCATTCATCTGTTGATAGACATTTAGGTTGCTTCCACATCCTGGCTATTGTAAGTGGAGCTGCAATGAACACTGTGGTACATGACTCTTTTTGAATTATGATTTTCTAAGGGTATATACCCAGTAGTGGGATTAATGGGTCGTATGGTAGTTCTATATTTAGTTTTTTAAGGAACCTCCGTACTATTCTCCATAGTGGCTGTATCAATTTACATTCCCACCAGCAGTGCAAGAGCATTCCCTTTCCTCCACACCCTCTCCAGCATTTAATATTTGTAGAGTTTTTGATGATGGCCATTCTGACCCATGTGAGATGATATCTCATTGTACTTTTGATTTGCATTTCTCTAATGATTAATGATGCTGAGCATCCTTTCATGTGTTTGTTGGCAATCTGGATATCTTCTTTGGAGAAATGTCTACTGAGGTCTTCTGCCCATTTTTGGATTGGGTTGCTTGCTTTTTTGATATTGAGCTGCATGAGTTGCTTGTATGTTTTGGAGATTAATCCTTTGTCAGTTGCTTCATTTGCAAATATTTTCTTCCATTCTGAGGGTTGTCTTTTCGTCTTTTTTATGGTTTCCTTTGCTGTGCAAAAGCTTTGAAGTTTCATTAGGTCCCATTTGTTTATTTTTGCTTTTATTTCCATTTCTCTCGGAGGTGGGTCAAGAAGGCTTTTGCTGTGATTTATGTCATAGAATGTTCTGCCTATGTTTTCCTCTATGAATTTGATGGTGTCTGGCCTTACATTTAGGTCTTTAATCCATTTTGAGTTTATTTTTGTGTATGGTGTTAGGAAGTGTTCTAATTTCATTCTTTTACATGTAGCTGGCCAGTTTTCCCAGCACCACTTATTGAAGAGGCTGTCTTTTCTCCACTGTATATTCTTGCCTCCTTTATCAAAGATAAGGTGACCATACATGCATGGGTTTTTCTCTGGGCTTTCTATCCTGTTCCATTGATCTATATTTCTGTTTTTGTGCCAGTACCATACTGTCTTGATTATTGTAGCTTTGTAGTATAGTCTGAAGTCAGGGAGCCTGATTCCTCCAGCTCTGTTTTGCTTTCTTAAGATTGCTTTGGCTATTCAGGGTCTTTTGTGTTTCCATACAAATTGTGAAATTTTTTGTTCTAGTTAGGTGAAAAATGCCACTGGTAGCTTGATAGGGATTGTATTGAATTTGTAGATTACTTTGGGTAGTAGTCATTTTCACAACGTTGATTATTCCAATCCAAGAATATCGTATATCTCTCCATCTATTTGTATCATCCTTAATTTCTTTCATCAGTGTTATAATTTTTTGCATACAGGTCTTTTGTTTTCTTAGGGAGGTTTATTCCTCTTTTATTCTTTTTGCTGCAATGGTAAATGGAAGTGTTTTCTTAATTGCACTTTCAGATTTTTCATCATTAGTGTATAGGAATGCAAGGGATTTCTGTGCATTAATTTTGTATCCTGCTACTTTACCAAATTGATTGATTAGCTGTAGTAGCTTTCTGGTAGCATCTTTAGTATTCTCTATGTATAGTATCATGTCATCTGCAAACAGTGACAGTTTTATTTCTTCTTTTCCAATTTGGATTCCTTTTATTTCTTTTTCTTCTCTGATTGCTGTGGCTAAAAATTCCAAAACTATGTTGAATAATAGTGGTGAGAGTGGGCAACCTTGTCTTGCTCCTGTTCTTAGTGGAAATGGTTTCAGTTTTTCACCACTGAGGACAATGTTGGCTGTGGGTTTGTCATATATGGCCTTTATTATGTTGAGGAAAGTTCCCTCTATGCCTACTTTCTGGAGGATTTTTATCATAAATTGGTGTTGAATTTTGTCGAAAGCTCTCTCTGCATCTATTGAGATGATCATATGGTTTTGCTCCTTCAATGTGTTAATATAGTGTATCACGTTGATTGATTTGCGTATATTGAAGAATCCTTGCATTCCTGGGATATACCCCACTTGATCATGGTGTATGATCCTTTTAATGTGCTGTTGGATTCTGCTTGCTAGTATTTTGTTGAGGATTTTTACGTCTCTATATTCATCAGTGATATTGGCCTGTAGTTTTCTTTCTTTGTGACATCTTTGTCTGCTTTTGGTATCAGGGTGATGGTGGCCTCATAGAATGAGTTTGGGAGTGTTCCTCCCTCTGCTATATTTTGGAAGAGCTTGAAAAGGATAGGTGTTAGCTCTTCTCTCAGTGTTTGATATCATTCCCCTGTGAAGCCATCTGTCCTGGCTTTTGCTTGTTGGAAGATTTTTAATCACATTTTCAATTTCAGTGCTTGTGATTGGTCTGTTCATATTTTCTCTTTCTTCATGGTTAAGTCTTGGAAGGTTGTGCATTCCTAAGAATTTGTCCATTTCTTCCAGGTTGTGCATTTTATTGGCATATAGTTGCTTGTAGTAATCTCTCATGATCCTTTGTATTTCTGCAGTGTCAGCTGTTACTTCTTTTTCATTTCTAATTCTATTGATTTGAGTCTTCTCCCTTTTTTTCTAAATAAGTCTGGCTAATGGTTTATCAATTTTGTTTATCTTCTCAAAGAACCAGCTTTTAGTTTTATTTATCTTTGCTATCATTTCCTTCATTTCTTTTTCATTTATTTCTGCTCTGATCTTTATGATTTCTTTCTTTGTGATAACTTTGGGTTTTTTTGTTCTTTGTCTAATTGCTTTAGGTGTAAGGTTAGGTTGTTTATTTGAGATGTTTCTTGTTTCTTAAGGTAGGCTTGTATAGCTATAAACTTCCCTCTTAGAAGTGCTTTTGCTACATCCCATAGGTTTTGGGTCATTGTGTTTTCATTGTCGTTTATTTCTAGGTATGTTTTGATTTCCTCTTTGATTTCTTCAGTGATTTCTTGGTTATTAAGTAGTGTGTTGTTTAGCCACTATGTGTTTGTATTTCTTACAGGTTTTTCTCCTGTAATTGATATCTAGTCTCATAGCGTTGTGGTCAGAAAAGACACTTGATATGATTTCAATTTTCTTAAATTTACCAAGGCTTGATTTGTGACCCAAGATATGATCTATCCTGGAGAATGTTCAATGAGCACTTGAGAAGAATGTGTATTCTGTTGTTTTTGTATGGAGTATCCTATAAATATCAATTAAGTCCATCTTGTTTAATGTATCATTTAAAGATTGTGTTTCCTTATTTATTTTCATTTCGGATGATCTGTCCATTGGTGAAAGTGGGGTGTTGAAGTCCCCTACTATGATTGTGTTTCTGTTGATTTCCCTTTTTATGGCTGTTAGTATTTGCGTTATGTATTGAGGTACTCCTATGTTGGGTGCATAAATATTTACAACTGTTATATCTTCTTCTTGGATTTATCTCTTGATCATTATGTAGTGTCCTTCTTTGTCTCTTGTAATAGTCTTTGTTTTAAAGTTTATTTTGTCTGATAGGAGAATTGCTACTCCAGCTTTCTTTTGATTTCCATTTGCATGGAATATCTTTTTCCATCCCCTCACTTTCAGTCTGTATGTGTCCCTAGGTCTGAAGTGGGTCTCTTGTAGACAGCATATATATGGGTCTTGTTTTTGTATTCATTCAGCCAGTCTATGTCTTTTGGTGGGAGCGTTTAATTGATTTACATTTAACGTAATTATCGATATGTATGTTCCTATTATTTTCTTTCTTTTTTTTTTTTTGGTTTATTTTTGCAGGTCT
This sequence comes from Phocoena phocoena, assembly GCF_963924675.1. Lineage (NCBI taxonomy): Eukaryota > Metazoa > Chordata > Mammalia > Artiodactyla > Phocoenidae > Phocoena > Phocoena phocoena. The sequence goes on from NC_089225.1 coordinate 67,074,145, forward strand.
TTTCCTGATCTTGATAATTTTGAGACAGTTGTTAAAAGTTATTAGAGAGAAAGAATTTTAATCTCTGCTCTGCTTTCTATGATTTTTTTTTTTTTTTTTTTTGCGGTACGTGGGCCTCTCACTGTTGTGGCCTCTCCCATTGTGGAGCACAGGCTCCGGACGTGCAGGCTCAGCGGCCATGGCTCACGGGCCCAGCCGCTCCATGGCATGTGGGATCTTCTCGGACTGGGGTACGAACCCGTGCCCCCTGCATCGGCTGGCGGACTCTCAACCACTGCACTACCAAGGAAGCCCTGCTTTCTATTTTTGACTTTATCTTAATGTTGCCTCAGTCAAGAGGAATATTCTTCTTTCTTATCCGAAGGATAAGTGGTAATATTTCTGGTGTCTTTTGTGCAAATAGTGGGATTCCATTACTCTCATTGACCTGACTTAGGTCATTTTCCCATAACTGAAATGATTTTTATGGTCAGAGAGTTGAATAATTGATTTTCTTCTCTCAGTTGGGGCTAACCAATGTAGCTCTGAGTGAGCTCAGCACCAATCCTCACCCCCCAACACACTCTGAATTTGACACAGTGTAAAAGGATTGACTTTCTCAAAGGGAAGTCAATGGTAATAAATGCTAGGGAAGAACTCAACAAATGCCCATGTTTTATGGCTTTTATCTTAATTCAAACTTTTCTATGCTACTCTACTATTTCTTTCCATTTCCAAACTGCCAACTTAATTCTTCAATTTCAATGAGAAACCTGGTTTGTTTTGCTCTGTAACATATGTTTCCATGTTTGTTCTACCATAGTCTCAGTTATTCTAAAACTTAACAATGTTATCCATGTTTTCTATGAAATCGTGGGGCTACACATTCCAAGGTACTACACTTAGTATCAGGTTGGTCTTCCCCAGTTATATAAACTTAAACACACCTAATTATAAGGAAATAAGCCACACATTTCTAAGTTAATTTGTCTTCACCAGGGAGCTCTTCAAAGACTGCTTCTTTTAATGAATACAGGAAAATATGGGAGGAATTTCTCTTATGTAAAAACAAATTCAAAAGAGTAACATATTCTATCACAATAGTTTCATAAAGTTTAAACTTCAGGCATGCAATTTGTTGACCTTAGCAAAGAGAATAATTTAAGGGATTTCTGGAGGAAAAATAAAAGAATGGAAAAATTAAATTTATACTACTGCAACCTGTCTCTGCTTATTACTTCCAGGGAATATGTTTTCTGAGAACTCACCCAGGGAAATAAACTTTTAAACTCTAAAACAGCTATTTCTAACATCTATACAATACATATGGAATTACAAGACGCTGTAAATACATAAACATTTTTACATGGATACACTAGCTTCCATATTCTTATTTAATATGTAAGATCTTACTAATGTTTTATGTTCATATTATTAATAGTGTTTAGATTTATATACGAATTTTACGGCTCAAAAATTTGAAATACATATATAAAATACTGTTAAGATAAATTTCTCATTGTTTTTCATTTATACGCAGTTTACTACATAAATGTTATGTTCAACTATTTCTTCAAGTAAAAATACATGTTAATTTGTTCAGTTATTTTGGCATTTAGTTGAAATTTTTCCAGTTTTAATTCTCATACATAAGCTATGGAATAAACTACTTTTAGATATGAGTCTTCCAGTTTAAAGGGTTAATCTAGTTTCAGATAGGACTGTTGCGAAAAGTTTTAGAACTAACCATATCCTGATAAAATTCATGAACTTCGAAAAAAAGCTAAAATCTCAGGAGCTTTCATCCAAGAGAACAAATTATCTCTAAAACTAAAATACAATAGTCTCTCAGTTCCAGTATCTTCAACTCTGGAATTCAGAAGACAATGGAATAATGGTGACAGACTACTAAAATGAAAGAACTACAAGAGTCCTGTATTCTTCTAAGTAAATGGCATCATGATCCACAACCACATAGTTTTTCAAGTCGCAAACGTAGGGACTTATACACACACACACACACACACACACATTCTTTTCCATTCTAGATTACAAGATACTGAATATAGCTCCCTGTGCTATGTAGAATAGTTTACATCTGCCTTAACCCCAACCACCCACTCTATCCCTCACCCAACCCTCTCCCCACTGGCAACTACCAGTCTGTTCTCTATGTCCATGAGACTGTTTGTTTCATAGTTAGGTTCATTTGTGTCATATTTTAGATTCCACATGTAAGTGATATCATATAGTATTTGTCTTTCTCTTTCTGACTTACTTCTAAACTTAATTTTTTAAATTATATTTTTATTTGTTAAATGTCTCTCCATCTCCATCTCCTATGATGTACACTAAGTTATAAGTCTCACGAGATCAGAAACCTTTTTTTCTTGCTCCCTGATGTGTAGCTGAAACCTAGAAAAGTGTCTGACAGAATTATTGGAAGAGGAAACATGATTTAAATTTTTGGAATGTATATTAAATTGACCCCATTTAGAAGTTATGAGTTACAAGAATAATTTCAAGAGTACCTGAACAGTACTATTCTCTTTTCAATCTGAGCTGAAGCAGAGAAGGATTCTAAAAAGAATCTAACTTCATAAATTTCATAGTAGTGGGTATTTTTTAAACACATGAGACTCGTTAGCTGATGTCCTTTTTCACCTAATGATTCTTCGTCTCTGAGCTTTCTTGTAATTTCATCTCCCTTAAGGTCACTAGAAGGCTTCAAGCTAGGATATTAAGCTAATCCCAACCAAAACCCCACAATTTCAAGTGGAAGTATCCAACCCAGTAATAAAATATAGAGGTAGAAAAAGACAAGGTTGAATTTACTGTTAGATGATCTTATTTATTCTGGACTGGGGAAGCAGCTTTTTTTTTTGTTTGTTTTTAATGAGTTAAAGTTACCACTTACATATCAAAGTCAATGATTTTTCTTCTCAACCCAAATTATTGGTCATTCATTCGAGTTGATTTAAAGAAAGATACCTAGTAAATCATGTATGATTCTAAGATGGTAAAATCTGTGATAGTGTCCCTAATGTATAAAACATTACAACTGTATGTTTGTTTCACAAATGCTAGAGAGAAAGTGAACAAATTTTAAATAAGTGAATAGGTGAAATGAGTAAAGAGACCTAACATCAGAGAGGTTGAAAAAAAAAAGTGGGCATACAGTAAGAATAAAATATTTCGTGAGGCTTTATTGCTAAATGAATAGACAATTGAGAGATTTGATCACTTTTTTGTTTAGATCATATTAAATAATGATCTAATAATTAAATATGAAATCACTTTTTTTTCCTCACTGACCATGATGGGTAAATTTATATCCTTTTAATTTCCACTAAAACCATTTATTTTAGAATAAAGTATAGCAGGATAGAATCTGATTTACATTAAAATACTGAACCCCACTGTGAAATTAAATTCAGAAATAATATAACACACATAACTACATCTGTGTGTGTAAGCGTGGGTATGAAAATCTATGATTCCTTGTCTATAATATAAAAAATAAAACAAGAATCATTTAAAACAATACTACAGTAGAAGTAACAAAGAAATAGAATTCTGCTCCTATAAAAAAATAATGAATGTGATAGTTATAAATGCAGACTGATAAAAGTACACTGTATTTGTAATTCAATTTCTATGTGCAGGGTTTCTGAATAACAATTTTTGGTAATGACCCCCAATAACAGCACCAAAAATGTACTATCTTCCTTTTTTTAATATACTAGTTTTATTCTTAAAATTTTTAGTAACTATTAAAATCTTACAAATATAGTTTGTGTTCATTTGTAAGATTAAGCTAGGTTTTAGACCCAGGTCACTGTGATCAAGTATTTCACCTATATGACTGATAGGATGTTTAGAAATCTTATTGGACACACAGAACTAATTTTCACTTTTTCAGACTGTTCTGCTATATGTCTGACATATTTGACGTTTTGTCAAAAAGTGCCCCAGCCCTTATTATGACAACCAAACAACCTCTAAGGATACCACTGACCTGGAACAGGGGTTGGGAAAGTATGGCCTGCTGTGCCAAATATGACCTACTGGCCCCTTATGCATGGCCCATGAGCTAAGAATGGTTTTACATTTGTAAAGAGATTAAAGAAGACAAACAAAACAAAGAAGATTGTTCCGCAGGGATACTTACTATCTGGCCCTAATAGAAAATGCTTATCGATCCCTGCACTTGTTCCACATGAAACATACTCTGTCTCGTTCACCACTATAATAGGACTACAAATGTTTCCAAAACATTGAAGGGACATAAGTAATATGTGTGTAAAGGCAGGAAGGGAGAAACTATGATTAGAGTTAGAAGAGTATAAAAATATAACTCTGAAAGGAATATAGAGATCAAAGCAAAGATGGCAAAGAGGATCAGAATGGTTAAATTAATTCATCAAAGAACTCAGCTAGGGCTGAAAAGCCATTACTTATTTTATCTATGACTTCCAGCACATTATGTATGCTGCATAGGTTTGTATATACGTGTATACAAAATACAATTTTATATGCTACTGTACACAAAATGTTATGTGCTGTTTGTTTTTTTTTTTCTCCTAGCATTTTTGGTAAAGATTTTCCTTTATCATTAAATTACTTTTAGGAATATATATATATATATATATATATATATATATATATAATATTTACTTCTACAAAATACAATGGTTTGTAACATGATTTTTCTTCTATTTCTATTTTCTTACTATAAAAATAATATTACAATATTAATTAGAATACAATTCTACCAGTATTTTTATATCTCTATCTATATCTACATATAGTCAACAAACCAAGATACAAGACACATTGAAGTGAATTGAGGAAGAAATGTAAGGAAAAATAAAATCTGGGCTTAAATAATAAAACTTATGGTATTGAAAAACATGAAATTAAAAACACTATAGAAGGAATCACTACCAGACAAAAATTTATTAATTCATTTCCCCTTGGTGAAACTCTGCCAGAATTGCATTATGTTGATTAATGGATGGTTAAAGCTAGTTGAGTCTGGTTCACTGAATTACATACAAATGTAACATATTTTACAGATTGGTTTTAATAGTCATAACACTATACTTAATGAGTATTGGTCTTGGCATAACACTTTTAAGAATAGAAATCTCCACGACACTGTGAGTGTAATGTCTGTTAGAATTAGTGATAAAAGTTTGAAATTAAAAAAACAAGATATACTGAAGTTTATCCAGATTCTAATTAATTCTGTCTGTTATAAGAACCAGTCAGTTGAAGTTTGCCATATCTTACATCTTATTAAGACTGTTTAGCTACACAGAAACTGCACAAAAGACGTTATTACTTCTAAATTGCTTTGGTGCCCTGAGCTAAAACACAAATTTCCCAGACTAGGTATTACACTATTATTTACTCAATATACTTTCTCTCTTACTTAATTTTATTGCATATGTAAGACTGCATATGTAATTAGGCACATCTCCATTTCGTTTTGCATTTCCTATTTTTCCAAGTGAAACCCTGAGATGCAATCTAAGTAAAAAATTATGTGAGCAAATGGAAAGTGAATTCACATTGAAATATTCATGCATTTAAAATTGGTAAACTGTTTACCGATGGCAATACAACTAACATATCCTTACTAATCTTGCCTTTAGTGAACTAATTGCATCCCCTTATGGTTAGTGTTTGTCTACAAGATGAACATTAGTCAATAAATATTCAAAAACGTGTTTAAAGGTAATGTGCAGGAAGGGTGAATTGTGTGTGCATGGACGTGTGTACTTGTATTTGTCTATGTATTTAGCATCTTTGGATTTGGTGTGTCTTTGATTAAGACAAATGTGTTTTAAATAAACTTTCAACTATAACTTGCTTGTTTTGATTTTACCACGCTCCATCATGACTGCATATACAACTCAGCATAGTAATTCTGTATGCAACTTTTAGTAACTCCCACATATTACGTGTACTGCAAAGTGTATAGTGAGTTTATTAGGTGGATTTATAATATTTCCATTCTCTGGAAGAGGGGAATGCTTGACCCTCTAGAATTATGAATTTATTTAGACACAATTGAGTATCAAAGCAAAAGTATTCTTGAAATCATTTTTTTTCTCAGTGAATGCCAAAGCATCCATTTAATTCTTTCAAAAATGTAGTAAAATCTTTGGTGCCTAGCTGCAGCATAAGAAAAGCCATATGAAAAAAAAATTGCAGTGGCTATTTGTCAGTTAATATTTTTAAAAGAGGACATTGATAACTAAAATAGGTAAAATATATATAGAATAAAAAGCAGAAGATTCTATAAATGTAAGTCTGATAATTATATAAATATATATTTAACTATTTAAATGTTTTATATGTTCAGATATATTTAAGTATATATAACAGTATATTATATTATTTTTAATTCTCTCTAGTATCTTTGTTAAAATGAATTACTATTTCCCATGGAGCAATTTTAACTTAAAATTAGTTTATAAATAAATAGTAAATGGAATCATGGGAGAAGGGGATAATAGAGCCAGCTGTTTTGTTTAATGATTCTTCCAAATGATACGGTTTTGTGCTTCCTTGACCTTCTGCAGAGCAATTTTTTCAAGCATTTCAAGTATTGAAATAATTAATGAACGTGTCTTACGGTTAGCAACTGAAATACTTAAACTATGAGGACATATTATTTAGATGGTAAAAGTATTCATTTGACAACGATTTGACTTCCAAAGGGTATTATTTTAAGAAGCATGTCATTCATTCGATAACTGGGAGTCACACTTAAAGGAATAGGCCCCTACCATGAAGAACTGCCAAATTGTTTAAAACAAAATGCACCTAAAGAAAATGTGCAATCTTACTAAACAGAATATAAAACAAATAACTTAAGCAAATCATTGAATGTTTCTAATGAAAATTTAGCAACCAAACCGATATAACAGATCACCTTCCGCACATTCTCACCTGACCCAGATACAAACCAATGTACAGGCCTAATTATCAAGTTAAAATATCCACTACTGGGAATACTGGATGGTATATTGGGGTTTTGGAAAGGACTTATGTACAGTTATTAAAAAATATTTTTGTATGTATGATGTATGGCATATTGTATAATACTCATTACATATGTCATTTCAAAATGAAGCCTTCCTGTTCCTCTTAGTCAAGTTAATTGATTTTTCTGCTTCACTATAGCACTCTGTTCACAGCTGTTATACAGCATTAACCAAAGACTTCCATACATTAGAGTCATTTATGTATATATCACTCTCCTTTTACACGGGTAAATTCCCAGGTGTACCGAAAATACCTCCCCAAATATGGATCTCAGTTCGTAACAGAGAACTCAGTATCTAGCAGATCCACCATAAATGTGAATTTGCTCGGACTCAATCTAACTGGACTGAACTGAAATCACAAAGGGGTCCTAAGTGCAGTGAATAGCAAATATCTTTGAGAAGATTGTGTTGGAACTCATTTTTCAGTAAAAAGCATAAAAGACATTTATAATATCAGGTGGAAATAAGAAGTTATCACAAAAGAGATACTGAAGCACAGAGAAAAGAATATTGAACTATAAATGAGAATAATTGCTTCCTGGGTCTATTTGTAAAAACAACAGCTTCAGGATTATGAACAAATGAAACTTTTTTTACTCTTTTAAAATGGTAATATTTATCTTGTAAACTTAATAGAATTCTGATGTAAAAGTTAATATATATGGACATATTTTCTATTACATAAACAACATTACAATGTAAAGTGTTACTATTGTTGCATTTATTATTATAATGTATAATTATGAATAGTTATAATGATATTATATTGGAAAAGATAGTCAATAAATAAAAATTATATGCAAAGGACTGTTTTAGGTGATGAACATTTAGGAGGGGAAGAAACAAAATATCATTTCCCTCATGAATTTTGATTTAGTAAATTATGTTATACAGTATTTTTGCCAGTTTTTGAATAAAAAATTTCAACTTTAGCTCTACAACTGTTTAATTTTATGCAGCTATTGAGAGAGATTCCTTAGAGATATTGCTGTAATAATGAACAGAAAGGAGGTTCACATTAATTGTTTTTAAAGATCTACTTGAAAAGACTTCTCTGTAGGCTAACTCACCTTGAGGTTTCTCATTTCTGAGTTATTAAACATTCTATTTGATCTTTCTCTAAATGACTCTTCATATCCTTTGTTTAAAAAGGAACCAATCCTAACCAAGGCAAACATGGTCTTCACAGTGCTATTTGATCATGCATATGTGGCATACAGAAGAACATGTATACTGAATATACAAAAGCATTCATATTTGTAGAAAAATTAAAAGTGGTGAAATGAAGTCATACTTAAGAAAACAATTAAGAAGCAATGTAGTGAATGAATGCTGAAGTGAAATACAACTGAAAGACAATTTAAGATAGCCAAATATTGCAAGACAATTCAACATCTAAAGTAAATTACTTATTGAATGAGCACTGTAAAATAATTTTAAACACTTATGTTAAATAGATTTTGATAATATAAATAATATGTTCATGGGACATGACTAAAAGATGTCTACATATATCTACTCGCAATTTTAACTTACTTCTAAAAAATCATTTGAAAAGTGCAAAGTTTATATAAATAATAGACAATTTGACGTTATATATATATATATATATATATATATATATATATATATATATATGTTTAAACATAAAATTTACTGTAACAAAGATTTATCATATTCTCCAAAAGAAGAAAAGAGGGCAGTTGCTGGTAGGGGAGATTTGCCAGGATGTGAGACTTTGGAAGGACATTCTTATTCTATCACATTTTCTTTAGTAACATTTCAAAACTTTGGTGACTCACCATTATCTTTTTTATTTTTTACATCTTTATAGGAGTATAATTGTTTTACGATGGTGTGGTTAGTTTCTGCTTTATAACAAAGTGAATCAGTTATACATATACGTATGTTCCCATATCTCCTCCCTCTTGCGTCTCCCTCCCTCCTACCCTCCCTATCCCACCCATGCAGGTGGTCACAAAGCACCGAGCTGATCTCCCTGTGCTATGCGGCTGCTTCCCAATAGCTATCTATTTTACGCTTGGTAGTGTATATATGCCCATGCCACTCTCTCACTTTGTTTCGGCTTACCCTTCCCCCTCCCTGGGTCCTCAAGTCCATTCTCTACGTCTGCGTCTTTATTCCTGTCCTGCCATTAGGTTCTTCAGAACTATTTTTTTCTTTTCTTTTTTTTTAGATTCCATATATATGTGTTAGAATACCGTATTTGTTTTTCTCTTTCTGACTTACTTCACTCTGTATGGCCTACTCTAGATCCATCTACCACACTACAAATAACCCAATTTCGTTTCTTTTTATGGCTGAGCAATATTCCATTGTATATATGTGCCATATCTTCTTTAATCATTTATCTGTCGATGGACACTTAGGTTGCTTCCGTGTCCTGGCGATTGTAAATACTGCTGCAATGAACATTGTGGTACATAATTCTTTCTGACTTATGGTTTTCTCAGGGTATATGCCCAGTAGTGCGAATGGTGGGTCATATGGTAGTTCTATTTTTAGTTTTTTAAGGAACCTCCATACTGTTCTCCATAGTGGCTGTATCAGTTTACCTTCCCACTAATAGTGCAAGAGGGTTCCCTTTTCTCCACACCCTCTCCAGCATTTATTGTTTGTAGATTTTTTCATGATTGCCATTCTGACCGGTGTGAGGTGATACCTCATTGGAGTTTTGATTTGCATTTCTCTAATGATTAGTAATGTTGAGCATCCTTTCATGTGTTTGTTGGCAATTTGTATATCTTCTCTGGAGAAATGTCGGTTTAGGTCTTCTGCCCATTTTTGGATTGGGTTGTTTGTATTTTTTGATATTGAGTTGCATGAGCTGCTTGTATAGTTTGGAGATTAATCCTTTGTCAGTTGCCTCGTTTGCAAATATTTTCTCCCATTCTGAGGGTATTCTTTTCGTCTTGTTTATGGCTTCCTTTGCTGTGCAAAAGCATTTAAGTTTCATTCGGTCCCAACTGTTTATTTTTGTTTTTACTTCCATTTCTGTAGTAGGTGGGTCAAAAAGGATCTTGCTGTGACTAATGTCATAGAGTGTTTTGCCTATGTTTTCCTCTAAGAGTTTTATAGTGTCTGGCCTTACATTTAGGTCTTTAATCCATTTTGAGTTTATTTTTGTGTATGGTGTTAGGGAGTATTCTAATTTCATTCTTTTACATGTAGCTGGCCAGTTTTCCTAGCACCACTTATTGAAGAGGCTGCCTTTTCTCCATGGTATATTCTTGCCTCCTTTATCAAAAATAAGGTGACCATAGGTGTATGGGCTTATCTCTGGGCTTTCTATCCTGTTCCATTGATCTATGTTTCTGTTTTTTTTTTGTGCCAGTACCATACTCTCTTGATTGCCGTAGCTTTGTAGTCTAGTTGGAAATCCAGGAGCCTGCTTCCTCCAGCTCCGTTTTTCTTTCTTATGACTGCTTTCGCTATTCAGGGTCTTTCATGTTTCCATACAAATTGTGAAATTTTTTGTTCTACTTCTGTGAAAAATGCCATTGGTAGTTTGATAGGGATTGCATTGAATCTGTAGATTGCTTTGGATAGTAGAATCATTTTCACAATGTTGATTCTTCCAATCCAGGAACATGGTATGTCTCTCCATCTGTTGGTATCACCTTTAATTTCTTTCTTCAGTGTCTTATAGTTTTCTGCATACAGGTCTTTTGTCTCCTTAGGTAGGGTTATTCCTAGGTATTTTATTCTTTTTGTTGCAATGGTAAATGGGAGTATTTCCTTAATTTCTCTTTCAGATTTTTCATCATTAGTGTATAGGAATGCAAGAGATTTCTGTGCATTAATTTTGTATCCTGCTACTCTACCAAATTCATTGATTAGCTCCAGCAGTTTTCTGGTAGTATCTTTAGGATTTCCTCTATATACTATCATGTCATCTGCAAACAGTGACAGTTTTACTTCATCTTTTCTGATGTGGATTCCTGTTATTTCTTTTTCTTCTCTGATTGCTGTGGCTGAAACTTCCAAAACTATATGGAATAATAGTGGTGAGAGTGGGCAACCTTGTTTTGCTCCTGATGTTAGTGGAAATGGTTTCAGCTTTTCACCACTGAGAACAATGTTGGCTGTGGGTTTCTCATATATGGCCTTTATTATGTTGAGGAAAGTTTCCTCTATGCCTACTTTCCAGACGGTTTTTATCATAAAAGGGTGCTAAATTTCGTCAAAAGCTTTTCCTACATCTATTGAGATGATCATATGGTTTTTGTTTTTGTTTTCTTTTCCTGTACATGGGCCTCTCACTGTTGTGGCCTCTCCTGTTGTGGAGCACAGGCTCCGGACGCGCAGGCTCAGCGGCCATGGCTCACAGGCCAAGCCACTCCATGGCATGTGGGATCTTCCTGGACCTGGGCACGAACCTGTGTTCCCTACATCGGGAGGCATACCCTCAACCACTGTGCCACCAGGGAAGCCCCGATCACATGTTTTTCATCCTTCAATTTTTTAATATGGTTTATAACATTGATTGATTTGCATATACTGAAGAATCATTACATTCCTGGGATAAACCTCACTTGATTATAATGTATGATCCTTTTAATGTGCTGTTGGATTCTGTTTGCTAGTATTTTGTTGAGGACTTTTGCATCTATGTTCATCAGTGATATTGGCCTCTAGTTTTCTTTCTTTGTGACATCTTTGTCTGGTGTTGGTATCTGCATGATGGTGACCTCATAGAATGAGGTTGGCAGTGTTCCTCCCTCTGCTATATTTTGGAAGAGTTTGAGAAGGATAGGTGTTAGCTCTTCTCTAAGTGTTTGATAGAATTTGCCTGTGAAGCCATCTGGTCCTGGTCTTTTCTTTGTTGGAAGATTTTTAATCACAGTCTCATTTTCAGAGCTTGTGATGGGTCTGTTTATAATTCTCCCTTGTTCAGTCTCAGAAGATTGTGCTTTTCTAACAATTTGTCCATTTCTTCCAGGTTGTCTGTTTTATTGGCATATAGTTGCTTGTAGTAATCTCTCATGATCCTTTGTATTTTTGCAGTGTCAGTTGTTACTTCTCCTTTTTCATTTCTAATTCTGTTGATTTGAGCCTTCTCCCTTTTTTTTTTGATGTGTCCGGCTAATGGTTTATAAATTTTGTTTATCTTCTCAAAGAACCATCTTTTCATTTTATTGATCTTTACTATTTCCTTTTCTTTTTCATTTATTTCTGATCTGATCTTTATGATTTCTTTCCTTCTACTAACTTTGGGTTCTTTTTTTTTTTCTCTAATTGTTCTAGGTGTAAGGTTAGATTGTTTATTTGAGATGTTTCTTGTTTATTGAGGAAGGATTGTATTGCTATAAACTTCCCTCTTAGAACTGCTTTTGCTGCTTCCCAAATGTTTTGGGCCATCGTGTTTTCATTGTCATTTGTTTTCGGGTATTTTTGATTTCCTCTTTGACTTCTTCAGTTATCTCTTGGTTAATTACTAGTGTATTGCTTAGCCTGTATGTGTTTGTATTTTTTACAGTTTTTTTTTCCCCTGTAACTGATATCTAGTCTAATAACATTGTGGTCAGAAAAGATACTTGATATGATTTCAATTTTCTTAAGTTTACCAAGGCTTGATTTGTGACCCAAGATATGGCTCACAAAACCCAGGTGAATGTTCCATGATCACTTGAGAAGGAAGTGTGTTCTGTTGTTTTCGCATGGAATGTCCTATAAATATCAATTAAATACATCTTGCTTAATGTTTCATTTAAAGTTTGTGTTTCCTAATTTATTTTCACTTTTGTTGATCTGTCCATTGGTGAAATATCAATGAGTCCCCTACTATGATTGTTAGTGTTGATTTCCCTCTTTATGTCTGTTACCATTTGCCTTATGTATTGAGGTGCTCCTATGATGGGTGCATAAATATTTACAATTGTTATATCTTATTCTTGGATTGATCTGTTGATCATTATGTAGTGGCCCTCTTTGTCTCTTGTAATAGTCTTTATTTTAAAGTCTATTTTTTTTCTGATATGAGTACTGTTACTCCAGCTTTCTTTTGATTTCTATTTGCATGGAATATCTTTTTCCATCCCCTCACTTTCAGTCTGTGTGTGTCCATAGATCTGAAGTGGGCCTCTTGTAGACAGCATATATACAGGTCTTGTTTTTGCATCCATTCAGCCAGTCTATGTCTTTTTGTTGGAGCATTTAATGAATTTGCATTAAGGTAATTATCGATATGTATGTTCATATTACCATTTACTTAATTGTTTTGGGTTTGCTATTGTAGCTCTTTTCCTTCTCTTGTGTGTCCTGCCTAGAGAAGTTCCTTTAGCATTTGTTGTAAAGCTGAATTGTTGGTGCTGAATTCTCTTAACTTTTGCTCCACTGTAAAGATTTTAATTTCTCTATTGACTCTGAATGAGATCCTTGTGGGGTAGAGTAATCTTGGTTGTAAGTTTTCCCCTTTCATCACTTTAAATATGTCCTGCCACTCCCTTCTGGCTTGCAGAGTTTTTGTTGAAAGATCAGCTGTTAACCCTATGGTGATCCCCTTGTATGTTATTTGTTGCATTTTCTTTGCTGCTTTTAATATTTTTTCTTTGTGTTTAATTTTTGATAGTTTTATAATATTTGTCTTGGCGTGTTTCGCCTTGGATTTATCCTGTATGGGACTCTCTGTGCTTCCTGGACTTGATTGACTATTTCCTTTCCCATGTTAGGGAAGTTTTCAACTATAATCCCTTGAAATATTTTCTCAGTCCCTTTCTTTCTCTCTTCTTCTTCGGGGGCCTCCTATCATTCGAATGTTAGTGTGTTTAATGTTGTCCCAGACGTCTCTGAGACTCTCATCCATTCTCTTCATTCTTTTTTCTTTATTCTGCTCTCTTGGTAGTTATTCCACTGTTTTATCTTCTAGGTCACTTACCCGTTCTTCTGCTTCAGTTATTCTGCTATTGATTCCTTCTAGAGAATTTTTAATTTCATTTATTGTGTTGTTCATCATTGTTTGTTTGCTCTTTAGTTCTTCCAGGTCCTTGTTAAACGTTTCTTGTATTTTCTCCATTCTATTTCCAAGATTTTGGGTCATCCTTACTTTCATTACTCCAAATTCTTCTTCAGGTAGACTGCCTATTTCCTCTTTATTTGTTTGGCCTGGTGGGTTTTTACCTTGCTCCTTCATCCTCTGTGTGTTTCTCTGTCTTCTCATTTTGTTTAACTTACTGTGTTTGGGGTCTCCTTTTCTCAGGCTGCAGGTTTGTAGTTCCCATTGTTTTTGGTGTCTACCCCCAGTGGCTAAGGTTGGCTCAGTGGGTTGTGTAGGTTTCCTGGTGGAGGGAACTGGTGACTGGGTTCTGGTGGATGAGGCTTGATCTTGTATTTCTGGTGGGCAGGACCACATCCAGTGGTGTGTTTTGGGGTGTCTGTGAACTTATTATGATTTTAGGCAGCCTCTCTGCTAATGGGTGAGGTTGTGTTCCTGTCTTGCTCATTGTTTGGCATGGGGTGTCCAGCATTGGAGCTTGCTGGTCGTTGAGTGAAGTTGGGTCTTAGCGTTGAGATGGAGATCTCTGGGAGAGCTCTTGCTGTTTGATATTACATGGAGCTGGGAGGTCTCTGGTGGTCCAATGTCCTGAACTCGGCTCTCCCACCTCAGAGGCTCAGGCCTGACACCCGGCCTGGGCACCAAGACCCTGTCAGCCACACGGCCCAAGTCTACAGTTGCTCCCAAAGTCCACTGCCTCAATTTTGTGATGATTCACTGTCAATTCAAGTATTCCAGAGAGGCAGGGTATATCAAGTTGATTGTGGAGATTTAATCCATTGCTCCTGAGGCTGCTGGGAGAAATTTCCCTTTCTCTTCTTTGTTCACACAGTTCCTGGGGTTCAGCTTTGGATTTGTCCCAATCTGTGCATGCAGGTCACCTGAGGGCGTCTGGTCTTCACTCAGACAGGACGGGGTTAAAGTAGCAGCTGATTAGGGGGCTCTGGCTCACTCAGGCCTTGGGGAGGGAATGGTAAGGAATGGGGGGTGAGCCTGCGGCAGCAGAGTCCAGCATGACGTAACAACAGCCTGAGGTGTGCTGTGTGTTCTCCCTGAGGAGTTGTACCTGGATCATAGGGCCCTGGCAGTGGCAGGCTGCACAGGCTCCTGGGAGGGGAGGTGTGGATAGTGACCGGTGCTTGCACACAGGCTTCTTGGTGGTTGCAGCAGCAGCGTTAGCGTTTCATGCAAGTCTCTGGTGTCTGCCTGTAGCCATGGCTCGCACCCATCTCTGGAGCTCAGTTGGCTGGTGCTCTGAATCCCCTCTCCTCACACACCCCAAAACAATGGTCTCTTGCCTTTAGGCAGTTCCAGACTTATTCCCAGACTCCCTACGGCTAGCTGTGGTGCACCAGCCCCCTTCAGGCTGTGTTCACGCAGCCAATCCCAGTCCTCTCCCTGTGATCTGACCTCCGAAGCCAGAGCCTCAGCTCCCAGCCCCCACCTGCCCCTGCGGGTGAGCAGACAAGCCTCTCATGCTGGTGAGTGCTGGTTGGCACTGATCCTCTGTGCGGGAATCTCTCCAGTCTGCTCTCTGCACCCTTGCTGCACTCTCTTCTGTGGCTGCAAAGCTTCCTCCCCCACCCCCCATCTCTGCCAGTGAAGGGGTTTCCTAGTGTGTGGAAACTTTTCCTCCTTCACAGCTCCCTCCCAGAGGTGCAGGTCCCATTGCTATTCTTTTGTCTCCGTTTTTTCTTTTTTCTTTTGCCCTGCCCATGTACGTGGGGAGTTTCTTGCCTTTGGGAAGTCTGAGGTCTTCTGCCAGCGTTCAGTAGGTGTTCTGTGGGAATTGTTCCACATGTATCTGATGTATTTGTGGGGAGGAAGGTGATCTCCACGTCCCACTCCTCCTCCATCTTGAATGTCTCTCCCCATAAAGTGCCTAATTGGCCGTTTAGATATAATCTTTTGTGAAGTGCCTTTTCAACTATTTTCATTTTTTAGTTAGTTTGGTTCTTCTTTCTGATTTGCAGAATAGTTTTACAGTTTTTTAGAAATAGGTACTGTTAAAGTAGGTTATATGTCTTTTGTTAGATATGGTAAAAAAGCCATGTACACTTGAAAATAATGTATTTCATAGGTTAGGTATAGGTCGTTGATAAATACTGTTGTTCAATTTCCTATATTTTTACTAAGTTTATGTTTGCTGCTTATGTCACTTAATGAGACTATTATATTATCTTCAAATATGATAAGCATTTTTCTATTCCTCCTTCCAGTTTTGTCTGCTTTGCTTTATATATTTTGAAACACTATTGTGCATTTCTGTTTAACTATTTCATCACCGTGAAATGTCCTCCTTAATGTCCAGTAATATTTCCTGCATTAAATTCTACTTTTTGTGATGTTACTATAACTGCCTTTATTATCCTTACTTTTACTTTTAATGACATATTTTTCTTTTCTTCCATTTATTTACTTTCTGCCTATCTGTGACCTTATTTTTATAATATATTCTCTTTTTAATAGCATACAGTTGGGTTTTGTTATTTTGTGTATTTTTCCCATTCCGGCAGGCAATCTTTATCTTTCGATTAATGAGATCATCCCATCTTTATTTACTGTAATGACTGACATAGTTCCGTTTAAATCTACAATCTCACTAACTGTTTTCTATTGTTCCAACTGTTTGTTGTTGTTGTTTTTCCTTTATTCTTCCCTTCTTTCCTTCTTGTATAGGACTAATATTTTAAAAAATTCAATTAGTACTTTAATCCATTTTGAGTTTATTTTTGTGTATGGTATTAGGGTCTATTCTAATTTCATTCTTTACATGTAGCTGTCCAGTTTTCCAGCATCACCCATTGAAGAGACTGTCTTTCTCCATTGTATATTCTTGCTTCCTTTGTCATAGATTAGGTGACTATAAGTACATAGGTTTATTTCTGGCCTATCATGTTCCATTGATCTATATTTCTGTTTTTGTGCCAGTACCATACTGTTTTGATGACTGTAGCTTTGTATAATAGTATAGTCTGAAGTCAGGAAGCCTGATTCCTCCAGTTCCATATTTCTTTCTCAAGATTGCTTTGGCTATTCGTGGTCTTTTGTGTGTCCATAAAAAATTGTAAAATGGATTAAAGACCTATATGTAAGGCTGGAGACTATAAAACTCATACAGGAAAATCTAAGCAGAACACTCTCTGACATAAATTACAGCAAGATCTTTTTCGATCTACCTCCTAGAGTAATGAAAATAAAAACAGAAATAAACAAGTGGGACCTAATTAAACTTAAAACCTTCTGTACAGCAAAGGAAGCCATAAACAAAACATAAAGACAACCCTCAGAATGGGAGAAAATATTTGCAAATGAAGCAACAGACAAGGGATTAATCTCTAAAGTATACAACCAGCCCATGCAGCTCTATGTGAAAAAAACAAGCAACCCAATTAAAAAATGAGTGGAAGATAGAAATAGACATTTCTCCAAAGAAGACATACAGATGGTTAAAAAGCACATGAAAATATGCTCAACATCACTAATTATTAGAGAAATGCAAATCAAAACTATAATTAGGTATTACCTAGCACCGGTCAGAATGGCCATCATCAAAAAATCTACAAACAGTAAATGCTGGAGAAGGTGTAGAGAAAAGGCAACCCTCCTACACTGTTGGTGGGAATGTAAACTGGTACAGTCACTATGGAGAACAGTATGGAGGTTCCTTAAAAAGGTAAACATAGAGCTACCATATAATCCAGCAATCCCACTCATGGGCATAAATTTGGAGAAAACCATAACTTGAAAAAATACATGCACCCCAATATTCACTGCAGCACTATTTACAATAGCCAGGACATGGAAGCAACTTAAATGTCCATCAACAGACGAATGGATAAAGAAGATGTGGTACATATATACAGTGGAATATTACTCAGCCATAAAATGAATGAAACAATGCCATTTGCAGCAACATGGATGAACCTAGAGATTGTCATAGTGAGTGAAGCAAGTAAGACAGAGAAAGACAAATGTCATGTGATTTTGCTTATATGTGGAATCCAGAAAAAGGGTACAAATGAACTTATCTACAAAACAGAAATAGAGTTACAGATGTAGAAAATAAACTTACAGTTACCAGGGGGTAAGCAGGGGGAGAGATAAATTGGAAGATTGGGATTGACATATATGTACTACTATATATAAAATAGATAACTAATAAGAACCTTTGTATAGACCAGGGAACTCTACTCGATATTCTGTGTTGGTATATATGGGAAAAGAACCTGGGGAGGAGTGGATATATGTATATGTATAACAGGTTCACTTTGCTGTACACCTGAAACTAGTATAACATTGTAAATCAACTATACCCCAATAAATTTTTTTAAAAACATAAAATATTCAATTTGGAGACCTCTGATATCCAGTTCCACATGTAAAGAGCATGGAAGTCACCACTCTGTCCGAACAAAAAGTAAAAAGCTGAACAGAACAAAAAATCAACAACTCTGCTTGGATCCATAAGAGGGGAGAAGACACAGAGCAAAACTGGAGAGACCGTGGAAAAAAGTGAGTAATGGCTCACTGAAGCAGAGACTCAACAGTTAAAGCTGCCGTGGGAACCAGTTCCAGGGTAGGAAAGTCTGAACTGTGATTGATGGATTGCTGAAAGCTCAGTGTGGACAGCCATGAGAATTAAGAACTCCAGGGGGACCTGGTCACAGGGAGTCCCCCACAATAATGTGAGATTTACCTCCAGGAGCTTAACTAGATTCCTACAGTAAATATTAATGAAAATTCCCCTCAAGGCTTTCAGCAAGCGGAGGAGAAAATAAACCATTTTGAAATACACCAGAGCACTCTGTTTATCTTAACAAGGCCGGCCCTCAGGGGAAACTAGTTAAGCAGAGTCTAACCTACTGGAATATTAGTATAGCCTAACTGATACGGGGATAGGAAATACCCAACTCCAGCTGGTTCTAGCCTTCCACATGGGAGACAGGAACTACTTAGTCCAGCCCTCTCCAGTTATCCTGTCTCACCAAAGTGGGGAGAAAAACTGAGACACACTTGTGAAATTCATAGTCCAGAGGCATAGGTTCACTAAAAGACTGAGACCTGAGATTTAATCAGAGGACTGTAGAACATTTCCCCCCCTCCATACCTCACCAACACATTACTAAAGCCCTATTTACAGCAACTCCTTTTACCTGGTACATCATGTCTGGCTATCGAGAAAGATATTACAAAAGGTAAAAGCACCATTTAAGGAGACACACATGGCAGAGATGGTAGAAGTATCAAACTAGGAATTTAAAATAACTATAATTAATATATTAAAGGTTCTACAGATAAAGTAGACAACATGCGAAATCAGGTGAGCAATATAAACAGAGAGACTGAAATCTTAAGAAAGGATCAAACAGAAATGTTAGACATAAAAGAAAAAAAAAGCTGTAACAGAAGTGAAGAATACCTTTGATGGACTTATTAGTGGACTGGACATGACTGAGGAAAGAATCTCTGAGCTAGAACATGTATCAATAGAATTCTAAAAAACAAAAAAGCAAAAAGAAGAAAGGTGGAAACAAATAAAACATCCAAGGATTGTAGGGCAACGACAAAAGGTGCAACATATGCAAAACAGGAATACCAGAAAGAAAATAAAGAGAAAAACAAGAACAGAAGAAATATTTGCATCAATAATTACTGAGAATTTGCCCCAATTAATGTCAGACATCAAAGCACACATCCAGAAAGCTTAAAGAACACCAAACAGGATAAATGTCAAACAAACAAATAAAACAAAAAACAACCCTACATATAGGTATATCATCTTCAAGCTACAGAAAATCAAAGATAAATTTAAAAGCTTAAAAAAAAAAAGAGGAACAAAGGTAAGAATTACATCTGGCTTCTCAGAAACCACATAAACAAAAAGAGTGTGAACTGTTGAGAAAAAACAAAACAATTATAAAAGTTAATATATAAAGGAGCCTAGGGGACCTTCCTGGCAGTCCAGTGGTTAAGACTTTGCCTTCCAATGCAGGGGGTACAGGTTTGATCCCTGGTCAGAGAGCTAAGATCCCACATGCCTTGTGGCCAAAAAACCAAAAACATAAAACAGAAGCAATATTGTAACAAATTCAATAAAGACTTTAAAAACGGACCACATCAAAAAAAATCTTTAAAAAAAATATGAAGGAGCCTATAAATATATATAAGCTTTGAATATTCAAATAGCTCATAATCTCACTATTGCTTTAGTGAGGGCCTTCCAATTGTTTCTGTTGTTTCCAAAGTACCATTTTTTTCTCTTTGTTCTCCCACTGGAACTCTGGAAAGTTTTCCTATTAAGTTAATAGTCACCAAAACACAACTTCTAAGAGTTGTCTAATATTCCCTTCTCTAGATGCAACCATCTTACTTGATGCCATATTTTAAGACACCTAGGCTGTTTTTATTTTCATTATTTTAGATGCTTCTCTGAATATTCTTTTACAAAAATTTGAATCTGAATTTATAATTATTCTCTTAGAGATAATTCCTAGATCAAAAGTTATGTATTTTTGAGCCTCTGTAAAAGGGCAAATTGCTAATCCAACAGACTATGCAAAATTAAAAGCCACAAATGGCACAGAACTTATATTACACTCTCACTAACACTATTAATTATTATATTAAACTTTGTCAAAATAACACATGAAAATTGTTTCAATTTGTATTTCAGTTATTTCTAGTGTGCTTAAATATGTTAAAAGACATTCTTATTTCTTTTCATATAAATTAACTCTCTGTTCTTCCCCTCCCCTTTTCTCTCTATTGAGGTATCTACTTTTCTCCTAATGTTCTGTAAAGTTTCTTTATATAATAAAGATATCAATGATTTGCCACAAAAAACAAAACAAAACACTAACCTATAATTCTGTACCCTGAAAAATTATCTTACTAAAGTGAAGGAGAAATAGACTTTCTCAACAAACAAAAATTGAGAAAATTTGTTGCCAGCAGACATAACTTGCCAAAAATATTAAAATAATTTCTTAAGAGAGAAGTAAAATAATTTTCGCCAGGTACTCAGATCTACATAAAGAAACAGCATCAAAAAAGGAATAAGTAAAGGTAAAATAAAAACTTTTATTTTTCTTATCCTTAGTTTCATTAACACACATTTTCAAAATAATGGCAACAATATATTCAATCAAGCTCACAAACTATAAAACGTTTTTTAAGAAGTATAACTGATATGCTAAGAGAAAAAATGGAATATATAAAATGCTCAGTTAAAACCACAAAAGCCAGAAAATGAATGGAAGACAAAAATAGGAACAAAGCAAAATAAAACAAATAGAAAACTGTAAGGAATATAGTAGATACTAATCCAAGTATATCAGTAATCACTTTGAATGTCAATGGTCTAAATCCACCAAGTAAAGCCTGAGACTTTCAGAGTTGATCAAAAAACATGATCCTAATATACGTTGCCTACAAGAAACCCACTTTCAATATAAAGACACGTATGGATTAAAAGTAAATGAATGGAGGAAAATATATCACCCTAACACTAATCAAAAGAAAGCAGAAGCATGTAGACTAACTTCTAAAAGAACACACTTCAAATTCAGTAAAATGATCAAAGATTTTTTTAAAAAGGCATTAAATAGGGCTTCCCTGGTGGCATAGTGGTTGAGAGTCTGCCTGCCGATGCAGAGGACATGGGTTCATGCCCCGGTCCGGGAAGATCCCACATGCCGCGGAGCGGCTAGGCCTGTAAGCCACGGCCGCAGAGCCTGTACATCCGAAGCCTGTGCTCCGCAATGGGAGAGGCCACAACAGTGAGAGGCCCGCATACCACATACACACACACAAAGGCATTAAATAATGATAAAGGGGCTGATTTTCCAAGAAAACATAAAAATTCCTAATGTGTATGCACCTAGCAACAGAGCATCACACTATGTAAGGCAAAAACTGATAGAACTGCAAGGAGAAATAGATGAATCCACTATCATAACTGGTGACTTCAGCACCCTTCTTTCTGAAATGGAGAGGTTCAGTAGGCAGAAAATCAGTAAGAAAACAGTTAAACCCAACAGCACCACCAATCAACTCTGTGTAACTGAAGTCTAAAGAATTCTTCATTCAACATCAGAAAACACATTTTTCTCAAGCTCACATGGAATATTCACAAAGATAGACAACACTGTGGGTCAAAAAACACAACTGAGCAAATTTGAAGAAAAGAAATTACACAATATCTGCTCTCAGACCACAATGGTATTAAATCTAGAAATCAATGACATAATGATAACTAGCTAGTCCTAAATACATGGAGATTAAACAACACACTTCTTAATAACACATAAATCAAAGAAGAAATTTCAAGATAAATTAAAAATAGTTTAAACTAAATGAAAATGAAAACTCTATTTTGAACTAAATGAAAACTCTATCAGAATTTTTGAGATGAAGAGAAAGCAGGACATAGAAAGATATTTATAGCATTGAGTGCCTACCACAGGAAAGAGAAATATTTAAAATCAGTAATCTAAGTTTCTACCTTGAGAAACTACAAAAAGAACAAATGAAATCAAAAGTAACCAGAGGAAGAGAAATAATAAGAATTAGAGCAGAAATCAACAAAACTGAAAATAAAAAATCAACGAGAAAATCAAGAAAAACAAGTTAGTCCTTTGAAATGATAAAAAATCGATAATGCAATAGTGAGGCTAAGAAAAAAAGAGAGGGAATGTATTACTAATACAGTTATAAAAAAATGAAAGAGAGGACATAACTACAAATCCTATGGTCATTACAAGAATAGTAAAGAAATATCATGAACAACTCCATGCCCACAAATTTGATATCCTCTAAGCATTTTAATAAACATTAAATAATAATAATATTTTAATGATTTTAATATTGCTCATACAAGGAAGTACTGCAGCCTGTTTTTAAATATCACATAAGATTGATGGAAAATGAAAATAACAAGCTTGGAAAAGCAGAGTATCTATAGATTTTTAAAATATTTTCTATGGTCTAATAACAATTATCAATGAAGTTATATATTGCATATGTGTGATTTTATTAGAAAATACCTTATTAATTTGATTGACAGTACGTATTGATATTTATCTTCCATCAATATAACAGACCTGGAATCCATTTCTTTTATCAAAAGTTAAATTTAAATATTTATTCAGAGGATAACCTGTTAGACTGGCTACTCACATAGCATTGAACATAACTGTTGAAAATACAGTCTCAGTGATTCATTTTGGAAAAAAAATGTGAGTATTATTTGCTTGATGAAATTGTTATAAATATCTTTTGCCATTCCCATCAATATACTTCCATGAGACCAGTTTCTCTATGCTGAATTACTATTGTATACTAAGGAAAAAAGTTAATAGGTTTCACAGTGATTCTCCATATTAATCATCAATGTGCTGACAAATGCTAATGATGATTTAAATAAAAAGAAATCTGACAATTAAACATTAGATTTAGCAAGAGTAAGCTCACTGGTGACTTTGGCAAGAGCAGTTTAAATGAAGAAGTGGAAGCAAAACCAAACGTTTTAAATTAGTTTTAGGGGAAAAGGGATGAGAAAAATTGGAGACTGCCTAATTGCTCTTTCAAGTATCTTAGCTGTAAAGGGAAGAATAGAAGTTATGTTATTTATAGAGTGAACAAAGTTGCAGGGAAGGAATAACATACTTATACATGGTCAATTGTTATTTTGCTTATAAAACATTCCAAATTCCACAAAACAAACATTAAAATACATCTTAATAAGTAATTAACATTTTCAACATATGCATTTTTTTAGCCTAATATATATTTTTTCCTAGTTGGTGCTAATAACATAGTCACAGAATAAAAGTAGAATAATTTGAAATAACTACAATAAGAGAACACTAGTTCTGCCCACATTTAATGAGATGACACTTCTTTTTAACAGAAACTAGAAGTATAGCATATGTCTAATTAGAGAAAAACTGCTTATTCCATTAGAAGAAGAATTTCTGCCTCCTAATGAAAATTCATTGTTGCATATAATAATCACTATTTCTATTACGTTGCTATAGATTTTTACCCTCTAGTCAAATATGCTTTCTCAAAAAATATTTCAATTAAAATATATGTATATATAGCATATGTATGTAAATAAGGAGATTTATAATATTCAACTAAATAATTATATAATACATACCATCTCACACAAATCAATAAAATATTATAACTCTCACAATTATATCTATGTATAGAAACTATTTTTCTAACCAAATATATTTTCCTCAAGGTAGGTATATATTGATTAAGCATTTACCATGGTCTTACACAAAAATCACAACATTGGATATTGGAAGGTCATGTCTGTACTAAGTAAGATGGTGGCATCTACAAACTCCCCTTTCCACTTCCTTTTAGACATAGGAGTTCTTGGCCGGTTGCCAAAATGATAAATGAAAACCATTTAAGTAACTATTCTTTTGAAAAGCTTTTTTTTCAGCTGAAAAAATTTTAATAATTATGTACTACATAATTTTGGAAATTCAAAAAATTTGTCAGAGAGTATAAAAACTTTATTGAAGGCCTCAAGAACATTTATTAATAGTATTTATGAAACCCTTAAGAGTACTGTACGAGTACCTCTTACTACAGTGACTAGGGATGAAAGTCTATGTATCTATAGCTGTAGTATATATAGATATTCTATCTAGATGCATTAGTCTCTGCATTGGACTAACATACAACATTAAAGAGAGAAAAAAACACCTTTAGAAAATGTATCTAAAGCCATGATTTCAGAATTATAGTTCTAAATATGATTTGAATTTGTAATAAATTTTTCTGAAATTTTATTTCTTAGGGTTTTATAGAATTGAAAAATCATACATGTGGTTGCTTTCCTTCTAGAATCTACTTTTCATCCTTTTCCTCTTGCAATCTTCCTAAATTAGTAAATGGTAACAATATTCACCAAATTACTCAGGTCAAAAACATAGAAGACATTCTTGATTCATTCTATTGCCCACTTCTTTGGCAAGCTACATAATTCCTCCTCACCTGGATTATGAAGGGAAAATTATCTTGACTGGGATCTGTTCTTCCATTCTTGATACCTGCAATCTATTTTCCACACACTTAACCAAAGCAATATCTTAAAACTACAAATCTCACTCTATTTAAAACTGCTTTTAATCTACAAAATTCCAATCTGCATATTATGACCTATATTGCTTGCGTCTGATGACTCTTCTTCCACATCTTTAGCCACTCATCCAACTGCTTGTTGTGCTGTAATCATATCAGTCTTCCTTCCATTACTCTGTGAGGTAAACTAGTTCCACGTTGAGAGTCTTCCAATTTTTGTTCCCTCTGCCTGAAACACACTGTCCTCATGTTTTCCTTTTGTGACTCAGGTCATAATACAATGTCAGCACTCCAGAGGATTGTTCCCGACCAAAAGTCATTCCTTGACCACACTCAAACCTGACTGAAAAATCAGAGATCCCTTGTACAGTTCACCCTTGAATAACATGGAGTATAGGGGGCACCAACCCCCACACAGCTGAAAATCTAAATATAACTTTTGACTCCCCCAGAACTTAACTACTAATAGCCTACTGTTGACTGAAAGCCTTACCAATAACATAGTCAACACATATTTTGTATGTTATATGTATTATATACTGTATTCTTACAATAAAGTAAGCTAGAAAATGTTATTAAGAAAATTTTAAGGAAATGAATTATAAGGAAAAGCATTTACAGTACTGTACTGTATTTATCGATACTATAAGTTTATGTCATCTGTTTACAAAATGAATTGTCTGTCAGTACCTACATCAATATTGTCTTATATGAATCAAAACATTGTAGATGTTACACGTATTAATAACATTGACATCAGAAATGAAAAGATAATGTGAAAAAGAAATTCATGTTTATTTGCAGGTATAATGATTCATGCATTGATAACAAAGCAGCATCAATATGATTGCTTTGGGGTAGCTTAGTGTAATCAATATGATTGCCTCATGGTAGCCTAGCCTATACACTAATGAATGAATTGTTATAAAATTTTTATTACATATGGTATTGCAGTCATATTCATTATACAGTATTAGAAAATTTAATTTCTTAAAAAAAATTACTTACCTGTGATGATAGGTTGATACACAGTTTCTCCAATTATAAGAAAGAGGGGCATACTGTACAGTAATCTAATTCTTTAAAAGCAAAGTTACTAAACAGTAAGAAAACTAACACATTGGTCATCTAATATTAAATACCATTCATGCATATGTAAGGATAGACTAGTATGTACATCTATTTTATTCATTCATGACATATCAAATTTTTAATTTTTTCAATATTTCTAGACTATGTGGTTCATTTGCAAGATTTTTCAAATTGTTACAAATCTCCAAAAATTTGTCTCATATATTTATTTTAAATAATCTGCATAGAAGTAGACCCACACACTTCAAACATTTATGTTCAAGGGTCAACTGTATACTTTTTCATTTCCTCTCAAGCAGGGTTTGCCACAACATAGACACGGAATATGTATCTTATAGATGAATAAATATGATTCACTAATGTATGTAATTCTTAATTTATGGATTTTCTAATTAGTATAAAATTGTGGAAAGGAAAGGAGAATGCTGTAGAGGAAAAGGCATAGACTCTCC
Source organism: Phocoena phocoena (assembly GCF_963924675.1). NCBI lineage: Eukaryota > Metazoa > Chordata > Mammalia > Artiodactyla > Phocoenidae > Phocoena > Phocoena phocoena. The sequence continues at coordinate 67,100,853 of NC_089225.1, forward strand.
TATCAAATATTGGAACTCAAATCACATCTTTTCCATTTATTCACTGTATGGGAAAATATATATAACACTACTAGACTTTTTCTACAAAAAAATAGCTTTCTAAAAATAGTATTTAATAAATAAAATAAAATTGCACTTTATATGTATGGCACTACTTAGAGCTGAATAAGTATTAACTTAATCTCTTCTGTGTGTGTATGATTGCTTAGAAATGTCTTCTTCAGATATCTACGTTGTCTCATGCAAGGGAAATTATTAGGTAGTGACTATATTCAGAAGGAATAAATATATATTTAACTGCACTGAAGAAGAATAAAGGCTTGAAAAGTTTTGCCTAAAATTGGGGTTGTCACTAGATAGTCATGGATATTAATCATACAATACAAATAGGCACAATTTAGAAGCCTTCAAAACACTTGTCACTTGTATTTTTTTCTACATAAAGTCATAAAAGCCATTTGTTACTATATGTGTGTTTACAGGTTAAAAGCAATTTAATGTATATCACGTTTAATAAGAGATATGAAAATGAATAACTTATCTAAATATAGAACAATTTGCTAATTTCCTTCTGAACAATCCAAATTGTTTCCAAAGATACATATATCACAGTAGTTCTAATTTTTTAACTTACAGAAAGAAATCTGATTTCTAACAGCAGACTTAGAATCTTCTTTCTCAGAGGGCATATCCTTCATGTTCTGTATTGAACAATTAGTGTCATTAGAGGATAGAGAATTAATAGCTCTCATTAGGAACATCTGGAGAATTTCAGCACCACCATAACTGCTGCTAACTTATTCTGCCCAAGTGGAAATCAAGGTTATATCCTTTATTATTGCTTTTAAATTGCCTTCAACAAGTTTACGATTATCCAAATGAAAACTATTTTGGAGATTCAAATTTGGTTGCTATTCAGGAGTAGCAGAAACACTAGATTATTAATTCAGTTTAATAAAAATTATCTTGACATAATATCAATTAGTATAGGAAAACAAATACTGTTTTTATTTTCTGCAGTTAGAATGACAGAATGTTATATCCTTGTTATTGCCATTATTCCTAAGGCCATCAAGAGAAAGTAGGTGATTTTTCACTATCTCTGCAGTTGATACAGAACCATGTAGCCTTGGAATTGTTTCCTCATATACAAAATCACATAGTGGTAATCTAATTCATTAAGACAAAAGAGGTAGTATTTAAATATGTCATTTCAATTGATGTTCAGTTCTTAAATTATTAAAAAAGCTATTATAGAAAACAGATAATATTTAAGCAATATATTTAAATTCATACCAACTAATTTGTTAACTTTATTATATATGCTGCCTTAATTCTAAAGGTGCAGAAAAATAGAGTTCATCTAGATTAAAATATTTGATATATTTTAATAAGTCATAGGATAAACTGGAAAACTAAAGGAGGCAAATAAAAAAGTATGTGATATGAAAGTAGTGGAGGTGTAGTTTTGCCAACCTGGTAGTCTGAGAGTTACGAAACTATTAGTAATGTAATCGGATCTTCCATACATTGTGGTGGCCCAAATTGCTTTTATTCTTTAATTATTAATTTGCATTTTCTACTAAAAATCTACATGTTTGATCATCAGTTCTCTTTGGAATTATAATTATTTTTCAACCATTTCATGCAGTTTCTTTACCTTCAACTTAAAATTTCGAGTATTTTGGATAATTTTTTCAGAAAATATCACTAATTATGTAATTTGTGCCTGATACAAATCTTTTGTTGTTCCAAGGATAAACAAAATTTTTGTAAATTACTACAGTTTAAAAACTATTTTCAGGGCTTCCGTAGTGGCACAGTGGTTGAGAATCTGCCTGCCAATGCAGGGGACATGGGTTCGAGCCCTGGTCTGGGAAGATACCACATGCCGCAGAGCAACTAGGCCCGTGAGCCACAACCACTGAGCCTGCGCGTCTGGAGCCTGTGCTCCGCAACAAGAGAGGCCGCGATAGTGAGAGGCCCGCGCACCGCCACGAAGAGTGGCCCCCGCTTGCCGCAACTAGAGAGGGCCCTAGCACAGAAACGACCCAACACAGCCAAAAATAAATAAATAATTTTTTTAAAAAACAGCTATTTTCAAACACTAACATCCATTGAACCATTTTTATGTGCCATTTTTATGTATATATATATATATATATATATATATATATACACACACACACATATATATATACACACACAAATATATATGTATATATATACATACATATATATATCAACTTTTGCCTCTGGCCCTGATTCCATTCATTGTGCAAAGAAGTGTTTATTAACACCTACATATTTGGTATTTCATTAAACATATTGGTTGACAACAAAATAAGTATAAGAAAGATTAAAATGCCCTAAAACAGTTTACTATCCATTGAAGGAGATAGAATTTACATATGTGAAATCACTAGACAATTACCAACAGGCAACATCATGGGTTCTGTTCATCAGTTTACCATAGAAGACTTCAGTGTAAGCTAATATTTTGAAGAAACTCTTTTTATAAATAACATGCATTCTATCAATGTGATTATTTTCCCAAGGCCATACATTTCTTTTAAAACAGATGTTTATTTTCATAAGTAATATTCAAGCCACAAACTTACAGTATTGGTTTTAATGAGTTGGCACAGTTGCCTGTTTCACAGATTTATAATTAAGATATCCTCTGATTATTTAGCTTCTTTCCTTAAGTAATTTAGTCATGAAGGTTGAGGTTGTATACAAGTATTATTTTTGCCATCAGTGTTTGTATGATATTTTACTTCTGAATTAAAAAGTATAATATGCTGAATGTCAAATGGCAGTTTAAAATAGGTAAACCAAAGGGATTTTGGTGGGGTGGGGGCTTGGGATGTCAAACCACTTGAATTGATTCCCAGCTTTGTAAAGTATTAACTGTATGATTCTAATCATAATGTCTTCATTGTCCTTTAGTTTTCTCTTCTATAAATTAGGGGCATTACCTTTCTCACAATATTGTGAAATTAAGTAACTGAATATAAGTAAAAAATAAGGAATCCGGGGGTATATGGAATGCTAGTCATTAATAAAATTATAAATTTAGTGGCATTGACACCAAGCAATAGAAAGCGTTTTCTTAGATTACACACATCCAAACGCATTATATTATTCTAAGGGAAAGATATGTTACTTTAATCTACGAATCAGGATATTACATGATTGATACAGAAATGTAATCCATCACCTCAGCTATGTTAACCCCATCCTCTTAAGAGAATGTTTCCCAAAATATGCACTGCTAAATGCTAGTTTTAAAAGATGTTATGGAAAAAGGGTTCTGTACCCAAAGCACACTAAGTCTAGTTAACATCCATCACCATTCATAGTTACAAAATTTTCATTGTATGACTTTTTTAAAAGACTAAAAACACTAGCTAACATCAATAAAAATTTACTTCTTTTATAAACTTCCAAATGCAGGAAATGTCAAGGTTTATCTATAATTATTTTAATGATGAACTGTTGAAGTTTGTTCGATAAAATGCTCTGATTTGGATTTTATGTCCCTACGTTTTTACTAAAATATTAATACACGAACGAAAATGAAAAAGAAAATCTTGTAAAAACCTGATTTTGTCTTCTATTTTTCCTTTTGCTGTTATACATTAGGTAGTTTCAACACAATGGAGAAAAATATCTAGTGTTCAAAACTGCCAATAAAAAGATAAAACCTTTTTCAAAAGAAAAGTCCTGTTTCCCATCGAACTGAACCATCAGCACTTACATGGCATGCTACTTAATGTTTCTTGGCATAATATTTTGCATGGATAGAAGCAAGGTAGATATTTTCAAATGGGTTAGACAGTTGGGCTTCACTTATGCCTGCACATATCTAATAGCTTTATTCAGGAAGAACAGCTGTCTTTTGAAGACCTATAATTTTCCATATCAAATGGTGGAAAAGGAGTTTACAAATAAGGAGTTTGGGGAAATTCTGATAATGTCTGATATCATTGTGTTTGATTGTGCTTTACTATGTATGGCAAACTAAGATTTCACCTTTCTGGTAGTGGACAAACTTTTGCGAAGAGCTTTCCTAGCTAACTGCTTTGCAGGCAATTGGCTTGGTCCATGGTAAAGAAGTCCTTTTTAGGCCCCTCCTCATTTCCCATTGGCTCACAGAGGCAGAGGCATTGCTGGTGCTAGAGAGTGTCTACCATCACAGAGGCAACAGCCACAAATTCAGGCACAATCACTTTTTTTTTTTTTTTTTTTTTTTTTTTGGCGGTACGCGGGCCTCTCACTGCTGTGGCCTCTCCCGTTGCGGAGCACAGGCTCAGCGTCCATGGCTCACAGGCCCAGCCGCTCCGCGGCATGTGGGATCCTCCCGGACCGGGGCACGAACCCGCGTCCCCTGCATCGGCAGGCGGACTCCCAACCACTGCGCCACCAGGGAAGCCCCACAATCACTTTTAAAACTGATTTGGCATTACAGTCTTAGGTTTATAAACAAACATGGTCTAACAAAACACATGTACAAAATGTCATCTACTTAACAAGAGAATTGACAAATTGCAGTATATTTCTATAAAATATTACACAGTAATGTAAAAGAAGCACACTATTGGTATATGCATCAATGTGGATAAACCTCAGAAGTATCAAGTTGGGTGAAAGAAGTCAAACACAAAAGAGCACATCTGTATCATTACATTTAAATATAGGTCAGAAACTGATTGAATTAGTCTCTAATTACGTTTTTAAAATTTTTAAAAATACTCCTTTTTCATTGTCTAATCTAGCATTTTATCTAATTGGTACTAAAATGTTAAGACAACTATTTTGTATGTATGTATAAAACAAAATTGGTCATGTGATCTAAAATTGTGTTAGGATTTGACAAATTAACTTATCCTGCACCTGTGTCGCCATTAGAACTGCTACACTGTTATCTTTGTGATTTTCCTTTTCTTAAAGTATTACGTAAATAAATATGAAAATATTAACTCTACAATTTTGTGAAGTTAGTGAATAAAAAACATTGCTAAATCTTTTTTAACACTTTAAAACATATATATCAAATAAAAAATATTAAGGAGTGTATGACTATCTTAGGAGTCAAAATGAGTGGTCTTTTATAATTGTTCTCCAAGCACAAAGCTATTATTTTTCTACAAATTTAAAATGTGTATATTGAAACTTCTGGAAATTTTATTTTGATTTTTTAAAGGATAAGATCCACCCTTAATTTCAAATGACAGCAATCATAAGCACATAGTTAAAGTAAAACATCTGTACACAAAATGATGATGAAAAAATGGGTTATCTATACTCATAAGGAGTACCTTAAATCTCGACTATAATTCATTGCTATTGATCTTTCTAAAAGTTTTTCTTAAAAATATCTCTCCAAACTATTTAGAATCTCTTAAAATTTGCCTTATATTATTTTGCCAGATAACTGTTTTTTCATTGCTGAAAGGAGATGGGAGGCAGCAGATAATGTAATTTACATTCTGGTTCATAATAAATCTTCTAAGAAAGCTATCAGGGTATGGAATGTGATTGGTTACTTCTGAAATCTTTCACATTTGCAATACTATCATAGCATAAGAAAGCACATTAACACTTCTGAGCTTACATAGCACTAGTTTTGCAAAATTATTTTTCATTCTTGCTATAACAAATTATTGAGAGATTACAATTTGTAAGGCACTGTGCTAAAGAATGAAAATACAAAGCTGAGACGTACTTCCTGATGTTGAAGAATTCTCACTCTAATGACAGGTATAGATGTACTAATAAGTTATCATAATGTAGTCTTGTAAATTTAATCTTACAGGATGTTAATGAAAGTGATAGCACATGATATAATATGGAATTGGAAAGTCTTTCTGGGAAAGAGAGTACACAAGCAGAGATTTAAAAGGTAAACAGGAGCTAGATAGGTAAATCAGCTGGAAAATAGTAAATCATTCCTGGCATGTGTCACAGGATAAGAAATGCTCTATAAAATATATTATTTGAATAATTTTTGGAGTTTAAAGAAAATTAGAAAGTGACAAGAGATTATGCTAGAAAAATATGTGAAGATCAGATCATGGGAGACTTTATACTTCACACTTACCATTTTGACTTTCATCTTGTAGCTATTTCAGAGGTTGGGCATTTAACCAAGCAAAAGGAAAGACACAGTCAGATTTAAAACTTAAATAGGCTACTTTGCTAATAAAGGACTGATTTCAGGAGAGTATTCCAGAATTGACACTTCTTCGAAAGCAGATTAATTTCTTAATGAGATATATTGTGGAGACCTGGTCTAGAGAAGTAATTTGGGGAAAAGGTGTGCAAAGAATGCAACTAAGAAGTGATTATAAACAATAAATGCTGGAGAGGGTGTGGAGAAAAGGGAATCTTCCTACGCTTTTGGTGGGAATGTAAATTGGTACAACCATTATGGAGAACACTATGGAGGTTCCTTAAAAAACTAAATATAGAACTACCATATGATCCAGCAATCCCACTCCTGGGCATATATCCAGAGAAAACAATAATTGAAAAGACACATGCACCCCGATGTTCATTGCAGCACTATTTACAATAGCCAAGACATGGAAGCAACCTAAATGTCCATCAACAGAGAAATGGATAAAGAAGATGTGGTACATATATACAATGGAATTTTACTCAGACATAAAAAAGAATGAAATAATGCCATTTGCAGCAACATGGACGGACCTAGAGATTACCATATTAAATGAAGTAAATCAGACAGAGACAAATACCATATGATATTACTTATATGTGGAATTAATTAAAAATGATATAAATGAACTTACTTACAAAACAGAAACCGACTCACAGATCTCAAAATCAAACTTACGGTTACCAAAGGGGAAACGTGGGGGGAAGTGATAAATTAGGAGACTAGAATTAACATATACACACTACTATATAGAAACTAGATAATTAATAACGACCTACTGTATGCACAGGGAACTCTACTCAATATTCTGTAATAACCTATATGGGAAAAGAATTTGAAAAAGAATGGAAATATACATATGTATAATTGATTCACTTTGCTATACACCTGAAACTAATACAACATTGTAAGTCAACTATACAATAAAAATTTAAAAAAAAAAGTGGTTACAGAATGAGCTTGTGGTGTTTTTGCTTACTTAATTGTGAAAAGGTATTATCAAGTTTTCTAACTTGATAACTAAATGGTTTTGCAATGTTTTATTTCAGTAAAGAACTTTAAGATGGATTAAATTGTAGAGATAGGATATAATCACTAATTCATTTGACAAGATCTAAAGTAATCCAAGTTCTCCTAAAGACACTTTAGATTCTTTCTGAAACTCTTTTCCATTACATATTCTTGAAATCTTCTGCAGGGAGGTGGTGGTCATGATTCAACAATGTGAATGAAATAACTGCAATAAGGCATATCAATACATTTGTTTCTATTAAACATGGCAAAAATAAGTACCTATGTTATTATGTAGTCATAAACCAATGATATTCATTTGTTCACTTATTAATAATGATTAATCACCTGATCTAGGCAAGGCATTAATTATAAGTATTGTGTGGAAAACTATGTTCTCACCTATGCTAAAATCTTTAAAAATCTGTAAGAATATAAAATCTCTAAGATTATAAAAAGTAAATTGACCAATTAGGCATATAAGATTAGTTTCATAAAGATGATGCAAAAAACGTTGACAAATTTTCACCTTTTCCACATTTTGTAACTGTGCTATGTAAACACAGTCAACTTTTTGAAGAATTTGAGACATATTTAATTATATGGTTTTGGTAGAATTTGCACCATATTCCATTTAGTTATTTTATCAGTTTTATTAAAACTGATGATAGATTAAAGAATTTATCATAAACAAAAACTCTCAATATGTTGTACATATTTTAAAGCTCTATTACAAATTGGATATAAATTTTAAATTATTCAATATCCCAAGCTTATTGATACTTTCCTGATTATAAAACATCTTTCTTTAGGAATATTTTTAAACTTACATTTAATTTTTCTACAATTTTTTGGTTAGGTAATATGACATGAAACTTGTTTTTTTCAATTTTTCTTTGTTCTTATATTTAATGTGCTTTTTAAAATATGTGACCTGTAGACATTTCTCCCCTAGATTCAATGTGAGAATCATAATCTTTTAATTATAGTGTTTAGTTGGTTTACATTTCATATAATTACTGATAATATTTGAGATGTTAGCTAAAATTTTAATTTTTTACTTTGGGTGACACCTAGAGTGGAAAAAGATTACGGAAAACCAACCAAGGATTAAAAGGAGTAAATGATAGCTCTTTGTTAGTCTACTTCTGTTTCTTACTTTGAGTTTTCCCTGAAGCAGAGCCTGAGACAAAGTTTTGAATGCAAGTATTACTTTTGTGTAAGGAGGTGATTCGAAAAAACATCAGTAGGGGAGTGGTATTTTAAGGCTGGGAAGGAAAAGATATGGAATATGATTTTACCAAAACCTTAATAACTCTGATAGTCTCAGAATTTCTGGCTTGAACTGGTTTGATTTCTCTCTCTCTTTTAATTTTTCTCCTGAATGTATTCTGTCATTTTCATGCTCTGGATCCACACAACACACATTCTATGTACAGAAACTGAGCCAGCAGCTTAGTTGCTTCCTCCACAATATTTTCTTGGCATGCTTAAATAAGGAACTCTTAAATAAGGAGCTTCTATCCCTGCCCCATTGTGGACCACATCTATTATCATTAGTGTCAACAACTCTAAATTAGGCTCTCTCTTTCGTCATCAATAAACTAGTCTAAGGTCTTGTACTTATAGCAGTCCAACGAACCACTTTCAAAGAAGTATCCCATTTGTAGGTGGGGAAGGGTGTGGGAAAGTAACTCTTCTCAAAATAGGTTTGTTACAGCTTGTCCTTAACTCCAAGGAACAAACTAACTGTCATATTATTGAGAAGCATCTGCTCATAGAAGTTTGTAGCCTCTTAGGCATTTATGGTCCTATTATTTCATTTTTTCAGGTGTACCTGAAATTAGCAATGTACCTTCCTGACAACTGAGCACATAACCATGTCTATACAGACCAGACTTCTGCTAGCATTTCTCACTGAAATATTCAAGTTCTTTTACGGAGTATTCTTAGGATTCAGTGGTCACTTGATCTTGTTCTCCAACTATAAGACTTCCTATAATCGTAGGACTTACTTTAATTTGTGAATGAATAGGAAATATCTCCAGGTAGCATAAAAGAAAAAGTAGGCCTTCCAATAATAAGAAAAAACAAGTTTGACAGTATTTCTCCTTCTCTTTTAAAGGTGTCATTATCACCACTGCTGCTAGCAACTGCCAGGGTAGAATTTTAGCCTATTAACCTAATCTGCAGGATTGGATAGTCAAATCAGACTCATCAGTACCAAGTTTTACTAAATATTATGAAAGATAAAATCTACCATAAAGCTTAGATTTTCCTCAGGTCCTTCTCACACAAACTCTGCCCCTCCAGGCCAGAAAAGATGAGTTCTCTAACTGGGTTTCAAGGGATCATCTCATACAGCAGCAGTAGTTAAATTTTGAAAGATGTTCATTTTATACTCCAGAAGCTTGTATAGCTCTGACATTCTCCAGGGAACCGTGTCATATAGACCCTGAGTTCTATTAGATAATCCTTGGCCAGGGACATTCTCTAGGGCATTTTAGAGATAAACTACCTTCTTCATAGCAAGTATCAGCAGTCTCTTTACCTAGGTCATCTTCTTTTTTTTCTTTTCCTGGGGTATCCTACAGAAAAGAAGAATGAGTGGACCTTGCAGGTCAGATTTTTTAACTCCTTTCTTCCATTGTTTTTTCCTTCTGGTCATTTCTCCCTATCATTCCACTTAGCAAGTTTCCTCATGGGTCTAAAACTATTTTCTCCAAATTTCATTGGTGACATTTGTCCTTTATAATTTCCCTTCTTTTTTCTTGCTAAATGTGCCATAGTCAGTGGTTTGTTGGTCCAGTAGACAATATCATTATTACACCAGTATGAGCTAATAAATTAGAGATCTTACCCAGTACCAAGCCTTCCTAATAATTTCAAAGATACAAGTGATCAAAAGGTATGGGTAAAGCAGGAAGAGGCCTGGGACATTCCACATGTTTCCTAGGCCTCTGGTTCCTGCATTGGACACTACTGGACACATACGTGCTTAATAGTCTGTATTAAAAGATCAGAACTCTGTTAACTCAGTAGGTCATTATCTCACAAAGCTGGGAGCACTTAAGTTATGAACTATTTTCATTTTATACATCAGAGACATAGCTTAGGTGAAATTCTCCTGGAAGTCATGCTTCATACTCCATAGGTTCTAGGTATGTTTACCACAGGAAATTCTAATCTAAGTGTTCTGGACTATATGTTTGTGTCCTCCCAAAATTTGTATGTTGAGAACCTACCCCTTAGGGTATTAGGAGGTAGGGGATCTGGGAGATAATTTTTTTTTTTTGTAGGTCTTCCAAGTGTCCGGGTTTATTGAGGGCTTGAGGGTCTACAGGGGAGCCCCAGGTGCCTGTGGGGAGGGCCTGCCATCACCCTAGAGGGGCAGCGGCCCAGCAAGCAGCCAGGGATGGGGCCTCCAAAACCTGGGTTTACTTGAAAGTGTGGCTCTCTGCCCCACCGTGCCTGAAGCCTTTGGGGCTGAACATGGCCGCATAGCAGGGGTGGGTGCAATAGGGCTTGCCTTCATGCTCGGCATGACCCCTTGAGGTCAGCGTCTTTCCACGTTTCTCACATTTCAGGCAAGGGTGATGCCAGTCCTTCCCGAGGGAGGTCACCCGCTCAGCAAAGTACACCTCCTTGTTGCACTTGGGGCACTTGGGCATGGTGGCGCCGTGTCCGGGGCGGGTGGCTGAGCGGGAGCAGAGCACAACGCTGGACTCTATGTCAGAGCATTATGAAATAAGGCACTGAATATATTTACCACAGGGTCTCTGAAAACATGCAAAATGCTGAATCATGTTTAATAGGGATGAAGATAGCAAGCCAGGTACAAAGTCCTTAATGAATGTGGAGAGATGAGTGGGAGTAGATAAAATAGGAACTGTTTAAGATTATTAAAAAGTTATACATTGCTAAAAAATAAAAATTTATGATTTAGAAGAGACAAAAAAATACATCCCTTTCTTTCCAACTGAGAGTCAATTTTCAATTAAGGTAAATGACAGAAAATTCAGTAAAATAAAATTGTACTGGGAATTTTTTTTAGGAAACTCCTGAGAAGTATCTTTCTAATTTCTTTTGGTAAAGTTTTGCATACAATTTATTTAGTACAAAGTTTATTTATTTATGTGGATCTACCTGGGATCTAATATCCTGTTGTGAAGACGTGTCTGCTAATTTTGCGGGTCTGAGAGTATTTCCAGGAAATTCAGCTACGTATACGGTGACAGGTTCGGTAAATCACAAATGTGAATTTATTGCATTATTCTATTCGCTGAGTTTTCTGTTTCCATGTTGTCATACCTGGCCCACTAGCTAAGAAGTGTGATTAATAAGGTGATTCCAAAGGACCATTTAAGGGTTTGAATGACCTTGTAGCTATTTTATGTAAAAACTGCTTAGAATCATCAGGGATGATTAAATTATACCCATAAACTCCCAACATGGCTGATTTGTATGTTTACTAGGAGTCATTAACAAACTATATTTCTACTGGAAAAGACAACAACTATATGAAATGTCAGAGAGTGAAGAGCATGATCAAAATAAAATTAGTCTCCCAGCACTATTATTTTTAGTAATCCTGAAAGAACTAATCCAGTATTTGGTTGATGTTTTGTCAGTAACTTAAAAATATTTTTCAGGAAATGTGTGGACCAAGTTATTTCAAAAGCCTATATATAAGGCTGGACACTATAAAACTCTTAGAGGAAACATAGGAAAAACACTCTGATATAAATCACAGCAAGATCTTTTCTTGACCCACCTCCTACAGTAATGGAAATAAAAACAAAAATAAACAAATGGGACCTAATGAAACTTAAAAGCTTTTGCACAGTAAAGGAAACCATACACAAGAAGAAAAGACAACCTTCAGAATGGGAGAAAATATTTGCAAACGAAGCAACTGACAAAGGATTAATCTCTAAAATATACAAAGAGCACATGAAGCTCAATATCAAAACAACAAGCAACACAATCAAAAAATGGGCAGACGACCTAAATAGCCATTTCTTCAAAGAAGACATACAGATGGCCAAAAAACACATGAAAAAATGCTCAACATCACTAATTGTTAGAGAAATGCAAATCAAAACCACACCAGTTAGAATGGGCATCATCAAAAAAATCTACAAACAATAAATGCTAGAGAGGGTGTGGAGCAAAGAGAACCCTCTTGCACTTTTGGTGGGAATGTAAATTGATACAGCCACTACGGAGAACAGTATGGAGTTTCCTTAAAAATCTAAAAATAGAAGTACCATATGACCCAGCAATCCCACTACTGGGGCATATACCCAAAGAAAACCATAATTCAAAAAGACACATGCACCCCAATGTTTATTGCAGCACTATTTACAATAGCCAGGTCATGCAAGTAACCTAATTGTCCATCGACAGATAAATGGATAAAGAAGATGTGGTACATATATACAATGGAATGTTACTCAGCCATATAAAGCAATGAAATTGAGTCATTTGTAGAGAAGTGGATGGACCTAGGTACTGTCTTATAGAGTGAAGTAAGTCAGAAAGAGAAAAACAAATATCATATATTAATGCATATATGTGGAATCTGGAAAAAAGGAACAGATGAACCTGTTTGCAAGGCACAAATAGAAACACAGATACAGAGAACAAATATATGGACACCAAGGGGGCAAAAGGGGAATGGGATGAATTGGGAGATTGGAATTGACATATATACACTAATATGTATAAAATAGATAACAAATGTAAACGGCTGTATGCACAGGGAACTCCACTTCTCTGTACTGTAGAAACTAACACAACATTGTAAAACAACTATACCCCAATAAAAAAAATCAAAGCCAAAAAAAAAAATAAAAGCCTATATATATTTGACAACATTTAAAGTTATGATTCATTCAAATCACTTTATATATCTATGGGAACTAAATCAGAATTATATCTTAAAGTACCAAGTTGAAACACAATTTTTAAATTTTATTTACCATCTTTATTGGAGTATAACTGCTTTACAATGGTGTGTTAGTTTCTGCTGTATAACATAGTGGATCAGCTACAGATATACATACATCCCCATACCCCCACCCTCTTGCGTCTCCCTCCCACCCTCCCTATCCCACCCCTCTAGGTGGTCACAAAGCACCAAGCTGATTTCACTGTGCTATGTGGCTGCTTCCCACTAGCTATCTATTTTACATTCGGTAGTGTATATAGGTCCAGGCCACTCTCTCATTTCACCCAGTTTACCCTTCCTCCTCCCCATGTCCTCAAGCCCATTTTCTAAGTCTATACCTTTATTCATGTCCTGCCCTTAGGTTCTTTAGAACCATTTTGTTTTTTTACATTCCATATATATGTGTTACCGTACGGTATTTGTTTTACTCTTTCTGACTTACTTCACTCTGTATGACAGACTCTAGGTCCATCCAACTCACTACAAATAATTTAATTTCATTTCTTTTTATGGCGAATAACATTCCATTGTATGTATGTGCCACATCTTCATCCATTGAACTGTCAGTGGACACGTAGGTTGCTTCCATGTCCAGGCTACTGTAAATAGTGCTGCAAAGAACATTGTGGTACATAAATCTTTTTGAATTATGGTTTTCTCAGGGTATATGCCCAGTAGTGGGATTGCTGAGTTGTATGGTAGTTCTATTCTTAGTTTCTTGAGAAACCTCCAAGCTGTTTTCCATAGTGGCTGTATCAATTTACATTCCCACCCACAGTGCAAGAGAGCTCCCTTTTCTTCACACCCTCTCCAGCATTTATTTTTTTATTTTTTGGGTACGCGGGCCTCTCACTGTTGTGGCCTCTCCCATTGCAGAGCACAGGCTCCAGACGCTCAGGCTCAGCAGCCATGGCTCACGGGCCTAGCAGCTCCGCGGCATGTGGGATCTTCCCGGACTGGGGCACAAACCCATACTCCCTTTATCGGCAGGTGGACTCTCAACCACTGCGCCACCAGGGAAGCCCCTCCAGCATTTATTGTTTGTAGATGATTTAATGATGGCCATTCTGACCAGTGTGAGGTGACAACTCATTGTAGTTTCGATTTGCATTTCTTTAATGATTAGTGATGTTGAGCATTCTTTCATGTGTTTTTGGCAATCAGTATATCTTCTCTGGAGAAATGTCTATTTAGGTCTTCTGCCCATTTTTGGATTGGCTTGTTTGTTTTTTTGATACTGAGCTACAGGAGCTGCTTGTATATTTTGGAGATTAATCCTTTGTCAGTTGCTTCGTTTGCAAATATTTTCTCCCAGTCTGAGGGCTGTCTTTTCATCTATTTATGGTTTCCTTTGCTGTGCAAAAGCTTTTAAGTTTCATTAGGTCCCATTTGTTTTTGTTTTGTTTCCATTTCTCTAGGAGGTGGGTCAAAAAGGATCTTTCTGTGATTTATGTCATGGAGTGTTCTCACTATGTTTTCCTCTAAAGCTTTATAGTGTCTGGCCTTACATTTAGGTCTTTAATCCATTTTGAGTTTGTGTATGGTGTTAGGGAGTGTTCTAATTTCATTCTTTTACATGTGGCGGTCCAGTTTTCCCAGCACCACTTATTGAATAGGCTGTCTTTTCTCCACTGTATATTCTTCCTCCTTTATCAAAGATAAGGTGACCATAGGTAATCTCTGGGTTTCTATCCTATTCCATTGATCTATATTTCTGTTTTTGTGCCAGTAGCATACTGCCTTGGTTACTGTAGCACTATAGTATACTCTGAAGTCAGGGAGCCTGATTCTTCCAGTTCCAGTTTTCTTTCTCAAGTTTGCTTTGGCTATTCGGGGTCTTTTGTGTTTCCATATAAATTGTGAAATTTTTTGTTCTAGTTCTGTGAAAAATGCGATTGGTAGTTTGATAGGGATTGCATTGACTCTGTAGATTGCTTTGGGTAGTAGAGTCATTTTCACAATGTTGATTCTTCCAATCCAAGAACATGGTATATCTCTCCATCTGTTTGCATCATCTTTAATTTCTTTCATCAGTGTCTTATAGTTTTCTGCATACAGGTCTTTTGTCTCCCTAGGTATTTTATTATTTTTGTTGCAATGGTAAATGAGAGTGTTTCTTTAATTTCTCTTTCAGATGTTTCATCATTAGTGTATAGGAATGCCAGAGATTTCTGTGACTTAACTTTGTGTCCTGCTACTTTACCCAATTCACTGATTAGGTCTACTAGTTTTCTAGTAGCATCTTTAGGATTTTCTATGTATAGTATCATGTCATCTGCAAACAGTGACTTTTTTTCTTCATCTTTTCCGATTTGGATTCCTTTTATTTCTTTTTCTTCTCTGATGGCTGTGGCTGAAATATCCAAAACTATGTTGAATAACAGTGGTGAGAGTGGGCAACCTTGTCTTGTTCCTAATCTTAGTGGAAATGGTTTCACTTTTTCACCATTGAGAACGATGTTGGCTGTGGGTTTGTTATATATGGCCTTTATTATGTTGAGGAAAGTTCCCTCTTTGCCTACTTTCTGGAGACTTTTTATCATAAATGGTGTTGAATTTTGTCAAAAGCTTTTTCTGCATCTTGAGATGATCATATGGTTTTTCTCCTGCAATTTGTTAATATGGTTTATCACACTGATTGATTTGCATATATTGAAGAATCCTTGCATTCCTGGGATAAACCCCACTTGATTATAATGTATGATCCTTTTAATGTGCTGTTGGATTCTGTTTGCTAGTATTTTGTTGAGAATTTTTGCATCTATGTTCATCAGTGATATTGGCCTGTAGTTTTCTTTTTCTCTGGCATCTTTGTCTGGTTTTGGTATCAGGGTGATGGTGGCCTCATAGAATGAGTTTGGGAGTGTCCCTGCCTCTGCTAACTCTTTTGGAAGAGTTTGAGAAGGATAGGCATTAGCTCTTCTCTAAATATTTGATAGAACTTGCCTGTGAAGGCGTCTGGTCCTGGGCTTTTGTTTGTTGGAAGATTTTTAATCAGAGTCTCAATTTCAGTGCTTGTGATTGGTCTGTTCATATTTTCTATTTCTTCCTGGTTCAGTCTTGGCAGGTTGTGCATTGCTAAGGATTTGTCCATTTCTTCCAGGTTATCATTTTATTGCCATATAGTTGCTTGTAGTAATCTTTCATGATCCTTTGTATTTCTACAGTGTCAGTTGTAACTTCTCCTTTTTCATTTCTAATTGTATTGATCTGTGTCTTCTTCCTTTTTTTCTTGATGAGTCTGGCTAATGGTTTATCAATTTTGTTTTTTTTTTAATCAAAGAACCAGCTTTTAGTTTTATTGATCTTTACTATCATTTCCTTCATTTCTTGTTCATTTATTTCTGATCTGCTCTTTATGAGTTCTTTCTTTCTGCTAACTTTGAGGGTATTTTTTTCTTTCTCTAAATGCTTTAGGTGTAAGGTTAGGTTGTTTATTTAAGATGTTTCTTGTTTCTTGAGGTAGGATTGTATTATATAAACATCCCTCTTAGAACTGCTTTTGCTGCATCCCATAGGTTTTGGGCTGTTGTGTTTTCATTGGCATATGTCTAGGTATTTTTTGATTTCCTCTTTGATTTCTTCAGTGGTCTCTTGGTTATTTAATAGTGTTTTGTTTAGCCCTCATGTATTCGTATTTTTTCAGATATTTCCTGTAATTGACATCAAGTCTCATAGCGTGGTGGTCAGAAAAGATACTTGATATAATTTCAATTTTCTTAAACTTACCAAGATTTGATTTGTGATGCAAGATATGATCTCTCCGGGAGAATGTTCCATGAGCACTTGAGAAGAAAGTGTAATCTGCTGTTTTTAGATGGAATGTCCTATAATATCAATTAAGTCCATCTTGTTTAACATAGCATTTAAAGCTTGTGTTTCCTTATTTATTTTAATTTTGGTTGATCTGTCCATTGGTGAAAGTGGGGTGCTAAAGTCCCCTATTATGATTGTGTTACTGTTGATTTTCCATTTTATGGCTGTTAGCATTTGCCTTATGTATTGAGGTGCTCCTATGTTGGGTGCATAAATATTTACAATTGTTATAACTTCTTCTTGGATTGATCCCTTGATCATTATGTAGTGTCCTTCTTTGTCTCTTGTAATAGTGTTTTTTTTAAAGTTGATTTTGTCCGATATGAGAATTGCTACTCCAGCTTTCTTTTGATTTCCATTTGCATGGAATATCTTTTTCCATCCCCTCACTTTCAATCTGTATGTGTCCCTAGGGCTGAAGTTTATCTATTGTTGACAGCATATAGATGGGTCTTGTTTTTGTATTCATTCAGTCAGTCTATGTCTTTTGGTTGGAGCATTTAATCCATTTACATTTAAGGTAGCTATCGATATGTATGTTCCTACTACCATTTTCTTAATTGTTTTGGGTTTGTTTTCATAGGTCTTTTCCTTTGCTTGTGTTTCTTGCCTAGAGAAGTTCCTTTAGAATTTGTTGTAAAGCTGGTTTGGTGGTGCTGAATTCTCTTAACTTTGGCTTGTCTATAAACGTTTTAATTTCTCCATCGAATCTGAATGAGATCCTTGTTGGGTAGAGTAATCTTGGTTGTAGGTTTTTCCCTTTCATCACTTTAAATATATCCTGCCACTCCCTTCTGGCTTGCAGAATTTCTGCTGAAAGATCAGCTGTTAACCTTATGAGGATTCCCTTGTATGATAATTGTTGCTTTTCCCTTGCTGCTTTTAATATTTTTTCTGGTATTTAATTTTTGGTAGTTTGATTAACATGTGTCTTGGCATGTTTCTCCTTGGATTTATCCTTTATGGGACTCTGAGCTTCCTGGACTTGACTATTTCCTTACCCATATAAGGGAAGTTTTCAACTATAATCTCTTCAAATAGTTTCTCAGCCCCCTTTATTTTCTCTTCTTTTTCTGGGACCCCAATAATTCGAATGTTGATGTATTTATTATTATCCCAGAGGTCTCTGAGCTTTTCCTTAATTCTTTTCATTCTTTTTTCTTTATTTTGCTCTCTGGTGGTTATTCCACTGTTTTATCTTCCAGGTCCCTTATCCGTTCTTTTACCTCAGTTATTCTGCTACTAATTCTTTCCAGAGAATTTTTAATTTCATTTATATTGTTGTTCATCCTTGTTTGTTTGCTCTTTAGTTCTTGTAGGTCTTTGTTAAACATTTCTTTTATTTTCTCCATTCTATTTCCAAGATTTTGGATCATCTTCACTATCATTACTCTGAATTCTTTTTCAGGTAGACTGCCTATTTCCTCTTCATTTGTTTGGTCTGGTGGGTTTTTACCTTGCTCCTTCATCTGCTGTGTATTTCTCTGTCTTCTCACTCTGCTTAACTTAATGCCTTTGGGTGTCCATTTTGCAGGCTGCAGGTTTGTGTTTCCTGTTGTTTTTGGTGTACGCTCCCGGTCAGTAAGGTTGGTTCAGTGGTTTGTGTAGCCTTCCTGGTGGAGGGGACTCATGCCTGTGTTTTGGTGGTTGAGGCTGCATCTTGTCTTTCTGGAATACAGGACAACGTCTGGTGGTGTGTTTTGGGGTGTCTGTGAACTTATTATGATTTTAGGCAGCCTCTCTGCTAATGGGTGGATTTGTGTCCCTATCTTGCTAATTGTTTGGCATAGGGTGTCCAGCACTGTGTCCTGCTGGTCATTGAGTGGAGCTTGGTCTTAGCGTTGAGATGGAGATCTCTTGGAGATCTTTTCCTGTTTGTTATTATGTGGGGCTGGGAGGCCTCTGGTGGTCCAATGTCCTGAACTCGACTCTCCACCTCAGAGGCTCAGGCCTGACACCCGGCCAGAGCACCAAGACCCTGTCAACCATGTGGCTGTGCTCATTTGTTGCCACATGCTGCTTAATTACCAGAGAGTTTCTGTTGAGGATATTTAGACCTCTTTCAGCCCAGACCTGTCTGAAGCAAGGTCCTGTAGTAACACCCCACCGTGTGCAGCAGATGGCAGGCAGGACATGGTGGCCACACAATGAATTTTAAATCAGAATTTATGCTAAAAGAATATATGACATTTGAAGAATGATGGTAATTTTTAAATGATGTTTAGAACTTTTACAAAAAGGAACAGAGGAAAATTAGATTATTGTTTTGAGCACAACACAAATTATATTATACTTATTTTATTTGAAATATACTTATATTATACTATTATATATAATAGTATATATATATATAATATATAATAGTATATATATATAGTATATATAGTATATAGTATATATAGTATATATATAGTATATAGTATATATAGTATATAGTATATATAGTATATATATATATATAATAGTATATATATATAATATATAATATACTATTATACTTATTTTATTTGAAATATCCTTCAGTACTATACAATAAAATGCATGATATAAATATTAAATTTACTGAGCAATTTTTTTGTATATGATGCTTTTATGTAACCATCACCTGTCAAGATAAAAAATATTTTCAGCATCTCAGAAAGCTGTCACATGCCACTTCCCAGGACTTTCCTCCCCTGCCCAAAGATACCACTATTTTGATATCTATCATGTATCATGAAAGGCACAAGTATTAAATGTTTCTGAACTATGACTCCTTAGATTAAAATTGATATTAAAAATCTGGGAAAAATTTAAAAGAACATATATAAAATAGAACATTTGCAAATGAAAAATTCCAAGACAACTGAAATTCAGAAAATGAAGTTTCTAGGCTTCCTTGTTGAGATAGAAGTGAGGTTATGAAAGGGCATCCACCTTTATTCACTGGTTAAATTCTAGAAGATAATTTTGATCTTTCCCTATTGATGAAGGAAAAGATTTTAGGTCACATTTTAAACTCCTTTTAAACACATTTTAAACATTCAAAACAACTGTTTGAATGAGATCAGCAGGATAACATCTTGATGTATGTCTAGTGTGACAGTGTTAAGAGTTATTTAAATGAAGATTTCAAAATTTTTCCTGATCTAGGGTATCCCTAGGAAAGTTTTTCCACGAAAATTCTTATGAAAGCAGATTATGAAATATAAATGTTGAGTATACACAAATCTGTTAATTAAACAACATAACGTATGCATTTGAAGTTACCCTTATTACATAACATTTTAAAGAGTATTAATCTTAGTATCAAGCAGTGTCTTAGCCCCAAACCTACTCTAACACCTTGGCCAAGTAATTTAATATCACTAAACCTAAGCCTCCTTATCCAGATAACGGAGATAATAAAAACTACCTTACAGATTAATTGTGTAAATTCAATGAGACCATTCATTATGCACTTAGCATTTTACCAGAAACTCCATTGCCACTTAGTAATTGCTAACTATCATGAATTCGTCTTAGCTTGCTTTTAACTCTATTAATTAAAATATTACCTCTAATGTAGCAGGTGCATAATAAACATTTACTTTTAAAGTACATTTAGGAGGGAATTTTACCAGAATTGCATAGTAAGACCTTGAAAAGCCACTCCTCGATAAAAACAATGAACACTCTGCCAAAAATGTCAAAATCAACTTTTTAAGAATGCTGAAAATGAATTACACACTTTAAAAAATCTGAATAGTACTTATGTAAGAAAAATAGCCAACTCTCAGTACGAAAAACAAGTTTTTAAAATTTATTTAACTATTCTTATTCCCCTTCTCCCTAACTTGATGCATGTGTGGAAACAGTCTTTGCAGACACTGGAGGAGGAAAAACAGATTTGGAGTTCCACAAAAGCCCCATTACCAAGGAACTGTAAACATCTGATGTCCTTGCTCACTAGAAAGCTCCATTCCCAAGGTTTTCATTAGCTGACCTGATTCAGAGCCGCTCTGAACATAACAGACTATCTTCTTGTTATCTGTCAAAATTCATCAAAATAAAAATCTTCTGCACAGCAAAGGAAACCAACAAAACAAAAGGCAACCTACTGAATGGGAGAAAATATTTGCAAATCATATATCTCATGAGGGGCTAATATCCAAAATATACAAAGAACTCATACAACTCAACATCAAAAACACAAACAACCTGATTTTAAAAATGTGCAGAGGACCTGAATAAACATTTTCCCAAAGAAGACATACAGATGGACAACACACATATGAAAAGATGTTCAACATCACTAATCATCAGGGAAATGCAAATCAAAACCACTTTTGATATCACCTCACACCTGTCAAAATGGTTATTATCAAAAACACAACAAATATTAAGTGTTGGTGAGGATGTGGGAAAAGGAAACCCTTGTGCCGTGTTGGCAGGAATGTAAATTGATGCAGCCACTATGAAAAACAGTATGGAGATTCTTCAAAAAATTAAAAATAGAACTATCATATAATCCAGCAATCCCATTTCTGGGTGCTTTTCCAAAGAAAACAAAAGCACTAATTTGAAAAGATATATGCACCCTAATGTTCATTGCACCCATAATAGCCAAGATATGGAAGCAACCTAAGTGTCCATGGTTAGATGAATGGATAAAGAAGATATGAGGTATGTGTATGTATGTGTACACACACACACACACTCACACACACACACACACAATGGAATATTACTCAGCTATAGAAAAGAATGGAATCTTGCCATTTGTGATAACATGGATCGAACTAGAGTGTATTATGCAAAGTGAAATAAGTCAAACAGAGAAAGACAGATGCCATCTGATTTTACATATATGTGAAATCTAAAAAACAAATGAATAAGAATAACAAAACAGAAATAGATTCACACATACAGAGAACAAATGGGTGGTTGCCGAGGGGAGCAGGTAGGGGAATGAGTGAAATAGGTGACGAAAATTAAGAGGTACAAACATCCAGTTGCAAATGGATGAGTGACAGGGATGAAATGTACAGTGTGGGTAATATAATCAATAACGTTAATAATTTTTTATGGCAAGGGATATTAACTAGATTTTTTTGTGGTGATCATTTTGTAATGTATAGAAATATCAAATCAGCATGTTGTGCACCAAGAACTTGCATAGTGTTGTAGGCAGTAATACTTCAAAAAGCAAGCAAACTCAGAGAAAAAGAGATCAGATTTGTAGTTAGTAGAGGTAGGGGGTAGGGAGGGGGGGGGAATTGGATAAAGGTGGTCAAACAGTACAAACTTCCAGTTATAAGATAAACAAGTACTAGGGATGTAATGTACAACATGGTTAATATAATTAATACTGTGTACGTTATATAGTAAAGTTGTTAAGATGGTAGATCCTAAGGGTTCTCTACAAAAGGAAAGAGTATTTTTTAATAACTAAATAAAATAAAGTGAGGCCAGCAAAAAAAAAAAAATAACAAGATGACCAAAAGACAAGCTGACCAAAAGTAATAATAATAAAGAATGAAGAATGAAAAGTCCATAGGGAATTCTGGCAATTTCTGGCATATTGCTCGGAATCTAAAAGGCAAAAAGATACACTGGGAGATTGACTGGTTCAGGATGGTGGAGTAGAAGGATGTGTGTTCACTCCCTCTTGTGAGATCACTGGTATAACAACTGCTGAACAATCGTCGACAGGAAGACACTGGAACTCACCAGAAAAGATACTCCACATCCAAAGACAAAGGAGAAGCCACAATGAGATGGTAGGAGGGGCGCAATCACAATAAAGTCAAATCCCGTAACTGCTGGGTGGGTGACTCACAAACTGGACAACATTTATATCACAGAAGTCCACCCACTGGAGTGAAGGTTCTGAGCCCCACCTCAGGCTTCCCAACATGGTGGTCTGGCAACAGGAAGAGGAATTCCTAGAGAATCAGACTTTGAAGGCTAGTGGGATTTGAATGTGGGACTTCAACAGGACTGGGGGAAACAGAGACTCCACTCTTGGAAGGCACACACAAAGTAGTGTGCACATTGGGATGCCGGGGAAGGAGCAGTGACACCATAGGAAACTGAACCAGACCTATCTGCTAGTGTTAGAGGGTCTCCTGCAGTGGTGGGGGTGGCTGCAGCTCACCTTGAGGACAAGGACACTGGCAGCAGAAGTTCTGAGAAGTACTCCTTGGCACAGCCCATCCAGAGTCCACCATTAGCCCCACCAAAGAGCCAGGTAGGCTCCAGTGTTGGTCATCTCAGGTCAAACAACAAACAGGGAGGGAAACCAGCCCCATGATCATCAGAGAAGCGGATTAAAATTTTACTGAGCTCTGCTCACCAGAGCAACACCCAGCTCTACCCACCACAAGTCCCTCCCATCAGGAAACTTGCAAAATCCCCTTAGATAGACTCATCCACCGGAGGGCAGACAACAGAAGCAAGAAGAACTACAATCCTGCAGCCTGTGGAACAAAAACCACATTCATAGAAAGATAGACAAGATGAAAAGGCAGAGGGCTATATACCAGATGAAGGAACAAGATAAAACCCCAGAAAAACAACTAAATGAAGTGGAGTAGGCAAGCTTCCAGACAAAGAATTCAGAATAATGATAGTGAAGATGATCAAGGACCTTGGAAAAAGAATGGAGGCAAAGATTGAGAGGATGCAAGAAATGTTTAACAAAGACCTAGAAGAATTAAAGAACAAACACCTAGAAGAATTAAAGAACAAACAAATAGAGATGAAAAATAAAATAACTGAAATGAAAACACACTAGAAGAAATCAATAGAAGAATAACTAAGGTAGAAGAACGGATAAGTGACCTGGAAGACAAAATGGTGGAATTCACTGTTGTGGAACAGAATAAAGAAAAAAGAATGAAAAGAAATTAAGACAGGCTAAGAAACCTCTGGGATAACATTAAATGCAACAACATTCACATTATATGGGTCCTAGAAGGAGAAGAGAGAGAGAAAGGACCCAAGAAAATATTACAAGAGATTACAGTCAAAAACTTCCCTAACATGGGAAAGGAAATAGCCACCCAAGTCCAGGAAGCACAGAGTCCCATAGAGCATAAACCCAAGGATAAACATGTCGAGGCACATAGTAATCAAACTGGCAAATATTAAAGACAAAAATTATTGAATGCAACAAGGGAAAAGTGACAAATAACATACAAGGGAACTCCCATAAGGTTAACAGCTGATTTCTCAGCAGAAACTCTACAAGCCAGAAGGGAGTGGCATGATATATTTAAAGTGATGAAAGGGAACAACCTACAACCAAGATTACTCTACCTGGCAAGGTTCTCATTCAGATTTGTCAGAGAACTCAAAAGCTTTACAGACAAGCAAAAGCTAAGAGAATTCAGCACTACCAAACCAGCTCTAAAACAAAAGCTAAAGGAACTTCTCTAAGTGGGAAACACAAGAGAAGAAAAGGACCTACAAATACAAACCCATAACAATTAAGAATATGGTAAGAGGAACATGCATATTGATATTTACCTTAAATGTGAATGGATTAAATGCTCCAAACAAAAAACACAGACTCACTGAATGGACACAAAAACAAGACCCATATATATGTTGTCTACAAGAGACCCACTTCAGTCCTAGGGACACATACAGACTGAAAGTAAGGGGATGGAAAAAGATATTCCATGAAAATGGAAACCAAAAGAAAGCTGGAGTAGGAACACTCATATCATATGAAATAGACTTTAAATAAAGAATGTTACAACAGACAAGGAAGGACACTACATAATGATCAAGGGATCAATCCAAGAGGAAGATATAACAATTATAAATATATATGCACCCAACATAGGAGCACCTCAATAGATAAGGCAACTGCTAATAGCTATAAAAGAGGAAATCAACAGTGACACAATAATAGTGGGGGACTTTAACACCTCACTAACACCAATGGACAGATCGTCCAAACAGAAAATTAATAAGGATACACAAGCTTTAAATGACACAGCAGATCAGATAGATTTAAATGATATTTATCAAATATTCCATCCAAAAACAGCAAATTACACTTTCTTCCCTAGTGCACACAGAATATTCTCCAGGACAGATCACATCTTGGGTCACAAATCAAGCCTCAGTAAATTTAAGAAAGTTGAAGTCATATCAAACATCTTTTCTGACCACAATGCTATGAGATTAGAAATCAATTACAGGGTAAAAAACACAAACACATGGAGGCTAAACAATACATTACTAAATAACCAACAGATCACTGAAGAAATCAAAAAGGAATCCAAAAAAAACCTACAGACAAATTATAATGAAAACATGATTATCCAAAACCAATGGGATGCAGCAAAAGCAGTTCTAAAAGGGAAGTTTACAGCAATAGAAGCCTACCTCAAGAAACAAGGAACACCTCAAATAAGCAATCTAACCTTACACCTAAAGGAACTAGAGAAAGAAGAATAAACAAAACCCGAAGTTAGTAGAAGGAAAGAAATCATAAAGATCAAAGCAGAAATAAAGGAAATAGAAACAAAGAAAACAATAGCAAAGATCAATAAAACTAAAAGCTGGTTCTTTGAGAAGATAAACAAAATTGAAAAACCATTAGTCAGACACATCAAGAAAAAGAGGAAGAGGACTCAAATCAATAAAATTAGAAATGAAAAAGAAGTTACAACAGACACTGCAGAAATACAAATCATCCTAAGAGACTACTACAAGCAACTCTATGACAATAAAATGGACAACCTGGAGAAAATGGACGAATTCTTAGAAAGGTATAACCCTTCAATACTGAACCAGGAAGAAATAGAAAATATGAACAGACCAATCACAAGTAATGAAATTGAAACTGTGATTAAAAATCTTCCAACAAACAAAAGTTCAGGACCAGATGGCTTCACAGGTGTATTCTATCAAACATTTAGAGAAGAGTTAACAGCCACCCTACTCAAACTCTTCCAAAAAATTGCACAGGAAGGAACACTCCTAAACTTATTCTATGAGGCCACCATCACCCTGATACCAAAACCAGACAAAGATACTACAAAAAAAAAATTACAGACCTATAAAACTGATGAATATAAATGCAAGAATCCTCAACAAAATACTAGCAATCAGAATTCAACAACACATTAAAAGGATCATACACCATGATCAAGTGGGATTTATCCCGGGGATGCACGATTCTTCAGTATATGCAAATCAATCAATATGATACAGCACATTAACAAATTAAGGAATAAAAACCATATGATCATCTAAATAGGTGCAGAAAAAGCTTTTGACAAAATTCAATACCCATTTATGATAAAAACTCTCCATAAAGTGGGCATAGAGGGAACCTACCTCAACATAATAAAGGCCATATATGACAAACCCACAGCAAACTTCTGCCTCAGTGGCGAAAAACTAAAAGCATTTCCTCTAAGATCAGGAACAAGGCAAGGATGTCCACTCTCACCACTATTATTCAACATAGTTTTGGAAGTCCTAGCCACATCAATCAGAGAAGAAAAAGAAATAAAAGGAACTTAAAATGGAAAAGAAGAAGTAAAACTGTCACTGTTTACAAGTGACATGATACTATATATAGAGAATCCTAAAGATGCCACCAGAAAATTACTAGAGCTAATCAATGAATTGGTAAAGTTGCAGGATACAAAATTAATGCACAGAAATCTCTTGCATTCCTATACACTAATGATGAAAAATCTGAAAGTGAAATTAAGGAAACACTCCCATTTACCACTGCAACAAAAAGGATAAAATACCTAAGAATAAACCTACCTAGGGAGACAAATACCTGTATGCAGAAAACTATAAGACATTGATGAAACAAATTAAAGATGATACCAAGAGATGGAGAGATATACCATGTTCTTGGAATGGAAGAATCAATATTGTGAAAATGACTATACTACCCAAAGCAATCTACAGATTCAATGCAATCCCTATCAAATTACCAATGGTATTTTTTACAGAACTAGAACAAAAAATCTTTAAAATTTTTATGGAGACAAAAAAGACCTGAAATAGCCAAAGCAATCTTGAGGGAAAAAAATGGAGCTGGAGGAATCAGACTCCCTGGGTTCAGACTATACTACCAAGCTACAGTAATCAAGACAGTATAGTACTGGCACAAAACCAGAAATACAGATCAATGGAACAGGATAGAAAGCCCAGAGATAAACCCATGCACCTATGGTCAACTAATCTATGACAAAGGAGGCAAAGATACAGAATGGAGAAAAGAAAGTCTCTTCAGTAAGTGGTGCTGGGAAAACTGGAGAGCTACATGTAAAAGAATGAAATTAGAACACACCCTGACACCATACACAAAAGTAAACTCAAAATGGATTACAGAGCTAAATGTAAGACCAGACAGTATAAAAGTCTTAGAGGAAAACACAGGAAGAACACTCTTTGACATAAATCACAGCCAGATCTTTTTTGATCCCCCTCCTAGAGTAACAGAAATAAAAACAAAAATAAACAAATGGAACCTAATGAAGCTTAAAGGCTTTTGCACAGCAAAGGAAACTACAAACAAGATGAAAAGAGAACCCTCAGAATGGGAGAAAATATTTGCAAACAAATCAATGGACAAAGGATTAATCTCCAAAATATATAAACAGCTCATGTAGCTCAATATTAAAAAAATAAACAACCAAATCTAAAAGTGGGCAGAAGACCTAAATAGACATTTCTCCAAAGAAGACATACAGATGGCCAAGAAGCACATGAAACGCTGCTCAACATTACTAATTATTAGAGAAATGCAAATCAAAACTACAATGAGGTATCACCTCACACCAGTTAGAATGGGCATCATCAGAAAATCTTCAAACAACAAATACTGGAGAGGGTGTGGAGAAAAAGGAACCCTCTTGCACTGTTGCTGGGTATGTAAATTGATACAGCCACTATGCAGAACAGTATGGAGGTTCCTTGTAAAACTGAAAATAGAATTACCATATGACCCAGCAATCCCACTACTGGGCATATAGCCAGAGAAAACCATAATTCAAAAAGACAGGTGCACCCCATGTTCATTGCAGCACTATTTACAATAGCCAGGTCATGGAAGCAATCTAAATGCCCATCAACAGATGAATAGATAAAGAAGAAGTGGTACATATATACAATGGAATATTACTCAACCATAAAAAGGAATGAAATTGGGTCATTTGTAGAGATGTGGATGGATTTAGAGACTGTCATACAGAGTGAAGCAAGTCAGAAAGAGAAATATCATATATTAACTCATATATGTGGAACCTAGAAAAATGGTACACATGAACCAGTTTGCAGGGAAGAAACAGAGACACAGATGTAGAAAACAAATGTATGGACACCAACGGGGGAAAGTGGTGGGAGGGGTGTGTTGTGATGAATTGGGAGATTGGGCTTGACATGTATACACTAATATGTATAAAATGGATAACTAATAAGAACCTACTGTATAAAAAAATAAAATTGAATTAAAAAAAAAGATACACAGGGATATGTATCTGACCATGCAAACCTGAGAAGACTCTAAATTCTAACCTCTGGCTGACTTTGAGCATCTGTGTAAGCAGAAAATGAAGGCTAAAGTAAGCAAAGTAAACGGGTAATAAAAAAACATGCCATGTAAATAGTACACAAAAGAGAAAAAGGGTGACTATACTCATATCAGACAAAAAAAGCTTAAGATGAAATTGTTAGAGACAAAGAGGGATATTTTATCATGATAACAGAAGCAAGTATCATGAAAATATAAGAATTATAAACATATATACACCTAAGAACAGAATCCCAAAATACATGGAACAGAAACAGAGAGAATTGAAGGTAGAAAACAGATAATTCTACAATAATAGCTACATAGTTTAATATTTTGCTTTCAATGGTGGGCAGAATAATCAGGCAGAAAATCAGTACTATACACCAGTTAAGGTTAACAGAAACTTAAAAAACACTTCATTCAACAATGGCACATACAAACTCCAATCAGATGCACATGAAGCATTCACCAGGGTAGATAGAAATCTATAGCACACTCCACTCAATAACAGCAGAATAGACATTTTTCTCAAGTACACATGGAACATTCTCCAGGACTGACCATATTTTAGCCCATAAAACAAACTTCAACACATTTTAAAGGATTTAAATCATACAAAGTATATATTCTTATAACAATGGGATAAAATTAGAACTCAATATTTGAAGAACATTTTGAAAGTAACAAATATGTGGAAATTAAAAGCACACTCCTAAGTAAACAATGGGTCAAAGAAGAAATCAAAAAAGGCTATTAGGAAATACTTTGAGATAGAAGAAAAGGAAAACTCAGTATACCAAAACTTATAGGCAGGAAAAACAGTGTTTAGAAGAAAAATTATACATATATATATAAATGCTTACATTTAAAAAGTGGAAAATTTCAAATTGGTAACTTAACTTTCCACTTTAAGAGACTAGAAAAAGATCAGATTAAACAGAATGCAAACATAAGGGAGAAAATAATAAAGACTAGAGCAGAAATAAATGAAATGGAGATTGGAAAAACAACAGACAAAATCAAAGAAACAAAAGACCTGTTTTTAAATGATCAGCCAAAATTAACACAAAACTTTAGTAGGACTGATCAAGAAAAAAAGAGAGGACTGAAAATCAACATATATATACTGCAATAAAAATTAATTTTTAAAACTCAGGAATGAAAGACATGGCATACTACCAACTTACTGAAATAAAAAAATAATATAAAGGAATATTATAAACAATTGTATGCCAACAAATTAGATAACCTACTGGAATTGGAAAAAGATTTCAAAAGACAGAAAGTACCAAAAATGGTTAAGAGAAAGAGAAAATCTAAATTGGCTTATACCTGGAGGGGTGGGATGGGGAGAGTGGGAGGGAGGGAGACGCAAGAGGGAAGACACATGGGAGCATATGTATATGTATAGCTGATTCACTTTGTTATAAAGCAGAAGCTAACACACCATTGTAAAGCAATTATACCCCAATAAAGATGTTAAATAAAAATAAATAAATTGGCTTATAATAAGTAAAGAGATTAATAATCAAAATACCCTACAAAGAAAATCTTGGGCCTGGATGGCTTCACAGGTGAATTGTGCCAAAAAGTAAAGAATTAACACTAATTCTCTGAATGCTCTTCAAAAATGTAGAACACATGAAAACTCATTCTATGTGTATTATGTGTGTTACCCTTATATGAAAATAAGACAAGGCCATCACAAGAAACTTAAACTACAGATCAAGATCCCTTATGAATATAAATACAAAAATCCTCAACAAAATATTAGCAAACATAATCCTCCATGAACTTACGTTTGGTTTAACATATAATAATCAACCAGTGTAATTCAACATATTAATAGCATAAAGGACAAAGACAGCATGATTATCTCAAAAGATGCAGAAAAACTTTTTGATGAAGTCCAATACCCCTTGATGATAAAAAAAGATTCCACACATTAGGAATATATATAAACTGCAACATGTTAAGGGTCTTCTAAAAAAAACTACAGCTGGTATTTATACTTAATAGTGGAAGACTGAATGTTTAACTGCCAAGATCGGAAATAAGACAAAGAGGTACACTCTTGCCAGTTCTATTTAAAATTGTACTGGAGATTCCAGATAGGGCAATTAAGCAAGAAAAAGAAATTCAAGGTATGCAGATGGAAAGGAAGAAGTAAAATAGCCTCTATTTATGGATGTATTGATTTTGTATTTAGAAAATTCTAAGCAATCACAAAGAAAAATCTATCAGAAGTACTAAATGAATTCAGCAATGTTCCATGACAAAAAGATCAGTACATAAACATTTGTATCTCTACACACTAGCAATAAACTTTCTGAAAATAAAATCAAGAAAATTCCATTTACAACAGAATCAAAAAGAATATAATACTTAGGAATAAATTTAACAAAAGAAGTACAAGACACATACTGAAAAATACAAAATATTTTTAAAGAAATTAAGATCTGAAAATAAAGGAAATATATTTCATGTTTATGAATGTAGTCTTAATATTTCTAAATTGGCAACACTCATCAAACCCATTTATAGATGCAACACAATCCATATTAAAATCTACTTTTTTGCAGAAATTGGAAAGATGATTCTAAAGTTCATATGGTACCCAAGAAACAGAATAACCAAAATAGTCTCAAAAAGGAAAACAAACTTGGAAGAGTCACACTTCCCAAATTCAAAACAATGCAAAGGGGCTTCCCTGGTGGCACAGTGGTTAAGAATCCGCCTGCCAACACACAGAGGACAAGGGTTCAAGCCCTGGTCCGGGAAGATCCCACATGCCGTGGAGCAACTAAGCCCGTGCACCACAACTACTGAGCCTGCTCTCTGGAGCCGACGAGCCACAACTACTGACCCCACATGCTGCAACTACTGAAGTGAATGCACCTAGAGCCTGTGCTCCACAACAAGAGAAGCCACTGCAATGAGAAGCTGGCACACCACAACGAAGAGTAGCCCCCACTCAACACAACCAGAGAAAGCCCATGTGCAGCAACAAAGACACAACACAGCCAAAATAAATAAATAAATAAATTTATTTAAAGAAAACAAAAAAAAAAACAATGCAAAGCTACAGTAATCAAGACAAAGTGGGACTGGCATAAGGATAGAAATATTAATCAATACCATAAAATTGAGAGTTCAGATATAAACCCATACATTGATTACCAACAAGGAAGTGAAAAAAAAAAACACAATTCAATGAGAATAGAATATTCTTTTTAGCAACTAACACTAGGACAAGTGGGTATCCTCATTTTAAAGAATAAAGTTAGACTCATACCTTACTCCATATTAAAGTAATTCCAAATGAGTTGTAGATCTATATTTAAGAGCTAAAACTCTGAAACTCTTAGAAGATAGCATAGGATTAAACATTTGTGGCCTTGGATTAAACAATGCTTTCTTAGATACAAAAGCACAGCAAAAAATAGCAATAATAATAAATTAGACTATCAAAATTAATGTTTCAAAGGACAGTTATTTTGCAGTTGGGTTTCAATTCATTAAACTCTTAGAATAATATTTTCAGATATCAAAAATAAAATTACCTTACTGATCTTAGGGTGAAAGTACTCAGTGTTTCACCATTAAGAATAACATTAGCTTAAGGGAGAGTAACATTAATAGCATGCCCCGTAGGAATAAGCTAAGGTACTGTTGTAAGAGAAGAGTGCAAGCTATTATAAGGACAGAATGTATTCCTTGTTGCTACTTTTAATTGCATTAAGAGTCTATAGGGGAGTCAAGATGGTGATGGGGAAGACACTGAGTTAGCATCTCCCCACAACTAGGGCAATTGCCGGCCACTGGTGGGGGATCCTGACGCCCAAGGAGATGGGAGGAGCCCCCAAATGAACCAATAGGATGTGGGGGGAAGAGGGGAGAGGGGGGAGGAGAAGTGGCAGCCAGACAGGGTCAGTGCCCCTGAGGCCAGGGAGATCAGGAGACGCAGGTGGGAGGGGAAATATGGAAGGAGCGGGAAAGAAGCAGAGGGTGTTTGCCCTGACCACTCAGGCCTGGGGAGTCTGCTGAGCTCCCACGACCTCTGAGACCTGGGACCCTTCTGCTCCTTAAGCCTAAGCCTCACACCCCAGAGCCCCCAGGGCCTTTTCCAGCCCTGTGGGTCCTAAGCATAGGCCTTGCCCACCACCCAAAACCTCGCCCATCCTGAGGCTCAGCCCTCCACAGCCAAGGCCTTTCCCTCTCCCCCCGTTTTTAATCTTTGTTTCTCTTCCCACCTCATCTTTTTTATTAATGTGGTACTATTGTACCTTCCAGTTGTTGATTCATCTATATTTTTATTTTTATATTCTTTATAACATAGCTGTTTCCTAGTATAATTTTATTTTTTACTTTGTTATTGTTCTCTCTCTCTTTTATTTTTTTTCCTGGCCAACCCACGTGGCTTGTGGGATCTGGGTTCATGAGCCAGGGGTATGTCTGAAGCTCTTGCAGTGGGAGCTCCATGTCGGAAACACTGGACTAACAGAGAACCTCAGACCCCACGGAATATGTATCAGAGTGAGGTCTCAGGGAGGTCCTTATATCAGCACCAAGACCCAGCTCTACCCAGCAGTGTACAAACTCCAGTGTTGGAAGCCAAACAACCACTAAGACAGAAACAATCCCACTCATAAAAAAAAAAAAAAAAAAAAAATGAGATGGCAAAAATAATATGTCACAGATGAAGGAGCAGGGTAAAAACCTACAAGACCAAATAAACGAAGAGGAAATAGCGAATCAACCTGAAAAAGAATTCAGAGTAATGATAGTATGGATGATCCAGAATCTCGGAGATAGAATGGAACCATGGACTGAGAAAATACAAGAAATGTTTAACAAAGATCTAGAAGAACTAAAGAACAAACAAACAGATGAACAACATATGAATTGAAATGAAAAATACACTAGAAGGAATCAGTAGCAGAATAACAGAGAGAGAAGAACGAATCAGTGAGCTGGAAGACAAAATGGTGGAAACAACTGCCGAGGAATGGAATAAAGAAAAAACAATGAAAAGAACTGAAGAGAATCTCAGAGACCTCTGGGACAACACTAAACTCACCAACATTCAAATTATAGGGGTCCCAGAAGAAGAATAGAAAAAGAAAGGGTCTGAGAAAATATTTGAAGAGATTATAGTGGAAAACTTCCCTAACATGGAAAAGGAAATAATCACTATGAATAGTCAACTATGAATAGTCAACTATGAAAGGAGAAATCGAGAGTAACACAATAACAGTAGGGGACTTTAACACCCCACTTACACCAATGGACAGATCATCCAAACAGAAAATAAATAAGAAAACACAAGCTTTAAATGACACAATAAACCAGATAGATTTAATTGATATTTATAGAACATTCCACCCAAAAGTGGCAGAATACACTTTCTTCTCAAGTGCACATGCAACATTCTCTAGGATAGATCACATCTTGCAGCAAAAATCAAGCCTCGGAAAATTTAATAATATTGAAATTATATCAAGCATCTTTTCTGACCATGATGCTATGAGATTGGAAATCAATTTCAGAAAAAAAAAAAGACTGTAAAAAACACAAATACATGGAGGCTAAACAGTGCACTACTAATTAACCAAGAGATCACTGAAGAAATCAAAAAAGAAATTAAAAATATACATGGAAACAAATGACAATGAAAACACGACGACCCAAAAGCTATGGGATGCAGCAAAAGCAGTTCTAAGAGGGAAGTTTAGAGCAATTCAATCTCACCTCAAGAAACAAGAAAAATCTCAAATGAACAACCAACCCTACACTTAAAACAACTAGAGAAAGAAGAACAAAGAAAACCCAAAGTCAGTAGAAAGAAAGAAATCATAAAGATCAGAGCAGAAATAAATGAAATAGAAATGAAGAAAACAGTAGCAAAGATCTGTAAAACTTAAAGTTGGTTCTTTGAGAAGATAAACAAAATTGATAAACCCTTAGCCAGACACATCGAGAAAAAAAGGGAGAGGATGCAGATGAATATAATTAGAAATGAAAAAGGAGAAATCACAACTGACACCACAGAAATACAAAGGATTATAAGAGACTATTACAAACAACTATATGCTGATAAAATGGACAACCACAAAGAAATGGACACTTTCTTGGAAAGGTACAATTTCCAAGACTGAACCGGGAAGAATTAGAAAATATGAACAGACCTATTACAAGTAATGAAATTGAAACTGTAATTAAAAATCTTCCAACAAACAAAAGTCCAGAACTACATGGCTTCACAGGCGAATTCTATCAAACATTTAGAGAAGACCTAACACTGATCATTCTCAAACTCTTCCAAAAAATTGCAGAGGGAGAAACACTGTCAAATACATTCTACGAAGCCACCAACAACTTGATACCAAAACCAGGGAAAGATACCGCTAAAAAAGAAGATTACAGACGAACATCACTGATGAACATAGATGCAAAAATCCTGAACAAAAGCTAGTAAACAGAATTCAACAACACATGAAAAGGATCATACACCACGATCAAGTGGGATTTATCCTGGGAATGCAAGTATTCTTCAGTATACGCAAATCAATCAATGTGATACACCACATTAACAAATTAAGGAATAAAAACCATACGATCATCTCAATAGATGCAGAAAAAGCTTTTGACAAAATTCAACACTACTTATGATAAAAACTATCCAGAAAACGGGCATACAGGGAACCTACCTCAAAATAATAAAGGCCATATATGACAAACCCACAGCAAACATCATACTCAATGATGAAAAAATGAAAGCATTTCCACTAAGATCGGGAACAAGACAAGGATGTCCACTCTCACCACTATTATTCAACATAGTTTTGGAAGTCCTAGCCATGGCAATCAGAGAAGAAAAAGAAATAAAAGGAATACAAATTTAAAAAGAAGAAGTAAAACTGTCACTGTTTGTGGATGACTGATACTATAAATAGAAAATCCTAAAGATGCCACCAGACAACTACTAGAACTAATCAATGAATTTGGTAAGGTTGCAGGATACAAAATTGATACACAGAAATCTCTGGCATTCCGATATACCAACAATGAAAAATCAGAAAGAGAAATTAAAGAAACAATCCCATTTACCATCGCAACAAAAAGAATAAAATACCTAGGAATAAACCTGCCTAAGGAGGCGAAAGACTAATACTCAGAAAACTATAAAATACTCATGAATAAAATCAAAGATGACATGAACAGATGGAGAAATATACCATGTTCTTGGATTGGAAGAATCAATATTGTGAAAATGACTATACTACCCAAAGCAATCTACAGATTCAAGGCAATCCCTATCAAACTACCAATGGCATTCTTCACAGAATTAGAACCAAAAATTTTACAATTCATATGGAAACACAAAAGACCCCAAATAGCTGAAGCAATCTTGAGAAAGAAAAACGGTGCTGGAGGAATCAGGCTCCCTGTCTTCACACTATACCACAAAGCTACAGTAATCAAGACAGTATGGTACTGGCGCAAAAGAGAAATATAGATCAATGGTACAGGATAGAATGCTCAGAGATAAGCCCACACACATATGGTCACCTAATTTATGACAAAGGAGGCAAGAACATACAATGCAGAAAAGACAGCCTCTTCAATAAATGGTGCTGGGAGAACTGGACAACTACATGTGAAAGAATGAAATTAGAATACTACCTAACACCATACACAAAAATAAACTCCAAATGGATTAAAGACCTAAATATAATACCAGACACTATAAAACTCTTAGAGGAAAACATAGGGAAAACACTCTTTGACATAAACCAAAGCAAGTTCTTTTTTGACCCACCTCCTAGAGTAACGGAAATAAAAACAAAAATAAACAAATGGTGCCTAATGAAACTTAAAAGCTTTTGCACAGCAAAGGAAACCATAAAAAAGACAAAAAGACAACCCTCAGAGTGGGAGAGAATATTTGCAAATGAAACACAAAGGATTAATATCCAAAATATACAATCAACTCATGGAGCTCAATACCATAAAAACAAACAATCCAATTAAAAATGGGCAGAGGATCTAAATAGACATTTCACCAAGGAAGACATACAGATGGCCAAGAGGCACATGAAAAGCTGCTCAACATCACTAATTATTAGAGAAATGCAAATCAATACTACAATGAGGTATCACCTCATACCAGGTAGAATGGGTATTATCAAAAAATCTAGAAACAATAAAATCAGGAAAGGGTGTGGTGAAAACAGAACCCTCCTGCACTGTTGGTGGGAATGTAAATTGATAAAACCACTATGGAAAACAGTATGGAGGTTCCTTAAAAAACTAAAAATAGAACTACCATATGACCTAGCAATCCCACTACTGGGCATATACCCTGAGAAAACCATAATTCAAAAAGAGACATGTACCACAATGTTCATTTCAGCACTATTTACAATGGCCAGGACCCGGAACCAACCTAAATGTCCTTCCACAGATGAATGGATGAAGAAGATGTGGCACATATATATAATGGAGTATTATTTAGCCATAAAAAGAAACGAAATTGAGTTATTTGTAGTGAGGCAGATGGACCTAGAGTCTGTCACACAGAATGAAGTAAGTCAGAAAGAGAAAAACAAATACCATATGCTAATGCATATATATGGAATCTAAAAAAAAAAAAAAGGTACTGATGAACCTAGTTGTAGGGCAGTAATAAAGATGTAGACATAGAGTATGGGCTTGAGGACACGGGGTGGGATGGGGAAGCTGGGGTGAAGTGATAGTAACATTGACATATATACACTACCAAATGTAAAATAGGTAGTGTGAAGCAGCACCATAGCACAGGGAGATCAGCTCAGTGCTTTGCAATGACCTCGAGGGGTGGGATAGGGAGGATGGAAGGCTCAAGAGGGAGGGGATATGGGGACATATGTATGCATACAGCTGATTCACTTTGGTGTACAACAGAAACTAACACAGTATTGTGAAGCAATTATACTCCAATAAAGTTTTTAAAAGAAGAGTCTATAGGTATGCATACCTTAAACACCTGGCATATCTTGGGCTGAGTGTTAGGGGGAAAGAAAGAAAACCCTAATGGAAAGGAAATATGTATGTTATATGTATTTGACCAGAAAGCTTCCTTCTCTAATTTTGTCAAAATTTTCCTAGGCTCAGCATTATTTAATATTTAAAGAGCATCCAAGGTTTTGAGTTCAATTTATTGGCAGTTATAGAACATGAAAATAAATCACAATCCTGAGCAATCAGACTAATACACTGTATTTACAAACTATTTATTGAGAATCTATACATTTGGTACTCATCTTGTAAAGAATAAAATAAATAACCTATTTCCTTAAATTCTCTATCAACGTACAAATGCCTAAACAAATTAATACAAGACACTAAAAATTGTCACTCAGGATATTGCTGCTGTGCAATGTCAAGTATAGTATATTACTAATGTTAATTTAAAGTCACTCAATTTCTTGATATATTATTCTATTCTTTAATATACAATAAGAAATTTGCAGAGAGTACACAGTGGTAGAAAGGGTATATTGATTCTCTGTGATTTACAGCCAGACAAGCAAGGCTTCTGGTTGTTCTCAACCATAAATACTACAACTGCAATGGCTTTGATTATCTACCCTGACTTGTGTTTGAAAATGAACATCAGTCAACTTGATGTCACTTTGGCTGGTTCATTAGCTGACAATGAACTTCTGTAGGGAAAACTTTTATGTATAGTTTACTATTAGTTAACTTGACAAAGCTATGTTTGTCAAGCAGAAAGCCACAACGATTAAAAACAACTAAAGAAAATTTAACTAGAAAAATATTGGGAAGAGACCAGAGAGTCAATGCACTTTAGGATAACAGTCAAAGTGATATTAAAACAAAATTAATAATTTGATTCATAACAATTCCTTTTTTTCATCTGAGGTGGTTGTAAACCAGGAACAAATGGAGCCTTCTTGTGGAGAATTATGTACTCTATATGTAGTATATTCTTATTATTCTTGGAACTTAATTTTTTGAAAAATAATTATAAAATGTTTTATTTTGAAATAATTTTAAACTTGGATAAAGGTTGCAGAGAGAACACAGAGTTCCCTTTCATCCTGCACACAGCATCTGCTAATTTTTAGGGATACTATAAGTAAGATGCTTCTTCTTTTATACAGTATTTGAGGATGAACAGACCATGGTTTTTCAAGGCTCCGTACAAAGAGTTTTGACAACTGTGGTGACTAGAGGAAATTTTGAATCAACAGCAGGGACACTTTAATTTTGGTGGAGATTGTGGTTGATTCTATGTCTGATTTCTTTAGGACAGGGCTACACAAAGTGTGGTGCAGGTTTATTACTTCAGGTCTGTGAACTGTTACCAGGGCATCCCAGCACACAATTACTGGAACCATCTTGGTGAACAGGATATAGACCAATTCAGGTGTAGAAAAACTCACAAGGTATACTGCATATGATGCAAGCTGCATCCTAGTCACAGGTAGAAAAACTGTTATAATGTATGATATTTTAAGGTTTATCAATTTGACTCCAAAATTACATTAAAAAATAACATAAAATGCATAAACATTTATTTTAGTAAATTATAATCTTAACCATCCAAGTTAGGGAAATCCACAGACCACTCAAAACACAGTATCATAACATGTAACAAAACAGTCACCTCTGATATCACCTATTTCATCAAAGATCAGCCAAGTTGCTTCATATCTTAAAAGGTCTTCAGTGTTGCTCTTATGCCGTCTACAGTCAGGAAAAGATATATTTGTTCCTTCAATAACAAATTACAATTGAGCAGTTCCTTTTGAAAGAAAAATCCCCTTTTCCCGCTGTTCTGTAGAATGGCATTATTGTCAAGTAATGATATAAACCATGAAACTGGAAAGGACGGAAATGGACTTCTTTTCACAGGGGAATTTAAACAATCTTATATAAATCCTTTGTATAGGTACTGATTTAAAATTATTTCATAAGATCAATACTTCTTTAGAAGTCTATAGAAATACTCCATAAATCTATTTTTAAAGAGGTATTTTCTTATCAATGTAGTCATTAAAAAATATTCTGTGTGCTCAATATATACTCAACATCACACTAGCCACTTGTCTTATAAAGATAAATAAAGCATACTTATTTAAAAGTATATAAGAAATTGTAGGAGAAAGTCTAGTCTCGATTTTCATGCATGTAGTTTACTGGAGATAGTTCTCAGGAACCAGACCATAGAGAAGTGAGTAATGCAGGGTTATGTTTGGAACTCCTGTACTTGCCCATTTCATATCAAAACTGTTTACAAGGGAGTGACACAATATGTGATTAAACACATGTGCGTTTCACCTCTCCCCCCACACACATATATTTTTCCTGCACACTCAAAGATCCTGATAAATATATATATATATTTGCTATACACACACACATATGTGTGTGTATATATATATATATATATATATATATATATATATATATATTCACTTCCAAGAAAAAAATATTTATATATACATTTGAACCTTGAACAGCATGGGGGTTGAGGTGCTGACCCTCTGCACAGTTGAAAATACATGTACAAGTTTACAGTTATGTATCAATCCTCTCCGCAGTTCTATATCAGCTGATTCAACCAAGGATTGTGCAGTTAGTATTACAGCATCTATTTACTGAAGAAAAAACCATGTATAAGTGAAACTGCCTAGTTCAAACCCATGTTGTTAAAGGTTCAACTGTATATATAATATTTTTTCTTGGAAATGAATATAGTTCCAACTCAGCTCCTTCAACTTATAATCTCTTCTCTTAGCAGTTACAGAACTTGTCTGGCTGGGTTGTGTTATAACTTAACAACACTTACTGATCTAGTGGCCAGTAGGGGACTAGGACTTAGATTCTGAGCAGGCAATGTTCTCTTGCAAGACAGATATCTGAATCAATTTCAAGCAAGGAAGAAAGCACAAGTCTTTAGAAGTGGGTCACTTCAGAGGATTCATAGGATTGAGGAAAACTATGGGATTCAAGGTATTTGAGTGTATAATTCCCAGATGTCCACATGCCAAGTCTTAGGGTCTTATTCCTTCCCAATCAGAAATGGCATACTTGGCATAGCAGACTTGCTGGGAATGATAACTCAACCTTCAACAGAGCACTGCTATTATTATAATATGCTGCAGGCCTTATCCTCAGCTCTTTCTGTTCTCTGTCTAAAGGAGATGAGTGTCTTTATATATTGGTTTTCACACCTTAATTTACTTAGGTAATTAGTCACCTTCAGTGATTCTTGTCTTTCAAAAATAGTCCTCATATTCCTTTTTCCATAATTACTATTTCTTCTGGACCTCTCAGAAGTCTGAAATCTTGTACTTGCCAATGCATTTCCTTTAACCAGTACACCACACTATCCCAGTTCATCACTGGTGAAAGTCTATTTTACACGTGAACGTATACTGTGTGATAATCTCAAGTCTACTTATTCAACAGCTGGAT
The DNA here is from genome assembly GCF_963924675.1 of Phocoena phocoena. NCBI lineage: Eukaryota > Metazoa > Chordata > Mammalia > Artiodactyla > Phocoenidae > Phocoena > Phocoena phocoena. Next base: position 67,141,824 of record NC_089225.1, read on the forward strand.
CCCAAGATTAGAATGAAGGTGACAAGAGTATAGAGAATTATATTCCTACAGAGTAAGAAAAATCCTGTTAACTTTTAATGACCCATTTTTTCTTGGGCTTTTAGTTTAAAATTCTGATATAACCTACTGGCAATTTTGTTTTATTTTAAGGGTTAGACTCATAGTGTACAAAAGCAAATGTATATATTTTATTAATAATAGTCATTTTAATTTAGAGAGTGAGTCCAAAGCCAGGGTGGGTGTTTAGAGACTAATTTTGAAGTGGCACAGGGAAACCTAAGGAATAACGTATGCAAGACATGAAAGTATTGGATGCAATCATAATGTACACAAGTATATATCTAGAAGTTAAATCTCAGTGCTCTATTACTTCCTGTACCACTCAATACTGCCTCGGTTCATCTATCTGCACAACTGTCATATTACAGCAACAACAAAGCCTTTCATGACTGACTAATGAGCTATGTTATTAGTTTAATTATTGCCTGGCCACTTAGAGACTCAACTTATTGGAAAGGAAATGGTGATTACTACAACTGGCAACTCCCCTTGGCTTGCACTTTATTCAGGACACTACCTCATGGACTTATTGCTTTGCTATTTTATGCACAAGTAGGACCTAAACATTTCATTAGTGAATTTTCTGTTATATACAATAACACATAAATATTTATTTTGTGAATATTTAAACGATAAGTCTTATAAATCTTTCTCCACTTGACTATTTATTTATCTACATTTGATCATGTTAAAATTTAAAAAATAATAATACTCATTATATTCCACTGTGTTAAATATTTGATATGTGTTCATATAATGCATGACTCATGCCTTTAAAAATATCTTAATAGGAAAAGTAGTGCATGAGCTAGAATAGTTAGAATTTAAATAAGTGTTGAGTAATTGCCATAACAGCAGAACAAGCTTGACATACAGAAGATACAAATTTAGAAAAATATTTATTCTGAGTATAGTGGCCAGGATAGGCTTACGAAGGTGAACTGGACCAAAAGAACAGACATGTTTTTAAGAGGTAGTGAGGAAAGATGAGAGCTAGTTTGGGTTTTATACAGATTGAGTTATATGTACTTCCAGAATATTCAGAAAATTATGTGAATTAGGAAGCTGACATCTAAGCCTGGATCTTAGAGATTGAGAGGTATCAGTATGAGATGCTAACAAAAGAGGTGAGAAGAAAGTATACTAGAAACAAGAAAATGTAGAGATAAAATTTAGTCTTTGGGAAGACCTTTCAATGAACATGGGGAGAAAGTTGACTGTGGAAGGAAACCCAATCAATCAGAAAAAGAAGGGGAAAATCTGGAGACTGAAGTGTCATTGGATGGATACAAGCAGTTCAAGGTAGATTGCACAGTCAAACGCTGAAGTAAGGTTGAGTAATATGTATCCGGGTTTTGATAATTAGGAGAGCGTGGTTGATTTATCAAAGTGTGAAGTCAGAGAATAAATGATTAAGAGGTGACAATATAATGACCAACTCCTGTTTAACCTGCTTAACATCTTATTGTTTCATAACCTCCTAAGCCTAACAATGGTGATGATTCTTGAAACTAATTCAAATCCAAGAAGATACAAGAGACTTTTAAAAAATTGGTAATGCGGAATCTTAACAATAATTTATACATACTTACATCAGTTTTCCAAGTGTTGCTCATAGCACTTTATGCATGTTAACTTATTCATTCCTCCCATAGAGTTATTATTAACACTATCAGATAAGTGAACTGAGGAACAGAGGCATTAGGTAACTTGCCTAATATCAGAAAGATAGTAAGCAGACAAGCCAGGAATGTCATACCATCTGATTCCAGAATCTTGTGAATTTAAGCACTAAACTGTTCCTCTTTTTGTTGCTATTGTTGTTTTTGTTTGTTTTCCTGATTTTATTATTGACTAGTTCACAAAATTATTTCCAGCAAAATAAATGATGAAAAATTGAGTGCAAAAGTACCTAACTTCAAGTGACTCTTGAATCTGTTGTTTCATAAATCAACATATTGTAGCTCTTTCTCTTTTTTAGGAAAATTATTTTCCTTTCCTAATAATTTTACCCTCCTCACATATATTTTTCATTATTTCTTGTAATTTTTAGTTTCAGTTTCTAAATAACCAGTTAATATACTGATAGAGTCAAAATATCTGTCCCATTCACTCACTCTTTCAGTCAACAAATAGTTAATTGAGTATGCCTCTGTAAAATACTTTATATTAAGTATGTAGAATATGTGTGTATAACATATATGTATATATAAAACTATGACACTTTTTAACCCTATTTTGCATTCCTACTTAACTGTTTAAGACCTAATTTGATACTGGTTATTTATACAGTTAACAAGTAGATTTTTGGAAATAAAAGAATCAAATCAATGATCAATTTTTTTTTTTTTTTTTTTTTTAAGCATTACGCGGGCCTCTCACTGCTGTGGCCTCTCCCGTTGCAGAGCACAGGCTCCGGACACATAGGCTCAGCGGCCATGGCTCACGGGCCTAGCCGCTCCGCGGCATGTGGGATCCTCCCGGACTGGGGCACGAACCCGTGTCCCCTGCATCGGCAGGCGGACTCTCAACCACTGCACCACCAGGGAAGCCCAATGATCAATTTTTGTCTGAGCTCTTAACAAAGCTACTTAAAGCAGATAAAAAGGATATTTTCTTTCTTTTTTGTTTGTATGTTTAGAAGGAGCAGGTAACATAGGAACTAACAATATAATGTGGTGAGAGAAGAAAAGTATTCCTGTATTCTAGGGTAACTTTCTTTAAAAACTAACTAATACTAAAGTACATTTATTTCTTAGATTGCTTAGACTAAACCTCCATTTTACTACTAAAATTGTCTTTGATCAATTGGAAGTTGAAAATTACATATAGAAAAATGAAATTATAGTTTCAAAATTATCAATGTGTCATTCTCATAAATTGATATTAAGAACATATGAAGACAATTTAATTGAATACAACTGACCTTGCTTATGAAACATTATTCTGGTAAAATCTATCATATTTTACAATGAAACATCTGGCAGGCTACATGACATTTATTAAATTTGGCTTTATCTAATACAAGGCATGCCAAAGCTTCAACTTAATGAACATTGATGGCTGATGCCCATCATTTGTTCCCTGACAGCTGAGATATACATATTTATTTGAATGATCTGGGGCTATGTGGCATCCAAAATAAAACAAGCAATGTCACTGAAGTCAAAATTGAATTAAATTACAAATGTGTGTGTGTGTATATATATATATATATATATATATATATATATATATATATACACATATATACGTTTATATATATATTCTAATTTACAGGTAAAGGAGTGTATAGTCATTTGGAACTGATTTATTGATATAACCTCATTCTATATGTAATGAAAAATACCAGAATAGGAAAATAGGAAGCACAAAATTAATGGAGGAAGTCCCTAGAAAATTATAAACTGTGGAAACCTATCCCTGGCACTGCTTGGCATCCTTCTGACATTCTAGCACAGAACAAGAATGTACAGAGTGACAATTCATTCTGTTTGTGCCTTTCATCTTTGCCCAAAATATAGGCAATAGTCTCAGAATGTTCTCTCTTTGTCCTAATTATCATACACATCTTCTTCACCACAATATCTTTCTGCCCTTTTAATGACATTGGAATATTCTTTCTTGTATAAACAAATTTGGCCTCCACTTTATATTTTCTCCATAACCTTTCCTTCACTGAGCACAGGTTATTCTCCTTGAGATCAATATTTTTACAATCCCAAGGAGCAAAGCCTGCATTTTCCCTCATACATCTTTTAATTTAGCAGAGAAAGATTAGGGATGACTAATGAGAATTCTTGAGAACTCTCAAGGTTCAAGACATTCTTTCTTTTAGAGATTTCATCTTGCTTCATACCAAGCATGAAGATTCTTATGGATCCCATATTAAATTAAATGTTTTTTGTAAGCTTAAACAGGATTATAATATTGCTTTTGAAATTATTTGCTATAATTTACTCATTTAATTTAAAATCAGATAGGGCTTCCTTTTAGCAATTAATAGGCATGTTCAGAAATTCTTACAAAATTTGAAAATCTAACCTTTAAATTTTTTTTTTCAAATATGGTATTCAGCCTCCCAGCTACTATTTTCTGCTGTGTTTCTTGGTGCCTCCCCCATGCATGGGCAGCTTAGGAGTTGGCCAAAAAGTTGAGGGAAATATTTTGGAAATTGTGTGACTCACTTTTCTGAGTTCCTACCACGTTTCAGCCCAAACTCTGACCTGGGCACCCTCAGTCTAAAAACATTGCATCCCTGGTCTCTTTCAGTTAACTTGGAACTGTGAAAAATTGCCCTCAGCAAAAAATCCAAAGTGAGTGTTGTCTTTACTGATGTTTCCCTTTTTCAAGTATTGTAATCCCTCAAGACTGCTTTAAATTGATGCTCTTTTAATGTCTTTAAACAATATTTTGTTAAAATTCTGTCCAACACTTATAATTTCTTCAGAAGAAGGGTTAACCCAATGTAAGCTACTTCATCATAGGCAAAACTGTAAGTCATATTTAAGTGTGGTGGGTGTGTGTCTTTCTGCTTAGGAAACTTTAATCTTTCCTTTACATATACAATACATTAATACAGTCAAGGTCCATTCTACATATCATGTTATGTATAAATTTCTTGGTAACCTATATGGGCAGATTTGAATACTGTCTTATTTTTACCATCATCATACAGCCTTCCACCACACGTTGTCTCTCTTTCACATGTATGTTTATTTGATTTTAGAGAACATATTAATCCTTGTATCATTAGCAACTCACTCAGTTCCCAGCACAAGGTAGATGATCAAAAATGATCCTGAATAAATGAATAAGAGAATAAACCTGAAAATTCATGTTCATTACAATCATCAAAATCTTGGACTGTTTAAGAGAAATTTCTTTATCCATTCTACAATTAACTGAGTAGTTTTGATCTTATTGTAACATCAGGCAGAAAAGACATAAAGAAAAGCTGTACTGTTTGAAAATCTAGTTGAAATAAATTTAGTAACTAAAATACCTCATTTTAAGAGATTTTAAACTGTAAATTAGGTTTATGTCATAAACTCCAAAGTATTTCTTAAATGCAGTTTTTAAAAATTACTTTAAGATATGATTTACTAAACATTTTAAGAATATAATAATATATCAAATAATCAGGATATAAGAAAAATGATTGGATGTTTTTAGAATCCTAGAGGAAATATAATTTCTATGCTACATTTAGCACCAATAGCAATATCTGACAGATGTTTTTGACAACATTTTAAACTTGACAGATAAGTATGACAAAGTTATTTGTTTTGATATTTAAATGAGTAGCATCATTCTGTTTTGGTAATTAACAACTCAAGTGTATTTTGTTAGACAAACTAAACTGATCCTAATAGAAAAAAAAATACATTTAAACATATATAACTGACTGGCCCTAAAGAGAAAGTAGATTATGAATTAAACTGCTTAGTGAAAGTATCATGGTAAAAAATGATATTTAAGAAAACAAGAAGAACGAATATAATTTTCACAGCAGGGGAGGGAGTAAATAATATTACATAAAGAGAAAAGCATATAAAAAGGCAGAGTCATGTTACATATAAGGAGAGGAAAAAAAGGATGAAAGTGGGCATAAATTATATTTGTCATTCTAAAGAATTTTGATTTTTGAATTGTATAATGTTTTGTAAGAGAAGTTACAAAAGTATTTTAAACCTGATGGCTGACATGATCTGAGACTACATGAGAATTATTATTCTGACAACTATGCAGAAGAAGGGATGGCATTAAGAGCAAGAGGAAAGACCAATTCAGATCTTATTTCAATGATCCAGTAAGCAGTAGCAGTAGGGATGGAAAGAAGTAGATGGAAGCAATATGGCTTCGTTCACTGCCAATATATGGGTGGAGGAAGAGAAAGATTCAATAATGACTCAATTTTTCTGACAGGCAATTGAATGCATAATGGTACCATGCACTAAAAGAGTAAAGCACCTGTAGCTATAGTTTTAAAATATAACCGTTAGAGTTTCATTTATTAATTAATTATCACAAGAAACTGACCATGCTAGCACCTTGACTCTGAAGCTCCCAGCTTCCAGAACTGTGAGAAATAAATTTCAGTTGCTCAAGCCACTCAGTCTATTTTATTTTTGTTATGGCAGCTTGACCTAAGATAGATCTTGACTGACACTGGAATTGATAATTCATTAGAGTTTGATTGACAATTCTACTATAATAAAACAAATATTACATTAAGAATGAAATAAATATCTTTATATCACACCTTAAAAATTAAGAAGTATATGATTATCTGACCAAATACTCATAACATTAGCCAATAAAATCATGTAGCCTAGGGATATATATATATATATATCTGAGATAGAGGTATGTATCTTGCCCACATTTTAAAGTAATGTTATATAAAATTTCAATTAAAAAATGGTTGATTACTCATAGAAAATATTTCCACTTAAGAGTAATTTTAAAAAAACACGATTTCAGTTACCTGTGGTCAACCATGCCGAAAATATTAAATGGAAAATTCTGGAAATAAACAATCCGTAAGTTTTAAAATTGTGCACTGTTCTGAGTAGCTTGATGAAATATGTCCCAACTGGGAAGTGAATCAACCCTTTGTCCAGCATATCCCCACTGTATACATTACCTGCCTATTTTTCACCTAGTAGTCCTCTCGGTTATCAGACAATCAACTGTCCCAGTATCACAGTGCTTGTGTTCAAGTGACCCTTATTTTACTTAATAATGGCCCCAAAGTACAAGAACAGTGATGCTGGCAATTCAGATATTCTCCTACTGTGCCTAATTAAACTTTATTATAGGTTATACGTACAGAAAAAAACAGTACATATAGCATCTGGTACTATTCGAGATTTCAGGCATCCACTGGGGCTCTTGGAAATATACCCCATGGATAAAAGGGGGCTACTGTAGAATCAAATGCTCTAACTTACTCTGGCTAAACATATCTGTAACATTCTATTTATATAAAAACAAGCACACAAACTGAAACTAAAAAAAACTGTTAAACTTTACAGAACATACCATTCTCTTTATCATAAAATCGTATTCCAAAATACCATAAATGAGCACTTTTTTGTGTACTTGGTTGAATGAAACCAATAAAGGTGCTATCTTAAAACCAATCATCATCCTACAATGAGCAAAGCATGCGTTCTTAGATATGTTTGTAAAATTAAATGAAATTCTTAATTATACAAGTTCAATCAGTGTTAGTTATAATATTTCAATACATTTCATTGTCCATTTCTTGTGCTAAGGTGTGAATTTAATTAAACACATTTTTTCTGCATGTATTGAGGGATATGTGTAAGGTTTTTTCTTTTCTTATATTATTTGTTAAGGTAAGGAATTGCATTGATAAAGTTACTATGATAATCCTTATTTTAATTCCTTGGTCAAGCTGTACTTATTTGTGATACTTATTATTCCAATTGCTAATAATTTATTTGGGACTTTTGCACTTATTGCATTGGTCTATAATTTTATTTTCCAATAAAGACATCTTCATATTATAGTTTGTATGTCACAGTAGCCTTATGAAATACTTTAGATTTTCCTTTTAGTTATTAACTATATCTTGCTATATTATTAGGTGGTTACAAATTCAGAATTGGTGCACATTTTAATAGGGTAGCCACATTTTTATTATTCAGTGAATATTACCTTTATACAAGTTTTTGTTCTATATTCAAATTTAGTTGATAGAAATACTAGCATCTAAGCTACATTTTAGCTATATTTCCCTGATTTATCTCTCTTCAACCTTTTTGTGTCATTTAGTGTCTCATGTAAATAGCATATAACTTGACTTCATTATGTTTGTTGCTGCTGCTCCTCCTCTTGTTCTTTTTTAAAATTTTCATTTATACAAAGTTATAGTTACCTTTTAATATGATAACTCATTCAGTTTGCATATATTATGATTACAGATATATTTAAACTTATTTACATAACTTATTTACTCATTCAGTTTGCATATATTATGATTATAGATATACTTGGACTTATTTACATATACATAATTTTATTTTCTATGTATTGATATCATACTATTTATTTGTTTTTTAAATCTTCTTTCCTTACTTCTTTAGGATTTATCTATTTTCTTTATTTCTTCTGCTCTGGGAGTTTTACCCCTTATTTTTATGATTTAGTAATCCTCCCTTAATTTTTACTTGAAGACTTAGATTACCAAAGCCCATAATTAATACCCCTATCATCCTCCTCAGCTGATTAAGTCCACTTGAACCCATTTTCTTCCTGATCTCCACCAATTTTCTGTTACTGTGATCTGCAATTTGAGTCTAATCTTCTTTTTTAAAATAAACTTTCATTAGTCCTAATTATTAATAATATTGTTTAGAGCCAATATGCATTTAGATTTAATGACAGTTTCACTAATATCTTTAATCAACTCCTTCCTGCCAGTGTCCACATTTTGTTTTCAAATTCATCATTTCATACTTCTTTCAGGTTATATTTTTAGTATTTATATGTCAGAATACATTTTATTTCACTTTATTTTTTATACATCTTTATTGGAGTATAATTGCTTCACAATGCTATGTTAGTTTCTGTTGTACAACAAAGTGAATCAGCCATATGCATACATATAGCACTTTCAATCTTAAATAATTTGAGTTTATCTGGGTACAGAAGGTTAAATTTACTTATTTCATCTGTCACATATTGTGACTGATGGGAAGCTTACTGTAATTGTGTCATATCTTTGTAAAGAATATATTTTCCCCTCACAACTGTCCACATTTTCTATTTGCTTTTATGTTCTGCATTTGCACTACAATGTAAGTATAGAAATATTTCTATCTATGCTGCTCAAGACAGTATAAGTTCTTTCTATCTGAAGAGTCATACCTTCTTCAATTTTTTCATTTTTATAAATATTAATTCTCTGAATATTGAACTCGGCCTCACTCCCTTCCCTTAATCTACTATTTTTTCTTCTTGCAATTTCTATTAGATAAATACTGGATCTTGTTTTTTTATACGTCATGGCTTTTAAACTATGTTTCTTTCCTTTTTCTTTCTTCTTTCCTTCCTGCCTTCTTGTTGTCCTACCTTCATTCCTTTTATTCCATGCCCTCCATTAAGGGGTAAATCTTCACACTTAAATTCCTATATATTAATTCTCTCTTTGGCAGTGTTGCTCAACCACCAGTTGTACAATAAATTGTATATACCTTTCATTCCCAGAATTCTTTACTAAATATATGTGGCCTTCCTTCATATTGTTCTTTCTTTACTATTTTTGAACTTTTAATCCTATTTATTTTAAATATTCCTTCAGAGAATACATTATGTATTTCTTCTAGGAGAACATATTTCCTCATGTACTTCTTTACAGCAAGCTATTTTTCAGTTGAGAGAAGCTTCCTTTAACTTAGAGGACTCTACATTTTGGGTATACTTCCACAGGCAACAGTACATTTGCCTCTGACTGGATCCAGTGGATTTCACTGGTTCTAAACCAGCGTTTATGATGCTTTTTCAGAGTAGCATCCAAACACCAAACAGTTAGTGTGAACCTCTGACTCATTTCTATGTACAATGAAAGACCAGGATTCCAATTTTTGTAGGTGACCCCTTTTTACTGTACCTCTAAGTCAAAAAGTCCATGTTTTAAGAGATTTTATGACTGTTTGCTTTGTGTAGTAGTAGACTTACTTCTAACTACCTAAATACATAAAACCTCCATGCTAAAGTTCCCTCCTCACATGGGCTTTAAACACAAGCCCCAGATGTTTACACTTTCATTTGTTTATAATAATCCCCTGAGTCTTTTATCTCTAGTTCTGATTCACTGCTCTGAATTTTTATATTCTTTCCTTTTATTCTTTGGCATTAATGATTTTGCTTCCTTGGCAATGCATTTTAAACTAGTTTATTTTTTGGAAAATATAAAACTGTTTAGTCTGTGGTAGCATAGCAAGGGTAGGGAAAGAGGAGGTGAGTAGTTTTCATGTCGGCTAAGTCTGCCATATTGTCTTAACAGTTATTTTTATGCAGCATACTATTTTTATTTGTTCATCAAATATATATAGATCTTTTACTTTGTTCCTGATAGTACTTTAGGTCCTGGAAATACAGCAGTGAATATAACAGACACAAATCCTTGACCTCATGGACTCCACATTTAATGTAGAATCTGAAAATAAACAAAAAATAAAAACAAGCAGATACGTGAAAGAAGAGATTAGTTCCACACCAGTAAGCAAGACTATGAATTTACTTTTGGTTTCCAGCAGCATATGACTGGCTTCAACTAAATGAATTTCCAATGTTTCTGGTCCACACAAAGTTCTATACCATATACCAAAGTCTTTGTTGCTGACACCATCTGTCATTAGGAACGTCTACTCAGAAGCCACAGCTATATTGCCTTTCAGATGGGAATGTGGGGCTTTCTGACCCACTGTCATGATAATATATCTTCCTCCTCCTATACAGAGGAGACTGAAAACAACCAAAGCACTATTCTGACAGCTTGATTCAATTCTACCTCTTGCTTGTTCAGTCTCATTATGAGGTAGGAAAGTGGTTACTTATCCTACCCACTTTCCACACTACGTGAGTAAAAGTATTCACTACTGGATCCTAGAGAGTTTTCTCATATTCCCCTCATCTGCCCTGTGGGGTTCTTTGTATTTTCTCATCCATAAAGCCCTCTCTCTGTCAGCATCCTATTCTCATCACCACAACTGTTAAGGTCAGAGATTTTACTCTACTTAAAAGCTAATGTTAACCTGTTATTGTTTTATGGATACTTGCAGAAGACACAAGACTTGGGCAAATGGCTTTTTATTACTCTTTGCACAATAAGCAGCATGAACATCAGCATTTTCCCATGAGTTCTACTTGTCTCCCAAGCCAGCAAGACAATATAGAGGGGCCCTAATGCATGCTATGCTTCCAGTGGTTTGTGTCATAGCTGATGAACCTTGAACTTGTAGAATACAAGAAAAACTTACTACCTTGAGTGAATTCTAACTAATAAGGGAATCGATCCTCTCTGAAAACCTGACACAGGATAAGAATACTCAAAGAAGGGAGTTAGATATAGAATCAGAGAGAGTTAGCTTGATCTCTAATTTGTAAAACATTGCTTCCCACTATCTTTGTCCTTTATAAACTAAGCATAGAAAACATAGCAATGAGGCATTTTTTCCTTTAGACAAGGAGTAGCAGAAATAAAAGGTGAAATAATAAATATTTTAGGCTTTGTGAGCCATACATACAGTCCGCAACTACTTAACTTTGCCATGGTAGCATGAAAGCAATAACAGACAAAAACAGGTGTTTGGCCAGATTTTGCCTGTGTTTCACAGTGTGCTGAACCTTGCCCTAGACTCAAAGTTTGAGGGTTACTATCAAAATATTGGAATGATTTGCTCTATGAAACCTAAGACTGAACGTGATCAGGAAAGGAATCTGCATAGAAGCATGCAGGAATCCCACAATTTAAAGGTCAGAGCCTTCAGCCCTCACAGTTTAAAGAAGTCAAGTTCTTTGGTCAACAGTCCCCATACACACACAGAACTCTAAACTTTTTATGGTATCATTTTATTTTTATAGGAAAATAGAGAAAGATCACCAGAAATCTGAGAAAACCTACAACATAAAAGATAAGGAATGTGGTTTTAAAAAAAGAAAGAACAAAAACATCAAGGAAAGAGATATTTGGGCAACAGAAGGCAATTTAAAATAAATTATCTGACATCTTAAAGAAAATATTGCAACCACCAAAAAACCCCCAAAGTTTATAAAAATTAACTTGAAATAAATTTAGATATTTACTAATTGTTACTTACATTAAAAAGTCAAAGACTGATATAAAATCCAAAAATAATCTCACAGAATAGACAAAAAAGCCCAGAAACTATTTAAGAGAATTAAAAGATAGATTACCTATCTCAAAAAGGGAATAGAGAAAATAGAGCAAAGAAAAATTTTAAATGGAGAATATGCAAGTTTCTTATAGCCAGGGGAAACACATATTCACATAGAGAGGGCTCTCTGAATAACATGTAAATCTAAAAAATTATTTTCACCTTTGAATCCTATTCGCAAATAAATTATCAAGTATGACAACAGAATAAAGTTTCTAGGATGCAAAATCTTACAGTCCAAATGACCTTTACTAGGCTTACAGGAAAGTAAACCTGATATTGGAAACAGGATTGAACCTAGGAGACAGATGACATCTAGTTCCAGAGGTTCAACAAAGCAGCAAGCTGAGATAGTTATAACTGTATGTTCGAGAAGAATTAAGGGACTGTGATCCTTAAGAAGTATGATGATTTAATAGAATAGTTAAAATTATATAGACTGAAAAAATTTTTAAATAGAGTAAAAATAATTGATGGAGTCTTAAAAGAAAAATCCTTTTAAGTGTTACTTAGAATTTATTTTTTAAGAGTTTAGGAACACTACACCCATAGATAATTAAATGCAACACAAACTCATTGTAAAGTAATATCTTTGGCAATAATTAAATAAAAGCTACATACTGGTTTTCAATGTTTAGTCTCATATTATACTCAAATTATGGAAGGCTTAACTATTCCAATACAAAGCTGATACCACAGGTAACCTCATCCTATTTCATTTTATCATGAGAAAAAATACCATGCAAATTCCATAACGTCTCTAGAATATGACTACTGCTTGCATTACATATGTGTACTATATGTCTGTTAAGGCTTCCTTGATAGATTAACATAATGTCTCTTCAACATATTCTGCTATATGGCAACATGCTTCTGGCATTCATAATCGAAGATCCAACTATGTACGTATTTCCTTTGATTAAAAACAAACAAAATCTACCTGTCAAAGCATTCCAGCAGTATATTGATTGAAGTCTAAAATACTTGTAAATCTCTTCAAATATTTTTATAGTTATCCTATTAAGAAAACATAGCTTTTCACTTCCAGAAAAGTATATAGTTGTATTCAAACTACAGTCTAGAATAATTCCTCAGTACATTTATCTCATTACCTTAGTTTTTCAGTCCACATTTTGTTATCAATTTACCAATAATTGATTTGTTATAAACAGAAGAGTATTTGCAACAGTGGTTTTTCTTGGCAATTCTTCATCCAAGTATATCAAGATAAGCATACATGTTTTTCATTAGCTCACAGCACACATGGTTGACAGTTTGGGTATCTGTATAGCACTTCTTGCTAAATTTCATTATTTGATCTGCTTTGACATAGGAAAAGTTGTTATACTAGTGTGCTGACAAATTGACAAGCCCTGCTTCTTCTGTTACTACTTTCTAATCAACATCATAGTTAATATTCATCTGGTGTTCCTCACCTGTGTACCACAGGAGGGCATACATTCATTACAGTTAATTGAGAAATCAGTATGATGATTTGGACAAATATTAGAAGTGATGCTGCTTACGGTGGCAATATATGATTTGATCCACATTAAGAGTAATCTGAGTCATTTTTCACTTATGCAATATGTGTGCATGGCAAAAAGTATCTGGTTGTCATAGTATTTCTCACTGTCTACTTGTTTTTCTGTTGTATTTAATTTTGTTCTCCTATTTTATCACTTTAAATGCATTATTATTGCAATTTTATACTGAAGCACCAAAACAATGAAACTAATTAAAGAAAATCCAGGTAAAAATGTCTAGGTAATAGGAATGAAAATTGAATAGCCCTTTAAGGTGTTTCACCTATTCTACCTACGCATTTACTTTACTACTGATTCTTGGCACTTGTTAGGTTCTCTCAGTCTCAGTTTTTCTTTAAAACCAGAGAATTCTAGCCACAGTTTGATACATCGATAGTCTTTATATTAAATGTTTAACAATGTAATGAATGAACGGTATAACTATTTACAACAGACATTTTGTCTTGTCAGAGGTAATGAAATCATGTGAGCAGCAGTGTTTGAACTGTCCACCAAGGTTAAGGTCAGTCTGCCATAACTGCTTAAAATTCAACATAAATAGTTAAAGTGAAATAAATGAAGCTAATGTTTAAGTAGGGATTAGGCTTATTTTAATACATTTTCAACATATTTTTATTATATATAATTAACACACCCATCATTTTCACTTCAAGTTCAGGAGAAATAGATATCTTCTTAGTAATGATCAACTTTTTTATACATAATTATTCCAAATGTAACCCTTTAGGAAAGCAAAATATTCTCAACCGAATTTCACAATAGCTATAAACATTATAAAAACATTTCACTTTATATAGTTGTAGAAAGGACCAACATGTCATTCTCAAGTCTGCTTGAGATTTTATTTCCCATGGGGTTTTCTTACATCTTTGTGTGAGCACACAGTCTCTGTTGGCCAAGAACATGTGGGTAGCTTGGGCCCACTATAGTCTATGTTGTGTATATACACAATTTTTCGTCAACTAAGGATATGGGAATAACATCAATTTTGGCTAAGATATGGCTATCTCACACCTAGAGCTCCCTTTTGAATTCCCCAACAAATCCACGTGTCCACTGCTTTCGCCAAACAAAACCACAACCTCAGGCTAGTGGAGCCTACAGTTCTCTTGTTTGCTTGTCACTAAGATCACACTTTAACTGACAGTGCTCTACATCAATTGAGCCTCTCCTAGCAGCAAAAGCAAAGCAGCTGAAATGGTTTCACAGCCTAACCCACTCTTGTCCAGAAATTAGGCTGACAGAGACAGGTGCGGGTGGGAGCCGCTGTGCTTACTGGACTTTCCAAAGATAACCTTGATTTCATTAGAGACTTGATGGCCAGCAAAACGGTTCAGAATCATAGAAAATATAGCTTCCATTTGAAGTCAGATGTCAATATAAACATATTTCTATTATATTCAAAGGCATATTGGATATAAAAATTATAAAAGAATGAGAATATCCTTCATGAAGCTGACAGAAACTAATAGGCAATTCGTTTACTATATGACTTTAGCACAAGACTCCTCCAATCTACAATCTTTTCATCTGTGAAATAGGCTCAGTATAAGCACATGGATAAAATAGACAGCTGTGATGTTGATGAAAGGCAGTATCTATTTAAAGCATTCCATCATGTCAAACTACAAACTATAATGTCTCCTCAGAGAGCTATTTCCCCTAACTTTTAATCAATTGTTTTCACTCTTAGGTTTCTAAGTTGTCCATCATGACAATAAAATTTCAATAAAGACCTGATCAATAGTAATTATAGTAGATTACTCTGCAAGTCCTATAATCTATAGACTTATATTACCTTTCTATGTTGCTATTTAAATAAACACATGACATCACAGACAAAAATGTCAAAGATAAAGACTTTCCATTACATTCTGTTTCATTTTGTCCATTTTCCCATATATATTCGATTTAAAATAATATTCTCTGACTATGTACAGAATAAATTCTCAGAAAATTTAGAAACTCCATAAAAGAAAAAAATTGAAAATAACAAGCATCCAAAAACATACATCCACAATAGAAATTATGAACATCATTTTCCTTTTAAAAGCTTGAGTTTTAAACTGTATTATATTTAAAAGTATTGTAATTTATTCTGATACTTTAATTGTTATCTAGTAAAATTATTTTTTCCATTTGCCTAAAATCTATTTTCTATTATTTTTTTTAAAAAATTACTTTTAAGATTCTCCATCAGTTGTTTGTCAAATACCACATTTTTTGTTTGTTTAGTATAAAGCTCCATCAAAAATTTTGCTTAACTAGTGTATAAAGGAACCAGCAGAATAGTAAACCCCCTTCAAAGGGAATTAGATAAATGGAAGTATTTACAGGCATACCTCATTTTATTGTGCTTTGCTTTACTGCACTTTGAAAATACTGCACTTTTTACATATTGAAGGTTTGCAGCAACCCTGCTTAGAGCAAATTTATTGGAGCCATTTTTTCCAACAGCATTTGCTCACTTTTAATGTCTGTATCACATAGTGGTAATTCTAACAATAGTTCAAACTTTTTTATTATTATTACATTTGTACGGTAACCTGTGATCAGTGATCTTTGATGCTACTACTATGACTTACTAAAGGCTCAGATGATGGTTGGCAATTTTTAGCAGTAAAGTATTTTTTAATTAAGGTAGGTACTTGTCTTAGACATAGCTATTACATACTTAATAGACTATAGTGTAAACATAACTTTTATATACACTGGAAAACAAAAAAAAATTGTGTGACTCACTTTATTGTGAATTTGCTTTATCATGGTGGTCTGCAACTGAGCCCGAAATATCTCCAAGTTATGCCTATAAAAAGGTTGAGGAAAAGAATATTCAAGTAAGATTTCTAATTTACATGCAAAATAAAACCATAGGTTTGAGGTTGTGATCTTCTAAACTGGACAAAACCCAGTAACTCCTAACATCTCTACCAGACAAAATTAATTTTCTTTGCTTTCACACAAAAACTATTTGTAAACATCAGTTTTCTACAGGATAATAGCTATCCTTACAGCATCGTAAAATGCACTAATCAGTAGCAAAGAGTAAGTCAAAGATACTCACACATGTACAGAATCAGATAATCCCAGATGAGCCTGCTAGACACACCCAATAGACCCCGAAGGAACACCCCGTAATTCTTCTTGTCTATCACCAATTCTTGGGCAACTTTTCCCTAAGTAATTCTTGTGATCATAAATAATCTGCAAAGGTTATTCTTGATCACACAAAGACAGGCTACTTTCATTATGGTTAGCCTGTTCTTGTTTTTAATAAGTGCAACAAGAGGTTTTACTACATATATATGCCTCCTCATCTTCATTCCATTAACTTCACTTTGGAGCTTTTATAAATATATTGTGAATGTCCAGGGATCTTCCCATTATTATGCTGTTATTGTTTTCTTTGTTTTTTTGGAAATTGAAAAGTAACTAAGAAATTTACCTCCAGCGGATTTCACCTGCTCTACTTATAAATGAGGCTGAATTCCTCTCTTTGATGTCTCACAAAACGTGTAAGATTCCTGGCCTGGCAGAAAGTGACCTTCCTGACTACTTGAAACATTTGCGCCTTCTAAACCATTAGACAGACATCACATAGGTTTGCTGGGCAGACTTGGTGGGAATTGGCTTTTCATATGAAATATAATGCATGTTTCTTAATGGTAGGTTTGCCAGACTTAACAAGTAACATTTATTCTCAAATTTCTTATAAAATTGACATAAAATGAAACAAAATTTATTTTAAAAGATTGAAATACCATAGATATGTTCTTTGATTAGCATGTAATTAAATTAGAAATAAACATCAATAAAGCATCTATAAAGGCAATGAGTATCTGCAAATTAAACAATTTAATTCTAAACTACCAATTGTTAAGGAAGAAGTTGCAAAGGATATTAGAAAATTGTAGAAATTCAATGACAATGAAAGCACAACTTACTAAAAATTTTGGGACATATTTTAAGCTGCATTTAGAAGAAAATTTATAGCTTTAGCATACATTAAGAAAGTTTTGAAATAAAAAAAATAGGCTTCCACTGTGGGAATCTAGAAGAATGGTAAAAATTTAACCCAAACATATGCATATACGCTGTCTACAAAATAAACAAACAAATAAACAAAAAACCTCACTTTATATTTAAGGACACACACAAGCTGAAAGTGAAAGAGTAGAAAAATATATTCTATGCAATGGCAGCCAAAAGAGAGCAGAAGCAGCTATACTTATATGAGATATGAGACAAAATACATTTTAAACCAAAAATCATCCCAAGAGAAAAAAGAACAGTATATAATGATAAAGAAATCAATTTAACAGTAATATATAATAATTATATGTGCATCCAACAATAGAACACTTAAATATATAAAGCAAACATTGACAGAACTGAAGAAAAAAACAGACAGACGTACATTAATAATAGGGGATTTCAATATCCCATTTTCAATAATGGACAGATCAACCAGACAGAAAATCAGCAAACAGGGAACTTGAACAACACTACAGACCACATGAATCTAACAGACATATACAGAACATTCTACCCAACAGGAACAGAATATATGTTCTTCTCAGTTGCACATTGAACCTTATCCAGTATAGCTCACATGTTAAGACACAAAACAAGCCTTAACAAACAAGAAGACTTAAGTCATACCAAGTATCTTTTCTGACTACTATGGAATGAAAGTAGAGATCAACAACAGAAGGAAAACTAGAAAATTAATAAATATTTGGAGATTAAATAGTACAGTTTGAATGAATAATAGGTCAAAGAAGAAATTAAAAGACAAATTAGAGAATATCTTCAGATGAATGAAAATACAACACACCAAAACTTATGAGATGCAGCAAAAGCAGTTCTAAGAGGGAAGTGTATGGCAATAAACACTTACATTAAAAAAGAAAAAAAACTCTAATAAACAATCTAACTTTACACCACAAGGAGCTACAAAAAGAAAAGCTAAGTCAAATATTATCAGAGGAAAGGAAACAATAAAAATTAGAGCAGAAATAAACAAAATAAATAGAAAAATCACTAAAAGTAGGAGTTTTTTTTAAACCTATTCTGTTTTTTTAAATTAATTAATTAATTTTATTTATTTATTTTTGGCTGCGTTGGGTCTTCATTGCTGCACACGGACTTTCTCTAGTTGCCATGAGTGGGGGCTACTCTTCATTGTGGTGCATGGGCTTCTCACTGTGGTGGCTTCTCTTGTTGTGGAGCATGGGCTCTAGGCACGTGGGCTTCAGTAGTTGCAGCACGCAGGCTCAGTAGTTGTGGCTCATGGGCTGTAGAGCTCAGGCTCAGTAGTTGTGGCACATGGGCTTAGTTGCTCCATGGCATGTGGGATCTTCCCGGACCAGGGCACGAACCCGTGTCCCCTGCATCAGCAGGTGGACTCTCAACCACTGTGCCACCAGGGAAGCCCCGACAGGCAGATTCTTAACCACTGTACCACCAGGGAAGCACAGGAGTTGGTTTTTTGAAGAAAATAAACAAAATTGACAAACCTTTAGCTAGATTAACAAAGGAAGAAAAGAGACAGAACACAAATAAATAAAATCAGAAATGAAAAAGGAGACAGTATAGTTGATGCCACAGAAGTAAAAGGAATCATAAGATATTGCTATGAAGAATTATTTGCCAAGAAACTGGATAAACTAGAAAAAAATGCGTAAATTTCTAGAAAACTACAACTTACCAAGACTAAATCATGAAGAAAGAGAAAGTCTGAACAGACTTATAACTAACAAGAAGATTGAAACAATAATTAAAAACCTCCCGACAAAGAAAACCCCAGGACCAGATGTCTTCACTAATGAGTTACACCAAACATTTAAAAAAGAAATGATGCCAATCCTTATCAAACTTTTCCAAAAAATTGATAAGCGGGCAACAACTGCAAACTCATTTTATGAGGTCAGTGTTACCCTCATCTGATATCCAAACCAGATAAGAAAACTAAAAATCAATATTACAGATAAATATAGAGGCAAAATTCCTCAACAATATATTATGAACAAATTCAATAAGACATTAAAAGGATCATACACCATGATCAAGTGAACATTATCTGTGGGACGAAAGGAAGGTTCAGCATACCTAAATCACTCAGTACGGTACACCATATTAACAGAACAAGGTTAAAATCAAAATATTATCATAATAAATGTAAGAAAAGCATTTGACAATATTCAACACGTTTTCATTCCAAAACACTAGGAATAAAAATAAATTAACATAACCTTAACATAATAAAGATCATATATGAAAATGCCACAGCTAACATCATATTCAGCAGTGAAAAACTAAAAGCTTTTCCTCTAAGATAAGGCAAAAGGCAAGGGTTCCTACTCTTGCACTTCTATTCAACATAGTACTGCAAGTCCTAGCTAGAGCAATTAGGCAAGAAATAGAAATAAAGGGCATCCAAATCAGAAAGAAAGAAGTAAAATTACTTCTGTTTGTAGATGACCTCATCTTATACTTAGAAAACCCTAAAGGTTACACACACACACACACACACACACACACACACACACACACACACACATATACAAACTGTTAGACCAATAAATGAATTCAGTGAAGTGGCAGGACAAAAAATCAACATACACAAATTATTTGCATTTCTATACACCAACTATGTACTGTGTGAAAAGAAAATTAAGGGAAAAATTCCCTTACAATAGCATCAAAAAGAACAGAATACTTAGTAATAAACTTAACTAAGGAGGTGAATGACTTATAAACTGAAAAATTAAAAATTGATGAAAGAAATAAAAGAAGACACAAATGGAAAGACATCCCATGTTCATGGGTTAGAACACATTACTACTGGGCTTCCCTGGTGGCACAGTGGTTAAGAATCCGCCTGCCAATGCAGGGGACACAGGTATGAGCCCTGGTCCAGGAATATCCCACATGCCACAGAGCAACTAAGCCCATGCACCACAACTACTGAGCCTGCACTCTAAAGCTCACGTGCCACAACTACTGAGACAGTGTGCCACAACTACTGAAGCCTGCACACCTAGAGCCCGTGCTCTGCAACGAGAAGCCACCACAATGAGCCACCAGTGCACTGCAACAAAGAGTAGCCCCTGCTCAATGCAACTAAAGCCTGCATGCAGCAATGAAGACCTAATGCAGCCAAAATAAATTTTTTTAAAAAAAGAAGACATTACTACTGAAGTGCCCATTCTACTCAAAGTGATCTATAGATTCAATGCAATTTCTATCAAAAACCAAATAGCATATTTTTACAGAAATAGAAAAAACTCTAAAATTCTTGTGGAAGCACACAATAACCCAAATAGCCAAAATCATCTTTAGAAGGAACAAAGTTGGAGACCTCACACTTCCTGACCAAATATACTGCAAAGCCATAGTAAATAAAACATTATCCTTTTGGCATAAAGGCAGACACATAGAGCAATGGAATAGAATAGAGAAGCCAGAAATAAATCCTTACCCATAAGGTCAAATGATCTTCTACAAGGGTGCCAAGAATGCACAATGGGGAAGACAGTCTTTTCAACAAATGTTGTTGGGAAAACTGGATAGCCACATGCGAAAGAATGAATTTGGACCCATATTTTACACCATAGAGAAAAATCAGCTGAAAATAGATTAAAGACTTAAAAATAAGACCTGAAGCTGTAAACTCCTAGAAGAAAACATAGAGGAAAAGTGTCATGACATCAGACTTGGATAATTTCATTGAGATGACACCAAAAACACAGCCAACAAAAGTGAAAATAGACAAATGGGACTAGATCAAACTAAAAAGTTCTGCACAGAAAAGGAAATAATAAACAGAGTGAAAAGGGAACCTATGAAATGGCAGAAAATATTTGCCACATATCTGACAAGGGGTTAATATCCAAAATACATAAGGAACTCCTATAACTCAACAGCAAAATAATTAATAACCCAGCTAAAAAATAGACTAAAACATGAATAGGAATGTCTTATTCTAAGAAGATATTCCAATAGGTATTTTCAAAGATGTTAAATGTCACTAATCAGTAGGGATATGCAAATCAAAACTTCAATGAGATACCACCTCAAACCTGTTAGGAAAGCCATTATCAAAATAACAAAAACAGAAAGAAAAACAACATCAACAAAAAAAATAACAAGTGTTTGAGAGAATGTGGAGGAATTGGGACCCTTTCACCCTGTTAGCAACAATGTAAAATGATGCAGCCACTGTGAAAGACAGTATGGAGGTTCACCAAAAATTAAAAATATAAGTACCACATGATTGAGCAATCTCACTTCTGAGTATTTATTCAGGAAGAACTGAAATTAGCACCTTGAAGAAATACCAGTACTTCAGTGTTCATTACAACACTATTCACAATAGTCAAGAAATGGAAACAACCTTACCGTCCATGAACACACAAACAGGTAAAGAAAATGAGATATATACATACGCTGGATTATTATTCCATGCTAAAAAAGAAAGAAATCCTGCAATACGCAATAACATGGATGAACCTGGAACACATTAGGCTAAATAGAGTAAGTCTGTCACAGAACAAATACTGCATAGTTCTACTTATATGAGGTATCTAAAATAGTCAAACTCATAGAATTAGAGTAAAACAGTGGATATCAGGAATTGCGTATGTGGAAGGAGAAACTGCCAATCAGTGGACATAAAGTTTCAATCATGCAAGATCAATAAATTCTAGACATCTGCTCTACAAATTGTGTCTATAATTAACAATGCTATATTATACACTTAGAACATTTGCTAAGAGGATAGATCTCATTTTTTTTTTTAGCAGTACGTGGACCTCTCACTGTTGTGGCCTCTCCCATTGCGGAGCACAGGCTCTGGACGCGCAGGCTCAGTGGCCATGGCTCACAGGCCCAGCCGCTCTGCAGCATGTGGGATCTTCCCGGACCGGGGCACGAACCCGTGTCCCCTGCATCGGCAGGCAGACTCTCAACCACTGTGCCACCAGGGAAGCCCGATAGATCTCATTTTAAGTGTTCTCTTACCACAGTGAAGTTTTTTTTTTTTTTAATCTGTAGGTAGATTGATCCTAAAGAGAGGGAGAGAGAACACAAATTACCCAAATTAGAAATGAAAAAGGGGTCACTACTATACATTATATGGATAAGAAAAGGAAAAGAAATGCTATATTAGTACAGACTGTACAGATATTATAAAGAAAAAGGTGTGTGTGTATAAACTTTATTGTAACATATTTGACAACTTAGATAAAATGGCAAATGACTTGAAAGACAAATGTTATCAAATATGCCAGAAGAAGAAATAGATCTTAATAGCCTCTTATCTAATAGAGAAATTGGATTTGTAAATGAAAATCTTCCACAAAATAAATTCCAAGACTTGAGGAATTCACCTGTGAGTATTTTATAACACCTAATGAAAAACAAATACCAAATCAATAAAAATATTTTATAAAGTAGAATAAGAAAGAACAATTCTCAAATTATTTATAAGGACAGTCTCACTCTGTCCAAATCTAATTAAAGACATTACTAGAAGAGAAAATTATGGACCAAGTATTCCCCATGAACAGTGATGCAAAAATCACTAACCAAATATTAGCAAGTGAATAGAAAAATATATAAAACATAGTATACATCATGAACCAAAAGTTCATACAAGAATGCAAGGATATTTGGTGCTCAGCTATAAGTCAATGTATTATAATTAACTATATTACCAAAATAAAGGAAAAATAATTTGATCATTGCAATTGAAAAAGAAAATGCATTTGACAAAATTATACACCATTTATGGTAAAAACTTACAGTAGACTAGGAACAGAGGGAAATTTTCTCAATTTGAAAAAGATCACCTACAAAAATCTACATCTGATAGCATAAGTAACAGTGAAATATTGAAAATGCTTTCCCTGCTCTACATGCAAGTACTTCTATTCCTAGGTGAGCAGTCCATCTTCTGGTTAAAAACCTATTTGCAATTTTTCAGGCCTGTCTATAGACAATTACAAAGGCTTTACCAGGGCTCAGGGAAAAGCTGCCCTCCACACACCAGACTAAGTGCACAGTCAGCGCACTGCAGTATCTGAAGTCAGAGTTATAGTCAAGGTCTCAGGCATCTCTGGCCAGTTATGCTCTTCACATATTTGCATTCCTAGCCTTGGCAGCTTCATTCTTAAGTCTCTTTATCTGAGGCCTTGTCTTCTTTCAGGTACCTCTGCCAAGATCTCCTTATCAAGAAGAAGAGAGAGAAGACTTGGACACTTTTCCCCATTCTGACTCAGTACTTTACTCCTAGTCCTATCTCTCAGCCTCCCATTTATCCCAGGATCCATAAATCTGCCAGAGCTTTTTGTAATTGCTAAGTATTTTTTGAGATATCATGGGACAAAATAAGTATCCTGTTCCTCATGATACTTCCATCCACTACTTTCCTCATCTACTGATGATTTTTTTTTTCTGAAGCCATTACTATTCCAGTATATGCCGCAGTGGTTTTTCCATTTCCTTCATTCTTTATGCATTTGTTTCTCTTTTCCACATATTAAGTGTAATTCTAGTTTTAGGAAAAGTTTGTCTATCTTCCCCATTTATTTATTCAATTATTTACACTATTTAGATCATTACATAGATATTTATATGATTCTATGGGTTAGATTATAATCCATTATTTATCATTATTTATTTATTACAGAGTGCAAATTGTTCCAGATTTGGCCATTGGGAGCCACTTCAGGATGGTATGTGTGTACATTTCAAATGTCTACATCATAATCCTGATATCCTGATATTAAAAGTCCAAGAGTTTTTATTTTCTAAGTTCATTTGTTACAAAAATTTGAATTTTTATCTTAAAATTTTAAAGTTTTAAATTTACCTTAAACTTTTCAAATAAAGCTCCATAAACATTCTTTTACAAAAAGACTGCATCTTGTAAAAATAGGTACTCTTTATTGTAAACTGATAGTCTTTATTTATTTTTTTGGCCACAGTGTGCAGCTTGTGGGATCTTAGCTCCCTGACCAGGGATTGAACCCCAGGCCCTCGGCAGTGAGAGTGCAGAGTCCTAACCACTGGACCGCCAGTGAATTCCCCTGATGTTTTTAATCTACTTTATGTGACAGCCTGAGAGCAGTTACCGCACTAACACCTGGACACAATCATTTCTAAATAATAGAGATTTTAATGTACAATTGCATTTTACGTTCATAAGAATAAATTTGTCAATAGCAAACAAATGTTAAAATTTATAAGCTTTTCAAAGATTCTCCAGATCCTCATTGAAATTGCATATCAGTAATTTGTTTCAACAAGATTATTTCATTTCTCTTCTCATGTATGTTTGTGCCTTAGTGAGTTTTAATATTACTTATGCACAATTTTAATGTCTTTTAAGTTTTATTAAAGAAGTTTAATCAGTGCAATAAAAATCCCAGATTGATCTTTTTTTTTTCTTTATTAAAAGTAAAGTGCTGCCAAGAGTCTGGATGAGAACTATGGGATTCTATATCCAACAGGAAATCTATTTTTTAATAAAAAGAGACTCTTGATAAACTCTATGCTTAAAGCAAATTTCTAAAGCATTTGCTATAGCGACAGAGCCTTTTAATTCCTTAACACTCACATATAAATCTTAATAACTTCCTTTTTGACTATAGGTTTTAGCCACTTCTCTGAAAAGGAAACGGTTTAATATATACATTGTAAAGTTAGCAAAAATATATTTGAAAATGTTATGTAGAATTTAAAACTTTCTAGTTAATGAAATACTAATCTCATCAAATATTTGAATACTTCTAATTGTTAAAATGTCAATTCTTCCTGTTTCCTATGTAGCCAAAGGCAGTTTCATAAAAAATTCTATGAAGAGCAAAAGGAAAGGTTTGGATAAAATGAATAATTCTGAAAAACACCTTCTGTGTTTAATTGTTAATAACGCTTAAATAATTATGTATCTGCTAAATGTAAATATAGAGCTGTTGATAATTTAACCAAGGCAAGCATCAGTTTTAAATCCCCATAATAATAAAAAAAAATGCTTTGTCACAAGGGAACTCTACCTAATGCACTGTGGTATCCTAAATGGGAGGGAAATCCAAAAGGGAGGGGATATATGTATATGTATGGCTGATTCATTTTGTTGTGCAGTAGAAGCTAACACAACATAGTAAAGCAACTATATCCCAATAAAAATTAATTTAAAAAATGCTTTGTGATTAAAATCTTCTCATAAGGTACATATTTGGCTTCTTAATTTTAAAGAAAGGACAAAGATCACAATAATGCTGGACATGGTTATCATGCAAAAAGATATTTTGTAGAATTCATTATTCTAGTCAAATTAATATACTGTGAAGGAAATATTTCCTGTTTCTACACTTTGCTCTTTTGATAAATGGTCTGGCCAATGATATGGTATAAATATACTTCTATAAAAATTGGTTTTCTATAGTTTATTTGTATATCATGTGTACTAAACATGGAAAGAATAGCTATTATTGCTATTTTAAGTCCTTATAAATAAAATTGAATTTTAGAAACTTTTAATTTTGATTCCATCATACCATAACATTTTACTGTGATTAACTAAAGAATGTTTGCATTTGTTCATATGCAAATAATTTTCTACTTATTTGAAACTAAAAAAAGACTTGTTTTCCAGTTAAAGCAGATGTAAAAATGGTATTCATACACATTGCCCTCTCCAAAAATTAAGAACACTACATAGAAACAATAAAATCAGACAAATTAATTCCACATTCCAAGGAACAAAGGTGTAGTCCTATATTAGCTATCTCTTACTACATAACCCATTAGTCCAAAGTTTAGTAGCTTAAAATAACAAGCACTTATTACCTCATAGTTTCTATGGTCAAGGATCCAGACACAGCATAGCTGGGTCCATTTCTTCAAGATCTCTCACAAGACTGCACAAAATGTAGGCCACGGACATAGTTGTCTCAAGGTTCGCATGATCTCTTTCCAAACTCATTCAGAGATAGTTGGCAGAATTCAGTTTCTCACAGGCTTTTAAATGGAGGCCTCAGTTCTTCAAGAGCCATTTGCTGGAGGCCTCCCCTAATTCCTTGCCTCTTTTTTTAAAACCTTTTATTTTACATTGGAGTATAGTTGATTAATAATGTGATAGTTTCAGGTGTACAGCAAAATGATTCAGTTATATATAGATACATGTATCTATTCTTCAAATTCTTCTCCCATTTAGGTTGTTACATAATATTGAGCCGAGTTCCCTGTTCTATACAGTAGGTCCTTGTTGTTTATCCATTTTAAACATAGTAGTGCGTACATGTCAATCCCAAACTCCCTAACTATCCCTTCCCTCACCTTCCCCCCCACAACCATAAGTTCGTTCTCTAACTCTGTCTCTTCCTCTTTTGTAAGTAAGTTCATTTGTATCATTTCTTTTAGACTCCGCTTATAAACGATATTTCTCTTTCTCTGTCTGACTGACTTCACTCAGTATGACAATCTCTAGGTCCGTCCATGTTGCTGCAAATGGCATTACTTCATTCTTTTTAAAAGCTGAGTAATAATCCACTGTATATATGTGCCATATCTTCTTTATCCATTCCTCTGTCAATGGACATTTAGGTTGCTTCCATGTCTTGGCTATTGTAAACAGTGCTGCAATGAACATTGGGGTGCATGTATCCTTTCGGACCATGTTTTTCTCCAGATATATGCACAGGAGTGGGATTGCAGGATCATATGGTAGCTCTATTTTTAATTTTTAAAGAAACCTCCATACTGTTCTCCATAGTGGCTGTACCAATTTACATTCCCACCAACAATGTAGGAGGGTTCCTTTCTCTCCACACCCTCTCCAGCATTTATTGTTTGTGGATTTTTTGATGATAGCCATTTTGACTGCTATGAGGTGGTATCTCATTGTAGTTTTGATTTGCATTTCTCTAATAATTAGCAATGTTGAACATATTTTCCTGTGCCTCTTGGTCATCTGTGTGTCTTCTTTGGAGAAATGTCTACTTAGGTTTGCCTCCTTATAGATTATTTTACATGACACCTAGCTTCATCAGAGTGACCAAATGAAAGGGCGACAGAGTGCCAGCAAGAGAGAGTGTGTACTAGCAAGAAATAGTGCTAGCAACATAAAAAGTATGTTGATAGAGTAATCATAGAGGTAAATTCTACCACCTTTGTCATATTCTATTTTTTAGAAGCAAGTCTACACCCAGTGCACACTCAGGAAGAGGGGATTACACAGGAGCCAGAAAACCTGGATGTGAGAACTACTGGGGAGCTATGTCAAATGCTGTCTAGCACAAGCCCTCTTCCCAACTGTGACATACAGAAGTCAAATGCTTTACTCCTAAAAAAAAAAAAAAAGCTTTACTCCTGGATCAGAACAAAGGAACATGCTGAGGTCTACATCCCTTGTGTATATGTGTGCACATGCGTGTGTGCGTACGTGTGTGTGTGCGCACAACACATATACATAGGTACATATATACATACTTATTTATAGCGATGATGAGCGAGTTATCTCACTAAGTTGAGAAAACAAAGATGGGAGTTTTGAGAAGCTAAGGCAGCTAGATCTTGCAGGACAGACTACTGGAGAAAAGGCAGCTATGCAGAGGAAGCATGAAATAAATCTTCACATGGATCACTTTGGGTCCTTAGCAGAATACAAATAGGCATATGTAGAATGAAATTTCACAATATTGAGAAATGACTTTGGAGAAGTAAGGTGAGTAATCCTGAGTTCACACAGGGCTGGGAGACACTGAAGTTCCAACTAACCAGATTTAAGGGTCCTTTTGAAAACCCAGAGCATTCAACAGAGATTCCAGAAGATTCATACCTTAATATAGAATTAAGCTAGCCCTAGAATAAAGAAAAGTTTTGTTTCCCCAGAAAAACAAAAGGCTTAAAAACAGCCTCAGAAGGATCAAGTCTGTCAATCATTAGTTAATTAACTCCCAAAACAAAGTCAACAATCTTTAAAGGAATACTTATGGCACTTGAAAATATAAAATATACAACAATAAAACTGACCATCTTATTAAAAACAATTGTACATTCAAATAAACAGAGAAATATATTACTAGGAGAAATGAAAAAATAAAATGAATCTCCAATTTAAAAAGAATTAGAAAAGACTTAGAAATGGACTTCAATACATTTATTTTAAATATGTCCATATATTTAAAGCATATTATTTAGTGTGAAAAGAAATTAAATAAAAATAAATAAATAATACTTCTAGATATGAAAAGTGAAATAGATAAAATAGGGGAAATAACTTATTTTAGTTACAGTGGATTAGAAACTGTAATTCACTAAATTTAAGACATAGCAAACAGAAGCACAAGGGGAAGAATATCCAGAACCAATTGACCTGTGCTATTAGCAAGCAATCTAACATACATGTAACTGGTATCTCAGAAAAGGGAGAAGGCAAGGAGACAGAGAAAAATATTTAAAGGCTTCCCTGGTGGCACAGTCGTTGAGAGTCTGCCTGCCGATGCAGGGGACACGGGTTCATGCCCCGGTCCAGGAGGATCCCACATGCCGCGGAGCGGCTGGGCCCATGTGCCATGGCCGCTGAGCCTGCGCATCCGGAGCCTGTGCTCCACAACAGGAGAGGCCACAACAGTGAGAGCCCTGCGTACCGCAAAAAAAAAAAGAAATAATGACCAGCATTTTTTTTTCAAATGTGTGAAGCACAATAAAACCACAGATCCAAGAAGTACAATCAGTATCTACCGCATAAATACAAAGAAACTCACACAAGGCATATATTAATCAAATTACTAAAACACAGTGATAAAGTGACAATCGAGTCTGTGTGTAAATACATTTGTGGATAAGATAGAGAAAAGAGGATTTCTGAGAACCAGGTAGGCAAAGCAATTTATATAGTGTGTTAGAAGATATGTTAACTGGTCCTGTGAGAAATGACCTAATCACTGACTAGGTCATTGACCTAATCACTGTTCTACATACACACACACACACACACACACACACACACACACACACACACACACACCCCAACAAGAACAAGTGATCATCCAATAAGGCAGAGAGCATTAATGAGGTTAGTCCAAGACAATCCAAATGAGTGAATCATGCAACTTGAAATATATGAACGACATTCAGAGTTTGAAAGTTGTAAGCAATCACCAGAAATTTTGGACATCAAGCAGAAGAATTCAGCCCTATCTCCAACAACTTTTTCCAGACCCTTTCATCTAATCAGCAGTTATAAGATAGAATTCCTTTTTCACACTCTACACAAAGAAAAAACTTTAATTGATAATTAGTCAAATGTATTTTCATAATTTAGTTCTTAACATTGTTGTTTGTTTTTTTAACAGCTGTATTGAGGAATAATTCGCATGCCATAAAAATCCATCTACTTAAAGTGTAAAATTTAGGGTTTTACTAGATTCACAGAGTTATGCACACATCATCTCAATCTAATCTTAGAACATTTTCATCATCTCCAAAGAAACACTACATTAATTTGCGATCACTCTTCATTCCTTACCTCCCTATACCCCAGGCCTAGGCAACCAGTAATTTTCTTTTCTATCTCTATATATTTGCTTATTCTGAACATTTTCTATACATTATACCATATAATATATGGATTTTAGTAACTGGCTCTTTCACTAAGCATAATGTTTTCAAAGTTTACCCTTATTGTGGCTTGACTCACTACGTCATTCCTTTCTATGGTCAAATACTATTCCATTGTATGGATATGTCACATGTTATTTATCCATTCAATAATTGATAAACATTTGGATTGTTTCCACTTTTTTTGCTATTACGAATAATGTTATGAACATTCTTCATAAGCTTCTGTGTGGATATAGGTTTCTATTTACCTTGGGTATACATGTAGAAATAATATTACTGGGTGATATAGTAACTACAGTTAACATTTTAAGGAACCACCAAATTATTTTTGAAAGCAGCTGCACCATTTTAAATCACCACCAGCAATATATGAGGGTTTCAAATTCTTCACATCCTCACCAACACTTGTTATTCTCTCATTTTAATTATAGCCATTATGGTTGGTAGGAAGTAGTCTTTTATAGTTTTGATTTGCATTTCCCTAACGACTGATGATATTGACCATTATTTCATGTGTTTGTCATTTGTATTGTTTTTTGAGAACTATGTATTCAAATAATTTTATTGTAATCAAAAAAGAGACTATATGAATTCAATTTTTCTACATTTATTGAGACTTGTTTTGTGGACTAAAGTACGGTCTAACCTGCAGAATGTTCCATATACACCTGAAAAGAATGTGTATTCTGCTTTTGTTGGATAAGTGTTCTATACATGTCTAGAAAACATGCAGAGTTGTTCAAATCCAGTATTTCCTTACTAAGCTTCTGTCCAGATATTCTATCCTAACTGAAAATGTGATAATGAAAACTCTAACAATTATTTTAGAACTCTGTTTCTCTTTTCAATTCTGTGGATATTTGCTTGATATATTTTGGGACTCTGTTGTTGCTGCATATATGTTTATAATTGTTATATCTTCCTGATGAATTGACCCTTTTGTCAAAATGTAACATATGACTTGGTCTCTTGTAACAGTTTTTGACTTTAAGTTCATTTTGTCTGATATTAGTATAGTCACTCCTGCTCTTTTTTTGTTACTATTTGTATAAAATGTCTTTTTCATCTTTTCACTTTTATCTATTTGTGTCTTTGGATGTGAAGTCAATCTCTGGTAGACAGTATGTATTTGGATAATTTTTTTAATCCATTCTGTCAATCTCTGCTTTTTGATTAGAGAGTTTAATCTATTTACCTTTAAATTAATTACTATAAAGGAAGAATTTATTTCTGTCATTTTGCTATTTGTTTTCAACATGTCTTTCAAATTTTTTTTCCTCCGTACTTGCATTAGTGACTTCTTTAATTAAGAGTTTTGTGGTGTACAATTTAGCTTCCGTTCTCATTTCCTTTGGTGTTATTGTTTAGATATTTTCTTAATAGAGAACATGGAGAGCAGAATTAATATCCTAAATTTATTAAAATCTTGTTTTAATTGATATTTACTTAGCTTCAATAGCATATAAAATTTTCTCCTATAAAGTTCCACCTCCCCTTTATGTTGTTATAATCACAAATTACATCTTTCTATAGTACACTTATAAATATATATTCTATAATTATTGTTTTATGCATTTGCCTTTTGAATAATACAGGAAATAAAAAGAGAAGTTAAAAACCAAAATAACAATAATACTGGCTTTTATATTTACCTATGTAGTTACTTTTAATCTGGTTCTTTATTTCTTTGTATGGCTTTTAGTTACTGATGAGTATCCTTTTCTTTCAGCCTGAAGGACTCCTTTTAGCATGTATTGCAGAGCAGGTCTACTGGTATCAAACTCTTTCAGCTTTTTTTTTTTTTTTAATCTAGAAGCATCTTAATTTCTTCCTTATTTTTGAAGGATAGTTTTGTCAAATATAAAATTCTTGGTTGACAATTTTTTCTTTTACCATTAAAAAAAATATCATCCACTCCCTTCTGGTTGCCATGGTTTAAAATGAGAAATCTCCTATTAATCCTATTGAAGATACACTGCTATACATAAGGAATCACTTCTCTCTTGCTTCTTTCAAATGTTTTCTCTTTGTCTTTGTCTTATTGTAATATGTCTTTGTGTGGAATTTCTTTGGGTTTATTTTCCTCTTTTTGAGCTTCTTTATTGTGTAGATTATAAAATTCAGAAAGCTTCAGCTATTATATCTTCATTTTTTCTTTCTGCCCCATTTATCTTTTTCTTTACACCTAGGATTCCCATTATGCATATGTTGGTATGCTTCATGATAATCCACTGGTCTTTTAGTCTCTGTTTAATTTTTTTATTCTTTATGGCTTTCTGTTCCTCAGAAGAAATAGTTTCAATTATCTATCCTTAAGTTCATTAATCCTACCTTATTCTATTGATTCTATCTTCTGCCTGCTCAAATCTGCTATTGAGATGCTCTAATGAATTTTTATTTCAGTTATTGTAATTTTAAGCTCCTGAATTAGTTTGTTCCTTTTTACAATTTCTATCTCTTTATTGACATTTTCAAGTTTATACATCATTCTCCTGATTTCCATTACTTCTTGCCCGTGGTTTCCTTTAACTTTTTGAACCTATTTAAAAGTCAATTTATAGTCTGTATTTAGCTAATCCAACATCTTTGTTTCCTCAGGGACACTTTTTGAAAGTTTCCTCTGTAAATGGGCCACAAGTTTGGTTTTTTTTACATGATTTATAATATTTTACTAAAAAATTGACATTTTTAACATTTTAATGTGTTACCTATGAAAAGTAGATTCTTTCTCTTCCTTAGACTTTTCATTAATTTCTCTGTTTACTTAGTGACTCTTCAAAACTATTTCTGTAAATGTATGAGCTTTATCATGTATAATCTCTGAATTCTCTGTTACTTCAGCTTGTGTTCAGCTAATGTTTTCACAGATATTTCATTGAATGATAGAATGCAGAGAGAGAGAGAGAGAACTCTCAGTCATTGCAGACTGGCTCTGTACTGTGGGACTCCTTTGATGCTTAGCTAGGCTGTTTACAACTCTACCTTAGCTTTTACTTCCTGATGGCACTGAGACTAGCAATGAGGTAAAATCTTAGGGTCCCCTAAGGTTTCTTCTGGGTATGTGCCCTGCCCAGGGCATGCACATGACTTTACAAATTTCTCAGTGTACATGGGCACTTTTGAATTCTCTAATTTCCAAAGAAACTCTTTCCCCAGATTTATTTTGCCAGATTTTAGTTGTTCCATTGTTTGCTTCAACTGTAACCTTCTGATCCAGGAAATTGCAGGGTTTTGTGTTGTTTGTTTACTTTAAACTATTTTTGAGAAACACCCACCACATTTCTACACTGAGTGAATTCTGATTTAGGCAAAACAAAAGTAAGCACCTTGAGTCAGTCCTTCAGGCAGCCCCCAGATGGAATAAATGACATTAATTCTTCGATAATAAATTCTGCTCTGATCCCTCTGTTTTCAGGGACCAGGATTCTATATTAGATACAAAGAGTGCCATCTCCAAGCCACCACAATGAAGGGGAGGGAATTAGGACAAGGTCAAGTAAAAATACCACATTTTTCTACCTTTCTAAACTTCCCTTTCTCTTGATTCAGCTATAAACCTTTGACTGTTGTCTAGAGTTCTACACAGTTGATAGGTGTTTTCTTTGAGTACTTCTGGCTTCTATGGTCTCAAAAGAGAAACTGAATGCATTTCAAATTGGTTTTCTCTTATAAGTAACATATCCTTTCTTTCTGGTTGATTTCAAAAACTTTTTTTTTGTCTTCAGTTTTCAGAAATTTAATTGTGATATATTTTTGTGTGGATTTCCTTGAGTATTGCATTTGGTGTCTGTTCAGTTTATTAAATCTCTAGGTTTATGTCATTTCCAAAATTTGAGAAGTTTTCAGTCATAATTTCTTTAAATACATTTTTGGTTCAACACTGTGTCCTTTCTTTTGGGAATCTGATGATTAAAAGGTTAACTTTTTAAAAATTATTATCTCAAAATTCTGTGAGATGTTCATATTTTTTCAGACTATTTTCTCTATTGCTCAGATTTGGTACGTTCTATTGATTTGTCCTTAAGTTCACTGACTCAATCCTCTGTAATCTACACTCTGCTATTGAGCCCAACCAGTGAGTTTTTATTTCAGTTACTGTATTTTTCAGCCTCATTATTTCCATTTGGTTATTTTTATATACAATTTTTATTTCTTTTGAGAGATTTTCTATGTTTTAATTTGCTTCTGTAAAATCCCTAATTCCTTGTTGAAGCATTATTATAATTACTTTAAAATATTTGTAAGATAACTCCAACATCTAACTCATATCAGTACTGGCATCTATTGTCTTTTGTCATTCATGCTGTCATTTTCCTGATTCTTGGTATGACAAATAACTTTAACTTCATCCTTAATATCTTAGATAGTATGACACTCTGATTCTTATTTACCTTGTTTTTATAGCAGGACATCTCCCTGGTGAGGTGTAGCACACTGGCATGGTGGTTGTGTATATTCAGCTTTCCCTTAGATCCCACCAACTCCACTTCATCAAAAGTGGAGCACTTACCCATACTGTTTCATTGCAGATGGGTAGATGGAAGTTCAGCTCCCTTTGGTTCAGCCTGACACCTTCCTGGTGAGAGAGGACACTAACTCATATCATTTCAGTGCCTCCTAGTTGTGGGGGCAGGGTAATATCACCATCAACAAGGAAGGTGGAAGTGGAAGGACTGCTCACACTGTTTTGTTGTTGCAGGTTGGGAGCAGAAGCTTTTGTCTCCTTTGGGACCAGCAGACACCAGGAGACAGTGTGGAAGAAATACAGTGCCAACTAGACCTTCCTCATTCCACACCTTTCTGCTTCACTGATGCTGGTTGGTTGTGGAACCTCAGATATCCACTGGACCCCACTGATACCAAGAGGACTAGAGCACTGACTATTTCATCTTGAAGAACTTTGTTCTGCATTGATGTCAACTGTGTGTGGAGTCTCAGCTTGCCACTTGACTCACTGACATCACCTCCAGAGTTAATTACTCCCATCTGCATCCTCAGTTAACATTATCTTTAGCAATATATCTAAATATATGGCATATCATGTTACTTTCCCTTTGTAATAGTCCAAAAGCATTCTATTACTCTTTCAATAAAATCCAGATTTGTTATTGCTTCATGAAACTTTTCCAGTTGTTTCTTGCTAATCTTTGCTTTGTCTCTGACCATTTCTCCATTTGTTGCTTGTGTTTTAGTTATTTTGAACAATTACAATGCCCCATGCTCTCTAGCAGACAGTGCATTTTATATTACCTTAGGTATGGGTTTGCTGTTATATATGTATATGTATGTGTGTGCGTGTGTATGTGAAATACTTGTTGCTCATAGTAATATGTATACTGTGGTAGAGAAATACTTCCATGATATTACCCTTAATTGGCCCTAATTTTGTCATCTAAATAACTAAAAAAAATCAATAGCTGAAATTTCAAATTTAGTCAGTTATAGCACATTTTGGGAGATCTCCAAAATATAAATATCATACTACTACAACTATATAGATAAGTGAATAAATAAGATGAATTAAATCTTTTATTACCTGTATCTCATGGAAAATTCTTTCAAAGAAAAAGTCATGTACTATACAGTCTCATGGGGACAGTGAGAATCACTTCCCATGTATTGTTATACACATTATATGCTAAACACAAACACAGATAAAACTAAATGTATAGCTTGCTGCACAGGAATAGCTGACCGCATATATTACCAGCATGGCAGGTGAACCTTCCTTTAACTGCCAAATTAGTTCCAGGTATGAGATGTTGTTAGTGTCTCCAGTAGTCCTAACTGGTCTAAAATTGGATTTAAATCTGTGCCACTGAGCTGGATATCTGATTTTTCTAATGACTGATATGCATCACTGGGCACAGGGGTCAAATCTTGCAGAAGTCTTTCAAAAATTCTCATGCATAGTCTGCTGAAAGTTATGGCTAAAAAGGAGAGACACGGGGGGACCTTGAAGGTGGCGGAAGAGTAAGACGCGGAGATCGCCTTCCTCCCCACGGATACACCAGAAATACATCTACACGTGGAACAACTACAGAACACCTACTGAAGGCTGGCAGAAGACCTCAGACCTCCCAAAAGGCAAGAAACTCCCCACGTACCTGGGTAGGGCAAAAGAAAAAAAGAAAAAACAGAGACAAAAGAATAAGGACGGCACCTGCACCAGTGGGAGGGAGCTGTGAAGGAGGAAAAGTTTCCACACACTAGGAAGCGCCTCCGCGGACGGAGACTGCGGCAGGCGGAGAGGGGAGCTTCGGGACCGAGGAGTAGTGCACAGCGACGGGTGCGGAGGGCAAAGTGGGGACATTCCTGCACAGACGATCGGTGCCGACCGGCACTCACCAACCCGAGAGGCTTGTCTGCTCACCCACCGGGGCGGGCGGGGCTGCGAGCTGAGGCTCGGGTTTCGGTTCTGGACAGAGCGCAGGGAGAGTACTGGGGTTGGCGGCTTGAACATAGCCTGAAGGGGTTAGTGCACCACGACTAGCCGCGAGGGAGTTAGGGGAACAGGCTGCACCTGCTGAAGAGGCAAGAGACTTTTTCTTCCCTCTTTGTTTCCTGGTGCGCGAGGAGAGGGGTTTAAGAGCGCTGCTTAAAGGAACTCCAGAGACGGGCGCGAGCCGCGGCTAAAAGCGCGAACCCCAGAGACGTGCGAGAGCCGCGGCTAAAACCGCGGACCCCAGAGACAGGCGGGAGACACTAAGGCTGCTGCTGCCGCCACCCAGGGGCCTGTGTGCGAGCACAGGTCACTCTCCACAACCCTCTTCCGCGGAGCCTGTGCAGCCCGCCACTGCCAGGTTCCCGGGATCCAGGGACAACTTCCCCGGGAGTACGCACAGCGGGCCTCAGGCTGGTGCAACGTCACGCCACCTCTGCCACCGCATGCCCGCCCCGCACGCAGTGCCCCTCCTTCCCCCATCCCCCAACCCCCGGCCTGAGTGAGCCGGAGCCCCCAAATCAGCGGCTCCTTTAACCCCGTCCTGTCTGAGCAAAAAACAGATGCCCTCCACCGACCTACATGCAGAGGCAGGGCCAAATCCAAAGCTGAGCTCCTGTGAGCTGTGAGAACAAAGAAGAGAAAGGGAAATCTCTCCCAGCAGCCACAGAAGCAGCGGATTAAAGCTCCACAATCAACTTGATATACCCTCCATCTGTGGAATACCTGAATAGACAAGGAATGATCCCAAATTGAAGAGGGGGAATTTAGGAGCGAGATCTATGATTTTTTTCCCTTTTCCTCTTTTTGTGAATGTGTACGTGTATGCTTCTGTGTGAGATCTTGTCTGTATACTCTTGCTTCCACCATTTGTCCTAGGGCTCTATCCGTCCATGGTTTTTAAAAAAATTTTTTTTCTTAATAAGTAATTTTAATTGTAATAACTTTATTATACTTTACCTTCGTTCTTTCTTTCTTTCTTTCCTTCTCTCCTTCCTTCCCTCCTTTAGACAACGAATCACCCAAAATTGAGGAGGTGGTCTCTGAGAGCAAGATTCATAATTTTTCCCCCTTTACCTCTTTTTGTGAACGTGTATGTGTATGCTTCTGTGTAAGATTTTCTCTGTATAGCTTTGCTTCCAACATTTGTCCTAAGGTTCTATCCGTCCCTTTTTTTTTTTCTAAATATTTTTTAATACAATAACTATATTACACTTTATTTTATTTTTACTGTATCTTCTTTCTTTCTGTCTTTTTTCCTTCTTTCCCTCCTTCCTTCCTTCCTTCCTTCCTCCCTCCCTCCCTCCTTTCTTTCCTTCTTTGCTTCTTCCTTCCTTCCTTCCTTCCTTTCCTCCTTTCCTTCTTTCTTTCCTCATACTTCTACTAATTCTCTCTACTTTTTCTCCCTTTTATTCTGAGCCATGTGGATGAAAGGCTCTTGGTGCTCCAGCCCAGGAGTCAGGGCTCTGCCTCTGAGGTAGGAGAGCCAACTTCAGGACACGGGTCCACAAGAGACCTCCCAGCTCCACATAATATAAACGGTGGAAATCTCCCAGAGACCTCCATCTTAACACCAGCACCCAGCTTCACTCAATGACCAGCAAGCCACAGTGCTGGACAACCTATGCCAAACAACTAGCAAAACAGGAACACAACCCCACCCATTAGCAGAGAGGCTGCCTAAAATCATAATAAGGCCACAGACAACCCAAAACACACCACCAGACGTGAACCTGCCCACTAGAGAGACAAGATCCAGCCTCATCCACCACAACACAGGCACTAGTCCCCTCCACCAGGAAGCCTACACAACCCACTGAAACAACCTTAGCCACTGGAGACAGACATCAAAAACAACGGGAACTACGAACGTGCAGCCTGCAAAAAGGAGACCCCAAACACAGTAAGATAAGCAAAATCTGAAGACAGAAAAACACACAGCAGATGAAGGAGCAAGATAAAAACCCACCAGACCTAACAAATGAAGAGGAAATAGGCAATCTACCTGAAAAAGAATTCAGAATAATGATAGTAAGGATGATCCGAAATCTTGGAAGTAGAATGGACAAAATGCAAGAAACAGTTA
Organism: Phocoena phocoena; assembly: GCF_963924675.1. NCBI lineage: Eukaryota > Metazoa > Chordata > Mammalia > Artiodactyla > Phocoenidae > Phocoena > Phocoena phocoena. The sequence goes on from NC_089225.1 coordinate 67,180,524, forward strand.
ACAAGAACCTACAAGAACTAAAGATGAAACAAGCAACGATGAACAACGCAATAAATGAAATTAAAAGTACTCTAGATAGGATCAATAGCAGAATAACTGAGGCAGAAGAACGGATAAGTGACCTGGAAGATAAAGTAGTGGAAATAACTACTGCAGAGCAGAATAAAGAAAAAAGAATGAAAAGAACTGAGGACAATCTCAGAGACCTCTGGGACAACATTAAACGCACCAACATTCGAATTATAGGGGTTCCAGAAGAAGAAGAAAAAAAGAAAGGGACTGAGAAAATATGTGAAGAGATTATAGTTGAAAACTTCCCTAATATGGGAAAGGAAATAGTTAATCAAGTCCAGGAAGCACAGAGAGTCCCATACAGGATAAATACAAGGAGAAATACGCCAAGACACATATTAATCAAACTGTCAAAAATTAAATACAAAGAAAATATATTAAAAGCAGCAAGGGAAAAACAAGAAATAACACACAAGGGAATCCCCATAAGGTTAACAGCTGATCTCTCAGCAGAAACCCTACAAGCCAGAAGGGAGTGGCAGGACATACTGAAAGTGATGAAGGAGAAAAACCTGCAACCAAGACTACTCTATCCAGCAAGGATCTCATTCAGATTTGATGGAGAAATTAAAACCTTTACAGACAAGCAAAAGCTGAGAGAGTTCAGCACCACCAAACCAGCTTTACAACAAATGCTAAAGGAACTTCTCTAGACAAAAAACACAAGAGAAGGAAACGACCTATAATAACGAACCCAAATCAATATAGAAAATGGGAAAAGGAACATACATATCGATAATTACCTTAAATGTAAATGGACTAAATGCTCCCACCAAAAGACACAGATTGGCTGAATGGATACAAAAACAAGACCCTTATATATGCTGTCTACAAGAGACCCACTTCAGACCTAGAGACACATACAGACTGAAAGTAAGGGGATGGAAAAAGATATTCCATGCAAATGGAAACCAAAAGAAAGCTGGAGCAGCAATTCTCATATCAGACAAAATAGACTTTAAAATAAGGACTATTAAAAGGGACAAAGAAGGACACTACATAATGATCAAGGGATCGATCCAAGAAGAAGATATAACAATTGTAAATATTTATGCACCCAACATAGGAGCACCTCAATACATAAGGCAAATACTAACAGCCATAAAAGGGGAGATCGACAGTAACACATTCATAGTAGGGGACTTTAACACCCCACTTTCACCCATGGACAGATCATCCAAAATGAAAATAAATAAGGAAACACAAGCTTTAAATGATACATTAAACAAGATGGACTTAATTGATATTTATAGGACACTCCATCCAAAAACAACAGAATACACAATTTTCTCAAGTGCTCATGGAACATTCTCCACGATAGATCATATCTTGTGTCACAAATCAAGCCTTGGTAAATTTAAGAAAACTGAAATTGTATCAAGTATTTTTTCTGACCACAACGCCATGAGACTAGATATCAATTACAGGAAAATCTGTAAAAAATACAAACACATGGAGGCTAAACAATACACTACTTAATAATGAAGTGATCACTGAAGAAATCAAAGAGGAAATAAAAAAATACTTAGAAATAAATAACAATGGAGAAACAACGACCCAAAACCTATGGGATGCAGCAAAGCCAGTTCTAAGGGGGAAGTTTATAGCAATACAAGCCCACCTTAAGAAGCAGGAAACATCTCGAATAAACAACCTAACCTTGCACCTCAAGGTGCAATTAGAGAAAGAAGAACAAAAAAACCTCAAAGCTAGCAGAAGGAAAGAAATCATAAAAATCAGATCAGAAATAAATGAAAAAGAAATGAAGGAAATGATAGCAAAGATCAATAAAACTAAAAGCTGGTTCTTTGAGAAGATAAGCAAAATAGATAAACCACTAGCCAGCCTCATCAAGAAAAAAAGGGAGAAGACTCAAATCAATAGAATTAGAAATGAAAAAGGAGAAGTAACAACTGACACTGCAGAAATAAAAAAAATCATGAGAGATTACTACAAGCAACTCTATGCCAATAAAATGGACAATCTGGAAGAAATGGACAAATTCTTAGAAATGCACAACCTGCCAAGATTGAATCAGGAAGAAATAGAAAATATGAACAGACCAATCACAAGCACTGAAATTGAAATTGTGATTAAAAATCTTCCAACAAACAAAAGCCCAGGGCCAGATGGCTTCACAGGTGAATTCTATCAAACGTTTAGAGAAGAGCTAACACCTATCCTTCTCGAACTCTTCCAAAATATAGGAGAGGGAGGAACACTCCCAAATTCCTTCTACGAGGCCACCATCACCTTGATACCAAACCATACAAGGATGTCACAAAGAAAGAAAACTACAGGCCAATATCACTGATGAACATAGATACAATGTTGGACCCAAACGGTCTACGAGGGATTCCAACTCGCCCAAGAACCGCCAAGAGTCGAGAGCCGCTGCAACACGCAAGAGGTTTATTAGGAGCCGATGCACCGGGGTTCCCTGAACCTCACGCAGGAGGCCGATGAGGAACCCCTAAAAGCGGAATCACATACTTTTTATAGGTTTATTTACTCATAGGGCGGGTATATACTCACAATGATTGGGTAAATGTGGTGACTTTTGAATTCATTGGCTTAGGAACTTTTGTCCCACCTTCTGGCTGTTATAGTTGTTTGTTCATTGTGGCGGTTAGGGCGTATACCTGTTACGGGCAACTGGAAAATTACCCGCTGTCTGGCAAGTCCCCGTCAACTGAAAAACTCCAAGAATTGGTTTCGATAGGGAGAAGGAGTGGCGCACGATAGGGAGAAGAATTGGTTTACGGGAACAAGTGAGGGGGTGGAAAGTCCCTAAAGGCCCCACAACAAAACTCCTCAACAAAATACTAGCAAACAGAATCCAACAGCACATTAAAAGGATCATACACCATGATCAAGTGGGGTTTATTCCAGGAATGCAAGGATTCTTCAATATACGCAAATCTATCAATGTGATAAACCATATTAACAAATTGAAGGAGAAAAACCAAATGATCATCTCAATATATGCAGAGAAAGCTTTCGACAAAATTCAACACCCATTTATGATAAAAACCCTGCAGAAAGTAAGCATAGAGGGAACTTTCCTCAACATAATAAAGGCCATATATGACAAGCCCACAGCAAACATCATCCTCAATGGTGAAAATGTGAAAGCATTTCCACTAAGATCAGGAACAAGACAAGGTTGCCCACTCTCACCACTCTTATTCTACATAGTTTTGGAAGTTTTAGCCACAGCAATCAGAGAAGAAAAGGAAATAAAAGGAATCCAAATCAGAAAAGAAGAAGTAAAGCTGTCACTGTTTGCAGATGACATGATAGTATAGAGAGAGAATCCTAAAGATGCTACCAGAAAACTACTAGAGCTAATCAATGAATTTGGTAAAGTAGCAGGATACAAAATTAATGCACAGAAATCTCTGGCATTCCTATATACTAATGATGAAAAATCTGAAAGTGAAATCAAGAAAACACTCCCATTTACCATTGCAACAAAAAGAATAAAATATCTAGGAATAAACCTACCTACGGAGACGAAAGACCTGTATGCAGAAAATTATAAGACACTGATGAAAGAAATTAAAGATGATACAAATAGATGGAGAGATATACCATGTTCTTGGATGGGAAGAATCAACATTGTGAAAATGACTCTACTACCCAAAGCAATCTACAGATTCAATGCAATCCCTATCAAACTACCACTGGCATTTTTCACAGAACTAGAACAAAAAGTTTCGCAATTTGTATGGAAACACAAAAGACCCCGAATAGCCAAAGCAATCTTGAGAACGAAAAAAGGAGCTGGAGGAATCAGGCTCCCTGACTTCAGACTATACTACAAAGCAACAGTAATCAAGACAGTATGGTACTGGCACAAAAACAGAAAGATAGATCAGTGGAACAGGATAGAAAGCCCAGAGATAAACCCACGCACATATGGACACCTTATCTTTGATAAAGGAGGCAGGAATGTACAGTGGAGAAAGGACAGCCTCTTCAATAAATGGTGCTGGGAAAACTGGACAGGTACATGTAAAAGTATGAGATTAGATCACTCCCTAACACCATACACAAAAATAAGCTCAAACTGGATTAAAGACCTAAATGTAAGGCCAGAAACTATCAAACTCTTAGAGGAAAACATAGGAAGAACACTCTATGACATAAATCACAGCAAGATCCTTTTTGACCCACCTCCTAGAGTAATGGAAATAAAAACAAAAATAAACAAATGGGACCTAATGAAACTTCAAAGCTTTTGCACAGCAAAGGAAACCATAATCAAGACCAAAAGACAACCCTCAGAATGGGAGAAAATATTTGCAAATGAAGCAACTGACAAAGGATTAATCTCCAAAATTTACAAGCAGCTCATGCAGCTCAATAACAAAAAAGCAGCCCCATCCAAAAATGGGCAGAAGACCTAAATAGACATTTCTCCAAAGAAGATATACAGAATGCCAACAAACACATAAAAGAATGCTCAACATCATTAATCATTAGAGAAATGTAAATCAAAACTACAATGGGATATCATCTCACACCAGTCAGAATGGCCATCATCAAAAAATCTAGAAACAATAAATGCTGGAGAGGGTGTGGAGAAAAGGGGACACTCTTGCACTGCTGGTGGGAATGTGAATTGGTTCAGCCACTATGGAGAAGAGTATGGAGGTTCCTTAAAAACCAGAAATAGAACTACCATATGACCCAGCACAATCCCTCTACTGGGCATATACCCGGAGAAAAGCACAATTCAAAAAGAGTCATGGACCAAAATCTTCATTGCAGCTCTATTTACAATAGCCAGGACATGGAAACAACCTAAGCGCCCATCATCGGATGAATGGATAAAGAAGATGTGGCACATATACACAATGGAATATTACTCAGCCTTAAAAAGAAATGAAATTGAGCTATTTGTAATGAGATGGATAGACCTAGAGTCTGTCATACAGAGTGAAGTAAGTCAGAAAGAAAAAGACAAATACCGTATGCTAACACATATATATGGAATTTAAGGGAAAAAAAATGTCATGAAGAACCTAGGGGTAAGACAGGAATAAAGACGCAGACCTACGGGAGAACGGACTTGAGGATATGGGGAGGGGGAAGGGTGAGTTTTGACAGGGCGAGAGAGAGTCATGGACATATACACACTAACAAACGTAGTAAGGTAGATAGCTAGGGGGAAGCAGCCGCAAGGCACAGGGATATTAGCTCGGGGCTTTGTGACAGCCTGGAGGGGTGGGATGGGGAGAGTGGGAGGGAGGGAGACGCAAGAGGGAAGACATATGGGAACATATGTATATGTATAGCTGATTCACTTTGTTATAAAGCAGAAACTAACACACCATTGTAAAGCAATTATACCCCAATAAAGATGTTTACAAAATAAATAAATAAATAAATAAATCTGTGCCACTGTTTTGTTTGAGATGTGATATTCTAGTATTAATACATAATTTCTATAAACAGAAACTCAAGTGTCATCTGGTTATTAAATACTCTACCTTCTACACGGTCACATTATAGTGGAAATAAATGTAATTATGTACATGCATAATATGATAATTTTACTTTTGGTCAAAGAGGACAAATGTAGAACAGCTGTATTTTCTGTTTTAAAGTTCCCATCAGTCAATTACAGCACATTATCTGAAAACAGATGGCACTGAAGTCAGGCAGAATTCTCCAGCACTGAGTATTAACATGGAGGAATTTTAGTAACATAGAGTCTCACCCATAAGGTAAATCCTGTATGATATTTATCACTGTGCTATTACATAATAATTTTTTTAAGTAAAATTAAACTGATTCTCTATTGTTGACTGATGTTGCATTGTATTTATAACCCATTTTCTATCCTATCAGCCACATTACCTGGAGAGAAAGAATACTTATGCTTTCAGGGACTTCTAAAAATTATTTTGGCCAGATGGCTATTAAATGGTCAGAGTTTTTGGATGAGTACTAAAACATCTGTTCTCAGTATTGTCCTGCTTTCAACAATTCAGCTTGTTAGTAGGTGGAGAGAAGTTCCCCTATGAGTTATCTCCCATAGTTGAGACTTATAGGATTACATTTTGTAGGAATAATGAGAAAGAAATGTTAGCACCTATATTAAAACCGTATAGATTCATCTGATAAATTTTTCATACCACACTACAGATGCTCGTTGAATTAAATCTCTTTACGCAAAATGACGATTGATCTTTTTACTGCTTATAGAATATAAATGCTGAAGTATAACATATTACATTCATTGCAAGCAAATTAATTCTAAAAACAATGTGCATATATACCACAACAAGCCTAAAAAAGCAGAGTTGTACTGATTCTACCACTTCACAACTAAGTTCAATGTAAGCAGACATGCACATCTTGAGATAAATAACTAAGAAATGAATACTGGCAAAACACGTCCTTTACAAGACAGTTCAAGATATAATTCTTAATATTTCAGTGACACAGGTACAAATAAAACAGGGAAAAATATTACTGGAGGATTTCTGATTCTACAAAGATTATTTCTTCAAGACCCTGTACAACTAAAACACTCTTGCCACAAGCAAGAACAGGAAGACTATGATAGATGGAAAGAAGAAGAAAATCAACTTAGGGACCTCCAATCATGAAGGATAACACATGGTGAGTTCCATGGGTTTTCTTATTGCCTCCCACATATCCTGATAAAACATTACAGATTATAGCACCTGCATTACAACAATAACAATTCTAGACGTCAGTAGGATAATATCTTCCTAAACCTAAAGCAGGCAAAGGCTGTTTTTCAAATAGAAAATGAAGAGGATTAATCCCGAAGAAAAAGTAAAATTTGAATTATCAAAAAATAGTGCTGAGAGTGAAGGGGAAAGGTATAAACTTTGAAGAGATATCTGTAGATCATAAGAGGCATAAATGACTTGTACCCAGCATATATGTCATGGCAATTTTTAAAATAGAGAATTGCATAGAAAACAGGTTAAAACTTTGCATGAGTATGTCACAAAAGAATATATATAAATGACTAATGAATAAAAAGGTAGTCAATATCATAGTAATTACAGAAATGCAAATTAAAACTAAATTAATACACTACATATCTACCAGAATAATTGACTCACAGAAAGTAATTTTACTAGATTTAACCATAGATCTGAAAAATAATGAATTATTTTATTATTTAGATCTCAAAAATAGAGTTTAACCTCTGCTGGAATATCATTAAAAATAAATTGCTGGGCTTCCCCGGTGGCACGGTGGTTGAGAGTCCACCTGCCAATGCAGGGGACACGGGTTCGTGCCCCGGTCTGGGAAGATCCCACATGCCGTGGAGTGGCTGGGCCTGTGAGCCATGGCCGCTGAGCCTGTACGTCCAGAGCCTGTGCTCCGCAATGGGAGAGGCCACAACAGTGAGAGGCCCGTGTACCACAAAAAAAAAAAAAAATTAAAAAATTAAAATAAATTGTTTATATCTGAATGTAAAATATCCATTTTTATTAAAGCCATGTGATGTTCCTCTTAAGAGTGAACTCCTGAAATAGTCTAAGGTATTATTTAGATAGGTTCTGATAAAACAGACTGAATTTATTAGAACTAAAAATGACAACTTTATTTTGGGTTCAACACATAGTAGAAGTAGACTTTAAAATTATGAATATTTTCTTCCCTAAAACAATTGCAACTGAATATCTGTAGCTTTCAATTAGTAATGCAATTTCAATAATATAAAATTGATGGACTGTAATGAACTAGAAGTATCAATTGCCTACAAGCTCTCACTGAAAGTTTTTTTATGACAGAGGAAAAAGCCTTTCAAATGCTTTTGTTAGTATGATAACTATACATTTTCAAAAGGAATACAGTATCAAGCTTTGTAGTAACATTTCTGTTTTTCTTCCTGCACTCAGAATAGCACTGTCAAATTATAGTTAATGACCCATTTTAAATCCCTCAAATTATAGAGTGAATGATGTGAGTTAATGTGCTCCCTTACTTTTTTAACATTTCTTAAGTAGTTTTCTAAGTTTTTTAAAACAGAAAATATGCTTTAGTCATATCAAAAGTTATGTTCAACTTTTCCAGACGGGGAAGATGGCTTTTCTACTTTTATTTCTTGTACAAAAGATTTGAAAGCATAGATAAAGCAGTACCTATAAACATATCAATTGATTTAACTCAGCTGAGTGAAGTTTATGTTAAAGAAAAAGAATCAAAATATCACATTTTGGAAATAAAAAATATTTTATAATAGGAAGTGATGCTGAACTTTATACTCTTCTCTCAATTATGCACTCCACTTAATTAATATTAGGTTTATAGTAAGAGAACACTTCTCTATTCTCATAGTGATTCCTATTTCAGATGAGTAGGTCTTTCTGTACGTTCCTAACACTGTCTGCAACTTGACAGAATTATGCATTCATAGGCAACGATTCATATTTGAAGGAAATGCCATAGAGGATAGGAGTTCACTACATGATCCTTAGCTAATAGGAAGGTTTTCATGGAAGCTTCTTCCTAGAAGCATAATGGAAGCTTCTTGGGCATGTAACTTCCAAAATTACAAGATGTTACCATTATGAGTCTACAAAATATGAAGGGAGAAGAATTGATTAATAAAAGTTAGGTAACACTGAATATTGTCATCATGACATATATAACAGCCACACAATAAGCAAAATTATTTTTAACTATTTAGGGTCATGAAGCATATACCTATGGTGTCCTTTCTTCCTTTATTCAATAAATGCTTACTGTCTTAGTAAATTTGGCAAGGTGATGGATGTGTTAATTAACTTGAATGTGGTAATCATTTTACAATGTATATGTATATTAAATCATCACATTTGCATCTTAAATCACACTGTAAAACCTAAATATAAATAACTTTTATTTATCAAGCATACCTCGACAAGCTAGAAAAATATAATAAAAAATAAGGTCATAAATAAACACTAATGGTTCTCATAAAAAATATATTTTAAAAAAATGCTTACTATCTGTAATTGCCAAGGATTGGCAAGGTATTTATATGGAGTGATTTAAAAAATGAAATACCTTTTTAAGTCTGTAATTAGAGTTTCCAATGTTGATTTAATGTAATTATTTTTTGTTTCCTTTTCTTCTGTGAATTTCAACTGTGAAATGTCTCTTATTTGAATAAAGTAAAGAACTTTCCTTAACTGCTTAAAGAGACTGATACGTAGAATATTTTGTGGTTATTGTAAGACAGTGGATTAAAGAAATGTAAGTATTCTCCTGCCATAAACATCTGGAAATCATGGGTAAAAACTAACATATTTCAAATTCAAATCTGATCTTACGTTAAAGAAAAAGAAGTTTCCAGTTTCCAGTTTCTAAGTATTAGGTGGAACACTGGAACCTAGTGAGGAAAGCAGATAAGCTGATACTGCTCCTGCATGAGGTCTCGGGGATAAGAGTACACAGCAGGAGAGGGTTCCATCCACATAAACCCAACAGACTAGGCCTTGTGCCCATGTAGGGCAGAGGGTAGAAAATAAGATCACTGAAGATAAACCAGCAACCCCAGCTATCTGAAAACCAGGAAAAGTAGGTGGACAGAGAAATGCAGACTATTACAAGCTTCTCTGTATCTGCATAGGCTGTAGGTGAAAACAAACCAAAAGAATAGGATTCTCAGTTCAGCCTAGACATGCCCTGGATATCCCCAAGCCATGAAATTAACATAAAAGTTGGTTATTGGCATTTGAATTCCTAATATGTCTAATGAAAGCAAACCAAAACCCACTGTGGAGATACACTCCCACTCAGAGACAAAATTTACCAGAATAGAAGATGAGATTTTTCAATGAAAAAAAGCATAAAATTTCAAGTAAGATAAATGAATAAGAATTCACAGCTGAACATATCTGAGTGAAATTCCATAATACTATAAAAAAGAGAATTCAAAAATAATCATAGGCAAGAGATAAAACTACATGTAGAGCAAAATTTTATGATCAATATGAAGCTAACTGAATATCTTTAAAATACTAAGATAGTCATCAAATCACAAGAGAAAAGAACAAGAGAAGTAGAAAAAATCTACAAAAACAAATCCAAAACAAGTAACAAAATGGCAATAGGAATATAGATATCAATAATTACCTTAAATGTAAGCAGACTAAGTCCTCCAACCAAAAGACACAGACTGGATAAATGGATACAAAAACAAGACCTGTATATATGCTGCCTACAAGAGACTCACTTCAGACCTAGAGACACATACATACTGAAAGTGAGGGGATGAAAAATAGTATTCCACGCAAATGGAAATCAAAAGAAAGCCAGAGTTGCAATACTTGTAACAGAAAAAATAGACTTTAAAATAAATACTGTTTCAAGAGATAAAGGACACTATATAATGGTCAAAGGATCAAACCAAGAAAAATATAACAATTGTAAATATATATGCAACCAACATAGGAACACCTCAATATATGAAGCAAATGTTGACAGATATAAGAGGAGAATTTGACACTAACAAAATAATACTGGGAGACTTTAAGAGCCCACCTACATCAATAGATCATTCAGGAATAAAATCAATAAGAAAACACAGGCCTTAAATGACTCCTTAGACCAGATGAACTTAATTGATATTTATATAGCATTCCACCCAAAAGCAGAATACACATTCTTTTCAAGTGCACATGGAACATTCTTGAGGAGAAATCACACGCTAGGCTACAAAGCAAGCTTCCATAAACTTAAAAAATCTGAAATCATATCAAGCATCTTTTCTGACCACACTATGAGGCTAGAAATCAACTATAAGAAAAAAACTGCAGAAACCACAAATACATGGAAGCTAAACAATACACCACTAAACAACCAATGGATCACTGAAGAAATCAAAGAGGAAATCAAATAATACCTAGAGACAAATGAAAATGAAAACATGATGATCCAAAACCTATGGGATGCAGCAAAAGCAATTCTAAGAGGGGAGTTTATACAAGCTTACACCAGGAAGCAAGAAAAATCTTAAATAAACCACCTAACCTTATGCCTAAAGCAACTAGGGAAGAACAAAAAAAACCCCTAAAGTTAGTAGAGGGAAAGAAATCATGAAAACCAGAGCAGAAATAAATGAAATAGAGAATTAAAAAACAGTAGAAAAGGCCAATGAAACTAAAAGCTGGTTCTTTGAAAAGGTAAGCAAAATTCATAAACCTTTAGCCAGACTCATCAAGAAAAAAAGGGAGAGGGCTCAAATCAATAAAATGAGAAACAGAAAAGAAGTTACAACAAACAACACAGAAATATAAAGGATCATAAGACACTACTACAAGCAACTAGACACCAATAAAATGGACAACCTGGAAGAAATGAACAAATTCTTAGAAAGTTACGATCTCCCAAGACTGAACTAGGAAGAAATAGAAAATATGAAAAGACCAATTACAAGTACTAAAATTTTGAATCAGTGCTTAAAAAACCAGAGACGGGCATGAGACACTAAGGCTGCTGCTGTAGCCACAAAGAAGCCTGTGTGCAAGCACAGGTCATGACCACACCTCCGCTGCTGGGAGCCCGTGCAGGCTGCCACTGCCAGGGTCCTGTGATCTAGGGACAAATTCCCCAGGAGAACACATGGCATGCCTCAGGCTGTTGCAACATCACGGCAGCATATACCACCACCATTGCCCCTCATTCCATACCCCTCCCTCTCTCCAGCCTGAGTGAGCCAGAGCCCCCTAATCAGCTGCTATTTTAACCACACTGTGTCTGGCCAAGGAAGAGACACCCTCAGGTGACCCACACAGAGGTGGGGCCAAACCAAAGCTGAACCACGGGAGCTGTGTTAACAAAGAAGAGAAAGGGAAATATCTCCCAGCAGCTTCAGGAGTAGCGGACTAAATCTCCACAATCAACTTGATGTATCTTGCATCTGTGGAATACCTGAATAGACAATGAATCATCCCAAATTTGAGGCGGTGGACTTTGGGAGCAACTATAGGCTAGGGGTTTGCTTTCTGCAACTAATTTGTTTCTGGTTTTATATTTATCTTAGTTTAGTATTTAGAGCTTATTATCTTTGGTAGATTTGTTTATTGATTTGGTCATTATTTTCCTTTTTATATATATATATTTTTTCTTTTTTTCTTTTTCTGAGTGTGTAGTGTATGCTTCTTTGTGTGATTTTGTCTGTATAGCTTTACTTTTACCATTTATCGTAGGGTTCTGTCCATCCTTTTTTTTTTTTTTGTATAGTTGTAGTGCTTTGTTATCATTGGTGAATTTGTTTTTTCATTTGGTTGCTCTCTTCTTTCCTTTTTTAAATTATTTTTTATTTTTTAATTTTTAATATATTTTTTAATTTTTTATTTTAATAAATTTATTTTATTCTTTTTTTTTCTTTCTTTTTCTCCCTTTTCTTCTGAGCTGTGTGGCTGACAGGGTCTTGGTGCTCTGGCTAGGTTTCAGGTCTGAGCCTCTGAGGTGGGAGACTGAGTGCAGGAAACTGCTCCACCAGAGACCTCCTGGACCCACATAATATCAAATGGTGAAAGCTCTCCCAGAGATCTCCGTCTCAACATTAAGACCCAGGTCCACTCAATGACCAGCAAGTTACAGTGTTGGACACCCTATGCCAAACAACTAGCAAGACAGGAACACAACCTCACCCATTAGCAAAACGACTGCCTAAAAACATGATAAGTTCACAGACACCCCAAAACACACAACCGGAAATGGTCCAGCCAACCAGAAAGCAAAGATCCAGCCTCAACCACCAGAACAAAGGCATCAGTCCCCTCCACCAGGAAGCCTACACAACCCACTGAACCAACCTTACTAACTGGAGGAAGACACCAAAAACAACAGGAAGTATGAACTGGCAGCCTGTGAAAAGGAAACCCCAAACACAGGAAGTTAAGCAAAATGAGAAGACAGAGAAGCACACAGCAGATGAAGGAGCAGGTAAAAACCCACCAGACCAAACAAATGAAGAAGAAATAGGCAGTCTACCTGAAAAAGAATTCAGAAGAATGATAGTAAGGATGATCCAAAATCTTGGAAAAACAATGGAGAAAATATAAGAAACGTTTAAAAAGGACCTGGAAGAACTAAAGAGCAAACAAACAAGGATAAACAACACAATAAATGAAATTAAATTAAATACAAGAAAAAATATTAAAAGGAGCAAAGGAAAAGCAAAAAAAAAACATAAAAGGGAATCCCCATAGGGTTAACAGCTGATATTTCAGCAGAAACTCTGCAAGCCAGAAGGGAGTGGCAAGACTTATTTAAAGTTATGAAAGGGAAAAACCTACAACCAAGATTACTCTACCCAGTAAGGATCTCATTCACATTAGATGGAGAAATTAAAACCTTTACATACAAGCAAAAGCTAAGAGAACTCAGCACCACCAAACTAGCTTTACAACAAATGCTAAAGCAAATTCTCTTGACAGGAAACACAAGATAAGGAAAAGACCTACAAAAACAAACCCAAAACAATTAAGAAAATGGTAATAGGAACATGAATATTGATAATTACCTTAAATGTAAATGGAGTAAATGCTTCAACCAAAAGACATAGACTGGCTGAATGGATACAAAAACAAGACCTATACATATGGTGTCTAAAAGAGACCCACTTCAGACCTAGGGACACAACAGACTGAAAGTGAGGGGATGGAAAAAGATATTCCATGAAAAAGGAAATCAAAAGAAAGCTGGAGTACCAATCCTCATATAAGACAAAATAGACTTTAAAATAACAACTATTACAAGAGACAAAAAAGGACATCACAAAATGATTAAGGGATCATTCCAAGAAAAAGATATAACAATTGTAAATATTTATGCAACCAACATAGGAGCACCTCAATACATAAGGCAAATGCTAACCTCCATAAAAGGGGAAATAGACAGTAACACAATCATAATAGGGGACTTTAACACCCCACTTTCACCAATGGACAGATCATCCAAAATGAAAATAAGGAAACAGATCCTTTAAATGACACATTAAACAAGATGCACTAAATTGTTGTTTATAGGACATTCCATCCAAAAACAACAGAATACACTTTCTTTTCAAGTGCTCATGGAACATTCTCCAAGATAGATCATATGTGGGTCACAAATCAAGCCTTAGTAAACTTAAGAAAATTGAAATTGTACCAAGTATCTTTCCTGACCACAATGCTATGAAACTCGATATCAATTACAGGAAAAATATCTGTAAAAAATATTAACACATGGAGGCTAAACAATACATTATTAAATAACCAAGAGATCACTGAAGAAATCAAAGAGGAAATCAAAAAATACCTAGAAACAAATGACAATGAAAACACAACAGCGCAAAACCTATGGATGCAGCAAAACAAGTTCGAAGAGGGAAGTTTATAGCAATACAATCTTACCTCAGGAAACAAGAAACATCTCAAAGTAACAACCTAACCTTACACCTAAAGCAATTAGAGACAGAAGAACAAAAAAACCCAAAGTTAGCAGAAGGAAAGAAATCATAAAAATCAGATCACAAATAAATGAAAAAGAAATGAAGGAAACAATACCAAAGATCAATAAAACTAAAAGTTGGTTCTTTGAGAAGAAAAACAAAATTGATAAACCATTACTCAGACTCATCAAGAAAAGAAGGGAGAAGACTCAAATCAACAGAATTAGAAATGAAAAAGGAGAAGTAACAACTGACACTGAAGAAATACAAAGGATCATGAGAGACTACTACAAGCAACTATATGCCAATAAAATGGACAACCTGGAAGAAATGGACACGTTTTTAGAAAAGCACAACCTTCTGAGACTGAACCAGGAAGAAACAGAAAATATAAATAGACCAAACACAAGCACTGAAGTTGAAACTGTGATTAAAAATCTTCCAACAAAAAAAAGCCCAGAACCAGATGGCTTCACAGGGGAATTATATTAAACACTGAGAGAAGAGCTAACACCTATCCTTCTCAAACTCTTCAAAATATAGCAGAGGGAAGAACATTCCCAAACTCATTCTATGAGGCCACCAACACTCTGATACCAAAACCAGACAAAGATGTCACAAAGAAAGAAAACTACAGGCCAATATCACTAATTAACATAGATGCAAAAATTCTCAACAAAATACTAGCAAACAGAATCCAACAGCACTTTAAAAGGTTGACACACCATGATCATGCAGGGTTTATCCCAGGATACAATGATTCTTCAATATATGCAAATCACTTAATGTAATAAACCATATTAACAAATGGAAGGAGAAAAACGATATGATCATCTCAATAGATGTAGAAAAAGCTCTGGACAAAATTCAACACCATTTATGACAAAAAGTCTCCAGAAAGTAGGCATAGAGGGAACTTTCCTCAACATAATAAAGGCCATATATGACAAACCCACAGCCAACATGTTTCTCAATGGTGAAAAACTGAAACCATTTCCACTAACATCAGGAACAAGACAAGGTTGCCCACTCTCAACACTACTATTCATGTAGTCTTGGAAGTTTTAGCCACAGCAATCAGAGAAGAAAAAGAAATAAAAGGAATCAAAATTGGAAAAGAACATGTAAAACTGTCACTGTTTGCAGATGACATGATAGTATAGAGAGAGAATCCTAAAGATGCTACCAGAAAACTACTAGAGCTAATCAATGAATTTGGTAAAACAGAAGGATACAAAATTATTGCAGAGAAATCTCTTGAATTCCTATACACTAATGAAGAAAAATCTGAAAGAGAAATTAAGGAAACACCCCCATTTACCATTGCAACAAAAAGAATAAAATACCTAGAAATAAACCTACCTAAGGAGAAAAAAGACCTGTATGCAGAAAACTGTAAGACACTGATGAAAGAAATGAAAGATGGTACAAACAGATGGAGAGATATACCATGTTCCAGGATTGGACGAATCAACATTGTGAAAATGAGTCTACTATCCAAGGCAATCTACAGATTCAATGCAATCACTATCAAAATGCTACTGGCATTTTTCACAGAACTATAATAAAAAATTTCACAATTTGTATGGAAACATGAAAGACTCCTAATAGCCAAAGCAATCTTGAGAAAGAAAAATGGAGCTAGAGGAATCAGGATCCCTGACTTCAAACTATACTACAAAGCTACAGTAATAAAGACAGTATGGTACTGGCACAAAAACAGAAATACAGATCAATGGAACAGGACAGAAAGTCCAGAGATAAACTCACGCACATATGGTCACCTTATCTTTGATAAAGAAGACAAGAATATACAATGCAGAAAAGACAGCCTTCTTCAATAAGTGGTGCTGGGAAACTGGACAGCTACATGTAAAAGAATGAAGCTAGAACACTCCCTAACACCATACAGAAAAATAAACTCAAAATGGATTAAAAACCTAAATGTAAGGCCAGACACTATAAAACTCTTAGAGGAATACATAGGCATAACACTCTGGGACATAAATCACAGCAAGATCCTTTTTGACCCACCTTGTAGAGAAATGGAAATTAAAAAAAAATAAACAAATGGGACCTAATGAAATTTAAAAATTACTGTACAGCAAAGGAAACCATAAAAAAGATGAAAAGACAACCCTCAGAATGGGAGAGAATATTTGCAAAGGAAGCCAATGACAAAGGATTAATCTCTAAAGTATACAAGCAGCTGATGCAGCTCAATAACAAAAACACAAAAAACCCAATTCAAAAATGTGCAGAAGGCCTAAATAGACATTTCTCCAAAGAAGATATACAGATTGCCAACAAACACATGAAAGGATGCTCAACATCACTAATCATTAGAGAAATGCAAATCAAAACTACAATGAGGTATCACCTCACACTATTCAGAATGGCCATCATCAAAAAATCTAGAAACAATAAATGCTGGAGAGGGTGTGGAGAAAAGAGAACCCTCTTGCACTGTGGGTGGGAATGTAAATTGATACAGCCACTATGGAGAACAGTATGGAGGTTCCTTACAAAACTAAAAATAGAACTACAATATGACCCAGCACTCTCACTACTAGGCATATACCCTGAGAAAACTATAATTCAAAAAGAGTCATGTACCACAGTGGTCATTGCAGCTCTATTTACAATATACAGGACATGGAAGCAACCTAACTGTCTATCAACAGATGAATGGACAAAGAAAATGTGGCACATACATAAAATGGAATATTACTCAGCCATAAAAAGAAACGAAATTGAGTTATTTGAGGTGAGGTGGATGGACCTAGACACTGTCATACAGAGTGAAGTAAGTGAGAAAGAGATAAACAAATACCATATGCTAACACATATAAATGGAATCTAAAAAATAAATGGTTCTGAAGAACCTAGGAGCAGGACAGGAATAAAGATGCAGACGTAGAGAGAATGATCTGGGAGACTTCTGGGAAGATGGCGGAAGAGTAAGATGCAGAGATCACCTTCCTCCCCACAGATACACCAGAAAACATCTACACGTGGAACAACTAATACAGAACACCTACTGAACGCTGGCAGGGGACCTCAGACCTCCAAAAAGGCAAGAAACCCCCCACGTACCTGGGTAAGGCAAAAGAAAAAAGAATAAACAGAGACAAAAGGATAGGGATGGGACCTGCACCAGTGGGAGGGAGCTGTGAAGGAGGAAAGGTTTCCACACACTAGGAAGCCCCTTCGCAGGCGGAGACTGTGGGTGGCGGAGGGGGCGAGCTTCAGAGCCGCAGACGAGAGCACAGCAACAGGGGTGTGGGGGGCAAAGCGGAGAGAATCCTGCACAGAGGATTGGTGCCAACGGGCACTCACCAGCCCAAGAGGCTTGTCTGCTCCCCTGCCGGAGCGGGCGGGGCTGGGAGCTGAGGCTCAGGCTTCGGTCAGAGCACAGGGAGAGGACTGGGGTTGAAGCATGAACACAGCCTGCAGGGGGTTAGTGTGCAACGGCTGGCCGGGAGGGAGTCCGGGGAAAAGTCTGGACCTGCCGAAGAGGCAAGAGACTTTTTCTTCCCTCTTTGTTTCCTGGTGTGCAAGGAGAGAGGATTAAGAGCGCTGCTTAAAGGAGCTCCAGAGACGGGCGTGAGCCGCCGCTAAAAGCCCGGATCCCAGAGACAGACATGAGATGTTAAGGCTGATGCTGCCGCCACCAAGAAGCCTGTGTGCAAGCACAGGTTACTATCCACACCCCCCTTCCGGGGAGCCTGTGCAGCCCGCCACTGCCAGGGTCCCAGGATCCACGGACAACTTCCCCAGGAGAACGCACTGCACGCCTCAGTCTGATACAACGTCATGCTGGCCTCTGCCGCTGCAGGCTCACCCTGCACTCCGTGATCCTCCCTACCCCCGGCCTGAATGAGCCAGAGCCCCCACATCAGCGGCTCCTTTAACCCTGTCCTGTCTGAGCAAACAACAGACGCCCTCAGGAGACCTCAGCAGCCTCAGAAGCAGCAGATTAAAGCTGCACAATCAACTTGATGTACCCTGCATCGGTGGAATACATGAATAGACAACTAATCACACCAAATTAAGGAGGTGGACTTTGAGAGCAATATTTATTATTTTTTCCCCTTTTCCTTTTTTTGTGAGTGTGTACGGGTATGCTTCTGGGTGGGATTTTGTCTGTATAGCTTTGCTTCCACCATTTGTCTGAGGGTTCTATCCGTCCATTTTTTGTTTATTTAAAAATTTTTTTTCTTAATAATTACTTTTTATTTTAATAACTTTATTTATTTTACTTTATCTTCGTTCTTTCTTTCCTTCCTTCCCTCCTTTAGACAATGAATCATCCCAAATTGAGGAGGTGGACTTTGAGAGCAAGATTTATGATTTTTTCCCCTTTTCCTCTTTTTCTGAGTGTGTATGTGTATGCTTCTGTGTGAGATTTTGCCAGTAGAGCTTCGCTTCCACGATTTGTCCCAGGGTTCTATCCATCCGTTTTTATGTTTTTTGTGTTTTTTTTCCTCTTAATAATTATTTATTTTAATAACTTTACTATATTTTATCTTATTTTATTTTACTTTATCTTCTTTCTTTTTTTCCTTCTCTCCTTCCTTCCTTCCTTCCTCCCTCCCTCCCGCCTTTCTTTCTTTTCTTTCTTTCTTTCTACTTCTACTAATTTTTTCTTTCTATTTTTCTCCCTTTTCTTCTGAGCCATGTGGATGAACAGCTCTTGGTGTTGCAGCCAGGAGTTAGTGCTGTGCCTCTGAGGTGGGAGAGCCAACTTCAGGACACGGGTCCACAAGAGACCTCCTAGCTCCATATAATATCAAACGGCGAAAATCTCCCAAGGATCTCAATCTCAACACCAGCACCCAGCTTCACTCAACAACCAGCAAGCTAAAGTGCTGGACATCCTATGCCAAACAACTAGCTAGACAGGAACACAACCCCACTCATTAGCAGAAAAGCTGCCTAAAATCATAATAAGTCCACAGACACCCTGAAACAAACCAGCAGACGTCGACCTGCCCACTAGAAAGACAAGATCCAGCCTCATCCACCAGAACGCAGGCATTAGTCCCCTCCACCAGGAAGTCTACACAACCCATGGAACCAATCTTAGCCAGTGGGAACAGACACCAAAAACAACGGGAACTACGAACCTGCAGCCTGCAAAAAGGAGACCCCAAACACAGTAAGAGAAGCAAAATGAGAAGACAGAAAAGCACACAGCAGATGAAGGAGCAAGATAAAAACCCACCAAACCTAACAAATGAAGAGGAAATAGGCAGTCTACCTGAAAAAGAATTCAGAATAATGATAGTAAAGATGATCCAAAATCTTGGAAATAGAATAGACAAAATGCAAGAAACTTTTAACAAGGGCCTAGAAGAACTAAAGATGAAACAAACCATGATCAACAATACAAGAAATGAAATGAAAAATACTCTAGATGGGATCAATAGCAGAATAACTGAGACAGAAGAATGGATAAGTGACCTGGAAGATAAAATAGTGGAAATAA
Source organism: Phocoena phocoena (assembly GCF_963924675.1). Classification (NCBI taxonomy): domain Eukaryota; kingdom Metazoa; phylum Chordata; class Mammalia; order Artiodactyla; family Phocoenidae; genus Phocoena; species Phocoena phocoena. The sequence goes on from NC_089225.1 coordinate 67,200,515, forward strand.
CTACTGCAGAGCAGAATAAAGAAAAAAGAATGAAAAGAACTGAGGACAGTCTCAGACACCTATGGGACAACATTAAATGCACTAACATTCGAATTATAGGGGTTCCAGAAGAAGAAGAGAAAAAGAAAGGGACTGAGAAAATATCTGAAGAGATTATAGTTGAAAACTTCCCTAATATGGGAAAGGAAATAGTTAATCAAGTCTAGGCAGCACACAGAGTCCCATACAGGATAAATCAAAGGAGAAATACGCCAAGACACAAAGTAATCAAACTGTCAAAAATCAAATACAAAGAAAACATATTAAAAGCAGAAAGGGAAAAACAACAAATAACATACAAGGGAATCCCCATAAGGTTAACAGCTGATCTCTCAGCAGAAACTCTGCAAGTCCGAAGGGAGTGACAGGACATATTGAAAGTGATGAAGCAGAAAAACCTACAAGCAAGATTACTCTACCCAGCAAGGATCTCATGCAGATTTAATGGACGAATGAAAACCTTTACAGACAAGCAAAAGCTGAGAGAGTTCAGCACCACCAAACCAGCTCTACAACAACTGCTAAAGGAACTTCTCTAGACAAGAAACACAAGAGAAGGAAAAGACCTACAATAACGAACCCAAAACAATTAAGAAAATGGGAATAGGAACATACATATCGATAATTACCTTAAAGGTAAATGGACTAAATGCTCCCACCAAAAGACACAGATTGGCTGAATGGATACAAAAATAAGACGCATATATTTGCTGTCTACAAGAGACCCACTTCAGACCTAGAGACACATACAGACTGAAAGTAAGGGGATGAAAAAAGATATTCCATGCAAATGAAAACCAAAAGAAAGCTGGAGTAGCAATTCTCATATCAGACAAAATAGACTTTAAAATAAGGACGATTAGAAGAGACAAAGAAGGACACTACATAATGATCAAGGGATCGATCCAAGAAGAAGATGGAACAATTGTAAATATTTATGCACCCAACATAGGAGCTCCTCAATATATAAGGCAAATACTAACAGCCATAAAGGGAGAAAACGACAGTAACACATTCATAGTAGGGGACTTTAACACCCCACTTTCACCAATGGACAGATTATCCAAAATGAAAACAAATAAGGAAACCCAAGCTTTAAATGATACATTAAACAAGATGGACTTAATTGATATTTATAGGACATTCCATCCAAAAACAACAGAATACACATTTTTCTCAAGTGCTCATGGAACATTTTCCAGGATAGATCATATCTTGGGTCACAAATCAAGCCTTGATAAATTTAAGAAAATTGAAATTGTATCAAGTATCTTTTCCGACCACAATGCTATGAGACTAGATGTTAATTACAGGAAAAGATCTGTAAAAAATACAAACACATGGAGGCTAAACAATACACTACATAATAACGAAGTGATCACTGAAGAAATCAAAGAGGAAATCAAAAAATACCTAGAAACAAATGACAATGGAAACACGATGACCCAAAACTTATGGGATGCAGCTAAAGCAGTTCTAAGAGGGAAGTTTATAGCAACACAATCCTACCTTAAGAAACAGGAAACATCTCGAATAAACAACCTAAGCTTACACCTAAAGCAATTAGAGAAAGAAGAACAAAAAAAACCCAAAGTTAGCAGAAGGAAAGAAATCATAAAAATCAGATCAGAAATAAATGAAAAAGAAATGAAGGAAACGATAGCAAAGATCAATAAAACTAAAAGCTGGTTCTTTGAGAAGATAAACAAAATTGATAAACCATTAGCCAGACTCATCAAGAAAAAAAGGGAGAAGACTCAAATCAATAGACTTAGACATGAAAAAGGAGAAATAACAACTGACACTGCAGAAATACAAACGATCATGAGAGATTACTATAAGCTATTCTATGCCAATAAAATGGACAACCTGGAAGAAATGGACAAATTCTTAGAAATGCACAACCTGCCAAGACTGAATCAGGAAGAAATAGAAAATATGAACAGACCAATCACAAGCACTGAAATTGAAACTGTGATTAAATATCTTCCAACAAACAAAAGCCCACGACCAGATGGCTTCACAGGTGCATTCTATCAAACATTTAGAGAAGAGCTAACACCTATCCTTCTCAAACTCTTCCAAAATATAGCAGAGGGAGGAACACTCCCAAACTCATTCTACGAAGCCACCATCACCCTGATACCAAAGCAAGACAAGGATGTCACAAAGAAAGAAAACTACAGGCCAATATCACTGATGAACATAGATACAGAACTCCTCAACAAAATACTAGCAAACAGAATCCAACAGCACATTAAATGGATCATACACCATGATAAAGTGGGGTTTATTCCAGGAATGCAAGGATTTTTCAATATATGCAAATCAATCAATGTGATAACCACAGTAACAAATGGAAGGAGAAAATCGATATGATCATCTCAATAGATGCATAAAAAGCTTTCGACAAAGTTCAAGACCCTTTTATGATAAAAACCCTGCAGAAAGTAGGCATAGAGGGAACTTTCCTCAACATAATAAAGGCCATATATGACAAACCCACAGCCAACATCGTCCTCAGTGGTGAAAAACTGAAAGCATTTCCACTAAGATCAGGAACAAGACAAGGTTGCCCACTCTCACCACTCTTATTCAACATAGTTTTGGAAGTTTTAGCCACAGCAATCAGAGAAGAAAAGGAAATAAAAGGAATACAAATCAGGAAAGAAGTAAACCTGTCACTATTTGCAGATGACATGATACTATACATAGAGAATCCTAAAGATGCTACCAGAAAACTACTAGAGCTAATCAATGAATTTGGTAAAGTAGCAGGATACAAAATTAATGCACAGAAATCTCTGGCATTCCTATACACTAATGATGAAAAATCTGAAAGTGAAATCAAGAAAACACTCCCATTTACCACTGCAACAAAAAGAATAAAATATCTAGGAATAAACCTACCTAAGGAGACAAAAGACCTGTATGCAGAAAATTATAAGACACTGATGAAAAAAATTAAAGATGATACAAATAGATGGAGAGATATAGCATGTTCTTGGATGGGAAGAATCAACATTGTGAAAATGACTCTACTACGCAAAGCAATCTACAGATTCAATGCAATCCCTATCAAACTACCACTGGTATTTTTCACAGAACTAGAACAGAAAGTTTCAATTTGTATGGAAACCCAAAAGACCCCGAATACCCAAAGGAATCTTCAGAATGAAAAATGGAGCTGGAGGAATCAGGCTCCCTGACTTCAGACTATACTACAAAGCTACAGTAATCAAGACAGTATGGTACTGGCACAAAAACGGAAAGATAGATCAATGGAACAGGATAGAAAGCCCAGAGATAAACCCACGCACATATAGTCACCTTATTTTTGATAAAGGAGGCAGGAATGTACAGTGGAGAAAGGACAGCCTCTTCAATAAGTGGTGCTGGGAAAACTGGACAGGTACATGTAAAAGTATGAGATTAGATCACTCCCTAACACCATACACAAAAATAAGCTCAAACTGGATTAAAGACCTAAATGTAAGGCCAGATACTATCAAACTCTTAGAGGAAAACATAGGAAGAACACTCTATGACATAAATCACAGCAAGATCCTTTTTGACCCACCTCCTAGACAAATGGAAATAAAAACAAAAATAAACAAATGGGACCTAATGAAACTTCAAAGTTTTTGCACAGCAAAGGAAACCATAAAGAAGATGAAAAGACAACCCTCAGAATGGGAGAGAATATTTGCAAAGGAAGCAACTGACAAAGGATTAATTTCCAAAATTTACAGGCAGCTCATGCAGCTTAATAAGAAAAAACAAACAACCCAATCCAAAAATGGGCAGAAGACCTAAATAGACATTTCTCCAAAGGAGAGATACAGACTGCCAACAAGCACATGAAAGAATGCTCAACATTGTTAATCATTAGGGAAATGCAAATCAAAACTACAATGAGATATCATCTCACACCAGTCAGAATGGCCATCATCAAAAAATCTAGAAACAATAAATGCTGGAGAGGGTGTGGAGAAAAGGGAACACTCTTGCACTGCTGGTGGGAATGTGAATTGGTTCAGCCTCTATGGAGAACGGTATGGAGGTTCCTTAAAAAACCAGAAATAGAACTACCATATGACCCAGCACAATCCCTCTACTGGGCATATACCCGGAGAAAAGCACAATTCAAAAAGAGTCATGGACCAAAATCTTCATTGCAGCTCTATTTACAATAGCCAGGACATGGAAACAACCTAAGCGCCCATCATCGGATGAATGGATAAAGAAGATGTGGCACATATACACAATGGAATATTACTCAGCCTTAAAAAGAAATGAAATTGAGCTATTTGTAATGAGATGGATAGACCTAGAGTCTGTCATACAGAGTGAAGTAAGTCAGAAAGAGAAAGACAAATACCGCATGCTAACACATATATATATGGAATTTAAGGAAAAAAATGTCATGAAGAACCTAGGGGTAAGACAGGAATAAAGACACAGACCTACTGGAGAATGGACTTGAGGATATGGGGAGGGGGAAGGGTGAGATGTGACAAAGCGAGAGAGAGGCATGGACATATATACACTAACAAACGTAAGGTAGATAACTAATGGGAAGCAGCCGCATAGCACAGGGAGATCAGCTCGGTGCTTTGTGAACGCCTGGAGGGGTGGGATAGGGAGGGTGGGAGGGACGGAGACGCAAACGGGAAGAGATATGGGAACCTATGTATATATATATATAACTGATTCATTTTGTTGTGAAGCAGAAACTAACACACCATTGTAAAGCAATTATACTCCAATAAAGATGTTTAAAAAATTAAGAAAAAAAAGATGCAGACATAGAGAATGGACTTGAGGACAGGAGGAGGGGGAAGGGTAAGCCAGAACGAAGTGAGAGAGTGGCATGGACATATACACACTACCAAATGTAAAATAGATAGCTAGTGGGAAGCAGCTGCACAGCACAGGGAGATCAGCTTGGTGCTTTTTGTCCACCTAGAGTGGTGGGATAGGGACGGTGGGAGGGAGATGCAAGAGGGAGGAGACACGGGAATATATGTATATCTATAGCTGATTCACTTTTTTATACAGCAGAAACTAACACACATTGTAAAGCAATTATAATCCAATAAAGATGTTACAAAAAAAAAGTAAGTAAATTCAGTAATTCTACATAATGGCCAAGTTCACCAATGAATAATCCACCTAATTAATATAAACATTAGGTCAAAAAATAAGCAACAAACCTACCTTGATTACATATGCCATCATCACTTTCTAAATGCTTCATTTTACAGAAATCAGTCATAGAAAATATAGTGAGAAAAAAACCTGTTAACAAATAATGTTTAAATGGTAACATATATATATATATATATATATATATATATATATATATATATATACCTACACAGATATACATATGCATACATATAACAGGTTTCACTTCACTCACACTCCATTTCACTTTTAGATTCTTTTAAAGTAGGGTTGACTCCAGGCTGATATATAAAACGTCTAGATCCTATGGAACTGAAGAAAACATGCATGTAAAGAGCTTAATGTTATTAAATTTGTTTTCTTAAACAGAAAGAAAACATGCTTTTCCATATTGATTTACTTGGTTTTCCTAGTCCAGAAATAATTGCATATCTACCAAACAGAAACAAGAGAAAAGTAATCCTTTACTTTCACATATCTGTTTATTGTAGACTGTCACTATGTTACAAGACCTTTCAAATCTCAAATAGAGTGAAACAAATAAAATATTGGTGCTGGGTTCATTAGCATTTAATGAGTAACAAATTAGCTTGCCTGGACTAGTAATGTGAATTAGTCATCCTCCTGAGTTTTTCATTTATGTTATCTTCTTTCATTCAAATTAAGGAAGTACACAAACACAATTAGATGCGGTAGCAATCTCTGTAGCAAGTAACAGGAAATGGGCTTTGCAAAATGAATTGCAGATATATTTTTCCTCATACCAGCAACCATCAAATATTACATTTCAGGTAAATTTTAGACTTTTTCATTACACCATCTCCTATAAGTTAGAGGGTAAGTTAATACAAAGTAATGTTTTTAAGAAAGTGAATTAAGCTGTTTTTCTCATGAACAGTTGATTTCATGAAGTCTTGGGGGAAAGGCATGTTAGAGTACTTCTGCTGAATCCAAGGTTGCAATGTTCCTAGAATCCACTACTATCACCAAGCACAGGCATAAGCATAAACACATACATTCCCACTTGTCCATTTGATTTGGCTTTATGCCCTCGGTAGCAAAAGCTGAGTTGTTTAAACAAAAATAAAATTTGATTCTAGCTCTTCAGCAATACTCTTTCAGACATAAATAAATAGTGACTGCCTCACGGCACAACTGGGTCCAGGTGAAACTGTAGAGTAAGCAAAATTTGTCTACAGTTGCTGTAATATTTTTCCACTTTTGCGAAAAACATCTCAGGCATTAAATTTACCTTAGTTGAACATTAACTCATTTTGCATGTGTTAAACAATTTAATCCTCTTCATAACACTGTGAATTAAAATGAACTAAATTTTAATTCAGAGGAGCTAAGTGAAAACAAATTACACAGACAGTAAATGATAGAGCGAGTGCTTAAACACAAGTCTGAATAACTCCAAAAGAAGTGCTCTTAACTCTTTATCACACTGCCTGCCAGAAAACTGGGTTTTTCACAATTTCTTGAACATGGAAATTTGGACTGAAGGCTCACCTCATGACATCCAATTCTTTAACTAGGTCAGTGCTGCTGGGTCTACTTCTTGATTTTTCCCTTAAGCTCAGTGACAGCCAACATTAAGTCCTTCATTGCTGTAGTCACTCATTTTTAAGCACCTGGTAGAAATGGGTTATTATTTTAGTACCAAAGGGCACGGCTTCTGTGCTAAAGTAGTTTGGAGTCCAGTGGGACAATAGATAGGTGATAAAGTTCTGGAAAATTATGGATGTTATGGTAAAGGTATGCAGGGAGGCCTGTGAAAAAAGAACCTAATGATTTCAACAAGCTCCTGCAAATTTCTGGGGAAAAACATTTACATGGTGATCTCTGGCTCATTTCTTTGTTCAGCCCCTTGCAAGTGTTGGTTTCTTCAGTGACACAAATGTGGAACTCAGCTCTTTTCTTTATATTACTACATACAAAACTAAACTTAAAAAAAAACACTAGTCTAATCCTGAATGTCAAACTAGGTAACTGGGTAAAGAGAGGAGAAAGAGAAGAGAGTAAACTCAAAACAAAATGAACATTAGTCAAACATTACATATCTTTGTCCTTGAGGGTTCTTCAACTAATCTATGTTGTCCTTACAATATCCTACTCTTTTCTCTCTCTCCTTTCTTCTATTCTCCCCCCCACCCCCAGTTTCCTGTTCGTTCTGTCAATTAGAAATCTAACGATATTTGTGTGTGTGTCTGTCTCTATATAAGGCACTTATCTTTTATCCCAAGTGAATGTCAATTGTATTTTCCTAAACAAAAGTTCTTCTCCATAATAGAAACTTCGATAAGTTCTGTAGCTCCTGAAGATATATAGGTAGGTAAAGTCTCTCAAAGGAGAGTATGAAAAACAGGACCAAGAGTAAATTTATAGAAGTTATCTGTGTAAGGCTTATCTAAGTAAGAGGAGTCATACGTGTAAGAAAAGGATAAAAATAAGCTTAAAACTACTGAGGAGTAACTTCCAGTATGGTGGGTTTCACAGACCGCAGGATAGAAAAAACTTTCAGGAAGGACAAATGAGCAAACAGTGTCAGGGATGCCAGGGAGATGAAGGACAAAACAGGCCATGCCTCTGGCAATGTGGCAGTTACTGCTGACTTCTGCAAGAGTTTCAGTATTGTAATGCTGGCCAACTTTATATAAAGATTCAACCTAAAGATAAGTACTGTTCACAATGCAGTTTTCCTTAAAAGCTCAGCTAAAATAAAAGAGCTTGGATAAATAATTTAATATAAAAATATCTTAGTTTGATTAGTGTATTATCATTTTAAAGATCTCCAGATGGATCTATAGTTTTCACAACTTATACACCAGACAAGTGCACACACAATACTCTCTTCATCTGAAATAATTTCATTCCTGTATATAAATACAATTGTTATTTTTTAGGATAAAAACATCCTATGTATAACTGAAGCAGGAAAAAATGTAGTAAAAATTCTAATCATAAACACAAATGAAAACAGGGAGCATTTATATATGTAAAATGACAAGTTAGTAATATTATTCATAATATAAACATAACATTCTTGTTCATTATCATACCTATTTATTCTTAAGCATGATTATAGATGATAAAGTGGTGCAAGTATCACAGGCTCTGATACAACTAGTTTTATCATACACACATGCCTTTGAGGGTCAGGGGGAATGAGTACAACCAGAGGAGTAACTGTGGCCCTTCCCAAAATGTCTAAGACCTCTCTGGTTCTCTCAAGGAGGATTTATTCTTTTCTGATCTTGACCTATATACTGGCATAAGCGGCTGCTTGGACCAAGAATGGAAGAGGACTGAAATAGGGTTAGGGCAGGAGCCTAGGTAAGGCACATTTATGCTGCCAGTTTCTTGAATACCCATACCTTTTTAAAAACTTAACTTTTATTAGAACATCTAACATGACTGTATTTATTATTAGAATATTTTGAAGTTAGGTTCTTCATGATTATTCATTTGAATAATTCTTATATTTTATACAATATTACCCATTTCAAATGAGAAAACTGTGTCAAATGATGTATCGACATTCTCTCAACATCGTATGTTGAAATTCTAACCCTCAACATTAGGAGGTAGAGACTTTGGGAGGTATTTAGGTCATGAGAGTGGAACCCTCATGATGAAGTCAGTGCCTTTACAAGAAGAGACAAGTGAGAGGTAATCTCTTTCTCCACCATGTGAGGACATGAGAAGACAGCCATCTATAAACTAGGAAGGGGGTCTTCACCAAGAATCCAACCACCCTGTCAGTCTGATCTTAGGCTTCCAGACTCCAGGACTGTGAGAAATAAATGATTGTTGTTTAAGCTACCCAGTCTATGTTATTCTATCACAGCAGCCCTAGGACATTCAGTATTATGAAAAAGACATTATTGCTCAATGCTTTGCTTCTTATTTTTGTGTTTGACCAAACAGTCACCAAACACCTGCTAACTTGACTTGACGAAACTTCAGTCAGGCTTCTGTCCTCTTACCAGACCCCTGAACTTTGTCCCACACTTGAGCTTAAGCACTGTAATGAAAACCAAGGTCCTGCTAATGGCACCTTCTGAAAATCAGCTGACCACAAAGACATTTTTTGTTCAGTTCTTTGATAATGCTACCTGCTCACACCACTCCTCTACACCTAGTCCTTTTCTAGCCTGATTTTGCTTCTCCTTATAAAAGAAAGAATCCCCTTCTTTCTTTACTCACAGACACAGATTCTATGGTCAGAGCATTCTCCCTCTACCACAGTCTTTCTGAATAAAATCTTTCCTTTTTTAAGTCTGGGCTTATTTTTATTATGATATGTTAAAATATTTTCTACATTGGGTTGACCCTGGATAAAGTTAGGAGAAATATTTTTGAGGGCATAAAAGATGCTTGTGTTGAAGAGAGCTTTCATTACTACACTGAAATCTTTAATTAAAAAAGGTAAGGTGGCTTCCCTGGTGGCGCAGTGGTTGAGAGTCTGCCTGCCGATGCAGGGGACACGGGTTCGTGCCCCAGTCCGGGAAGATCCCACATGCTGCGGAGCGGCTGGGCCCGTGAGCCATGGCCACTGAGCCTGCGTGTCCGGAGCCTGTGCTCCACAACGGGAGAGGCCACAACAGTGAGAGGCCCGCGTACCGCAAAACAAAAAAACAAACAAACATGTAGCTGAGAACCCAGGCCACAGGAAGAGCAGAAACTAAACTTATTCAAGATGTTGGCCACTTCTTAATTTTTCTCTTTCATGGCCCTTCTATTTCACATTATCATTTCCCCTCTCACCTAACTAACTTCTGATTCTGCTTCCCTTTTTCTCAACATGCATGGAATTTACAATGACTTTGACTATGATATTTACTCCCTCTCATAAATACTCCACTTAACTTCCTCTGGCATAGCAGGAAATTCTCTCATTCACTCAGTTTCAGTAGCATGACCAGCTATATAATTTGAAAGACCCAGTGAAAAGTGAAAATGAGGGGCTCCGTCTTCAAAAAGTATTAAGAATCTCAAGAGGCAGAAATAAACCAGGGAAGGAGTCTTTCTAAATGAGGACTATAAAGGTCACATACTTATGAAACTGGCCCTACCCAGGAATAAAATTAAATTACTCAAGTTCTTTTTATTCCAACCAAATCATAGCTTTTGGCCAGTTAATGGATGAGCTGCTTCTGCATCTAATCTAGTACATGTATCAATATTAGTTATAACTGTTAGAAAGAGTATGGTCACATGGTGTATTGTTTAGAGTAAAGCTAGATGCTATAACAAATACACCCAAATGTAAAACACAATACAAGTTTCTTCTTATTTATATGATGATTCAAGAACCTGCATTCCTTCTATGGTATTGCTCCATTATCCCTTATGGCCTCATTGCCACTATATTTAGCAAGTAGAAAGGTAAAAGTTAACAAAGAAGCACCACATCCTCTCTTAGCAGTAACAGCCCAGAATGGCAAACAGGATTTCTATGCACATCTGATTGGCTGGAATGAGTCACACTGGCATACCTAACTACAGGGAAGCCAGAGGACATAGTCTAGTACTGTTGCCAGGCAGAAAAGGAAATGCATTTCTGATAAACAGGTACTATTCTGTGGCACAAACGGCATACAAGATAGCTGCCTGGGCCAGCCTTATTACCATGCTATGAATTTTACACAAGGATTCCTTCCCAGATCCTCCAGTCTAAGTCAGCTTCCTTTATTATGTCCTCATATAAACTCGCAATTTTCTTTCAGTGTGTCCCTCTCCAATAATATATCCATTAACAGTAATCTAATTAATATCTGCCTCCTCCACTAAATTCATGAGTAAGCATACCATGTGTGTCTTAACCTAATCATTTTATTCACTACCCAGTACTCACAGAATAGCTGACCAAGTCTGAGTCTACATTTGAAACCTGGACTTGGTGGAATCTAACTTCCGATGACATTCTTTCAATAATGCATATAGTTTAAACCTCCTTCAATTTTCCTGTTTTTGTGAGCCAGCATTAGGACCCAGAGTTCCATACAGGTCTTGGTCAGCAATGAATTACTCAGGTTTGCCTTAGACCCGTATGAGAGAGAAATCTTACAATTTTACCACAAAACCAAAATTATCAGTCAGTACTATTGCTGCCATGTAAGAATCAGAAGTGACTGAAAATATAAAAAATGAAAATCCCAAACCCTTTGCAACAGTGAGGGTATAATAGAGAGGTTCTTGGTTGCAGAGATCAAGCAAAAAGTCTAGCAGTCCTTTAAAATCTTTATAGTACCTAAATAACATAAGAAAATTAAGAATTCCTGATAAACCCTGGGCCAAAGATGGCAAATTATCTTCCAGTATAAAGTCTTTCCCTCAACTCTTTAGGAATAGAACTCCCTAGGCTTTCACCAAGCCCATATCATCCACCTACAGATTATATTTCCCAGCCCCCCTCACAGATTCATTTGGTTATGTAACTAAGTTCTTAGCAATGAAATGAGAGCAAAAGCAATGTATACATTGAGTCTTGCCCATAAAGTGATTAGATGGGTAATCCCTTTTCTATTGAATTTTATTTATACGTTCACAAAGCTGCAATATAAAACTGTGCTAGTGAGATAGATTCTAATCCTCACTGACTATGCAGATGATGGAGCAGATATGTAACCTCGCAGATGGTAGACCAATCAAGTTGAAGTAACCTGGGTATTTGGGTGACCATGTGAAGCAGAACAGCCTAACAGTATGTCTGCATGTAGTTTTTCAATATTCCTCAACTGTTAAGCAAGAATTAACCAAGTTTTGTAATAGCTTGTTAGAGGCTTATAGAGTTTTGGTATAGCAGTTTAGCCTGTACTTTTACCAATGCAGAGGTGTTATGCTTGATGAAGTACAAACACAAGGCCAGAATACCAGCTTGAACCAGAAACACTTCCAAGATTTCTTTCTTTTAAGCTGGTTGAGTAAGAAATTCCAAAACAGGTACACAAAGTATCAAGATAAAGACATATTTTTGAAAACAAGGGGACTATAACAACCATATCTGATATTTGCCCCAACTGAGACAAAATATTTATAATATCTCAACCCATACAAAGTATTCATACTATGCTTAATATCCATACTCATGGAAAGTAATAAGTCTCAGTTAAGTTTTAGGACCATAGCAACCCCAACATGTCAGAGAGTTCTGGTCATGGAAGAGATAAAGAAGCAACAACAATAATCTTTATACTTTTTGCAGATAGATTTTGCCTCACATGGAGACATCAGGAAGCAATAGAAAAGCTAAGCAAAAAGCACTTGATACAATCATTTAAACCAAAGAATTCTGAGGAGATATCATATTTGTAATATATCAGGAGACCTATGCATGTTTGTATGTTACTTCAAGTGGCAAATGTTCTGTAATGCATCAGTAACCCAATCCTCTTTACTTCTTCCTATAGGTGAGAAAAAAAAGGATAGATAACCTTTGGTCCCTGACTTTAGTCTTCCTAAATTTCTCCCAGCATGAGATGAAATGAGTAGCATAGTCCAAGGAACACCTAGGTGTGATGACTTTGATATGAACTGATTTTCTGTTCTCCCAAAGATCATGTTATACTTTTTTCTCCCCTTCCTTGCAGTCTTTCCACTGTAAATTACAGACACGCCCCTCTTCCAAACCCTCTTTGCTCAGAAACATATTCTTTCTTCAACCAAACCACTTACCCTAACTTCCAACTATGATGGAATACTGTGTAAGCAGGACAATGCGCAGATCAAGAACAGCAATAATATATTTTTTTTTAATATTTATTATTTAATATTTTTAGTTTAAAGGAATCAGAGAACTCCAAAGGCCTACAGGGCTTGAAGGGCCAAGATCTTGAGAAGAAGGGGATTCTTTTTCAGGGTAAACCCAATTTTCTGTGTACAACTTTTCTCTTCAGGAATTTCTGACAGCAGAATTCACTAAAATATATAAAAGTCCCTTGGGTAGGAGAATAGGCTGGGCGAGGGTCAATGTTAAGGTAACCAGGACATAAGAGATCAAGAGCTTGAAAAGGAAAGAGGTTTGATTTCTGAGAGAATGGAGGTGAACAGAAGTAAGCATGGCACATAACAGTTTTCCCCTTGAGGCTTTTGTCGAATTCTTACTAAGCAGAGCAAGAGGCTAACAAGTCAAGAAAAAGCCACTGGAACGCAGAACAGTTTTTGGCACTCTCAAGGTACTGAGGAGAAAGACTGTAATTTAGGATCCACCAAGAAAGAAAGGCACTGGTAAACTTTCCAAGCTTTCAGTTGTTATGCTTGGAGACTCACACCATAGGAATTACAATTAACAAGACATAGACTGAGCTTTCTAAAAGCGCAATGCCATCTAGTGTAAGCTTTAGTCTAAGTTTGTTTGTGATTAACTTCCCCATTCTAGCTCGTTGAAGAAGGATAGGGTAAATGCTGTCTAACAGAAAATCAAATAAGTCGTAGCTTCTAAGATTTGACATAGGCAAATGTGAGTTTGTTGTAGGTCTTTTTCCTATGGATGTTTACATGGCATCTCAAATAGGAAAAAGCCCATTTTCTGTGTCTGCCACTCATTAAAAGTATCTGATATGGTTCTGATAAAATCTGGAGCATGGTGCTTAACCATTATACCTGAAATCTCAGGCATATTTTTGATATATTGCAGTAATCATACCTTAGATGTTAATAAGAATTGAATCCTGAAGGAAAAGAGTGCTGTGTGAGTGTAGTTATATCACTGGATGTATGTTCCCAAACCCTGGCAGACAGATACCTACTATTTCCTGACTCTGTCATGAGTTAGATGTTTTCTTCAGAGCTTCTGAACCAGACACATTCTGGGCTTAAAAACTTTGAATACAATAGTGATCAGGGGTGAAGTGCTGAATTGAAAAAAAGGTGACTACGAGATAAAGACCCATCATCCTTGCCCATCATCTCCCTTTTCTGTCTTAATCCAAAAACTGGAGCTATACTTCTGTACTCCCAGTAGAAGTGTGTAGGATTTCTCTCTGCAGAAACTGGCTGGCCTAAAAGGAAGGATCTATACTTACTGGCAGTGGGATTCTCCATCAAAACATCTTTATCCCCCACTTGATCACTCTGCAGTAAAAGCCACCAATTGATTAGGCCAGCCCATGCCCGTTTGTCCCTCATTCTAAAATATAAATGGATAGTCACGGACCAGACATTTTGACAAGGCCTTCAACTTGGGAAGAAAACCAAAAAAAAAAAACCAAAAAAACCAAAAATTCCCTTAAATCAATCAAATAGGGGGAAAAAAGGGAAGAAGATGAAGGTCAGGTGAAAAAGACTAAGCATAAAAGCCAAGAAAATTTAAACGACCTTTAATTCATAACCTCAGAATTAAAAGATGTGGGATCTCTGAAATATAAAAGGACATGATAAAATATAACATTTCTGAAGCTATTAGAAAAAACATTATGATGGCATAAAGAAAATAACAGAAGTAAAAAGAGATAAAGTTAGAAAAATCTTTCAGAAACTAGAACCAAAATATAAAATGAGAAAAGAAAAGCAAAATTAAAACAAGAAAACTAGACCTAAAAAATTCAGTAAAAATGCATGTGAATAAAATGATTATCAAACCTGCAGTGAATATGTATTGCCTATAAAATTAAAGAAAACAATGTCATTAATATGAAAAAAAATAAATTTTAAATAAATTAATAATAAAAGTTCATTGAAAAAACTGCACTTCCCAAAACAAATCATTTTGAAATAGACTTAAATTTCTGAGTTTCTGAATTTTATTTCAATATTCAATATTTAAAATTATTTTTGATGCAAACAATACGCTGTATGTCTGGGAATGTTTACTGGTAGCTTCTGAAATATATATATATATATTCCTTTATAGATATAAATATCTTTAGAACAATGTTCCTGGCCTTTCTTTGGATTAGGGACAGTCTGAGGAGGTAATGAAAACTATGGAAGAGTGGATCCTCAGAAAAACACATAAGGACCCAAACGTGCATTAATTCCAGGCCTTTTTTTCCCCCTTCAACCTCGCCACCCATCTATGCCCTCCCAACCCCATCGTCACGTCCTCTTACCAAGATTAACTGGGTATTCATACCAGGTTAAACCCTCTAAAAGAGATGTTGGATAGCGTGTCTCTCTCTCTCTCTCTCTCTCTCTCTCTCTCTCTTTGAACTAAGTTTCCTATTGAAATCTTTAATTTCACTCTTTTTCTGATGTTTTATTTGTCCTTGCTTTTTTGCTCCTTTAGTTATGCATACATTTTCTCCCTCCTTCTGTGCCCCTTGCATTGTAGCAGTAACTTTCACTGAAATTGTCCTTGTATCAAAAAAAGCAAGGGTTTTTATAAAAAGCCTTCATCAAATCATTTTCAAGCTACATGTGTTATTAGGAAAAAAGGCCACGCTGAGTTTCCCCCTCCCTAATTCAATGGCAAAATTTTTAGTTCTTAGCATTGTTATCTGTTTGAAGTGAGACCACAAACAAGCAAACAACAAAAAAACCCTCTCCCATATAAAAACATATTGAAATAATTCTGACTTTCATGAACTTAACGCAAAAACTATTTTGTAAGTAACATTAAATGCTTGTTTTTAACTGCAGTGTGTTTTTTAACTGTTCATAGCTTTCCAGATACTTTGTGATGATCTTAACAACATGCATTTTCCTTTCACTCTTCTTTCCCAGTAGCCTCAAATTATAGATGACAAATAAATCTACCCTATTATACTACCAAGAAACCTGGTTGCAAAACATATACAAGAGTTGTTTTATTTTTTCCTAAGAGATACTAACTTTTTACTAAATTTCTGTGGCAGGCACTTTTAAACACTGGAAGATAAATAAGCCGCTAACCCTAACCTTACAAACTGTAGTATAGGAAAAAAGTAGATAAGACATATATACAAAAAAGTTATCTTCTCACTAACATCAATTTCATATACTAATCTTTCTAGATGCAAGATTATAATTGAAATGTTTTTTCTTGATACTACAGTATGCGTCAAAGAATCAGCATAAAAATGTGGTGGTAAAATTATTTTAATATATCAACTTCATACTTTCACCTGTTAATGACCAGGCATTGCCAGAAAATTTATCTCCTGTTGCAGGGTTTGGCATATTTAAGCAGTGTGTTTATACAGGGAAAATCCTAGATACCAGTGATCATTAAAAAAATAGGGGATTAAGAGGTACAAACTACTATGTATAAAATAAATAAGTTTCAAGGATACATTGTACAGCATGGACCTATAGCCAATATTTTATAATAACTTTAAATAGAGTATAATCTATAAAAATATTGAATTTCTATGCTGTAAATTAATTGCTATAAATTAATTATGCATCAATAAAAAATAGCCATAAAATGATTTGAGAATAATTTTAATTAAATTTTTATTAGAATAATAACACCTGCACCTAGTTTAAACATACAAAATAGTGTTTCAAGGCTTAAAATGGAAAATAGCATTCTCCTAATTCACTAGTGCCATCTCCCCAGAATAGACTCTCAATATTTTTATGATTCCAATTATTAGATTCACACTTCTAAATAATAATACTTTACTGGTATATCTTGCTTTTTATCTTTCAAATGTATCTGTTGGCTCTCTATTAAGAAAATTATTTATCTATGTGAAATATCTCCTCTTTCTCCACACATCTAAATGTCTAAAGAAGTTTCGTTGCCTTCCTTCTTCCCAATACAGTTACACCAAAATATTTGAGTAAATAAGTATTTAATTTTTGTAATTGTATGACAATATAAGTATTGCCTATAGATAAATGACAGGGTCAGTTGGGATTACCATATACTTTTGTGTTTTCTCTGGAATTAATAATTTTTTCAATTTTTAAAAAAATTTCTTGTTTTCTTCACTTATCATTAATTACTCTTCAAATTCTCCAACAGATTTCTTAAATGCTTATCAGTGTATTCAAATAATATAAGCCAAAATGTGTAATTTCCCTTATAGAGATCTTACATACAATCTTTGAAAAATCTACTTAAAACAATATTAGTTGTCAACTACCACTGGTTTCCTTGCCCCACTCCTCTCTGTTGGAATTCTCATTTCCTCTAACAACTCTTTCCCTTTGAGATTTTAATAGAATATATACTCTATTAGTCATAACTGGTTTAGTTAAGCTGTAATAAAAAAATATCAGTGGCGTTACACAACACAAGCTTTCTTATCCCTCATGTCATTTCTACTATGGGTCACCAAGGTAGAAATGACTTAGTCATTTGGGCTGCTTTATTCTTGTGGTCCTGATAACTCCAAATGAGGTCTTCTTTGTCACAGCGGAGAGAGAGAGGAAAGTAGGAAATAGAAATTTTTTTCAATTCAATACACCTTTTTTTTTTTAACATCTTCATTGGAGTATAGTTGCTTTACAATGGTGTGTTAGTTTCTGCTGTATAACAAAGTGAATCAGCTATACATATACATATATCCCCATATCCCCTTCCTCTTGCATCTCCCTCCCACCCTCCCTATGCTACCCCTTAGGTAGTCACAAAGCACTGAACTGATCTCCCTGTGCTATGCAACTGCTTCCCACTAGCTATCTATTTTACATTTGGTAGTGTATATATGTCAATGTTACTCTCTCACTTCGTCCCAGCTTACCCTTCCCCCTCCCCGTGTCCTCAAGTCCATTCTCTACATCTGCATCTTTATTTCTATCCTGCTTCTAGGTTCTGCAGAACCTTTTTTTTTTTTTAGATTCCATACATATATGTGTTAGCATACAGTATTTGTTTTTCTCTTTCTGACTTACTTCACTCTGTATGACAGTCTCTAGGTCCATCCACCTCACTACAAATAATTCAATTTCATTTCTTTTTATGGCTGTGTAATATTCCATTGTATATATGTGCCACATCTGCTTTATCCATTCATCTGTCAATGACACTTAGGTTGCTTCCATGTCCTGGCTATTGTAAATAGAGCTGTAATGAACATTGTGGTACATGACTCTTTCTGAATTATGGTTTTCTCAGGGTATATGCCCAGTAGTGGGACTGCTGAGTCATATGGTACTTCTATTTTTAGATTTTTAAGGAACCTCCATACTGTTCTCCATAGTGGCTGTATCAATTTACATTCCCACCAACAGTGCAAGAGGGTTCGCTTTTCTCCACACCCTCTCCAGCATTTATTGTTTGCAGATTTTTTGATGATGGCCATTCTGACTGGTGTGAGGTGATACTATTGAGCTCCCACAGGGTGCATGAATTTAGGATCTATAATTTACATAAGTAGTTAAGTGTTACTTTAGTCTCTTAAAAATAAAAGTTAAAAAATTATAATTATATATTTCAAGTGAATTATTTAATATGAATGAGGCTCAGTTTGATATTATCATAAGTATTAACAAAAGAAAAATGGGAAAGCATAAACATTTTCCCTTCTACCTAAAAAGGGTTTGGTGCTGAAGCTATCATTGGTCTAGCAATTGCTGATCAAAAAGGCTAGAGAATCTAAAAGTAAAAAATGTACGTGGAAGCACTGTTTTCTAAGGGCTCATTCCCCTGAGGGCAGCAAAACACTGAAAAAAATTAATTGGCTCAAAAATTATATTGAGAGATCAAGAATAGGAGTTAGTAGTCACAGTTTGGGAAAAACAACTGAGAATAGCTGACACTAAATGTAGCTAGATTAATAATTCTGAATTTTCCCAGGAGTTGTAATAGCACTCTGAGAAAAGTCCAGAGAAGGAGAAAAGTGGAAATCCACAGAAAGAGAAGAGTCTAGAAATTCACCATCTGCTTTTCAATTTATAATGCAAAAGGTGGCAAATGTCATTCCCACCACTAGCTCATTGGGTAACTGCAAGGAGGTAGGAAGTATAGCCATCTGGGTGCCCTTTAAAAAGAAGGGAGTCTAATATTGTTAAGTACTTTAAAATATTTACAACAGAAAGAAAATACTTTGAAGCTTTTTGTGTCTGAAAACATTTTTATTACATCACCATTTTTGATTGGTAGTTTATGTCAGTATTGAATACTATAGAATTAAACAGAATTTTAAATACATTTTCCCATTATTTTAATTCTTCCAATGAATAAATAGTTGCTTCCAGTAGTTAAATCAGTCCACATGATTCTTGGTCCTTTGAATTTTATAATTTTTCAAGAATGTGTCTTATGTTAGACATTGAAAGTTGGCATAAAATATCAATCTGTGGAATAATTTCTGTCCTTTATGAAGATTTAAAAATTTTTGATTACTAGTCCAACCTTTGAATTCTTTCTGGAAATCTTATTATTTAGATACTGAACCAAGAGAATTGAGAACCTAGGTTAATTAATAAAAATATTTCAAATTTTTTGAAGCCTGAACTATATACCCCTGCCCTCACACTGTGTACTTGTGTCTGAATCTAAACTTCTTCAGCATTAGTCATCTCAGAGTTGGTCAACAACCCTATCTACCTTCCTCCACATACCAAGGCACAAGCATCACGCCTGTCCAAGTCTAACATCTTAAGTCAACACTTTTGTTTCCATCTTCTGATTCTTCCAGAAGCTTGTTCCTCAATCAATGACTTTTATGTTCCACCCCAACCTCCCTAAGCACTTGCATATTTTGTTTTCACTGAAGTGAAATTCACATGCTATAAGATTAGTTAGTTGAAAGTCAACAATTCAGTAGCATTTAGTACATTTACAATATTGTGCGGTCATCGCATCTATCTAGTTCCAAGACATTTGCTTCACTTCAAAAGAAAATATGCATTAAACATTTATTCCCCATTCTTTGCTCTCCCCATCTACACCCCAACCCCTGAAACCAACCTGCACTATATCTCAATGTATTTATTTATTCTGGGTATTTCATATAAATGGAATTATACAATAAATTATCTTTTGTGTCTGGCTTCTTTCACTTAGAGTAATGCTTTTGAGGTTTATCTATGCTGTAGCATGTGAAAGTCCTTCCTTTTTATGGCTGAAAAACATGCTATTGTACCTATATATCACATTTTCTTTATCTATCCATCAGTTGATGGACAGTTTGGTTGTTTCTACCTTTTGGTTATTGTGTATAGTACAGCTATGACATTCATGTACAAGTTTTTGATGAGTACTTGTTTTCATTTTGGGGGGGTATATACGTAGGAATAGAATCCTGGGTCATACAGTAATTCTATGTATAATTTTTTGAGGAATGGCCAAACTGTTTTCCAAAATGGCTGAAACAATTTACATTCCCACAAGCAAGGTATAAAGGTTCCTATTTATCCACATCCTCACCAATATTTGTTATTCTGTTTTATTATTAAAACAGAAAAACAGGAACTGACGAGACAAACAACTGAATTAAATTCCAGAGAGTAATAAGCCTCACAAAAGAAAGACATCACCCACAAACTTTTTCAGCTCTGGGAAAGCACAGCAGGGAAAGGTGGCTGCCATACAAGGAAGGAAAAAAGAAATTGGGTAAAATTTTAACAAATTCATAAAGGAGTAGCATGAGATAGCATGTCAGTTTGGACTAACTGATAACTCCAGCTGTAAACAGAGTTCACATTCGCTTATGGGCTTTTTTCCATGGCCTCTTCTGAGTACTCATGAAAATAATTCAGAGCAGAGCAGATGCCCGGAGACAGATCCATGGTTTCATGGAGACGGAGAAAATTCTCTTCCCCACTTGGACCCTCTTGTGCCCCAGATTCTTTTTCAGTACAAAGTAGAGGTCTGCTGCCATTGAGGAAGGTGAAGGAAACTGTTTTCCACCCAAGATCCACCACAGATACAGGACAGAGATTGGCTTTCATGGAGAGAAGGGAAGGAATACTGAGAAACACCTACCCGCAAGAATCAGGCACATATGCCTAACTCTTAGGCACTACAGAGAAAATGAAGCGTCAGCTAACAAACATCACCAGTCTACCACTGGGAGAGGGACAAGAGCATGGAGCCAGGCCCCATTTGTGGCACAGACTTATATGAATTACTGGAAGATGAAGAACCAAAGCACTTGAGGAAAACGCTCTGGCACCATAGATGCTTCTCTAAGCATAGGATAAGAGCAGCCCATTGCTGAGGAATCTGAAGTCTGTAGTGAACTGAACGTAACAGTAGCAAAAACAAAACTCAAACTCAGTTCATGTACTACTATATAGAATCAATTGCCCATGCTAGTGGCCTGACAGAATAGGCATGCCCATTTCTGGATACAAACACTAGTTATCTCAGTCTTCTTTCACATACAATGTATAATGCATAAATATTACAACGACACAGTAACAAGGAAAAGCAAACCATTTTCAAGAGATAAAGTAAACTATACAGCCATACTGAAAGATGATCATATTACTGGTACTATCACACAGGAACTTTAAAATAACCATGATTTTTAAGTTAAACAAACCAGCAGAAACACACATTAATGTATAGGGAATTTGAAAACTATAAAAATAATTAAACAAAAATGCTAGGAGGGAAATCATGATGTAAGAGGTGAAGAATTCCTTTAATGGACTCATCAGCAGAATGATCATAGCTGGGGAAGAATCAATTAACTTGAAGATAGATCAACAGAAATTATCAAAACTGAAACAAGCAGACAGAAAAAAATAAAGAAGAAAAATCAGAACAGAGTATTTAAAAACCACAGAACAATATCAAAGGCAAGACATGTATGTAGTTCAGATCTTTGAAGAAGAAAGAGAAAGAGGTAAATAAAAAACTTGAGATAATGGCAGAGATTTTGCAAAATTAATGAATGGCATCTAACACAGATCCTGAAAGCTCCTATTGTTATACTATTTCTTGGAATTTAAAATCTAAAGTCCAATGTAGTCAATCAGATATACAATTGGAATAGAATTTGAAACACAATATAATTTTATAAGAATTTAACTGATAAGTGAGATGGACGAAAGCTTTAATTTCCATCTTATAGAATAATATCAGTGTATTAAATGGCTTTAAATAACCATCGTGACTACGATAACCTCTACCATACAGTGGTTGCTAAAAAAATCAGTTTTGTTCTCATTCTTTCATCTCTCTTGATATCTTTCAGTTAGCCATTTTTTTAAAAATGCATTAAATAAGACTGACAGATGTATCCACAATTCTACTTTCTTTCTGTTTGTGAAATTAAATGTACAGAAATTATAGTTCTTTCTACATTAAGAAGCAATCTATTACATGTCGCTGTGCACTATCATATAAACACATTTTCTTTATTTTTCAATAGATATTGAATTTTATTCAAGTTAGGAATTTGCCTAAACACTTTTAATTTCTGGAATGATATATCTGTACTTCTATTCTGAAGGCAATGATAATGAAAATTTATAAATCGCATATGTTAACTCATGTGACAGGACGTAAAAAAGAGTATTGTTCCAAAAATGTTTCAAAACATTTTTTACTTAGAGTAATTTTGCAATCATCAGAATACAAAGAATGCATTATTGCTGTAAACAAGGATACTTGTTTACAGTATTACTTATTTAAAATTATGAGGCAATCATCATCATCATCATCATCTAACATTTCTATTATGCTCATTATGCATCACACACTGTTCAAGCCTTTCAGATTTATTTTATCAGTCCTCACAATATCCTTATAATGGTTATTTTCTTTATACAGATACAGAACTTGAAGCACAGAAAACTTAAAAAAATTGTGTAATATCACACAAGATACAAGTGTTAGAACTGGCATTTAACTCAGGGAGTCTGAAGCGTTATGCTCATAATCACTCAACTGGTTCGTATATTTTAACTTAAGTCAGTTCAGGCTGCTCTAACAGAATACCATAGACTGGGTGGCTTAATTTATTTCTCACAGTTTTGGTGGCTGAGAAGTCCAAGATTAAGGCATCAGCAGATCCAGTGTCTGGTGAGAGCTTACTTCCTGGTTTGCAGATGGACATTTTCTCATAGTATCCTCACATGGAGGACAGCACAGGAGAGAGAAAGCAAGCTTTCCGTGTCTTTTTGTAAGGGCATTAATCTCATTCATGAGGGCTCTATCTTCATGACCTAATCACCTCCCAAAGGCCCCATCTCCTAATACCATCGCACCGTCACTGGGATTTCAACACATGAAAAAATTCTCCAAAGATTTTCTGTTATCTACAGGCAAAAGTACTTCCATACTGTTCCGTAGGCCAAAAGAAAAAGCCACATGGCTCTCTAAAAGAGAATCAGACAGATTTCAAAAACGTATTTGTGAGGTGGGTTAAGTCCTTGACACCAAAATCTAATTACAGGGACAGATAATCATTTTATCTCTGGAAATTGCCTAAATTATAGTTGGATAATGAGTCCTTACAAGAATCTTAAATGCTATCTCACAACCATTATTATGTCATAAGATTTAACAATTGATCCTACAGCAAAAGGAACAGGAGGGAACCACTCAAACTAACTACAATTAACATTTTCCAGACAATGTACTGATCAACAGAATCTTGGCAATGGATCACAAGACTGATATACTGTGGCCTGTCTTGGACAAAATAGAGAAGAATGAGAAAGAGGAAAAAAACACAAAGAAAATAAAATGGCCCTGAGAGCAGTTATCAAATAGGCTATGGTATTCTCTACTGAACAAAAGTCAAGAAAAATTAAACAAGATCATTTTATGACTATGGTGGAACATAAACCTTCTGTAATTATGCCTGAATATAATACAAAGAGAAGGATTCTATGCTGCCACAAAAATAATCAAACAGTCCCCTCTGTCACCTAAAACAAATGACTGCTAATCCTTTACCAATGACAGCTCTTGCTCCATGACCTTACTCCCACCTCCTACATGTAAATTATTAAGAAATAAAGTCATTGAATTGCTATTACTTTCTGGCAGTACTGAATCCTTGAACACTCCCCCAAATCACCTAAAAAAATCCATTCTAATTCTTTCATACCAAGATGCTCCATGGTTCCCTTTGTTATGCATTCTCCTTGCTACGGAAAATTAATACACCCCACTGTGTTTGAATATAGTCAATGTGTTCCTGGTGCTCTTTGCACCAGGACTCCAACAATACTTCAATCTTTTCTCTCATTTACTATCCAAACCTAATCACTCATTGGGTGTTTGAAAATTTTCTTCTTAAGAACTTTTAGATATTTCAAATTTTTACATCTCCATTGTAACTACCTAGTTTAGTCCACGTCTATTCTCTTTTCTGAATTATCAATCCCTAACAGATCTCCCTAAACTCAGGGTTAGACCTATCCACAATGCAGTAAGAGTTTCCATTCAAAATCCACCTTAAAACATATAAATTGGATTTCCACAGCCCTTTGGATCTGATTTACAAAGATGTTTACTGTGCAGTAATCACCTCCACAACCTTCTCACCAGCCATTCTTTTGCTCCAATCTTGCTGATTATTTACAATTAGTTGTTTTCTTCATGGTGTTGTTTACCTCTGGTCTATCTCTAATCTGCCCCCTCTTCACATATCCTTGCTACATATATTTTAGAACTCAGTGTGTATGTCACTGTCTTCAGGAAGATGTTCCATAGTATATTTGCATTCCTCAAAGCACTTTCTACATATCAAAATAGTATCTTAACAGGTGTCTTCCTCACCTCCCTTCTCTTTCAGCCCTCAAAGTTCCATGAGGTCGAGAACATGCCATTCTTTATCACCTCAATGTCTACATCTGAAAGAGGTTTCCAAATCTTTTGAAAATTTTATTGTATATTTTATTAAGTTCCATATAATGTAAAAAGATGGATTAATTAACAAATTTTTGTGTGAGAGTAACTGGTGCGTGTCTGGTACATCACATACATGTGCCATGAATTTTCACAAATTAAATAAATACTACAGGATTCAGTTAACTCATCAAAGAAGATGAAAATTCCTATCTCAGAGGTATTGCTCTGAATTTTAAATTTTGTATATCGATTGATATATTGAGTATAATATATACAATTTCCAGTATATGTAAATATATGTGCACAAATATACAGATATTAGCTAATTTAATCCTTCATTATTTTCTTTATAGGTATTCACATGTACTTTTTTCTTTTAGATAAATTTATTTTAGACTAATAAATTCTAAATTCCTCTTTTAAACCCCAAGATCTTTAACCTTCAACAAAACTATTCAGTTCTTAAACATTTTCTGCTAAAGATTCCTTTACTTTCATAAAAATTACTGAAAACCATAAAGAGCTTTAATTTGTATGGGCTACATCTACTAATATTTAGTATATTGAAAATGGAAAAGTTTTAAACTATTAAATCATTTAAAAATAAAATCATACACCAACCACATGTTCATTTAAATAACATTTTTATGAAAAAACTACATTGTGAAAAATAAAAAATAGGGAAAGGGCACTGTTTTACATTTTTGAAAACCTCTTTAATATCTAAATTAGTAAAAGACAACTGGATTGTTTATCTGCTCTGCATTCAATCTTTTGCAAATATGTTGAAGAAAATCCAGCATCAAAGAGATTATATAGTAGGATATAAGAGGAGTATTTCAAAAGTCTTCTCAGATTATGCAGACATTATTCTTTGATACCACTCCGAAACTCAATAAATGGCGATTTCATGAAATGTATTCCCAATGCAGAATCCAAAAACTTATTGATGTTACATTAAAATCCATTGGTCTGTGAAATAGATAGCTAGTGGGAACCTGCTGTATTGCACAAGGAGCTCAGCTTAGTGCTCTGTGATAACCTAGATGGGTGGGATGGGGGGGTGGGAGGGAGATCCAAGAGGGAGGGGATATATGTATACATATAGCTGATTCAGTTCATTGTACAGCAGAAACTAACACAACATTGTAAATCAATTATACTCCAATAGAAAAAACAAATCCATTGGTTTGTTTTGTAATTTGAATGGATCTTTTACCCAAGCATAATTTTGTAGCATCAAGCATTAGTCATTTGGAAAATATTAGTTCACTGAATAATAAAGATCTTCCAACTGTTAATATATTTCATTACACAATATTTTTTTTTTTTTTTTTTTTTTTTTTTTTTGCGGTACACGGGCCTTTCAGTGTTGTGGCCTCTCCTGTTGTGGAGCACAGGCTCCGGATGCACAGGCTCAGCAGCCATAGCTCACGGGCCTAGCCACTCCGCAGCATGTGGGATCTTCCCGGACCGGGGCACGAACCCGTGTCCCCTGCATCGGCAGGCGGACTCTCAACCACTGCGCCACCAGGCAAGCCCCAACACAATATTTTTAATTACATTCATTTATATCACTACTATTCTCATCATAAAAGTATATTGAAGTACTGGGAGGCTGTCAAAGTCATGGTGATGAACAGAAGTTTTCCAAAGTTCTAATTTTAACCAAATCTTACATTTTATCACTGGCAAAATATCTTCATTGTTTTCCTTGAAGTGACATCCATTTTTGAGATCTAAATAGCCATAGTTTGCCTAGTGAAAAATGCTGTTCCATGAATAAACAACTAGGTCAGCTCACAACTCAAACAAGCAAATTATTTTCCTGGAGACAACCACCATATTTTTACATGAAACATCATGCTTCTTTCATATTTTCCATTTTGTCATAGAGCCTATTGAAAATCATTTCACTCAAGGGTCAAGATTTAATAAAATCTTTTTCTGCTTTATCAAGAAGATTCTTAAGTAAAACTGATATCTTAAAAAATTGTTATAGTGTGGTGGTTACAAATACAATAATTACTAAGAACTGGAATGTACAGTGTTTTCACCTAGCTACATTTACAGGCCGGCTAGTTGTTGAATTTACAAGCAAATTGGAGCCAGTTTGTAGCCTGAGATAAAAGTTGGCAGAATGAGTCAAGTAGAAAACCTATGGAAGAAGGTACATTGAGAATCAAATAAAATATTTGAAAAAGTATTAACACAAAGAGAAGTAGAGAGAAAAATATCAAAAAAATTGTCCAAAAATTATAGATTGCAAAGTGATTTTGGAAAAGTTTATAAACAGAGCCTGAAAAGATTCCCTAAAATATTAGCTAGTGGTAATCCAGATATCAAGCAGAGAAGGTAGTTGCATTGCTTCCAGGCTGCTGGTGCAAAGCAGCAGAATGGAAACAAGGGATTTAGAATGTTGAGGATGCTGGCAAGAACTTGCGTGCAGTGTTGCACACTGGAATTTAGGCTACATAGGGAATGAGATAAGACAATAAGAAGACTGGCTTCTAGAGGCAGAAGAGTAGGTTAGGTAAGAGTTTTTAAAAAGGATCCAGTTTGAAGGTTTATTAACTTTTATAAAGTAACCACATTATATATATTATATATATAATATTATATATATAATAATTACAAATAATTGCAAATATATTATTATATAATAATATATATAATATATAACCACATTATATATATTATATATATATTATATATATTATAACCACATTTATAAGTAACCACATTAATGGGAGTGGATGAATGAAGTAACATGTAGACATAGTCTAATCACAGTAGTAGTGACTATTAAGCATGAACTACTGACTCATTCACAAATAGGCACACAATTAGAATATTATATGAAGAAGCAATCCACCCAAAATGAGAGAAAATTATTGTGGCTGAGCCACTAGATAGGTCACCTAATTGAATGTTACACTTTTGCAGAAAAGCCACCTTACTTAAATTTAAAAGAAAAGCTATCAGTTTGGTTCCAAAGGTATTCATCAAAAGAAAGAAAAGTGTGGGTATGGGGGATAGGACGTAAGTAGATGGTATCAATAGGATCAGTAAAGAGAAAGGAAGAACCAAATACAAATACAAAATGAAAAGGAGATTTTATATAATAGGGGAATATAAAGAGTGTAAAAATCATAGTGGCAGTCAAGGCATCTTCAGTGTCCTCAAATGGTAAAATCAAGGTGTGTACTGATGCTGGTTCTATACCTAAGGACTGCAGTATATGAGGTCAGTGAGTGAGACACCCATGAGAGATTTCTGAGAAATTACCATTCTCTTAGGGGAGCCAGGTTTGGTATGAGAATAAGAATGAAGCTTGTTTTGTGAAGTAATCCTGAAGGGGAGGTGTGGGGTTTAATTTATGTAGGACACAAGGAAGGAGATGTCAGTAATAAAATAAAGGGGCATGTAAAGAAATACAAGGTAATATGTAAAATTATGTGATAATATTGACTGGAATTGACCTAAGTGGTTTACATTTTGGAGAATGGTTGATGCTGAAGAATGAGCATAATCATGGGTTTACCTAGATCCAAGATTTTTGAACAGATGTATGCACACACCAGGAAATGTCAGAGGTCAGGTGAGATTCATGAGTATTCCAACTCTAATAATGGTGAGGGATTTTTGAAGACCCTAGAAGTGGATAGAATTGTAGCATGAGGTTTCAAGAATACATCTGATCTTAAAGAGATCATTTTTCTAAGGGTTTGTTAGATGAAATATACTATTTCCAAAGAAACTCACTGCCCAGAGAATTAGTCCCTTAAGACTTAAGTGGTGACAAACTCATGATAAAGAATCACTCAATTGTACCCTTAGTTCTGAGATTCCATCTCTTGGTCTCATTTATATGGCTGTTCCATGTAACTCTATCTGAGTTGGGAATGTCACTACAAAGATATCCCTAAAATGAGGTAAAGACATTAGCAGATACATATCTCAGCTAGTGATTACTTAGCATGAACTACTGACTCATTTACAAATGGGCACAAAAATAGAATACTAGATGAGGAACCTAAGAAGCTAAGAGAAAAATCTTGTGTAGGGATTAAAAAAATAACATACTATTTTTAATCACTTTAATACAATAGAAAATTCCATGGAGTTAAAGAAGTGAAATTAAATCTTTGGCCAAATTGAGAAAGTGACTCACACTAGTAGTTTTTTTAAATTATTACTCTGTTAATGAAAAACAAAATATTAACTATTTACATGCAAATCTCAGAAACTCAATATCAGTATTGAACAGTTTTAACATTAGTGCCTTCAATACTACATATATATTTTTCCCTTGCTTATAAAACTTTTATTGTATCATATAAACATTTGCAGATAAGTTGATCTGTTTGCAAAATAACTATATATATTCAAACATATGCATAGCATATGCAAGGTCTTAGAGTATTTTTCTCTGTGCTCCTAAGAAGTTTTTATCTGTGAACTTTGTCATTGACTATTGATAAATTAATAGATTATAATGAAGACTGAAATTTATTTCTGTTAAAAAACACCCATGGAGTTTATATATTCATCGACTACAACATGACATCATTTCTATGGAGCATTAAATGTTATATTTGAGGAAAAGCTTTTATAATTTGAAGGGGGGTGGAATTAATGTCTTGGTACAATGCCTCTTTGTATTTGAAGCCCAGATAGTCCTGTTCAAGGAGTGGAAAACTAAGTCCTTATCACTAGGAAAATGGTTTCTATAATCACAATATATTTATTACATAATTTAACAGAATAATTCAGCACTTGATTTATGTCCATAAAGCAAAATACTATAAAAAGTAAGGATATAAATACATTTTTTAAAGTCAACATTTATTATTATACATTCCATTTACTCCACTGCTCTTATGCCAGTTCCATAACATGACATTTGACCCCTGGGGGATGACACACTTGGTATGAATTTAGTGTGCTGTCTGAACAGTCACAGGTAATTTTAACATTTTCAGAATATACTGATTTTACTGCTTCCATAAAAGATCAAAATTATATTTCCCACAGGGATTCTTAACTGCTATATTAAGATGTATAAAAATATATTTTTAACAAGAGAGACAGCAAAAATGAAGTTCGATTTCATTTTATGACAGATGTCATAGAGACAAAAGGAAATTCTAAATTAGTCTTTGGATATTTTCATTATAATTTCATCTATCACAATATTTGAAGTGCACATAGTACAGATATTAAAGAGAGAATGAAAATACACTGCAAGTATCTACATAGCTTATCTTTCTCAATATCTTTCTACTTCCTGCTGGCTTGATTGAGCTTCCTAATCAGCAAAATAAAACAGTAAAATGAGTATACATACAATTACATTTTAGAATCAACTATCAATCAACATTAACTTTTATTTTTGAATCAATATGAACTGATTACATGCAATGTGAATACTTCATTGTCTGGGTTTTTAATCAAAGGAGTTCTCCATGATTTGGTGCAAATCCAGAAAGGGCATCCATTTGGCTTTCACATTTTTCTGAAATCTTATTCTAAAAAACTTAACACTCCCCCAACAAAGTACGCTTTAAATTTGGTTTATTGTGAATTTTCATCTTTTTCATCAGGAGTGTCTCTAATAAAGTAAAAGAAATGTTGAGGAATTATTGAGATAGTCTATTCAACCACTTAAAATTCTCAGCATGGTTGTAAGTACTCTAGTCACCTTTGAAAACAGGGATTCCCAGGTGTTTTAGGCCTTAAGAAAATATCTGAGATAAATCTCAAGAACACCTGATTTTGAGCCCCACTGCCTCGATTACTGTTGCTGCTTTTTTTCTGGTTCTTGTGGAAGGAACTGTTCAGATACCACATCAATATTGCAGCCATAAGTAAGACAGATGGCACAAAAACTGGTTTAAACTAAAAATGCAATAATGATTCAGCTTATATGTAATATATGTTAGTTACTCTTCAAATTCTATAGTGAAAAGTACTTGGTGGGATAAATTAGGAGTTTGGGATTAACAGATACACATTACTATATATAAAATAGATAAACAACAAGGACCTACTCTACAGCACAAGGAATTATATTCAGTATCTTGTAATAACCTATAATGGAAAAGAATCTGAAAAAGAATATAAACATGTATTATACAGATATATAACTGAATAATTTTGCTGTACACCTGAAACTAACACAACATTATAAATTGAAGTATTAGATGATGGTTTTATATCTGTATCTATCTATACATATATACATATAAAATATACATGTATTATGTGTATTCTACATATACATATATAAAGTTTATTAAATTGTAGAAATGTGAATGCTACTAAGTAGTTACAATAGGACCAAATTTTACATCTATCTCTCCTTCCCCAAAAAAGAGAGAAAAACAAATATATTCTGCTTTTAATAACATTTGATGTCTACTCAACTATTCCCTATTTCTTAGTAGAGTTTTTCAGCTCTGCTTACATGATTTATGTTTTTTAAGTGTGAACAGACAGGATGTATTTTACTATAACTTCTTAACATTAGTTTATATTTAAATGCACTTTTAAATTACCTGATTAAGGAAAATTGTTCAGCAGAAACAATATTTATTTTTATTGCATCCTTTCTAACAACTCAAAATGATAGAAAGTTAAAGTGTGTTTTCCTTCCTTTTTATTTTGGTTTATTTTCTCTTAAAAAATCACAAGGGTATTATTCACATATTTGCATTTTATTTTCTGATATAAAACTCAGATATGAACCTGGAATGTTTATGTAACTCTGTTTTCCATCTGGACCATTAAAATTTACCCTGAGCCTGGCATGTGTTTATAAACTTCTTTTCTCTGGTATGATGTTTTAAAAATTAATAAATTAGGGACTTCCCTGGTGACGCAGTGGTTAAGAATCTGCCTGCCAACGCAGGGGACACAGGTTCAATCCCTGGTCTGGGAAGATCCCACATGCTGTGGAGAAACTAAGCCCATGTGCCACAACTACTGAGCCTGCGGTCTAGAGCCCGCACACCACAGCTACTGAAGCCCGCACACCCTAGAGCCAGTGCACTGCAACTACTGAGTCTGCGTGCTGCAACTACTGAAGCCCTCGCACTTAGAGCCCGTGCTCCGCAACAAGAGAACCCACCTCAATGAGAAACCCATGCACCGCAGTGAAGAGTAGCCCCTGCTTGCCGCCAACTAGAGAAAGCCCACATACAGCAATGAAAAACCAACACAACCAAAAACAAAAATTTTTTTTAATTGATAAATTAGATGTAAACATGGAAATATACATTAGGGTTAGGAAGCAGAAGGAACTGAAACAAAGGGGAGTTTTAAAATCAGAATGGAAAATTTTAAAAAAGATGCTAAAATGGATATGAGCTGGCAAAATTGCAATGTTTGAACAGAGGGGTAAAATGGTAATAATTCTAGGGAAAGACTATATTAGTAAGTTATTACCAGCTCTCTGCGATGAATAAATTAAAAGACTGAATATGCAAAGCTCAGAAGGCACAAGGTAAAATGTAACCTTGCAAGAATAGTTCCTGAAACTATAATTGGGGCATGGCTAATAATGCCAGATTAGTAATATTGTTGTTGCAGAAGATATCTGGCCTCCTGGCTTTGAAATACTATCTATATGCTTCATTCCAGACCTCCTGTCCAAATTCTGATTTTGTATTGCCAACTGACTACTCTACATCCTCATGCTTATGTCTATTAGACAAATCAAACACAGTATTTCCAAACATAAAACTCTTCCCTCCATGTTTGCCATCAAATTTAATGGTAATTCCATTTTTTCCAACAGCTCTGGCCAGAAACCTTAATGTCATTCTTAACTTCTTTATTTCTCTCTTACACCTTATATCCAATAATCAGGAAATCCACTGACTTTACCTGAACATATATGCAAACTCCTTCCCATTCTTTCCACCTTCACAACTATCATCTCACTCAGCCACCACCACTTCTCACTTAAAATACAAAAATAGCATCCTGAAGTTATTCCTGGTGCTACACTCTCCCCTACCACAGTCTGTTTTTAACAGAAAATCATTTTAAAATATGCCACTTCAGTCTCCATTTCACTTAAATAAAAGCCAAAATATTTGTGATGTCATATGATATCATCTGCTCCTCAGTTCCACCATATATCACCTCTTCACATTCTCTATTCCATCCACATTGCCTCTGAAGTACACCAGGTATACTGCTACATTTGCAGCTTTACTTTAGCCCTGTCCTCTGTCTGCAACACTCCAGCCTCAGATATCTGCACAGAAGTCCCTTACTCTTTTCAAGGAGTTTCTCAACAGTCAGCTTCTCAGTAAGTTCTATTCTTAACCACCAAATTTAATGCCGTAATATGCAATATCTCACTCCACAAACTTGTGAGTCTTCTTCCTGCTCTACTGTTTATTTTCTTCCACAACACTTATCACCTTACAACATGCTAGATTATTTATTATCTTTATTGCATGTTATCTGCCTCTCATCCCTGAACTATAAGCTTCAGACAGGCAAAAATTTTTGTTTGATTTGGTCACTGATATATCCCAAATGACTAAAAGAGTATCTGGTACTTAGTGTGTACTCAATAAATATTTGTTTTCAAAGTTTAGAAATATATAGTTTATAATGATAACAATATACATTTAGACAACAAGGATAAACTCAGTATACTAACAACCTCTCTATGGATTTGTGTACTATTAAACCTAAGACAGTAAATAAATGCTTCATTATCTGGTTGTACAATAAATACACTAGACTATCCAACAAATAGACTAAGTCTACAGTTCAGTAATGTTTACAAAAATTATCAGACAAGAAAAATTATCAAATAAAATAGTGTAGGTAACAGAATTACTACAAAATTTTATTTCCGGGAGTATTTCACACAATTTTCCATAGTTGAGGTTCAAAATTGTGTTCAGTAGACTAACTGCAACAATATCACCTCAAATGCCTGTTTACAATGTAAGTTTCTTTGGCTCTACCTCAAATTTATAGCATCAGAATTTGGGGGAGTGGGGTGGATATCACCTGGGAATGTGAATTTTTCCCATTTTTTCCAGGTAATATTTTGGAAGCTAGTGTTTAATACAATTTTTTTATTTAACTGAGAATAATAACACAAAATCTAAATGCATTTATCTTCCCTACTTACATTTTAATTAACTTCTCGATATATGATACAATTTATTTGAGATTCACTCATTAGATATACAGAAGTTGTTTCTAACTTCCCTTGTAATATGCTGCTGCACCAATTATATCCTCTTGGCTCTTCTCCCATATCCTCTGATATTTTACCTTCAGAATACAAACATGATACAATCCCACCAATTTTAAACCTCCATGGTCTCTGAACTTTTACAAAGGACTAAACTGTTAAATCACACTTTCATGTACCCAGTGTCAAGCTTTACTATAATTTCAAGGATAGAGGAAATTAAGAGCCACAGGTGGGGCAGGAAGTAGTCGAGGATTCTTAACACATCTTCCCAGGTCCTGCTTCTCTTTGTCAGATGAGGTTTCTAAGTGATGAAGGTGGTTTACTTTATTTACACGGAAGGAACTAACTCAGTTATGAAAATCTACATTTAATATTTAGATAGTTATGTACCTTATCTGATGTCTTTCTGGGAGAGAATTTCCCATAAATCTAAAATTTCATGTTTGTTTAACACAAGCAATCAGTCCATGGGCATCATGATAAAAAACAATCCCCAACTTTAACTTTCCCAATAAGAAAAATAATTTATTTTCCAATTGTTTACGAGAATGTTTATAAGAATATTAGACTGAGTCACCTGCCCTCTACACCCTCTCCTCATCATAGGAGAAAAATTTTTTCCAGGCCAGTTGCTTTCTTCTTTCCTTTTAGTTTTATTCCCTTTTTTTTTTTTTGCGGTACGCGGACCTCTCACTGTTGTGGCCTCTCCCATAGCGGAGCACAGGCTCCGGACGCGCAGGCTCAGCAGCCATGGCTCGCGGGCCCAGCCACTCCACGGCATGTGGGATCTTCCCGGACTGGAGCATGAACCCACGTCCCCTGCATCGGCAGGCAGACTCTCAACCACTGCGCCACCAGGGAAGCCCAATTTTCTTATATTATTCATTATAATATCTTGACCTCTTTCTGTTGATTTAATTCTTATATTTTAAGAAATAAATGTAACTTACTATTATATTCATTTTTGTATAATTAAGGATTTACAACTATATTTTACAATATTCTGTCACATAAAACAAAGAGTTTTTTTCTTGAAATTTATACCAAGAAATGACAAAATCCAAGGAAAAACATTTGTTTTTTGCCTTAGGGACACTACTGAGCTCCTAACAGTTTGTGTTTCCATTGTTGCTAAGCTTTCCATATCTAATAAAGTATTTTGTGCAATATCCCCAGGTTGGCTTTATGTTCCCTTCTAATTTTTTCTAGATTTTCCCATATCCTAATATAATTATTTTTTGTTATTTATTTTTCTCACCCTTTCTAGGTCACCAAGAACTAAGAATAGTGCTTGCCCAAGAGCTGGCAAGAAAACAGTGACCAAAATACAGTCAAAAAGAAATGAATTCCATCAGCAACTGAACATGGAAAAGGACTTTGAATTTCAGAGGATATCACAATCCTGGCCCACACCCTGATTTGGGCCTGTCAAGGTCCTAAGCAGAGGAACCAGCCAAACTACACTTAGATTCCTAACCCTAAATCTGTGCTCTTAAATCAAGTTTGTGGAATTTGCTACACTGAAATAAAAATATAGATTTTGGTATCTGTGGGGTGGTGCTCTAACAAATACTTTAAAAATGTGGCAGTGGCTTTGGATCTGGCAAAGATGAAGGCTGGAATAATTTTGAGAAGCGTGATAGAGAAGGTTTTTTATATTGCTTCTAACAGACTGTTAAAAACGCTGCTGATAAGACTTCTGAAGGAAGTGAAGAATATGCTTTTGCAAACTGGAGAAGGGGAGATCCTTGTTACATAATGGCAGTAAGCTTAGTGAAATTGTATCCTGCAATTATGTGCAAAGCTGAACCTGTAAGTGACAAATATGATATATAGTTTCAGAACTTTTTAAGCAAAAAGTTGAGGGTGCTTGTCTGGTTTCCCCTTGCTGCATATAATAAAATGTGAGAGAAGAAAGGTAAATTGAGAAAAGAATAGTATGACGAAAAAAAAAAGAACCAGGACTAGATGATTTTGAAAATGTGCAGTGCTTCCAAATGGCAAAATATTCCAAACGTCAGAAATGGCTACTGAAAGTGTGGCATACAGAAATGACTAAGTATGTGACTATGTAACAGTTTGTTAAAACCCCAGAAAGATGAAAGGTCAGATATTCAGTATACAATGGGCTCTTTCCAGGAATGAAGGATGTGTCTTACAGACCTCAACCAAACCAGAGGATCTCTAAAACTTAAGGGTGCTGACCCTTAGCCATCTCGACAGGAAGCCATAGTAGAGAAGGAATTAACTCGAAAATATCTGTGGATCTGACTTTTACTATATGGGGTAAATACACGATAAATCCATGGAAGACCCCCAAAATTCTTGAGAAAATTGTTTCAGTAGAGACACTCCCAAATTGGACTAAAAGAGACAGAAAAAGTACAAAGTGAAGGGAGGCTGTCAGACCATCAAAATTCTACTGGCAGGAAGCAAGTTGATAAAACAACTCAGCTGCAAAGATACAGTAACTTTTTTGATAAAATAGGATGACTCAGAAATGGGAAGCTAGATCCAAGACCACAGAGCTGAGAGCAAAGGAAAATTATTCCTAGGCCTTAATATCTAATGAAGAGAATTCTAACATTTGCCTGGCTGGATTTCAGAACTATTTTGGACTAGTGACATTTTTGTGCTTCTATTTCCCCTCTTTTTTGATCAATGACTGTTGTATTATTCTATACTTGTCCTATCATTGTACATTGGGAATCCTGGGGGCAGATAACACATCTCTTTGGTTTCACAGTCCTACATAAGGCTAGGGATTATGTCCCAGGAGTTGATCATAATAGATTATGCTCAGGAGCCTCATCATAACCTTAGATGATTTAAATGAGATTTTGGACTTTGAGTCGATGCTATAATGGGACTAAACTCTTGGGTCCTTGGGAGGGAGTCAATGTATGCTACATGTGAGAGGAATGTGAATTTTTTATGGCCAGAAGGAAGACTATGGTAGGAGAATTCTAGGATGGCCCCCATGATTCCCCCAAGAGCTTACTAACTATGTTATACAAAAATTCATAGCTCTTATTATTTGTTTTCTTTATCTAGCAAGTTCTGAGGATGGTGTGTTAAAATCCCCAATGATACATTATATTATATTTCTCCCTGCAGTTCTGTCAATAAATATTTAAGGCTATGTTGGTAGGTGCAAATATTTTGAAAACCACAGTAATACTTTTAAATTTATGAATCATTTTATCAATATTCTTCACATTCCTTAGGATATTTAGCCTTAAATACTTTTAGACATTTATTAAAATTGCTACTCTGAAGGGTAAGCTGGGACGAAGTGAGAGAGTGGCATTGACATATATACACTACCAAATGTAAAACAGATAGCTAATGGGAAGCAGCCACATAGCACAGGGACATCAGCTCCGTGCTTTGTGACCACCTAGAGGGGTGGGATAGGGAGGGTGGGATGAAGAAGCAAGAGGGAAGGGATACGGAGATATATGTATACATATAGCTGATTCACTTTGTTATACAGCAGAAACTAATACAACATTGTAAAGCAATTATACTGCAACAAAGATGTTATAAAAAAATTGCTACTCTGGCTATCCTCTGGTTCAATTTTTTTTTTTTTTGCCACTCCATGCAGCATGTGGAATCTTAGTTCCCTGACCAGGGATCGAACCTGTGCCCCCTGCCTTGGAAGCATGGAGTCTTAACCACTGGACTGCCAGGGTAGTCCGGGTTCAATTTTTATGGTCTTTATTTACCATCCTTGAAATTTTCTATATAATCATGCCTTTTCATTTTCTATATATCAGTTATATAATATATATTATTAGATGTTTAAAATTGAATCTGATAATTTGCATTTTCTAATTAACATTATATTAAGTTTTAATTTTATTATCTATTTTCTCTTTACCATTACAATGCTCACTAGGGAATCTTTTCAGTATCAACCAACTGTTCAAACTGACAAGACTAAAAAGGTCACATCTGGCATCAGAGTTACTTAAAAGTATATAGGGTAAGAGAAAACTGCTTGTCATCAGGAAAGTATCAAGTTTCCTCTATGTTAAGAATTGTCTTTGCAGCATTTATATAGCTATCCAGGAGATATTCTCTGAGTTCTCAAGTAAGTTCAGATGTCAGGAGACCAGAATCCCACCAGTGGTAATGGATTCATTTAGTCTGGAAATTTCAAGTCACACATGAGCTGGTATCTCTTGTAACAAGTCCAGAAGAATAGCTCTTAGAAAGGCATGAGCTCCATCATCAGGAAAACGTAAAGTTCAGGTTACCTCTTGATATTTATAGTTCCCCCAAGTTCAGTTTCAATTTAATAACCAGTAGTTAATTTTACCATAAGTAATGCTGCCTAGTTGATATTCCAATTTTAGCAGGTTTACAGGCAGAAAAGCTAGAAAGTTAAGAGTCAAATTCTTATGAAGAACAGAAAAATGTTTACTTAATATCTAACCAAAATTAGATTTTTCTTTTGGTTTTCAATTATATATATCAAAAGATTTATATAATATTTTACTGGTTTGAAAACTTCCATTATTACTTTATTATTCTGATTACTCCTAACATAACCCATTTTAAGTTATTTTTACTTATTCATTTCTTAAGCTTAGCAATGTTTACATTTCATCTGAAAACTATGGATATACCTTCTGTTACTTTACTCTGCCCATTCTCTAGCATTATTTTACTTTAAGGTTTTAGTTAGGAATGCTTTAGATATTTTCTTTCTTAATGTCATTGCTTATCATGCCATCGGTAAACTTAATTTAGAATTATTCACCCATCCTTCCCATAATTCTCCATGATTTGTTTCTTCTTCTACCAGAATACTTTCTCCAAGAATTCGTTCAAAGGAGCCTTCATGTGATAAACATTCTGAGGCTGTATATGCCAAGGGATACTTTTATTTCTCCTGTTCATTTAATTAGCAGTTTTCCTGGATATAAACATGATTAATCATACGTTTTCTTGAACTTAAGTGTGGTAGTCAGAATTATAATGTTATCTCCAAGATTCCTGCTTCCAGGAGTACATAGGCTATATAATTCCTGAGTTCGGCAGGACCTGTGAACATTATGTGATGTCATTTCTGTGATTAGATTATGTTGTGTGGCAAAAGTGAAGGTGTGATTAGGTTCCTAACCAATTGACTTCAGGCTAATCAAATGTGAATTATCTTGAGTGGTCTTGAACTAATCAAGTGAGCGCTTTCAAAGAAAACCTATTGGTTAGAGGTTTGACCTAGAAGAAATTAACTACCATCTTATGATAGGGGGCCAAATGGCAAAGACTTGAGGGTGGCATCAAAAGAGCTGCAAGCAATCTCTGACCAACAGTTAGCAAGAAAATGGAGACCTCAGTCTGGCAATTGCATAGGAGTGAATTCTGTCAAAAACCTGAATGAGCTTCAAATAGAAATCTGAGCTCCAGATGAGAACATAGTCTGGATAACAGCTTGAACTTTGTGACATCATGAACAGAAGACCCAACAACTTACCCTTGCCCAGACTCCTGACTCCTGGAAACTGCGTGATCATAAGTTTGTGTGATCTTTTAAGGTAGTAGATGTTAGAGATTGATGGTGCCCCCACAAAAGATGTGCTGAAGTCCCAATGCCTAGAATCTGATACTTGTGAATGTGAACTTCTTTGGAAATAGGATCTTTGCAGATGTAATCAAGTTAAGATAAGGTCATTATGGCTGGTGTCCTTATAAGAGAGAAATGTGTACACAGAGAGAGGAGAAGAACACAAAGAAAATCATGTTCCCTGGAGACAGAGATTGAAGTACTATACCTGCAAGTTCAGGAACACCAAGGATTGCCAGTTAAGCACCAGAAGCTATGAAGAAGCAAGGAAAGATTCTCCTCTACAAGTTTCAGAAAGCTTGGCCCTGCCAACACCTTGAGTTCATACTTCTAGCCTTCAGGGCTATGAGACAACACATTTACATGTTTTAAGCTACCCAGTTTGTGGTACTTTGTTACAACAGTTCTCGAAAATTATTACAGTAAATTTGTCATAGTTTGTTACATCACAATAACAAACATACCAGGTTTTGTGGAGCTGTCTGATGTCAATTTAATTCTTCTTTCATTATTTTTCTGAAATTTTAGGATATCTCTTTTGATATTTCCCATTTTTAACTTAATTATGTTTGATAACTACAATTATTTTTCAACCTAAAATACTACAACTGTCTTTAATTCTTGACAATTCTTGCTCATTATTTTTGCAAAATATCCTGTATTACATTCATTTTTTCACTCTTTCTGAAACACATATACTTTTATCTCCTAAATATTATATATTTCATATTATGTATTTTTATTTTAATTATGTGTCTGTATGTATACACTTTATATCATGGCAATAATATTAATAGTAAAGCACCCATGTATCTCACATCCAGTTTACGACTTAGAACATTAACAATAGTTTTAGAATCTCCTGTGTGCCTCTCCATACCATTTCTTTGATAGAATATCCAATGCTGCTTTAGAGAATAACTCTTTGCTAAGTGTGTCATCCTGTCAGAAACTGAAAGTCCCATATTTAATTTCATAGCTTAGTTTAAGCAGTCTACTTCCTCATTCAAAATTAAAATCCCTAATTAACTCTTGGCTACTTCAGATTCTAATTACCAAGGCTTCCTTCTAGGGTTGGAATGTTTTGCTGGTTGGAAGTATTTTTAAAAGCAGGTAACTTCTCTCTCTCTCTCTTTTTTTTTTTTCCTAATCTGCTTAAAGTCTCTTTTTGTGGTAGTCTGAGATTATCTCAAGTGGTTCAATTTCCCTTGTTGGCTCAAATGATAAACTCCACATTCTATTTTAATAAACCATTTTCATTTTGATTGCCAACAGTTGCAAATTTTTGGCAAGGGCTGAATCCAAGCAATAGATGGGTTTTATTTACCATGTATGGGAGGTTTAAAAATTATGTTTGAATACCTTAAGTGGACATAAAACTGTTGGAGGAGGTCATTAATAAGATGTGACTGCCCATTTGACCTGGACCTGGGCAATCAGAGGCTCCTCACCCCCACTCCTGTCCTTGGAATGTATGTTCTACTTGCTTTTCCTGAGCTAGAAGCTGCCCAGGGGCACAGCCTTGAGACGGTAATATGGTGTTGAGACCAACCTGACTGTGTATGTGACTGAACCCAGTTAAGGCCTCTATATAAACTTTTAAGATTTGGCAAGCAAGTGCAGAAATCTACACATCTTGCGGCCACCCAAGACAAGCCTGATAAGTAAGTTTCCTTGCTTACTAAACCGGCCACTGGGAAGAGATCAAGATGGCAGAGTAGGACATGGCACTCACTTCCCCCCATAAATACATCAAAAATACACCTACATGTGGAGCAATTCTCACTGAAAACTGGCAGAAAGACACTAATACAACCAAAGCTGTGGGAAAGATCTACGGAGTCAGGTAGGAAGGGAAGAGAAACAATCATGTTGGGACCTGCACCACTAGCAGGAAGCACAGAAGAGGAAAGGGATTAACTGAGCTCAGATATCCTCCCTGGGGAGTGAGCTGTTCAAACCACACATTGGGCAACCCAGACCTGGGGTCCAACACTGGATAGACAAGTCCCCTTAGGTGGTTTGAAAACCAGTGGGACTAACAGCAGGGCTGTTAAAAACCTATATTCTACTCATGAAGAGTGTGCACATGCTTGCTTACTCCCAAAACAAGGTGGAGGAAGAATACTGACACTGCTCAGAACTGTGGTCAGTTTCCCATGACCACACTAGTGTATGTCCCAACTCACACTGGGTGCCCATTCCAGCTCCTTACGCTATACAACACAGCTCCACACTAGAGTGAAGGCTGCCGTGTGAGGAGAGTGCACAGTTGTGGACAACAGAGCCACCTCAGAACTGGTGCAGCATCCTCACAGGTTGAGGGCAACCATTACTGGTGTTCATGGGGGCAGCATATCAGGAGCAGTCTGGAACACTGGTGCACTGGGACCACCCCAGCATGAGCCCTGACCCACACAAGGGAGCTGATCTGGCCCCTCTTGCTCCACAGTGCAGCTCCCCACTAAGGCAAAGGTGCCATTGCTGAGAAGTGTGTACTTTTGTGGGGGATGGATCTGGCCCAGACTCAACATAGCATCTCAGCAGGTGAGGGTAGCCATTACTGGAATTTGTGGAGGCAGCAGATGGGGAGCAGTCTGGACCTCTAGTACCCAGACTGTATCAGCACATGCCTTGGCCTGCACCAGCGCCCACTCCAGCCCATCCCACTACAATCTGCTGCCCTTTGAGGAGAAGGTGCCAATGCTGAGAAAGATGATAGTGCACACTTAGAGGGAACGGAACCAGCTCAGACCTGACTCTCTGGGCTCCAGAAACTTAGGACCCAAACCTGCCCCTGAGAGGGTGGTGTTGGCCAATTAGCAGAGAAGGAGCCCTGGCTCATACCTGGCTCGGACTCCAGCCACTCCATCTCTAGCCCCAACTACTACCAAGGTGATAGCTACCAGCACACCCTAGGGGAAGAC
The DNA here is from genome assembly GCF_963924675.1 of Phocoena phocoena. NCBI lineage: Eukaryota > Metazoa > Chordata > Mammalia > Artiodactyla > Phocoenidae > Phocoena > Phocoena phocoena. The sequence goes on from NC_089225.1 coordinate 67,243,114, forward strand.
ATGCTTACTTCAGATCCTGCTCTCCCACCAAAGCTCTGGGCCCATGCACATTCTATAGAAATGCTCTCACACAAGGACACCCCTTCAAGACCAGGATATGTAACTATTTCACCTAATTTCATAGAGACAGAGAAAGTTAAGCAAAATAAGACAGAGTAAGTTATTTCAAATGCAAGAACAAGAAAAAAGCCCTGAAAAAATAACTAATGGACAGAGATAAGTAATTTAATAGATAAAGAGATTCAAAGCACTAGTAATAAGAATGCTAACTGAACTAGGGAAAAGAATAGATGAACACAGTGAGAATTTTAACAAGGAACTAGAAAATATGAAGAAGAACCAGTCAGAACTGAAGAATACAATAACCGAAAAAAAAACACACTAAAAAAAATTAACAGTAGACCAGCTGATAAAGAAGAACACATGAGTGATCTGAAAGATAGATAATGGAAATCACCCAATTAGAACAGCAAAAACGGAAAACAAATTTTTTAAAAAGAGAACAGTTTAAGGGACCTCTAGGACAACATCATGCATAGTAACATTAGCATTATAGGGGTCCCAGAAAGAAAAGAGGGAGAGAAGGGGGTTAAAAATGTATTTGATGAAATTATGGCTGAAAACTTCCTGAACCTGAAAAAAGAAATAAGAATGTATAGGAAAGGAAAAATTCCACTGATACAGGCAAATATAGAGTAAAAGCTGAGGATCAACCACTTAAATAAGCTAGTATGAAGATTTTAAAAGACAACTGAAAAATGAACCATAACTATAATAAACAGTGAAGGAATAAATATGAAGATGTAAAATATGACATCAAAACACAAAATATGGGGAGGGGACTAAAAACTATAGAACTCATGGAATGTCTTTAAACTTAAACGACTACCAGTTTAAAACAAGTAGATATAGTTATAGGTTAAAATATATGAACCCCATGGTAACCACAAATCAAAAATGTACAATAGATACACAAAGACTAGAGAGAAAGGAACACAAGCATTAATTAGAGAAAAACCACAAAGAAATTAGAAGACAAATCAGAGAAGAACTATTAAAAACAAAACAGAAAACAAGTAACAAAATGGCAATAAGAACATACCTATCAGTAACTATTTTAAATATCAATGGACTAAATGCACCTATCAAGAGATAGAGAGTGGCTGTTTGGATAAAAAACAAGACCCATCCATTCACTGCTTACAAGAAACTCACTTCAGACCAAAAGGCACACATCGACTAAAGGCGAGAGGATGGAAAAAGATATTTCATGTAAATGGACATGATAACAAAGCTGGGATAGCAATACTTTTGTTAGACAAAACAGACTTTAGAACAAAGTCTATAATAAAAGACAAATAAGGGCATTATATAGTGAAAAAGGGATCCATACAAGAAGAGAATATATTCACCTAATATAAGAATATATTCACCTAAATATATAAATATTAACAGACATAAAAGGAAAAATTGACAATAATACAATAGTAGAGAACTTTAACAGAATTTAACACAATATTGTCTATTGAGGTAACACACTTACCTCAGTAGACAATAACCCAGTCAGAAAGTCAATAAACAACCATAGTATTGAATGACACTTTAGACCATTTGAACTTAATAGATATCTACAGGATGTTCCATCCAAAAACAGCATAATACATATTTTTTCAAGTACACATGGAATATTCTCCAGGATAGATCACATTCTAAGCCACAAAACAAGTGTCAACAAATTTAAGAGGACAGAAATAACATCAAGCTTTTTTTTCTGACCACAGCAGTGTGAAACTAGAAATCAGTTATGGAAAGAAAAATGGGAAAAACACAAATATGTGGAGACTAAACAACATGCTGCTAAAAAACCAATGGGTCAATGAAAAGATCAAAGAGGAAATCAGAAAACACTTCGAGACACATGAAACTAAAAACACAGCTTGCCAATATCTATGAAATATGTCAAAAGTAGCTCTAAGAAATGCAAATCAAAACTAAAATGAGGTATCACCTCACACTGGTCAGAATGGCCTTCATCAAAAAATGTACAAACAGTAAATGCTGGAGAGGTGTAGAGAAAAGGGAACCCTCTTGCACTGTTGGTGGGAATATAAATTGATACAGCCACTATGGAGAACAGTATGGAGGTTCCTTTAAAAATAGAGTTACCATATGATCCAGCAATTCCACTCCTGGGCATATATCCAGAAAAGATGAAAACACTAATTTGAAAAGATACATGTACCCTAATGTTCACAGCAAAACTATTTCCAACAGCCAAGACACAGAAGCAACTTAAATGTCCATCGACAGATGAATGGATAAAGACAATGTGATATATATATGTGTGTGTATACACACACACAATAGAATATTACTCAATCTTAAAAAACAGAGTGAAATAATACCATTTGCAGAAACATGGATGGACTTAGAGATTATCATACTAAGTGAAGTAAGTCAGAGAAAGACAAATTATATTATATCACATATGTGGATTCTAAAAAAATGATACAAATTAACTTATTTACAAAATAAAAATAGACTCACAGATAGAAAACAAACTTATGGTTATCAAAGGGGAAAGTGGGGGAGGGATAAATTAGTAGTTTGGGATTAACAGATACACACTATTATATATAAAAATAGATAAACAGCAAGGGCCTACTATACAGCACAGGGAAATATATTCAATATCCTGTAATAACCTATAATGGTAAAGAATATGAAAAGATATATATATATCACTTTGCCAAATACCTGAAACTATCACAACAGTGTAAATTAATTATACTTCAATAAAAAAATAGTACATTAATGTTTAAAATAAAATAACAATACTTCAAAAAGGATAAAATACCTAGGAATAAACTTAAACAAGGAGGTGAAAGACCTATGATCTCAAAACTATAAAAAAACACTGATGAAGAAAATTGAAGATGATACCAAAAAATGGAAAGATATCCAATATTCATAGGTTGGAAGAATTAATATAGTTAAAATGTCTATATTAGCCAAAGCAATCTACAGATTTAACACAATCCCTATTAAAATACCCATAACATTTTCACAGAACTAGAACAAATAATCCTAAAATTTATATGGAAACACAAAATACCCTGAATTGCCAAGGCAATCTTGAGAAAAAAGAACAAAGTTGGAGGTATCACTCTCTGTGACTTCAGACTATACTACAAAGTTACAGTAATCAAAACAGTATGGTGCTGTCACAAAAATAGACACATAGATCAATGAAACAGAATAAAGAGCCCAAAAATAAACCCACAGTTATGGTCAATTAATCTATGACAAAAGAGACAAGAATATAAAATAGAGAAAAGACATTCTCTTCAATAACTAGTGCTAGGAAAATGGAACAGCTACATATAAAAGAATGAAAGTAGAACATTTTCTCATACCATATACAAAAATAAACTCAAAATGGATTAAAGACCTAACTGTAAGCACAGAAACCATAAAACTCCTAGAAGGAAACATAGGCAGAGCACACATTGACATAAATCATAGCAATACATTTTTTTAGAAATGTCTCCTAAGGCAAAAGAAACAAAAGCATAATAAACAAATGGGACCCAATTAAACTTAAAAGTTTTTACACAGCAAAGGAAACCATCAACAAATCAAAAAGACTACCTACTGAATGGGAGAAAATATTTGTAAATGATATGACCAATAAGGGGTTAATACCCAAAATATATAAACATCTCGTACACTCAACATCAAAAAAAGAAAAACACCCCAATTAAAAGATGTACAGAAGAATAGATTAGACATTTTTCCAAGAAGACACACAGATGGTCAACAGGCATATGAAATGATGTGCAACATCGCTAATCATCATAGAAATGCAAATTAAAACCATAATGAGATATCACCTTACATGAAAAGACCACATCAAGCTATCAACAAAAAGACCACAAATAACAAAATGTTGGTGAGGGTGCAGAGATTCAGGGACCCTAGTACACTGCTGCTGGGAATGTAAATTGATTCAGCCTCTATGGAAAACAGTATGGAGGTTTCTCAAAAAAACTAAAACTAGAAATACCATATGATCCATCAATTCCCCTCCTGGGTATATATCTGAAGAAAAGGAAACATTAATTTAAAAAGATACATGCACCCCAATGTTCATAACAGTATTAATTACAATAGCCAAGATATGCAAGCAATCTAAATGTCCATCAACAGATGAATGAGAGAATGTGGTATATATACACACACACAATAGAATATTGTTCAGCCACAAAAAGAATGAAATTTTGCCTCTTGCAAAAACTTGGATATAACTGGAGGGTATTATGCTAGTGAAATGAGCCAGACAGAGAAATACAAATACTCTACATTATCACTTACATGTGGAATGTAAAAAATAAAACAAATGCATAAATATAACAAAAAAGAAACATACTCACAGATAACAGAGAACAAGCTAGTGGTTACCAGTGCTGAGAGAGAAGGGGTGAGGGATAAGATAGAGGTAGAGGATTAAGAGGTACAAACTATGCTGTATAAAATAATTAACCTACAAGGATATATTGTAAAGCACAGAGAATTTGGTCATATTTTATAATAACTTTAAATGGGTTATAACCTATAAAAATATTGAATAACTATGCTGTACACCTGAAACTAATTTAAAATTGTAAATCAACTATACTTCAATTTTTAAAAATTAGAAAAAAACCTGCCACCTACCAATCTAGAGTACTCTGCCTCTTTCATTGGTCTCTCCTTGCCTTCTGTATATGCAGGCTGGTTTCAGATTACACCCAGGAAGCTCCGGAGGATGTTCAATCCAACAGAAACACAATCCTCTACAAATTTTGCCCCCTTAATATCCACTGTAATTGCTTGCATTATCTGTTTTGTCCACAAATATAATAGGATTTATACTTTATGTATTAGATAACAAATCTTAGAGTGTCAGTTTAGAATCCACAAAGGAAGGGGGAACAACAGAATTGTCCCAAGTCTCATAGTGCACTTTAAAGCTTAATTATTTATATCATTCTCATTCTTATTAAGAATTAGGTGGACTACGGATTAATGAGTGAACAAAGCCTATATTATTCCTTTAAAATTCAGTTTCAATGTAAACTTAAACTTTTCCTCTTCCACTCCTTTATATCTTGCATCCAGTATAGATTTAGATATCCCTAATATTATTTCCAATTTCCCTGTTTTATGTGTATATATTTTGATTCATGGAAACGTATTGTGACACACACACACATGTATGTCTTATATATAATTACACATTCCATATATATATATATATATATATATATATATATATATATATATACACACAATTCTTTTTATATATAAACTTAAAAATATTTATCTATGTTCCTCTGTCCATCTAATCTACTGTTTCTATTTGGGGCACAGAACTCATGTTGTACTTACATGTCATTTAACTATTCTCTAATCCAGTAATAGACACAGACATTTTCTCCATCTTGTTGACAGCACAGATAATTTAATAGACATTGTAATGCATGTCCCATTATTGAACTGTAAAAGAAGTTTGGTGGGAGAGGAGAGTAGAGAGTGGAATATGTATCTAGGATCACAATTGCTAGGATACAGGGTATCAGTAAAATTAATTAGACTGAGATGTGCCAGACTGCTCACCTGAATGGCTGCCCCATTCTACGTTCTCAAAGGTGAAGGATTATTTTACATATTTCTACATCCAAGAACACTTCATTAATTTCTATATAAATGTCCTTGTCTCCTGCACTTCACTCTTCTGAATGGAATGTCTGTGTGTCGGTAGGAAATAAGTGGACAAAAGGTAAAGTTATAATTACTCTAATGGTGCATACAGGTTCTGTGTGTATATAGGGAGAGTAACACATTTCCACTGGGGAGAGGACAGCTTAGACGCTGGGAGGAATGAGGAAGAGGAAGCATTAATGATCTTTTGTCACTGATGATCTTTTAGTACTGCCCCTGCAGCCTTGTTCATGAAGGGAAATATCTGGTAGCACTCTCCCAAGCTGAATTCCCAAACTTGCAAGCATCACAAATTTAATCAACTGCTTGGTCTGCAATGCTCCTCCAGATAATTCTGGCCATGACTTGCTTGCCATTCCCTTTAACCTTACTGAAAGGGTTATCAAAAAACTCAGGAAATCTCTCCAGCTTCTGTACCTCTTATGCAAAACACTTCCAGATCTTCCACACTTTCACTCTCCATTATTCCACACGTGTGAAAAGAAGGCCACCTAGCTGGTGGCGTGGACAAATGACACATTAGATTAACTGTTTTCAGGCAGCAAACAAAAACAAGGATTAGACTCAATTATTTAAACTGAATTGGGGGACCCTAAGACTTACCAGCGTGTTGCAAGGTCACATTAGAGACACTTTCCAACTGTGCCCCCTGTCTAATATAGGTCCCACTGGAGGCGGGGAGGCCCAATAATTGTAAACACCACTTTCTAGGAGTATATATGTGCTCCCAGAATTGTACATCTTATGTGGAAGCCAGGCATAAACTCTCCTGTCTTCTGAAACACAGTGACTTTAACCTCAGGGGAGCTCATAAGCAACTTACAAGCAATTATGTAGCTCTCAAATGACTGAAGAAATTTCTCCCAGATGAGGCTGCCCTTATTTATGTGTATGCTGCAGGCAGTTTTCCCTACAATAGAAGTTGTTCAATTAATAAAGTGAACACAAAATTTGTCCCTGATTTTAGCTGAAGCAATCAATGACAGTCTTGGCCGTGGAAGTTATTCAGGTCAGCTTTGATTGCTTAGACAATATAGATAGAGATTATAGTATTGCTCAGATGGCCTCTTCATGGGCCAAGTTAAACCCTGTACATCTTGCTCTAACTAGATTAATGCCTTAGGCTCAATGGAAAGGCCAATAAAGAAACTTAAAAAGATAATCAATCAGCTTTCTCTCTGAGTTAGACCCTAATAGTGTATAGCATTTGTTCAATAACTTGATACTGGTACTCTGCAGGGGAAGGCTGAAGTCAACATCGCAGGTTGACTCATCTTGCTGGTTCTAGTCTTGTTGATACTGGCCTTAATTATATACTGCATGAAACAAATCTGGTCCCAATCCTTGTCAATCAGATTAATCAGAGTAATTTACATTCCCATGAAAGATTCACCAGAGGTAATGCAGTGTAGAAATGTGAGGTGGATATTGCTGAAAGACATTTCTCCAGGGGTCTCTTGCATTTCTGCAGAGACACTGACAACTTCAAAGTACCCTTTCAAGGATGTCCGTATAGCAAAGAATTTTGGAAGATGGAGGTATTATCTCCCATTGGAATAAAGGACAGACTTGTCTCCTGTTCAGTATAATAAAGATAATGTCTTTCTCCAGGGCAAAGTTTGGGCAGGCTTGCTTGCAGAACCTGATAATGAACTTGGGTTTCCTAAGCTCAGGGTTACTCAGTTTTAACACAAACCCACTGTGTATTCAGCATCCACTTTTGTCCTCTTCCACTTCACTTGGGAGACTGGGGCCAAAGTAAACTAATACAAACATAAAATTCATATTGCCTTCTGTGCTGTGAGTAATAAATCCTTCATCTCTGACAAAGGAGTCTCAAGCTATATCCCATGAAGCCAAGTTGTTAACTTACAAGTAGGGTAGAATGTCAGCCCCATCATAGTACATGACAGTATTATACGTTTAACAGATGTCCATAAAGAAATATTGCTCTTACATCTATTCTTTCTCCCCATACTACAAGATCTAATTCATTTTTTAAAAGTATAACTTGCATTGCCAAACACAAGCATGCATTGTGCCTCATAATATCTAATGTAATATAAAGTATGCAATTCCTTGTATCAATATGGCTTTATTCTACTGAAAAGATATAATCACATGGAACATTACAAAATTTTTAACAAAGGAAAGTAAATGTTGGTATTTGTATGTTTTACAAAGTTATATCTTGTATAATTATTCAGTTTGGTTTATTTCAAATTGAATTTTGTTAATTTAACGAAATATTTTAGGAATAAGTTGTAAATGCTATTGAAGGAATCTTGTGGGAATATTAGAAAAAAGTACAACGTGAACTCAGAATCTAAAAGTTTTACATTCTACAGCACTATCTCTAGAAATCCAACACACTCAACATCATTTCAAAGACATTTTTTTTCTAATCAATACACAGTGATGCCTGAGAAAGAAGCATCCCTTTTCTATGCTCATTTACATATATTTATTCAATGAATATTAAATTAACACAACATGGCTAATTTAGAGCTGTGCAAACAAATGTCCTGTTCAAAGAATGATGATGGCCCACTTCTAAAAAAAGAAAAATACATCTTACTTGTCTTTTATTCCTTATGCTCCTCCTTATGTCATTTTATGAACTGTCTGGAATTATGTTGAATAATATAGTTGTCATATTACTTTGGTTAGTAGATACTGTAATAGATGCAACAGATGTAAACTAGTCTTCTTAAATAAAACACAATTTTTGTATTTTTAATTTAAAACTATTTTATAAACAGTCACATCATGAAGTAAATATGTAAGCATCCAAACATCAGAATATGCATTTGGAATAATTTTCAATTGTCCCAAAATATGATGACGCTGAGGAAATCAGGATGGCCCTTTTCTATTACTCTAAGTTGATGATTAGCAAGCAATTTATGTATAAGCATGAAAACGCTACATATATTTATTCTGTTAATTTTCTGCATCCATTTATCTTTTCAATACGTTTTATTTTGTCAAACATAAAGTTTAAACCAACCAAAATACACAAAAAAAATAATTTTATGCTATAGATGGAGAAAATCATTTAAAAGCACTGATATAACTTCGTATCTGACAAAGAAATGCAGTAATTGCTGATTTTTTCTAAGGCAATACCTATTGAGTCCCTGAGATAATTTAATCAATCAACATATATTTGAGAATATATACTCATGTTTACTAGATACCATGATTGGTAAATGATAAACGTCTGTAATCCTTTCCAAAAAAGAAAATATACATATATAAAATTATATTTTATAAATGATTCACCACTTTTTAGACAAACATATTAATGAGGAAAAAATAAGAGAGATCAACTCTAAAAGAAAGTACACCATACATAGCTTCAGGCTTCAAATAAATTTCTTTCATATCAAATAAATTGTACAAAATATTCTAGTCTTTACATTCATGGGCAGCTTGTATTACTATAAAAAATGGCTGTAAATAAACAATGTAATAATTTTGAACTTAGATTTGAAAGTAGTTCATTGTAAACAAATGCCATGCAAAAATTAAAGAACTATTTTTATCATTTGTTTTGTTCTACTATGTTCACCTCACATTTGAAAAAGAAGAGGGAAAATCAGCATGAGAAAAAAAGTAGTTTAAAAGTGACCCCACACTAAACTCTATGAAAAGTTATTCACCTTGGATTAAAAAGAAAAACAACTGTGTCTCATGACAAACATCAAATTGTTTTAAGAATGACGGATGAATACAAAGGTATTTCTAGTGCACAAAAAACAAATGAAAACAAAGATAAAGGGAACGTTTCCTGACTCTAAAAAAATCGACATTGGTAACTATATATTCAATTATAATGTAAGGCCAGAAACTATCAAACTCTTAGAAGAAAACATAGGAAGAACACTCTATGACATAAATCACAGCAAGATCCTTTCTGACCCACCTCCTAGAGTAATGGAAATAAAAACAAAAATAAACAAATGGGACCTAATGAAACTTCAAAGCTTTTGCACAGCAAAGGAAACCATAACCAAGACCAAAAGACAACCCTCAGAATGGGAGAAAACATTTGCAAATGAAGCAACTGACAAAGGATTAATCTCCAAAATTTACAAGCAGCTCATGCAGCTCAATAACAAAAAAACAAACAACCCCATCCAAAAATGGGCAGAAGACCTAAATAGACATTTCTCCAAAGAAGATATACAGAATGCCAACAAACACATGAAAGAATGCTCAACATCATTAATCATTAGAGAAATGCAAATCAAAACTACAATGAGATATCATCTCACACCAGTCAGAATGGCCATCATCAAAAAATCTAGAAACAATAAATGCTGGAGAGAGTGTGGAGAAAAGTGGACACTCTTGCACTGCTGGTGGGAATGTGAATTGGTTCAGCCACTGTGGAGAACAGTATGGAGGTTCCTTAAAAAACTACAAATAGAATTACCATATGACCCAGCAATCCCACTACTTGGCATATACCCTGAGAAAACCAAAATTCAAAAAGAGTCATGTACCAAAATGTTCATTGCAGCTCTATTTACAATAGCCAGGACATGGAAACAACCTAAGCGCCCATCATCGGATGAATGGATAAAGAAGATGTGGCACATATACACAATGGAATATTACTCAGCCTTAAAAAGAAATGAAATTGAGTTATTTGTAATGAGATGGATAGACCTAGAGTCTGTCATACAGAGTGAAGTAAGTCAGAAAGAAAAAGACAAATACCGTATGCTAACACATATATATGGAATTTAAGGGAAAAAAATGTCATGAAGAACCTAGGGGTAAGATAGGAATAAAGATGCAGACCTACTGGAGAAAGGTCTTGAGGATATGGGGAGGGGGAAGGGTGAGTTTTGACAGGGCGAGAAAGAGTCATGGACATATACACACTAACAAACGTAGTAAGGTAGATAGCTGGGGGGAAGCAGCCGCAAGGCACAGGGATATTAGCTCGGTGCTTTGTGACAGCCTGGAAGGGTGGGATGGGGAGAGTGGGAGGGAGGGAGACGCAAGAGGGAAAACATATGGGAACATATGTATATGTGTAGCTGATTCACTTTGTTATGGAGCAGAAACTAACACACCGTTGTAAAGCAATTATACCCCAATAAAGATGTTTAAAAAAAAAAAAAAAATCGACATTGGTAACTATATATTCAATTATAATTTGATTTTCCTTGTTGTTTGTGCTCATGTATAATGCAATGATAATCTGTGAGAAGTAATTTCAAATATTGAATAAGACTATTAATTAATACAAGTGTTACATTTGACATCTATGACTTCTTTCTTATATTCTGTACAATACTTGTCAGGCCTATAGTAGATACATAGTGCTAATTCCTGCTTTCATCCAACCTTAGGACTGGTTGCTCTATTTTCAGTAAAATAATTTTGGATATGTTAACCATTAGACTATATTTTTGTACATTTACTTGTTCTTGCTCCAAGGGCCCACCGTCATTCAACACTTTAACAAAATTGTTTTAATTATATGCACACACACACACACACACACACACACACGGCACATACAACAAGCCAGATGCTGAAAATGTGGTCAGACAGGATTCCTCAGGTCACCTGAATAATCTAGATCATATGAGTCCTCATACGAAAACACTATAATTTAAATAGATAATATGTGATGTATTTTCAAAACATAAAACTATATTTTATTAAGAAGAAATAGATATAAATGGAAAAAAAAGTGAAAATAAATCAAATAAAGTTTCCCAAAAACAAAATAACATAGAAGTTGCTTTAACTGCAGATGGATATATAATGGAGACAAGTCGGAAAGAATAAATGGAGAAGGATAAGGATACACTGTAAAATTCCTATGCAACAACCAGCTCTATGAAGAATACATGTTTGAATTATAGTGAAAATTGAGCAGTTGAAACCTTTGGGAGAAAACAATACGAGGTGTATACTACCTATACCTTGATAAGAAATGAAGTATACAGCCCAGAAATGAAGTATCCAGCCCAGATCCACTGAATTGAGAAGCAATAAAATATAAACTATTCAATTATACACCTGAGATAAAAATAAAGAGAAACAACCAAGTGCCAAAAAAGAATAAATAAATTCAAAAAAATAGATATAAGAAGATGCTATAGTTTTGAATCAGCTATAGATCTTGGAGAGGGTAGATTTTTTTCATACCCATGTAGCTCCCCTTTCTGGCTCCATAAAGCAGGAATTGGAATTGCCATGACAGATTTCAAAATATGTTTTAAAGCCATTGTTTTAGAATAAATTTTCTTCCACATAAAAAGTTGAGCGAGGTTATATCTTTATGAATAAGTAATGCTGATGAGAAAGAGGGAAAGTGTTTCTACGGGTACACAATTGATTCGTTCTAATCGGATAACTGGCTAATCTGAGTCTATGGGAATCTACATATCCAACAAGATTGCCAGCTGATTCTTGGTCACACTAGTGTTCAAGTAGCACTGACTTGGGGATATGGTCCAATAAAAATAAAAGTATTCTATTCCAGATAGGTTAGCTCAAAGTGATTTTAAAGGAAAGAGAGTTTACTCCATCTGATTGACCATCAACTCTCAGTTATTTTATATTTAATGCTGAACTAAGATGATATAGAGTATACACTGTCTAAGTAGAGACAGGAAAAACATTTTTCTTTCATAAGAATACCTAATAGAGAAATTATTCCCATAAGTCTGTTGTATTTCAAAAGCTTTTTACTTATATTTTAATGGCCCAAGTAGCTAACTCAGTGTCCTATTTAAAAGCATGGTAGTTTCCAGGAATTTAATACTGAAATAAAGTAAACTTCATAATCCATGGCAGATTTTTTTGTTATTTCTGTAGACAATGGAAAAAATGCTTTAAATATTCTCATGGATTCTTTCCTTTCTCCTGGGGACTCTTTAATGAACCAAGGACATCACTATTTGGGAAACCAGTTTGATCATCAATTGCTTAAACGATATATCAATTCAAAATGATTTTGTGGATTCTGGATGGGAGAGATTTGACAGCTTGTTATTTTATAATAAATACTCATTAAATGTCATCTACACCAAGTAACTGAAAAATACACTCTGTGCCTTGTTCAATTTACCTTCCAGCATGGAATAGTTATAATTGGTTGAAATCAAGATGTGGGGCTGAAAATTTACTCATTTATCCTCCCCCAAACTGAGAGAAAATGAATATTGAAAATTGGATTATTTTGAAGTATGTGAGTTTATCTTCTGCAGGGAATTTGAATTTTGGTCATAAATGCTTAGAGTACATCTGGCACATAGGATAAGGAAAATAAGTTCATTAGACAAATTGCAAAGGGTCACAATGGAGCGTGTGCCCATGCATGAATATGGGGACTGCACCCTGGGGTAGTACTGAGGCATGTTTGGCCGGCTGCTTTAATTTGTCCTACATGATTTGTTAAGCAAACAAAAGAATATGAGAAGCTTGTTTGCTTGAGTGTGCCAAGGCTGCAATCAGGCACTTCATCCATCCTTTCCAGCCACCACCCCTGTGAGAGCTGCAGATGCAGAAAGGCTGGCTGCTGCACCAAGGTAAATATGGCACAGTAGCCAGAAAGAATTATGAACTACAAAAATGTGAACTGCAGATGCTGTACCAGAAGAATACACAAAGATGAAGAAAACAAAAACAAAAGAAAATTTAAAAGGCATAACATATTCATTGAAGGCAAAAACTAAAACTCACTCTCTTAGATATCTAGATAAAGTTTGTGTATTTAAATACACTATAAGTAATTATGCAAACATTGTCATGAATTGTATGATAATAATATAGAAACTCTAACATGATGGAAACTAAATTTGTGAGAGAAAATCGTGTGTCAACTCATACCATAAATTTGAGGCAGGCCTGAAATTACAACTTGAACCTCATAATTCCTAGTCTAATCCTCTTTCCATTGAGGCATGCTGCCTATCTCTCATCATCATCACGCTCTCTATATCACCAATATCACTCACCTTGTGTTGCTGTTCAACATGCTATTTGATTATCAAATATTACTGCCTATTAAATTCAAGTTATTACTTGATGTTTTGATAATGTATGAAATGAACAACCTTTGTTAAATTTCTCATTTTATTGAACAAATTATAATAGTAGTTTAAAATATTTTAATGAATGTAATATATATTATAATTTTTCCTGTGACAATATTGCTATTATTTAACCTTTTTGTTTTCAGGGTTTTTTTTAGTTCCTTAAAATACTGGACATACTGTACTCTTAATCCTTTTAAGGAATATTAATTACATTTTTAAAAATGCTTCTTCCATTCTTTACATTATCTCAGTATGTTTTGGAATCTCTGGTTCAGTTTTTATATGCTGATCTTTCTCTTTCTGCTCCTGGCTTTCATCCTTGATGAGTATTTCATATTTATGAATAAAGAAATATGTTGCTTAGTATTGGTATTGGCGTTTTATTCCTTTGCAGGGGTGAAAGGTTGCAAACAACATGCAAATAGTACAAGGTTTGCAAAATGGGCAGGTTCTAAGTAGAAGCAGCCTTCCATTTAAATTATTTATTAGGGAGATGCTTAAGACTCTCCAACTCACTATAATCACAAGGAAGCTGCTCTGGGGTTGGCATATTTAATACTTATTTCAAAACTAAGTGACACTGAGCTCCTCTACTTTTTTTTTCCCTTGTTTATTTTGGGTATTGAAATTGTCTTAACTTCTGTCTGTTCTCCAATTCCCACACTAGTTCCCTTCTGTGGAATGGTTAATTAGAAAGTATTTCTTGGGTCCAGCTAAGGCCATATGCTACAGCCTGTTGCTCCTTGTACACAGAATGTATGCATTTTTGAAGACAGTTCTTTAATTCATTACAGTGATTTCTTCTCCAAAAGCCTATCACTGCATTCAGATTTTCTACTGCATTCCCTTCTGTGCAAAATTAGAGTTACACATTCTACTCCTCAGATGTCTTAGTCAATAAATCATCTGCTCTCTCCCCTCAGGAATTTGTCAGTGTTTCTCTTCAGTTGATGGTACTATTTCTTATTTTGATACTGATATACTTTTGTGATTACTATTTTGTATATATCAAATCTCACATCAATCAGAGTTTATGAAAAAGAAAGGGTAAATTATGTACTCTGCCATCTTGAATTAGATATGCATTTGCTTTTTATCTTTGTTTTTCATTGTTGTTTTGACCATACATTTTAAAAATTCATGTAAATCTTTGTCTATCATTTCCTTTTCTAGGTGCTGTCTTTGTAGTTTTTATTAGGAAGATTTTTCCCTAACAATACACAGCATTTTCTTACTTAATTTTAATTATCTCAAGGTTTTATCAATTTTTTTCTCTTTCTGTATGATGATTAGAAACAAAATGGACAGAAAACCCCACAACATTATGGACATCAACATACAATTTACCTACCTCTACTTGGAGGAAGAATTAGTGTGTTCTGCACGGTATTGTGTAGTGAACAAAGGATAGAATTAAGACTGTGGGGACTTGGGTTTTTAAGTAAATTATACTATAATGAGAATGCATTAGAGCATTTATGAAACATCACAACCCTATAGTTTTCCCAACTGGCATGAGTTATAATCAGTGTAAATAAACTAAATATTAAGACATCTATACGTTTACATCCTCTATCTTGCCATTGTTTTCTGGAAGAAAACTTCAGAGCTAGGAAATAATGGTGACATTCTCTGGCTTCAGGTGTGATCTGGAGTGGGCTATTACTATTAAAGCATCTGTAATAAGAAAGCTAACTGAATTAATGAAAAGAGTTGATGAACACACCGAGAATTTTAACAAGGAATTAGGAAATAGAAAAAAGAGCCCATCAGAACTGAAGAGTAAAATAACTAAAATGAAAAGCACAATAGAAAATCTATTTTGAAGATCTTCTTAAATGTTAGGATCTGTGTAGAAAAAGCACATTTTTTGTTTTCTGGATGCTATTTTAGTCCTTAAGTTCACTTTCCTTTCCTCCAAGTAATTTTACCTAGTGGAATAGATAAATTTGAGAACTTGTCTTATTAATGAAAGTAAATATGCAAGAATCAGCTTTCTTTTTTTCCCTGAAGATTGATATTAAGTGAATCTCTACAAGAAATCTAGTTTGACCACAACAAAATTTACTCCGAATGAAGTTCTATAGGGAAAGTAATTACAAAGAAAGAGAATCCCAGAGGTCAAATGCTTTTTGACGAAGAATCAAAAGCAATTTAATTAAGAAAGGATAGTCTTTTTAACAAATGGACTGGAACACCTAGACACCCATATGCAAAAAACAAACATCTAAACAGAAACCTTTCACCTTTCACAAAATCAACTCAAAATAATCATAGACATAAATGTAAAATACAAAGCTGTAAAACTCCTAGAATATAAAATAAGAGAAAATCTCGCTAACATTGGGTCTGGTGATGACTTCTTAGGTACCACACCAAGCATGAGCCATCAAAGAAAAAATCTGTAAGCTGAAATTTAATAAAATTAAACACTTCTCCACTGTGAAAGACACTGGAAGAAATATTTGCAAAACACATATATGATAAAGGACTGGTAACCCAAATATGCAAAAAACTCAATAATATGCAAAATTCAAAAAACACCTCAACAATAAGAACACAAACAACCCAATTAAAAAATGGACAAAAGATCTAAACAGACACCTCACCCAAGAAGATATATAGGTGGTAAGCACACTAATAGATGTTCAACATCATGTATCATTAGGGAATTGCAAATTAAAACAATAAGATACCACTACACACACATTAGAATGGCTAAAATCCAAAACAGTGCCAACATCAGATCTTGGTGAGGATGTGGAGAAAAAGAAACTTTTGTTCATCGCTGTTGGAAATGCAAAATTTTACAGCCACTTTGGAAGACACTTTGGCAGTTTCTTACAAAACCAAACATACATTTAACCATATGATCCAACAGCTGAGTTGCTTAGTATTTACTTTGCCCAAAAGAATTGAAAATTTATGTCCTCATAAAAGTCTGCACACAAATGTTTATAGCAGCTCTATTCATCATTGTCAACCAGGATAAACTTCAATAAGGTGAATGGATAAACAAACTGTAGTATATTCAGAAAACGGGATATCATTCAGCATAAAAAGAAAAAAGCTATCAGGCCATGAAAATACATGAGAAAATCTTAACCAGATATGGCTAAGTGAAAAAAGCCAAACTGAAAAGGCTACATGTTTCCAACTATATGACATTCCAGAAAAGGTAAAACTACGGATTCTGTAAAAAATATCAGTGGTTTCCTGGGGTTTAGTGGGGAGGAGATAGAGAAAAGGAGGGATAAACAGGTGGACCACAAGGGATTTTTAGAGCACTGAATCTATTCTGGATGAGACTGTAATGGTGACTTCATGTCATTACACGTTTGTCAACACTGGTAGAAACTGTAACACAGAGTGAGCCTTAATGTGAATTATGTACGTTAGTTAATAATAATGTATCCATATTGGCTCATCTATTTTAACAAATGTCCCACAGTAATGCAATATGTTATAAAAGAGGGATAATAGGGCAAGTGAGAACGTATGTGGGAACTCACTGTGCTTTCCACTCAATTTTTTTGCTCTGCATACCTAAATTTGCTCTGAAAAAAAAATAAAGTATATATTTTTTTAAATGGGCAAAGGAATTGAACAGACATTTCTCCAAAGAAAATAAATCAAAGGCCAATAAGCACATGAAAAAATGCTCATCATTACTAGTCATTAAGGACCCTTTAAAACCACAATGAGATAGCACTTCACACTCAATAGGATAGCTACTATGAAAAAACAAAAAACAAGTATTAATAAAGATATAGAGAAATTGAAGCCTTCATACAGCACTGGTGGGAACATGAAACAGTCTGTGGAAACACTGGCAATTCCTCACAGAGTTAAACATAGAACTACCATATGACCCAAAAAATTCTACTCCTAAGTATGTAACAAAGAGAGCAGAAAATATTTTCACACAATAACTTATACATCAATTATCATAGCAGAATTTTTTTTTTAATGTTGAGCCTTCTTTTATTTATTTTTATTTTTGGCTGTGTTGGGTCTTCGTTTCTGTGCAAGGGCTTTCTCTAGTTGTGGCAAGTGGGGGCCACTCTTCATCGCGGTGCACGGGTCTCTCACTGTCGTAGCCTCTCCCATTGCAGAGCACAGGCTCCAGATGTGCAGGCTTAGTAGTTGTGGCTCACAGGCCTAGTTGCTCCATGACATGTGGGATCTTCCCAGACCAGGGCCTGAACCCGTGTCCCCAGCATTAGCAGGCAGATTCTCAACCACTGTGCCGTAAGGGAAGCCCAGCAGTATTATTCTTAATAGACAATAAGTGGAAAAAACTAAAATGTTCATTAACCGATGAGTGATAAACATATGAGGCATGCCCATACAATAGAATATTATGTCGCCATAAAAAGAATGAAGTACAGATACATACTACCATCTGGAGGAATCTTGAAAATGTTACACTAAGTGAAAGAAGACAAACATGAAATGTCTAATGTTGTATGATATGTCAGTTATAAATATCTTAAATAGGAAAATCTATAGACAGAGCAAGAGGATTAGTGGTTGAGTAGATTTGAGGAGGGTGAGAGAATAGGGAAATGATACCTAAAATATATGGGCTTCTTTTTCAGGTGATGAAACAGTGTTATAATTGACTCTGTGGATGATTGCTCATATCTGTGACTATACCATAAATCACTGAATTGTTCACTTTGAATGGGTAAATTGTATGCTATGTAAATTAATATCTCAATAAAGTTGTTTAAATAATAATGTTGGGAAAATTACTATATGCAAAGAAGCGGCATAAGTAGATTCATAAATAGGAAAAAAATCAGTCAATAAAAATGGAATCAAAATGAGAGAGAAGATGGAATTAGAAGACAAACATTAAAACTGCTATTATAAATATGCTTAAAGAGGGACTTCCCAGGTGGTCCAGTGGGTAAGACTCTGCGCTCCCAATGCAGGGTGCCCAGGTTCGATCCCTGGTTGGGGAACTAGATCCCACATGCATGTCACAACTAAGAGTTCGGATGCTGCAACTAAGAGTTTGCATGCCACAACTAAAGATCCCGCATTCCACAACTAAACATGCTGCAACAAAGATCCCATGTGCCACAACTAAAGATCCCACATTCCACAACTAAACATGCTGCAACAAAGATCCCATGTGCCACAACTAAGACCCAGCGCAGCCAAAATAAATAAATATTTAAGAATAAATAAATATGCTTTAAGAAATAAAAATATAAAGAATTAAAATATGAAAATAGAAACAAATGATATTAGAAAAGAACCAAATGTTAACTCTATAGCAGAAAAGTATAATTTATGAAATATAATTTATGAAACTTTCACTTGGTAGTCAAAAACAAACAATTCTTTTGTTATATGTAGGACAATATCATGCAGTCTATCATATGAATAATAAAGGTTAAAAAATGTCTAAAAGTCTTCTTGTGAGAAAAAAAAGAATGTCTAAAAGTCTTCTTGTGAGAAAATAAAGAATACCTAGAGAAAATGGAAAAAGTAAAAGATTTTTAAATAAAAATTTCAACCTAGAATTCCATATTGAGGAAAAACATCCTTCAAAAGTGAAGGCAGGGCTTCCCTGGTGGCGCAGTGGTTGAGAGTCCGCCTGCCAATGCAGGGGACACGGGTTCGTGCCCCGGTCCAGGAAGATCCCACGTGCCGCGGAGCGGCTGGGCCCGTGAGCCATGGCCGCTGAGCCTGCGCGTCCGGAGCCTGTGCTCTGCAATGGGAGAGGCCACGACAGTGAGAGGCCCGCGTACAGCAAAGAAAAAAAAAAAAAAAAAAGTGAAGGCAAAATAATTTTTTACATGGAAAAAGTTGAAAGAATTCATGGCCACCAAATGTGAACTACAAGAACTATCAAAGTATGTGCCTCGGGAAGAAAGAAAATGACGTATTGAAACTTGGATCTACTCAAAGTAAATACCAGAGTATTGTGGATAAGTATAATAAAAGATGTTTTTCAGTTTATGATTTCATTAAAAGGTAATTGACACTTAAAGGAAAAATAACAATCATCGTGGGTTTCATAACATATAGGAAAAAACATGACAAGAGCAAAAAAAAAAGCAAATGAAAATATATCCTTATAAGAATTTACATTATAAATGAAATGATTTAACGGTATTTGTAGGTAGACTGTGTAGAATAAAGAGGCAAACTGTATTCTCTAGAGCATGGCAAAAAATAAATCAAAGAGATACAGATAGGAATACACGGAGGAGATAGCATAGAACACTGAAAATATTCAAAAAGGAGAAAAAACAAATAATAGAGGGGGCAAATGGAAAATCAAAGCAAGATAGTGGGTCCAGATATGTTATGTCCCAAGCCAGTTTCTTCCTCGAGCCTTAATGTTGCTTCTTTCAAGATATGTTCAGTTATCTCAGTTTCAAGAAGTGCTGATCATTTTTTTGGTTAATATTAGTCAACATCTTCACCCCACCCTACTTCTCAAGAACTTAGGATTCAGCTCTTTTAGCTGTAAAGGAATAATTTCCTTCTCAATGAAATGGATCTTTATGTTAACACTGAATTATCTCACTCTATGTATAGCTCATCTCATCCAGTTCTTAGATATTTAAAAAAATTTTTTTAGGTTTACATTTCCCTCTAATAAGTATTTACACCATAATTCCCAAGATGCAAGAGGTAAATTTGAAAGTTATTTCTGAGTTATTATTTTAAAACTACTTTCCATTTAGACATATGTGGCATTCTTTTTGTGTTGATTCTTAGAATCATATTCCTGTTTTTCTTAGTCTCTGGAATCCAGACTTTATACTCCCCTTCTTTTTCTGAGGACTTATTTCTGGATATTTGCTCATCCTTTCTGTATCTATTTAGTAATTGGATTTAGCTACACAAAAGAAAGACCTGCCCATAGAAGCTTTAACAAATAGGGGTTTATTTTTCTCATGCCTATACTGTCTGGTATAGGCAGTCCAGAGCTTATTTAGCTGCCAAAAAAAGAGTTTCTTCTATCTTTCAGTATTTGAGCCTCTGTGACTTTTCCCCTCATGGTACAATAACACTATTCTGCCTTCAGTCTGTTAGTATGCTATGTTCCAAGGAGAAAGAAAAGGGCAGAATGAAGCAAAACCTTTCCCAGAAATCCACTTCTACTGACTTTACATCTTTTTGTCCAAAACTGTAATACTTGGCCACACTAGCTGCAGGAGAGTCTGAGGAAGTGAGGATATTTAAATGGACACATTGCCTTTCTCAACAAAATTATGAGTATTAAAGAACAGAGACACTGGAAATCAGGATGCAAATAGCATAGACTACCTTAGGTCAGAAGGTTTCTTCCATAACTTCTTTCTGGATTCCTCAGTACAAAAATTACAGTAAAATCTATTTTTTTAATCTACATCAATATTTTATTCTTTCCAAAGAAAACAAGCAACCAATTTCACGTATACGTTGTTCTCTCGTCAAAATATTTGAAAGGGCACCAAGTGTGCCTCTCTTCCATCTGAGGACATGCATATACTCAGTAGTCCTATAGCACTTTCTTTCTTCAAGAAACCTCAAGGTGATATGAAATCAGAACCCAGATAATTCCATTTCCCAGATCCTTTTTCCTCTAGCCAAATACATTTTGTCTATTCCAGAGCCCTCCCTCACAGATCTAAACTATAAAACCCTTTATCTACATCAAGAATGTATTAAGGGATTCCCTGGTGGTCCAGTGGTTAGGACTCCACACTCTCACTGCCAAGGGCCCGGGGTTCAGTCCCTGGTCAGGAAACTAAGATCCCAAAAGCTGCATGGTTTGGCCAAAAAAAAAAAAAAAGTATTAAATCTTCCAGTATGCTACATCATGAGGATTTATAAAACTATTTTTACCTTATACATAGATATTTCTAATATTCTAAAGTTATGCTAAGAAAAATTCGTGATATATATTTTAATAAATTATTCAAAATGTATAACATTTGCTTATGATTTTATTATTTATCATTCTCCAGTATCTTATCTCTAACTTTTTCTCTTTTCTGGGGGTGGGGAGGGCCAGGGGGGACTGACATAGCAAACTGCATCAAACTAAAATAAACTTTTGAATCAAATATTTATAGATTTTCTTGTCCGTAATTTTTAAATCAATTGGCTATTTGCAGCTCTTTAACTAGTTTTCCCATAATTAATTTCATATTTTTGATATGTTTCAAAGTAAATGCAAACGTTATTACATTTACCCCTGAATACTGCAGTATGGACAGAGTTCAAAATTCGTTCAAATTTTTGTTCAAGTTTAGGGTTTTTTTAATGTAATATTCAAATACAATAAAATGCACAACTCTTAAGTGTACATTGGCTGAGTTTTGATGAATGAATAGTCCTATGAAAGCCAAATCCTTACCCAAGATAAAGAACATTATCATCACCTCAGAAATTTCCTTTCTTTCCCTTCCCATTCAATTCTCACCCACACTCCAAATGTAAGTATTGCTATGATCTTCCCCATAAGCATTAGTTTTATGCATCCTACAAATCCATATAAATTGAATC
Source organism: Phocoena phocoena (assembly GCF_963924675.1). Taxonomy (NCBI): domain Eukaryota; kingdom Metazoa; phylum Chordata; class Mammalia; order Artiodactyla; family Phocoenidae; genus Phocoena; species Phocoena phocoena. The sequence continues at coordinate 67,265,469 of NC_089225.1, forward strand.
ATTCAATATGCATTCTTTAGAGAAAGCATATTTCACTCAACAAAGGGTTTTTACAATGTACCCGTGATGCAGTATATATCACTAGTTTGTTCCTTTTATTTCTGATTAATTTTACTTTATTTATTCATTTATTTTAATTTAAGCAATTTATTTGAGCAAAAATTCATTCAAGTCAGGCAGCAACCAATATAGCAGATAGAAAGCTCCAAAGAGTTGTACAAAATGAAAGTTTTACAGGCAGAGGGGAATGGGAACAAGGAAGTTATACTAAGCAAAAAAAGTAGGTTGGTTATTACAAAGTTACTTTCCTTTCCTTTCCTTGAGATAGCAAGAGTAACTCAGACAGATTACCTAACTAGTGCTGATCAGGTGATTCCTGATTGACTGGTTTAAGATTCCATTTCCCAGAGAGCTGAAGCTGTAATTAAGTTTAAGTCTTGGCTGGCTACGTGTGGCTTAGCATGTGTCTCCATTTTGGGCCTGTTGTCTTGTTTTTAACACATTCTATTAATTTTCCTTACCTTAGAAACTCGATGATCACCCCTTACAACTGGTTACCATGAAGAATTAGGTTGATGAATATAGTAGCTGTCTTGGGTGGTTTTCCTTTGCTGCTGTAGACCTGTTTTACTAACAGTCCATTCCTTTTAATGTAAGGACCAATAGGGTGTTTTTTGGAAGTGGGTCTTGGTGTTGGTGGAACACAGAGGGAGCTAGGCTGTGGATCCCCACAACTACCAAAATAAAGGCTCTTCTAATCTCCAGGGAGAACATCTGCATTTATTCCTGGGTAAAGTTGCCTTCAACACTTTTGTTACATGTGTATTTTTTTTCAGCATCTGATATAAAGTCCAGAGTTTCCTCAAGCTTTGCTCTTTTATCTTGGGCTTGACAACCCACACTGGTTTGCTACCTAGACAAACAACTTTCTTTTGAGAGTGGTTCTCAAGTTTTATTCAAGAAGTTAAAGCTTTCCTCTACCCTACAGAACCCGGGAATGGGGAGAGGGAGCATCCACATGGCCACCTGTCATGAATAAATGTTGTTAGTAGTTAACCTGCCTGGGGGCCCGAGGTCCACACCTGCTCCTTATATTGGTTGCTTCTCTGCTGCAGTTTGTTCAGAGCTCTTTCAGGAAGAACTACGCTTTCCTCTGCTCTCTTGGGTGAGTGTTTCCCCTGGTTTTTATTTTTTCCGTCAGTCTGTTTTTCAGCATGTTGGACTGTAGTTTTTCCATTTCATATTTTCCAACCTTGTTTTGGTTTTTCTGCTTCCCTTTATGTTTCTTTTTTGCTCTTTTATCAGGACCTTAAGAGATACAGAAGGTAAGCAGACAGACTGGTTGTCTTTGTTTGGTTCACAATATTTATATTGTAGCTTCTTAAGGAAAAAACCAAACTAAAACAAGAGAAAAATCTTGTTAGTCATGATGACACAGTTTTGCAAAGTGCTGATAAAGTGTTTTAGACTTTAGAGAAATATTTAGCTACTGGAAACTTGTGAAATACTAGTTTGTTCCTTTCCATTTCTGAGTAGTAGTCCACTGTAGGAATGTAACACATTTGTTCAGCAGTTCTCCTGTTGAAGGACACCTGGGATGTTTCCATGTTTTTGCCTATTATGAAATAGAGCTGCTATTAACATTCATCTACACTTATTTTTTTGTGAAAGTAAGTTATTTCTTTTTAATAAATACCCAGGAGGGGACTGCTGGGTCAAAGGGGAGTTTATTTTTACTAAAAGAGAAGGGGAAAAAAAGCTTCCAGATTGTCTTTCGGAGTTGTTTTACCATTTTACATTCAACCAACTATATATTGGTTGGTTGTTCCAATAAACAACCAGAGAGGTCTGGATATTTCACATTGTTGCTGACATTTGATGTTCGCAGTCATTTTAACAGACATTCTGATGGATGTGTGTAGTGTCTCATTGCAGTTTTAATTTGCATTTCCTTAGTGGCTAATCACGTTGACTGTGGTGCTTTGAGTCTACCTCATGTATGCATGGTTTCAGAGTCAGTCAGAGATTTTATCAGAATTTGTATATAGAATTTGGAGCTCCTCACCTCTATTTTCAGATCTAATATTTCAATTGAATTTTCTTTCAAATTTGCTATTCCTCTACTGATATTGCCTATGTTTACACTCATTACAAGCATATTTTCCTTTGCTTCAATGAACATAATCGAAAGTTATTTTAAAATCTTCGTCTGAAAATTGCAGCATCTGAGTTAACTAGCAATCGCCATTTGTTGAGAGCTTTTTCTTGATACTAGGTCACATTTTCCTGTGATTAACTTGATTTTTGTCCTGAACATTGTGAATAGTATGTTTGGTACATTCTAGATTCTGTTATACTTCTCCAAGAATAAAAATGTTTCGTTTTAGTTTATTAGACTTAAATTGCTGACTCACGCCTGCATTGAGGGGCAGTTTAGATTTCCACTTGATTCCTTAATCTTCAGTTGTAATCTGCTTTCAATTTGACCTTCATGTGCCTTGTTCAGGCACCATTCAGTGAACACGGACTAAGTTAATGAAGGAATCAGGTTTTTCCTGTCTCTTCCCTTACTAGGGACTCCTTCCTCACTTTATAGCAGCTGTGGTTTCCTGGAGTTCCTTCACAAGGTTCCTTTAGCTTCATAGATTTCACATTTTTCTATTAGGCTTTTGGAACCCAGTGCTGCCACTTTTGCAACTATGGTAGGAATCACTCCATGTTGATCAATTCTCCCAAGTTTTGCCGCCTCTCAAAAGAAAAAAAAAAAGCCTACTCTTTTAAAGCTATAGCGCCCCCAGGGAGTGTTCTTTTTTCCTCCCAAATTATTAATAACTTACTTGTGAAAAGACCAGTGTGTTAAATGCTTAGTCCTCTGTGGCCGACAACAAATTCTGGCAGCAATTATGTATAAAGACTTTGCTATGTCAGACTAAAACCCTGTCATTTAAAGTGTCACAAATATCAGTTAGTTACTAAAGGGGCTAGCCATCCTAAAAGTATTTTTGTGGACCTTTCATCTTTCATTTGAACTATATTACTGAACCGGTGTCAAATGAATTCATGGTATTTGTGTACCTGCTATAGGCAACCATTCTATTAGTCCAACTATTTCAGTAGTCCTTTTCGTTTCTACAATTCTTCTAACTGCTTAGACAAGTAAGGCATTTTAATAGAGGATATGTAGGTAAACTGGAAAAATGAAGATTGTGTCTACTATGTAGTAAATATTTTGCTAGAGAAGTGAATCGTACATACCTAGTCCTGCCTAAGCTTATCCCAGCTACTGTATTACTCCATGTGGCTCTGACAGCAAAAACCTCAGATTTTAAGTGCTCAAATATAACTTAAGCAGTATAAGTAAAAAATAGAATCCAGTTACTACGTAATTGTCAAATTTTAAAGTTTTCATGGTAAATTAGTATTTTTTAATCAAGTTGGAAGTTTAAGATATAATTATGGAGACAGAATGGGAGATGAAATAAGTGCATAAAATAAGTACAATATATAAAATTCCACATGCAAAAAATAGACATAATGATTTTCTTCATTTGTACGTAATATGGCATCCAGAATAAATATGCCTTGGGCTTCCCTGGTGGCACAGTGGTTGAGAGTCTGCCTGCCGATACAGGAGCAGGGTACACGGGTTTGTGCCTTGGTCTGGGAAGATCCCACATGCCGCAGAGCAGCTGGGCCTGTGAGCCATGTGAGCCTGCGCATCCGGAGCCTGTGCTCTGCAACGGGAGAGGCCACAACAGTGAGAGGCCCACGTACCGAAAAAAAAAAAAAAGAATAAATATGCCTTAAATTTTGACACAGGTTAATATTTTATGAACCTTTCTCTAACCTGCTGATTAAAATCAATTTCAAGAGTCAATTTTTCTTTATTTTCATTTTTGTATCAAATGGGTTTTATAACTTATGAATTAATAATGGCCCATCTACTCCAGATTTTAGAAATTCTGTATATTATTTCTACTTAAATAAAATGAATCTTAGGATCCTTGTGATTATTTTATAGGTATATCATTTTATATATTTTGCAATAGATTGAATTTAAAACTGCAATTCTTTTGAGTTACTTTGATACACTGAAAATCACACTAAACTTAATACAGATTGATAAAGTCCTTCTGTTTAATGAACTCCAAACATTCTTTACGGTTCAGTCTACTTTCACGAAGTCTTTCACATATCCTTACTTCTTTGATACCACGCAACATCATTCAAGTGCTATTAAGCATGTGCTATCCTGTGACCTCAACCGTAGCATGAGTTTTATTTTTCACACCATATGTCCTATTGCCCTAAATAAACAATCTCAGGGAGATTACATTGTACTTTAAATTGTTTCTATAAAGAAACTCAAAAGATATGTATACATAATCTGTTGACTACATAGCAAAAAAATGAAATATACCTGTTTGAAAACATGAAATATCTATTTTTGTCTTAATAGAATAACATTTAATAGAAATGTTACATTTCTGAAGATATAAACAGTGAAAGCATTCCAGAATGTCTACAGCTGAATTTAACTAGATATATATATATTTTCTGTTGTATTATGTCATCCTATGATTTTATTATGTATACATTTTAGGTTGTTGGCTGTTTTTGATTTGATATTTTTGATAAATTTGCCACGTTACATTTTATATATTTAAAGTGCACAGTGTATTACTTTGTTAGTGTCTTGTTCTCTTGACCCTTTATCATTCATTACATAATTACCTTTCTTATTACCATTTTTGGCTTGATCTATTTTGTCTGATATAAGTATGGCTATACCTGCTTTCTTTCAGTTAACATTTACTTGCAGTATCATCTTACACCCCCTCACTTTGAATCTGTTTGCCTTTGGAGTTGAAATGAGTCTCCTAAGGCAGCATATAGTTTGCTCTTCAATCCATCCAGCCACTCTGTGCCTTTCGATTGGTGAGTTTAACTCATTTATATTTAGGGTGATTATTGATATATAAGGACTCATTACTGTCATTTTATGTTTTGTTTTCTCGTTGTTTTGTATCTCTATTGCTTGTTTTTACTTTGTGTTTCTGTTTGCCTTTTTGGGTTGGTAGTTTTCTATGATGATTTGCTCAGTTTCCCCTTTTGTGCTTTAGAGTTTGGTTTTGTGATTACCATGAGGTTTGAATAAACTGTCATAAGATGAAACAGTCCTTTTTCTATTGATAGCAGCTTATCTTCATTTGCTTATACAGGCTCCATCATTTTTCCCACCCCCTTTTATATTTTTGGTGTCACAAATTATCCTTTTTTATGCTGTGAGTTTGTTACTAAACTGTAGTAGCTATAGTTATTTTTAATGTTTTTCCCTTTAAACCTCTATGCTATAATTGTTTAACATCCTACTCTAAAATAGTTACAATTTTCTGATTCTGTCTTTTATCACCTTACTCAAAGATTTGTGTATTTTTGTCTTACTGCTTTAAGTAGAAAATCTCCCTTCAACATTTCTTGTAAGGCAAGTTTAGTAGTGGTAAAATCCCTCAGTTTTTGTTTATCTGAGAAAGCTTTTATTTCCCTTTCATACCTGAAGGATAACTTTGCTGAATAAATTATTCTTTGCTGGAAGTCTTTATCTTTCAATACTTTCAATATGTCATTCCACTCTCTCCCAGTCTGTAGAATTTCTGCTGAGAAATTTGCTTATGGTCTAATGGGGGTTCATCTGTAGGTTTTTCCCTGACTGCCTTTAATAATCTTTTATCATTGACTTTTGGCAGATTCATTGTAATGTATCTTGGAGGGGGTCTTTTCTCATTGAGATAGTGATCTGTTATCTTCATGGACTATATGTCTACTTATTCCCCTTGGTTTGGGAAGTTCTCAGCTATTATACCCTTGAATAACCTCTCTGCCCTCTTCTCTTCTTCTGGTATACCTGTTACTCTTAAGTTAGCTCTCCTAATGGAGTCTGATAGTTCTCATAAGGTTTCTTTACTTTTTTAAAGTCTTAGTTCTCTCTCCTATTCCACCAGAATCATTTCTAGATTCTTATCTTCCAGATCGCTTATTCGCTCCTCCACCTGATCTGTTTCCACGTGTTCCAATGCATTCTTCATCTCATATGTTGAGTTCTTCAGCTCCAGAATTTATGTTCTTTATAATTTCAATATTTTTGGCAAATTACATCTGTTCACTAATTTTATTCCTGAGTTAACTGAACTACCTTTCTGAATTACCTTTCTGAGTTTTCTTGTAGCTCACTGAATTTCTTCATAACAGCTATTTTGAATTCTCTATCAGTTAGATGCCAATCTTCCATGACTTTGGCTGCTGGAAAATTGCCATTCTCTTTTCTGTGATACCATATTACTGTGATTTTTCATGGTATTTGATGAGATGTGCCTCTGCTGGCACATCTGAACTAAGGACACCTTTCCTTTTTATTTTTTTAAATTTATTTATTTTTATTTATCTATTTTTGGCTGTGTTGGGTCTTCATTGCTGCATGTGGGCTTTCTCTAGTTGCGGCGAGCAGGAGGCTACTCTTCATTGTGGTGTGCAGGCTTCTCATTGCAGTGGCTTCTCCTGTTGCAGAGCACAGGCTCTAGGCACACGGCCTTCAGTAGTTGTGGCATGAGAGGTCAGTAGTTGTGGCTCACAGGCTCTAGAACACAGGCTCAGTGGTTGTGTCACAGGGCTTAATTGCTCCACGGCATGTGGGACCTTCCTGGACCAGGGCTCAAACTCGTGTCCCCTACATTGGCAGGTGGATTCTTAACCACTGTGCCACCAGGGAAGTCCCTAGGGACACCTTTCTATTTAGGAAAAGCTTCTTTACCTATATAGGTAAAGCTTCTTTACCTATATAGGTAAAGCTTCTTTACCTTGGGAATTAGAGGTGTTTCTCTTGTTTTCTAGCAAGTGGCACTATACCACATATTTTCTTTTGCTTGTTTTTAAAGGAGTTGCCTCCAGCTATATTTGTGAGTGCACACTTTCCACCCTCTACTCCTTCTGCCAGAGGGGTTGTGGGTGCCATTGTCCTTGCTTGTACCACAGAGGTCACCAGTTCTGTTGCTGCTAACAAAATTGCCAGGGTCACAGGTACCACCACCATTGCTGGGGTCACCAGGATTGCAGGCACCACAACCACTTCTGGGGGAGCTAGGGTTGCAGGTGTTGCCACTGCTGCCAGGGATGCCAGGGTCATGGGTATCACTGCTATTCCTGGAACTGGGATTGTGGGAACCACCACCACTGCTCCTCCAGTTCCACCACTGCTCCTCCAGTTCTACCACCTCCATGAGGTCCAATCCACCCACCTTCAGATGTACAGATCAATAGACATATAACATTTTATAAGTTTAAGGTGTATGTATTGATTTGATAAATTTATATATTGCAATATGATTACCATCAAAGCATTAACACATCTATAATATTACATAAGTATCACTTCTTTTTTGTGGTGAAATCATTTAATATCTAGTCTCTTAGCATCTATGAAGTATATAATGCAGTATTGTTGGCTATAATTACTATGCTATGCATTAGATCTCTAGAACTTATTCACCTTCTAATTGCAATTATGTATCCTTTAATAACATCTTCTGATTCCCCCGCCCTCTCCAGCCCCCGGTAATCAACATTCTACTCTCTGTTTCTACAAGTTTGGCTTTTTTAGATTCCATATATAAGTGATATCATAAGACTTTGTCTTTCTCTGACTTATCTCATTTAGCAATATGTTTTGTTAACGCTGAATTGGTAGTAAGCTGAGGTAACAGTTTAGAAGTAAATCAAGGTTAGATTAGACATGACATAGGGCAAAGAGACAAAAATATGTCATTTCTGGAGAAAAGACCCAAAGAAGGTGAACCATATCTAGATCCAGAGATAGATGTTAGTCCTATTCCATAGTATTGCAGCAAGCTCAATATCCAATAGATATTTCCCTGGGAGAGAAATTAGTAGGATAAAGTACAAGGTCATTTTAAGGTTTTTGTCCTTTGAATATCTTACAGACTCAATTTTATTTTCTATTTCAGCATTTGCCAGATGGGTTAATGGTAATTAATGGTAATGGTAATTCAGCAAGAGGTGCATGAATTTATATACATTATAAATGTATTACTATTCTTGAAATATTAAGTGAGTATTTTGGTTAATGAATATATAGTATGTTTAAAGAAATGAATCTATAAACTTATTATTCATAATGTGTTCCTTCAATCAGCTGAATCTGAAAATTCAAATGCTAGCATGGTAAATGGCTGAAATATTTTGGTATTTAAAGGGTTCCATGCTCAAAATGTGTGGAAAACAATTATTTTAAGTGAATTTATTTCTTATGTTATTTACTTACCTATATAAAATTAACACTGTAAAGGAATTTTAGAGATCTCATTGATGGACATTTTGTAAAATATACCTCTTTAAATAACAAAACAAAACATGATTTAGACATATTGGTTCTATCTGCTGCCAACCTGAGTACTGTAAAGATATTTGTTCTCTAAAAGTGTCTGATGACATTTTAAGAAAAATGGCTTACCCTTTTGATATTGAGTAATCTTTCTTCTGAAAACCCTTTTCTATCATAAAACAAGGACCCCATTTAGAGACAGTTCCCTACATCAGGTTCTACAAGAGAATGATGATGATCAATATACATGGAGAGATCTAAATATGTGTTTTCATGAGTATATTCAATCAGCAATTGTTCACAACAGCATTATATATTTTCCAGACTAAGGCATCACTGTTGTTCAGAGAACACAAAAAATAGTTTGTTTTGATCTAACTTCTTAGAAATACAAAGTTTATTTCAAAAAAATCCTTATGAAAATAACTACTAGTTTCATGTACTAGCTGGTTAAATTATAGTATCATAACAGAGAGGTATGTGTATTACACAAGATCTGTCCTCATATTTATCCCATTTAGAACTGTGCCATATGTACAAACATAACAGAGAGCTGTACTCTGAAACTCACAGAACCTTATTGATTCTTTATAATATGTAAAAACAGCACATTAAATTCTAAATTATAAGTGTACTGTTAAATATATACTGCTTGCGTTTAAAGTCTTGATAGTTGCTAACTGAAACTTGAATATTATAAAACAGAAGTGTCTTTATCCTATAAAACCTCTCACAGGCTTTGTTTTAATGAAAATATTATTGGAGTTATTCTTCACTGATACTCCTATCTTCTCTTCATCCCACATTTCCATTATCAGTAATTTAAGCCACATATTTGCTTTTGATTCCTTTCTTTCCTTTATCTACTCTCATCCTAAACAACTAAATTATGAAATATTCCTTGTTCTACTTTCTTAATATTTCTGGAATCTATACCTTTTCTCCTTCAAGCCAATAGTTAGCTAAGCCCATGATCTCTAGCTTAGTTTACTTCAACAGCCTATGAGCTGGGCTACCAGTCTCTTGTAAATGAACTCTTCTGATTCACTCTCTGTATTGCATTCATTCACTCATTCATTTATCTAGTATTTAATATATACTATGGGACCAGACACTGTTTTGTGTGTATGGTTAATCTTTCTAAAACTCAGTTAATCATATTATTATCTTCTTTAAAACTCTTCAATGAGCTCATCTTTTTCTATGAAATCCAATTATTTAAATTATTTATCTCCTCATTAATTTACTACTTCTCATTACTGGTCCATTGCAAATGTTTAGACGCCTTCTCTGGCTAAGATCTCCCTTTTACCTAATACTTTGTCAAGACTCTTGTGTCCTCCCATAGTATTCATGAAGAGCACTCATCATACTGTATTGTAAGTACTTGACTAAAATGTCTCATCTCTTGAAAATAAGCTCCTTGAAAATAGACAATGTGCATTAGTATTAATTACATGTAAAGTGTTTAGTAAAAGCATGGGGACAATAGAATCTCAATAAAGAATAACTGAACAGTCCTGATCACCTGAGTATTACAGTATATGCTAAACTTAATTTTCCACCATTTATGTCAAACTTCTGAATCTCAAATACAATATTAAAAATACAGATCCAAAAACATATTGGGCAAAACCTAGTCACTTTTTTCTGGAGTATCTGAAACATTCAGGCAGAACTGTAAACCAAGAGGTATACAAACCTCATAAGAAAGACAAAGGGAAAGCCTTGTGAGTGACAGATTGTTCACACTTTGGATGTGACCTAGGAAGTCATATGTATTCTGGCAGCATATTATGAAAATTCATTCTTCAATATTCTTATGTTGTAATTTTTATACAACATCCCATATTGTATACTAATAAGCAAACATCGTATCATTTAATTTTTCTGTACCATATTTATGACCATCTCTTCATTATACCACTGTGAACTCACACAGATTTGTGTCCAGTAAGATTGACACAAAGATCCCAGGTCTAAATTCATATGAGAATTGAATTCTAGAATTCAATTGATTGTTGATTCTAGAATATCAGGGTGACAGCTGGACTCATTCATATAAACTTTGAGGTGAGTAATGGGAAATAAAATGTTTTAGTGAAATGTGTCCTCTCTCCCCTGTTTTAAGGTGTTTTGGGTGACTGTGTGCTGGCTTTATGATGTGTCAACTTGGCTGAACAATATTCCCCAGAATTCTCTTCCTAGTATATTTCTAATTAGAGTAGGCTACAGGGAATATTTTATTGACATAGTTAAAAGAAACGTGACAGTAGTAATTTTTTACCATATGCACACCTTCTCCTGGTTATTCAATCAAACATTACTCTATGTGCCACTGTAAAGGGATTTTATAAATATTAAAGTCCCTAATCAGTTGATTTTAAGTGAATCAAAAGAGAGCATCCTGCACACACCAAACTTAATCTGTTGGTATTTATTTATTTAGTATAATTGTTAGTTCCAGGTGAACAACATAGTGATTTGATATTTCTACACATTACAAAATGATCACCATGATAAGTTTACTTACTACCTGTCACCATACAAAGAGATTAATATTGACTGTATTCCCCTAGCCATACATTTCATCCCTGTGACTCATTTATTTTGTAACTGGAAGTTTGTACCTCTTAATTTTTCTCAAATATTTTCCTCATCCCACCATCCTCCTCACCTCTGGCAACCACCTGTTTGTTCTATGTACAACTCTGTTTTATTATGTTGGTTCTTTTTTGTTTTGAATTTCACATAAGTGATTTCATACCATATTCTTCTTTCTCTGACTTATTTCACTTAGCATTATGCCCTCTCCATCTATCCATATTGTTGCAAAAGGCAAGATTTCATTTTTTTATGGCTAACTGTATAAATATACCACATCTTCCTTATCCATTTATCTATCAAAGGTAGCATCCACATTTTGGCTATTGTAAATAATGCTGTGATGAACACTGGGGTGTGTTTATCTTTTCAAATTACTGTGTTTGTTTTCTTCAGAAAAATACCCAGAAGTGGAATTTCTGGATCAATTTTTAAGTTTTTGAGGAACCTCTCTATTGTTTTCCATAGTGGCTGCACCAATTTTGCATTCCTACCAACAGTGCACAAAGATTCCCTTTTCTCCACATCCTCACCAACACTTATTTATCTTTTTTATAATATCCATTCTGACAGATGTGACATAATATTTCATTGAGGCTTTGATGTGCATTTCCCTGATAATTACTAAGGTTGAGCATCTTTTCATATGTCTGTTGGCCACCTGTATCTCTTCTTTGGAAAAAATGTCTATTCAGGTTCTCTGCCCATTTTTTATACAGGTTATTTTTTAATACTGAGTTGTGGGAAGTTTTGTGTATATTTTCGATATTAATCTCCTATCAGATATATCATTTGAAAAATATTTTCTCCCATTCAGTAAATCACAAGGTGTGATACTTCCAGCTTTGTTCTTCTTTCTTAAGGTTATTTTGGCTTTTTGAGGTTTTTTGTGTTTCCATACAAATTTTAGAATTATTTGTTCTAGGCTTGTGAAAAATGCCATTGGTATTTTGATAAAGATTGCATTGAATCTATAGATTGCCTTGGGTAATATGGTCATTTTTAACAATATTCTTCTAATCAATAAGCATGGTGTGGCTTCACATGTTTTTGTTGTCTGTATTTTATGAATGTCTTATAGTTTTCTGAACACAAGTCTTTTGCCACCTTGGATAGTTTTATTCCTAGGTATTTTATTTTGATGCAATTGTGACGGATTTCTGTATTTTGTATCCTTTAAATTTACTGAATGCTTCTACTAGTTCTAATAGTTTTGAGTGGAGGCATATTTGGAATTTCAATATGGCATCCTGTCATCTGCAAACAGTGGCAGTTTTAAATCTTCCTTTCCAATTTGAATTCCTTTTATTTTTCTTATTGATGTGGCCAGGAATTCCAGTACTATGTTGAATAAAAGTGGTGAGAGTGGGCATCCTTGTCTTGTTCTTGATCTTAGAGGAAATTCTTTCAGCTTCTCATCACTGAGTCTGATGTTAGCTGTTGGCTTGTCATATATGGCCTTTATTATGTTGAGATATGTTCCCTCTATATCTGTATTGTTGAGAGTTTTTATGAAATGGATGTTAATTTTGTCAAACGCTTTGTCTGAATCTACTAAGATGATCATGTGATTTTTCTTCAATTTGTTACTGTGTTTTATCACACTGATTTTTGGATATTGAACCATCCTTGCATCCCTGGGATAAATCTCACTTGATTAGGTTTTATGGTCCTTTTAATGTATTGTACAGTTAGGTTTGCTGATCTCTTGAGGATTTCTGCATCTTTATTCATAAATGATTATTAGCCTGTAACTTTCGTTGTGGCATCTTTTTCTTGTTTTGATATCAGGGTGATGCTAAACTCATAGACTAAGTTCAGAAGCATTCTTTCCTCTTCCTTTTTTTGGAGTAGTTTGAGAAGGATAGGTGTTAAATCTTTTTTAAATGTTTGGTGGAGTTCACTTGTTAAGCCTTCTTGTCCTGGGCTTTTGTCTCTTTACAGTTTTTGGATTACTGATTCAATTTCATTACTAGTACTTTGTTCATATTTTCTAGTTCTTTCTGATTCTATCTTGGGAGATTGTATATTTCTAGTAATTTGTCCTTCTAGTTTGTCCATTTCATTGGTGTATAAATCAACTAATTTGTAATAATCTCTTATGATCCTTTGTATTTCTCTAGTACATATTGCAACTTCTTTTTTCTTTCTGATTTTATTTGGGCCTCTTTTTTTCTGATGAGTCTGGCTAAAGGTTTATCAATTTTATTTATTTTTTCTAAGAACCAGCTTTTAGTCTCATTCATCTCTTCTTTTGTTAAATCTCTATTTCATTTATTTCTGCCCTGACTTTAACATTCCTTTCTTTCTAACTTTGGGTTTTATTATTTTTCTAGTTCCTTTAGGTGTAAAGTTAGGTTGTTTGACATTTTACTTGTTTCCTGAGGTAGGCTTGTATTGCTTATAAACCTCCTTCCTAGACAGTTTATCCTGTGTCCCATATATTTTGAATCATTGTATTTTCACTGTCATTTGTCTCCAGGTATCTTTTAAATTTCCTGTTGATTTCTTCAGTGATCCACTGGTTGTTTAGTAGCACATTGTTTAGCCTCCATGTGTTTGTGTGTCTTACAGTTGATTTCTAGTCCCACAGTGTGTCAGAAAAGATGCTTTAGATGACTGCAGTCTTCTTAAATTTATTGAGGCTAATTTTGTGGCCTACCACATGATCTATCCTGAAGAATGCTCCAAGTGCACGTGAAAAGAATGTGTATTCTGTTTTTGGATGGAATGCTCTCTGTATATCTATTAAGTCAATCTGATCTCATGTGTTGTTTAAGGCCAGAGTTTCCTGACAGATTTTCTCTCTGGATGATCTATCCATTGATGTAAGTGGGGTGTTAAAATCCCTGACTATTGCTATATGACTATCAACACCTCCTTCTGTTTATTAATATTTGCTTTATGTATCTAGGTGCTCCTATATTGGGTGCATATATGTTTACAATTATATCTTCTTGTTAGATTGATCCCTTTATCTTTATATCATGTACTTGTGTCTTGTACCATCTTTGTTTTAAAGTCTATTTTGTCTGATACACGTATTGTTACCCCACCTTTGTATCCATTTCCTTGAAATACCTTTTTCCATCTGCCGATTTTCAGTCTGTGTGTGTCTTTAGATCTGAAGTGAGTCTCTTGGAGACTCAAATATACATGGATCTTGTTTTTTATCAATTCAGACACTGTATGCTTCTGATTGAAGTATTTATTCCATTTACATTTAAAGTAACTATTGATAGGCATGTAATTATTGCCATTTTGTTCATTGTTTTCTGGTTGTTTTGTAGATGTTTTTCCTTTTTATTTTACTCTCTTCCTATGTTTAGTGTTATGTTTGGATTACTTTCTCTTTTTTTCTGTATGTATTATAGTTTTTTGATTTCTGATTACCATGAGATTCATATATATAACTTCTTAAATATATGTGATTAAAGTTGATGCTTTCTAAATTCAAACACATTCTAACCACCCTACATTTTACTCTCCTCTTAAGTTTAATGCTTTTGATATCATATTTTACATCTTTTTGTGTATCCCTTAACTACATATATGCATATAGATGATTCTACTACTTTTGTCTTCTAATCTTAATACTAGCTTTGTAAGTGGTTGACCTACGACCTTTACTGTATGTTTGCCTTTACCAATAAGATTTTTCCTTTCATAATTTTCATATTTCTAGTCATGGTCTTTTCTGCTTAGAAAGATCCCTTTAACATTTCTTTTAAAGCCAGTTTAGTGGTGCTGAACTCTTAATTTTCCTTTTTTGTAAAACTCTACCTCTCCTTCAAACCTGAATGATAGACTTGCCAGGTAGATTATTCTTGGTTGTGGGTCTTTTCTTTTCTTCACTTTGATATATTATGCCACTCCCTTTTTGCCTGCAGAGTTTCCACTGAAAAGTCAGCTTACAGTCTTACAGAAGTTCTCTTGTATGTAACTAGTGCTTTTCCCTTGCTGCTTTTAAGAGTCTCTCTTTGTCTTGACTTTTGCCATCTTAATTACAAGTTGTGGACCTCTTTGGGTTGATATTCTTTGGGACTCTCTGTGAGTCCTGGACATGGATGTCTGTTTCCTTTCCCAGATAAGGTAAGTTTTCAGCTATTACCTATTTAAGTAAATTTTCTGCCCCCTTTTCTGTCTCTTTTCTTTCTGGGACCCCTACAATGTGTATGTTAGTACACTTGATGTTGCTCCAGAGGTCTCCTAAACTGCCCTCATTTTTAAAAATTCTTTTTTCTGTTCAGCTTGGGTGATTTCCATGACTCTATCTTCTAGTTTGCTGATTTGTGCCTCTGTATCACCTAATGTACTGTTGATTCCTTCTAGTGTATTTTTTATTTATTATTTCATTCTTAAGCTATGTTTGGTTCTTCTTCATGTTTTCTAACTCTTTTTTAAACTTATACTGTGTTCATCCATTCTTCCCCTGAATTCATTGAGCATGATTATGATGAGCTTTTATTGGGTAGATTACTTATCTCCACTTTGCTTAGCTCTTCTGTGGCTTTATCTTGTTCCTTCATTTGGGACATATTCCTCTATTGCCTCTTTTTGACTAATTCTGTTTTATTTCTATGTATTAGGAATGTCAATAATATTTCTGATCTTGGAGAAGTGGCCTTATGTGGGAGACATCCTATGGAGCCCAGCAACACACTCGTCTCTAGTCACCAGAGCCCTGTGCTCTAGGGGTGTTCCCTATATGGACTGTGTGTGGCCTCTTCTTTTGTGGCAGGGATGATTACTGTGGGTGTGCCTGTAGGTGGGCTAAGGTCCCAGCATTAATAGTCTAGAAAGAGGACTCCAAAATGGTGCTTACCAGTACCAGTGTCCTCACATTGGAAGAAGCTCCTACAAACGGTTGCCACCAGTGTCTATGTCCCCAAACAGTCCCATTGGCCTCTTGCCTCTCCAAGAGGCTTCTCCAAGATCTCCAAGTAGGTCTGAACCAGGCTCCTTTCAAATTACTGCCTCTGCACTAGGTCTCAGAGTGTGTGTGTGTGAGACTTTACATATGCCCTTTAAGTACAGAGTCTCTGTTTCCTACAGTCCTCTGGCCCTCATGAAAGTAAACCCTGCTAGCCTTCAAAGCCAAACACTCTGGAAGCTAATATTTCCAATGCAGACCCACTGGAATGGGGAGCCCAATGTTGAGCCAGAACCCCTCAGTCTTTGGGGAAAGCCTCTGGAATTGTAATTATCCTTCTGTTGGTGGGTCGCCTACCTGGGGGTATGGGCCTTGACTGTACTGTCTCCACCCCTCTTACCTACCTTGTTGTGTTTCCTTCTTTTTATCTTTAGTTGTATAAGATCTTTCCTGCTAGTCTTCAGGTCATTCTCATTGATACTTCCTCTGTAAATCGTTTTAAATTTCATGTGTCCATGGAAGGAGGTAACATCAGTGTCTTCCTACTCCACCATCTTGGCCACTGCCCTCTGTTGGAAGAACATTAAAAGAGGGCTTAGCACTTCCCTGATCAAAGACTACAAACAGAAGCTGGATCTGCAATTTCTCTCCTTTTCAGTGGATCTTCCTTTCTGGTTGCCCAGCTGTGCACAGTAAGCTTCAGCTCATCTCATGGCATTTCATCCTGCTCATGATCTACCTTTTCTGGCTGCCTGCCCTGTAGACTTTAGGGCTTGTTTAGCCAGCCCCCACAACTGCATACAGTAATTCCTCACAATAAACAAACAAATATATATATTCACTTTCCTACTGACTCTATTTCTCTGGATGAGTCCTGACTAGTACACCCTAGCTTAAAAATATGACAACTCAATTGTCCATATCTATAATTACTCGTTAGCTTTAATATATTTTAAGAAACATGCCAGGTATGCTTTTTGCCTCTTAGCAAGAATTTAAAGAGTAAACATATCAGGTGTCTGGCTTACAAGAAGAAGTAGTACTGCAACTGTAGATCTCAAAGTCTAATCTTGGATTTTTTTAAGGAATGTTAAGTAGCTATATGATTTATGTAGCTTCTGTAATATAATGGCCAGAAGTTTCCAGGCCAAAATCTAAGAGCTTCAGTGATTTATATGAAACAAGAGTAAGAAACAGAACTAAAAAGTGCTTTAACTCTCACTAGGATGACTTGCCCTGAAGAAGTGATCTGATATAGGAACTACCATATAAGAGGAATTATCCTGAAACTTTACAGAATTTGCTTATTCTAACAGTTTTTTAGTGGAATCTTTAGGGTTTTCCATGTAATAGTAGGTCATCTCCAAAGAGAAACAATATTATTTCATCCTTTCTGATTTGGATGTCTTCTTTTTCTTCCCTAATTGCTCTGGCTAGGATTTCCAGCACTATGTTGAATAAAGATGGGCACACTTGTCTTGTACATATCTTAGAGGAAAAGCTTTCAAACGTTCCCATTGAGTATGATGTTAGCTGTGGGTTTGTCATATGCAGCTTTTACTATGTTGAGGTATGTTCTTCCCAATATGTTCAGAGCTTTTATCATGAAAAGGTGTTGAATTTTGTCAAATACTACTTCTGTATCTATTTAGAGAATCATACGATTTTTATACTTCTTTCTATTAAGGTGGTGTATGGAGTTTATTGATTTATATAGGTTGAGCCATCCCTGCATTCCATGGATAAATCCCACTTGATCATGGTGTATGCTCATTTACATATGCTGTTCAATTTGGTTTGCTAGTATTTTGTTTGGAATTTTTCCATCTATATTCACCAAGGATATTGGCCAGTGGTCTTCTTTTCTTGTAGTCTTTATCTGACTTAGGTGTCAGAGAAATTTTGTCTTTGGGAACAGAGAACACTTTGGGAGTATTCTCACCTCCTCAGTTTTGGGGTGGAGTTTGAGAAGAATTGGCATTAATTCTTTAAATGTTTGATAGGATTCACCAGTGAAGCTACTTGGTCCTGGGCTTCTCTTTGTTGCTAGGGTTTTGATTACTGCTCAATCTCCTAAGTCAT